>NC_136388.1:27316317-28554817 GCF_965140285.1 Lepidochelys kempii | reverse complement strand
GGCTCATGAAGCCGTACACAGGCAGGCTGGACAGTGGTCAGGAGCTGTTCAACTACAGGCTGAGCAAGTGCAGAATGGTGGTAGAATGTGCATTTGGACGTTTAAAAGCGCGCTGGCGCAGTTTACTGACTCAGTTAGACCTCAGCGAAACCAATATTCCCACTGTTATTACTGCTTGCTGTGCGCACCACAATATCTGTGAGAGTAAGGGGGAGACATTTATGGCGGGGTGGGAGGTTGAGGCAAATCACCTGGCTGCTGATTACGCACAGCCAGATACCAGGGCAGTTAGAAGAGCACAGGAGGGTGCGGTGTGCATCAGATAAGCTTTGAAAACCAGTTTCATGACTGGCCAGGCTACGGTGTGAAAGTTCTGTTTGTTTCTCCATGATGAAACCTCCCGCCCCTTGGTTCACTCTACTTCCCTGTAAGCTAACCACCCTCCCCTCCTCCCTTCGATCACCGCTTGCAGAGGCAATAAAGTCATTGTTGCTTCACATTCATGCATTCTTTATTAATTCACCACACAAATAGGGGGATAACTGCCAACGTGGCCTGGGAGGGGTGGTGGAGGAGAGAAGCACCAGGAGGGGTGGTGGAGGAGGGAAGGACAAGGCCACACAGCACTTGAAAAGTTTAAAACTTTAAAACTTATTGAATGCCAGCCTTCTGTTGCTTGGGCAATCCTCTGGGGTGTAGTGGCTGGGTGGCCAGAGGCCCCCCCACTGCTTTGTTGGACGTCTGGGTGAGGAGGCTGTGGAACTTGGGGAGGAGGGCGGTTGGTTACACAGGGGATGTAGTGGCGGTCTGTGCTCCTGCTGCCTTTCCTGCAGCCCAACCATACACTGGAGCATATTGGTTTGATCCTCCAGCAGCCTCAGCATTGAATCCTGCCTCCTCTCATCATGCTGCCTCCACCTTTCAGCTTCAGCCCTCTCTTCAGCCCGCCACTTACTCTCCTCAGCCCACCACCTCTCCTCCTGGTCATTTTGTGCTTTCCTGCAGTCTGACATTGTCTGCCTCCACGCATTTGTCTGTGCTCTGTCAGTGTGGGAGGACAGCATGAGCTCAGAGAACATTTCATCACAAGTGCGTTTTTTTCGCCTTCTAATCTTCACTAGCCTCTGGGAAGGAGAAGATCCTGTGATCCTTGAAACACATGTAGCTGGTGGAGAGAAAAAAAGGGACAGTGGTATTTAAAAAGACACATTTTATAGAACAGTGGGTACACTCTTCACGGTAAACCTTGCTGTTAACATTACATACATAGCACATGTGCTTTCGTTCCAAGGTCGCATTTTGCCTCCCCCCCACCACGTGGCTAGCCCCTCTGCCCTCCCCACTCCCCATGGCTAACAGTGGGGAACATTTCTGTTCAGCTACAGGCAAACAGCCCAGCAGGAAGGGGCACCTCTGCATGTCCCCTTAAGAAAAGCACCCTATTTCAACCAGGTGACCATGAATTCTATCACTCTCCTGAGGATAACACAGAGAGATAAAGAATGACATTGTTTGAATGTCAGCAAACATACACTGCAATGCTTTGTTCTACAATGATTCCCTAGTACGTACTACTGGCCTGGTGTGGTAAAGTGTCCTACCATGGTGGACGGAATAAGGCTGCCCTCCCCAGAAACCTTTTGCAAAGGCTTTGGGAGTACATCCAGGAGAGCCGCAAATGCCAGGGCAAATTAATCATTAAACATGCTTGCTTTTAAACCATGTATACTATTTTAAAAGGTACACTCACCGGAGGTCCCTTCTCCACCTGGCGGGTCTGGGAGGCAGCCTTGGATGAGTTTGGGGGGTACTGGCTCCAGGTCCAGGGTGAGAAACAGTTCCTGGCTGTTGGGAAAACCGGTCTCTCCGCTTGCTTACTGTGAGCTATCTACAACCTCATCATCATCATCATCTTCCTCGTCCCCAAAACCTGCTTCCGTATTGCCTCCATCTCCATTTAAGGAGTGAAACAACACGGCTGGGGTAGTGGTGGCTGAACCCCCTAAAATGGCATGCAGCTCGTCATAGAAGCAGCATGTTTGGGGCTCTGAGCCGGAGCGGCCGTTTGCCTCTCTGGTTTTCTGGTAGGCTTGCCTCAGCTCCTTAAGTTTCACGCGGCACTGCTTCGGGTCCCTGTTATGGCCTCTGTCCTTCATGCCCTGGGAGATTTTGACAAATGTTTTGGCATTTCGAAAACTGGAACGGAGTTCTGATAGCATGGATTCCTCTCCGCATACAGCGATCAAATCCCGTACCTCCCGTTCGGTCCATGCTGGAGCTCTTTTGCGATTCTGGGACTCCATCATGGTCATCTCTGCTGATGAGTTCTGCGTGGTCACCTCTGCCGATGAGCTCTACACTCACCTGCAGCTTGCCATGCTGGCCAAACAGGAAATTGAAATTCAAAAGTTTGCGGGCCTTTTCCTGTCTACCTGGCCAGTGCATCTGAGTTGAGAGTGCTGTCCAGAGCGGTCACAATGGAACACTCTGGGATAGCTCCCGGAAGCCAATACCGTCTAATTGCGTCCACAATACCCCAATTCGACCCAGCAAGGCCGATTTCAGTGATAATCCCCTTGTCAGGGGTGGAGTAAGGAAATCGATTTTAAGAGCCCTTTAAGTCGAAAAAAAGGGCTTCGTCGTGTGGACGGGTGCAGGGTTAAATCGATTTAACACTGCTAAATTCGACCTCAACTCCTAGTGTAGACCAGGGCTTAGGGACTCAAGTCCCATTTTCAAAAGTGACTTAAGCCTTAGAAGCCTAAGACTCCTTGAAAGTTAACAGGACTGAGGCTCCTATGTGCCTAAGTCACTTCTTAAAATGAAACTTAGACTCATAAGTCACTTAGACACTGAAAATATTGCCCTTAGTCTCTATTTATTTTTAACATGATAAAACTGACCATTTTATGATATTCAAGTGAGAGTTCAATCCAACCATTAAAAGCCAAATGGTTCTTTAAGTATTATTCTTTAATTCTAGTGTGCAAGGTAAGGACGGTGGGGTGGAATACGGCAAGGGAATGTGGGAGTGAGGAGAGGGGTATGGGGTACTGGGGAAGGAGGATGAGATGGGGAAGAAAAGAGGATAGGGGAATCGCGGGGGCAAGTGGGAGCCCGGCATCTCCCTGGCAGCAGCTGGGGCTCTCCTGTTAAGGAGGCCCATCAAACTGGAGCCAAAAATCAGACACCTGGCAACACTAGCTGGATCCCCTGGGCTGAGCCCCAACCACTTTCGCCTGGATCCCCGGCAGAGACCCATTGCCTTTGCACCTGGAACCCCCTTGCCCCCATGACCCCTGGTGCATCTGGATCTCCCACTGAGCCGCCCGCACCCAGCTTGCTCCACACAAAGAACTCTCACCCCACACCTGGATCCCCCCACCCTAATCCCCTCCACACTTGGATCCTGCTGGGCTGAGCCTACCCACCCAAACCTGGTGCACCTGGTGCAGAGGGGAAGGGCCCCTGGGTGTTTCTGGGGCAGGCCCGGCCCTTGCACTGTGTCAGGGTCAGGTGCAGCCTCCCTGTCGAGTCTCTGTACTGGTGGTGGCTTCAGGGTGATCTCCCACCTCAATGCAGCCAGTGGCCTGTGCGTCCCCACTGCCATACTGGAGCCACGTTTATTTATTGACAAAATTGCAATGCATATTGTGTGCAAAATTTTTATTTTTTTGGCGCAGAATTCCCTCAGGAGTGTATAGGGTATGAAAGGTACTTTAGACAGCAAATTCTCAAAAACAAAACGTATGAAATAACCTCAATCTCTCAATAGTCTTGGCAATATTCACATATATTTATAATTCATAATCTCCAAATTATTAATTTTTGAACTGCCACTTCTAGTCTTTACTTCTGTTTAATGCATATTACTTAATGTGATGTGGCTTAGCCATTTTGCTAGAGAAAAGAACAAGATATTTCTACATATTTTATCTAGGTATAACACTTACAACCAGTGATGAGCTGCCAAAATCTTAACAAAGGGTTCCCTCCTCACCCCACGAGGGGGTCGTTGCCCACCCTCGCCCCCTGGGACTCCTGCCCCATCCAACCCCCTGCGTTCCTTGACACCCCCCCCAGGACCCCTGCCCTATCCACCCCCCTCTCCTGTCCCCTGACTGCCCCTAGAACCAGGCAGGAGGGTCTCGTGGGCCACCGTAGTGGGTGCCTACCCCACCCCGCCCCTAAGAGCCAGAGGCACCTGCCGGGGGGGCAAGGTGGGGAGTCCCGGAGGTGCTTACCTGGGGCAGCTCCCAGGAAGCATCCAGCAGGTCCCTCAGGCTCCTAGGGGTGGGGGAGCGTAACTAGGGGGGGAGCAGGGGGAGCGGCCGCTCCCGCACTGATCACATCAAAAGTGGTGCCTTAGGCACTGACTCCCTGGGTGCTCCAGGGCTGGAGCACCCAAGGGGAAAATTTGGTGGGTGCAGAGCACCCACCAGCAGCTCCCCACCCCGCGCCCAGCCCCAGATCGCCTCATCTCCACTCCGCCTCCGCCCCTGAACGCGCCACCCCGCTCTGCTTCTCCGCCCCTTCCCCCGGCTTCCCGCGAATCAGCTGTTTAGCGGGAAGCCTGGGAGGGCTGAGAAGCAGGCGGTGGCTTCGCACTCAGGCCAAGGGTGGCGGAGGTGAGCTGGGGCAGGGAGAGATTCCCCTGCATGCCCCCCTCCACCCCCGAGTTACCTGCTGTGGCGCGGGCGGCCCTCCTCGTGCCCCTCCCCCCCACCCCAGCTCACCTCCGCCTCCCTGGGCCTGAGCGGGAAGCTGCGGCCTGCTTCTCAGCCTGCCCCAGCTTCCCGCGCAAACAGCTGATTCGCGGGAAGCCTGTGGGGGCAGAGAAGCAGAGCGGGGCAGCACGTTCAGGGGAGGAGGCGGAGGCGGAGCAGAGGTGAGCTGGGGCTGGGGGTGGGGCGGAGAGCTGCACCCACCCGCCAAATTTTCCCCTTGGGTGCACCAGGGCTGGAGCACCCCTGGAGTCGGCGCCTAAGGCGCCACTTTTGACCGGTTAAATTTAGAAGCCCTTTTAGAACCGGTTGTCCCTCGCGGAACAACCGGTTCTAAAAGGGCTTCTAAATTGAACAACCGATTCTAGCGAACCAGCTCCAACTCACCACTGCTTACAATCTATTAAGGTTCTCTCATGTGCCAAAGACTTTTTATAATACAAATTCAAATGAAAATGTACACTCTAAAAATATAAAATTTGAATGTATCACAAATGTATACCAATTTTTCTTGGCTGTGGGGGATAAAATAAAATTTGAAAATATGAATTTTGCAATTCCATATCCATAGTTACTTATAGCTAGTATTAACTGGCCAAAAATAAATTAGCAAAGGCTAATTCATTTTCACTGCCCAAGAAATGATCCAAGGAAGAATGTATGTAGTTGCTTATGTAGGAGAGTATTGAAAAATCTATATGGGTCCCATTGTTCTCCATCTACTAAAAACTGACTGGACATGTCATTATGGTGACCTGCTGACCATGGCTGTTTATGCTCTTAACAGCAAGTGTCAGGCAAGTCTGAGCTTGAAGCATCAAACTTTGTTTATAAAGAATTTATCGTGCAAACTTGGTATAAAGCCAAAGAAATACCTATGAAGATTTGTTTATTTGTTTTTTAAACACTGGTCAACTCATTTCACAGTCTGATCTAAATTAATAAGAAAATATACATTAAGAAATGTAACTTTAGGATACTGTATAGCAAAGCACTCTAACTGCTTTTTTGGAGAGTTTTCATGCAGACTAAAACAAGTTATGTTTGGAAAAAACTTCTCACTTGTAAAGTAAATCCACAGCCACCTGGTTCCAGTCCTATGCCAAAGCCCATATAGTTGCTATTGATGAAAGAACTGGCATTGCCTTGAGCATTGACAACAGTGAAGTAAACTGTGTCACTTCCTACTGGTAACAAGTTTCCTTTATTATAGTTGTCACTGACTCTAAAACAGCGAACATAAAAATCATTAGCGTGCAACAAAAAACATTATTTTATGGCCCAATTTAAATTGCATCTTAAGGTGTTGCTCACCTTACTCCTACAATTAATCCTAGTTGAAGTCAATGGGAATATTCCTATAAGTATGATGAGCAGCATTTGGCCCTGAATTTTTTGGGGTGGGTTTTGTTTATTAAAACAAAGGGCCAGATTCTGGTCTCTACTTGTATAATCTGGATTAACTCCAAAGACAGTAGAGTATAACGAAGATCAGAATCTGCCTGCAAAGGGACATCATGTAAAATTCAACTGATATCATTGAAAGATAAGGCCCAGGAAGGATCCAAAGTCTGTAGTCCTTTTATGACCAGGTAATGCCTAGATCAATAAGTGGTTTCTATTGTATATCATATGTTTGGTTAAGTACAAACATAGTCCTGCCAACAAATTTAAGTAAACACCCTTATCTAAAGTACACAAAAGCAGGCTAGCACGCGTTGGTACTTAAAAAAAAAAATCACATTTAGAAATACTCTGTTCTCTTGAATTTTGAGAGCTGTCATAAGAGTCTTTCACGCAGTTCATGCAGGTCATTACTTTAAGAAATATATTTAAAATATCCTTTAAAACCACCCGCAATCCCCTGGCTTTGCTATCAACTAATGGAATTATTTCTCACACATTTCAACTAGAAAGAGGGACATAACAGGGTTATCCCCTTGTCCCTCCTTTTTAATGTCTCACTTGAACCACTGGCAATAGACATATGTCAGCACTCAGCTATTGAAGGTGTAACTATAAAGAGGAAAAAAATACAAAATCAGTTTATATGCTGATGACATTTTTGTACTATTGAAGAATCCATCCTCATCTATCCCATCATTATTGAATCTAAGTTGACATTTTTTGAAAGATCTCTGGTTTTTGCATGAACTGGAATAAATCACAAGCAATGAAAATATCCAAAGACCAGCTCCTTCTCAGTTTCAGCATTTTCCATTTCAAATATACAAGGCAATATGCAAGGTGCTAATATCTGTCCTAATCGTCCCAAAATTGTTTTTAGAAATATGAACTATATATAGAAAGAAGTTTCTAAGGATGTAGAGAGGTGGTGTCTCCTCCCACTATACTTTCTAGGGAGAATAGAAATAGCCAAAATTGATATCTGCCCAAGAATGACTTGTGTCATTAGTCTATTGCCTTTCAAGGTCTCTCTTTTGCTCTTTCCTCAAATAAATAGGCAAGACCATTAAAAAATCCTGGGCAACTGGAAGTAGGGGGTTCCCAGATTTGTTTCTATATTATCTAGCATTCTAAATGCATCCCGTTGTAAAGTGGTTCCCTTCCAGCAGCTCTCTGCATACACACCAACGTGGTTGGAGATTGACAAAAGCTTAGCTATGCCATTTGATTCCCTCTCTCCTTTTATATACTGTAGGAGGCTACCCACACCGTTAAGTAAAAATCCAGTCTTTGCCTCTACATGGGGTATTTTGCAACTTGTTAAGATGATTACAGCATCTGATCTTTCTAATTCTCTTCTCATACCACTATGAGCTACCCCATGCCTCAGGATCAAGACCAATGGCACATTTAAGACAACTTGGATAGAAAAAGGATTAACAAAAATTAAAGATACAATACAAGATGATAGACTGGCCTCCTTCAATTACATTGTGTCACAAATATCAGATACTTCTGCCTCACAGTTCATTCTTTCAGTGGCTAGGCTCAAGAATTCATGAAAAGATAGGGGACAATTGGTCTGTTTCAACTCTCTCATCTCTAGAACATGTTAAGAAATAGGGAAACAAAAGTCACTTTGTAGGAATTACTTATAGTGCTCTGCATTACCCTCAATCTTGGTGTCAAACAAACATGGGAAAGAAAACTTAGCCTTACCCTCACAACAGAAACCTGGCAGGATCTCTGGCTTCATGTGAGAAATACTTCAAGTTCTTTATCCTTGCAATTCTTCCAGAAAAAGATATTGAACAGCTACGACTAGACTCCCGAACATTTGTTTAAGGCCATGTCTACACAACACAGTTTTGTCGACAAGTCAGCTTTCGTTGACAAAACAGTGGTGGAGTACACACTGAAATGCTCCTCCCACCGATGTAAATCCCCTGCTGTGCCGACATGATAAAACCACCCCGAGAAGAGGCGTAGGGCTTATGTCAGTGTAGTTAGGGTGACATAGACACTATGCAGACACTACATTCTTTACATTGGCTGTTGGCTATCACTCTTGTCAATTTGGAGCCGTGAAATTGACAAGAAAGCTAGCTCCCAGTTCCCTAGGCGGGCCTCTGCTGGGTCATTGCCCCAAGCCGGGCTACTGTCCTGGGGTCCCAACTTCCCCCCACACACACACACCCCAGAGCTCTGCTGCCAACCGGGAGAACGGCAGCCAGCCGGGAGAATGGCAGCCAACTGGACTCCAGGTGTGGATCTCCCCACTGGAGGCGAGAAGCTCCAGGTGTGAGGGCAGCTGGGCTGCTAGTGGGGAGATGCGCAGAGCTGAGAGCCCTGGCTCTCAGTACCCCACAGTGCCCCTCTTCAGTCAGTGGAAGTGCTCCTGGTGAGGACGCGCACCACCAACAGAAGGAGGGTAGTGCAGACATCAGCCACTGCAGTAATTAATGCCATGGCTGTAAGTTGACCTAACATGGGTCAACTTAGGCTACATCTACACTACAATCTAAGGGCTAGTCTACACTGGCCATGTTAAAGCGTGGCCATAGCAGCGCTTTAACGTGGCTGTGTAGTCGCGGCAGAGCACTGGGAAAGCCAGCGCTTTTAAAAAACCACCTCCACGAGGGGCTCCCAGCACTGGGGCACGGTCTACACTGGCACTTTACAGCGCTGAAACTTGCTGCACTCAGGGGGGTGTTTTTTCACACCCCTGAGCGAGAAAGTTGCAGCGCTGTAAATTGCCAGTGTAGACCAGCCCTTAGGCTAGATTTGCAACACACAGTGAATGTTGGCGATGCAAACAGTCACATGCCAATCATTCACACATCCTCTATACCTGTCAAAAAATGCATGTGGCCTGGAACACAATATTCAGTGCTCTCTCAAAAACTTAAAGTGTTGTTATCTTTCCTTCCCCAAGCTTGTGTATTTTATGGGTGCTGGATGAGTTGGTATTACATTGCAGTAGCTATTTTAATGGCCAAAAGAGTTATTTTGAGAAAATGTAAAACTGAAATTCCTCCCTCGTACACAGACTGATTTAGTGAGTTCTCTACGACTGCATTAATGGAAAAAATGACTCTGTCTAATAGAAACATTTTTGGGGGGAGGGGGCAAAGGAGGATGTCTGGTCACACATGAAACTATTGCATAATTTTGCAGTTTAGTATATATTAGTCCCTGATACTCATAGGTTATGTTCTCAACAACTGGAGAAGCGTATCGGCTGCCACTGAACATGGTGCGAGGAACGCCAGGAGCTGGGAGTCCTGGTGCCAGAGGTGAAGAATACAGATCACACTATCATCACTCCGAGAGCCAGAACCATGCTGGAGGGGACCCTGAAGGATGCCATCCGCTGCCAATATGTGAAAAACCTGAAACAGAAGCCAGATCAGGGCAAAGCATTCGAGGTGACGTGCAAGTGGGACGCCAGCAACCACTTCCTCCCTGGGAGCAGTTTCACCCAATTTGCCAAGTGGAGGTTCATCCACAGGGCCCAGCTCAACTGCGTCCCACTGAATGGAGCCGTCCGCCATGGGAATCGGGACAAGCGATGCAGGAAGTGCAGCTACGCCAACAAGATGCTACCCCACGTCCTGTGTAGCTGCAAGCCCCTTTCGAGAGCTCGGCAGCTGCAACACAACACCATCCAAGATTGCCTGGCCAGAGCCATCACACCACCCTTGGGGAAGGTTACCATAAAATCCGCCATCCCCAGAACTGACAGCCAACTGCAACCAGACATCGTCATCACCAACGTGGACCGGAAGAAGATCATCATGGTGGATGTCACAGTGCCAGCCGAGAACAGGAACCCGGCCTTCTAGGATGCCCGAGCTTGAAAGGTAGAGAAATATGCCCCTCTGGCCGAAACCTTGAGAGCTAAGGGTTACCAGGTCCAGACGCACACACTGATCATCGGAGCTTAGGCATATGGGACCCCAGTAATGAGCGAGTGCTGAGAGAATGCGGAATCAGTCAACACTATGCTCGGCTGATGCAGCAACTCATGGTGTTGGATACTATCAGGAGGTCGAGAGACATTGACATAGAACACATCACTGGACATCAGCAATACCAGGAGGCATAGGCACCAACTTTCCGCAGCACCAGTGGCCCCAGCCCCCTGGCCCCAGCCCCGGCCCCACCCCGACTCCACCCCTTCCCCACCCCTGTCCTGCCCCCATTTCAACCCCTTCCCCAAAGTCCCTGCCCCAACTCCACCCCCTCCCTGCTCCTATTGGACCCCTTCCCCAAATCCCCGCCCCGGCCCCGCCTCTTCCCCGAGCGTGCTGCGTTCCCCCTCCTCCCCCCTCCCTTCCAGCCATGTGAAACAGCTGTTTCGTGGCACAAGCGCTGGGAGCTAGGGTGAAAATGCAGGCACGCAGCATGCTCAGGGAGGGGGTGGAGGCGGAGGCAAGTTGGGCGGGGGGGGCGGGGCAGGGAGCTGCCGGTGGGTGCAGAGCACCCACCAATTTTTCCCCATGGGTTCTCCAGCCCTGGAGCACACACGGAGTTGGTGCCTATGCCAGGAGGGATGAGCTGGAGTGACGATGAGAAATGCAGTCAGGAAAGTAACAAATATTTTCCTCATGGATTGTATTTTCTAAATGGACAACCAACCTAATTCTCAATTACTGAGGGACAATCTCCAATCATTGGTATATTTTGCTTTCCACAACCAAATCTCTGTAGAACTTTTCATGAGTGATCTACCCAAGTATTCGGGTTCTAATATCTAAACTATATTATTAAATCTATTCACCTAAATGTGGGTTATTGCTGATTATGTACTTTATGTATCATATGACTTTTAAAAACTAACTTTGTATTTGTGGATAATCTAAGCACTGTAGCCAGATGTTCAGATGCTCTTTTCCCAACCTACGTATTATATAATGTTTTTAACTTTAGTTTTAATATATTAGTCCCTGATACTCATAGGTTATGTTCTCACTTATTTATCTCTTTAGTCACTTCAGTAATTGATGCCCTGCATGCCTTCTATCTGGTCAGGGGGTGGGGATTGTTTGTTTTTGTTCTGTTTTTTCCAGGCTTTACAAGTAATGAACACTGCATTTTGTTTTTGTATGGTATTTCCATCTTGTATATGTATTTAAATATGTTTTATTTTGTGTTTATATTTTATATAAAAACAAAAGAAATAAAGTTTAAAAAACCCACTCTAAATGTCTATGCTTAAAAGGGCACTGTAGAGTTTGACCAAAATGAAAACACCTCCAGCCTCCAATGTTTTATTCCTCCCCGCCTGATACTAATAAAACTATCAGCCATACACATAAGTAAAAGAACAGTGTTAAAACTCCAGCTGTTAAGCTGGATGAGCCACCAGCAATGTGCTTAGGGAGCCGGATTTGTTGCAGTGTTGGATCATATTAAAGAAGTTCTATATTAAAATCACAAATGAGTTTGATTCCCCATAGTTTAAATTCCAGGGTATTACTAATTAAGAGGTCTCTTGGTTTTTGGTACTGTTTCTCTCCCTCTATGTGTGAAACTTGCAAGCTGCTAATCGTGTTAGTACATTCTAAGACAGAGTCTGTTCTCAAAGCAATTCTTTGTAACAACAACTATTCACAGAGAGAGAGAGACTCAAAGCAATACTCTGTAACAATAGAAACAGCACCCAGAGACTCCCCGCCCTTTTGTTGTATTCATCTTGCTTTGTTAACAATTGTGATTAAAATAGAGATAGAGGATGGATGTGGATGGATGCTTGGTGTGGATAATAACTGAATGATCAGGGAGGTGCCAGCCTAAGAATCCAGTGTCCATCCGCTGAAGAAGGCGTCAAGTGGAAATAATCAGAGGACCCCCCCCGGAGGGCAGATTGGAATCCACCCAACAGCCTCAAGAATGGGAGAACCAAAGAACAAGATAACATCTGGCAGCACGGAGCCATCAGGAATGTGCCATCTGCTGATTGATTCAGCAACAGCATGATGAAGCAATTCCCATAGACTGGCATAGGAAGAAATTCCTATAAAAATGGACTCTAGAAAGTGAGAACTTTGGGGTCTGATTCTGCAAACCAACTTCCAGGAGCATCAGATGAGCATCTGACAAGGCCCTGCTCCCTCCTCATATCCAGGCCAGCTGGCCAATGGCTTGACATGAACAACTCTAAGGCTGGTAACTATGATAACAACCTTGCAGAACTTGTGTCTGTGTATGAATGAATGTGTGAATAAATATGAGATTGAATGGAATGTTATAACTATAACTAACTGCTTACTATGATTCTTTCTGTATTCACAATAAATGTGGTATTTTGCCTTTTCCCCTTTAATAAGATCCTGCTGGTTTTTATTTTATTGGTATAACAGCAGCGGCTCATGCACTGCATGTCATGTTGTCTATTGTTTAGTCTCCTGCCACCTTCATTCTATACTAGCTGGCATGGGACTAAACAAGAATCAATTTTCTGCCACTCTGTCAGAGCAACAAATTCAGAGCCCGGGAGTCTGTTTTGCAGAGGATTAGGAGTTTGAGTGTTTCAGTCCTTCTTTTGGAGAGCTGGCAGATTTTTCAGTATTGGGAGCAGTGGTGTATTTACATATGCGTCAGATGGGCCAGTGGCCTGGACACCAGCACTTGAGAGACAAAGAGAAGGGTTGCACAGATGATTTTTCATGCATTGTATGTTTCACTATGGCCTCCTGGATGGCTCTCGGATCACAGGGATCAAGATACAGGGCCTTTTCTTAAATAGAGCAGGCCAGGGAAAACATTCTTAGTCTGGGCTCTGAGCAAGAGAGGTCAATCACCATTGGGTGACTTTTACATTAAATTGTTTCAGGGATTCATTTGAGGGCTGTCAAACTTATTTTAAGATATCTGGGCTGCTCTTTACTTTTTACACAATATATAGTGCATATTTTAAATAAAATCATCCACTGCTTGATTGTAATAAACCATTATTGTTCTAATTCAAAGAGAAAACTGCCACTTTTATCAATTCATATGGTGAATCATGTTTGATAGTTTCCTATCACATTTCATTTTATCTTTTAGATACAACCTGGGCTAACGACATAACATTAAACAGTAAACTCTTCGTACTTTACACTGGGCAGTTTACCACAGAGACAGATTAGTGTTAAAATAAAAGGATATTCAGACCACAGCGTTTGCAGAAATAAACTAAAGACTCCAGCTACTCTTACAAATAGAGCCTACTTAATACTATACAATGGACTTTTCTTTTTCACCAAGATCAGAAATGTACTCACACTAATAATCCACAGAA
The DNA here is from genome assembly GCF_965140285.1 of Lepidochelys kempii. NCBI lineage: Eukaryota > Metazoa > Chordata > Testudines > Cheloniidae > Lepidochelys > Lepidochelys kempii. The sequence goes on along the minus strand of NC_136388.1, from coordinate 28,541,398 downwards.
GCAAGCGAAGGAAGAAGCCTTACCTTTGCAAATTAATTTTCTCCAAGCATCCTTTAGCATATGTTTTAGAAAGAAGTTATTTTGTAGGTACTGGAACTTTGTCATGGACAGCACAGAACCAGAAAGTAACAGAGAAGCTCAGTTTCAAGGCTTCAATAAGTACATGTAAATAGTCAGCAGTGTTATGGCCCATGTCTGAAAATGGCAACAAAAATGACAAAAGTTTTAGTTTATTTTTAACCTTTCAGTGTTATTTCATAATATAATGACATTGTTTACCCTGCTGTTATTGGATAACATTAATTACTGAATTGATTTCAATGGAGTATTACCAGGGATGGATTTGATCAATTCTTTCCAAGGATACTAGGGAAATATTCATTCATTTTGGACTTAAGAGTTCTTCAGAATTTGGCTCATAGTCTTCAGTGGTATTAGGTGTTTTGAACCTATCTGAACAATTCAGAATTTTGAACTGGTATCAAGCTATTTATAAAATATCACACTATTTTTGAAGTTATATGAGGGCCTCTCTTCAAAGTTGATAGGGTAATTTGCTAAATTTTCAAATTTGTATTAAATTTTCAAAAACATAAATCTCAGAGAGGCTGTTTCATATTAGCAAATTTCCCAGTCCAGGTCCCACTGAACTCTCTTTACTATATTTTGATATTTAGTAGAGAATTATCCACTGTAGAGTGGAGTCATGTCTAGTAACAATTTTATTTCCCCTTCTGCTTGGCTTTGAGGAAAATTTTCCTCAGAGTTGAAAAAGAACATTAACATGTCTGGAAATCTTCCTTTTGTGTCTGCTTAAATCATCCTCAAAGGAAAATATCACAGACACAGAAAAATTCTTTCTATTGGACATAACTCAGACCTTTAATATTAAAATTGTCTAAAATGTGCAGGGCTATCAAAGCTGTGATTCCTTATCCATTTGGAGGGATTTCCCAAACATTCACCTCCTGGAATAGCAAGACATGTTGTTATTCCCCCATTTAAAAAAAAAAAACTTTCTAAAGGTTTCCTGAATATTATCACATATTATATACCAACAGTGACATAATAAAACTGGGTATTTCTTCAAGGCAAAGAGAAACCAGGTAACATTAAAGTGGTATAGCTTTTCTTTCACTCAACCTTGTATAACAACAATATGCAAACCCTATAAAACAATACACTATTCTACAGCAATGTCCCAAACCACTGTCATTACACAAGTGTAAGCAATATTGTTTCCCCCTTTTACTGTTGCCATAAAGGATGTAATACTGGTCCTCTGTCTGGGGGTGGATTTTGCCCATAAACTAACTACAGACATTGGCTTTGTAAAACACTTCGAGAATTCCCATGTATACTCTTTCCTAAATATACGTTGGCGCAGTGGAGTATGTGGGAAAATGGGAGCCTATGTTTCAAATATCATAAATAAAACTTATTACTTTGAGCGCTTCTGCAAACTTGTCCTCATAACATTGAACTTATCCAATTCAGCTTGTTAAATCTAACGATAAAACCATTAAGTTCTATATCTGCTTCAGAAGGTTAAATACCTATTTATCTGAAAAGTTTATCAGCATTAACTGAGTAATATATAGAGTTGCCTGTCTTTGAATATTAAATTATACGCGATAACCCTGTGAGTTTATTTTTAAATTAATAACAAATGAGCCTGCCCTGAGTTCTTTGACAACCCCCTCACTTATGTCAGTTGGAGTTTTCCCTGAGTAAAGACTATAGGTTTGGATCTAGACACATCCAGTTATTTCAAAATAGCGTGCGTAAGTTGCTTTGGGTATGTTCCCTTGCTTCTATATTTCGGGATATTACTCAGTGTATAGTGGGTGTGTATCTATGACTAATGATTTTATTAGCAGGTCAGTAAGCATTGACTGTCTTTTGACATACTATATAGCTGGGTGTGAAAGCACAGAATTTGCTTACGTTTGTACTCCATGAATAATGCAAGAATCAACTGTTCACATAGTGAGAATAAAAACAATGCACTCCAAAAATGCTGCTCAGCAACCCTGTGACATTGGATTAGTAAGAATATTAAAATATCCAAAATATAATTTCCAAATCCATGTGACATCACACACAGCCAGAGAATACTGCATTTGAAAACATTTAGGGCCCAATCCCAATATCTGTATTTTTTTATGCACCAACAGCTCCTGTGGCATTTAATGGGAGTCTGGGATATGCAAAGAATGCAAGATCAAAACTAGGAAAACACCACCAATCCCTACCATTAAAAAAACCTTTGTCTTTTGATTTTCAGTGAACGTCGTGCTTTAGGAAGGCTCTGCACTGACAGCTCTGGAGACCTGTACCCACAGAGCTGGTAAAAGCACATGAAGTCATAGCAAGCCCACACTGCACTACAGCTCTGAAAGGACCATCTTCAGAGGTGGGAAAGTAAGTTAGTTTCCATGCCCATTCAATAGTTAGCGTCTCTGCTGAGACTGCCAACATGAGGACCAGTGCTGTATGAGTTGTGATAGTGGTTTTCCAGGAGAGGAATCCCATCCATTAGGAAAAAGAAAAGGAGTACTTGTGGCACCTTAGAGACTAACCAATTTATCTGAGCATAAGCTTTCGTGAGCTCATGCTCAAATAAATTGGTTAGTCTCTAAGGTGCCACAAGTACTCCTTTTCTTTTTGCGAATACAGACTAACACGGCTGTTACTCTGAAACCATCCATTAGGAACTGTGCTCAGGCCTCCCAGGTGGCTGGAATTTAAGTCAGCAAAGTGCAGAAAGAAAATGAGATGTCTTTTTTTAACAGGGAAGATAATTAGCCATTGGAACAGATACCAAGGGATGTGGTAAGACTCCAAATGATGGAGAATTTAAACCAAGACTGGATGTTTTTCTAGGAAATATGCTCCAGTTCAATCACAACTTGATGGTCGAGATGCAGGAGTCCCATCATGAAATTCTGTGTGTTATGCAGGATGTCAGACTAGGTGATCACTCTGGCCATAAAAATCTATGAGTTTCACAGCATATGAGTTTCATGTAAGTCACTGAACAAAGTTCAGGTGACAATTTTCTACAATTGCCTTATTAGTGTCCTCCCTGGACGCGGCTGAACTACCTGCAGCTGCAAAGAACAGGATGTTTTTGTCTACCTTCAGGCTGGGGAGGAAGAGGAATCCGCTTGTGTGACATGGGAGGAGACAGAGTCAGATGGAAGGAGGGTGTGAGAAAGAGCTGTTGAGATAGTAAGGAGGAGAGAGGGTACCTGGATATGGGCTTCAAATGTTTCTGCAACTCAATTCTGGTCAATATTCAGTCTTATTCCATCTCTTTATGCGTAGCCTCAGAATAGTCCCTTTCCAACCACCCCACAGTTACACATTCCCAAATCCAACCCCTGCTGGAAAAGCAAAGAAGGGGAGGGTCTGATTGTGATCCCATTGTGTAAAGCTATGGAGAATCTTCAGGCCAGCAGTGGGCATAGGGGAAAGGAAGGGTTTTGATTTTGCCAATCTGGCCACCACACAGAGGAGAAGTTAGGGGACAAAGGGAAGAATTCCAAAGATGATCTGGCAAGGAAACCTCAGTTCTGTTCCAGTCTAGGCTGCGTGACAGGAAAATCCAACTCTGAAGTATGAGAGAAGGGGAGGTAGGAGAATATAAAAACAATGAGCAATATATGCTCTTGCAGAAAAAACTATGAGCGGGGGAGGGATAAAAGGCCCAGGTAACCACAAGGCTGAATTTTCTCGTAATGCTCCCTTTTCTGGCCTCAGGGCCCAATTCAGGAAGGTACTTAACAACTTGCCTAATTGTAAGCATGTGAGTAGTCCTATTGATTACAATAGGACTGGCGCTTAAGTTTAGGCACAGGCTTGCCAGCCCTTGCTGAACTAATGCCTCAATATTCAGCATATTTTTGGGGACTCAACTCCTAAGTACTTACTCAGTGAGAAGTCAATGGGAGTTTTCCCAAAGTAAAGACTTCAGGAGGTATACAAATAGTGCCTAGAGTTCACAACCTGAGTGAGAGAGATTCACTGGCAGGCAGAACACTAGTTTGCTTTCTTTTTAGTATGAATGTTTTCAGATGGATCCCTCCTAAGTGGCAAAGTGCAGCTCCTGGTTACCTCAGCTTTGAATATTAAAACAAACTCCTTTGCTCCTGTAAGTCACATAGAAAGTTGCACTAGACAGCAAATCTACTCAGCTACCCCACACTTCCCCCTTCCCTGATAAATACTGCAGCTCAGTGATTTCTTGCTGAATTCCTCGGATGGATACAGAAGCTTGAAGGGCATGGAGCTTTTTCCCCATGCTGAACAGACCATCCAATCTACATTCTATTAAAAATAATTACAATTAAAAGAAATAGTTTCCACTCTTGACTCAAAAAACATTTATTTGTTTTTTAGTCATTCATTAGCTCATCATATTCACATTTACAGTAAGGCAAGCTTGAATCAAACTCATGGATCAAAACACTTCAAGCCTCAGTGTTCAAACTTCAGATCTGAATCAAAATTTTGCAGCTTGAGTCCATCTTTAATCTGTAATTAATTCATTAGCTAATTGCTAAGAAACAAACAAACAGGGCTATGTTTTCTATGTTAGACCTGCACGACTGCACACACACATAACCCGTAAATAGCTGCTGTGAACATATACCTAGGATATTTGTATGCATATATAGTCAGTGAGGCACCGAGGTGGCCTTATGCACACAAATGGCATATGCATTCACAAGGACAAATACTTCAGTTATTAGTGCATGGTGGGTATTCGCGGATATAAATTAGGCATGCAAATACATAAGTATGCTTCTTCATGCCTAACTTCGTAAACCAAACTCACAATCTCTGTCGGGTTCAGAACACCAAACTGTCCAGAATACCTTGTAATTTGTGAAAATCGATTTTACCTCATCAGTGACATGGCTTTTTAAATCTTCTAAATCCATTAATCCTCCATTTCTCTGAACAGTTTCTATAATAACTTCTGCAACACAACCTTCGTAGAAGCTTTTCTTGCCAGATTTTGCCAGCTCCTGAAAAAGTTGTAGCTTGTAGCCTGGAAACTACAAAACAAAGAAAAGGAGTACTTGTGGCACCTTAGAGACTAACAAATTTATTTGAGCATAAGCTTTCGTGAACTACAGCTCACTTCATCGGATGCATTCAGTGGAAAATACAGTGGGGAGATTTATGTACATAGAGAACATGAAACAATGGGTGTTACCATACACACTGTAACCAGAGTGATCACTTAAGGTGAGCTATTACCAGCAGGAGAGCGGGGTGGGGTGGGTTGGAGGGGGGGAGCCTTTTGTAGTGATAATCAAGGTGGGCCATTTCCAGCAGTTGACAAGAACATCTGAGGAACAGTGGGGATGGGGGTGGGGATAAACATGGGGAAATAGTTTTACTTTGTGTAATGACCCATCCACTCCCAGTCTCTATTCAAGCCTAAGTTAATTGTATCCAGTTTGCAAATTAATTCCAATTCAGCAGTCTCTCGTTGGAGTCTGTTTCTGAAGTTTTTTTGTTGAAGTATTGCCACTTTTAGGTCTGTAATCGAGTGACCAGAGAGATTGAAGTGTTCTCCGACTGGTTTTTGAATGTTATAATTCTTGACGTCTGACATTCTAGTGAGGCAATTTGTCTTGGTCAAAGTTAAATTGGCATCTTCTTGTGGATTAAACTATTTAACTCTACTGGTTACATCATTTGGATGATTTAGGTGATCCACATTTGGTAATCCACAATGCTTCCTCTCTATCCACCACATCATTAGCTTTGATTAGTGAAAACATGACGTATTTGCATTGGCAGCACATAATATTACATCAACAATGTACTTTGCATTATTATTATTATTATAGGGAAGGTGGGGCCCAATCCTGCTCCTCCTGAAGTCAGTATCAAAACTCTCACTGACTTCAGCTCAACTGTGAGCTGAAGCCCCAAGTCAGAGCCCCAAGTCAGAAAAATACATTTCCATTGAATGGTGAGAATGGAGAGACTAAGCCAGGTAAAGAGAAACTAAGTTTATTAAGATGAAGAAGCCAGGGTATCACAGATACTAGTGCTTCAGCAGGTAGGGCAAGTAGTTTTGACTTATAATTATATGTCCATGTATGTGTAATGCATTTATTCAAAGAAGCAAGGGTGTGACAGATACTAAAGAACTAGCATATAGGTCACAATAACTTAATGTTAGGAATTGAAGGGAATTCCATAGCTATATAACTCGGCAAAAGACAGGGCAAGGTGCATTATTAAGCTACAATAATGAGATGCTTTAAGGGAATAGCAACAACCATAGCTTGTCATTACTAAGCCAGGATGCTTACTGTGGCTTTAGAATGTTAAATTCTAAAGAGGAAAACTTGCAATATGAAAAAAACACATTTTCAGATTGAAAAAAATGCAGCAGCCATACGGTTACATCTGAGAGAAATAGTCCCAGCTACTTTAAAAGTTTTAATGATAAATCATTACCAAGTTTAAAAACTATTCATTCATATACTGGACTCAAAATTACTAAAAAGAAAAGGAGTACTTGTGGCACCTTAGAGACTAACCAATTTATTTAGTCTCTAAGGTGCCACAAGTACTCCTTTTCTTTTTGCGAATACAGACTAACATGGCTGCTACTCTGAAACCTGTCAAAATTACTAAAGGAAGTCTTTAGGACCCTGGTGTTTCCTGAGTCTGTTCCTGCCTTTCACAGAGTCTCTACTAGCACAGTTGCCAGAGATAGCAGGGTAAAATAGAGAAGCAAACAAACACTAACATTTTTGCATACTCGTTTAAGATGAAATAATGTTAGGCCTTGACTGAATGGATTTTAGCCAGTTTCTGAATCTGTGGAGTTGTCACCCTGTTTCCTCACATATGCAGGAGGAATAATTTGCCTGTTTAATGATAGCAAATGTAATCCACACATCTTCTGGGTGTGGTGTTCTGTCCCATCTAGTGGCACCGTGACCACTTAGAGAGACAGATAAAATGAGTCTGTTCTACAGCCTTAGCTAACAGCCAGTTAGCTCATGCACTAAGCTTTTAGCTCATGAGGTAGAGACTCATGCACTAAACTCCAGAAGCTCCAGGTTCGATCCGACCCGCCGATGACTGGGATCTGTCAGCATTACACAAACACTTCCAGCAACGTCACAGGGATGGCCTTTGTGAGCAAAAACTAAAAGTCTCTAAGCAACACTGTGCATTGTTAGGGCCCAGTCCAGCTACTACTGAAGGCCAAAGGCAAAACTCTCTATACCTGATTCCCCTCTCATTTACACTGGTTTTAAAGCACCCTAACTCCTTCACCTTTGGTGGTGTCACTACTGACTAGCGCCAGGACAACCAGCAGCCTTTCTCCTATGGGTCTGAAGCTCATTAATATTGAGAGGGTGTGATCAGAGACATCCGTTTTAATGAAAGGGGGAAATATTTGAATTTAAGACTTTTAAATCTTGAATCCAATTAGAAAAATAATTTACCTTTTGCAAAATTCAGAACTGTTTATTCTCGGCTCCATAACGAGAGGCCTAGGCCTGGACCAAGAGAGGGCAGATTCTCAGCTAGTTAAATGGTCACAGTACCGTCATTGCATAGCTATGACCTCTGACATCAGCTGAAGATCTGGCCCCTGGAGTTTATGTGTTTTGGCAAAGATGAGGGAGACACTCAGCTTGCCCTGTACTCCTTTTCAGAGATACAAAGTTTCTCCTTTCCAGAAGCAGTACATAGACCCAAAGTTTCTACAAATAAAAAAAAGAAAAAAAATCTTGTTTAAATATTAAAAGATGCAACTAGAAAAAAAGGGAAAAATCAAAGAAATGAACTGACAAGTGACAGAGACTAGAGTTTCGTGAAACATTCACTCTCAAATGTGATTTTAGGTGTTTTTTTTAAATTCATGTTTTTGCCACTTACAGAGAAGCCTTCTTTGGTATTTTTCTTATGGCGGACTCTTGTTCTTAGATTCAGGAACATCTGGATTTATTGCCCTCTCTTATCTAGCCTATGGTTCCTATTCCTTCTATAGTCTGACAACAATGACTGATTACATGATGACTAGATGTAACTCAAATGATCAAAACAGACAAATAAACTAATCTCAAAAAGAGAAGGAGTACTTGTGGCACCTTAGAGACTAACAAATTTATTTGAGCATAAGCTTTCGTGAGCTACAGCTCACTTCATCGTGTAGCTCACGAAAGCTTATGCTCAAATAAATTTGTTAGTCTCTAAGGTGCCACAAGTACTCCTTTTCTTTTTGCGAATACAGACTAACACGGCTGCTACTGTGAAACTAATCTCAAATCACCAGGAACTGAAGTCCTAATGGGGCTGTGTCAAGATGGGAATCCTATATTTTTCCGATATAGAAATCTGCAGGATTTGTCCTATAGTTTTACAGACTTTACTTTTTCAAGCTTCCTGGGAGCATCTAAGCTTTAGGCTCATATTAACCACAAGGCTGTCACAAAGGCCATCCCTGTGACGTTGCTGGAAGTGTTTGTGTAATGCTGATAGATCCCAGCCTGGGCTAGATAGATCTTTGGTCTGACCCAGTATGGCTGTTCTTATGTTCTCCCAGGTGAGTGCCCTAACGACCAGGCTATGGAATATTCTGGATCAGGGCACCCTCAGCTTCCCCTGTTTGAAGCTGTTCCACTGTGGATAAATCATCAGAGAGTCATTGGGCCAGAGAGAACGAGCACAAGCATGAGAATGACTCTATGGCCTTGTGATTCAAACATTCACCCAGGCTGTGGGGGAGACAGCATCCAGTCCACCTGCTCCAATGATTCTTTAATTATTCATCCAAAGTAGAACTGCAGAGTGCATGGTCATAGCAGAAACATGGCGTCTAAGGAACTTTTACTGGAAAAATTTATGCACCGAGAGAGTTTAGGTCGCTACAGGGTTCGGCAGGGTTTTGGACATACCAGTGGAGCTTGATTCTGGGGTTTAGATGCCTAATGTGGTAGTCAGGTGCCTAAATCCTGTTGAGAATATAGCCCTTGCTGAACAAGCCAAGTAGAGAAAAGTCTGCGAACAGAAAGGGTAATAGCTGTGGGAGAACTGCAATCTATTGACCTCAGATGTCTGCATTATGTGCCCCTTTACTAGAGGATTACAAACATTGGGAGGGATAGGGAATTTGAGGGCATAATTAATTTCATTTCTGGTTAGTGATTGCTGTAGTTGGTGCTGACAGCACAGTTTACATTTGAGGATTTTTTAAATTTAAATTAATCTGCCGTATTTTTTACTATAGCTTTATTTGATCTATGTCTGGAATTTAAGATGTGGGTATACTGGTTATACCTTTATGAAATTTCTTTTGTTCAGCTTTCAAGAAATATTATTCTTTATTTGTATTGAAGTACAACAGAGGAACCCATTGTGCTAGGCACTTTTACAATCACAGAACAAAAAGCTGGTTTCTGCCTCAAAGATATTACAATCTCACTATAAAACAAGACACAACAGCTGGATAGAGACAGACAGATGGAGGACCACAAGTGAACAATGAGACAATATTGGTCATCATACTAAGCAGTGGTCTCAGGATTATAATTTAAAATAGAGTGCATCTACAGAAAGAATGGATGGAGTATACAGAAAAATGACCTCTCCAAATGAGAAATATGTTCAATGAGTTTTTTAACAGGTAGTATGAGATTATTCAGGAGAAGACTCTTCATACAAGACCAATTAGTACAGCTATAATCTTGGCCCCATATAAGTCAATGGCAAGAGTCCCACTGACTTTAATAGGGGTTTCACAAAGCTGTTTTCCACTCACACCAGTGTAACTCAAATGACTTCAAGAGTTGCTAATGGTGGTGTTAACCAGAAATGAGATCAAAATCAGGCCCTATGAATCTTAGCTGCTGCACTCTGGGGTTTCACCACAGCCTCTTTGATGTGACAGTGTTTTAGCACTTCAAAGGCAATGGTGGATCAGCCAGCACATTTTTCCCCAGGAGGTAGCTGGTACTGAAGGGATGAAAGGACAAACAGTGTGATGAGGTGTATCATCTCTCTATATAACAAGGGAGTGTTCCCTTAAGTAACAGGTTACAATCTGGTACGAAGTTGTTAAATATTAACAGGAGACAACTAATCAACTGAAGTTCAGTGAACTGCTCTCCTTAATCATCCAGACAGATTAAGAACCAAAAGGAAAAAAAATGTTAAGCATTTACAAAAAGTATATCTATTAGACCTGTCCCATAAGAATGTACACATTTCTGCAGGATATACGACATGGTAATTTTGGGGAGAAAGGTAGAGTTGTGCAAATCATGTACTTTTTAAAAGAATACAATAAACATTTAAAGAGTTACTTGCTCGTATTTTTTGCATCCAGACCTGTGTTTGTTAAGTTTGTCTCCTACTTCTGATCTCCTGGTTACCTGACCCTCCCTGACTCCTGCTCTGACCACTAGGTCAGACCACCCACATCCCAGTTATGACATTAATAAGGAGATGCATGCTAAAATAAGTTTAATTTTACAAACAAAGCAAAACACCTGTTGGTTACTCTGTTGGTTCCAAATGTCCCAGGGACTGTAATCTAAAATCAGATTTCCTTATGCCAAAGGTGTCCTCACTGGGGGAGAGGGATAGCTCAGTGGTTTGAGCATTGGCCTGCTAAACCCAGGGTTGTGAGTTCAGCCCTTGAGGGGGCCTTTTAGGTATCTGGGGCAAAAATTGGGGATTGGTCCTGCTTTGAGCAGGGGGTCGGACAAGATGATCTCCTGAGGTCCCTTCCAACCCTGATATTCTATGATTCTGTGAAAGGTGTTGGCCAAAAAGGGATGGCAGAACCCTTGTCCATGATGAGGAGCTTGGCCATGAACCGGCAGTAGCTCTTTCCCATGAAAAAGAGAAGACACAGACATCAAAAGGAAACAGAGCTGGATTAAACAGTAGATTTAACGAAGATAAGATAATGGGTAAAAAAACTTACAATACTGCTAGCAGAATTTGTATTGATATTGTACCTAGAACAATCTCTAGGTGTATTAAACAACATTTTTAAACAAACATTTTCACTGAGCTTCACCTTTTTGCTTCCATATAGGGAAACAGCTTTGTACCAGCTGGCTGTTGTATTCGGCACAGTGATATTATGAGCATGAAATGGAGAAAGAGGCTTTGTCTCATTAAAACTTGCACTTTTAACAGCTCAGTGGTCGATGCCCCCGGAGACCTGCCACTGCAAGGCAAACAGAAGTGCATACGTAACATAACAAAATATCAGGCCATCAGGTTCAGCTGACAAAAGAGTGATAGTATCACCGAAAGCACAGCACAGCAGTAGTTTCAGCGAGTCCAGCAACAGCGTGGAAACGCACTGGAACAATTATAACAAAGTCCCATTTTCCACAAAACAGGTCACTATGGCCCACATCCTGCAGTCCTTACTCTGCAAAAACTCCTATGAAATAAAACACATTAGTCGACAACCATATTCAAAAACAAGTTATTTGAATTGCCACCCTGACTTTTCCTCTATTTCATTTCTGTCATAAAGTCAGCAGTCATCCTGTCAGGGACACTTTCTGTGAGGTGTCTTAGCACAACCGACAACTCACTGGGAATGTCCATGGGAGTTGAGAATGCGTGTATCAGAACCTCACAGGATATAGCTCTTTGAAAGTTTGATTTCCCACCTGCATAAAATACTGGGGTCTAGCCGTTTCTGAGATAGTCACTGCTATAAACAGATCAGAACTGAAATGGGGCAAAAGAAGGTAAGATGGAAATCAGAAAAATGTAGATTTAAAGTCTGACATCTTATGAACCACCGGGAGTAGAAGTAAATGCTGTATCATGCTAGTCAGCAGGTTTCCAATGAGATACAGCATTTAGGCCCAATCCTACAGTCCTTGTAGAGCCAAAATTCCCCTGGAACTTCATTTCTAGCCTTAGTGACTTGTGGAAAAACTGAACCTTCAAATTGTCACTGGTCCCTTCAATTAGTAATGTTTCTGGGCCCTGTTCCAGTATTCAGTATGGCAAGTCCAGGATCCCAGACCAATGTAATTTTCTCCTTCTACCCTTGTGTTTTAATTTTTCATCACACTTTATCTCATATTTATTTCGAAGAAATTATCTTTATTTTGCTATCACTTTTATATCGTTGATATAGTTTGTGCAAATTATTGCAATGAATAATGGAAAATGTTTTCCAAGGGAAAGGATTCTCTAATGGTATTTCCAGCAGAGAGCCCAAGGACCCTTAGTACAATTGGATATAACTCAGAGTTACATCATTAAAATAGTTTCCTGATACTTTGCAGACAGGTGAAAAAAATCAATGTTATCTGCATTAGAGTATTCATTGCTCTCCCCCATGACCATAACAAACAAGAATGTAAGGGCACCTGGAAGTGATATTCTTTCCACAGTAATGCTCTCTGGTAGGCTATAAAGCCAACTGCCTGTCTCCTTTATAGCTTCTTGATTACACGTACAATAAAAGTCCACTGTGGAAAAACAGTTATTTCTTTGCCGTTATGAATAATGCATTTGAATAGAATTCAACTATAGGAAAATTAAACAAACAACTGAAAAGGAAATGAGGTGCAAATCTGGACTCTGACCTCTCCCTAACAAATGTCTCTCCAGTGAAACTGGTGCTGGAGACTGGCTAGCCATCTGGAAGTTCGACTGTAATTCAAAAAAGGCATTAAACAACTCAGCCTGAGGGCACTCATGTAAAAATGAACAAAGAGGACATGACAATGATGTTATGTATGTTTTCAAGCCTCGTGTAAACAGAGCCTAACTCTGTACACCTTTTTTTGGTGAAATTCCTATTGAAATCAGTCTAAATTCTGCTCTGTTACACTTATACAATCCCAGGAAAGCCTCGTGGTTTGAACTGGAGCTTTGCCTGAATAAGGGGCTGAAAGATCAGATTCACGGTGACCCTCTCATCTGAACTAACTCACCCAAAATAGCCGTCTAGAGTTTGATCCTGTGTGGCAGCTGAGCACTAGCTGCTCCGACTTCTATGGAAGAGTCTAAGGCTCAATCCTGCTGCCATTCAAGTCAATGGGAGTTTTGCTACTAATTTCAAAGGCAGCAAGATTGGGCCTTTATTTAGGCCATGTCCACGCTACAGCTACTACAATCGCACAACTATGGGGCTGCAGCTATGCCACTGTAGCATAGACGCTTCCTACATTGACAAAAGCGGTTTTTTTATCGATGTCATTAATCCATCTGTCCGAGAGGCGGCAGCTCAATCGTTGGAAGAATTTCTTCCTTTGACCTGGCTGAGTCTTCACTGGGGATTAGCTTGACCACACTATGGCACTCAGGGAGTGACATTTTTCACGGCCCTGAGCAACATAGCTTGGTTGATCTAATTTTTAAATGTCAACTGGCCCTTACTCTGAACTCAATGGGAGCTCTCTCTGGAGTCATCCAGTCCCCAACAGATGAATAAATTTTGTTGTTATACAAGGAGGATTTTCCCAACCTCAAACAAAAGCATTTCTGAAAGCCACAACCACTCCAATCTGGCTAACAAATAACACTTCCCTTTTTTGTATCAGCCTCCCGTGACTTTTAGTAATGAGTAAAAGTCTTTAGTTATTACAAGGAAATCCAAAAGACCTTCCCTTCTGCTCTGGATTGTGCTTTTATAAAATGAACCCTAGAGGTGTAATTCTGCAAGCCTTCTGCACATGGAATCCCTTTTTAAGCCCATGGGAGCTTTCCCCACACAGAGGGCTTACGGGAGCAAAGACTAAATCAGAAGGTAATTAATGTTATTACTTTTATTTTTAATTTGCAATAAAGTCAGGCCAGTGACAAGTGAAAATTTGCAGAGACTCCATCACTAAAACATTTTTTTCTAATCTGGTATGATGTTCTGTAACCAGAGACCTAATCTTCCCTCAAAAATCAGCATTTGGATCAGCAAAACCCACAGCTTATGAGCCCCAGATTCAAGAGTAATAAACTGGCCTCAATTCAGCAGGGTGGTCTGGAAATAATTCTGTGCCTGACAGTAACATTTCACCCACCTGCTTCTTCCCAGAACAATTACAAATCTCTTGCTGATACTGCCCTTTTCATCCCTGGTCTTCAACCCACAGACACTCACTTTTCTTTCACACATCTGAACTAATTCCATGGAAGGGAATCTAAAGAGGAAGGAAGGTGCAAGAAGAAATATCAGAAAGTAACAGAGAGATTCTGGGCCAGATTTGCTCTCATTTATAACAGTGCAAAACCAAAATAACTTCCTTTAAATCAGGAGTTACTCCATATTTATACTTGTCTTAAAATCTGCATCTAGATATGGATTAAATAGACCATGAACTCATCAGAGCATTTTTCCTCTCAACTGCATTTGACTCCAGCACAGGATCGTTACTCTCTGTCCTAATCTTCGGAATTTACCTTCCATTGAGACCTTGCACCTGCTTTGTGTTTGCATCATAATAGAGACAGAAGCAGCCCCACCTACGCCAGTACCGCACAGTTCAGTGACATTTAAGGCAGCAGCAATAGCCATGGCAGCATCTACAGCATTGCCACCATTCTTTAAAATATCTGCAAGAAAGAAGCCTGTTAAAATCTGATAGCAGTCTCAGAATTTCCTTCATAGTGCAGAGGAAAATCACAGCCACACTTAAAATAAAGAGTCTAGTAAACACCGGTTTAGCAATCATAGAACCAGAGGATTAGCTAGGAGTATCTTTATCTGCAAAGGAGAATCCCCTAACTCAGGGGTTTTCAAACTTCCTTGCACGGCGACCCCCTTCTGACAACAAAAATTACTACATGACCCCAGGAGGGGGGACTGAAGCCTGAGCCTGCCTGAGCCCTGCCGTCCTGGGTGCAGGGGCCAAAGCCGAAGCCCAAGGGCTTCAGCATCAGGCAAGGGGCCTGTAACCTGAACCTGTCACCCAGGGCTGAAACCCTTGGGCTTCTGCTTTGGCCCCGGGCCCCAGCAAGTCTAAGCCAGCCCTGGTGACCCCAATAAAACAGGGTTGCAACCTATTTTGGGGTCCCACGCCACAGTTTGATAACCGCTGCCTTTACTGTTCAACAATAAAAATTCTGAAAACTGTTTTATGTTTAAAAAAGGCTTTGTTCCTTAGAAAGATAGAAATGCTAGGAACTAATTTCTAAAGCAAAAGTATGAGAATACTGGCATGTGGGGAGGGAAGAGGAGACTGAGAGAAAGGAAGAAACAACATAACCATCCATCAGAAACTCTGAACAATACAAGGGGTGAAATCCTGCCTCCACTGAACTCAATCAGAGTTTTGTCATTGACTTCAATGGGGTTGGATTTCTTCTACAGAGCTTAAGGAACAGATAACAGAGCCTCTTGTTTTTTACTCATCCAGGGCTTTATATCAGTGGTTATCAAATGTTTTCATTTATACCAGTTCATTAGAGGAAATCCTTTTGGGGGCCATCTCCCCAGCCTCCACCTTCCCAGCATCAATATGACAAGGACTCTGCAGACCATCAG
Source organism: Lepidochelys kempii (assembly GCF_965140285.1). NCBI lineage: Eukaryota > Metazoa > Chordata > Testudines > Cheloniidae > Lepidochelys > Lepidochelys kempii. Next base: position 28,525,881 of record NC_136388.1, on the reverse strand, counting down.
AAAAGACCCTACAAATAGAGACCAATGGCCCTGGGGGACACTTTATGGAGGAACATTCCATATTGCTACATACCACTGAAATTTACTATGTCACTATAAACATTGTACTGCTCTGAGGATACATGATGTTGTTAACCTCCTGCAACATGAATAACCCCAGAAAGAACAGGAAATTTACATGAGACTGAAAATGTTGACAATAGCCAATTAAATTTCCTCTGAGGGAGATGAAAGACTTAATTTTGTTCCTCCAGTGAATGATCCGGTAGAAATATTAAGCAGTTTCATGTAAATGTTTCTCCTGCTTAAAGCAAAGAAAAGCATTGTTATATCCTGTTCTGGCAATATGTCTGACTCCATCATGTTGAATGGAAGGAGAAAAACTAAATTATACCAGGCAAGAGGATTGAGACATGAAACAGATAGTTGCTGGGCTCTGACACTGATGAGAACCCTGTCTGTGAGTGAATTTGTAACTAGCCAGACACAAAATCAGGGAAATAATTCTGATTTTTATAGGAATGGGTTATGACAACATTGTAAAGTCATAAAACTAGCATTTTAGAAAGCATGTGCTCACATGCACACACAGAAATGATTTACATCTAACCCTAAATGTAACAGGTTTTCCATCTCTATTGTTTCTGCTTTAGCCACTAGGTGAAATATCTTCTATTCTTGCTAATCCATTCTATTGTTATTCCAGTAATACACAGAGGTCAGAATTAGGATTGAGGGTCCTTTATGTTAAAACTATACCATCCTGGACTAGAAAACACAGTCCATACCTCAAAGAATTTACAAGCTAAATAATAAAGATGCAACAAGTGAGTATAACAACAACAAAAAGGTGTTTACATAGGCACAACTAGATGGTTTTGAATTGATTTGTATATAAACAAATTAGAGAAACATCTGAAAGTCCTACTGCCCAGCTACCTGGCTGTTAAATTGTTAGTGGGCAATTTCCTATAGAACTAAGTAGGTTTTAAGGGTGACAACTTTATAAGCCAGTTCATCAAAGATGTTTGTCTGGGTGGCTGGCCCCTTTAAGAAGAGTCAGGGTCCAGTCTATCCATGACAGGCTTTTATAAGGAGAACAAGCCTTTCTTGAGCCACCTATAGTAATTAACTGCCTAGGTGGCTGGTTGGCAGCTAATTGACTAAGGAGCACCTGTACCTGATAAAAGGCTACCAGAGTTTAGTTAAGAGGGGGTGTTCCTAGCAGGAAAGGAGAATTATCAAGAGCTGCTCGAGATACAGGCTCAGAAGAAGGCTTAGTGATACTGTGCTTTCCCAGTGCTAGGTGGGATGGCTGACTAATTAGCATAGAGCCCAAGAGGAGAGCTGTGAAACTTTTCAGAACAAGAAGGGTAAGCCTGCCTGGCTTGTAGTATGCAGGCTCAGGACTGTCAGACTCCTGAAGGCATTGAGATAGAAGGCCTGTGGGAATTAGCACCCAGGCTCCCAGATGGATGACCTTGAGGGGCTAAAAAAATTGTACCCTAAAGAAGAGTGAACAACTAAGTCCTTTGCAGGGGGAAGAGAATCATTGTGAGATTGCACAGGACAGGGTTCAAGGGGCCAGGAAGACTTTTCTTCTTCTAAAATATCTTCACTGACAGTAATAGAACAGGAAGTCCTCTGTATAGTGCAGTTTTGTTTTAAAAACTACGGGCCAACATATAGTCAGACAGCTAATGCTCAGGTTCCCAGATGCTAAAGTGATGGGTGTGGAATAAGACATTAAAAATCATCTTCCCCATCTGCTCTGCTTCCTTGTCTCAACACTAATATGGAGGGGCTATCCACTCCAGGGCTAACAACTATTTACTGGTAGTTTGGTCCCTAAACCAGCTCAGTCTTCAGTGATAATAAGAACTGGGCCCAATTTCTGTGATGTTTTTTATGAATGGAAATAATCTCCACGAGGGGTTGAGTCAAACCCACCAAATATGTCACTTAGAGCACTTGTCTGCTCTAGCTCGGGCCAAAATAAATCACGCTTCAGGCCCTACCTAGAAAAGACGAATGCTCTAACTATATAGGTTCCCCCAGCCTAGTTCTTCTTTTAAATATTCTGAACATATCTGCTTTCCTATGTTCATGACGCTATTAATGTGTAACTCCTAAAATAGCTGTCTGGAACGACATATGTCACAGGCCCTTATCTGACCAGAAATGTCAAGAACAAAGGTTAAACAAGATATAGGGGAGGTGGTGCATGTTGCCAGCCTCTGCTGTAGGAAGTGGCTGGGGGTAATCGAACAGCTAGTAGAACCCACTGCAAGGAGAAAACTTTCCCTTTCCCTTTTGATATCTGGCTTTCCCCTACAGACCATTTTATCCCACTGACTATCCTCCAAATGCTTCACTATGATCGCATCCCCTGTCTTGCTTGATGAGAACATCAGTCCCATACATGCTCATCTGCCCCATAGCCAGGTTGTCCAGTAACCTGTCTGACGCCTGCCCTGGAGATAACTGGTCTCCACTATGGCTTCCCCTTCTGTGATATACACTTCCACTTCTAATATGTGACTCCTTCCCTCAGACATCCCTGTGTATGCTCCCCTCCTTTGTGAGATGTGCAGAAATGGGCCCTTGGCCTGACTCACCAATGAGGAAAAATGGAGTCTATCTCTGTGTTTACACATGCTCACTGTCTTGGTATGTGGGTGCCTAAAGGCCTGTGTTCCCTATTGACCTGATCCTTCCCCCTACTGAAGAACAGGGTAGCAAGAAGGGAGGAATGGTCCTTTGCCTCTTCAAGAGGCAAACCAATTATCTCTAGCTTCCCACCCAACCAAACCCCCCTATTGCCTAAACTGAAATGATGCCACAAATAGGGAAAGCTGTTGTTGTGTGTACATTTTTTTAAAAAAATTTCTTTCAAAATATGCCAGTACCCCTAGTTATTTTATGCAGATTTCCTTGGGTATTTCCTTTTTTTTTTTTTTACTATATATAACTTTTAAACTGCACAAACCTAAATGGGTTGGTTTTTGGTGCTAGTATGCAGCTTTGGCAAAACTCATAGGCTGTAGAGCTGGTGTGGGGGGAGGGAGAAGGAGAGGGAACATGGCCAAACCATGGGACATGGCCCAACCATTTTTTGGCCAGGCCAAACCTGCGTGGTGCTGTGACTTGATTCATGGTATCTCAGTACCAGTCACTCAAATTGGGATTGGCCACCCTTCCAACATGATGGAGTAGCACGTGGGCCAAATTTGAGTGAGTGTTGTGAGCTGGTGCATGGGATCAGTGGTGCTGTGGCCCTGTGTGGCAGGTTGCAATACCACTCACCCCACCCAATTTGGAGGGGATGGGCGCTGGAGGTCAGGCTGTTGAGGGTGGGGAGGGGAGGTTGTCAGTGAAAGAGGGTCAGGTGGGCTGGGGGGCAAACCTAGGGCGCCCTGCAGCCCCTGACAAAACTCCCATTGACTTCAGTGGGATCAGAAGCAGGCCCCGAGGCAATCTGAGGACTCATAACACATACTGAAATACAAACAACGCACAGTGACTTGGCTACAGAAATTATGGGGCTGATTTTTCACAAGTGCTGAGCACCCATAACTTCAGCTGAAGTCAAAGCAGTAGCAAGTGCTCAGTTCCCCTGAAACTCAGGTCATAACTGCACAAATAGTACAATCATCTTGTAATCCAAGTTTAAAAAATGTGGGTTATGATGCGAGAACTGACAGTTTGCTACATTTTTTTTAAAAGTGTGAAGTACAATTTTCTTACTCCATCTATTCAATCAGAGAACCAAAAGACTATTCCCAAGACCAGTATTTGTTGCAGGGAGCTGATTCCAAGCAACACAACTGCTGGTCCAAACCACTGGGGATGTTTGCAAAGAGAACTTAAGCTATGATGTAGTTTCCAGGCCAATAAATGTATGTTGAGTCCAACAGACAATCTAAAAAGAAAACACAAACACCCACCCCACACATTAGAGATCTGATGACTGAACACAAATCTATCTGTGGTCATCTCTATTAATAAACAGGCAAAATCTTAGTACCTGCTCTCTTCTGTTTTAACTTACACACTGTAATAGTACTTTTGCCTATCACATTTCCAGTTATGCTCAGAACTGCACAGCTGTATCCAATTTACTGTAGTTAGAATTTTTTTGAATAAGTCTAGCTAGATTATTTATTCAACGACTACAGTTTTCTCTGTGAACAGATTGTGGTTTCTCAAACTTATTCTTCATTTTAAATTATTTGCAAAAATTACCTAGTGAATAATTCTAGGTCTGTAACTTGTCTGTATAGCGTTCATTTTTTAGACTGACATGCCAAACCTTAGCTGTTTTAGGTGGACGCACAAGTTGTGTAGTATGTTTCCACCTCCTCAGTAGAGAGCATAACTCTTTCCAGAATCAGGTTCCCAGTGTTGAAAAGCTGCAATTTGAAGTAAAGTAAGATAATTAGCCTGTAGAATTCATTCCAACAAGCCACTAACATAACTGAGCCCAAAAGCATCCTCGAGTTTGGGTATTTATATGGCTAACAAGACCACACACCGAGTTAAAGCAGTATGGATTTAAAAAAAAAAAATCTTGGAGGGCTCATTCCCCTCAAACACAGCACACAGGCCAGCCTCTAACTTATGCTTGGATAAAACTTTCCCCGCGGTGAGGTTATTCCCTAACTACCTCCTGTGTGGCTCCTTGTCCTTTCCCTTGGAGAAGCTGTACTGCTGGAGCAGATTCCAGCCTAGCTGGACCACACGCTCCAGTCTGGTATGGCAGGTCCCAGCTTCACAAGTCTGAAGGGTGCTGTCCATTGCTGGGGTGAGGGCTGCGCTGCCTTTTCCGGCAGAGGCCTAGTGCGCGGGCAGAGACAGGGCAACCCCACAGCGCATCTGCAGTCAGCGTGGGCAGAAGCTTCTCGCCACCTCTCCCAGCCTGCTGCTGCAGCCGCGGTGGGAAGGGAGGCCCTGAGCGTGGGGGACTACGGGGCTGATGGTAAGTGGCTTCAGGGGGGAGGGCGCCTTGGCAGAGCACAGGTGAGAGGCTGGACCACCCTGCCCCATGCCGCGTGTGGGACGGGCCTGGGGAGCATCCAGCCAGGCCCTCGCACACTGGGAGCCTGCATGGGCAGCAGCACTGCTAGGGCTAGTAGCTGGGCCGGAGGGGTAGGGTGAGCCCCGGCAGTTGGAGCACTCACTCCAGGACCGCTAGCCAGTAGCCCTTCCCTCCCTGTATGGGCTGCCCCAGTACTTGCTAAGCCGCCCTGTGCACTCTGCTGGGCCGCAGCCCAGCCATGGCTCCTGGAGAGGCAGTCACAGCTCCCCTTGGGGCAGGGAGCAAAGGGCTGGCGCTCTTCACATGACAGAGGAGGAGCAGAGTGTCCAAGGAAGCTTGAGCGTCCCTTGTGGAAACTAGAGCGGTCACCTCCCAAGGCGCCCCGTCCCACTGACTGCCCCCGGCGTGAAATCACAGGCTGTGTTCCAAGGGCTAGGGCCAGACTAGCAACCTGCCCGTGGGACCCCCAAATCAGGCGCCCAGAAGGGACGAGTGCAGTCAGAGAAAAATAACTGATTTGACTTGGTCTGTTTGGAAAAACCTTCATTAGAACATGGGTTTTGGTAGGGTTCTTTGTAGACCGTTGATGAGAGATCAGATAAATTAGCTCACAAAGGTTCTTTTTTTATTCAAAGACAAAACAGCCCAACAGAGGAAGGAAAGGATTAATGCTTTGATTCCCAGAGCAGATTGGTAAAGTCTGGCAGCATTCAAATATGTTCTGAAATTATGAGTTTAACCCTCTGTGGGTGTGGGTGTGGGTGTGGGTGTGTAAAACACGCACTTAACTCATGTTCAACAATGGAAGGTTACACCCACTTTTTGATCAATTTCTTATCTTGTTTTGAATATAGCTTTTCAGAAGTCGGCAAACCCAGAGACATCATGCACCAGCACTAGGCTGGTACAGATTGCATATCAGTACAGCCGCCACAAAATCATCTGTCATCTTCTGGGTGAGCTGTAGTTATCACACTGTCATATTTGGCAAGCTTTCACAGAACATGCAGCCCTCTCACAGGTTCTACGCATACAGGAAACTGGGGGTACACACTGTTCACTGTAAGCTTAGCATAAGTAAAAAAGCATGCTGGGAGTCTGATTCAGAGTTACACACTGTGAGCATAAGTAAAAAGAATACAAAGCCTTCTAGAAATATATATTGGCTAACAGTTTGAACTGACTGAAGTTTTCTAGTGCAGTCATGTATTGAGGTTCACTTAATACTTAGAATTTTTCTCGATAACACACTGCCCCACTAAGGCGTGTCTATACCAGAGCAAGAAGTTATTTTTAGAACGTGGTGCTAGAATGTTTTTAAACACAACATGCCCTGTCTATGCTAGAGATGCAGTTGTATTTTAAAATCAATGTTTGCCAAAGGGAAAAAGGGAAGTTGGCAGGGAAACAATTGCCAAGAACCAAAGAAAGTATTGCAAACATTTGAGATTATAAAAATAAAGTTATGAAGAATTACATCCCAGTGCCCTTCTAACTCATGTTACTGTTCAGATCCAGTTGAGATGAGTTTGGCTCATAGCAACAGAGTGAGCTGTCAAAAGGGAATTTTTTGTCATATGTTGCTTGTACGTTGAGAATAAGAGTATATTATCAGGATGCTTGTTTGCAAAAAGCAGGATGGGATTTTAGCAAAATTAGGTTTTCATTTTGTGGTATCAGCAGTCAGGATATTTTCACTCACCCTCAAGGATCTCCTGCTTGTGGATATGGTATTTCTCTCTGAATGTACAGTTCAGTCAGAAGGACAATTTTAGAGTCATGGGTATGTTGCTACATGTACAATATATAGGATCTTTTGAGGTGACTTCATTGATGAAACTTGATCCATTATTTTGAAATGTTTTCATTACTTATCCTTAACCTTTTGCTGTTGCTCACAGAGCCCTGATGGGTCCAACATAAATATATATGCTAATCTGCCTTTAAAAGAATTCAGAAAACTTCTGCTCTGGCTCTGAACTGAGGGCATGAACCTTAAAAGAATACTCTGCTCTCAGATGGCCATATGCTCTTTCCCATTACATAGCACAAAGGGACATGCAATGTAGCAACTAGTTATCCAAAAGACTGGGAATTTCCTGTGTGAGTAAGCAGTCCCTCAGTGCCAGGCTCCCAGCAAGAAATACAATGGATGCTAATCAGGCAAAGGCATGGGAAACCCACAAATCTGCTGCCCCATGTGAGAACAGAAGCATGGTCAGATGCAAGGTGGGAGGGGTCAGAGCTAAAGAACTATCACCCTAAGCACCCCTCCAAGCCTGTGGCCTTGACATTAGAAAATAGCAATGTAAGCAAAAGTTACTGTTGAACAGGTCAGCATCTAAACCAGCTCACAGAACCTCACAACCTCATCAGAGGGCTCACCAGCAAGCAACCATTAGCGGGGAATCAATCGTAGCAAAGCTAGGGAGCGTGCTATACTAATAGGGTTGGGAGTGGGGGAAACCAGAGCCTGGTAGAAGCATAGTATATGTATGGCCAAGGATTACAGGGTTCCCACATTCTGTACTTGGCATTTCTCAGCCTACATGTCGTTTAAAGGACATGCCCACTGCTTGTTCCAAGAAGCCATCCCACCATTAGGATGATGCAGTGTTACTCAGGTCTTTCTGAAGCTGCAAAAGCTTTCTGAGTGTACTCGCACTTCTGTTTTTTTACCAAAGGAAGGGACTTACATGGCCCCCTTGCTGCCCACAGTAGGGACACAGCAGGAGAGGAGAAAGGGTTCTAAGACTGTCTCCCCGAAAATGTTAGAAAGTGCATGTTTTCAATGTGACTCATTGACTGCCAGGATATGGGGGAGGGGAGAGAATCAATTTGTGTGATACAAACCCAAAAGCTGGTTACACCCAGCTGCCCTGAGATTGTCCACAAACCTTCCTTCACTGACATGCAGTTGAAGGTTATGTATGATTGAGTCATGGATTGCCTAATTCTGGCCTCATGTTCCAAAAAGACACCCAGATTTGGAAAGAATGTGGGTTAGAGCAGAAAGCAAGACCTTCCTCTAGGGCATCTGAGTCTGCCCTTAGCTGTGGAAAAACAAGAGTGAGTTTGGAGTTCTGCTTTTTAGCTCAGTCTGGATGTCACTTAGCCCTAATTCATTCCCGCTCACATTCAGTCCTAACTAAACACTCACTTATGGGCTGGCAGCAGTGAAACCAACCAAGACCCTGCATAAATTCACATTTAGATGAAGAGTGAAGTCCATTCAAGTCACTCAGTAAGAGGCTGGAACAGAAGTATAAGGAGTCTGATCGTGCTAATTGGCCTGCAGGGGTATTCACAGAGAGGGGGAGCAGGAGAAATGCTCTTTTTCTTATTTATTTATTTTTTTTAAGGTCAGCATCCTCAATCTGGACCCCGAGTAGAAGATTTGGGATTGCTTTTAGAGGAGAGGGTTTGTCAGAAATCCTGACAAAAGTTTTATTGTGGCATTTGCCTTTGAGTCACATGTCAACTGGGGGGGAGGGTTGTTGAAAGCAATTCAGTTTATACCTTTGTTCCTCTATGCCATGCCAGCATTCACAGGTGTGGGAAAAAGAGTCATACTCTTGTATTGTTGTTGAAGCACTGAGAAGTCCCAGTCAGGGACCAGGTGAGCTAACTGCTGTACAAACACAGAACAAAAAAATAGGCCAAGCCCCAAAGTGCCCACAATCTAAGTATAAGACAAAAGATAACAGAGGGTTATGGACAGATCAATGGGGGAGTACAGAGAAACAATGAGACAATGATGGTCAACTTGGTAGGCAGTGGGCTCTGCCACCAGCAGTCAAACCATTGACAAGTTTTGCCTTGGCTTCATGCCAAAGGGGAGTTTTGAGTAGGGATTGGAGATGGATAATAGGTTAGCTGTGTGAATATTTATGGGGAGCTTCTCCCAAAAGTGAGGGGCAGCATGGGTGAAAGCACGAAGGTGCTTGTTTAAAAATTTAACAAATGGGCAATGGAGGCTGATGTGTGCTGAGCGCAAGTGGGGGCTAACCTCTGGATACTGAATGAGAGAGGATTGGTAGGGTGGGGATAGGTTGTGAAGGGTTTTGAAAGTGAGGACAATGGGCTTGGCTGCACAAACAACTAGTCTGTGGCAAGCTGGGGTGTGAATCTACTTGCATTAGCCTGCTGCAAACTAACTGTCCATGTGCACCTTGCTGATGCATATTAACAGCTTGTTAATGTGCTCTGATCTCGTCCTATTTGAAACAGGACAAGAGCACATCAGGCTAGTGCAGGATAGATTCACACCACAGCTGGCTGCAAACTAAATGTTCATGTAAACAAGCCCACAGAGCTTATAGTTGATACAATAGAGAAGAGGGAGCTAGTGAAGGGATGCGCAGAGAGGAGGGGTGACGTGGTCAAAGTGAAGGGCTAGCAAAATGATCTTATTAGCAGCCGCATTCTGCCTGGATATCAGTGGGGCAAGATTACATGCAAAGGACCAGAGAGAAGGCTGTTGCAGTAACTGAGATGTGAGATGAGAGCATGGGCAAGAGACTTAAGTGTGTGGAGGGATAGGAAAGGCTGTCTCTTAGCGATGTTATAAGGACAGAATCGGCAAGTCTTAGACATACTTGGATGTGAGGCCTTAGGGAGCCTCGTTGAAGATGGCACCCAGGTTATAGCCTGAGCGACAGGTGCAATGACCCCCAAATCTTGGAGCAAAAACTTTTTTTTTTTAATCATCTACAGCAGCTGTGTACTGTATGACCATCTGCGCCTAGTGTACTATCTGAATTACACACACCCTCCACCAATGGGGAATGACATGAAAGTCCATTTAATATGGTGGATGGTGGAGGGGAGGAGAGTGGAGACTTTCTGCTTTGGAATGTCCTGCCTGTGAAGGCTGCAGAACCCTATGGCGACTCTGTCTAAACCCACCTAACGCTGACCTGTGGCTGAATAGCATCTGCTGAGTGTGTTGCCTAACATACAGAACTTCCTCCAGTGGTTTTTGTGCCTGTTTGTTGTGTTGTAATAAGCCTCTTATCCAAAATGTTTGATTTGACTAATGGATGAGTAAAGAGCACATTTCTTTCTAGAATGCTCCCCATTATGTATGCATATCTCCATGTAGGCACACTGGGCGAGATTTCTCCTCGCTCTCACTTAGGGCCCAATCCTGCTCCCCTTAAAGTCAGTGGGAAAACTCCCATTGACTTCTGTTGTGTGAACCTGGAAACAGATACATCACAGATCCAGGTTTAGGTAATGACAGGAACATGTGTATCTAGGCATGATACAGAATGGAGGAGCTTATGGCTGCCCCAAGGGAACTCTCTGGGCACTCTCAGAGTTCATACAGGAAGGGCACAAAGCAGTGAGGCTCTGAAAGAGGCACATACCCCAAACAATGCATATGATTCACTACATTCCCTGTCCCTGGCAACATAAATATTGGAGGGGTTTTATTGACAAAACCAGCACCTAACACAACTTCCAGACAAGTGACCAAATAGCCAGTGTGAAAAATCAGGACGCTCTGAGGGAGGGCATGGGAGTATAGTTACCTATATAAGATAAAGTCCCTAATATTGAGACATCTGGTTACCCTATTCCAGAACCAGTACCCTGAATCACCACCTAGAGATGGATCACAAGTCCCTCCTATCCAGAGGGCACCTAATGCACTGGGACTGATATAGCTCCACCAGTTCATTGGGAGCCACAGGCGTTAAACACTTTGGGAGGCAGCATCCCATCCTCAGCCCAAAAACTCGTGGAACTATGTCAGTCCCGGTATTTTGGGTGTCTTCCCCAGCTAGACGTTCAGTGATGTGACACCAGGCCCTTATGCTGGAGTGAGAGGAGAATCAGAGCCATTGTATCTTTAATTGTGAGTTAGTTACTTTTAAAAGCAAAGCACTGCAAATTCCCCTGGCATCAAATCCTGAGGCCATTACATGACATTTTGAGCCAAAATTCTCAATGCAGCCAATGGGTGTTTGACTGACCAAAGGCTGAGTAAAAACTGAGTTTGCAGATGAAGGACCTCTGCTGCACTCCTCTTAGGGAATGCTAAGCACCCAGAAACTCTACTGAAGTCAGTGGGAGACGCAGGTGTTCAGCAGCTTGCAAGAGTTCATTCCAATGTAGGAACAGGCCCTCACATACTTTTTTCCTGAACACACAAAGTGAGGTGTGTGGTTATTCGGGGAGTTCTGCTTAACCTCTTTACTGAATTTAAGATGGATTTTATATCATGTAAAACATATTCTCCTTCCAAAGCAAAAAACCACTGGTGCAATTGGAAAATTGAACAAATACAACAATTTTAAAACTTCCTATCCATTTAAATAGCCGTAAGGATGTAAAATAGAGTTGGAGCTTTGATTTAGACTTTCATACCTTAATCGTATGATCTGGCAATTGGTAAAAATGTGCTAGGGTTATTAAAAATATGTGAGTTTCTAATTCAGTCTTTCCTGGAAATGGCCTCATGTTGGGCAGCACAGCTTCCAGAGGTCACAAAATAAACATAAAAGTCAGCCTTTCAAATACAAGTATGGAAAAACACAGGTCTGAGGCCCAATCTGCAGAAAATGTCTGCAATCTGCTGAGCAGTATAAGCTCTGGAAGGCCATGGATGCTGGCACCACCAGACCCTACGCTGTCAGGGGAAAAGGTCAACCCACTGTGGTAGGTACAATGAAAAACAATCTGTGGCTCCACGGTAGGGAGTGGGACTTGCAGAGCTACAGGGTAGAGGACATCATGTAAATAAGCTCCTCCTGGTAGCTCTGCATCTTCCAAGTCTCAGGGCCGCACAGTTTGTGGAATGAGAGCATCTCTGGTCATAACAAAAGACATGTTTTTAAACCACAAGAACCATACGGCGCTACCTGTAACATTCTGCCTTGTCAGCCAGCCTAGGTTTAACAAGCTGTGGGCCTACTGCCCTAAAACTCTAACTGGTCCACAGACATTGCTAAGTACATCCTTTCATACTTCTCTAGACTAACTCCATTTTTTTCTGGTGTTAAATATTCAGATTATTCAATGTAGAAAGTTAGAGCCTACTTCTGCTGTGACTTACACCAATCCTACACCATTGTAACGCCATTGACTTCAGTGGAGTTACCTTGTTTTACACCAGCATGAGGGGAAGTATCAGGAACTTAAAAGTACTACTGTGATTGTGAGCTAACGGCCAGCCTCGCTCTTCAGTTTTGATCACAATTCTCAACATGTGCTTCTTTAGGCGGATAGGTCCATCAGGGCCTAAAAGCACAGCATGCAACTGTACATCATTTATAAGCCTGAACTTCTTTGCAAACAACAGTGGAATGAAGTCAAAAATGGTGATGGATATGGTAGCAGAATAAACAGAGATTAAAAACTGATTTCGCCTAACACTTTTTCTGATAATCTCTTAATTGACTTGATCATCTCATCAGTTGTTTGCATGCAACGCCTATCTGTCCATCTATTTATATGGCCCTCATTACCATGGTATGTGAGCACCACAAGTATTTAAGAGAAATAATAACAATTGCAAAATATAAATTTTCCCTTCATAACCTGTCAGAGAAAACTTGACCAGACAGTTGGGTTGTTTTTTTCTGCCTGTGAAGGAGTTTTAGGAGGTTGAATTTTGATTGTGTATGTGAAGAGCTATTGAGGGAAAGCTAAATCCATGAAATAAGTTTTGCAGTTGGTTGTGAACATTGTGAAATTTGGGGTCATCCTTTTCTTTCATGGGAATGAATTTCTGGCCCCCAGGAATGTTCTTTCTCTGGCACTCACAAGCCACTCCCCTCCTGACTTCAGTGGGAGTCCCACACGCACAGCTGACAGAATGACCATGCTGCTTGAGTTTCAAAAAGAGCCAGGAAAGGAACATGGCAAACTAATAGCAATATTACTACTAGGACTGCTGCTAAGAGTAAAGTAATAGGAATTCATAATAAGGACAATACTTTGTAGTTCTTGTGTGTGTTGCAGTCTTTGGCCAAAAATGACTACAATTTTGTGTACAGTCAATTCTGTGTACACTGCTTGGAAAAAGCCACGTAAAATACAAATTGTTCTGATGGGCCTTCTCTGTGCTCCTGGATGAGTGAGCTAATGGCAAAGGTGGCATTTATCCTGGTATAGACAGTGGGCCAAATTGAGAGGTGATGTTTAAGGTGGCATAAAGTAGATTTCTTTTATGCTCAGAATCTCTAGTACTCCGAGGCATACTTACATTCTACTCATGTGTAAGAAGGTGTATGTTGAAACAGCCCTCACTCTCCTCTACCTGCTTACAACATTTTACACGTCCTGAGCATGTTAAATGCACTGGCTTGGGTCCCATTACACATGGGTAAATTAGCTGTAAGTAGGTCTAATGGAATCTTATAGATTCCAAGGCTACAAGATGATCATTGTGATCATCTAGTCTGACGTCCTGTATAACACAGGCCATAGACCTTCCCCAAAGAAATTCCTAGAGCACATCTTTTAGAAAAACATCCAATTTTGGTTTAAAAATTGGCCATGATAGAGAATCCACCATGACCCTTGGTAAATTGTTCCAATGGTTAATTACTTTCACCATTAAAAATGTATGCCTTATGTGACGCATGGCTAGAAAGGGTTAAACATCCTGCAAAATAAATAACCCTCAAAAGACATGTAGGGAGATAGTTTGTGTTTTTGTGTATTTACATATGCAGAAGGGTCGACAATGTAATCAACAGTCCCTGTCTATGCTGTATTCTGATAATCAGAGGTCAAAAGAAGATCCTATCATTTAAATGAATTGTAAACACTGGATATCTTGGTATTCATCTCTCTTTTAAATGTACTGTGAATGGTAGAGGAACAAGCAAATGGCCTTATGTTAATTCATATAGCTAAGTACTGATGATGGACCTCCTTCAAAGTCATTCTAATTACCTTGTGTTCCCAGAGAAAATCCCAACTTGTCAAAGAGGACATGAAATTGTATAAAAGATCCTTGGGTCCTGATTCTGTCATCTCAAATCTGCTTAGGCTTCATCAGGAGAAGTTTGAGTCACAAGACTGAGGTCCCAGTTATGCTGGTACGCCCTGAATATCGTATTTGGACATTGGACTATAAACTATGAACAATTTCTGAAAGAACGCTTTGCAACTACAAAGCTCACCATCTCTGCTATGAATCTGCACCTAAATGAATTGAACTCTTGTCTGTATAAAGAAAAGGAGGACTTGTGGTACCTTAGAGACTAACAAATTTATTTGAGCATAAGCTTTTGTGAGCTACAGCTCACTTCATCGGGGTGAGCTGTAGCTCACGAAACCTTATACTCAAATAAATTTGTTAGTCTCTAAAGTGCCACAAGTACTCCTTTTCTTTTTGCGAATACAGACTAACACGGCTGCTGCTCTGAATCTTGTCTGTATGTACATTGATCTTTTAACCATACTCTCTCTCTTTTGTTTTTTACTAAATTTTAGTTTAGTTAATAAGAATTGGCTGTAGCATGTATTTGGGTAAGATCTGGAATATTCAATAACCTGGGAGGTGATGTGTCCAATCTTTTGGGATTGGTAGAAACTTTTCTTTTATATGATGAAATAAGATTTACAGAAATTTTTATCGTATTTGACCTGGGTACCTGAATGGAGGCCTAAGGCTGGATTTAAGGGAACTGTGTTGTTTGAACTTCTGAGTAATCAGTAAAGTGATAAAGAAGCTGTTTTATGCTGGCATGGAAAATCTAAGTATTAGACTATCCACTAGCTTTTTGGGGTTTGGCTGCCCCATTCTTTGCCGTTCACTCTAATTGAGTGACCATAGCTGGCCTTATTTCACACCTTATTTCCAGTGCAAGAGGGTCTAATTTACACCACCTTCTGTATCTCCTGTGAATATAAGTGAGTACCGCATAAGAAATCTATGGCCTTATTAAACACTATGTTCCTCTAGTAACAGGCCAAGATGAACGGTTTCACTTGCAAATCCTAAACAAAGCCTAAAATTGATTGGGAATCCTTTCTCTCCCAAGAATTCCTTCCTATAGTAGGTTTCAGAGTAACAGCCGTGTTAGTCTGTATTCACAAAAAGAAAAGGAGTACTTGTGGCATCTTAGAGACTAACAATTTTATTTGAGCATAAAATTTCGTGAGCTACAGCTCACTTCATCGGATGCATACTGTGGAAAATACAGAAGTTTGTTTTTATACACTCAAATCATGAAAAAATGGGTGTTTATCACTACAAAAGGTTTTCTCTCCCCCCACCCCACTCTCCTGCTGGTAATAGCTTATATAAAGTGATCACTCTCCTTACAATGTGTATGATAATCAAGGTGGGCCATTTCCAGCACAAAGCCAGGTTTTCTTCCCCCCCACCCCCCCCGTCATTCCCCCCAAACAAACCCACTCTCCTGTTGGTAAAAGACTCCAGGGAGAGACTGCTGAATTGGAATTCATTTGCAAATTGGATACAATTAACTTGGGCTCGAATAGAGATTGGGAGTGGCTAAGTCATTATGCAAGGTAACCTATTTCCCCTTGTTTTCCTAAGAAGTCCCCCTTCCTCAGATGTTCTTGTTAAACCCTGGATTTGTGCTGGAAATGGCCCACCTTGATTATTATACACATTGTAAGGAGAGTGATCACTTTAGATAAGCTATTACCAACAGGAAAGTGGGTTTGCGTGTGTGTGGGGTGGGAGGGTGTTGGGGGGGGGGAGAAAACCTGGATTTGTGCTGGAAATAGTCCACCTTGATTATCATACACATTGTAAGGAGAGTGATCACTTTAGATAAGCTATTACCAACAGGAGAGTGGGTTTGTTTGGGGGGGAGGAGAAAAACCTGGATTTGTGCTGGAAATGGCCCACCTTGATTATCATACACATTGTAAGGAGAGTGATCACTTTACATAAGCTATTACCAGCAGGAGAGTGGGGTGGGGGGAGAGAAAACCTTTTGTAGTGATAAACACCCATTTTTTCATGATTTGTGTGTATAAAAACAAACATCTTCTGTATTTTCCACAGTATGCATCCGATGAAGTGAGCTGTAGCTCATGAAAGCTTATGCTCAAATAAATTGGTTAGTCTCTAAGGTGCCACAAGTCCTCCTTTTCTTTTTCCTATAGTAGCACATTTTCACCTGTGTTTGTTTGTTTGTTTTGTTTTCCTAGTTTATTTCATTTATATAGAATCTATAAATTATTGTGAAATATCAGCTAGATTCTATCCATAGTTTAACTCGTGTAAATCCAGAGAAACTCCATGGACTTCTGTAGAGCTACTTAAAATTTAACTTGTAAAACTTGAGAACAGAATTTGAACCAGAGAAAGATTATGGAAATTCTTACTGTTGGTAGAAATGCTGATTGAAAACTAATTCTAGTGGATCTTAAAGCAGAGATGGTTAATTGAAAAGCCAAATAAATCAATATTTGCTTAAATATTACCTAAACAGTCCTTCAGATCTCTCGATCTCTCTCAGGGACATATTCAGTTCTTTTGCTCTTACGTATGCATATCTTTATCAGGGTATATGTCTCATCATTAGTTCAATTTCCCCTGTACTTTATCCATCTGACATTTAAATTGTCACCTTATAATGGCATCTAGAGCCAAACCCTGTTATGTATGTCTTATCACACATTCTATGTAGCAAGGAGCAATTAACTTATCAACTAGTAAATGCAAGAAATAAATACTTGTGAATAATTTAAGCAAGTCTTTTTTTGAAGTATGTAAGCATCTGATTTAAAGAGACCTTCTGAACCATCTGATTCTGCCCCCTGACGGAGACATTATGCTGGATTAGATGAACCACTAATGTGATGTACTGTGGCAAATCTTATGTTCCTACTAAGAGTTCTATCACACAGAAGAACTTTCCCAGAATCCATTTCCAAAATTCCATATGCTGCTATCACTGAGAGCTTTTGAGCTTTGCCTTCTGTTGTTTCTGATGTCTCTTAGTAGACCTTGTACTGGTCCTGTCTCACAACCTGGGGAAGAGCTGACTTGCTGCTCCCACTGTTTCCAAAATGAAGCAGAAGAAGAAGAAACATATTTTACTATATCAGGCCTTTCATCTCAAAATGACCCCAAAATAGTGTCATGGACATGCATCTGCCTCTGCAATCAGTGGCATGCTGGACAATGGAAAGAGTTGCCCAGGGACAAGGGAACAAATTCCTACTTGGAAAAAAAATGCCACTGGATCTTTAATATCCGTACATACAAGACCACACCTTGTTTATTAAGGTCTCATCGAACAGATCCCAATAGAGTAAACAGTGTAGGAACAAATCCTGATCTCATTTATACTGGTAAAAATATGGAGTAATTCTACTGAAATCAGTGGAATAGCTCTAGATTACTCCGGGGGTAAATGAGAGCAGAATTTGGCTCCTAAAAACATCTTCTCAACATTGGAAGGATGAAAAGCTGATTTTTCATCCTTCTCAGTTTGTATTCGTGATTCCATGTAGTGCTCATATGAACCCCAACCTGGTGGTAACCACACTAAGCCATCTGTACTAACACTGCTCACCCCTCAGCCTTTTTCAACCAATTTGATTTGTGCTGGAGCATTGAAGTATAAAGAGTTTGGAGACTAAAACACCTCAAGGAGAACAGAAGGAGGGGCCTCTCTGTGGTCAGGTCTTGACTCAATCAAAGGCTTCTCTATCAGCAGGGTTCAGATTGAGAAGATCTTTGGGGAGCCTAATGCAAAAAGAGCAACCATCCAGTATGTGGATAGCATCCTCCACAGCACCACAGATACACAGTGGGCTGTCCTAGGCATGGTTGGTCTTGGTGCAGAGAACCATGCCACACCAGAATTAGTTAAGCTGACTCCAGAGGGGGCATGGGAATCCACAGCCAGGTAGCATTTTCATCCAGCCTGATGTAGGAGTTCCTGGTAGATTGTTCTGTTTCTTGTAACATGATCTCATTTCATGGCCATGTTATGCCATGAGACAGCTACTCCATGGAGAATGTTTGAAACAGGAAATTGAATGGAACCTCCCATATTGAGCAGGCATCTGACTCACTATTTTATTGATTCATGAGGTCTCTTCTATAAATGAACTAGTTCTTTTGTGCCTCAAGCTATTATATTTTACTCAGCAGTTCTTGGATTTCCATATGCTGCCAAAAAAAACAAACAAACCAGTTTTCAGTGGGTATCTGAGTTTCTAGCTATATATGTAAGCATGTTCATTTCTCTTAATTAAGACAACAATAGGCATATTAGAAACATATGATTATCAGTTAGCAGCCAGAATTCTTAACTGACTGCTCAGTACTTGCCTGGCTCCCAATATCTCATGGACAGCACTGTGTGGAAAAATCAGGAGATTATTACTAGTATTTGCTCAATCAGGGGAGTAGTTGGCTTAGGGGGTTAGCTCACTAACCTTTCACCGGCAGAGGTTCAAATCTCAACTGTTGGACAGATTTGGATAGTCTTACACACGCTGAAAGTACATTACTCCTCAAGGAGGCTCGCTAAAGTCAACTTGAATAAAGGGATCAGAATCTGACCTGAAGTCAGGTGTGAAAATGGGTTTTGTAGTTTCCTCCATTAACCACCTGCATCACTGGGAGAAGGACTGTACTCAGTACTACCACCAATATTGTTAATGATTAAAAATGAATAATTATGATGTGTAACGTTTGTTTGTTCCTCGTATTACAGTAGAACCCAGAGACCCCATTCTTTGCTTAGGAAAAGCAAAGGCTGGAATAGCAGAGTTATACGTCAGTAATAAGTCATACTGGGGAAGCCTACGCATAGCCTGCCACACCTGCTCAGACCTGTGCTTATTGTCCCTCGCTTGTATAAACGTTACATTTAGCCACAAAGAAGATTTCTAACATCACAACTTTTGACTTAAATATACACTGTCAGGCTTGGCATATGTGAAACATGACCTATTTTTCGTTTTTGTAAACAAGTGCTGTTCTTTATACACACTAGGTCAGATCCCCCAGTACAGTAACGCTACCTTACTACTCTGATGGTGAAAACAGCCCTAAAATTGACAGATTCGGCCACTTGAACATCCTCTGCCTAAGGAAATCTTTGGGTTGTGCAATGACATGGTTAGTGGCCTTTATGCTACCTGCCCTTCTGGCTTCTGATGCATGGGACTTGGCAGTTGCAAAGGCAGGCTGGCTGGGGCCCTTTACAGTCAACAGCAGCCAGTGTAAATTAGAGTAGCCCTGAGGAACAAAACTACTATGAGAAGAAAACTTGTTCAAAGTTTGAATGATAAATAGTTCAATGGTATCCTTTTGGGAAAAGTCACTTGTTTATGAACACAACTCAGAATCTAAGATGTCACCTTGGAGACTTGACTAGAATGAAATCCTTGACTTTCTACCAGTGCTGAGCATTAGTGTGAAACTCAGAAGAAGAGGGTCTTATGTAGGGGCTAAGTGTGAAGGAAAAGGTCTGAAGTTTAGCACATGTATTAAAAGGCCCTGAGGCCTGTTTTTAACTGAGGCACTCGTTTGAGGGTCATTCATTGCTCACTTTGGTTTGTTCCACCACATTTTGCACATGGCCTAAACCCTATTTGTAAGCTGTGCAACCTGTTGTGTGCTAGGTTTCCTGGAGTGGGAATTAAAAAATGCTAGGGACCAAATTTTGCACTGTTACACCCAGGAAACCCCGTTGGCTTCATTGACATTTTCATGGATGTAGTTCAGAGGATAAAGCCAGATTCAAAGACCATTGAAGTCACAGGGAGTTTTTCCATGTCCTTCAATGGACTATCAATCTGGCCCACACTTTGGCTCCACCACTCAGTATTTAACCGAAGAGCCCAGCAGCTTTACTGAGGTCTGTATAGAAAGTCCCAGATATCCGGTGTGAGCATGAACTGGGTGTTCTGTAAAACCAGGTTGGATTATTTGGGGGCTCTCCTTACTCTGATTGGCCCAAAGTCCTGCTAAGGGGCATAGAGGGGACATATTATGGGAACATAATGGGAAAGGTTCTCATAATGCACATAGTCATATCCACTTCAGAATTCTAACTGTGCACAAATGATATCTCAGCACTAAGGCTGTAATCCTCCAACTTGTGTGGATACACACCTGTGCCTGCATGGAGCCCATGCAAAATCAACTAGGCTCTTCATGAGCTCAGGGATCTGCCTGCCACAATTCTGCTTGCAGGATTAGGATCTAATGCCTGTTTCTGTTTAAAGGGCTCAGACTTACTGTCTTCACTCAGACAAAACTCTAACTGATTTTAAATGTAAGCTTTGCCTAAGGAAACAGTGTGGTGTCGAACTCTATGAAATTCTTCTTTAAGACAACAAAGAAAAAAACACAAAGAAGGAGGACGTTCGGTGCATCTTTTCTAAATGCCCCCCATTACTCCAGGATGCTAGTGGCAGAAGATGCCTTTATAAATTCTGCACACCTGCTGACAGAATCCATTAAGTATTTACAGCTTTGATTGTGCACTAATTCTTAGGATATTTCAAAATAAGAAAGGTTTCAGAGTAGCAGCCGTGTTAGTCTGTATTCGCAAAAAGTAAAGGAGTACTAGTGGCACCTTAGAGACTAACCGATTTATTTGAGCATAAGCTTTCTTGAGCTACAGCTCACTTCATCGGCATGAAGTGAGCTGTAGCTCACGAAAGCTTATGCTCAAATAAATTGGTTAGTCTCTAAGGTGCCACTAGTACTCCTTTTCTTTTTTCAAAATAAGAAATGCTTATTAGCTTGACCATCCTAAGCCGTTTACTGGGGATTCCTGACTGCAGCTGGCTATAGCCATCACAAACTGATTAATGACATGTTTTCTTTACAACAACAGCTAAGAATTATTTTCCAGTGTGGGCACGGACAGAGTGTTACAAAAATGACCATCCAGAACTGAACAAGATATTTTCCAATAATTGGACTCCAAATAACTGACGGTCTAGTCTGCGCTGGTAGAACATTAACAGAGGCTATTGGTCGTCATGGTAAAAAAAGAGGTTGGTCTGACTGTAATCTCATTTATGGGGTTCAGAAAATTGACATCATGGCAGTGAGAGCTTATAAATAACTGGAGCACTGGCTTGCTAACAGACTGCAACCTCTCCGAGGGAAACATTCTATAGGCTGAATTCCCCAAGGGCAAAACAGAATTGGATTTTGTAAATTACGCTGAGACACTCCTGTTTAAAACACTGACAAGAATAAGGGGTTTTCATTTTTCTTTAGTTTAGTTTGTAATTTTGTTTAAAAAGCATGTGTTCCGGTGGTTGTGCCAAGTGCCTGGGAATCACCCTCATTCCTCTGGCTGTGCTATGTACTCTAGCTAACATCTTGCTATTTTTCCCTGGAGGAGAAGTCACCAGCAGTAATGAACACATCACAGACGAAGTCTGGTACTTTGGAGGGATCTTGGGATCTGGTGTACTGGTAAGTAGACAAATCCTGAAATTTTCACTTTTATTTTCTAAAGTAAAAGGTTAGGGTTTTACTGTAATTCCCCTGCACTTCAAATACAGTAAAACCAACATTGCAAATGACTCTTGATTGTGCACTTTGTTTAATAAGTAAATAGGCAATTTAAAACTTGTTTTGATTGAGTAATGAAAATTTCAATTTAGTGATAAAAAACAAAAGTCACTGGACTAATAGATTAAAACATAAGGTTAACTCAGAATGGTCCAACCTAATTGAACTGTATTTTTTTATTGTTGGTAGATGATCTTTCCTTCCTTGGTATTTTTGGGCCTTAAGAATAATGATTGTTGTGGATGCTGTGGTAATGAAAGCTGTGGAAAGAGATTTGCGGTAAGTGGAAAAGAAGGGTGTGGCCAAAAAAAAAAAAGCCAAATGGTTACAAACAATAACATTTATATCATGTCTGTCCATGTATATTTATGATGTTCTAGAGTGTGACTATGTAGTGCATGTGTTTGTTGTCCATAGCACAAAGTGCAAAATCCTGGTATCCCTTTGTGCCTTAAGTCAAGGATTAATGATGTGCCAAGATGTTGTTCTACCAGGACCCCTTGATAGTAGCAAGACCACTTTTATCGTGCTGCCTTGTTGGCATGCCAATGCGATACAGCTGTAGCTCTGACATGGCTTGTTAAAAGTGGGTGCCAATAAAACAAATTTCTTAAAGACCCACATTTTGCTTTTCTCAGATGATAGGACAGTTATTTTTTTTCTTTTTTGACAGATGTCTCTTGCTCCATTACAGTCACAGTATAGCTTTACTGTGGCCCCTACACATGTGTAATGTGGATCTTCTGAAAAATATTACAGCCATTTCCATAGTATAGTTATTTCTTCCTTTTATCAAATCCACGTCACACCATAAGAAAGACCCTCACCACCCAACAATATTAAGCAAAGGGTTGAAAAGGGTGGTGGTATGGAGCATATGATAGCAAAATAATAGGTTAAAGTAACAGTGTGTTGAAAGCAGCGTTGTTGTAGCCATATTGGTCCCATGATATTAGAAAGACAAGGCGGATGAGGTTATATCTTTTATTGGACCAACTTCTGTTGGTGAGAGACACAAGCCTTTGAGCTACACACAGCTCTTCTTCAGGTCTCAAAGAGGAAGAAGAGTGCAAGAAGAAGAGCTCTGTGTAAGCTCAAAAGCTTGCCTCTCTCACCAACAGATGTTGGTCTAATAAAAGATATTAGACCAACCTTGTCACCTTGTCTCTCGGTGTGTTGAAAGGCAGCTGACAGAGACCTTGTCTCTCGGTGTGTTGAAAGGCAGCTGACAGGGAGCAGGTAGGGCATATACAGTGGTTGCTTCGAAATAAGATACAGCATAAATTGTGTACCTCAAATTGAAGTTTAAAAGTCGACTCCGTATCAGTGCCAGTTACAGGGCATGATACAGAAGCACTCTGCAGGACTGCATTTTCTTTTGTAATAGGTCTCCAATCTTTTAAGTATTATGACTTTTAAGGTGGGTGAAAAATTGTATTTCAAATGGAGGCAGGCCCAAACAACCCCCCTTCATCTCCCCCAGCATGAAAATCCCTACACTGCACCACTGCCACATTCTGGGGAGCTGAGACATAGAGTCCAGTTCAAACTTTTTCTATAATGGGCTCTATTAAAAATATGGATCCAAACACCCTGAAGACATTGAGGAATTTTGGCTCTGGAGCCGAATGTGGAGCTGAACTTTTTGGCTTAGGCTCATTTCTAATTTCAGATGCTACTTCCTCCATTTTACACAGTGGAGGGGTGGAGTTGCTAGCACAGGAGATAGCGTAGCTGCCTCCATCTACTCTATGCCCATGGAAAATACCTCTACTTAGGGACAGCAGACTTAGCGGGCTGGAGAATTTGGTCCAGAATCTTTGTGGAAGAATGCACTTCTCATACTCAGTAGACTAGAATGGGCCAGATTCTGATCTCAGTAGCATGGTGTAAATCCAGAATAACTCCACCAAAGTAACAATTACTCCAGATCTGAATACCTTCCACTAGCGCATTAAGTGACGTGACTACACATCTCTCACACGTTGTTTGTTCTCTCATCCTCTCCCCAGGACCTGGATCCTGCATCAAGAATCACTAGCACAATCCCCCCATGTCTGTGCAAAGTTGTGGTGATTTAACTAGGGCTCTGCATAGCTGCAGAGGGCTGCAGTAGTGGATCCCAGTGTAGGTTTAGGGTCCAAGTCAAACTTTTCTTCTTTATTGCTGAATTAACACTGGAGGGAATTAGTTAAGCTTAGAAGCCACATATTCCGTCCCACGAGACTCTTGTTGCCAATTTTCTGTCATAACAATTTATTATTCTAAATCAGTTCAGCTGTTGGAGACCTTTAATATCTACCACATATTTTGAACGGTTAAATACATTTAATACTTTGCAGACAGATTCTACCATCATTTCACCTAGGCAACTCAATTGAATTTAGCTGGATTGTATAACTGAGAACAGAATTTTTCCTTTCATGTTAATTTGAACACCAGGCTTATGTTATGGAATTAATATTGTCTTGGAATGATTTAAAGATTTGATTACGTGAAGGTAACAAAATGTTTTCGAAGTCCAAGAAAAGGCTTTGGTTTCTAAGTGATTTTTTTTTTTTTAAATAATCATGAAGAATGCCAGAATGACGTTCTTTGAAAACAAAGTCTTCATTTAGCCACAGAACAGATCCAGCATGTGTAGTAGAAGCACAGGCTTCAGTATAGTTTTCCCACCTATGTACTTCAACTCTGTCCTAAAAGGGCCTTAACCATTTGGTATGATATAATGTAGTCCATACCTCATGTCCACTCAGTCCTTTGCCTCTCGACTGAAAGTGCCATCTCTGCATTAGTGCCAGCTGTGATGTTGGTTATGATGAGGACAAGTATACAACAGGAAGAAAAGAATGTGAAAAGGGAGGGGAAATTTACAGAGGCAGAATATAATTAACCATGCCGAAATTTGATCAGGACGCCAAAATTAACAATTCTGCTCTTGTGAAATGTGCCAAGGCATCTTCACAAAGGGTTGGGACTTCAATTTTGGCCATGATCTCATCTGACAGACCCTTCAGTGTGGCACAGTGCCCCCGAACACCAGACAGGGTTAGTACTGATTGAGGGAAGTGTGTCATCTACTGAATCACCACTACCACTTCCTGTAGTCTCAAGGTGTTCCTTTGAGGTCTCCTATGCAAACACCACTCCAGTCTGACTTGGTTTAAGCTTCTAAGGACCAATGGGAATTGCAGGCACATAGTGGAATGCCTGCAGACATATAATGTACATTAGAGTCTAGTTACATAATGCATTTATCTTATAAGACTGTTCAGGAGTTAGGGTTGAGACTGTACTACACATTCACTTAAGCGGGCTACATTTAACTGTTTGTAAGAGGTCAAAAATAACTTCATCTTTTTCTCTCTATCAGATGTTTACTTCTATAATATTTGCGGCTGTTGGACTTCTGGGAGCCGGATACTGCTTTATTGTGTCAGCAGTTGCTCTAAATAGAGGCCCTAAGTGTAACAGTTACAATAATTGGACCTATCCATTTGAGAATGGGTAAGATACTGCACTGCATCATGCATGGGTTAGCTAGAAAAGATGTAATATAGCCACTCACTGAAGCGGTACTGCACTAAGGAAGTTTGTGATGTCATTTCTAGATTTAATTCTGTTGTGTAAATAGGGAATTGCACACAATCACATTACTGAGACTGCAGTGTGGCTGCCTGCTGGATGAAGCACATTAGTGTTGCTGTGGACTGTTACATGGCTACACAATATTCTAGAATAAGAATACCATCCCCAGCTGAAACTAGAGGTTTCAAAGAGCCCCAATTAAGATAAATTTACCACTTGTCAGTTTATTCCTTAGATTTTTAAAGCAGTATGGGGGGATAGACTAGAGACATATGACTGAGTGTCTTTAGTGGGAATCTCAGATCTGAAACTGAGGCTATTAATATTTAAGAGTTAGTCTTTATGTAATTTTATTTTGGTTATGGAAATTGGAGGGAGTTGTCCACACTATGCAGCTGAAACTTCTTTGGTATCATGCATTTGTGTCACTTGTTCAGATCCCTGGATTCCCTGGCAGGAGTTTAAGTCAGCAAAGTTCAAACTGGAAATAAGATGCACATTTTTAATCATGAGGGCTGTTAACCATTGGAACAGATATCCAAGGGATGTTGTAAATTCTCTGTTACTTGGAATCTTTAAACCAAGGCTGGAGCTCTTTCTGAATGATGTGTTGTAGTTCAGCTGAAGGATGTTGGTCAAGGTGAAGGAACCACTGGATGAAATCTATGCAGGAGGTCAGATTAGATCATCATAAACATCTCTTCTGGTCTTAATACTGTTACTCTCTGGATTAACAGAGCATTAGGAGTATCCAGAGGCAATATTAAAAAAACAACAACAACCAGAACTGGGTTTTGAAATAACCTTCACATTTTGATTGAAATTGGCAAAGCCCAAAAATGGCAATGAGGTCTGCCATTCCATCCTTCTCTCATTCTACGGTGGCTCAGGGCTGGTTTTTAGAACAGCAAGGGATGTGTTTGTGCTGCTGTGTTATCTAGGCATGAGATGAAATACAGGTGACTTGTCAGCATTTGATAGTTGGTTAGAAATGTTATTTCCCTTTTCTCATTGTAGTAGAATTTCCTTTGTTTTGTTTTAATAACAATGTAAAACCATAACAATTAAGAAAAATATTTGAGTCTGAAAATTTACCATTGTTTCCCTGATCACAACTCCCATTGAAGATAATTTAACATTTTGTAGCACCAAAGTCAATGAGAGTTGCATCCTCTAATCCAAGGTCAGACTTTGGTGCTTAAAGCATTAAATCTATGCCTAATCTATCCCTGAGATGAAATAAGAGCAATCGATGTACACTAAGGATGAATTTATCTTCCTGTGTTCTAAATGCAACCCTATGATTAATGATACGATTCTGTCATGGAAGTCATGGATTCTGTGACTTTCTGGGACCTCTGGGACTTCTTCTAGGGCAGGACTGTGGAGTAGCTGTCAGCCCCAGAGCTGCAAGAACAGGGGCCAGCCCTGGAGCAGCAGCCACCAGAACAGCTGGCCAGCGGCCAGCCCTAGAGCCACAGAGCAGTGGCCACTGGAACAGCAGCCTTGGTCAGCCCTGGTGCCACCAGAGCGGTGGCCATCGTGGCCAGCCCCAGGCCCACGGTAACAGCAGCTGCCAGAACAGCTGACCAGCCCCAGGGCCACCGAACAGCTGACCAGTGGCCCACTGCCAAAGCAGTCTGCTGGAGCAGTGGTTGGGGCTGGATTAGCCCCTCCTGGGCTGGAGCAGCAGTGGTCAGCCCTGACGCAGGATCAGTGGCAGGGCTGGAGGAGCTGTAAGCCCCACAATGCTCTGTTTGTCCCCCCTCCCCAAGATATGTTTAGTAAAAGTCATGGACAGTTTGCGGGCTTCCATGAATTTTTGTTTATTGCCCGCTGTGACAGGTTCCCCCTGGGTTGCTACCTGGAACTGGGGTACCACTGGGCCCTCTGATCCACCAGCCTGCGTTCTCTCTCACACTGTGACAAGCTATAAAGTCCTCCAAGCTTGCACTTTGACCAGCATTAACACAGGTAGGGACACACCCAGCTGCAGTTACACACAGGCTCTCTAACCCCCAGCCTACAACCCCAGAGCAGTACCGTCCTGCCCTGGTCAAATCTGGCCAGTATATGGGTTTAATATCCGGTTCACCTCTCCCTCAGTATGAAGAGAATCATGCACACTTGTGGTAACCAAGCTGAGATTTTCCCCAGAAACCTTAGTCAAATGCACACTGGTTTAGATTAAAACATAAAATAAGTTTATTAACTACAAAAGATAGATAGATTTTAAGTGATTATAAGTGATAGTAATCTGCTTTGATCTGTTTGCTTAGTAAATAAAAACGCAAACTGAGCTTAACATACTAGATAGGTTGGATATGAATTAGCAAATTCTCACCCTGAGCGATAAACAGGCTGGCAGATTCTTAAGGCACTAGCTTTGAAGCTTGGGTTTCCCAGGTGTGCATACACAGCCGCCCATTCCATCCCAGTTCAGTCTTTGTTCCTCAGGTGTTTCCAGGTGTGTTGTTGTAGGGAGAGTGAGGTACCATCATGATATCATTTCCCCCTTTTATATCTTCTTTCCACTTGCTGGAAAGCTCTTTTGCTGTGACTTGGGTCAAACAGTTCCCATTGTGTAGTGCTATCTCTGAGAGGTTTCTATGGTACATAGTTCCTGGGGTAATCCTTGTGCTTGTGTGCATTTCCTCAATAAGCCATTAACATTGTTTGGCCTTTTTACTTTTGCACCTGAAAGGCTGCTTGTGGGTGTTTTCAACCTCACAACATGTTTCAGTAACTCATACATAGCCAAACTTCATCACTACACATATGATGATAACACATACAATCTGAAATATTAATGTCTAGCAGATCAAGACTTTTAGAATGATACCTCACAAGGCATACTTTGTACAAAACACATCCTAATTATATAACAGTGGTTATAAGGGGGTATAAGTGAATAAGGGGGTACCAGGGTGTCACCCCTGCGACCTGTCCCAGACTTTTACTAAAAATACCCATGACAGAATCTTAACTTTATCTATGATACGCATATGCATATTAGATGTACTGAATTTACCACTAGATGTCAGGGTTGCTCTATACAACTGCATAACTGGAATTGTGTTTAGTAAGAAAAAACACTTCACTTTCAAAGAAAGAAGAATACAAGCTTGGGTGACCACAGAACAGGCAGATCTTTGGCGTTGATCTTATTTGATGGTCCTTCTCATCTTCTTCCTTGCTTTAATCCCATTAGCTGTAGTTCACCCTACAAGTCCTCTCCCTCCAAAGTGCTCTGTTCGATGCCATATCCTCAATCACACCACATGCTAATATGTCTTCTTTTATGACATCCCACCACTTCTTGGGTCAGTGTCTGTTTCAGTCAGTCCTGATCTGTTGGGCCCTCTTACCCACGTTGTTGTCAGGACTGTGCTTTACATGACCCAAGCCATCTGAGCCTGCACCCCCTCATTTTTTCATCTAGGGGTGTTACTTTGACTTTGTCTCTAACATACACATTCCTCACGTGTTTTTTTTCTGTCTTACACCACTCATCCATCTCAACATTTGCATTTCTGTGGAACAGATCATTTGCTTATGTATCTTCTTTGTCCAGTACCCACCACCATACATTCAAACTGGATGGACTGCCATTTTCTAGACTTTCCCTTTTACTCTTCCTGGTATCCTCCTGTCACATACTACACCACTTATCTCTCTCCATCTGAGCCAGGCGCTTATTATTCTCTCTCTCATTTCAGCCTCCATTTCCCCATTTATCTGGATTCTGGAACCCAGACACTTGAAACTTTGCATTTTTGGTATTGTCTGCCCAGCCAGTTTCAAGGATAATGCTTCAGTGCTCACATTACTGAAATTACATGCTATATGTTCTGTTTTTTCTCTCTAGTTATTTTGATCCCTTATCTCTCCAACACATCTCCCTGTTTATTATCTACACCATGTTTCTACTCACTGCATAGAACAATATCTACAGTGCACAACATGCTCCAAGGTTTCTTCATTTGTGAGTTTGTTGTGAGGGTATCCAGGATGAGGATAAGCAAGAAAGGGATCAGTGCTGATCCCTGATGTACTCCCACCTTTATCGATAGCTCATCCGTTTCACCACTAGAAGTTTTAACTATTAATGTTGCATCTACATACTTGGCTTGAACAAGCTTCATATGAAGTTCTGGTATATCTTATCTGACGGTTCCTTCCTGACAGAATAAAATGAAGTATTTAATTGCCTTCAGAACATATTTATTCTTTCTTTACCTGCTCTTTGTTCGTGCTGTAGTCAGATAGAGGATGTCAATGTTTATAAATGCAATTATTTGAAATCAAAACTCTTTCATTATTCCACAAGCAGAAATACAAAGTGCCATTAATAGTGATATGGAAATTATTTTAGAGTCAAGTGGATACAGTGACTCACTTTTCAGATTACAATAACAACAAATTAGTAGCTACACTAGTACTGCTACTACTGATTTACTATTAGATCTATTGTCTTTCTCATTTGCTTTTTTTCTTTTTACACAGGAATTATCTAGGCAACACGACCATTTGGACCTTCTGCACATCACCTGAAAACATAGTTCCCTGGAATTTGACCCTCTTCTCCTTGCTGCTGATAATGAGTGGAATTCAAATAGTGCTTTGTGCCATTCAGGTTGTCAATGGACTCATTGGAACAATCTGTGGGGACTGCAGCTGTTGTGGATGCTGTGGGGTAAGCAAATTTGTGTCTTCTGCGTGTGATTACATTAATCAATAAAGGATGCAAATATTCTTACATTAAGCTATTACATGGGGCAATTGCAAAACTCCCGAGTGTGTTATGGAGAAAGGACTTCAATGTTGTTTTAAGTGACATACTGTGGAAGATTTAAAAGATACTGGGCCAGACTCTCAGCACTGCAAAGTTCCCTTTTCAGTGCTCTGGTGGCTTAAGGGGGACTTAAAACTGCCCTAAGTGGGCACCCGTGGATTTCCGGGGCATAGGGGAATCCTTAAATGGCAGAAAGCTGGTGGAGCCAGCTCTGCATCACCCCCTACTAGCCCTCATGAGGTACAAGGCATGTCAGAAGCATGGGTCATGGGTAAGGGGTAAAGCCCAAGGCCACAGCACTCTGGTGAACTCTACCAGCGCAACAGTTCTAAGGTGGATTTTGCAAGTTGGTGCAACTTAGACCAGCCCTGAATCAGCCCCACACAGCCTTGGGATAACTTGTACTAGAATAATTCCAGTTCAAAACCCCTAAAGCATTTTCTCTTGCTGAAAACATAATCTGAGTCTCTGACAAATTACAGAGATTGAAACAGCACACATTTATTGAACTGATTCCTGCAGGGCTTGCAAAATAATAAAATCCATTAAAACTCACATGAATATTAACCAATATAAATGATCTTTGTATTTTTTTCCTTCTAGGGAAACGGAGCTATTTAAAGAGAACGAGGACTGCAGAAATCTCTTCATGTGAGAAGAATCCCTTTAGAGGCACTTCTTTTGTATGTTACTTTGGTGAGCCATGTTCATCTGCACACTCTCTGACTAAGAAGGTCTAGAATGAAGGGCATTTCACGCTATTGTTATGAAGCCCTGACTGCCCTTTGCATGCCATTTAAATCCCACGTCCTAGAATGAATTAAGCCCAGCTATTCCATTTATATTTATTTTTGTAAAACAGCTTCCATTTGAAAAGAGCCTCTTCAGAGTGGACGTTCATCATCGCTTATGAATTAGCTCTCTGATTGGGGAATGATGAATGCTGCTAATACAAGTTCAGTTGTAATTTAATTGTATCTGTTTCTTTTTGACACTTATGAAATGAAAATGCAACAAATCTGTAACTTTCTTTTGAACTCTAGAATAAAGTTTTATTTGTTTCTACATAGAAAAGTGAAGATTTCTATGCTCCGGACGTGAGATCATTAAAATGCTCTTTGTAAAAAGACTTTGTGGTGTTAATGATTTTCATCTGAAGTCTAATGGGATTTTCCTTTTCATTGGCTGTGATTGACACATGGCATCTATCCTGCACAACATGATTATTGTGCATATAAATACAAGGGTAAAAGCGATGAGCACACTGGGCAGTGTGGAATGCAATCCTGCAGGAATGAGTGTGTTGTTACTAAGCCCCCAAGTTATTCCTGACTCATATCAGGAATTAAGCCAAAAAGGGAAATACATGGCAATTAATTATGATGATGATCTTGCTTATTCCAACATTGTCTTAGAGTCACCCACTATCTGTCTTATTCCAGTCACGGGGTATGTCTACACTGCAGTCAGAGATGTAACCACAGACACACCTGAGCTAGTTTTGATCTAGCTAGCTTGAATAACAATAGCAGAGAATCTGTGGCAGCACCTGCCAGTGCAGCTTGTACAGCCCCTACTGCCTGGCTTCATTTCTATTCATTTCTGTTATTCAAGCTAGCTAGATCAATGCTAGCTCAGGTACGTCTACACCCATGCTGCTGTCACACCTCTAATTGCATGGCAGGCATAGTCTATCAACTAATGATGTCAGCACACGGGACTGGAGACTTACTGCTTACTGTGAAAACTTGTTCTTTTTTCTACTTGCAAAAGGCAAAATTGATAGCTACAAAGATAGTGACAACTCCGTATGCTAGTCATAGGAGACCAGTACTGCCCTCAGATGCAATTCCCACAGAAGTCAATTGGCCAAATCCTGCAGTACTTGTTCAGTCAGAACTTCCACTGAAATCAAGAAACCAAGCCGTACAGACCTTTCTCAGTCAAAACTCCTGCTACAGTCAATGGGAAGTTGATCTGAACAAGGACGATAGGATGTGGCCAGTAGGAGTTATGCGTGTGTATCTCGGCTTGAAATGTTTGCAGAAGGAACTATAATACTCTGCATAACCAGTAACTTCATTTCACTAGAAGGAAAGGGTTTTGGTTTCCCCCCCGTCAAAGGTATGGGAGAAGAAAAGATCCTACCTTGTCAGCTACTTCTCAATGAGGAGTATTCTTCTTCATAGGCTAGGTCTACACTATAACCTTACATTGGTCTAACTACATCGCCCAGGGGTGAGAAAAATCCACACCCTGAGCCATGCCGTTATACCAACCTAACCCCTGCGTAAACAGTGCTAGGTTGACGGGGGAGCTTCTCCTTTCAACGTAGCTACCGCCTCTCAGAGAGGGGGATTACCTTTGCCCATGAGAGAAGCTGTCCCATCAGCATAGTAACATCTTCACTGAAGTGCTACGGCTGAAGCATTTTAAGTACACACCTGCCCAAAGTCTCTTCTGTTCCCTTCAGAGCCCCTCCTCCACCACCCAGCCCTTTCAGCCCATTCAAGTCCCACTTGTCCTTTGCTCCCACACCTGCACACTTCCCTACGCACCATGTGCTTCTCTCACTTCCTGATGTTCCCCTTTGTCAGCAAATAGCTAAATACTTGTTGTAAGCCGGAGCCCCATGGCTGACATGAAGGAATTTAGCATCTCTGTGCTTCAGTGATGGGCACAGTAGGAACAGCCAGCTACTAAGGGAAACATTGGTAAGGTGCCTAAATGACTTAGGTGCCTGAGTCCCATTTTCTGAAGCACCGTAGGCCCAGCCCCTCAGAGGTATTGAGGCTCCTGCTAACCTCACTGAAATCACTGGCAATCACTGGAAGCTAGGAGCCTCAATGCCTCTGAGAAGCTGGACTTTAGGAAACTGGGTGGCTGGCCCTTCAAGGGGAATGGGGCCCAGCCTCCCTTGCAGCACTGCCAATGTCAGTGACTCAGGCCCTAGCAAAGGGAAAGCCCAGGGCCCCACAAAACCATAATCTGTCTCTGATAATACTGCACCTGTGGCTGATCAGCTACCTCCCAGCTGAGACTAATCAGAGCAATAGAAAAGTCTGCAGGTGGCTCAATTGGGGTGGAGAATTGTTGGGCCCATGTTAGTGCCTATAGCAGGCTCTGGAGCAGGGTGAGTCTCAGGCAAGTAGCTGGTGGGAACCTGTAAGGAATAGAGAAGACCCTGCAGAAGATCCCAGGTCCAGGGAAAAGACTGGCTTTATATGTGGAATTTATGTTAAACTGTTTCATTGCAAAGGATTGGCCTGAGAAAGAGGCCCTGAACCAGACTTTGGGTGTGGTGCCTTCCTGGCCTGGGAAATAAGACAACAGCCCCATTCAGTTTCAATGCAATTTAGGCCCCCTAAGTGACTTTTGAAAAATGAGGCATGTCACTTAGGCACTCCCAAAAACTTTACCCAGTGAGATTATGGTTGACTGTGTTTGTGGTCAGGTGTAGGGTAGACTATCAGCCCCTATTCTAACGTGTGTGTAGAGGTAAATGTTTTCAGTCCTATAGGAACTTTGATTGTTGTATATCTCAGTAGCAACCTGACCAGTTGGTCATGGACTCTGTGAGAGAGCTCATCTACTGGCGTTCTTTCCTGGGCCAAAATGATAGTGGACAAAATGAAGGCCTAAAGAATTGTGACGGAGGAGACATTGGGGGCAATAACTTACTATAGAAAGCTAAGTGGTACTGCATAGTGATGGTTTTAACAACTACTGTAACAGCAATACAATTGCCAGAGGTAAAACTCACAAATAAACTAATGTAACCCTGCTATGAACAAAGTTCTTTAGGAGATAAGATCTTTATTTTAAAGGAACATTGCAATGTTGGACTAGTGGTAGAAAGGCCCGGTGTTCCCGTGCCTCCTACCTCTTCCCCAGGGACCTGGTGCCCTTCCTACCAACCCCCCAGAAAATCTCTAATAGGAGAAGTTGACCTTAAAAAGACCAGGAAAGGAGAGAGAATCAACAGCCGCCAGGCTACCTTCAAAGACATGTGACGGAAAGGAGGGGGTTCCGTGGCTTTGGGGCCTTTAAATGCCTATCAGCAGGGGTGAAAGTGAGCCAGTACGGTACCGGTAAAAAACAGGTACTGGCTGTACGCAGCCCACATTACCATGTGAGAGCAGGTCCAACCCTTAGGGTATGTTTACACTATAATAAAAGACCTGGGGCACAGCCACTGCTAGCCGCGGTCAGCTGACTCAAGCTTGCAAATTGCAGTGTAGACATTTGGGCTGGGGCTGGAGTCCGGGCTCTGAGACATTCCCCCTGGAAACCCCTCACAGGGGGAAGGTTTTAGAGCTGGGGTGGGCAAACTTTTTGGCCCAAGGGCCACATCGGGGTTGTGAAACTGTATGGAGGGCCGGGTAGGGAAGGCTGTGCCTCCCCAAACAGCCTGGCTTCCGCCCCCTCCCACTTTCTGCCCCCTGACTGCCCCCCTCAAAACTCCCGACCCCTCCAATCCCCTCTGCTCCTTATCCCCTGACTGCCCCATCCTGGGACCCCCCATCCCAACCGTGCCCCCCCCGGACCACACCCCCATCCAACCCCCTCTGTTCCCTGTCCCCTGACCGCCCCGACCCCTATCCACATCCCTGCCCCCAGACAGGCCCCCTGGGACTCCCACCCCCTATCCAACCCCCCTGTCCCCTGACTGCCCCGACCCTATCCCCACACCCCTCCGCCCCCACAACAGGTCCCTTGGGACTCCCACGCCTATCCAACTGCCCCTGTTCCCCATTCCCTGACTACCCCCCGGGACTCCCTGCCCCTTATCCAACCCCTCCGCCCCCTTACCATGCCACTCTGAGAGGCAGGAGCTCACAGACGTGCAGCCTGGCCGGAGCCAGCCACTCTGCCCAATGCACTGGCAGTGTAGCAAGGTGAGGCTGTGGGGGAGGGGGACAGCAGGGGAGGGGCCAGGGCTAGCCTCCCCGGCCGGGAGCTCAAGGGCCAGGCAGGACGGTCCCATGAGCCGGATATGGCCCGTAGGCCATAGTTTGCCCACCTCTGTTTTAGAGCCTGGACTCCAGCTTCAACCTGAACAACTATGCTGAAATTTTATCACCACCACACCCTCTGAGCCCCGAAGAACCCTTCAGCTGACTCAGGCTCTGAGACTCAGTGCCATGGTTTTTTTACTGCAGTATAGCCATACCCGTAGTCTCTATTGTACTAGACGAATACGCTTTTGCAGAGTTACAGTCAGCGATATCAGTTATGTAATAACAATAGCCAGATTACTTTACCTATTCCTCCTTACTTAATGACAATACAAAGTAGACTATATCTAGATTTGGATGACTTCCAGCGATCAGGTCTAATTGTACTGACATTCTATTGGTTAGTTCTGATTACCATTTTTTCCATCCCCTCTTAGAATATACTAACATGTTCTGTAATGACAGTGAATCGTGATGAGTCATCAACATTGTTCTCACAAAACTCTGCACTTGCTGCTTGAACCATCCACTAAGCAGAAACAGAGTCTCAAAACTCAGTTGTCTATTCATTTATTTTAGATTTAGATGGAATTTCACTTGAGTTTGGGGTTAGCATACAATTATCATTGGGCTTGCTCGGTAGCAAATGCTATAGTTAAGGCTGAAAAAACAGTTTATCTTGTGAACACACGGGTTGTAATTTTCCTTGTCTTGTTCATCACAAGGTGAGCTGGATTTTTTGGGGGTGGGGGGTGGGGGTTGGACAGGGAGAGAAGGGGAGGAAAGATGGAGTCAGCAATTTGAGTGAGAGAACATGGGGGAAAGTGATTCTGCTCTCCAAATTGAAGATAGTGACTATCTTTTTCACCTCCCGTTTTTTTCCTTATCAGTATAATAGCAACATTGATGTAGCTGGAAGCCTGGGATCCAACTTTGCTCCAGCACTGCAATAATGAAGTGTGTATATAAATCCACATAGGAACCAATTTTGTCTTCACTTCCATGGGAGCAGCTCAACAGGACTTTGATGGGAGGTTCATGTAACTAGGAACAGAACCAGGCTCCTTCTGCATACAGAATATTACAGAATATAGGTAAATATGCCCTGCCGCCCCAGCCATGCTGGAAGACTGATAATTAGTGCCTAACCTTGTTCTGAGAAGCAAATTTGTTTATTCAGGAATATTAATCAAGGGGTTTTTTTAGCAAAAACCTCAAATGTGTGTTTTCTCAACAAGGTCTTTCAGCTGAGTCTTGAAGAATAGCTCTGCTTTAATTTCATGTTAGGCCATATTGCTCAAGACAGATTACATCTCCTATGTCTTCTCATGACAGACCTGTTATAAAACTGTTTCTTTATGAGTAATCTCCCAAGATTGTGATCTATGGAAAGCCTCATCCATTTAGGAGGGGGGAAGGCTCAACATTTTGGCCTTCCCAGATGGCAATTTAATAGTCCCACTTGCTGGCCTTCTGTGCTTGCTTTTCATCAGCTGCTCCACTGTAGGCCACACGAAGAAAACTATGTCACACACAAGAAACCTGCAAGGGATTCCATGGAAATGCTTTGCATCTGTGCAACTGTTAGTCCCACTTTTCCCTTGAGAATCTTTACTGGTAATGCTTATTGCCGCAGAGATCATGCCTAGAGAAACTTTGAAGACATTCCTGTGAATCCTGCATTTCAATTGCAATCTTTCCTAGCAGGGCCTCAAAGTTCATCTTTAGCAACAACAATAAAGCTTTTTGCTGTTTCTTATCAAGCTCTTTAAAAAAGAATTCTTTCAAGTGTGATGACTAGAATTGTGCATAATGCTCATGTTTGATCATATTAAAGAAGTTCTATATTAAAATCACAAATGAGTTTGATTCCCCATAGTTTAAATTCCAGGGTATTACTAATTAAGAGGTCTCTTGGTTTTTGGTACTGTTTCTCTCCCTCTATGTGTGAAACTTGCAAGCTGCTAATTGCGTTAGTACATTCTAAGACAGAGTCTGTTCTCAAAGCAATTCTTTGTAATAACAACTACTCACACAGAGAGAGACTCAAAGCAATACTCTGTAACAATAGAAACAGCACCCAGAGACTCCCCGCCCTTTTGTTGTATTCATCTTGCTTTGTTAACAATTGTGATTAAAATAGAGATAGAGGATGGATGTGGATGGATGCTTGGTGTGGATGATAACTGAATGATCAGGGAGGTGCCAGCCTAGGAATCCAGTGTCCATCGGCTGAAGGCGGCGTCAAGTGGAAATAACCAGAGGACCCCCGGAGGGCAGACTGGAATCCACCCAACAGCCTCAAGAATGGGAGAACCAAAGAACAAGATAACATCTGGCAGCACGGAGCCGTCAGGAATGTGCCATCTGCTGATTGATTCAACAACAGCATGATGAAGCAATTCCCATAGACTGGCATAGGAAGAAATTCCTATAAAAATGGACTCTAGAAAGTGAGAACTTTGGGGTCTGATTCTGCAAACCAACTTCCAGGAGCATCAGACGAGCATCTGACAAGGCCCTGCTCCCTCCTCATGTCCAGGCCAGCTGGCCAGTGGCTTGGCATGAGCAACTCTAAGGCTGGTAACTATGATAACAACCTTGCAGAACCTGTGTTTGTATGAATGAATGTGTGAATAAATATGAGATTGAATGGAATGTTATAGCTGTAACTAACTGCTTACTATGATTCTTTCTGTATTCACAATAAATGTGGTATTTTGCCTTTTCCCCTTTAATAAGATCCTGCTGGTTTTTATTTTATTGGTATAACACTCACACAGCATAACCACCTCTTAGTTTCTTTGTGGGGGGGTCTCGCGGTCTGCGCTACCCAGATTTTCAAATTTTGTGACAAGAAAACTAGGCTAATCACAGTTAACTTCAGGCCGGAGCAAGCACTCTGTTCCTCTATGGTTCTAGTCAGTGTCCCTTTCACAGCTGTGCCTCTTGCGGCCCTGGCATCTACAGCTGCAGCTGCACTGAAAGAAAGTTCTGAGATCTTAGTGGTGGTTCTGCCTGTCTGTCTCAGGAGGAAAGGCTGAAGTTAAGCAGCCACGAACTGCTTCTTTGAACAAAGATGCAGGCAGGGAGGGTGGCTGCAAAATTGGGGGGGTGGGGGGGGTTAAAAAAAGCAAAAGGCACCTTTTCCCACCTCCTACTAGTCCTACCCACCCAGTGCTGTCAAAACCTTGCCCTCCCACTCATCTCTGACAAAGACATATGAAAATGCTCCTTAAGAAAGTACCAAGAAAGGCCCCAAACCAGTTCTTTTCAGTTTAGTCCTATGCTAACTGCATATGCAAATCTTTGTCTCAGTTTTATTTCCAGAGCTGAGCTGTCACCAGAGGGCACCAGATAATTTCTTTCCAGCTATGTTTGACCAGTGAGTACTAGACAAGAAGCTGCATTCTATGGACCAGTGTGTCTCAAACACCACTGCATCCATTCCCCAATGCTCAGACTAAAGCCTGGGGCATGTGACAGTAGCACTTTTAACCTGAAGATTGTTCTGCTGCCATGTTTAGCTTGGTAACTTTCTGGCTTGTGGTGTTGTCTCGGGGGAAAACAAATGGAAGAAAGAGAATTGAAAATGTAGTATGCGTGGAAGAGCAAGTCAGAGCTGCAAGGGAACAACCTGGAAGGGCCGAGTATGGCCATAAGAGGTGAGACTCTGGCAGGTCCCTCTTGATAGGGAGCCTTTGTCTCTCATGGTTGGTGCTTCGCTCACTGGGGGCCTTTTCTTCTTTGTTAGTCCACTCATAAAAAATGCATTTTTAAAACATTTATTGAGGCTGTTGTGATTAGTGATTGTACATAATTACTGGGTGTCATTGGATTTACTAGCTGTATCACAGCAGTTCTTAATATACCCCACTAAAGGGGGCTATGGGGTGGTGTGTGTGTGTTTTTTTAACCTTTAGTGCTGCCAGAAAACACTTCCATGGAAGCTTGTCAGGGACTCACTCATCCTGGGACTTCGTCTTTACCCCACATTCTGTTCTATCACATTGTTTTATTCATGGAGATGGTTATGATGAACATTTGCTTGTTGGTCACAGGTGTGCCTCAGGGCATGGCTGTCAGGCCGTGAGATGTTTACAAACACAACATACACTTTAAGTGGCATTTCTTTTGCAAGAGTCCTTTTGCAGTGATAATGCAATTACAAGTAATATCACATGCTGCTGGACAATGCCACACCCGTTACAATTCTGTGCTGGAAAGGAATACCAGCTAATATCTGCCAGAATTCACCAATAGGCTACATATGTATTTTTGCATGGCAGACACCTATTTTGCCATTTCATTAGTATCACGTGCACTGCAGTGGCTTTCAGCACCTACACGAGGAACACCTACTTGCAGGTTTATATTTCATGATGGACGTGATCGACATTTCAGCATAGGGGGCTGCAAATGCCAATAGCAAGAGCAGTGTCTGGTGACAAATAATAGTGCATTGTTGAAGCTGTGAGATGAAGACTTTACAGGAAATCCCCATCATATTATCAGTTTTCTCCCAGCGGAGCACTTTTGGTTCCAGTTTGATTCCACATTTTGGGCTATATTCTCTCCTCTTGCAGTCTGTGGAAAAAGTGCTTTGAAATCTCTGCAAGTTAAAATTTGTCAAGTTTCAGAGCTATGCTACTCTATTCAAGTTCTTATTGCATGCCCATCACCATGGTATCCAAGCCATTTCTCCATTCAGGGCTAGGGCCTTGTGCTCATGTTGTATGAATAGAGGGTCCATCCACATAGATCTCATCCGGACAAGCTCAACTATGTTGCCATTGGCTTCCCAACTGCAACTGACATCTCTCCCCGAGCAGGGAAGAAGCCATGAATGGGGAACTAATGCTACACTTGATTCCCAGGAATTAAGGCATTGTAAAATAAGAACAGTAGCCTGAGCTAACAGATGTGAATGACTGGAAACTGATGCTGTTGGCTCTTGGCTAACATGGCCATTTTAAAGGAAGCACAAGCATCTTTCGTTGGGTAATTGTTCCCTTCTAAATTCAGAAACAAAACTTCTGAAAAGACTCACCAATAAACAAACATATAGATTGCCCGATAAATGACATTATGCTGATTATTGTATTTGACTTGGTGCACCTGGGGTACTAAATACAAATGGAGAGATACAGCATTTGACCATCCCAGTGTACCAGCCTCATAAGACTGACCTTGAAGTTAGCCTCAAGTCACCGGTCCTGTAGTCACTCTGAAGCAGGCAGAGCCTGTTATGTACTACTGCACCAGATATGGACTACAGAGCTTGCTTATACACACCAGATATGTTCATGATAAGGTATTTTAATGCTCTTCCAGGTACAGCTGAGGTTCCTTTAAATAGGACATTTTAGATACATTGCCACCTACTGGTGGAACAGTATAATGCAGCTTAGTATTCTATTACAGAGCCAATGAAATTCAGGTAACCCATTGTTTCATGTTCTCTGTGTATATAAATCTCCCCACTGTATTTTCCACTGAATGCATCCAATGAAGTGAGCTGTAGCTCACGAAAGCTTATGCTCAAATAAATTGGTTAGTCTCCAAGGTGCCACAGGTACTCCTGTTCTTTTTGCAAATACAGACTAACATGGCTGCTACTCTGAAACCTGTCATTATGCAAATCAGAGACCAAACCGTAATCTGAGTTATTAAATATATTTGTGCATTTCCCATTTAATAAATGTTTCACATTAAATGATTCCAAACACCTCCCTTCAGCATCCTAGTCAACCATTCACAGGGCAACCAATTTTTTCTGAAAGGATTAATCATGATTCAGAAAGCTATAAAATGCCAGGGACTTATGAATTAACTGATAGTGATGGTTTTGTTCGGCTGTTAGCTGTCAGCGTTTCTACGCCCCTATTGCACTGTGTCATTCATATGTATTTAAATATTATCAGCCACTGTATAATGACTGTAGGGTATAAGCTGTCATTGCTTCTCCAGTTCTTCTGTGTTCCCATGTCCTCCAATTCTCTCACTACTCTTTCTTTCTGCCCCTCACTTCTTTGATTCTCCTTGCATTTTATTCTTGTCTCAGTTCTATCCATGTCTGAACTAAAATCTGCCCATCCCCTTCCTTGTCTTAATTTTACCTTTCACTTTGCCTCTGTCTTCACTGAT
This sequence comes from Lepidochelys kempii, assembly GCF_965140285.1. Lineage (NCBI taxonomy): Eukaryota > Metazoa > Chordata > Testudines > Cheloniidae > Lepidochelys > Lepidochelys kempii. The sequence goes on along the minus strand of NC_136388.1, from coordinate 28,484,854 downwards.
CAGCCCCCAATCATTATTGAATTTACATTAGAAATATGGGTGCGATTTCCTTAAGAGGTAACTTGAGGTGAACCACACCACAGAAGTGCCAGTTGTGACATATGCCATAAGGAACTGGAACTAGGCATCAAGAAGCATGGATACTATGTTCCCTTGGAAATCCAAAGTCAACTGGGCCACCTGTTTCTTATTTGTGTCCTGTAGGATTGATACATTCCACATGACTTTGAGACCCCCTAAGGTCAAATGCAGCTCTGATTAGAAAAGGAAATGCAAGTGTGAAGCTTGTCTTAGTCTCTGGTGGAGAGTAGCTCACATCACATAATTATCGCACAATTGGGCCCATTAGGAGCTTCTGCTCAGGATGAACTAGTTATTTTTAGATTCCATCTACAGTTTCATGTTGGATATTCATTAGTCCAACTCAGATTTATATTATTAAGGGCATTAAACATTTGAGCTGTGCAGTTACCCATCACTTTACAGATCACAGATAAGACACATTCCTTGCCCCCAAGACAAGAACTATCAGGCATAGAACAGCTGTTAACCTTTAATGAAAAGATACATGTAAGATAGTTACATCAACAGGTGCTAGAGTAAAGGATGATATCACATTCCATAGTAGCATAGTGGAGCAGATGGATGCGGCAGCTGTTTCCAGCTACCTTTTATGTCATCATTTTATAACTGCTTGTGCAATGCATTATTAAGGCCCCTCTTTTTTTATTAATGCAAGTCACAGTAAATGGATTCTATCCTATTTGACATCTCTGTGAACAGCTTACCAGGCTACCGTGCTTTTAAGTCCTTGAAGTATTTTACATTCCTCTGGTGTAGAGTTAGAGTACATAAGTAGTATTTGCTGTAGACAAAGGGCACAGAATCAGGGTTCCAGGAAGACAGCCTTATGAAAAAAGATGTAGTTGAGATTCAGAAAGGGACTTGAGAAAGCCCGTCCAACAAGCCAATTGTTTGGGAGATCCTCCAATCCTTCGGTCTTCCTTCACCCCGTAGTCAGCATGTCTATGTTAAGTTCTAACGACTTTTTTAAAATTATCACCTTCAAAGCACCTTTCCAAAATAGTTACTTAAGCCTCACAACACCCCTGTGAGATGGAGAGGAAGAGAAATTGTTTACTCAGCTGTTAATGAGGGAAAACATTTTGTGATTTGCCAGTGAGAGAATCTGGGTTAAGTCTCAGGAGCTCCTGGCTCACAGGGCTGTGTTCAGATCACTAGTCCAAATCACCAACAGCACTTCTGTTATAGTTGGTGACACAATGTGTTAATGCATTAGCCAATCACTCTGGGATCAAATCCTGATTTCATTCACAAATGGGGTAAACTCGTAGTTCCTATTGTGAATGTTTACCCACGTCATAAAGTAACCCCCAAGTTTTCCAAAACCGGTAGTCTTTGACCAAGAGTCTCAGGATTAGAATGCAGGAGTGTTGCAGATCATGGATTAGCACAGGGGTAATTTAAGGAAATTTGTATACTGCTTATTCATAATAGGATTAAAGCCAAGCAGGCTATAAGGGCTTCGTTTTCATGAGCACTGAATTCAGACAGCATTACAGATCTTCAAGTTCATTAGGTTGGCTGAGCTATCGTCATTGGAAGGTACGGCTTCATTTTATCTTTAAATATTGGATCTAACTAATGGGTAGTGAAGGCAGAGCTTTAAGGATGGTCCTTTGCCGCAGCAGCACTTTAATGTTGCTGCCCCGTCTCCCCCCTCCCCCCATGTCGGCGGCCCTGCCGGTACGGACCCTACTGTATGAGAGCAACTTATGCCACAGCACAGTTGTATGAGTGCAGTAACTGATTTTACAAGATACAGGATGATATCCACTTCACCCACATATCATATATGGCCTGGAAGCACAGGGAAGTCTAAGTTCACAAGCATGCGTTTAGAACAATTTCAGTATTAGTCTTAACAACATGTGGTAGAAAAGGCCAGATTTTCAAATGTAGGCCTGGAGCTCATTGATTTGTTTTCAGCAAATGATGAAAAATATTCTGTTAATGTGAAATTCAGATCCTGGGCAAAGGGGCACTCCCAGGCCAATGCACGACTTACACTGTGTTGTGAGGGCTTAAGTGGTACATAGACCTTAGGGTGGTGGTCCTCTCTGGGAATGAAATTCATTGAGTGACATTGTAGTGAAGCACGAATAGTGGTGAGTTAGGAGCTGGTGTGGGGACAAATAAGTAGTGTGCCTCTGGGACGCATGTTGGATGTGGCATGGGTGGGTGCAACTAAGATATATATCGCCTAAACCTACTCATAGCTATTAATAACCTGGACCACAATTCCGTATATTAAGGTTTCTTTTGCTCAATGTTGGCCACTTAATCCAAAGGGAATCTCTTTCCACAGAACGCTTCTTTACTTTATTCCAACTGGAGTTAATGCTCAGCAAGTTCTAAAATCCTCCAGAGAACAAATAATAAAAAAAAATCATACGGAACAAAAATGCAGCCAAAAGCTTTAAATTCATTTATTTATTTTCTCTTGTATAAGATCAAAGAAATAAAAACCAGAACCAAACTCTGGGTACAATAGTTTGATCTGATTGATTCTGATGCATACCCTCTGTATGTAAAATAACCTAAATTAAAAACAACTGCTCACACATCATAACATACAATTAAAAAGTAAATTAAAAAAAAAGTTAAAGTACTAGCACATACATGGATGCAGTGTATTAAGAAACAGTTTGTTTCATCACCCATTTTCAAAAGACATTTTAAACCCTCCCAGCCCCCCCAAAACACCCCAGCATTTGTTTTCATCATCAACCCACCCTCCCCAAAAAGTTACATTCTAATAGTGTTATCAGAATACAAGTTGTAATTAACATCCTATTACTCCGTATCCGCAACGTTTATGTATGTCACACTCAGTGATGGTCAACAGTACAACTGTCCCACTAGCATATTTACTGTATTGAGACAAGTAGTGTGAATTTAGTAAAATAAATGTAATTTCACAAACTGAAATAATAGTGAAATATTGTAAAAAATTTAATTGTTTCAATAGAATTACAAATACATATGCTTTTTGAATACTTATACTTCTGTCACAGCCTGTTTTTAAAGTCAGAAAACTCCTTGAAAGGAGGACTTCACAACAAACAGGATAGTATGGGGGTTAGGGAGAGTGTCTGTGCATGTGATCCAGCACATACTCTCTGTAGAAACAAGAATATGTTATGGTGTAAAAAATTACTTTATCTTCACCATGATTTGGTTCAGAATGAAAAAAGGTTTGACCTAACCTACGGGCAGTTGCTTTACAGTAGCAATAATATTTTACATAGCACCTTTCCATTCAACTCTGCTGCTGTTTTATTATCACAGGAATATGAAAACGATTACAAAATGTAATGTTTCTGGGCTTTATTCTCTTCCCTCGCCCCTCCCAACCTACACCAGTATACATGTGGAGAAGCGGGCACCAGCGTTAGAATTCTGATCTTTGTTTTTTATGAACAAAAAAAAACAACTAAAAACATTGACTTACTAGTAAATGCTTACACTAATTTTGCTAAACTTTAATTATAATATTGACTAAATCATGGCAGGGTGCAGATCCCCTGGTGTAAATTGTACTAACAAGCCAGTAACTTCAATGGAGCTTGACTGATCATACAGCAGCTGAGGATTTGGCCTTAAAAAGTTTTACTATCAAAATCAGATACCATAAATCCCAAATTCTCTGACTATATAAACCATTTGTGTAACTAAAAGAACAAAACCATAGGACCATCTGATTTTCATTTAAGTTTATAACCTGATACACTTTAAAAAAAGATTCAAGATAATACAGTAATAACATTCAGCCCCATTCGGTCCTTTGTTTGTTCAGAAAGATAATTTCTAATATCTTAAGGCTTAGTTCTAGCATAAGTGGAAAGAAAAAAAAAAGTAAAACAATGCCCATTCAGCAATATTCTGTGCAGACGCAACTCTGCCTCCTCATCCCGTGTTATATTAAAATATATATAAAAAGAACTAGTCTTCTCTGTATAATAGAACTTCATTGGGTAGCTCTCTCCCCTCTCTTGCTTAAAAGACAAGACAGCTTCCATGCCACTGTGGTAACATGCAACCAAGCAGCTCTTCTCTCACAAGGAAGTTTCTTGTATTGGGTTCATGGTATGGTATTGTTTAAGTGAACACAGCTGGTTCTTCTTACATGTGTGTCCCTATCTGTAGCCATCCATCCCTCTCAGGTACTGTTATTGTTTTCTGTTACATAATCATTCACCTTTCCAATCTAGTCCATATTTCTGCCACTTCATCTCTAACCCTTTCACCTGCCTCTTTTCCAACAAGATAGAAAAAATCCTTTAGTGTCCAATACTCTGGTGCATAGATAGGATCTTATGGATTAGACCTGATAAACAGACATTTACACTGAGTGCTACATCTCTTGCTTTCCCCACATAAACTGGATCAAGCTCAGAGACTTGTATTAATGCCTTTCATAAACAGATACATTTTTTTTCAAAATAAAAAGCTTAAATTCATAGATTATAAATAATAATAGCTCAAAATACTTAAGAATTTCAGGACTTCATTTGCATTTCAGGGAAACTTTGCATACTTTCTGTCCTTGATGCTTTCTCAGCCCCAAACATTTGAAAAAGAAACCTTTATAGGATATACAGTAGATATGAATATACAGGATAGTATGCCATGTGTCTTGTATACCAACTCTAGCAAGCAACAAGTATTAGGATTTTAGCAACTTCACCAGACATACAGGCACCTGCCTGGTTATCACGGATCTGATAAAAGTGACCATCTGATTACAAGCATTCAGTTACCTGTACGGTTTCATTGATACTGTCAGTTAAAAACCATTACTACTGAAAACAGGAAGAACAAGGCTTTTTTTTTTTAAACTGCATATGGTATTGTCAAGTTGTGCTAGTCTTTTCTGTCCTGATTTTTAAGTGTATTTTTGCCGTTGTCAAAAATAGTTGCCACAGATTTATTTTAAAAAATGCGTTCATGTATTTAGTTAAAAAACTGTAGTGCTTAATAAAATAAACATCAAAATCTAAGATGTATTTTTAAAAAATTACACGTTTATGACTTTTTTAAAGGTGGCAGTACCAGTCTGGTTATTTTACAATATTATCGTAGTGTAAAACCGTCACTGAACCACTCTGCTACTTTCAAATTGGAAGTATTTATCTGGAAGCTATACAGTAATATACTGAAAAATAAACTGCAATAGTACGGTTTGTGCCTTGGCAAATGTATAATAAGGATTAGTATGGTGGCTATGGAATCAGAATTATTCTGTATTCCATACTGCACAATCTTACTAATAATACAATGATTTTAAAGCTCAAAGCTCAAGTTAAATAGATAAAAAAGCATTTGGTACTATTGTCATAAATATAATTATAAAACTGCACTTGTGGTCTGATTCTGTGCAGGTATTTTTTTTAACCAAGCTGCCTATGTGTGGTCAGCATTTTTGGTTCATTAAGAGTCGTAATTTTAACTGAGAGCCCATGAGTTTAGTCATGGACACAGATCTCTATCCCATACTCTGCCCATCTGTGATTCCCATCCCCCCCAAAAGAAACACTTCTATATGATCTGTAAAGGAAACACAGGTTACAGATGTGTAGAAGCAGTTCTTGAAAAACAGAAAGAAACATATATTTTATATTTAAATTACTGTCAATCAAATTCAGGCACAGGTTAAATTGACCATAAAGGTGATACAGCAAGTCATTAAGTCAGCAAGTATATATCTGAAGATTTTCAGATGCTCTACCTCTATTTCAAGAGGGAAAGGAAATGTTGGCTTGTATTAAGGGCTGAATCAGCATTGAGTGATTATTGATTACAGCCAGGTGAGGAACGGCTCACTCTTGTTGAGTACGGATTCCACGTCATTGAGGATAGGGATCAGGTCTTCAGACTCTAAAGTCCCAAGATCTACATTTGTTCCTGGAAGACAGTCGAGGAAATCAGGGAAACGTGTCTGTTGTGAACTTACGTTCATGGGAGTCTGTGCCACAGTTTCGCCTGTAAAAGAAAGAAGAATCATAGAGGCGCTGGCTCCCTTCTAAAAATGATTCTAAAAAAAAGCACACGCTGAAAATTGTAGGCACACTTCCCCCCCACTTCTTGCAATCACCACATTACAGGTATCTTCTATAAACACTGCTGTCAAGCCTCCTTTGCTTACAGAAAAGCATATCCAGAGAAGGATTTCTCTTTTGTTGTGCTGTCAAAAGCACAAAAAAGTTCTTTTCAACAGTATTTGAATAATCAGCCTCTGTTCCCTCACTTAAGCAGTCAGTGAAATTCCTCCCTGTGCAGAGGGCTAATGGAGTCAAATCCCACTTAAGGACTGTGCTCTGGCTCTCTGCATAAGAGTGAATTTCATCCATAGCCCGCAGTTCAAACTAAGGCTAATGACGGTTTAACAGGGACTTTTCTTTGCAATGTTATTACTCTATTTTTTGGCTCAATTAACAATAATGAACAGTAAAATCATTAAGGGCATGACCGTGTACTCACTGCACACCCAGAACTCCCACTGATTCCAAAGGTAGTCTTGAGTCCCATTGACTTCACTGACTTATTTCAGTAGCTGGAGAGAACTGGTGTGTTTCCTAATAATTTACTTTCATCTTTTAAACAATGTGAAGATAGTAACAAAAAAAAAATTCAATATCTAAATGAACTATGCACATGTTTGGAAAGGAAATCCCAATGCAATGGCTCTTCTTAGGAGATTGTTCTCATGACATAACGAATTCCCACAGAACTAGACAACGCAGAAATTTGGAAGAGCTAAAACCAATTCACCTAGGATTAGATTCTGCCATGCTTACTCATGAAGGGTAGTACTTTATTCCCTGAAGAATTCCACTGACCTAGTGCAGTCAAGTATTAGGCCAAATGAGTAAAGGAAGAATCTGGTCCTGAAACACTGCAAATCAAATCTGGGCCAGATACATAGGAAATCCTTCCAAAACTCACCAGCTCACTTTTGGGCTATATCTTCAATTTTCTGTCAGGGGGATTCACACACAACTCTCCACACTGACAGATGAAAAACAGGGCCCCTTATTGTGCTCCCTTTTTCAAGTTGCCACTGAAGAACTTGACCCTACACATTCCTTGCATGCCCCAAATTCCCACTGAAATCAGTGATTCATGTAGATCAAGATGCAGAACTGTGAGCTTGAATTGGCTGCTGTTTGTATTGGAGTCAGAATATTATGGCCCACATTGTGAATCATACCCATATATGAATAACAGCCCTGCAGCTAACCATACCAGTAATAAAGTGGAATCCTGAAATCACTAATACTGTTAACAGAAAAACTATAAGCAGAGTTCACTTTAACAACAACTACAATTTTTCATTTGCATGACCATGACCACAACCAAATACTGGGGGGAGGGAGAGCTCAGTGCTTTGAGCATTGGCCTGCTAAACCCAGGGTTGTGAGTTCAATCCTTGAGGGGGCCATTTAGGGATCTGGGGCAAAAATTGGGGATTGGTCCTGCTTTGAGCAGGGAGTTGGATTAGATGACCTCCTGAGGTCCCTTCCAACCCTGAGATTCTATGACCAGGGAAACAATAAGCAGGTGTTATTCTTCAATATAAATAGAGTTTTACTATATCAGATTCCACTGTAAGCAGTTGAGTGGTATATGCTTGCTGGAAGTTATTTATATTGTGATAGCTCTCAGAGGTCTCAATCATGGATTAGGGCCCATTGTGCTAAGTACTGTAGAAGTGCAGCACTGTACTATGTTATATTAACTTTTCAACAGTCCTACATACATTGAGGTCTTTCAAAGCCACCGAGAAGATCTGGTTGACAATTTTAAACTCTCACCCTTAGCATCCAATTCATCATTCCTTGCATACCTCTGCCTTGGTCTACACTAGGAGTTGAGGTCAAATTTAGCAGCATTAAATCGATTTAACCCTGCACCCGTCCACACGACGAAGCCCTTTTTTTCGACTTAAAGGGCTCTTAAAATCGATTTCCTTACTCCACCCCTGACAAGGGGATTAGCGCTGAAATTGGCCTTGCCGGGTCGAATTTGGGTACTGTGGACACAATTAGACGATATTGGCCTCCAGGAGCTATCCCAGAGTGCTCCATTGTGACCGCTCTGGACAGCACTCTCAACTCAGATGCACTGGCCAGGTAGACAGGAAAAGGCCCATGAACTTTTGAATTTCATTTTCCTGTTTGGCCAGCGTGGCAAGCTGCAGGTGAGGCCAGAGCTCATCAGCAGAGGTGACCATGATGGAGTTCCAGAATCGCAAAAGAGTTCCAGCATGGACCGAATGGGAGGTACGGGATTTGATCGCTGTTTGGGGAGAGGAATCCGTGCTATCAGAACTCCGTTCCAGTTTTCGAAATGCCAAAACATTTGTCAAAATCTTCCTAGGCATGAAGGACAGAGGCCATAACAGGGACCCGAAGCAGTGCCGCATGAAACTTAAGGAGCTGAGGCAAGCCTACCAGAAAACCAGAGAGGCAAATGGCCACTCCGGCTCAGAGCCCAAAACATGCCGCTTCTATGACGAGCTGCATGCCATTTTAGGGGGTTCAGCCACCACTACCCCAGCTGTGTTGTTTGACTCCTTCAATGGAGATGGAGGCAACATGGAAGCAGGTTTTGGGGATGAGGAAGATGATGATGATGAGGTTGTAGATAGCTCACAGCAAGCAAGTGGAGAAACCGGTTTTCCCGACAGCCAAGAACTGTTTCTCACCCTGCACCTGAAGCCAGTACCCCCCGAACCCACCCAAGGCTGCCTCCCGGACCCGCCAGGCAGAGAAGGGACCTCTGGTGAGCGTACCTTTTAAAATAGTATACATGGTTTAAAAGCAAACATGTTTAATGATTAATTTGCCCTGGCATTCGCGGCTCTCCTGGATGTAATCCCAAAGCCTTTGCAAAAGGTTTCTGGGGAGAGCAGCCTTATTCTGTCCACCATGGTAGGACACTTTACCACTCCAGGCCAGTAGCACGTACTCAGGAATCACTGTAGAACAAAGCATTGCAGTGTATGTTTGCTGACGTTCAAACAACATCGTTCTTTATCTCTCTGTGTTATCCTCAGGAGAGTGATAGAATTCATGGTCACCTGGTTGAAATAGGGTGCTTTTCTTAAGGGGACATTCAGAGGTGCCCCTTCCTGCTGGGCTGTTTGCCTGTAGCTGAACAGATATGTTCCCCACTGTTAGCCACGGGGAGGGGGGAGGGATGAGGGGCTAGCCACGCGGTGAGGGGAGGCAAAATGCGACCTTGGAACGAAAGCACATGTGCTATGTAGGTAATGTTAACAGTAAGGTTTACCGTGAAAGAGTGTACTCATTGTTCTATAAAAAGTCTCTTTTTAAATACCACTGTCCTTTTTTTTTTCTCCACCAGCTGCATGTGTTTCAAGGATCACAGGATCTTCTCCTTCCCAGAGGCTAGCGAGGATTAGAAGGCAAAAAAAACGCACTCGCGATGAAATGTTCTCTGAGCTCATGCTGTCCTCCCACACTTACAGAGCACAGACGAATGCGTGGAGGCAGACAATGACAGAGTGCAGGAAAGCACAAAATGACCGGGAGGAGAGGTGGTGGGCTGAGGAGAGTAAGTGGCGGGCTGAAGAGAGGGCTGAAGCTGAAAGGTGGCGGCAGTGTGATGAGAGGAGGCAGGATTCAATGCTGAGGCTGCTGGAGGATCAAACTAATACGCTCCAGCATATGGCTGAGCTGCAGGAAAGGCAGCTGGAGCACAGACCGCCACTAAAGCCCCTGTGTAACCAACGGCCGCCCTCCCCAAGTTCCATAACCTTCTCACCTAGACGCCCAAGAACGCGGTGGGGGGACCTCTGGCCACCCAGCCACTCCACCTCAGAGGATTGCCCAAGCAACAGAAGGCTGGCATTCAATAAGTTTTAAAGTTTTAAACTTTTCAAGTGCTGTGTGGCCTTGTCCTTCCCTCCTCCACCACCCCTCCTGGTGCTTCTCTCCTCCACCACCCCTCCTGGGCTACCATGGTAGTTATCCCCCTGTTTGTGTGATGAATTCATAGATTCATAGATATTTAGGTCAGAAGGGACCATTATGATCATCTAGTCTGACCTCCTGCACAACGCAGGCCACAGAATTTCACCCACCACTCCTGCGAAAAACCTCTCACCTATGTCTGAGCTATTGAAGTCCTCAAATCGTGGTTTAAAAACTTCAAGGAGCAGAGAATCCTGCAGCAAGTGACCCGTGCCCCATGCTACAGAGGAAGGCGAAAAACCTCCAGGGCCTCTTCCAATCTGCCCTGGAGGAAAATTCCTTCCCCACCCCAAATATGGCAATCAGCTAAACCCTGAGCATATGGGCAAGATTCACCAGCCAGATACTACAGAAAATTCTTTCCTGGGTAACTCAGATCCCACCCCATCTAATATCCCATCACAGGCCATTGGGCCTATTTACCATGAATATTTAATTACCAAAACCATGTTATCCCATCATACCATCTCCTCCATAAACTTATCGAGTTTAATCTTAAAGCCAGATAGATCTTTTGCCCCCACTGTTTCCTTTGGAAGGCTATTCCAAAACTTCACTCCTCTGATGGTTAGAAACCTTCATCTAATTTCAAGTCTAAACTTCCTGGAGACCAGTTTATATCCATTTGTTCTTGTGTCCACATTGGTACTGAACTTAAATAATTAAAGAATGCATGAATGTGAAGCAACAATGACTTTACTGCCTCTGCAAGCGGTGATCGAAGGGAGGAGGGGAGGGTGGTTAGCTTACAGGGAAGTAGAGTGAACCAAGGGGCGGGGGGTTTCATCAAGGAGAAACAAACAGAACTTTCACACCGTAGCCTGGCCAGTCATGAAACTGGTTTTCAAAGCTTATCTGATGCGCACCACACCCTCCTGTGCTCTTCTAACTGCCCTGGTGTCTGGCTGTGCGTAATCAGCGGCCAGGCGATTTGCCTCAACCTCCTACCCTGCCATAAACGTCTCCCCCTTACTCTCACAGATATTGTACTGCGCACAGCAAGCAGTAATAAGAATGGGAATATTGGTTTTGCTGAGGTCTAACCGAATCAGTAAACTGCGCCAGCGCGCTTTTAAACATCCAAATGCACATTCTACCACCATTCTGCACTTGCTCAGCCTGTAGTTGAACAGCTCCTGACTACTGTCCAGGCTGCCTATGTATGGCTTCATGAGCCATGGCATTAAGGGCTAGGCTGGGTCCCCAAGGATAACTATAGGTATTTCAACATCCCCAACAGTTATTTTCTGGTCTGGGAAGAAAGTCCCTTCCTGCAACTTTTGAAACAGACCAGAGTTCCTGAAGATGCGAGCGTCATGTACCTTTCCCAGCCAACCCATGTTGATGTTGGTGAAACCTCCCTTGTGACCCACCAGTGCTTGCAGCACTATTAAAAGTACCCCTTGCGGTTTATGTACTTGCCGGCTTGGTGCTCCGGTGCCAAGATAGGGATACGGGTTCCGTCTATGGCCCCACCACAGTTAGGGAATCCCATTGCAGCAAAGCCATCCACTATGACATGCACATTTCCAAGGGTCACTATGCTTGATATCAGCATATTAAAAGACAGTGCACTGCTGGTAGGACTGAATCACCATGAAACAAAACTTAAAAGGGAAATGACTTGGCTGAATCACTCCCATGTTTGCCCAGGTGCCCCTGACCTCATCGAGGTCGGTTAAAAGAGCACCCTGGACTACGCTGACGACAGCTACCAGCCATACTGGACTGTCTGCTGCCAAAAGGCAATTAACTGCTGCTGTGGAGCAATGCAGTACCGCGTCTGCCAGCACCCAGGAGACATACGGTGACAGTTAGCTGAGCGGGTTCCATGCTTGCTGTGGTATGGCGTCTGCACAGGTAACTCAAGAAAAAAGGTGCAAAACAACTGTCTGCCCTTGCTTTCATGGAGGGAGGGAGGGAGAGAAGGGGGGCCTGACGATACGTACCCAGAACCACCCGTGACAATGTTTTAGCCCCATCCGGCACTGGGATTTCTACCCAGAATTCAAATGTGCGGCGGAGACTGCGGGAACTGTGGGATAGCTACCCACAGTGCAACACTCCGGAAGTCGATGGTCGCCTTGGTACTGTGGACACACTCCGCCAACTACAGGCACTTAGAGCATTTGTGTGGGGACACACACACTCGACTGTATAAAAACACTTTCTACAAAACTGACTTCTATAAATTCGACCTAATTTTGTAGTGTAGACATACCCTCTGAGTGTATTGGGAAGGCAAGGAATGCAGGACTGGGCTCTAAATTGGTAGTTCATGCTCCAACTATATCTTAAAGCATCTTTTTATTAGTTAGGCTACGATTTTATCACGGAGGTTGTGGAAGCCAGCGAAGGCACTGAGCGCCCTGCAGGCGGCTGGGAGCTGCAGGGTACCACTGCCACCCGGGGAGACCAGGAGCCACAGGGTACCACTGCTACCCAAGGCAGTGGGCCCCCCCGAGCTCCAAGGTGGCGGGAGTACCCCGGAGCTACCGGCTATCACAGGTGGTGGGGGACCCTGCAGCTCCCAGCCACCACTGGCGACTGCGGGACCCCGTAGCTTCTCAGCCTAGGGGCACTGGATGGCTCCCAGAGGCTGTGGTCAAGGGGAGACTCCACAGCTCCTGGCTGCCCCTCGCAGCTGAGGGGGGGTACCCTGGAGCTCTGAGCCCCCATGGGTGGTGGGGGCCCCTGGAGCTCTCAGCCAGGCCCCTGGAGCTGCCCAGCAGCTCCTCATTTTCTGATGGATATTTTTAGTAAACATCAGGGACAGGTCACGGGCTTCTGTGAATTTTTCTTTATTGCTCATGACGTTTACTAAAAATATCCGTGAAAAAATCTTAGCCTTATTTATTAGTACTGGGGGAAATCAAGGCCCCAGTGAAGTGAGCTGCAAAAGGTCTATTTATTTCAATTATGGATGTAAATAGCGGTTAAAAAAAGTAACCGTGTAACCGATAAACATTTTATTGGTTACACAGTTAAACATTTAACTGGGTAACTAGTGGTGCAGGGGGTGCTGCAGCATGCCCATGTTTTACATGGGACCCCACTGCTGACCCCCATGCCCTGGGTCCTGGAGGCCAGCCCCATGCCTGGGACTCCGCTGCTGGCTGTGCGCCAGGGATCTCTCCTGGCTGCCACCCCCAGGGCAGCAGCGGAGTCCTGGGCTCCGGCCGGCAGCGGAGTTTAATCATTAACCATTAACCGAAACCGATAAGACTGATGCTTATTGGTTAACCAGTTAACCGGTTAATCTTTTACATCCCTAATTTCAATAGGAGGAGGCTTTCATGCATTATAATTTAAGGGTTCCAGTACAGACAATATTCTTCATAGGCCCCCTCCTGTGAAGTGCTGAGCACCTTTAACAAATGTTGGCATAAATGTGAGCGAAGGGACTGAGCACCTTGCAGGAGGGGGCCCCATAGCCTGTCTATTCCTATATGTGGAAGGATGAGAGATTATTACTCATTTCACACAATTAGAAATTTGGTTATAAAACACAATTTATGAAATTTTAAGCAAAATAAGCACATTCCTTGTTCCTACCTGTGTCCATCTCATCTACATTGCTGAGGAAATCTTCAGGTGTTGTTGGTATACTGTAGCATCCTAAGCCTAGGCCACTGTCTGTGCTCTGTTCCCTGGAATGGTATGGCCCACTATGAATTGAAACATGAAGAAGCCTCAGTAAAGATATTCTTGTCAGAAATAATCCCTGAGGGTGGTGGTTGAGAAAAGGAGAACAATAGTCCAAACACTAGACTTAAATACTTTGTTAGATGGGCACCATGTGTGGTCATTTGCACTAGTCCACAATAACAGAGAACCAGGCCCAACCTAGCTATCTCAGAAACTGCCAGGTAGGCATTTTCAGAGCAGTGCATAGGATTTGTGCACTGTCTTCCCCATACAATTTTGTATGTATTTAGTCAGGCCTCAATCTGGCCTCCAGCACTGCAGAGACAATTTTGTTTCTGCAACTGCATCCATTTGGAGATTTAAACACATGACTTGTGAATGTAGTTAGGCTTTTACATGGGTGTAACCCTAAACATGAAACTCAGCCTACAATTGGAGGCCATTTTTATAAAGTTTAGAGCCAAATATCTAGTAGTTGCTGTAGAACCAGTTTTTATTTTGGAGGGAAAAAACCCAAAAACTTTCTCTAGATATAAAAATTGCATTCCAATAGTTCTGCAGTCTAAAAGAATAAAATCTACCTGTAATACTGTCTCTAACATACACTTACAGTACTACCCACCCAGCTATAACCCACTCTACCTTATGCTTGGCTTTTTTCTTTTTTTTAAGGTCCTCTTCTGTCATCTGAAGCATAAACAAAGTTTTCATCTCATCTGGTCTCTCTCACTGGACAGTACTACTGTCCATATAATTTTCATCAAATAAATGTCTGAATGGTTAAGATGTGGCCAGTTCCTTCTTGAGACAACGCCTCTAAGTTTTCAGAGTTGCACTAGAATTTTGCCAATCCTTATAAAACTTTGGGAATTTAGGAGTTTGCTTGGGAAATGCATCTGCAAAACAATCTGTGCCACAGATAAAACAACAGAACCAAACAGTTGATGAAGAGGACATTAACTTGCCTGTTCAGGAAAGGATCCGATCCATTATTTGTAATAGTCCTGATGTCTTGTGTCATGGCAGGTGTGTTCACAGCAGTCTGAACTGGGGCCATAGTCTCTGATTCCATGGGAAGTTGTCTGCATAGTGCAGCTTCCTGAATAAAAATTAATAAATAAGAGAGTAAGAAAAAAGGGAAAGTTACTCAAACATCTCAGAGACATGGCAGCAAAGTGCCCTTACATCTGAAATACCCATTCTAATAAGAAGTGAGTCTACAATTCAATTGTTTTTACTTGGGAACTTGATTCCGAACACTATAATTCTGATTGCTGGTTTAAGAAGTCACCAACTGGCTACAGGGGCAGATATTCTCCAAAGCTACAGCCCATGACTAGGTCTTCACTGCAGAGTTAACCACACTGGAGTTGGCCTATATCAAGCGAACACTCGTGCTGCGAAATAACACAGAGCTGCCCACAGCAACTGAATTAGTGCACAGCAATTGCATTAGCACCACAGAGTGACTGTGCGTGCAGCTGACAAAGCTGTACAGTCTTGAACTGTAGCCTACGTACTCCCCAATGAGCCAAACAACTCAAGTTAAAAGCATCACCACATTCGAGTGAAGGGGTTTTGTGTGTCAACAGGACATGAGTTAGGAGCCATGCCCAACTTATAACTTGAGTTAACTCTGTATTGAAGCCAAGCCCTTTGAAAGAATTAAGGCATGACTCAAAGTGGCAATTATAACACTTTTTAAGAACCTGATTCTGATCTCACATTTGTTTTATAGCAGTGGAATTCCATTGATTTAATGGAATTATTCCTGATTTATTCTGGTACAAAAGAGATCAGAGTCGGGGTTAAAAATAGACTGTCAACTACTAGACAGACTAATTTATTAGATCTTATAACAGAGCCATCTGGATGAGTAACAGAGTAGCTAAAACATTATCCAGGAATCAGGAATTTGATCCAACAATCTTTAGGGTGAACTGCCTATGTTGTTAATGATCTGTTTCATGTACATTGTACAGAAGGTGATAAATCAGTAATTAGAGCTGAAGCGAACATTTGAAACTTGTTTCTAAACTCTCTTTTTAAAAGACCAATCCAGAGAAACACCCTTGTAACTGGTTTCAGAGTAGCAGCCGTGTTAGTCTGTATTCGCAAAAAGAAAAGGAGTACTGACCTGTAGCTCACGAAAGCTTATGCTCAAATAAATTTGTTAGTCTCTAAGGTGCCACAAGTACTCCTACACTTGTAACTGTAACTGTATTTCTGTGGAACAACAGTGACATCTAATGGCAAAATGGACTATTACATAGGGTGTATTATTTGCTAGGGATGGCCCAAAGGAATACGTCTTCTATTCAGAGGTGTAAGAATCAATAAAGCCATATCGGTTATTCACCTCAATTACTAATTTAAAAAAAAAATGAATTAAAGGAGCAGTTTCTATAAACCCTGGTAGAAAATCTTTCTCCACTCAACCACTTTCAGCCACTTTAATAGGAAAATATTTAACTCCTTCAATATGACTGTAACTGTTCCTACTAGTACTGTTTTGAAATTAGATTAGTAAGGAAGACTTTATGAAAAGCTAAAATTAAGATTGTCTCAACTAATACCATAAGCATGATGTAACAGAATATTCAGAGTTTCTTTGCTCTAGGACCGGGGTAGGCAAACTTTTTGGCCTGGGGCCACATCTGGGTATGGAAATAGTATGGCAGGCCATGAATGCTCATGAAATTGTCGGTTGGGGTGAGGGCTCTGGCTGGGGGTGCAGGCTCTGGCTGAGGGTGCAGGCTCTCGGGTGGGGCCAGAAATGAGGAATTCAGGGTGCAGGAGGGGGCTCCGAGCTGGGGCAGGGAGTTCGGGTGCAGGGGGGCAGGTGAGGCCTCTGGCTAGTGGTACGGGCTCTGGGGTGGGGCTGAGGATGAGGGGTTGGGGGTGCAGGAGGGTCCTCTGGGCTGGGACCAAGGGGTTCAGAGGGCGGGAGGGGGATCAGGGCTGGGGCAGGGGGTTGGGGTGCGGGAGCGGGGCAGGAGGGCAGGCTTCAGGCAGCATTTACCTCAAGCTGCTCCTGGAAGCAGCGGCATGTCCCCCCTCCAGCTCTACGCAGAGCCGCAGCCAGGCGGCTCAGCGTGCCGCCCCTGCAGCTCCCATTGGCCATGGTTCCCTGCCAATGGGAGCTGCGGGGGAGATGCTTGGGGCGGCATGTGGAGCCCCATGGCTGACCCTACGAATAGGAGCCAGAGGGGGGAAATGCCGCTGCTTCCAGAAGCCGTGCAAAGCATGTGCAAAGCAGGGCAAGCCCTGGCCCCAGCTCCCTGGCCCACAGGAGCTCAAGGGGCGGATTAAAATGTCTGAAGGGCCGAATGTGGCCCCTGGGCCATAGTGTGCCCACCCCTGCCCTAAGGACAACTAACAACCCTTCTTTACTAGTGTTTGAGGAAAGCAGTCAGTCATGATCGCAATGAGGACCTTTTAGTGTTTTAAAGGGTTGTTAATGACGTTTATTGCTGTTTGCTCAGACCTCTAATCTCACATGATTATACTGTAAATTTCTCTTTACTTGAAGCCACATTTTCTCTTTACTTAGGGCCAAATTCTTTCCTCGCACATACACTTGCAACTTCCTTTAAAATCCAGGTCGGCTGAACATGTGTACCTGAGGGCAGAATTTATACCATGTGTTTTATTGTACCTGTAGCTTACTCTTCCAGTAATACTGGCCAATCTGGACTCTTCACTCGTAAGTGAGTAACTGTTACCTTAACACCATATTTTAAGACAGGCACTTAGTATTATGTTTCATTTCATTGTTAAGATATGAGTTGAGTATGCGAAGAGTAAACAGACTCAGAGCCTTTTTGTAATACCATGTCATCTTGTCTGCCATGCTAAAATTATTATAAAGCCTGCTGGGCAGTCTTCCGACTTACAATTCAAATCAGGTGGATGACAGCAGCAGATACACCTAAGTTCACTCTCATGTGAGTGACATACGTGACACTATTAAATCTGAATCCTAGAGCACTGTCAAATTTCTACTACTGCACCAAAGCTTATTCAAAAGGATTTTTTCAAAGCATAAAATATAAAGATCAACAAAAATAATCAAGCTGGGAGAATAATGGGGCAGAGGGAGGAAAGAAGAAGAAGAAGAACAAAAAAAGATGCAGATGGTTTGCTAGGATCTGTTTTGCTACAATGCAGTCTTTAAGCCATTCAAGGCCATATTTTAGCAATTTGGGCAATATGTTTTCCAGTCATAACTGGGGCCTTCATACATTATTAATGATAAGATTTTGGCATGGGGCAGAAAATACTGACTCAATATGGGAACTATTTATTCTGTTTGCAAGGATGTAAAATAATTTTCAAGTAAGTTTAGCCAATACTCTAGAGTAGAACTGTGTCTGAGGCCAAACAACTAAATATTATGGCCAGGACGGTAGTATACTTCTCTCCCAGGCATTTGGGACCAAGTCCTATTCAGAATGGATGGCATCTTTTTACTGGCTCAGGCTTGTGTCACTGCTCTTGAGGTGTTCCCCCCAATCAAAGGAAGGGCAGAAGGCAATGGATGAAAAGCATAGGACATGACTTGCATGTAACTTATTTGGTCACTGCCAAGCAGAACGAAAACCAAATCACTTTTGATATCTATTTCTCAGGTAAAACACACAGGACAAAAAAGCAAACTTTGGGCCTGCTCCTGCTGTCACTGGGAATTTTCTCACTGGCTGCAATGAGATCAAGATTGGGACCTCATTGTGTACATCACCAAAAATAGTGAAGTTTAAAAAGTGACATTTTTTAATTTGGTCACATTCATTACCTAAATTTTGTTCCTGCTGGATGTCATGCCAGCTTTTCAATTTCCAGAATGCAAAATAAGTTCATTGGAACTGTAAGGAATATCAGACTGAATAATCCTGTCTGTGCACAGGTGACTGGGAAACCTTCCTGTATGCAGCAGCCTGTACTCTCAAGGGACCACACTACATAAACCCAACATTTTAACAAGTTCTGGTGCCACTTGTAATAGCAGAAGTCCTTGAATATGACTAGAAATAGAGAAAAATGAATGTAGAAATAGACTGGTCTATAAAATATACTTTGCTGGAAAAGGTGATATTAGTGATGAACCAGCAATGACTGTGAGAATCTACCAATTATCTATCACAGGGAATCTGCATCACAGCCCAGCCAAAGAAAATCTACTCAGGTAAGAGTTATCCAGGTCACACGCTGGTTGAGGAGAAAGGCCATTAATGAAGTGAATGTTTGTGGACAATCAGTAGGTTGATGCACAGCAAGGGAGTTTTGAAACTCTTTTGATTAAAACTGTCAAATGCCTAGCAGGTATGCTATTCCGGTTTCCTGTGTTTCTACAACAGGTAGTGACATACTGGCTGCTGAAAGCTCTCTCTAAGTAATTTTCCATAATTATTCTCAAACACTGTCAAAGACATAGTTAATTCATAGTAACTAGTAAATTCCATTACTCAGGAAGATGTCTTCACTCCACTAGTCTACCAAGTCATTGGGAAAGTGTTATGTTAAATCAAAACGATGGGCAGGAGGGAAGTGGGGGGAAGAAGACAAATAAGATTTTGAACAATCTGTACATACACTTATATAGACTCTGTTTTAAGTTAAATGGAGGATGGAGATAAATACCTTCTCTCTCTATGGAAGACTTTCTAATTAACCTATCCCAGGAATACTGAGGTACCTTCTTTTCCCATTTTCTGCCTTCTTCCATGAAGCCCCATATGATTGGAACTGCCTCCCTCCTCTCAAACACACCAAACAACCTGCACCTCATCCTTCAAGACCCTGATTCCCTTGGTACCTTTCCAGTGTTGCAGTCTCCAAGGTTATGCAACGTGGCCACACATGAGATCAGCTGCTTGTTAAGGAAACGCAAAAGGGTCAAAAGAAAAGAAAAGCAACAGTCTAATTTGAGCTTGAGGCACCTATATAAATGGCTGTTGCTCCAAAGGCTGAGGAGAGAGGGGTTGCAGATGTAATCCAAGTCAATTCATCATGAACCAGATGAAGTGTCAGGTTATTAATCTACAATCAGTAATGACAGTTGTGCTACTAATGCAGTTCTCTCAAGAAGATAACCCAACTCCCAACACCATTGTAGTCTGTTCCAGGGGCTGCAGAGTGCAATTAAAGTGTTTGCGGGGGAAGGGGGCACAGATTCCCTGCCAACCTGACCCTCCTCTTCCACTTTTCAGGTGCCCAGCCCTGCAGCAGCTTAACCCATCCTTATTAGTCCCTGTACCTACCTACTACAAATCAGAGCAAGTGGTGTGGTGACTTGATGCATGGGGTCACAGAGCCACTCAGGTTTGGCTTGACTGCCCCTCCATCAGAGGCAACGCGTAACTGTTGATAGTGGTGGGGGGACCACACAAATTAAAGGTTCTGGTGGTATGCAACGGCCAGAGAAGGGCATATAAACCCTGGCCTAAGGGGCGGACAAGCCAAATTTGAGTGAGTAGCATTGTGACCTGGTGCCTGGGGTTGCCACGCCACTCAGGTTTGGCTTGGCCAAAAAGTGGTTGGCTCATGGCCTGGGTACCCCCCACTGGCTCCACAGCCTGTGGTCTGTTCAACACTGGTTTGCTATACCATACTATTACAACCTAGCCCGGTTCTCCTCTCTGGATAGACCAGTCTGTTCGTGAACCCAACTGATGAATCCCCATAGTTATAATAACCCTGCTGGTTCTGGGCAGAGGCTGGCCACTGTTCGTAGCTCTGGGTCTCACAGGCATGATCTTAGGTGTAGACCATGTGTATGATATCCTTCTTGGGCAATGGGCATCTTGCAGTTGGGCCTTCTTAAACCTCAGAACTAGGGCCTCAGCCCACCCATCCCAAGACCTCAGTTGCTTAGACAAGATTCCCCAGAGTCCACCTGGCTGTGTGAACTCCAGTTTCTAGTTAAATCCATCAAGACCAAGGTGGCTGGAAAGCAAGGAACACAGACTTAACAAAGGAATTTGTTTAACTATACACTTTACTCTTAACAGGGCACACGACAGAGTTACAGATCTTTGGAAAATAACTAAATCCTGAACATAGCCTGTTCCGCCCTATCCCCCTGGTCTGATCTCATGCCTCCTGTTTGTCCTGGGTTTGAGCAACATCCTTAGGATAAGCAGCCCTGCCTGCCTTCATTATCCTGGTCTTCTTTCCTGTGCTTGTGGTCTGGCCCTTTGCTTAGTGAAGCATCCCTCTTTTAAAACAGTCTCTGTCCCCTTTTTGCTCATGTGCTTCAGATGGGAGATTTTTGGGGTCCACTTCCCCACGCGCGGTTGGCTTCTGTGTAGAGATTAATTAAAGGTCAATGGCCCTACCGCTAGAAAAGAGTTATTCAGCTTTGATGGCTCTTTATTGCTTTGTCATAATTTCTCAGACATAAGTGTCAAGCCCCTGCTATAAAATGGATACTCTAATCCACAAAGGAAGTTGCAATACAAAATATGAGTCCCTGAAACAAATTGGGATTCATAAAACAAAATGGAATTCACAATCAGACACAGACATATCCCCAACCGGTCACAAATACCATACAGTGACAGGACAAAATTCTGCCCTTGGAACTCTCAGGTACAGAGAGGTTGCACTGCAAATTTGACTCCCAGGGAGAAATTCTATCTGGCTCAGGCCCTTGTTCCTGCCTGGGCTCCCAAAATGCACATGCCAGAGCAGTAGCAGCACCACCCCATGAGAGGGCTTAATGTGCTCCTTGCTCTTTGCTCAGCCAGCTCTGTGAATTGGTACAGAAAGGGTGGTGGGTGATGTTCCCAGCCTAACACTGCCCCCTTTGGGACAGCAGCTAGATGGAAGCAGGGGCTGCACTCCCCAATGGAATGCTGGCCAACTTGTGCAGAGGAGAAGGGAGAGTGAGGAAGAGCAAGGCTCCCTCCCTTATGCTCAAATAAATTTGTTAGTCTCTAAGGTGCCACAAGTCCTCCTTTTCTTTTTGAGAAACAGGCAAGAATCCAGCCTTTGCTCTTTCCTGAGAACTGTGATGCAAAATACTTTACAGAACTCAAATGTATTGAAGAGACCAGACAGCATATGGTATATATTGCTGTCTGCCTCTCTCCCTGATCCATCTCCTTAATGAATAAATAAATAAATAAATAAATTAAAATAATAAAAGGGGTTCACCAGTATAACCTATGGTGTAGCTGTAAAGGAGAAAATTCACACACCAGCATGGCATATGGAAGGAAAGCTCTTGTGGCTGGTAGAAAGAGAAGGAATTTTTGAGAAGTCACACTTTCTTGAACTGTATTTGTAATTTTTTGGTACACTGAAAACATACCCACAAACCTTCTAATATAAATTTCAGTTAATGTGGAGTTACTTTGGGTTAACTTCTGTAACTCTCTCCCGGTACTATGATTATGGTAATTTCATTTTTGGGAGAAGATAAGAGTTCACTTAACAAAATAACATCAGGCGTTTAACAGCTATGGTACCTCATGTTCATCAGGCTGTTCAGTTTGTGGGCAATATGATAAATGGTCAGCTCTTTCAGAAGATTTTTCTCAAAACATTCCTTCCACAACTAAGAAATTTTTGACAAAATGGCCATTCTTTCCAGAGCACTGGACTCACTGCTCCTGCACAAACTACTGAGAGTCTTGTAACGTGTATTTGGAATTTAATACTGTCTGGGTGTTTTCTGTGCTGCAGCTGAACTGGTATAATCACTTAGCCAGGGAATTCAGATACTGAGCTCTCTGGAAAATGTGGTGCCAACTACTGATTGGTCCAACTAGGAGAGATTCATGCCCAAATTAATTGACTGCGTAGCCAGATATAGTATCTGGATTCAGACTGTTCTACTTCAGAGCGATAGCATAGTCAGCAATCTATTTGAGGATTGCTTACTCCACTCCAGGATTTAGACAGGCCCTGAGTATCAAGGCAGTCTTTGAGCTACAAAGCAAGGGAGCTACAGCAGTGGTTTTCGAACTTTTTTTCTAGCGACCCAGTTGAAGAAAATTGTTGATACCCGCGACCCAACAGAGCTGGGGACGAGGGGTTTGGGGGGTGGGAGGGGCTCAGCGCTGGTGCAGAGGGTTGGGGTGCGGGGGTGAGGGCTGTGCGGTGGGGCCGGGAATGAGGGGTGATGGGTGTGGGAGGGGTCTCTGGGGCAGGGTTGCAGGAGGGTGTCAGAGCTCTGGGCTGGGGGTGCAGGCTCTGGGGTGGGGATGGGGATGAGGGGTTTGGAGATGCAGTAAGGGGCTCTGAGTTTGGGGGGGGGGGATCAGAGCTGGGACAGGGGGTTGGGCCGCAGGATCACCTCAGGTAGCTCCCGGCCAGTGGCGCAGCAGGGGTACTAAGGCAGGCTTCCTGCCTGTCCTGGCACCGCGGAACACGCTGCGCCCCGGCAGCAGCCAGCATCAGGTCCGGATCCTAGACCGAGGCGCGCAAGCAGCTCCGCGCAGCTCTTGCCCACAGGCACTGCCCTCTCAGATCCCATTCGCAGGGTATCGGCCAATGGGAGTGCAAAGCCGGTGCTCGGGGTGGGGGTAGCACACAGAGCCCTGTGGGGCCCCCCACCTCAGCCTAGGAGCTGGACCTGCTGCTGGCCGCTTCTGGGGCACCGCATGCTGTCAGAACACGTAGGGACTAGCCTGCCTTAGCCGGGCAGCACCGCCGACGGGACTTTTAATGGCCGGTCGGTGGTGCTAACCAGAGCTGCCGTGATCCAGTGCCTTACATTCCAAGACCCAGTACTGGGTCGTGACACGCAGTTTTCAAACCACTGACCTAACAGACCCATTTCCAATCACAAATGGGGTGAAGCAACAATGTGTCCTTGCTCCTAGCCCTTTTGGTGTATTCTTAGCTGTGATGTTAGAAGAAGTCCCTCATAGCTCTTCAAATGGCATCACATCTATCAAAACAAGTCTTGTTTTCCAAATTAAACTCCGCCATTATAACCACTGAGGGTATATTAAACATTTCAAAGGCACCCTGACACAAAATCTGTGCAAAACCAACATTTCTGACTCGACCATTGAGCAACTGGTGATGGATCTTATTCCATGACACCATGTCTTAAGGGTGGGTGTCCACACTTTTGAGAAGAATCGCACTGAGCTGCTGGAAACACTGCGTCAGGCATGGAAACAACATGCAGCTCAAGGCAAATGGCTCTTTGGCCAGTGCTATCAACATTGTTCTTCCTGAATTGTTCTATGGAGTCATGCAATGTCCCATTAGTACAAACTCTGATTGTCCATGTTGTCTTTGAAATCAAGGTGACTAGCTTCATTATCATCATTACTCCTTCCCTGCTCTGGTCCAACTCTGCTTTCTGGTGCAGGGGATGCAGTGTGGAGCCCACTTATAAGCACTGCTGTCAATGATATATTCTCTTGTTCCTTGGGTGATAATGCAACAAAGACCATGACTTCCTGAACAATGCACAGGGGCACAAGGGAAAAGGCTCCTGATGCTCCTTCCTTCCTTCGTCGGATATGCATCCGATGAAGTGGGTATTCACTCACAAAAGCTTATGCTCCAACACGTCTGTTAGTCTATAAGGTGCCACAGGACTATTTGCCACTTCCTTCCTTTTGTACAGCACTGCAGGACTAGTTACTATCTAGCCCTGCAACACAGTATTAGGCATCCTTATAACTGAAGTGCCTGGCAGTGTGCTGTTCCAGTGCCATGTGGATGACAGGTTTGGAGACACATGCTGTCGGTCTCTAGCTTTCTAGACAGTAAAAAGCCGAAGGAGGAGTTCCTCCTGCTGACCAATTCAGGCAGCCTTTGGCATTCACTTCAAAGAGAAGTGAATACCCATAATAATCTGCCTGGCATTGCAGTGGATGTTGTCAAAAAGGGAAGAGGATGGGGAATCAGTGGAAACAAAAAGAAAAATAAATGCAGTATCCTGAGATTACAACATTGTCAAAATGCCTGCTTCTTCGGTGGGTATTTGCTAAAGCTGCCAAAATCTTTATAGGCTTCAAAGGGGTGCAGCATATTGAATTATTCATTGTATTTGTACATACTTCTGATGTAAACCTCCTTTTAACTGTATCCCAAAGGATTCTAGAGATCCACTGTCACATTTCCTGCAACCCTTCCTGAGAAATATCTTACTGCACATGCTCAGCTTCCAAACCGCCCTTTCAGAATGGGAAGAGAGACTGGTTTTATATTGCTAGTCATTATAATACCTCTCCTGCTGGTCCTCTCACTTATGATAGAAAATTGAGCATTTAGACATTGTGTGTGCTTTCAATACATAGGGCTAATGACCAGGCTGTGCACTGGGTATACTCACAGGGAATGGAGAAAAGGAATCCTTCCCTTTGGACTGTTG
Source organism: Lepidochelys kempii (assembly GCF_965140285.1). Taxonomy (NCBI): domain Eukaryota; kingdom Metazoa; phylum Chordata; order Testudines; family Cheloniidae; genus Lepidochelys; species Lepidochelys kempii. The sequence goes on along the minus strand of NC_136388.1, from coordinate 28,459,783 downwards.
CTGCAGCGCCAGGACTTTAGGAGCCCAGCAGCCAGTGAGCTCCCCCCCCAAGGACAAAATACTGGTGGATCTGCATCTGGATCCTCCCCCATGCTGCTTCTCCCTTGTTCAGGCTCCCCATACCTTCCCTTTTCTGAATTAGAACTGCAGAATTCTGCTGATCCCTCTGCACCCATGAAGGTGACATCTGGGATGAACCCCATGGGAAACATGACCTTGGCTTGGTTTCCCCTACACTTCATGACAAGGTGAAAAGTTTCTGAAGTTCAACACTCTTACACAACCATTCAGCTCATAAAGAGAGAATGGAAACAGGACACTTTCTTTGTGTGACCCTTTCAGACCTTTCCCACTGACAGCTCCTCTAATAACTTCCATCTCCAAGGGATTTTAGAAAGGCTGGCTTGCCATTTTTTCTCTGCAAGACTGACAAAAATAATCAGAGGAAAAGAAATTGGGAAAATGAAATGCTTCTGAAATGACCAGGCAAGGGAAGATTCAAATGAAAACTGAGTCACATTGTGCTTTATGAAACAAAGAACCCTTCTTAAACATCAACTGCTCAGCTCCCCATTCAATTGCTGAAGGAAAGAGAATTGTTACTTTTTCAAATGCTAGCCTTCACCTCCTAAAACGAAGGGGAGGGGAAAAACAAACACTCTTAACTAGAAACCTCCTAGAACTCTGTATTTCTTCACTGCTGGGTGTGTCTCTCCAGCAGGGCAGCTGCAGAGACAGGAATGACTGGAAAGAGCCAGCCAGCCAGCAGCTGCTGTCAAGCTGAAAGGAGATTTGAGGGACCTGCCAAAAGAATTCCACTCCCTTTCACCCAAACCCTTTTCACCTCATTTCGGTCGCCTAGCAGCAAGCGCATACACTTACTCAGCATTTTTTTCCTTAGACAGGTTGCATTAAAAAAAGCAAAAGCAGCAGTGAAGGATTAGGATAGGAATAACAATGTGTCAACAATGAAGCCCCTCAGGGGTTTGCTACACTTCATCATCCTGCTAGGCCTCAGTACTGCTATGACTGCTGACAGGAAGTTCATAAAGTTCCTGTCTATTAAGACTACAAGCTATAGATTGCAAAGATACATTTTTTTTTCTTTACACTTTATCTTCTAGGGCAGTGGTGCCCAAACTTTTCCTGTCATGCCTCTCCTTACCAGTAATGGGATCTGTCTGCGCCCTCCCTCCATTACTGCACAGTTGGCTCAGAAGAGGCGCACAAGCTGGGGGCAGAACTGCGGACGGGGGAGGAGCTGGGGGTGGAGAGGGAATGAGGGCAGAGCTGGGCTGCAGGTGGACCAGTGGGTGGAATGGAGCTCTGACTGGGGCCAGCTGGGCTGGGGTCAGAACGGAGCTGCAGCTGGGGGCAGGGTACAGCTCTGTCTGGGGCTGGGGTTGGGTTGGGAGTGGAGTGGAATTGCGGATGGGGGTGGAGCAGACTGCTCAGTGTGGAGGATACACCTAGTGCTTCATCATACTTGTATTCACATGTGAAGAAGCGTATGACGGCTCCCCGCTGCTTGCCACACATGCACTTGCAGCATCAAAGGGACTTATATGAGGTGTGAGAGTAGAATTTGGGTACAAGATGTTTGCAGGATTAGGTCTAAACTTTAAGGGCCAAATTCAGTACTGGCATAAGCAGGTAAAATTCAACTGGCTTCAGTGGAGTTGTCTCTGCTTTGTGGCCCCAATTCAGCAAGGTTCTTAAGTATATGCCTAACTATAAACATGTGAGTAGTTCTACTGAAGGCATTGGAACTATTCAGATGCTTAAAATTTGGCATGTGTTTAAGGGCTTTGCTGGATCCAGGCCTATAACAGGATTGCATTTTGATCTTTGATTTTTATTCTTGTTTTTTACAAATGTAGCTAGACGGTGTTATGCAAAGTTTCAAAGTGTTTTGATGCAACCTTAAAAAAAATGTTTAAATGTGTTCACACAAATTTGCAGAAAAAAAGATGAAAGGAGTTGTAAACACTAGTGAAGCAAATTAGCATGTTTTATTAGAAAGGGTATTTGCAAATTCTCTTATGCTATATTTGTCCAGTTCTACTCTTTACATCATATAGTTAAAATAGGTGTCCTTTCTCACTATGTCAGCAATCCTTCCTGTGCTGGTACAGAACACCAGTATTTGATAGCAGAACCTGTAACTTTGAGCCAAAATCTGCATTAACAGCTACACATGGGAAATCCCCAAATAGAGGACAATTGTTGATTCTTTGCAATTCATCTGTAGATACTATTGTTACAGTGATAACTTAAATAAGACTCCAAGAAAGAAGAACTCCAGACTGGAGATGTTCCAAAGTTTTGATGGCAGAAATACATGGTAAAATATTCTGGAAGGACCTTGAACTTCTTATTCCTTTTATTAGTAATGCTCCTAGCCACTTTGAGGCTAACAGAGGAAAAGGAGGTAATCACTATTCATTACATTTTTGCCACATATTGGCAAGGAGAAACGAACCAGCTTGCTGTTAATTTGTGGCTTTGAGGAAACTTTCCATCTGTCCAAAAATAAGTTAGGTCCTACATGGGCAGGCGAACATCCCTTTCTGGTAACATCTGCTTTGATAATCCAGATCTCTGTTTCCCTCTTAAAAGCTTCAAAGACATGATGACTCTTTTGCTCCTTGCTCCCCACAATATGTTCTAAACATTCCAGTCTATTGTCATCACTAACACATCTTCCCTCATTAATTCACCTCCCTAGGTAAAAAAAAAAAAGTAGAGATCAATGTTGTTCACTTAGTTGTGGCAAGACAGTCAGAGGCCAGATTCTGCCACAGACTAGGGGCGTTTACATAAGGAATTTTGATTTGAGATCCTCTTTGCTACTTGCACCAATCACTATAAAAGAAATATCTAATATCAAAATAAGGACTTTCACAATTATATTGTGATAGTGACTATCACAAGCAAACAAACACTGGTACAATTTACAGTATACTAATAAAACACTAGAAATATTATGCCAATTGGTGTCAATACCGTAAGAGAAAACATACTTCTATTTGCTGCCAAGAAATGTGATACTGTATTTAGAATACAGTATAAACAAATGTTACCCTGAAATAACCACATGTGTTTAGGCACAAAGCCCCAGTCAAGAAGACTGTAGTCATGAAATAATAATTAAAGCAACAGATTTCTAAGATTTTTCTTTGGTGAAAGTGCATCTTTTTTTGACATGTTTGGAACTCTGACTGCCCATATACAAGGCCATTATATGACCATAATATCCTCAATAAAACGTACTCAATTCACACTGTGTTCCCTAAGGAAGTTGATTAATATACTGTGTAAAACATAACATCATCAGCAGAGTACTCCCTAACAGAAGGAACACATCCTTTGCAATTGTTAAAACTGTTTATTTCCTTAAAGCAGCGCAAAGGAAGCTACATATCTATTTGTACTGTATGAGTCATTATAAAACTGAGCCTTAAAAATAAGAATACACAAAACGTAAAAGAACAAAAAAAACAAAAAACAAAAAACCTCACTGCCCCTGGAAAAATTACCAGCCAGACCACATTCATGTGAGATGTAACTCAAAGTTGTACTGTAATCAAAGGACAAAATGCCACCAGTGACAAAATTTGGCCCCAAACCTCTAAGACAGACTGTTGGGAACAAGTTCTGGGAGTTTTGCCATTGTCTTTAATGGGACCAAGATTTGGCCCACAGTGTTAAACTAGAGCCAAATTCTGCTTTTACTCAAATCAGTGAAAATTCAGCTGAGATCAACAGAGTTACTTTGGATTTACACAGTTGCAAAAGAGCAGAATTTGATCCCTACTCTCTGCTGTTATAGCTATTGTGTATTTAGTTATGAAACTGTCAGGACTTCTTTTTCTGTATACTGCACCTTTACATTTCTAAGGGCTGCTAGATGCAGAAATAAGTAGCCACTTTGCATTCTCTTCAGTGCAGTTTGTGAAAAGAAACACAAACATCGTGTACTCGCTAAGACTATTTTCTTTTTTTGTTCTCTTTATCGAAAAGAAAAATTAATTCTGCCTGTACTTGTTTGCTGTTTGTGCAGAGAAAAAAACATAATTTGATGCATCAAATGAAAAATGTTTGCAGAAAGAGTAACAGTACCTGTCGCAGGAGCTCCTCCTGGCGCATCCTAATTCTCTCCCTTTCCATTTGGATCCTTTGAAGCCTCAGCTTCTGTTGCTGCTGTTGCTGGGTAGTCAGTGCATTGGGCATGTTCAACAACCCACCCTGGGGGTTCTGGGTAGGATGGCTCTGCTGGGACATGGCTGTACTTGGTGTCATTTGTTGCTGGTGTTGGTGATTCATTACTATGAAAGAAAACGATTAGACCTGTTACGTTAGTGTCTGAATTCTACTTTAAGACAACAGAGGGCACAGTACATATGTTCTCCATCTGCATTCAGTGTACAGTTATTGTTCACACATAGATAAATAGCAACTACTCCCTCTGATGAGATTTGACATAAGTAATTATTTAATAATTAGTTGTCATCGTTTAAGATTCAAAACCAAAAGTTCAGTTTAGGGTAAACCCTGATATGTTCCAATACATATCTAATGTTATATAGTAAAGTATATAGATTTTTAAAATTCAATACATTCCCTTGTACGTGACTAAGTCTACACCATGTAATAACCTGGCTGAAATATTTTCATTATTTAGATGTTTATTTTATTGAGGAACCTAACTGAATTTTTGTAGAATGAGTCAGTGGTCTTGACAGTTTTGTAACAGTGGTGTTTTTCCACAACTGGTGGAAAAAGAACTTCTGTACATCATTAGAGGAGATAATGCTTTCCCATGAGTTAGGGGGCTAGCCTGTGATGCAGGAGACCCAGGTTCAATTCCCTGCCTTACTACAGACTTCCAGTGTGACCTTGGAGAAATGACTTAGGCCCAGATCCTCACATGTGTTTAGTTCCTAACTCCCATTGATTTCAAGCCTTACTCTCTCTCAGCCTCATCCGTAAAAGAGGAAATAATAGCTTTTCCCTACATCACAGGAGCATTGTAATGATAAAACACATTAAAGATTGTGAGGCACACTGATACTAAGGTAACGGGGGCCATAAAGTACCATAGAGAGAGGGAGTGTTATATGATGAGAACCAATGACAAGCGTGGCTCTTAGAAGTAACAAAATTAGTTCAACAGAGTATGATACCAGATACCAACAAGAGTTGCAATGAAACTAGATAGCCTTTTAGTGCGTTTATTAAAGCTCTTACAGTTCACATTTCAAGGTAGGTGAAACAGTAATAAATATGGTGCAAACAGAGTTAATCTGAATCATGAGGACTTTCATAAATAAAAAAACAAAGAAATAGTAATAAATACAGATCAACTGGCCGTTGCCCACTTTTCCTGACAGATGTTTTTGTGCCTTTTGAACAAAGAGTACCTCTTTTTTCCCACATGGCATCAGCCATTTTGTTTTTTGGCTGCAGTCAGTGGAAAGTTAGCCATCTGTGCTTACAGTATGAGAACTGTTATGAATAGAAAAACAGTGTAATTTACAAGTTGCTAGTACATTAAACCAATCTCTTTAGCAAAATTAGGAGGGAAAACACACCTTGCATTGAGAGAATATACCAGGAATAAACTGGATTCCATGTGCCTTTCAAAATGCAGACTTTAAAAAGTTTTTACTAAACAGAATAGCCCCAAATTCATCACTGGTGTAACTACATAAGGTTAACTGAATCAGATAAGACTGACTTTCAAGTTCACAATTTAAGTCCCGGTGTACACTAAAAACTTATGTTGGTATAGCTATGTAGCTCCAAGTTGTCGAAAATCCACACCCCTGAACAACATAGTTATACCGACATAACCCCTTGTGTAGACAGTGCTATGTTGATGGGAGGGGAGGTGGAGATCTATGCAGATGGGAGCAGCTCTCCCGTCAGTATAGGTAGTATCTTCATTAAACTCTATAGTGGTGCAGCTGCATCGATGAAGCACTGTAAGTGTAGACTAGCCCTTAGACTCTTTTCAAAATGAAAAGTATAATAAATTAGAGATTACAAAGACTAATTTAGATCTGTTTACAACAGAGGCACATGTAAATCTTTTAAGATTTTTGGATTGTATGTACAGAGTGTCTGATATAGTTAATGTCTTACAAAGAAGATCTAGATACTCCTCAGCAAACTTTATTAACATTTGAAATCTTATCTGTGGGAGCATTCAGATTTGGAGTAGACTCATCAAACCGCGCCCTTGATGGAGTATTCAAAACATTTGTCTTTGGAGGATAGCTCTGCAGATGGAAGGTGAGGAGGGGAAGCTTTTTTCAACTAAAATTGATTTAACTCCACTGAAGCTAACTGAATGCTTCCCAAACAACACCAGAAATAGACTGGTCAGAGTGTTAGGCTGTGTCTACACTGCCACTTTCAGTGCTAAAACTTTAGTCGTTCAGAAGTGTGAAAAAACGTCCCCCTGAGCAACAAAAGTTTTAGCGCTGAAAAGTGCCAGTAGAGACAGCGCTTCATTGCTGGGAGTGTGGCTACTACCGCTCTTTCGGGGTGATTCTTTTTTTAATCACCAGGAGAGCTCTCCATTGGTGATAAAGCTTGTCTACACTACCCACGTAGGTAGGGAAGCCTGCACTACTGTTTGTGCTCCATATTATCCATGGGTGGAATACTTCAGTTTCCAGTGTTGTCAATCCAATACTTTTCATGAGCACTAAAACAGTGCACTTAATTTCCCCTGTCCCCCCAAAAACAAAACAAAAAGCCAACCAATGAACCAAAATAACAACAACTAACAATAAAGTTCTCCACATGCATTGTCTGAATCCAGATTGGATAATGGTTGGCAGCCACAAAGTTCCTTAAAAGTTTATTGACCTTCTCTGGCTGTTCCATTGCCAGTCTTTTAAGTAAGGAATAACCCAAATAGACAAGCTTCCCTCTCCAAACAAGAACACCCCTAATCTCAGAACACTGTCTTACAAGGAAAATGTTAAAGAAGTTTTTCCTTCCAAAGGAGCACGGATTTTTATCTCTTATCTTTTTCTCATTGTTGCTCCTATCACAAAGAAAGCCAAAATTTTAGCTGGTTTCTCTTCCTGTCTTCAGACCAGGATGAGTTTATATTATGTGGATGTCTGACCTTCAGCGTATCTGGTCTTTCAGTATTGTAGATAACAATAAAGATAGAATGAGCAACAGGGACTATTGCAAAACAGCAAGCACTGCTCAAACTATGTTTCTGAGGCCATGTCTACACTACACAGTTTTGTCGAGGCAAGTTACCCAGACGATCAGAAACTGGTTTAATTACATCACTTGTATGTGTCCACAGTTGGTGCTCTTGCATCAACAGTGAGAGCAGTGCACTGTGGGTAGCTATCCCACCGTGCTACTTGCCACCTTCTGCAGCTAGAAGCTGTGGGAAGGTGGAGTGGATCACAGTGCATCATGCATGCAAGCTCAACGTCCTATGATGCAGTTTTTTTCTGTCCCAGCATTCCAGGGGCTTTCGACTGTGTTTCATGGCATTTTTCCACGGCCCCTGCTTACTGTGTTCTAGCCATCGCTGTCTGAAAGGATGGACCCTGCACTGCTCTCTACTGTTGTGGTCACTTTTATGAACATGTCACAGATGGTCATGCAGTAAATCATGAGCACCCAATCTCTGAACAGGAATCAGAGTTGCTGTGTGCAATGGAAAGAAACAACACCAGATTACTTCTGGCATTCAGGGAGCAGCTGAACACAGTGGAACATTAGTTTTGGGCTGGGGAAACAAGCACCAAGTGGTGACATCATTATGCAGGTCTGGGATGACAAGCAGTGGCTGCAGAACTTTCTGATGTGGAAAGCCACCTTCTTGGAACTGTGTGCAGAACTCGCCCCAGCACTGCAGTGCAAAGACACCAAAATGAGGTCTGCCTTCTCGGTGGAGAAGCATGTGGTGATCGCTGTGTGGAAGCTGGCGACTCTAGACTACTACCGATCAGTCATAAATCAGTTGTGTCAGGAAGTCAACTGTTGGGGCTGTGTTAACGCAAGTGTGCAGGGTCATTAATCACATGGACTACGAAGGACTGTGACTCTTGGCTATGTGTGGAAAACAGTGGATGGCTTTGGGGCAATAGATGGCTGACGTATTCCAATTTTGGCCCCGGACCATCTTGCGATGGAGTACATCAATACAAAGGGATACTTCTCTATGGCACTGCAGGATAACCGTGGGTGTTTCACTGACATCAACACGGGGTGGTCCAGGAAGGTGCATGACACATCCATCTTCAGGAACACTAGCATGTATAGAAAGCTCCAAGCAGGAACTTTCTTTCCAGACCAGAAGATTCCAGTGGGGGGATGTTGAAATGCCCACAGTGATCCTGGAAGACCCAGCACACCCCTTACTCCCATGGCTCATGAAGCCTTATATGGGAAACCTGGACAACAGCAAGAAATGCTTCAACAATAGGCTGAACAGGTGCAGAATGACTGTAGAATGCACCTTTGGCATATTAAAAGCATGCTGGTGCTGCCTTTATGGCAGGTTAGACCTAAATAAGGAAAATATTCCCATGGTCATAGCAGCCTGCTGAGTGTTCCATAGTATTTGTGAGGCTAAGAGTGAAAAATTTTCCCCAGGGTGGAATGTGGAGGTGGATCACCTGGCTGCTGAATTGGAACAGCCAGATACCATGGCTATTAGAGGGGCACAATAGGGGGCTATCTGAATCAGAGGGGCTTTGAAGTGACATTTTGACAATGAGCACCAGTAATGTGTCTTTCAGTACAGTACTCTGCCATGCTTTTGTTAGCTTGCTGCCTTGCATGAAAATTCTGATGATTCCTGACCAGAATTTGTAGTCAGCAAATGATCAAATTGCTATGTATTACTCCCAGCAGCAACCACTACCTGTAGGAGACAAATAAAGATTGGTTATCTTTCAGAGAGTTTGTTTTTATTTAATATCAGTTAACAACGCACACAAAAGATTTGGTGGGAAGAGAGATAAGAGGGCTGGGCACTGTAGGCTCTCATAGCTGTGTGTAAGTCCAATTATCATTTTGGATGCTGTCTGAAGGGGTGGAGTGAATGGGCTACCGAGACGTTCTGGAAAGTTGCAAGGAATGTGTGGGAGGAGTTTGGGGAGGACACGGAAAGCAGTTCTGTATCAGCTGCAGGGGGAAGCAAGTATGCATGTGTTCTACCTGGAGCGTGATTAGGGAGTTCAACATCTCTGTTTGCTCCTCCATCACTTTTATCATCCACTCCTGGCCCTTTACAATGTGCTCCTTTCTCTCCTGTCTTTCTATTTTAAATTTTTCCTTCAGGGTCTCTCTCCACTCCCTGTGTTCTGGGCAAATACAGTGAGTTTGGCTGGGGGGAGGGTGAGGGGGGGGAGCAGTGGGAGATTCAGTGCTCAAGATAGGGCAAAGGGTCTAGGTGTTTTTTAAGGGGATCACTGCAGGTGACTAAGGACAATATTGTAAATTCTGCCACCCTTTTTCACAGGTGGGGGTCATTGAAGCAGATATCTCACTCCTGAGCGTTAGCAAGGGTGCATCTCCTGTACATGTGCGGCTTCAGATCTGGTCCCTATGCTGCTTGCCTGTGTGCCGCTTTGGTCCCTGCACAAGTGATTGTCGATTGGCATGGGAAAGTTTCCTACAACGGGGGAAGGAACAAACCAGCTCTGCCAAGGAACCTTCAGCAGAGGTTTGGCGAGTACCTTCAGGAAAGTTTCCTAGAGATCTCTCTGGAAGATTCCAGTGAAATCTCAGTATGCATTAATGCACTGCTTAGCTGCACAAGGAAATGTGGAGCACACAGAAACACATCTTGTCTTGTACATTTCTGTCCCTTCTCCCACTTCTAGAATATTCAGAGCAAAGGACAGCCCTATATATATACAGCCCTCATATAACCAAGCAGCATCAACTCAAAAAGGTCACTTACCAGGGCTCTCCTCTCCTGCATCATGCATGCCAGAGACAGACTGCTGGGACTGGCTAGACCCTGCTGCGTGCTCCACATCATCCTCCAACTCGACTTCCTCTTCCAAGACTTCATCCTTGGGGTTGAGTCCATTGTCTGCCACCTCCAGTCCCAATGAAGTTTTAATGGGGCTCATGGAGGTGGGATTGCCGCCAAGGATGGCGTCCAGCTCTTTATAAAAGTGGCAGGTCTTTGGCAGAGCACAGTTGGCCTCCCTTGCCTTCTGGTATGCCAGCCTCAGCTCCTTTATCCTCACATGGCACTGACACGTGTCCCGGTTTTAGCCCTTATCCAACAAGCCACAGGAAGTCTGCCCAAATGTATCGAAGTTCCTACGGCTGGAGTGGAGCTGGGACTGCACAGCCTCCTCTCCCCACATTACCAGCAGATCCAACAACTCAGGTGTGCTCCAAGCGGGAGAGCGTTTGCTGCATGGAGCTGCCCTGATCAGCTGGAAAGATGCGATGTGAGCTCGCCACACAGAGCAAACAGGAAGTGCAATTTCAAAAATTCCCGGGCCTTCAAAGTGGGAGGGGCAGGTGCCTGTATATCTGGGTGCAGGGCAGTAGAGTTCGAACTGCTGACCAGAGAGGTCAGGATGGACATTGTGGGACACCTCTTGGAGGCCACTTACAATGACATAACCAAGTGCGGTGTCTACATTGACACTTTGTCTATACAACTTTGCCACAAAAAGCTCTATACCTCTCTTCAAGGTGGCTTTATTTTGTCAGCAAAGCAGGAGAGTTTTGCCGGCAGAAGGAGCATTGCATTGTGTACACGTCCACTGTTTTGTCAACAAAACCGGCTTTTGTTAACAAAACTGTGTAGTGTAGACAAGGCCTAAGACATAGAGGATCTGATTGTCTTCTTATGTAAATCAGGAATAACTCCACTGAAGTCTGAGTTACATCATGTAAAACTGGGATAAGTCCTTAATACTGCAAACAGTTATGCAAGTACTTAACTTCCCATATGTACGTAAGCATGTGTTTAAATCTCTGCAGGATCTGGGCCTAAGTGAGAGGAAAATCAAGCCCAACATCATTGATCTCTTGAGGGAAATTACAATGCATGGGATTCTTCTTAAGTGCAAAACTTTTGAAACTATGGGACAAATGTAAAATGCTGAGACTGAAAAAGGCTATGAAAATATCACTAGACAAACATCCTGCCTGTGCAGATTCTCTGAGGGAAGAGCAGGGTGACAGCTTGAATTGTAGCAGTCTTATGGAATGTGTTAGTCATGGATGTCTACTGGCACAGCTACACTGGAAAGTTTACAGCAGCGCAGAGCTCTCTAATATAGCTGCTCTAAGCTGACAGGAGAGAGCGCTCCCATCGGCTTAACTGCTTCAGCCCCTGCGAGTGGCAGAAGCTATGTAGGCAGGAAAACTTCTCCCGCCCACACGGTGCTGTCCACACCAGAAATTCTATAGCCCACAGCTCTCCTGCCTCTAGCAGATCTCAATACTCTTTTTGCACCACAGATGGGCTTCTCTGGGGCTAGAAAAGAGAGAAGGGGAAGAATAGGACAATGCTGTGGAGGTGAACCTCCCAGTGTGATGACCCCCTTCATCCCTCCAAAACAGATCCGAGTCTTTCGCTTCATGGAAGTGGAATGGAAAATCGGTTCTTTTTTTGTAAAATAGTCACTAAAACTAGTCACTTCTGAATACTGAGTCTGTATTTGGGAATTAGGTCACTGAAATGTACAACTTATAATGTACTTTCTTTCCTCTGCTTTCCAGCAATTTTATTACGGTTACATGCTATAAGCATGGACTTGGATGCTGGTGTTAGTGCAGTGAACAGTTTAAACAGGAATATAAAAAATTACATGACACTGTTTGACCCATGAATAATTAAGTACACTACACAGCATATGATTATTTTGCTGATAAACAAACAAAACAATAAATCAGTCATTCCACGTCCAACAATAAACTACTTCTATCAGCTGAATCTGACATAATGATTTACCTAAAGGAAAGTTTTGAAAGTTTCACTGGAGGAGATGGTAGTATCTTATATGAGAGCCCTTTATATTAGAACATTGTGTAGGTTAGGTGTATACAGGCAGCATCAGACCAGGGAGGAAAGGGCTCCTAAAAAAGGAGACAAGATAAGCCTCTGATGGTGTCCGGGCCTCTGGTGACTATAGCTGGGTCTACCAACCAAAACCACTGGGGCCTGGATGTGGGAGGCAGGAGGGGATGTCTTTTCTTCCCTTAGATAAGGAGATGGAAGTGCCAACTGACTCTGCTTCATATTGTGATTTGCTTGTGGGCCCAGCTGACTCTGTGTTTTCACTGCAATATGTGTCCTCCAGCCATTATCTGCCTCTTGTGTTTGAATTTAGGGAAGCATCTTAGATCATGCCTTATAAAGTACAAAACAACACAATACTGATTTCAAATACAGCCAGGAACAAGGGAGAGGTAGGACCATTCCACTGCCTGTGCTCTCTGGGCCGTCTCCATAGATGGCTCTCTGGATCTCAGTTCTGCTGGAACATTGGTCCTTGCCAGGCAGAACTTGGATCCACAGAGAAATAGTGCTGTTCTAGAACTGTCACTCCTAGGATAGGTCTTAAGAAGGGCCTCCAAGTTCTGGATCACCTGGAACTATTCCTGTAGGTCAGTTTGAGTCTTCAGACAAGTCAGTTTTTCCAGCCTACGTTGCTTGTGAAATGGGGATGAGATAATTATGTATCAGCATAACTATCAGTTCTACAGGCATACAGTTTTTCCACAGTCATAACTCGCAAGACACATTGAAAATGTCAGATATAGAAGATTGTTTGCAGTGTCGCTATAACCATATTGGTCCCAAGATATAACAGACACAAGGTGGGTAAAGTAATTGGACCAATTTCTGTTGATGAAAGAGACAAGCTTTCAAGCTACACAGAGCTCTTCTTCAGATCTAGGAAAGATGCTCAGAGTGTCACAGATTGTTTAGTGTAAGTAGTGTGACAGGGTCGGGCTAGATGGCTATAGGAGAGTAATAGAAGGCAGATATATTAGCCCCAGGCTAAGTGGGTCCCTTTTCCCTGGGTAAGGTAACAGGGAAGGTTCCAGAACAATCAGAGACAATTAAGACAGGCTGATTAGAACACCTGCAGCCAATCAAGAAGCTGCTAGAATCAATTAAGGCAGGCTAATCAGGACACCTGGGTTTTAAAAAGGAGCTCACTTCAGTTTGTGGTGTGCATGTGAGGAGCTGAGAGCAAGAGGCACTAGGAGCTGAGAGTGACAAAGTGGACTGTTGGAGGACTGAGGTGTACAAGCGTTATCAGACACCAGGAGGAAGGTCCTGTGGTGAGGATAAAGAAGGTCTTGGGAGGAGGCCATGGGGAAGTAGCCCAGGGAGTTGTAGCTGTCGCACAGCTGTTCCAGAAGGTACTCCAGACAGCTGCATTCCACAGGTCCCTGGGCTGGAACCCAGAGTAGAGGGCGGGCCCGGATTCCCCCCAAATCCTCCCAACTCCTGGTCAGACACAGGAAGAGTCGACCTGGACTGTGGGTTCAGAAAAATGGCCAAGCTGAGGACTGCCGTGAAGCTCCAAGGCGAGTAAATCCGCCAATAAGCGCAAGACCCACCAAGGTAGAGCAGGAACTTTGTCACAGTAGTTAACACATATTCTAAGAGACCATGTCATAAATATAAAGGGAAGGGTAAACCCCTTTGAAATCCCTCCTGGCCAGGGGAAAGCTCCTCTCACCTGTAAAGGGTTAAGAAGCTAAAGGTAACATCACTGGCACCTGACCAAAATGACCAATGAGGAGACAAGATACTTTCAAAAGCTGGGAGGAGGGAGAGAAACAAAGGGTCTGTGTCTGTCTGTATGCTGGTTTCTGCCAGGGATAGACCAGGAATGGAGCCTTAGAACTTTTAGTAAGTAATCTAGCTAGGTATGTGTTAGATTATGATTTCTTTAAATGGCTGAGAAAAGAATTGTGCTGAATAGAATAACTATTTCTGTCTGTGTATCTTTTTTGTAACTTAAGGTTTTGCCTAGAGGGGTTCTCTATGTTTTTGAATCTAATTACCCTGTAAGATATCTACCATCCTGATTTTACAGGGGGGATTTCTTTATTTCTATTTACTTCTATTTTTTATTAAAAGTCTTCTTGTAAAACACTGAATGCTTTTTCATTGTTCTCAGATCCAAGGGTTTGGGTCTGTGGTCACCTATGCAAATTGGTGAGGCTTTTTATCCAACATTTCCCAGGAAAGGGGGGGTGCAAGTGTTGGGAGGATTGTTCATTGTTCTTAAGATCCAAGGGTCTGGGTCTGTAGTCACCTAGGCAAATTGGTGAGGCTTTTTACCAAACCTTGTCCAGGAAGTGGGGTGCAAGGTTTTGGGAAGTATTTTGGGGGGAAGGACGCGTCCAAACAGCTCTTCCCCAGTAACCAGTATTAGTTTGGTGGTGGTAGCGGCCAGTCCAAGGATAACGGGTGTAATATTTTGTACCTTGGGGAAGTTTTTGACCTAAGCTGGTAAAGATAAGCTTAGGAGGTTTTTCATGCAGATCCCCACATCTGTACCCTAGAGTTCAGAGTGGGGGAGGAACCTTGACAGACCATTTAAGGTGAAGTGGCACCTCTGCAGTCATAGGACAAAAAAGGAGGGTTACTGAGTTACAGATTGTTATAATAAGCCATACATCCAGTGTCTTTATTAAGGCCATGTCTAACCGACAATATTATGTTGACCTCACTTATGGTGGCATGCAGCCACCAGAATTATTAAATCGCTTGTGTATGTGCCACTTGGCTCTTTGTGTCGGCGGAGCATGCCCTCACCAGGGAAGTTTGTATTGATGGTATTGTCAGTGGCTCCTGAAAGCCAGTAACAGTCAACATAAGAGTACACTTATAAAGTCTGCATATGATACCAAGCTGGGAGGGGTTGCAAACGCTTTGGAGGATAGGATTATAATTCAACATGATCTGGACAAACTGGAGAAATGGTCTGAAGTAAACAGAATGAAGTTCAATATGGACAAATGCAAAGTACTCCACTTAGGAAGGAACAATCAGTTGCACACATACAAAATGGGAAATGATTGCCTAGGAAGGAGTACTGCAGAAACGGATCTGGGGTCATAGTGGACCACAAGCTAAATATGCATCAATAGTGTAACACTGTTGCAAAAAAAGCGAAGATCATTCTGGGATGTATTAGCAAGAGTGCTGTAAGCAAGACACGAGAAGTAATTCTTCCGCTCTACTTCATGTTGATTAGGCCTCAACTGGAGTGTCCAGTTCTGGGTGCCAGATTTCAGGAAAGATGTGGAAAAATTGGAAAAAGTCCAGAGTAGAGCAACAAAAATTATTAAAGTTCTAGAAAACATGATCTATGAAGGAATACTGAAAAAATTGAGTTTGTTTAGTCTGGAAAAGAGAACACTGAGAGGGGACATGATAATTGTTTTCAAGTACATAAAAGGTTGTTACAAGGAGCAGGGAGAAAAATGGTTCTTCTTAACCTCTAAGGATAGGACAAGAAGCAATGGGCTTAAATTGCAGCAAGGGAGGTTTAGATTAGACATTAGGAAAAAATTCCTGATTGTCAGAGTGGTTAAGCACTGGAATAAATTGCCTAGGGAGGTGGTAGAATCTCCATCATTGGAGATTTTTAAGAGCAGGGTAGACAAACACCTGTCAGGATGCTCTAGATAATACTTGGTCCTGCCATGAGTGCAGGGGACTGGACTAGATGACCTCTCGAGGTCCCTTCCAGTCCTGTGATTCTATGAGCAACGCAATGCCTCCACTGACACCGCATCAACCTAGTTACATCGACCGTGACTCTGTGCTGATCGGGGAGGTGGTGTTACTAAATCGGCATAGAGAGTCACTTATGTTGGTGGGAGCCAAATATAAATGAAGACACTTTCACAGCTAGATTGATGCAAGAAAGCGCACGTCGACCTGACCGTGCAGTGTAGACCAGGCCTCAGATCGTGATTTTTAGTTATGAATTTAAGCTCCCAGGCTCAACAGATATGTCAGTTTCCATTTGTTTATCTGTACTTTTTACCAGGGTATCTGCTGGCAAGTGTTCAGAGACAAAGTCTTATTTAAAACGGGGAATTACATCACTATGACATGAAAATCAATTTTCCCTGGTGAGAAAATTCCCTTCAAATTCTTAAATGGTTCATATATAGGCAAATATGGCCCTGACTCTTATCTAACGAGCTTTACACCAGTATAACTCCATGAGAGTTACCTCTGATTTACACCAGCATAAATGCAATCAGAATGAGGTCCCATAAATCAGTTCAAGACATGCTGTGTCTTACTTTTGTGAACTCAACTCAGAGGTCTAGCTCCTCAGGTTTTATGTATGTGCAACTTGCACACACAGCATGCAGCTTTTTCATTATGGAACTTTAGCAAATCAGAACTCTAAATCAGATCAAAACAAATATCTCCCTGAAATAAACAAGGGGAAATAAGGATGTTTCCAGTATGTTTTTAGTCAGAACCTCTCAAACAAAAGGATTTTGTACAATCATTTCACTTATAATACATAAGCATCCTCCAGCATCACTGGAAAAAACCTCTACCTTCTTACCAATGGGAGAAACTACCCTCTCACCCGTTATCACCCGTTCAGAGGACACCCCATACCATCTCCAGACCTGCATCTGAAATTAAAACTTCATTCCACACAAACCTTGCTGGGCATTGTTAAAAACATGAGACATCTGTAATCCCACCTTACATTTCAAATGCTGAAGTCAGACTCACCTCAGAGGCCCCTTGTGATGGGATTCACCCACTATTACGACTGGTGGGATTTCTGCCAGAGGAAGGCAGCTTTAATTCCTGCAAAGGACTCTGCCAGTTGGGACTTCTGAGAGGATAAATTGAATCAGTACATCCCCCATACACCCAGACTTCTTTCCTGGCCAGCACCCAAATTTTCTGAGCTGTGCTGGCCCCACACAATCTCTCTGATGCAGACAGTAGTGGATGCTTTCTGATGCCTCAACCTACCCTTGTGCACTTTCTGCCTCTCTTCTAAAGTCTGTGCTAGCAAAAGCCAGCAGAAATGATGGATTGATTCATCTTCTAGTAGACATGAAAAGAGCACTTCATCCAAAACCTTATGGTGGTCTCAATTTCCCTTATTATATAAAACATCTTTGTATGCCATAAAATCAGATGGTTTGCTCACATTGATCATGAATAGTTTCCTCTTTGTCTTATGATGGAGAAAAGTAACCGCCTCCCTTTTTTTACTTGTGGCAACGTCTATGACTTTCCCCAATATATTATGTATTTGCCCTGTCACTTTCACTATTGTTTAGACCTTCAAGAATCTAAACAAACAATTACTCAAGTCATTATGGCAAAAGTCAAAGTTCATATTCCCAGGAAACGTCTTATTTGGGGCTGCTGGATGAACCCCAGTGTATACTTTTACCAGATCTATACCAGCAAAGCTGATTCTCAGCTTTACAAACATTTACAAATTAAATATTGCAATGGACATGGTGTCTACAACATCTAACTCTTCCAAAAATAAATCTCTGTGGGTATGTTTACAATGCAATTAAAAACCCATGGCTGATCCGTGCAAGCTGACTCGGGCTAAGGGGCTGTTTAACTGCAATGTAGACATTTGGGCTCGAGCTGCAACCCAAGCTCTGGGACTCTCCCACCTAACAGGGTCCTAGAGCCCAGGCTTCAGCCCAAGCATAAATGTCTACACTGCAAGTAAACAACCCCTTTGCCTGAGCTGCACAAGCTCAAGTCAGCTGGCATAGGCCAGCGATGGGTGTCTAACTGCAGTATAGACATGCCCTATAAGATAATTTATAACAAATTAAGTGCTTCCCCAGAGAATTACCAGCATTTTGTTAGCAGTTTCCTTTAAAGCAGTGTTTCCCAAACTTGGGACACCGCTTGTTCCGGGAAAGCCCCTGGCGAGCCGAGCTGGTTTGTTTACCTGCCGCGTCCAAAGGTTCGGCCGATTGCGGCTCCCACTGCTTTAAGGGGTCAACACTGCTTTAAAGGGTCAACACCAACAAGAAAATCACATTTCCATCCAAAAATCTTTTAAGTGCTATTTTATCAAAACCCAAGATTACTATAATTGAAAGATGAGAGAATACAAATATATTTCTCTCTATTATTTCAGTTTGTTTACTTTGACATTTTACAGCACATGGTATATAGTCAGTGTCAAGATTTGCCCTGTGTAGTCAAACAGGTGCCTATCTTGCAATGAAATCAACTTGGGCAAATCTCTGCATGCATGCATGCATAAATTACTTCAATGGCAAGTTTCTCCTATTGTTTGTAAGGGTCATCCACAGATCAACAGGGGAAAGAAACTTTAGGGGGGTGGGAAGAGGAAGGACAATGCAGGTGTAGCAGCTGAAACTACTTTGAACTCATTTGTTTGGTGTTGCCTAGATTTCAAGTTGACAGTGTCCCATTACATTGGCAATTCAGTATAAGAAAGATAGTTCTCATGTATTACCAATCAATGGATAAATAGCCCGTCTACCTACAAATCTGAGATTTATTTTGAAAAAAATGTCCAACCAGCTTGTCTTTCATCAAACTTGGCTTACTATTCAACTTTTCTTGGAATGACCCCAAACTCTTATGGATTTCCTATCTCCTTCCTCATGTGAACCATGTAGTTGACCTCTTTTTTACCAAGTAGGTTACAATAAGACTTTTGTGGCAATATTTAATGCCACTCACACTTATGGCCTGATCTCACCCGCTGAAGTCAATGGAAAACCCCCTTTAATGCCAACCAGCACTGGATCACTCCTTTTCAGTACAAGTATACTCTATACATGGTTAATCTTTAGGATATAATCATATTACAATACAAACACTTATTGTAGTACTTGCTTGATTTCATTGTCACAATATTAGTTTTTGTTTTTATTTATGTTCATTTCCTACTGTTTATTCTTGTTCTATGAACTTTAAGAACAAAATTTATTTTTTATAGATGGTTTATGGATCTATTAAGGTTTTATTATGCATAAAAGAAACAGAATTTGGGTCACAAAGAAGAAAAACCTCACAATTCAAGTATAAACCAGACTACTCAACATGAATGCTGGTTTTAGTACAGTGATATTCATCAGGCAATCCCGTGGTGTTGTATAACATAAAATGTGCAACAGTATTCTACTCTGACCTATTCCAAAAGGGAAGTTTAAGGTGGCATTTCTAATTTGATTCTTTTATGATGAACAAGTTTGTTTTGAAGAATGATGCAAGCCTGCTCAGTAAGCAGCTATTATGCAATTTACCAGCTTAAATGAAAGTGAACAAAATGTATGGGACAAATTGAGACCTGCAGTAAGTAGCTATAAGTTCATTAGAGTCAATGGAATTGCAGCCACTTAGTCGAGGTCTGAAGTTGGCCCAATGTGATTTTCTTTATCCAATTAATAAGTAAGTTAGATTTTCAGACATTGGCGGAGAGACTTTTAAAATAACGTTCTTTGCTGGATATAAACAAAGCAGAGATCATTTTGTGGTCAAAAGAATCTGCAAGCAGCAGAAACCAAATAATGCAGGTGTAAATTATTTCTGACATATATGTCCAACTGATTGTACCAACTTTTATTTATTTCAGTGTCAAGTATCTGAGTGCAGCTGTGGATTTCTTTTCCCCCCACTCTGTTTATGGGCAGTCCATAGCCTAATCCATATGAACTCACCAGCATCAGGTGTCACGCAGCACAGTCTGATGAAAAACATATGTCTGCAGAGGTAAAAGAAAAATCTAGCCATATTACAGTTTTGACTTAGTCACGACATTGTGAAGAAAAAAAGACCAGTCTTTCCCTCCTCTCTCTCTCTCTCTCTCTTTCTCTGCTCCTGCCAACAAAGAACTGCTTGTTTCACTTATTTCCCAGAAACTGCATTAGCCTTCCAACAAGGTCAGCAAAAATGCTGCTTTTCAGTTCAGTGTGCATTTCGTTCCAAAAAATCTGTAAAGTATTAAACAAAAAAGTTTCACTATCCCATTGCACACAGAGCACCTTCACTCAGCTTTCTGGGCTGAGAATGACCATGTAGAAATTTCTCAACAGTTCCAGCTGAAAATGTAGAGAGGTCTGTGATTTGTACTTTTAGCAACACTTTCCTGTCTTCATTGCTTCAGGTTTAAAACAATCTTCAAGTATAGCATCAAAACTGAATGTAACACAAAACTGTCTGACAGATCTTTTAGAATAACTGAATAAATACCCGGAGTGTTGGCTTTTCTTTAGCACAGCTGGTCTTAAAGTGGCAGAGGCTGGTTAGAACTATATCTTAAATTCCTTAGCAGTGTTACTAATAACATCTCTTACTTAAAAATTAATAATTATACAAATGTTATTTATTTTCCTCATTTTTGTTGTTTCTCTGCTTTTTGCATTTCATTCTGTTTGGACTAGGAAAATGAACTAGTCAATTCCACTTTCTGGTTCTCTTGTACTAACACAATGCTGAAATGTTTGGGTTGCTAGCCTTGAATGCTTATATCCGAACAGAAACATGTTTTCATTTAAATTAAAAAAATAGGCTTTAAAAAAAAATCTAGTGTCTTTTGAACACATTGTTCTTTGAATGTTCCAGGTTCATGCTACTGAAGTTAACTCCTGTTAGTCACTGTAGCTTTACAGCTGCTTCTCTGTAAAATGTGAATACATTACTCTCATCTAGTCTGTACTAAATCTGCCTAAATTGCTTCTTGGTGGTTTTAATTTCAAATAACCTGAAAACGTGCTTTCCCAGAAAGAGGGTTGCACACGCCTCATTTCCATGTAGTATGCAGGGTCCTCCAGGAAGGGTTCCACCTCTCATATAAATCATATTTCATTAACCATAAACATCTCCTAACACTATTCACCGCAGCCACATCTGACTCCTGGCTATACATTTCAGGATATCCAATAATCAAAAGTTATTTGAAACAGAAAGCACTTCTACACCGCTGGTGATGTATGGATACAGCCCAATTGGGGAAAAAACAAACTCTTCCTCTCAATATTACAGATTTCTAGCCAGATTTAAGCAAACTAAGTCTGGCTAAACATAGACAATTCCAAAACACCAAATATTATGTTGGCTATCACTGAAATACATCTTGCCAGTCTTAAAACCTTACGCGTTTGTGTGGCCTTATCCCTGGAGTCCCATAGCGGTAGTGTAACCACAATGACATTTTAACATCATTTTCAACAATAGCACAGTTACACCCCCTTTTATCACGGCAGGCTATGGAAACTTTGGTTCATGCCTCTATTAGTGCTAGAGAGAATTACTGTAACTTTTTATTGATTGGACTTCCTGGCTGATTAAAAACACTAAAGCAGGTGCAAAATACCATAAACCACATTATTACCAGGCCCAAATTAAGTTACCACAGACATTGTAGTGGTAGGCCAAATATTTTAGTTCACAAGTGTATTTCTGTAATATAAGCCATTGCTAGTATAAGCTGCTTTCCCTGTTAAAATTTACCCTTTTAACATATAATGTCTTCAACTCCCTAAGAACAATTTATTTAATCTGCTGAAGCTGTACATCTCAGACCACTGGGATCATACTTGCTGGTAGATCTTTGCTCAGGGAAAGAGCTCTCTCTCTTTGTAGTGAAATTCTGAAGCCTCTCTTCCTCCAGAGTTTAGTGCAGCTCTCTTTCATACAAAGAGGAAGCATGGTCTAATGATCACAGTATAAGACTAAGGGTATGTCTATACTACCCGCCGGATCGGTGGGCAGCGATCGATCTAGAGGGGGGTTGATTTATCGCGTCTAGTCTAGACATGATAAATCGACCCCCGAGCGCTCTCCCGTCAACCCCTGTGCTCCACCACTGCGAGAGGTGCAGGCGGAGTTGACGGGGGAGCAGCCACAGTCAACTCACGGCGGTGAGTAGGTCTAAGTATGTTGACTTCAGCTATGTTATTCACGTAGCTGAAGTTGCTTAACTTAGATCGATCCCCCCCCCCCCCCCAAGTGTAGACCAGGCCTTACAGTTAGTGTGGATATAAAAGTCAGAAGTTCTGGAGTTTGTTCCCGAGTCTGCTACCTACTTTGCTGTGTAAACCTCGGATGAGTCACTTAGGGTCTGATTTTCAAAGGTGATGAACTCTCACAGACCACACTGAATTTAAAATCAGGCTCTTCACTTTTCTATGCCTCAGTTTCTTGATCCATGCCATAAGGCTAATATTATTTCCCTCCTTCAAAGGTATGATTTGAAGCTTAATTAGTTAGCCCTGGTCTACACATGGGGGAGAGGGGAGTGTCAATCTAAGTTATGAATTGACGTACTTAGGCCTACTCACCGCGGTGTCTTCACTGCGGTGAGTCGATTGCTGCCGCTCCCCCATTGACTTCGCCTGCGCCTCTCGTGGCGGTGGGGTACAGGAATTGACGTGAGAGCACTCAGGGGTCACTTTATCGATAAATCGACTCTGACTGGATTGATCGCGGCTCGCCAATCTGGCGGGTAGTATAGACACACTCTTTGTGTGTGTACAGCACCTGAGATGCTCAGCTGAAAAATGTTCTACAAGTGCAAGCAGAAGCACATACAGAACTACCTGTCCTGCCAGTAATTGATCCCTTAAAAATATATATAGTGTGCTCTGAAATTCCATCTTCTGAAGTTCCTTGTGTAGCATCTGTTTATTTGTGATGCCAGAATCTTGTATTTGATAAGGGAAAATGTGTGAGGAATTATTCCAAGCTGCCATGAACTTAATTTTCATCAGGCCCATTTCTGTGGAAACCCATCTAGTTTCCTCCCCATATTAGACCAGGCTGCTTCACCTTTGCATACCCACAGCACTTCTTATCACCTCCCAACAGCTTTCCCTCAATTCTCTAGGTCAGTATGAGTCCACAGCCTCTGGTGACCCTCCTAACCGGATGACAATAGCATGTAACTGATGAAGAAAGTGGTAGCAGAGACATAAATAACTTGATCCGGATATGAAAGGAGTATGAGAATATAGAAATTCAGGTTCTCAGGAATGACAGTATTTACACAGTTGTAATACTACATATATTCACATCAATGCATTTATATTGGTGAATTAATCCTTACAAAACCTGTGAAGAAGGTATTCTCACTGAACAGAATTCCATGAGGCAGCCTTTCTGCAGAAAGACTAGACGGCAAAAGTAGAGCTAGCTGGGTCAGATAAACGCTGCAGATCAGGGCAGAATTCAGAAGTCTGGCAAAGCACAATAGAAAACATGTTATGGAGGAATAAATATGACAGCAGGAGTAAGAATAAGTAGGAAGACTGTCTCAACACAAATGCAGGGGGTCTGGGACCCACAGGGACATGGCTCTGCTCCAGTTCTCTCTGGGTGACTCTGCTTCATCTCGCTGACACTTCTGGCCTGCCAGACAGCTCATATGTGACCACAGCTTTTGCATTTGCACCCATCAATCACATCTCAGGGCAAAGATTGCTGAGGCATACAAGCTGTCTGGCATGCCAGAAAAGGAAAATTCCAAGTGGGGAGGGTCAGGCAGGAATTCCATTTCTGGGGGTGCTGCTGCTGTTAGATTGCCAACAGTGAAGAAAGAGACAGAAAAGATGGTCTAGGGCACTAGAGATAATGATGGGACCATCCAGAGGGACTATTGTTTTACTAGTTTATTTAGATTGATCTGCACATTTTAACAACACACTCTGAAGATGTATATGGAATGCCTAAATAAATAATTAAACCCAGAAACATTTACAAAGTGCCAACAAACTCCTCCCAAACTATCAACCCCAGGACCCCACTTAATAATCCTCAGTCCTCTAGAAAAAGCATAATAGAACAATTGGGCCTTGCAGTATGCCCTGAAGGTCATAAAATCTAGTCTCTGACAGACCAAAGCAGAAAAAAAAAAATCTAGATATGAGGACTCCTCCTTGAAAAAGAGCTGCCATCAGCTTCTCTCATTCAAAATGGAAGGGTACAAGCTGGAGCTCCTTTGTTACTTGTACTACTGTGAATCCATAAAGAGAGACACGGTCTCTGAGGAGGGCAGGCCCATGAATATTATGGAATCTTGTAGTTTAAGGCCATGCAGATCATGGAGCACAGGTATAACGAGCTCCATTTAGAAGATAGACACACAGATTCTGTATTAGTTGTACTTTCAGAATAGCCTTGAGGTGTAGCTCCATGTAGAACAAGTTACAGAGATCCAGCCTTAAACTAGCCAAGGCAAGGATGACTATGGTGAGGTCCAAATCTGAAAAGAAAAATCAAACCCCCAGGCTGTATATCTGATAACCAACGGTAAGCATATCCTTTCAGATGAGGGTGCCAATATTATCTCTGCCATTCTATAAAAGAACCTCATCCAGCAAAGACCTTAGCCACATCCCAATCTCTGATTGTGGATAAGCTGTTCCAAAGCACTAGCCAGCACTATTGAACAGGGGGATTGAGAGAACAGATTGTTGTGGAGCCCCTCATCGTAAGGTCTCAGAGCACATATACAATTACCCCAAAAACAATCTGAGTACTCACAGAGAAAGGAAAGGAGTCACTCAGGAACAACTGCCCCTCTAGCCCTCTCCTCACTGGCTCAGTTGAAAACCATTGGAATACCATTACGAGGACAAAGCAGGCGAAGAGAGCATTTAGAAGCCACTATATCATTTTATCAGTCAAAAAGAAAAAATAATTGTAACACTTTACAAAGTCATTGATAGTAGTCTGTCTGCAAAACTATTCATCCGCAGAGTCCTCATAGCCAACTGGTTCCCTGGGCCTTCAAGGGCAAATCATCAAAACAGGCCTTTTGCCCAAGCACTGTGGCTGAGGGCCTGGTGTGTGCACATAACGCCCTATGCAACCATTAGAGATTTGAGGGCAATGAATGCCACTGTCCCTTGTATGGGAGTAGAACTTATGCTGACTTCCTCACCACAAATTATTTAGAAAAAGCAGGCTATAGCAGTTGTTACTGATCGCTGCCAACTAGCAACATTCACTGGGAAGTATTTTAGCTCTACAAAAGAAGAAGATAAAGGACTCTCACTTTAAGCTGGGAGAAGAGGGAAAAAAGACCATCTGCACTCATGAAACTTCAAAAACTGTACAGGAATGATGAAATTGGGAGTTCAAGACATGGCTCAAAGAATGTTTTGGGAACTTCACTGGGAGTGGTGATTTCATTAGTGAGCTAAACAAATGGCTTAATGACAGGACATTTCAGCTTCACCTTTCTTGGATAGAGCATTTCATTACGAAGCCCTTCAAACTCAGAGCAACAAAAATGTTCCAGTGGGTCAGAAAGGATTGAGCCATGTAAGAATTCTAGTCATTACATCGACAAAACTATTAATTTAGCACAGTAATTATTTTAATTGGTGGGTAATACAAAAGCTCCAAACTTAGGGCAGCATTCACAACTTCAATTAAGGAAAAACTGAGCTGTCTTACATTTTGATGGGCCTGTTCTGAATCCTGAGAGCACTAGTTATGGGAAGATAAAATAATCCTCCAAATATATCTGGGGCTTATGCAACATAAGGATGCAAATGACAATATGCCATGTCAGAAAGGTGCAAAGCTATGCCTTGAATAGGGTCAGAGATGTTAAGGGAAGCCTATGCTTGAATATCTGATATTCATAATAAAGTGGACTCTTAAATAACTAGGTAAGAAAAACCCTTAAAAATTTTAAAAAGGTGATTAAAAAGCAAAATTTACTGTAGTTCATCTGTGACCTTCTATATCTAAGCATCTTTGGAAGGATTAATCAAAAATTCTAAATAGAATATTAAAGACAGAAATAGAGCCTGACTTCTTTTACCAGTCATTTATTCCAAATGTATCTAGCATTTGTAGTATGGCCTCAGTCCTGCAACTGACGGTACACAGCTGTGTGCCTGTACCCATGCTGAGCCCCACTGACTTCTTTGAAACTTGGCCTAATTTTTGGTTAGGCATTTTCTAAATGACCAGCTACTCAGCCATATAAACACAAATTGAATTATATCAAAAAGTGAAGCAAGTAATCTGGTGTGTTTTCATTACATTTCATATTAAAGCAATTTGCATAATGATAAATCTGGGCAATATTTAATTAAAGGCCAGATTGTGTTCAGCAACTTCAGTCAGGGTTGTACGTATGCACTAAAGTAGTCCAACTGAAATAGCTCCAAGGAACCAGAGTGAAAATCTAAATGATTCTGTGTGTTGTATTATGCACAGTATAGAAAGAAATCAAACATTCATGAGGGTCTACTTTAAAAAAAATACTTGCCTACATACAGCCCATAACAATACTAAGCAACTCCAAGGATTGCTATTCCAGGGATTGCTATTCCAGGGATTGCTATTAAGGCCACTGCAGATCGTATTTCTTTACAACCCCAAGTTTCAAATAATCCCATCGGGGTCACAATTTATATTCAAGTTCCATTTATAAACGGTTTATAAAAGGTTAATAACTGATTAATAGATGTAATGAGCATGATACAGATGTAAGTAATGTCTGTTATACATTATAAGCATCATATTTATCTGTCTGACTATATAACAATCTATTAATCATTTATTAACCATTTATAAATGGAACCTCATTTATCTCCATGATAAAGTGATCTCCATGAGCTAAACACTTGGGCAAATTATTAAGAAATAATACAAACAAATAATATACACTTAACAAAGAAGGCTGTATCCTGTGCCTAGACTGATGTTAGCTGACAAGAAAAGATAGCAGACTTGTGTCTCTAGTCCCAATGAAGGTATTAGGCAGGATTCATAGCCACATGTCAGAATGGTTCACTGTAAGCCCTTTTTTATTGGGGCAGATCAGTTTGGAGACCACTTTTAACTCACTTTGGAGTAATATTTTTTTCTTTCAGTCGTTTGAGAAAGACAGCTAGTCTTCTTCACCTGATCCATTTATGTTAGGTTAGACAGAAACTGGATTCATGTGCAGATTCAGCATTAAATAAATGGGGCATATCAAGTGTTGATGAAAGGAAAAGAAATACCATGTTTCACTGAGGTCATGTCTACACTGCCACTTATGTCAGCAAAACTTATGTCACACAGGGATGTGAAAAAACACACCCCTGAGCGACATATGTTACACCAGCATAAGTGGCAGTGTGCACAGCGCTATGTCAATGGGAGAGGTTCTCTTGCCAACATGGCTTACCGCCACTGATTGGGGATGGTTTAATTATGTCAAAAGGAGAGTTCTCTCCCATTGGCATAGAGTGGCGCTATGAGAGATCTTACAGCGGTGCAGCTGCATTGGTACAGATAAGTTCTCTCCTGTAGAGATAGCTTCAGGTCTTCAGAGACACTTCCTTTGCTCCACACCAAATAGAAGAACTTTCATCCTATAATTAGAAAACTCCTCCTGTTAAAGTAATCTGTTCTTTGTACAGCCAGATACTAACAATTTTGGAGATAGAAATGATTGAGAAGTTTAAAAATGCCAGGCTTAAAAAAATCTCCAACATTTGCTAGCCAATTATATTGATTTAAAGATCAAATTCTGCTCTCAGTTATACATGTGCAACTTCATTGACTTCTGTGGAGTTGGACTAATCTGACCTAACATAGAAGCATATATTGGTTTTACACGACTATGTCTCGAACTAACATGATCCATCAAAGAGAGAAATGCCTTCAGTTTTCTATATTAAATAGCATTTATAAAAACAAACTTTTAAAAGGTAGAGAGCATCAGAACTGGTAAAGCTATATGAAACAGCAGATGTTTAGCTCATAAATTTACCACATAAACCACAGTTAAAAGGGTGGGGTGGGGGGCATAGAAAAGGGCTGCAGATTCCTTAAAGTATGTCTTCAAATTTCAATGACCATTCACTATAGATTTCTCTATGCTCGAAGCCACGAGCATATTAGGATGTGCTATCATTTAGTCACATTATTTGCTTTTGATAAAAAGTTTATAAGCGCCTTTGCACATTTCCCAGAAAATATAGCTGAAGGGATGTTATAAACCAGTACAACAAGCTGTACAAAACAGACCTCGTTTTCCATATCATCACAAGAAGCATAGCAAGAAAAACACATGTTAGTAATTGGAAGTGCAGACCAGGACTCAGACCTGGAATACTTAAACGTCTTACTTGTAGGTGGCATATCTTCAAAAGAAAAACTTATTTTTTAATTCCTATAGTGGTGAAAAAGACAACAGACAGAGGCGTAGACTGCTTTTGCTAAAAGGTTAGGAACCAACTATCGCCAGAAGGGTGGTTTATCTTGTTATCCAGTTTTCATTTTTCCTGTGATGTCTGGTAGGATGTTGGCACAATAGCTTCTGGCTCAGGGGCGCAGCGCTATTCCAGCAAACTGCTCATTTAAATATCTGACATGAACCCAACAAAGCAGGTTTTATAACAACACTGGTAGTGTCACAAAATAGTAAAGGGACATGTCATTTTCCTTTGGCAAAAATGATTTCAAAACAGAGACATCCTGATATGGAACTGAAAACTGGT
Source organism: Lepidochelys kempii (assembly GCF_965140285.1). NCBI lineage: Eukaryota > Metazoa > Chordata > Testudines > Cheloniidae > Lepidochelys > Lepidochelys kempii. Next base: position 28,431,280 of record NC_136388.1, on the reverse strand, counting down.
TATGTGTACTTTGAACTGTCACATCCAGTATCCAGAGTCTGTTTGAATGAGGAGAGGTGAAAGTTTTTGGGGGGAAGGTTTAAATCACAGTCTTGTAGTCTCTGTAAGTATGAACACTTTCCAATTAGCCTAAACTGAATTATTTGTTTTTGTTTTTAAATAAAGTGCTGTTCCTGTTCTTATTTTGTAAATTAATACAACTTTCTTTTTAAGGATTTTAACACATACATTTCAGTGGTCTATCTAGATCAGTACTTGGATTGTAAAACCAGAAATCATGATATAGAACCTGATACAGAGCTGAGGAAAGAAAAGAGTTATCCTACTGTGCAGCCAAAACTCCCAAGGACTTGCCGTACCATCTCACAAAGAAGTAGCTAGGCCCAGAAAAAAACCTGTAATTTGTGTTGAAGCAATCACCAAATTGATTAAATTAATGTTGATACTGTGGAAATTAATATTTTTTACTTCTATCGCAGTAGTGACTAGGCCTAATAACAGACTAGGATCCTATTGTCCTAGACCAGAGATTGGCAACATTTGGCCCACAGTCCGCCAGGGTAAGCCCCCTGGTGGGCTAGGCCAGTTTGTTTACCTGCTGCATCCGCAGGTTCGGCTGATCGCAGCTCCCACTGGCCACAGTTCGCGCTCCAGGCCAATGGGGGCTGTGGGAAACAGCGTGGGCCCAGGGATGTGCTGGTCGCGGCTTCCCGCAGCCCCCATTGCCCTGGAGCAGCGAACCGCAGCCAGTGGGAGCCGTGATCAGCTGAACCTGCAGACACGCAGGTAAACAAACTGGCCTGGTCCGCCGGGGGTTTACCCTGTTGGGCTGTGGCCAAACATTGCCGATCCTTGTCCTAGACCCTGTACAAAAACAGAAAAGATTGCTCCAAAATATGTGGGGGTGGGAGTTTGAATGAAGTGTACGGTGTAGTTGAAGTCAGTGGAGTTGTCCCGGGATGAACGTGACCCAAAGTATTTTCCTTTCACTATATTATGGCGTCCAAATCCCTTCAAGAAAAAATCCTCAACTAAACCAATGGGTGGTGCCCCACCTGGCTTTTATTTTTAATCTATTGAATCCTCATTAAAACCGCTCCCCCCCCACAACCTTTAATTTAAAAATACTTTTTTTGTTTTGTTTTCTTTTTTAAATAACTACTTAATAGATTTGACTGTCTGCCTTTCCCCCAAAAATCTTTGGGGAAATCCTGTCTTAAAAATGATAATGTGTGGGTTTTCCCCCTCCTTTTTTTTTTTTTTTTTTTTTTTGTACTATATAGCGAAGATAAAGGTGGCAACAGCAGCTGAAGGGTTGACATGAGCAAAAGAAAAAAATGTTCCCATCTTTTTCCTTTTGAGTCTTTATTTTAGGATTGCTATGAACAGAAAGTGAACCACAGGCAGCTGTGATTTTAAATAATATGCGCAGAGCAAAGTGTTGGTATTACCATTTAGTGTGACTCACTAGCCTTTTGGAGTTTATTCAGGTTTCTTCTTCAGATGTCCATTCTCGTGACACATCTGCTACTGTCCACTGACTTGCATAGCACAACCAACAACAGGTTTGTACTGTAAATATCCAAGCAGTGACAATTGTTGGGAAAAAAACAAGTGATGAGACCGTGGGGTGATTTATCTTAGAGGACAGTCATCAGTAAAGTACTTATTATAAACAAAACATGAAAATGAGTATATCTTTAGTATTGCTGCCATAGGTAACTCTTTACAACTTAAAGATTTCTGGAGTCTTTTCAATGTGCGAAAAGAGATCCCAGCTGAATTGCATATGCACAGAACATATACACATAAACTCAATGGCCAGCTCTCTACTAAAATCTGGTTTATACTTCCAATCAGGACTCTTTGATCTAATTGTCTGACCTTGCGCAAGTAACCTGACCTCTCTATGCTTCATTTTCTCCATATGTAAAAGAAATTATATTACTTACCTCTGTAAAGTACTTTAAGATCCTCAGATGAAAGGTGCAGTATAAATGCAAAGAATTATTAATTATTCTTATTATTTCTTAAGCATATAAGGAAGGTTTTTCTTTTCATTTTTAGTTTCCTCTTAAATCTTCATGGCTGTTATATTCACTAAGGCTCAGATTCAGCAAAATCGAGAGGATTTAAGCACATGCTTAAAGTTAAGCACATACCTAAGTGCTTTGCTGAATCAGCAGGTACCTAAGTACACAAGCCATTCAGCAAAAGTCTTCAGATTGTTTGTTTTTTTCATTATTGAAAATCTAGTATTTAAACTGTTTCTTTTAAAATCCATTCTATTTGTAAGTGGTTCTCACATCCCTCCACCTGACACTGATCAATGTAAATAGAATAGCTTTATTTTGAAAGCATTTAAGCAACTGCTGCTGCAGAATCTAATAATCTAATACATACAATGGCCCGAGAATAACCTTTGACTTGATCAGATAGAGGAAAAGCTCAAGGCAGATTTCTTCTACCAGAACTTTGTACTGCAGCTTTGAGAATAATAAAATGTAGTTGTGGTGAAGGCATGTTTTATAGCACACTTGAATGGAAAAGTATTGGGGTGATATATTTTTCTGTCCTACTCAATACCACAAAAGGGATTTGCCATGGAAGTTCCAAAACAAAAAGCCTCTTGACAATGTCAGAACCTTATCTCAAGCAGTAACAATGTTGTTATTCCCTTGTTCCCGAGATTAGAGAGAGAAATAATAGACAGAGGAAATGGGGAATATACTATTTGGCCTGATGACAGGATCACTGATGTTCACAGTTACCTGCACTCAAGCAAAAAGTACATTGGAAAATGGTAGTATAATAACCAGCCAGTTCCACTCCTTTTTTTTTAAGTTAGGAAATGACTTGCAATACTTACCCAGATTTGGCTGGGACATTGCCATTGATCTCTGCGGCACTGGTGTGGAAGTTGCTGCAGGATGATGGTTCATATGATTTAGTGGCTGATTCATGGTCTTTCGAGGGTCTTGCCATGTTGTAATTTTTTCAATATGACTGCAAAAGGGAAAGAAAGGGAGATCAATTTAAAAGGAAAACCTCAGGCATACTATGCAGATTGTCAGAGCATAGGAGCCATAAAAGGAACCAATTATTCCTCAAATCCTTCATTTATCCTCCCTTCTTGATTCACCGCAATCCATTTATAAACAGCTATAATGCTGTCCTTTACTTTTACTCTTGAACGAATTGCAGCCCTCCAGTCTTCTATCTGCTGTGGCACCACTTTGCTTACCTTTCCGTATGGATCACCTTCACTAACCTGGACAAATGACAGCACTCACAATGATGTCTTTGACAAGTTAGATGTCTTCAAGTCACCAGGACCTGATAAAACACAGCCTAGAATACTCAAGGAACTGACTGAGGAGATATCTGAGCCATTAGCGATTATCTTCAAAAAGTCACAGAAGATGGGAGAGATTTCAGAGGACTGGAAAAGGGAAAATATAGTGCCAATCTATAAAAAGGGAAATAAGAACAACCCGGGGAAATACAGACCAGTCATCTTAACTTCAGTAACCAGAAAGATAATGGAGAAAATCATTAAGGAATCAATTTGCAAACACCTAGAAGATAAGAAGACGAATAACAGTCAGCATGGATTTGTCAAGAACAAATTGTGTCAACCAACCTAATAGCTTTCTTTGACAGAGTAACAAGCATTGTGGATGGGGGGAAGCGATAGATGTGGTATATCTTGACTTTAGTAAGACCTTTGATGCTGTCTCACATGACCTTCTCATAAACAAACTATGGAACTACAACCTACATGGAGCTACTACAAGGTAAGTGCATAACTGGCTGGAAAACTGTTCCCAAAGAGTAGTTATCAGTGGTTCACAGTCAAGCTGAAAGGGCATAGTGAGTGGGGCCCCCCACAGGGATCAGTTCTGGGTCTGGTTCTGTTCGATATCTTCATCAGTGATTTTAGATAATGGCATAGAGAGTCCACTTATAAAGTTGGAGGACAATACCAAACTGGGATGGGATTAAGCTCATTCCTTCAGTGGACATGGAGAACAATTGATCATAGTCCTCCTTATAACAGTCCTTAACATACTTGAAGACTCATCAGTAAGGCTATGATTTAGTCATGGGTATTTTTAGTAAAAGTCATGGACAGGTCACGGGCAATCAACAAAAAGTCACAGCCAGTGACCTGTCCATGACTTTTAATAAAAATACCCCTAACTAAATCTTAGGTGCTGGGAGAGGAGGGGGGCACTCCAGCAGGCGCTGCTGCTCTGGGGTGGGTGCTCCGGTGGTCACTGTTGCCCCTGGGGGTGGCCTGTGGCCCCACTGCCGTTCCTGGGGTAGGGCAGCCCATGGCCCCGCCACTGCCTCTAGGGTGCGGTGGTCCGTGACCCCATCGCAGCTTCTCCAGCTGTGGGGGAGGGCGGGTGGCCCTAAGGTGCCATCGCTACTCCTGGACCACTGCTCCGAGGCACCGCCCGGGACCAGCTGCCTGGGGTGGCCCAAGCAGTGGCCAGTGTGGCTGACCCCAGGGCAGCCAGACCAGCAGCCAGTGCGGCTACAGCTGCGGAAGTCACGGAGATTCCAGAAAGTCGTGGAATCCGTTACTTCTGTGACCTCTGTGAAAGACTCGCAGCCTTACCCATCAGGTCCACCCTCAGTCTTCTTTTCTCAAGACTAAACATGCTCAGTTTTTTAACCTTTCCTCATAGGTCAGGTTTTCTAACCCTTTTATCATTTTTGTTGCTCTCCTCTGAACTCTCTCCATTTTATCCACATCTTTTCTAAAATGTGGCGCCCAGAATTGGACACAGTATTCCAGCTGAGACCTCACCAACACCAACAGGACAGTTGCCTCCCGTGTCTTTCACATGACACTACTGTTAATACACACCAGAATGATATTAGACTTTTTTGTAACTGCATCACATTGTTGACTCATATTCAATTTGTGATCCACTATAACCCCCAGATCCTTTTCAGCAGAACAACCACTTAGCCAGTTATTCCCCATTTTGAAGTTGTGCATTTGATTTTTCCTTCCTACTCATAATACTTGCTCATCTTTATTGAATTTCATCTCATCAATTTCAGATCAATTCTCAATTTGTCAAGGTCATTTCAAATTCTTATCCTATCCTCCAAATTGCTTGCAACCTCTCACAGCTTGATGTCATCTGCTAATTTATAACCATACCCCACTCCATTATCCAAGTCATTAATGAAAATACTGAAAAATACCAGACCCAGGACTGACCCATGCAGGATACCTATATGCACTTCCCAGTTTGACAGTGATTGACCATTGATAACTATTCTCTGGGTACAGTTGTTCAACCATCTTATAGACCATTTCCTTAGTTTGCTTATAAGAATGTCATGTGGGACTGTGTATAAAGCCTTACTAAAATCAAGATGTATCAAGTCTATTGCTTACTTCCTACCCACTAGGCCAATAAGCCTGTAAAAGAAGGAAATTAGATTGGTTTGGCATTATGTGTTCTTGTCAAATCCATGCTGGCTAATCCCTATAACCCTTTTATCCTCTAGGTGCTTACACATGTCTGTTTAATAATTTGTTTCAGTATCTTTCCAGGTATTGAAGTTAGGCTGGTCTATAATTCTCTAGGTCCTCTTTGTTCCTGTTTTTAAGGACAGGAACTATGTTTGCCCTTCTCCAATCCTCTGGGAACTCACCGATCCTCTATGAGCTCTTGGTTCCGAGACTGCTTCAGCTAGTTCCTTAACTACCCTAGGATGAAGTTCATCAGGCCCTGATGACCTGATTATATCTAATTTATCTAAATATTCTTTAACCTGTTGTAACACTTTAGAGTGCTCTACAATCACCTCAGCCTGCGACTTGAGTGGTAAATACAGCACTCCAGCCCCACTCAAAATCCTTGTGGCTTGCCTCATTTCAGATCTTGACTGCATAGTCTGCGCAGATGTCTCAGAAGCGGTGGAGAAGAATACCCTGATGCTGTTACTAAATATGAACTGGAAACACAGAAAATTGATAACATTCTGCTATAGATTTGCTGTGTTCACAATTCTCACACACACACCTATCTCTGTGTTTTTGCATATTTACGGGAAGGGGGTGTCCCATGCCCTCTATACAGGACCCATCACTGGTATCTTCACTGGACTCTATTCCGGACCTATTGTCACCACCTTCCTGTTATCACAGTCTCCACCCCTCATCCTTAAGACTCCAGATGCCTTTCCCTCTCAACCGATAATTGGAAGAGCTGCAAATCAGGTTACAGCTGTCAAGCTATCTGGAGTGGCTCACAAACGCGAGTGCCAACCTCAGAACAGACTGTTACAAACCAAGGCACAACCCCAAACTGGGTGTGAGTTCTATACTTAGATTTCACCAACCAAGTATCAGGTGTGAACTCCTCAAGCACTGTAACAGCCTTAACACGAAGTCACAGTCCCCTTGATCTGGTCTATCTTGCCACCCTGGCAAGCTTGTTTTTGTGATCAATGGCCCCTTGCACTAAAAATCACAACAACATCCAGGTTACTTCCAGTCCCCTAGGACCAGTCACCTACCCTGGGTCAACTGTATGTGAGATCTCATACCAAAGACAATGCTTGTAGCCAATCCTATAATAAACTATCTAAAGATTTATTATCTAAGAAAAGAAATAGAGTTATTTACAAGGTTAAACACACACACGCATTAATTACAGGCTTAGGTTTCAAAAGTAATAGACGCTGCTGTAATGTGCAAGCTCTCTATGTCCTTTAGGGCTAAACCAAGCTAAACAGCCGGGGATCCCGTGCTTACACTTAGAAGTCTTGCCCTCTCATGAAGTCCAGGGGATAACAATTTCTTCTTGGCAGGGATTTTTATTCCGTTCCCCCAGAGCTCAAGTTGATGGGAGGGACTGTGCACATCTCCTCTTCATAGGTGTGGAGGTAGCAATCAACTAAGTCTTTTGTCCACTGATGTTCCACAATGGCTTGTCTGGTGTCTATGTGCCCTCTTTTGTTGGAGAGGAGGTGACACCTCTCAGGGTAAGCTAGTATTTCATAGTTGGTAATGCTTCTCTCCTGACTGTGGAGAGCTTTAGGGCAAACGCTTTTTTAGTTACAGACAATATTAGCTTATAACATGGGATACAGGTGTTATATGTAAGATTAATACATGGAGCATCCTACAAGCATTTCATTAAAATTGAAACACCAAACACATTCTTAAAACTTTAATATCTACTTTACATAGGTGAGCCACACTGGTTTCCAGCTATGCATTTGTTAGTGTTCAGTGAGGCCTAGGGGGCTGTGGCATTAGCTAGCCCCGGTTTGCCAACGTCACAACAGCCTACTGTGATGTTACCATCCCACTCCTCCAAATGCTCTAAAGTCAGGTTTGGATATTGTCAGAAATAATATAAACCCCAAGCAGAAAAAATCCTTTAAAAAATGAACAAGTAGTTTTGAGGCTGTCTTTATACCTCTGATAATTGTTTGTTTGTTTTTACTTTTCATTTCACATTTAACCTATTCCCTCCAAGTCTCCACAACTGTAGATTACACACCTGAGTCACTTCCTTTCAAGCCTCGCCTTAATACTTTCTCCTTTGCTGAAGCCTATGATCAGCTATACACCTCTCTCATGTTTCCCTTCCCCCATTATTTCTTCCTTCCATCTTGCCCTCCATGCAAGCCTTTACCACTATTAACATTTCAGCTTTTTCTTGTATTCTACTTCACTTTGCCTTTCGGTCAGTATAAGAATCATTTTAGCCAGTTCTGCGAAATGATCTCTTTCAAGTCTACCTCCAACTCTAAAGTGTTATAAATGGTTGTATGAAAGATCCAGTTATAAAAATAAATTTGGCAATGCTCTCTACTGTATAGTCCAATTTACTTTTATATAGGGTGGGAGGTAATTATATCAACTGTCAATTACATTTAAAGGCCCACCATTCTGTTTGATCTGGCACACTAAATTCAAGTAAAAAGATTAAATGTAATCAGGGTTGTGCATTTGGGATTTCTAACAAACATATGGGGGAAAATGTACTGCCCAAGTAGGGATAAGCATGTATTAAAACATAATCTTTAGAAATTTCTGAAATACTATCTTAATTAATCTTATGTCAGAATAGATTCTTCACTTTAAAGTTATTTTACAATCCTTTAAAATGTAGTCAAGATAAAAAAATTAAGCCAGATTAAATTTTCCTTCTAAGTAACTTTCAAAGGCAGATAGAGCTTTATAAACTGGAAGCATACATTCCTTTAGAAGAACTTGATGCACAAGTTAAAGTATTTATGAAGCCAGTTGTATTAGGTAACCCATAACTTGTCAGAACGTGCCTGTGATTCTTATTACAAAACAGAAACCTTAAACTGCAACTACCAATTATGTACAACAGGAAGGGCTCTCAACAAAAAGAAAAACACACAAGAATACTAAAATGCCTGGCTTGAAAATCCTCCTCTCTTATCAAAGTTCCTTTCAGTATTAGCATTCTTGCATTTTAATTATTTCCTGCAAGCAACATACATTAATATACTAAGAAACATGATCACTTTTTTCTCATTCAGACCAGAAGCAGTGATCACATACAGGGTTGCATTACCTGAGTCTGTACCGAAGATATTGATGATATTTGCGATTTATATGTTTATTTTATTTCTTTTGATTCATGTGTATAACAAAGGTACCTATCCCAAGCTCTTAGTAATTTTTATATACTTTAAAAGCATCATTATATAAACAATACATGACCCTATTAAATAAGCCAGCAATATCCACCCACCCTACACAGAAAAATCAGCAAGAAGAAATAAAGTCAAACACAAACTGTACTCCACTTCATCCATAAATACCAGGCCTTATCAAGCCCCTCCTCTTCTCAAAGCCTGGGTAAATAGACTGGCCTTGCAGAGTGCCCTGGACTATTTCAGACTTTGTGTGTGAAGACCAAACTCCAATGTTAGGGCACTTTAGGATGAGACAATATATCCTTACAGGTAAATATATTTTTTAGTTTAACAAAACGATGGAATTGAAACTCTTTGTTTTTATGAATACATCTATCCTAGTACTATCTGTGATATACTATAAATGCCACAGTCAAGTGATAGCTGTTCTTTTGGAAAAACATTTGTCAGTCAGAGCACTTGATTTCTGATCACCAAATTAGGATGAAATGAGTTGCAGTTCTGTAAAGGAGGTTTTTTCTCCCTCTTTGTATCATGAGCCAATTCTCCGCCCATTTCATGCTATTCAAAATATGCCCTCTGAAGATGCCCTGCCTACAGGGGATTACAAGGAACAGCTCTGCCATTTGCTTCCTGTGAACTTTATGCCTTTTCTTAGCTATTAGTACAGTCAGGATCAAAACAGCACAAAACATGAAGAAACCAAACAACATCTGGTATAAACAAACAAAGAATAATTTTATTTTTAAGTTAAGACATTTCTAGAAAGTATTATTGCACTCTCAGACAAAAATCAGCACAACCTGCACTTTTTGTCTTTACAAATTTAATCAAACAAGCCATGTCACAGCAACAGAACCCAAAAGACTTGCAAAAACTGATGATAAAAATGTTCTGCAAATTGCCATGCAAAGCAGCTAGTCACAAAACTGTAGCTGCAACTGATATTGATATTATTCAAAAACTTGATCCTTTTTACATGAACAACACTAATCTGTGCCTTAATTATACATGTGAGAAATAAAGCAATGATAGCCAAGTGACAAGGCTTCTGAACATCCCAAAGAATAGAGATATTGATCCAAAAATGTAGGGATCACAGATCTAAAATTATCAAGCCACATGAAAAAACCCCCAGGAATGCTCTATGTAAATATGAAATGTTCTCAATAGCCTTAGCCAAAAGCCACAAGTGCCCTGAATCGCCCGTGTTGGTGCCAATCTAGCAGTGTACAAACATATCTACTCTATTCAAAAACATGAAGACAGAGTTTCAAATATAGGGGCTCAAGTATGGCATTCATATTGTGATTCTCAAGATTAAGGAACTGTTGATCACTACTGGAACTTTTAACTAAGCCCATTAGACAGGTTTTTATCCCATTATTCAAGGAAAAGACTGTGATTGGCCAACACTGTTTATTTAACATTACTAGATATGAAGAGCTATTGTTAGTCAAAAGAAAACTAGTACCAGTACAGGTTTAAAACTAACACTCACTGTAAAAATTAGATTCCAACTCTAAGGGCTCTTGCAAAAAAAAGATATATGTATGGCTTTTAGAGAGGCAGCAGCAAGTATGAAAACAGGAAGATGGTTCATTTTCCACTTATATCCAATACGTTTTTTTTTAAATAAACAATAAATCACAGCTCTCTAGATAGTTACTGTTAACCTTTTGGAGACCAAACTAAGCCCTTGCAAAAGCAGGTGTATCCCCCCACTCCATTGAAATCAATGGATTTATACCAAGGTAACTGAAATCAGAATTTGGTCCAATGTCTTGTTACATAGACCAGCAAGCTCTAGGTTGGAGAACTGCAAAAACTGCCTGGGGTGAGCCTTATACCAATCCCAATGACCTGTTGGTTATCAGAACTGACAAGTTTCAATTCACAGCAATCTCTTTTATCTTAAAGGCTGATGAGCAGGACGTGGAACTTCATGAGTGGGTTTCAAACTTTCGAATGCAGAACATCTGGGTAGTTCCTTGTGTTCAGTCTGAAGTTCAAACGCTCCTTTAGAAGAGAATCTAGGCAACGCATGAAATTCCAGTATCAGAACCAATTAAGATATATTACCAGCACAGAATCACAAACACTGAAAGAGACATGGCTCTTATGCAGAACACTATTATAAAAGTATAATAGCATGCATTACGTTTAGTGGCCAACCTGAATTCAGCAGGGCTGTGCAAGTGTAAGTAAGGGTTAACTTTGGCATTATTTGTGGAACTGTGTTCCGTAAAAGAATGATGCCGGTCCAGTGCTTGAAGTAAAAAAAGAGGAAACTGTTTCACTAATACTAGTGAAATGTCTTTGTAACTAAGATTCATTTAAGTATTTCAGCTCAAGTCTGCATTTCTATGCAAAATGGAGAGAATCACTATGCAAAAGACTCCAAACACCCCTAACTGAGGGTTTATATCAGCCCAGCTGCTCCCTGTTTTATTTCTAGAACCACCAATTCCACAAGGCAAAAATCAGAGAGAGAGAGAGAGAGCGCAAAGCTTCAGACAAAAGCAAGTAATATAAAACACAAATCATCCCTTCAGTGCTCAGAGGACAATACTGCAATGCAGTTTTAAGTTGTTACATGGAAAAGACAAACTACTCAGGAGATGGACAGCAAGGCTAAGTATGTATTTATCTTTCAGTATTAAAGTCAACATTAGGTCTGAGTCTGGGTGACAATGTGTAAAAGCCTTCTCTAAGGCCTTGTTTACGTGGAAAAGTTTTAGCAGTTAAACCAATATGGTTATACAGACATAGCACCTGTGCAGACACTTATACTGTAATATAACTATACTGGTTTAAATTTAGACCTTAAGTTATAACGTAAAACCTCTTTTGGGTAGACAAGGCTGAAGAGTCATGACTTGTTTCGGCAGTGTAGTTGTAGCCATGTCAGTCATTGGACCCACTTCTGTTGGTGAGAGAGACAAGACACTCAAAAGCTTGTCTCTCTCACCAATAGAAGTTATTTCTATTTCTAAATTACTGTGAGGCACTCACATATTACAGTGATGCGGGCCATATAAGTAGACAGAAAAGACAAAATGCAAGGGTAGGATTTTCAAAAATGCTCAGCTGTGGGCTAACACTCCTCTTCCTGATGTGAAAGGGAGCTTTACCATTCATGACTTCAAACATGAGCTCTGTGCCCATGAACTCTGGGATCTTAGTGGCTGTCCCATCTTCGTAACATAGTAAAACAAAAGTCCTTATCTATTTTTAATAAGGTTTTTATGATTCTGTTCCATTTCTAACTCCTAGTGCTTTGTGACAAGTTTCCTATCTGAGTGTGGGCTTCCCATTTTAAAATGTTAAAGTTCTTTAGAATTTTGAGCTAATTCACGTATCATATTTTCAAACTGTTAGGCTCTAATCCCTGACTTCCACTGCTGCCTTGCCAAGAGGGATCAGTTAGTTTAAATTAGCAAACAGTAGCATGAAAAATCTGTTAGTCTTCATTTTGCCATTACCCACTCTAATGATAAATTGACCTCACTGGTTTCTGTTTCATGGATTTTTTCCCCCAGCCCCATGAGATTCAAACCCACTCATCTAAAAAGATGAAGGGGAGAGGAGGAGGGATGAACTAATCTGCAATCTATTATTTTGCAAGCGTGCTGTCACATAAAATAATACAAGTTTATAATTTGACTATCACAATAGTAATCGTATGGGCTTCTTTACCAAGGGTTTGTCACAGGGACGAAGAGAGTGGATTTTGTGACTGAGCCACATCAAAGTAAACCTGCTTTAGGACAAGGGAGAAGCTGATGACTCATCATCAACAACCCACATGTTCTGACTCATTTACTGCTCTTCACAGGGTGACAGCTCACATTGTGCTAGAGAACAGTCATCCACTTCCGGCTATACAACCATTATTAAACATTGGGAAATCTGTTTACATCTCTGTAAGCAGAGCCAAGTCATTGCCCAACTTTTTTTTTCCTTTCTGTTCCCTGAAAGAAAGGAAGGGGGTGGAGGGAGGGAGAGAGACGTCTTTTCTCAATTCAGAAGTAATGGCAAGTGCTTTAGTATTGTACCATGTGGTGGGCAGAGTTTTATATAAAGGGATAGTTTTTGTTTTGTTTTTTAATTTAAAAAGCTGACCTCGGGCCACAACACTGTGGTCTAGTGATCTCACTCACTGAGCTACACTGCAATTTCTGGTAAAATTACAGCCAGATCCAAGCCACACAAAAGTTCAATGACCCCTAGTATGAAGGATCCAATAATGAAAGAGTAACTGTACATCAGGGAGTTAAGAGTGTAATAGAACTGCCTTCAATATGTTAGTATTTCAGGAGCTTATTTTAGAAAACAATCTATTTGCACAGAACAGACATACGGCAAATATCTGCACTAAGAGCTTCCATTTACTGCCCAGCCAGTGACCTCCAACGTGAAATAAACCGCTCCTTCATGCAATAAGGTAACAGCTCGTTCCTCCCCAGAGCGATAGCTGCTACTTTGGGCAGATTGTTATGAATTATACATTTTAATCACCATTTTCCCTCTCTCTAAGTGACATTGTTTTAAGTAACTGTTAATGTCAGAAGCAAGCTGGCCTAGTATTCTCTTAAGATCAAGGTGGGACACACCTCACATTCAGAAGGCCTGCATTCAATCAAGGCTCTCGCTTTGCATGACCAAAGTATATATGCATATGACCAGCAGAAATCAAGTACTAATTTAAATGTTCTTCACCCTACTATTGTCTAAACTTGAGCTGTAGGCCTGATCCTGTGAGGTGCTAATATTCAGAGTGTTCAGATTCTTGAGTGCTATATGGGATTAAGCTTCAGCAGACCATTTAAAGTTGCCCGAATGTCCTGCAGGACACTCTCCAGTGCCACACTTCTTGTGAATTCTCACAGACTCCGTCACACTCAGGACTGACTAGAGAATTTTAGGAAAAAATTCCCACCAGTGACAATGGGAGGCCTATATAAAGATAAGGCACCAGCAACTTTCGATATTTCTACCACAGCAGTTAAACCTGTCCGGTAGGGTTCCTACTGGTATTGTTTCCTAAAATTGCAGTATAGACTTGGCCTCAGAGATGGGAACTAGTTGCAGGGACAGAGACAGAATATAGCCAGGATAGAATTACAGAGCACTGTGTTTAATTTATAACTTATTTCTTGTTGTTAGTTAAGTAAATTATTCCCAAACCTGTCTCAGTTATCATTTAACTACACTGCGCCTGATTCTCAGGTACAATACAATCCCCTTTTATACTGCTTTGACAACATCAAGCAGCCCTAAAATTTGCACCCACTCTAAGGTTAGGGTTGCTAACTTTCTAATCGCACAAAACCTAACACCATTGCAACACCCCTTCGCTGGGTGCAGGTGGGAGGTGATGGCTTTGGCTGGGGGTGCAGGCTCTGGGGTGGGAACAGGGATGAGGGGGTTAGGGTGCAGGAGGGGGCTCTGGGCTGGGCCCAATGGGTTCAGAGTGTGGGAGAGGGTTCTGAGCTGGGTCAGAGGGTTGGGTGTGGGTGCAGAAGGGGACTCAGGGCTGGGACAGGGTGTTGGGGTGAGGGAGGGGTATGGGCTCTTGGGTAGGGTCATAAATGAGGGGTTAAGGTGCGGGAGGGGGCTCAGAGCTGGGGCAGGAGGTTGGGTTCTGGGAGGGGGTGTGGGCTCCAGGTGGCGCTGATCTCAGGCGGCTCCCAGAAGTGGCAACGTGTCCCTCCGACTCCTAGGCAGACGCATGGCCAGGCAGCTCTACTTGCGCTGCCCCCATCCACAGGTGCCTCCCTGGCAGCTCCCATTCAGTTCCCGGCCAATGAGAACTGCAGAGCCAGCACTCAGAGTGGGGGCAGCACATGCAGAGCCCCCCTGGCTGCGCTTCTGCCAAGGAGGGACATGTCACCACTTCCAGGGAGTTGCGCGGAGCCAGGTAGGGAGCCTGCCAGCCCCACACCAACTGGACTTTTAACGGTCCAGTCAGTGGTGCTCACCGGAGCTACCAGGATCCCTTTTCAACCAGGTGTTCCGGTCGAAAACCGGACACCTGGCAACCCTATCTAAGGTCCCTTTACATTGCCAGAATGGTGTAAAGGCACTTTACTGTGATTGACTCAGGCAAGCCTCCATCTCTAAAGATTGAACCCAAGGTTGAGATGTTTGGTTTTGTTTATTTTTATGTGTGTGAAGAAATCTCATTTACCGGTATTTCAGCAACTGTCTTCTATTTAGAGTACTTTGATTTAGAGCACAGATGAGGATGAAACCTGTATTATTACCTTCCTAGCTGTTGTTTCCTTTTGCAAGACAAGTTCTGGCCTGCTGCAGCTACTGTTCCCCCAAGCTCTTTGGACACTCCCTACCCAAAAGGAAGTCCAAAGGCTCTCACCTCACCAGGTGCTGAGCAAATGCTACACAGAATTCTCTGTGTTTGTGTTTGCTCTTACATGCACATGTGTATTTCTAACAAGAAAAGGAGAAAGTCCATACAATCCTTTTTTCTTTTCCTAATCTAATTTGCTTTAAGGTTTCACTACTTAACTACCATATTATATAACAACAGTGCTAGGAAAGGATTCACCATATGAAATCATATGAAAATGCAATATTTAATTTTATTAAGTGAATGTCAACAGCAAATCAACATTTCAGCTGGCATGGAGTATACAATGTCACAGGGAGAGAGAACTAATATGATTTTTTTATCCATTTGTCAGTGTTTCCATTAGATGTCTTATTTTCAGGGGTTTGTAACAGAGCTATAAAAATTTTGCTCCAGACAGAAACATGGCATCCAAGGTCTCAACATGGGAGTAAACTTTATTGCACAGCTAAAGGGGTGAGGAGGAAGCAAATTACAATGATTTTACATTTTAAAAATTTACACCAATTTAGGTTTTTTTGTTGTTGTTGCTCTCCTGAAACTACTGTAATGCTATTTATATACTTCTGATGTTCCACTCCTTTACTATTAATAGGTTTTACATAATTTTGTTTAGAAAATGAAAGAAAAATTTCTGGTGCAGTATTCATTTTTGGCATTTAGTTAAATTAATATCGTTGGCACATTTAGGCCCCAATTCAGCAAAGCATTTAAGCATGCAAGTAGTCCCACTGAAGGCAACAGGACAACCCATTTGCTTAAAGTTAATAAGATGTGCAGATCTTATATTTGTTATCCTGTCTTCCCTATCTCCATTCCACCTGTTTATATCATCCAGTTGTTATATCTGATCTTTTAGACTGTAAGAGCTTTGGGTCAGGGACTATCATTTACAATATGTTTATACAACACTTAGCACAATGGGGCTCCGGCCTGGATGGCTTGTAGGCTCTACCATAATACAAGTGTTAAATAATTGTGAGTAGGGCCCTACCAAATTCACTGCCATGACAAATATGTCATGGACCGTGAAATCTGGTCTTTTGTGTGCCTTTACCCTATATTATACAGACTTCATGGGGGAAGACCAGTGTTTCTCAAATTGGGGGTCCTGACCCAAAAGGGAGTTGCGGGGGGTGGGTGGGGAGTGTCACAAGGTTATTTTAGGAGGATCATGGTATTGCCACTCTTACTTCGGTGCTGCCTTCAGAGCTGGGCAGCCAGAGAGCAGCGGCGGCTGGCCGGGCACCCAGCTCTGAAGGCAGCGCCCCACCCGCAGCAGCACAGAAGTAAGGGTGTCAATACTGTACCATGCCGTCCTTGCTTCTGCACAGCTCCTGGCGGTGGCTCTGCTTTCAGAGCTGGGCTCCTGGCCAGCAGCTGCCACTCTCCAGTGTCTCAGCTATGAATTCAGCACTTCCCCCAGCAGCAGCGCAGAAGTAAAGGTATCAGTACCATCCACAACCCCCCTCCCCACATCTCCTTTTTTGTTCAGGACCCCTAGAATTACAACACTGTGGAATTTCAGATTTAAATAGCTGAAATCATGACATTTATTATTTTTAAAATCCTACAACTGTGAAATTGACCAAAATGGACCATGAATTTGGTAGGATCCTAATTATGAGAGTGAGCAGACAAAGTGTAGTGCCTGAACACAGAGCCAACTTTCAAGACAATGGGGAGAAGAGAACAGGATTACTTGGATAAACAATTCAAGACCCAGAAAATGAATCAGAAAATTTACTTTCTTTTTTCAATTTTTTTTAATATTTGATATCTTCTCTCTTCAAACTCTCCCCCTCTCCCCCCGCATCCCTTCCAATAAGTACTTTCTCCTTCACTTCCCCTCCCCTTTTCGCTTGTCTCTCCTCTGCAAACCTCCGGACATTTCTAACATAATCCATTGCCTCAAGAAAATTACCTCTCTTGACGCACTTTCTTCTCCCATCATTTGGTCTCCATCTTAATGTCTTACAATAATTGTTACTTGTTTATTGCATAGAATTCATTTGCCCCCAATACCTTCACAGCTCTCTAAAACCCTGTTCCTGCTCACGCCCTCCCACTTAAAAAATCCACCACTGACCAGGACAATCTCTAATCTTCTCTTTCTTAGCAAAGGGAGTAGCTTTCTTTCATATCACTCCAAATACTTCATGTACAACAGTATCCTTCACCAGATCACTCCTATCTTCAAACAACTTCACTGACTTTCCATTTATTTCAGGATCCAGTTCAAAAGAGCTTTCCATGTTTTTAGAACTTTCCAGGGTCTTGCTCCAGTCTATTTCACAATACTTTTCTCATTTTACTCCTGTCCCCATATCCTCTGCTCAACTAGTGTTAGCCTTCTTTAGGTCTCCTTGAACAATCCCATTAGTAATGGGCATGAGAACTTCCTCTTCTGCAGCTCTTTCCACCCAAAAGAACCTTCCTATATATCTCTACCTTATCAACACCCCATCTGTTTTCAAATCTCATTTAAATACACTAATGCAAGGTAAACTCGTATTGTACTAAACACAAAGCAGGCCAAGCAGGGAAGAAGCAAGTGGGAGTATGTCAAGTTATGCTGTACTGGGGAGGAGGGACATCTCACTAATAATTAAAAGAATCTCAGTTCTTAGTTGATTAGGCCTTGGCCCCCTCTCTGATAGGTTGGAAAACAGCACAATGTACCTTCTGCATCCTCAGTGGACAGAGAGATGTCCTATTTCTTTTTCAGACTATACCCTAGTCAACCTAGCCTATCCTAACTACTAAAAAGCTCAGAGAAAGTTGATTTATTCAGGCTGTTGATCCGTTACTACACCATGTCAACAAGATGTTTTGTTTTTAATTATTGTTGTACTGATATTAGCTTTTCAAATGCCTTGAGATACTGTTCCAATCACTAACCAGCACTGTATGTTAAATATTCCACATACAGAGTTGTTTTTCCAGCTGCAAAACAGTTTTGACCTTAAAAGCCATTTTATAAGAAGCTGTTTTTCCAGTCACTGAGCTATGCTAAATGTTAAGTGTTTTAACAATTGCTTTTTCAGGTTCTGTGTGGCTGTACATATTTTTAAAGTTATTTTTCCAATCATGCAGTGGTTCTAAACGTAACTGTTAAAAGCTGATTTTACCGAGCCATTCCAAATGCTAGTTATTTTAAATCAGTAATTGCGCCTGCGATTTTTGTTCATTTGCTTGTTTGTTTGTTGATTCTTTTCTAAACAGATTTATAAGGTGGCACAAAAAAGAAGTGCAAAACTTTGTTGAAAATAACCATCTTTTTTTGCTTGGTCTTTTACTTGAAGTTAACAAGTGTGTAAAAATATAATTGTGGTTTTGATATGTGGACTCTAAATTCTGGGCAAGTCACTTCACTTCTCTGTGCCCCAGTCTCTCCACGTGTACCGTGGTGATAATACTTACCTGCACTGAGCTATTCAGATGAAAAGTGATACAGACAGAAGTGCAAAATCAAATTTATTATTATTTTAATACTGTTTCATGATGGACTGTAGGAGGCCATGCAGCTGATCTAGACTGATCCATATGTAAATATAAGTTCTATTAGCCTTACAGAATCCTGCTCAGCGGGGGAATGTATGACCAGTGCCTTCAACTTCTTCAGTATCTAAGTTTTCTTTTTCAAAATAGTGGCTTTCTAGTCGGTATGGTTAGGGAAGAAAGGGTGCTTAAAACATGAACTGAATGCAACTGGTCTTGCAGCTGCAGGGGCAGTGTGAGAGCAGCTGCTGTTATACTCTCTGGCCTGTAGCAGGAGCTCCAGCATCCTGCCTCAGTTCAGCAGTGGAATGAATGGAGGAGCAGCTGCAAGGGTTGCTGCTCCCACCATTCTTAGACCTATGGTAACGGAAGTAAAGATTAATGATTTCCCAAGGACCCTGCTACCACAGGCCTTTCCCTTCTGACCATGGGAGGCCAGGGCCAAAGCACTTCTGTGCTGGTGCCCTACAGTGTGCATCATTGTCTTTCCTTCTGCCCAGCTACAGCTTATGGGCAAGACATACCTAGGCTAGTAAGTTTTCTTGACAATTTTAAATAAATGCAGTTACATCTCTGTGGGGCCCTTATGATTCCTAGGCTTTCAAGCAAGAGGAGGGCCAAAGATGCTGTGAGTAAGAAAACTTCCCATTCCAGTTCTGTTGTCAACTGTTTGGGGAACAGAGCAGGAAAATAAAAATAAATAAAATGAAAAGACCCAAACCCACCTCATTTACTTATACTACCGTTATACTACTATACTATATGGATATATCATTGGCACTGCCTATTTGGTAAGAGCTGTGAGAAATTTCCTGAGTTCTTGTACAATCACATTTGAGGGAAGGAGAAAAATTAAAGGCCAGAATGGAAAACCTAAATTTTTTAGCCTTTGGACATAATCAGAATGCTGGTGACACTCAGGACAGTGTTTCCTACAACTTTACAAATTTCAAAAAGGATTAATAATTCCTGAAACATGAATTTTTAAGTTTAAGTCATTTCTAAGTAAGCTGTTATTGAAAAAGATTAGTGAATAGCGGCAGCAGAGTGAATTGTTTATAGAATTTGGTTTGGTCAACATACATAAATATTGAGGGTTTTGCATTATCACTGTTTAATTTCATTTAACTGAAAATTCCTTTTAATGGGGGAATAAAATGATAAATCAATAGCAATTGTAATTCCTCAGTTATAAAAACAATGAGCTAAATTGTGTCTACGGTCAAGTAGCCAGTTCCCACGGAAATCAGTGAGAGTTGTGTGTGTATATATATGTCCATGGACATCCAATTTTGCCCTATTTATAAAATTCACCTCTATGCAGAAGCAGCCAACACAACCTATGCACTACTTGTGGGATCAAACTTACCCCTGGAACAAGCAAGTGAAGTGAATTCAGGAGTATGCTTTTGGTCCTTTACACTTAATAGGAGTAAATGTGAGTAATAGTCTGTCCACATGCAACATTTTGGGTGAAAGAGTTACTGCATGTGTAAAATCGCCCTTCTTTCCTTAGGGAAAAACTTGGATTTCAGTTTTCCTCCTCTAAAAGAGGAGATACAGCTATACATAATGATCTCTCAAGGCCTGTCTATTCTCTGAAAAACTCCCAAAAGACTTCAGTGAGAGAAGGACTGGGCCCACGTAACTATGTATAGAAAAATCAAAAAATCATTTAAAAAGAAATTTTGAAACTCACAAGCAAGTAGATTAAAAAAACATGGTTTTATCCCACAGCAATGATATTTACTGGCATGGCTCTGTATGGGAACACCAACAGTTCCCTAACTACAGTGGCATAAACGGCGCCACTATAATACTACCATGAATGCCTTGCCTGAAGGTAGTTAGTTTGAAAAAGGGTGGGGCCAAAGATCTCTAAAGGGGATAAAGGGGATCAAGGAAAATTCTATAATTAAGCAATATTTCACAGCAACCCATGGCAGCTGTTAAAACTAGTGGGAGAACTGGGTGGGGGTTTCCAGATTAGCTAGTAACATTCTCCCTCACCAGATCAAATGTAGCCTATCACTCTTTAGCAGTGTGTATCACTGCTTCATAGCACTACCAGGGACATCTTATATCCAACACCTGTCAGTGCTGGAGACTCATGGCTGCGCTTCAATTATTGCTGTCATCTTCCTAATCCAGACAGGGTGGGGGATTTATTGTGTTCAGTAAAAAAGATTAAACTGAAAATATTTTTGATTGTCATTATTAAGAAAAGTGTACGATCTCAGTGGGGCTTTTTATTCCATTTCAGCATTAAGGGAAATCACACATGTGAGAATCCTTCTTGATAGCTGTCTTTTTAATGACTGAAAAAAGCCAGCATGTTAATTTCATCTCCACCTCAAATAGTTTGAATTTGCTAGCTGAGCCACCACACAGGGCCTTACGAACAGATCATCCCTACTGCATGTGCGGAGACACCCACTTATCTGTATGGTCATTCCATGTGCAGAACGGGGACAGGACGTGACTCAGTAGTTGTACAAGGAAACAAAGTTTTCTCTGTCAAATTCAGCTGGGTTTCCTTTTGTCCTCCCATCCCTCACTTTTGAGGCCTGGAAATTTCTGGCCAAATCCTGAGCTCAGATTGCAAAGTGAAAATGCAGCGAGACCGCCTTATAATGACAATTTTTTGCTGGAATACCATGACACAATGGCTTGCGTAACATATACCAACAATATTCACTAGAGCCACTGATATTACTGTTACTCATTAATTAGACTGCAGTAGTTCCCACAATGTGAGGCAGGACTGGCTCCAGGCACCAGCGAACCAAGCAGGTGCCTGGGGCGACAAATGTAAAGGGATGGCAGGAGGTCGGGCTCTGGGGTGGCAATCTGCCCTCGGCGGCAGCAGGAATTCGGTGGCCGCTCCATCATGGTGTGTTTGTCGCTTGGCGGCAATTCGGCGGCGGGGGCACGACTCTTCTTCGGTCGCTGGCGGCAATTCGGTGGCCGCACCATCACTCCACCTCCGTGTTCGGTGGCAATGTTTTTTGTTGTTTTTTATTTTTCCGCTTGAGGCAGCAAAAATGCTGGAGTTGGGGGGAGGGATAGCTCAGTGGTTTGAGCATTGGCCTGCGAAACCCAGGGTTGTGAGTTCAATCCCTGGGGGGGCCATTTAGGGATTTGGGGCAAAACTTGGGGATTGGCCCTGCTTTGAGCAGGGAGTTGGACTAGATGACTTCCTGAGGTCCCTTCCAACCCTGATATTCTATGATTCCATGTGGGGGGCACTTTCCAAACAAATTAGACAACAGTAGTCACTACCCTGAAGAGATTAAGATCTTTTCTGGTTTTCATTAGGAAATAGGGTGACTATATGTCCCATTTTGGCCAGGACAGTCCCCTTCTTTAAGCCCTGTCCCGGCTGTCCCAACTTTGTTTTTCTAAAGGAGGCATTTGTCCCATTTGCTCTTGCTGACTTGATCAGTTGGCAAGTGCAAACGGGACAAATGCCCACTTTTGTCAAAAAAAGTGGGGTGAGATATGGTGGAACATGAGGGGGTGGGTGAGGTTTTCAATTCTGATTGGAAGAATTCCTGGAGATTTCATCAAATGACATAATCTTTAATTAAAGATTAATCTCTAATTCCTGGAGAGTCCCGGCCAATCCTGGAGGGTTGGCAACCCAGTGAGGGGGTGAGCATAGCTGCCAGCCCCCCACAGTAGCGGAGGCAAAGCTGGGGAGGGGAGGCAGCATTCCAGCATGGGGGGAAGGGACCTGCAGGGTTCCAGCGACAGTCTGACAGTCTCCCGAGGGGGCCCCCTGCAGGGCTCCAGCAATTCCACTGAAGAAAATGAGGTTTCACGGAATAACTAAAGGCAGACCACAGCAATATCCATTTGCCTGGACTGTCTTTCATTACCGTACCTAAATTCAGAATCATAATTTTGTCAACAGCCAATTTTCCCTCTGACCTCCACACAATTAAGGTCTAGTGTTCATTGGAAGAATGCATTCTCACACATTGAGAAGAAATTAGATCATGGGTCCTTACCTTGTGTGTACAGTCTAACAGTAGTGAGGTGATTGCCGCATATGTAGACATACTTGAGCTAGCTTTAATCTGGCTAGACTGGGTACGATTATCCATGAAGCCACAGCAGCACAGGCTGGGACCCTGGGTGCCATGAGTGGCTACACTGAAGTCCCTGCTGTTGCAGCTGCACTGCTATTGGTAACACATGCTATCTAAATTAAAGCTAGCTCAGGTATGTCTACACATGCTGCAATCACACCTCCAACTGCAATGTAGACATACCCTTAGTGTCTTCACAGTCTGTGAATCTGTGTGGTATTCCCTCAATTGTGTTGGGACCAGAAGTAACATTTTCTTTTAACAAAATTATAATTTATGCCCTATTTACATTAAGGAAATTCACATAGTTAACAACCTTGCAGACCCTTAGAATAGATGTGTTACACGCCATTGCAAAGCAAGGCTTATACCAGTACAGCTTGGTCCAGCCAGTAATGACAATCAAGCCACACTTACAGAGACCACAATCCACACTCTGCCCTTGGCAATACCCATGCAATTCAACTCCCCTTTTCCTCAGTGGAAGTGAGGTGTAATCACAATAGTGACTTCAGAATTAGAAAAGACTGTCAGTTTAAAGGAGGCCCCAAATCAAGATGAAAACTGTCACAGCTCTAGAGGAAGATTAATATTTTGGAGTCAAGGGAGCATCTCACACACTCTACTTCAGATAATTAAGTGGGAGTGGAACATCCTACCCACAGATGTCCAGCCAATGGGATATTACCAAAAGTTAAAAGAGCAGGACTGTAATACAGAAAATCTTATGTATATGTAAGAAGCCATTAGAGTCTTTTTAAAGAAATAAGTGGTGAGGAGAGAAAAGCAGTTTTCCATGAACCTACTCTTTACAATAAATTTCCACTATAACATTTTTTATCTGTACCACAGTGTGGAAATTTGTCAGGTCAGCAGAATAAATGTTTTTCCACTACTGTTCTTTTTTTCTGCATCATTTAAAGGAAATATCATAGGCCTGGTTTTACTTTAGATATTCCAAAGAAGAGAGTTTTATGACTTTTTCAATATACACAACTGCAATGTTCAGTTATTTTAGGCTGTTCCACCTACCCACAAATGACAGGTGAGAAATAATGATAGTTCCTGTGGAAAATTATTCAACATCATGTACTGACACCACAGTGATCAGTGCTATATAAGACAGATTAGACTTCAATACATAACCTTAGGATAGACATCAATAAATGTACAGAGTGTATGCACATATTGGTGCTGATCCAGGGTTATGCTGCAGCTTCTTTGTGCCATCCCACTGGCACAGAGTACCATAAGGGTGGCAAACCTGGTCACTGGAAGATTCTTCCTACATAGTGCAATCCTCTTGTGCTGGAGGAACACTGTAGCAGCTTGTGTGTGACACTGAGCTCCTAACACAGGGGGGTTGCCATAACACTGCTGTTTCTTGCTGATCTTTTGCCCGTTGAAAGAGACCTTGGGGGCTGTAGGCTGCTGGATGTAAAACAGAATAGCTCTGAGGGCACACTAAATTACAGTGGCCCTGAAACTGTGAGAGCACAAGGATGATTTAATGTCACACCTTTGCTGCCACTCATTGCATCCCTGGTCCTGTATTGAGCACAGTTCACTCCTAACAAAGGGGCTGGCTCATAAGTTTGCAAACACCATTCCTATTTTCTATAATTAAATTCCTGAAACAAGAGGCAATCTATGGGTGGATGCTACACAGAATAAATGGGTGAGTTTAGGTTTGCAGGTCAGTGTATGCTTCAGTACAAGTTCAGTTGTGGTCAAGACAATTTGAAAACAAACAAACAAAAAGAAACAATCCAGTTAATCTACTATGGGTAGATTAATGGAAATCTACAAACAAGTTTTATCTTTGATATCTCAAACATTTTTCACGAGTGAACGGACACTTCATGAGTTTAAAAAAGTACGCTTTTTCCAATTAAACCTTAAAATTCCTACCTCCTAAATGTAACAGATTGTGTCTATTCTTAGTACAGTCTCAAAATACTTGTTGGCACTCACAATAAATGAGTTTCCCTTAGCCCATGTATACAGCTGTTGCAAAGCACTATGGGTGGCTCCTCTCAATAACCTTGAAACAACTGGTGAGAATGGAGCACCAGGCAGTGAAAACAGCTGTTAAATCTTATTTTCTAACTTTAGCATGTTACTTATCTCCTGATACTAACCACTCACTGTAAATCAGGAAAGCAAAGACACCTTGTGATACTCAAAACCAAAGTATACTAACAGCATTTTACAGGAGGATACATATAGAGAGATTACCCGATAAAATGAAGAGTTTAAATTTATATGCCAGTGATCCGATCTATACAATTAATTTCAGCAATTGGAATGAATGAGATTTAGTCCCTTTTGAGACCACTAGAAACACAAGATCAGTAAGTCTCAATCTCTTCTCCTTTACAACTTCAGTAATTAGGATTATGCCGACTACCATCATTCAATAGTTCAACTATTCATTTCCACTTTCTACCAGAAGATGACATTATTGTGGGTTCAAATGACTGTATATCGTATGTTAGCCTGCAGACTTGTCTAATAAAATTCATGTCACTTGCTTTTGCAAGCACTGTTAATGTTTCATGAAAATTTCATGAAGCTGTAACAAGGGGACACACTGTAATTATTTGTATTTAATTGATTGAGCCACAGTTCCTGTTTTCCTATTGCACGTTCATTATAATTACTTATCCTGAAGCTGGAATGTTACAGAAATATTTGAATATTTATTATCCTATGAGAACTACTAATTAAAATAATTTCTTCACTGAAGAGTTGCTCTTTTTCCTGAATTAGTTTCAACAGTGTTTGCTACTGTGAAGAGAACTTTAAGAATGTCTTGCTAAGCCTCCCTGTAATTGACTGATTCCATTGTTAGTATATGCCGTGGACTTA
The DNA here is from genome assembly GCF_965140285.1 of Lepidochelys kempii. Classification (NCBI taxonomy): domain Eukaryota; kingdom Metazoa; phylum Chordata; order Testudines; family Cheloniidae; genus Lepidochelys; species Lepidochelys kempii. The sequence continues at coordinate 28,405,765 of NC_136388.1, read as the reverse complement.
AAAACATTAAACTAGTTATACAAATGGAAACAAAACACCCTTTGAGTTCTATAGATAACTTAACCTTTAGAGTTTGGATGAAATCCCAATTCTTAAGAGAGGGAAAAGAGGACATTGAATGAAACTATTATATACAACATTGTCGTGGGATTTTTTTTTTTAATATATACAGTACATAATGGTATAGATGCATTTGTTTGATGAAGTTTTACATTAGTTAATATTTAAAGATACATATGGTTCTTCTACATTTTTCCTATATTTTTATATGGTCTATATGTAATAAAAAATCTGAACACAAATATGCCTTTTCTCAAAGATAGTTGAACATCTCTGATTTATGGAGATACAGAAGGTGTTAAATACATTACAAAATGAAAAATAAGCAGTTGTTCTCTGTTTGGGGTGGACAGCCATAGAAAATTTCACAGTGATCACTCCTTGCTACTTACAAGTACAACAATTGTGTCAAAAAGAGAAACATCTAATAGCAATCAAAATTTAAATGAAAAAAATGGGGCTGAACTGTACAAACAGAAGCATTAGAAACAATAACTGATAATTTACTACAGTGTAGATTATCAGGCAGATTTTAGAATTGTTGCTATTAAAAATGTAATAGTAAACTTTTTTTTTTTCAACAACTACATAGCAAGAAATGCACCTTCCTAACCAAAGAGCTAAATTCTGCCACTGAGTCAAAAGGAGTTGTGTGCATATGTATCCCAAGGCAGAGAGTGGCACAGTCCTTACAAAGTTAGGGCAAAATTCTCCTCTTAAAGCTGTACTTCAGGAACTATTAATGCCACCAGAAGTTTTGTACACAGCAGCATGAGTACAGAAAATCCAATGCCTTTCCAACACCATTTCTTTCTGGATCAGATAAGTAACCAGGGTTCAGTATATTACAGTTTGAGTAATCTGACTAAAACTTCAACACTTGCTATATTTATATAATTTATAATGGATGAATTCTTTTTTATCTGAGATTAAAAAATAACCACAAACATTTTTACCATCATTACAGTATTACCAAGCACTCGTTTTGTTTTGGCTCTTTCTTTCTCTCTTTCTTTGTTGTTGTTACAAAAACAAAATTTGTTTTCCACTTCAGAACCTCATGTTGGACATCTTTTTGTTTTTGACATATTGCAGAACTAGGAATTTCATAAAAGGACAATAAAATAGCATTAAAGGAGCCTCTGGAATCTTTAAGTGTACATAGCCGTTCTAATATTTTCCTATGACAAGTTTTCTTTTTCTTGCTCTGCTCAGTCAGAGTTTCCAACTGATAACACAAAAGGCTTTCAGGAATTCATTTCTCTAATGGACAATTCTCTTCCACTGGAAAATTAGCACTACAGCTCAAAATACACACACTTGTGTAAAGTAGGTCCTGGTACTGCAGCTCTCACTTAGAGATCATTCTCATAACCTCAGCTTTCAGGTCAGCACATTGATTAACTTACAAAAAAGAGGTAACAGCTTCTGGTCTGTAGCTCTCTGACCTTGAGAAGCAGTAGTCTTTAGATTTTAATACAAATGGCAATTGCAATAGTGCACTAGACATGCAGAGCTGGAGTAGGCCCTAAAATATATTTTCTCTGTTGTCATGACAGCAGCTTGTTTTCCCTCAGAGCTCAGCATTCCTAATTCTTCAGGACATAAAGATTGTCAATAAGCCTTTAATTAGTTTGCCAAATTTACTTTGGCAACAGTATTTTCCCCAAAGATTTATTAAAAATTAAGATGTTAATAATGTATATGGGTAAGAAGTGTCATGCATTAATGGGTCTGATCCTGGAATTACTCACATGAGTAGAGTTAGTCAGGTATATATATATTTACAAGATCAGGCTCTACACTGTAGTTGGAATTATGTAAAATTGCAAACACACACCTCAACATTTTAGAAAATATTTTGTGGGTACTAAAAAGATAAATGCCAAGAGAAACTCTGCAGTAGTAAACAGTAGACAAACATGAAAGTTTATCCATTTGTCACTGCTCTAAAACATGACATTTTTGTTCTGCAGATATATTCAATGAAACAGACAGACATATGAGGTACATTGGGTTGCATTTCAAGATCACCTACTGCTTACGCAGGCAAAACTTCCATTGACTTCAGTGGGAGTTCTGCTTGCAAAGGAAATATGTGATCAGCCCCTTAGGTGGCGAAGAAAGAATTTCAGCTTTGTGCTGTTTCAAGTACCATTCCTCCTTTCAGTGTCAGCCAGTCAAAAATAAGACATTCTTTCAAACGTATATGTAGCCCATCTCAACATTTAAAATAACCTTAAGAAATATTTCTAGATTAGTTTTATAAGATATAACAACATGCACTTCAGCAGGTGGTATTCAGTTTCTAAACAGATCTATGCTGCAGCTAGGGTCATTACCCACCCCGCATTTTTCTCTTGCTTTGCACATCTCCCTCCAGCCTGTCTGCCTTGGTGTTGGTTTGAGAATCCTGCCTTCCCACACTGATCATCCTGGGGCCTCAGCCCTCATTGGCCAGCTAGTCAGCAGCAAACTACATAGAGATTAACATTCTTGAGGCCAATCACAGCTGGGGTGCCAGGTTTAAAAAACAAAATCGCCAGCCAAACAAACCCACAACACTCGTATCTCATTCAGATTTTAAAAGAATGTGATTCACACCCTGTGGATGATATGGGCAGAGAAAGGGGATATAAGAATCATTCTTGTGCCTGGTGTTAACAATCCCCACTAATCAGAGGGATGCATAGTTACACTTCCTTTTTTCTATGACTTTTTGCCTAACTGCTGAATGCCCAAGAACCAAATAAACGCCATGAGTTAAATTCTGGGCCCATTCAAGTCCATGGTAAAGCTTCCGTGGACTTGAATGGGGCCAGGATTTCATCCCATGTTTTCACCATTCATTGTTTTCTTTGTCCTGTACCTCTAAGAGTCTCATAATCACTGGGGAGACAGTAAAACTATTATAGGAGCAAACTTGCTTGGTATAAAGAAAATTAGAGGGAACCTAAATACTAAAAAGTGAGAGCAAGATCCTGCCCTCTTCAAAATCCCACACAGGGTGAGAAAATTTTTTAAAAGTCCACAAAATCGGGGCAGTTGTTGCTAGAGAGATTAGACTGACCCTAAGCCTCATCAACCCCAACCCTCATGCTGTTCCACTGACTTTATGAGTTGACGCCATAGGGATTCCTGCTCCCCAAGGAATCACCCATCCCCTCAAGCTTGTACAGGTTTCCCAATAAAAGATAACAGTGATACTTGGCCGCAACATCCATTCCCCTGGAAAAATCCAAAAACTTCAGAAGGCCTGAAAGTTCCACAAGTTTCAGCTTGAGACTTTTAATGGGATCATCCATTTGAGTGGCTTCTCGGACTTGTGAAAACTCCAAGGGGTGCATCCATACCTGCTTTTACACACTTTTGTTGTCCCTATGTTTTTAACTGTGGTTGTCAGCTTGCAATGGAAAAAAAGATTAGTTTTAAAAAAAATGTTCCTTTTTATTAACAGCTGGTCATCAATTGTTTTCTGTTTATATAACTCCTCCTCCTGATGGCCCGATCTTGTGAGGTGCTCAGCACTTGTTCAGCTCAGCACCTCACACTATCAAGCTACATGAGAGCCAGAGAGACTATAGAATTTCAATTTCTGGAGTTTACAGATCGATCGTCAGTCATTCACTACATCCTAAACTTCGACTTCTAAAATGCTGGTTACTGCACTTTAGAAAGTTTTAGTTCACCAAATCTGGAGACATCCAATTTCAACTATTTTTTGTTTGTTTGTTTGTTTGTGATGGAGAGGTTCAGCTAGCAGATGGGTTATTCTTGGACCCCATTTCTATCTTCTAAATGATAAGCTGATTAGTTCTCATGGAAGAAAAAGCAGTACAAATAACCAGGCTAATCACTAAAGTTCAGAAAGTTGGCCTTTAACAATCTCAAACTACTGTGTATCCAGGATATCCTGCCAGACAGTTGCTGTTTGCAAATGGCTGGGAAATATGGTCTTTTGCCATCAAAAACAGATGAAAAGCAGGATCTGGTTAAAAGACTGAGTCTTTGCCCAAACGAACCCTTTCCAAAATAAAGAAACAGTGTCTGCTAGCTGCTAATTGACCTCAGCTGAAGAAGGGTGACAGTTCTGCATTGGTGCTCACTTCAAGAATTTTAAAATGGGGCCAGGATTTGAAATGAGACTTAGTTGAACACAAGGAAGTGCTGCCAATTCTGACACTGTGGTAAATCCAATGTAAAGTACTCCCTTCTGAAGTAAATCGGCCTTTTTTTCTTCCATCTAAGAAAAAACTTAGACTAGGAAGGCTTCCATTATGCGGAGAATAATGGGCACACTAAAAAAAAAAAAAAAAGCTAGCTGCAGTTGGTTACAATTGTGCAATTATTTTTAAAAAATAAAATAAAACCCACAAAGGTTTTCCAAATTATTTTGTGCTGGTGCAAGTCTGAGAAGATGCATACACTGCAATAAAGTATGCTGCATTTAAACAAATTAATGCTGTGATACAGAATATCACATAATGATTAGGATACAAACTCTGGCTCTAAATCTGTTGATTCCATAACGCTAAACCAAATGTATAGTCTGATCTCATGGAGCCAATGTAACATCTACAATAAACCTGCAAATTGTTTTTTCAGCATTTATCTAATCAAACCAAGTTCTGGAAAACCTAACAAGAGCATTTGAATCCATAGTAAAAGTGTGACCAATCTACACTTTCGGTGTTAGAATACAGCAATGTAACTTTGTAAAAATAATATTTTAAATGATTGTGAAAGGTATTTAAATAATAGATAGTGCTAATGTTATATAAGGTTCATAGTATATTAAAATCTGATGCTTAATTTATACTTATAAATAAAAGAAAAAAATTATTTGGGACAGATTCTACCACCCTTACTCATGTTTAGTATTTTACTCAGCAAATATTCCCAGGTACTGTATGGGACTACTTGCAGAACTGAGAGTGAGTAAATACTTTTGGTCGATTGTGTTATATTGTTTTTGGGGTCTTCAAAATCCCTGCTTTAGTGAAAACATAATGTGCAGTAATAAAATTCAATAAAATATTTAATGAAAAATTGAATCCCTGACTGCAATTAAAGTAGTAGGAGGCATAAAGAGCTCTTTGTCAATAACTCTACAAGAGAATGCAAATAAAGATAGGTTCCACAAGGAATTTTACCATCTAAAACGAAGATTTATGATGATTTTTTGGCATGTTGAACTCAGACAAGAAGAATAGATCTGTTAAAAAAACTTTTTGAATTCAAATTATGCTTTTTTCAAAAAGTCAGCCATGTTGAGACACTTTTGAAACTAACAATAAATCTAATAATCAACTTGTCAGCTAACAGAATGATGTGAATTATCATTCTATTCTTTTCTAATGTACTGTTTTCACATTAGCTTCTTTCATTCAAACCTAAAATTACAGTCTCTTTCTTTAGTTATTAGTTAATCATGACCTGGGGTATAGATAATTTCTGTGCCCTTAAGGCTATGATCTACACCACAGGTGAAGTCAGAGGGTGTTTACATTACTGTAGTCTACACAGACAGTATTATATTACGTACCTTTCTTTGTGCATGTTTTTAATGATGTTGAACAATAACGGATAGTTTCTTCAAATAATGCATGAATCATGCGATATTAACAATGGAATAAAATGCTGTCATAGTAAAATGGTCTGCTGCATACATATCAAGGCAAAGTCAAATTTTCTGGAATAAAAAAATGATGAGGTGAAGCAGTCTTGTTTTCAAAGGAGGAGATGATGCTGTAGCAATGTTCGGCTGCAATGATATATTCAATCAAATGACTGGTGCTGGTTTAATTTTAGGGATATGGACCTTTGGACAGGGAGATACTGGATAAGATTTTGCTCTCAGTTAACCACTATTAGTCCTCAAAACCACCATTACAATCAGTGGAGTTTATGAAATTTACACCAGTGAAACTGAGCTCAAAAGTATCTTTATTATATTAGTCCAGATGCATTCTGATGGTTTACAACACTAACAAGACCAGTTTAATGATATACAGTAAGTTATTTTTTAAAAAATATATTATAATTTGATTAATCTGCTGGATGCAAGTGGATTAAATTTTATTTTTATGTATTAATTACTGTTAGTTCAAAATGTCTATTACCAAGCAAGTTGTTCTGATTGGGCCTGGACCTGTTCCTATTAAAGTCAGCAGTAATATTTCCATTTACTTCAGTGGGAACAGGATAGGATCCCCTATAAAACATTCAAATAAAACCAAACATTTACAGGAGGAAAAAAAGAGGTGGCATCTTTTCTTAAATAAAATAATAATAATAGTCTACTTTCACAAAAAACAAAATCCTGGGCACAGGTGGAGTAGAGCCCACTAGAGCTGTGTGGATATTCCACACTCTACATTTATGGAGGTCACTACATATCCTAAGTGAGAGCCCCTTCAGAAGTGACCATATAAAACTTCTTCAACTGCCCAACTTCTCCCCATGATTGATGCTCCGTTTGGGCCCTGGAGGATGACTTTTGGAAGGCACCATATGATTAATTAAAGAGGAAGAATGTGTTAGATTCAAAAAGAAAAAGAAAAACACATTACACTTTAGGTATTTTCTTACAGTGTTCTACCTCAATCACGTGCAAATGTATCTTCTGCTGTTAAGTGCCAACAATACATGGAAAAAACAGATCTCTTTTATATGGCATATCCTTGGGAGACCTTACTGACTTAAGTTTATGTATGTTTGGGGTCCATTGTATTCAATGAAAAGGTTATGTATTATTGTGGGTCGGGATTGCATGTACTCTCTCAATGAGGAAGATGTGATATGAGGCCTAGGAGTTCAAAGTATTATACTGAAAATGTGCCAGACAACAATGGACTTCTGGGACAAAAAGCATGAAGTGGATTTCCTGGAAAATACCTAGGGAGTGGTTAATACTAATTCCCTATTTTCCCTATTTTCGGTTATGCAAAATCTCAGCCTGAAGACTGAATCAAAGACCTGAGCTGTATAAAGAAATGGCTGAACTGCCCAGCCTGATTCTGGGTCTGTATCTGAGACAGTTATCAACCTGTAACCATAGAGAAAACCCAGTTGTGGATTTTGCAGGACTGACACTTACCAGAGCCCGAGGCTGGAGTTGGGGTTGACCTCTGGTAAGCTTTTTAGCAATCGGGTAGGTTCTTTTATTGTTTTGAATACGTTTTCTCTGGAATGCTTTCACTTTAAGAATAAACATGCTTGCTTATAAAGAGCTGTGTGGTAACTAACTCCCAGCAATACACTGAGCATAGCCCCTCAAGAGAAAGCAATGTAGAGATCTTTTAAACAGTCTGATTTGCTGGGGACATCACAGTGTAGACAGGAAACTGTGCAGCCTTAAATATCATATCGCCCAGTCATGAAGCAATGAGATGCAGGTCTCTGCCCATGAGTGGTGACAGCTGAGAACCAGAAGCATGGATGGACGACAGAGGGGCAATACAGATGCAGCTAGGACAGGGCTCTTACCTCCAGTATGAAAAATGTACATACCTATATATAGCAGCTATTGCTTGGGTTCCAAGGACTCAACAAATAGTCCACAGGACATTCACATTATGGGCTTGATTTTGAAAGATAGCCGTTAAACTGTGTGGATGCAATTTTGCACCTGCAATTAACGAGACTACATTTTGGCATCCAGAAATTGCAGGCTCAAATGAGAGAGATTTAGATACAATCTGACTGAGTCCAGAGATAAGGAAATTAGATTACAAAATCCCTTCATAATTTAAGCAGATGCAAATTTATGCCCACAAATTTAGAAGCCAACTGAGAGGCTGATTCATTATGTTATAGTCCATATATCATAACTAGGAAAAGGACTTTGAAATTATCTATAAATCAGTTTCAGAGTTTAACAGGCTATTTGTAGGTTTACTGTGGAAACTAGATATTTTTGTTTCAGTATTTGAATTATTATGAAAATATATATTTTACACCCACACAAAAAAACCTACACTAAAACAACATTATTAAGGTCAAAGTCAAGCACTCCAAAATTCAAAATGTGGAATATTTTGACCAGCTAGAAAAATGTCAATTAAAATGTTTGTCAACATTTTTGAGGGTTTTTCCTCCCCGTACATCAAAAACTTTCATTGGGAATTCAGAAAACTTCTTCTAGCTCCAGTCAAAAATCATAATCATTGCAATTTAATAAGCAATATGTGCTCTTATAATAAAACTCAGGCATGTGTGTCCTTTGACCAAGTTCTTTCTTTTCATCTCTTCTTAACGCTTGTCTTCACTGACAAAAAAGTATTTTTACTGTGGGATAAATAATACACATTGGCTATCCCACTGTAAAATGACAGTGGAGACAAGGAACTAGGTTTTATTGCGAAGTAAACTAGCCAAGGTCATCCCTAGTTGGGGATATAGTGCTGACTTTGGCTAGCTACCTTGCAGTAAACATCACACGTGTATTGTTTCCACTTAGGATTTTACAGAGAAATAACTATGGCAGATTTGTTACCTTGTTGTTTAAGCAGCAAAGACAAAGCCAGAGCATCACAGTGGCCCACCTCTGAATCAATGATCAGCTGCATGACCATTCTCATTGTGAGGTTGTCATTTGTATTACCATATTAACAATAAGATTTGCTCAGGTTTAAACACCAAACACATTCTTACAACTCTAATATCTATCTTAACAATATTAACACACAGAAGAGCCAGACTGGTGTCCAGCTATGCATTTGTCAGTGTTCAGTAAGGCCTGGGACCTTGGCTTGAGGTGGTACCAGGCCTGCCAATGCCACATGTAGTGTCTACGCTAAAGTGAGAGAGTGGCCCAGCTGCACCACTGTAGTGTTTTAAGTGTAGATATACCCTTATTCTCCGTTTAATTACAGTAAATCAAGCATGTAAACAAAACAAAAGGATTGTTCCAAATCTTCCTCATTCAATGAAGGCCTTGTCTTCACTAAGAAAAAGGTGTGCTTTTAACTGACACAAGTTAGTTGTCACATGATAAACCCTACTGTAAACATGGCTATTTGTATTTCAACGTTAGTTGGGGTGGGGGTGGGGGGACACTCAACCATAGGGTGTAAAAATGTCAATATCTTGACATTTAAACTTCAAATGTTTGATCTTGCGTTGTGGAGGAAAGGAAGCAAAGGGCGTAAGGTGAAAAAGATTTGTATGTGGCGAACGGTGGCCAGACACTAGATCAAAATTACTTAAAATAAAATGACAGTTCTTATATCTTAGGTAGTTAAATTAATACTAAAAGTATGTACCTTAGTTACTGATATTTCAAAGCATTTTTTTAGTAGCCGTCATTGTTTTATTATGTTGGTCATATGAACAGTTCTGGTATCTATCAATGAGTATTGACATTTTACTGTTTATTTCCTACAAAGAGTCCAGTCTGCTGGTTATTTTTTGACAAAGGAAATTCTCAATTGTTTTAAATAAGTTCAATTTACTAGAAAAATTATACTTTGTGTATGTGCATATTACCACAAATGAAGCTCAAAGTGGAACTTTCCAGCTTCATATCTCTGTATTTCTTGCAGGAAGTATGTCCCAAAGAGGGTATGAGTCACATTATTTTTAAAAAAGAGTAACTGGAGTATAGATAAAATTGAAAATAGTCTCTCCCTAAAAAATAAAGGGTTTTAATACCATGTGTCTCATATGTAACTTAAGTCTGTGGACTAGGATAGATTTAAAGACACATCAACTTCTTTCTTGCATCATTTTGGCACACCTTAAAATGAGATTAAAATCTAATACAGTACAACATGCCACTTGAATTTCTAGAGACTAAATTTACCTGCATCATCCCAATTTACATCTGCAGAATAAATTAGATGAGGAAGAAATGAGTAGAGCCAAAGTCCTTCAGCAAAGCACTTTCCCCACAGCAACAGTTGAATAGCATTGCCCTGCACTTGAGGAAATCAATAACATAATGTAATCCCCAATATTATGCTTCATTGTTTTAGAGGGGAGCATTAGAGAGAGGGGCTGGAGCTGGTCTTCAAATGGGGTATATAAGTACGGGTTTACTTATTTCAAAATGGTTAGAGAACGGGGACCCTTGTATACTCTTGTCTTGAGTTCTCCTACAACACAAGAAGATTCCAAATAGTCCCGAGCTGTTCTCTCTAAGAGCCAAATATTGGAGACCTTTAATTCAGCTAAACTCCCAGTGACTTCAGTAGAGTTTTACTCAATTAAGGTAGAAAGAATTTGACACAAAGTCATTAGACAAATATTGAACATTTTTAATACAAGAAGTATCAGTCACGGAGAAGAAAAGCCTTTTGATCATTGCTCATAAAAAGCCCTATCCTGATTCTACAGAAGCAAATGGCAAAATTCCCATAGGCCTCAAAGGGAGTAAGAGCAGGCTTGTCTGCTGCAGGACAGCAGTGCATAACATGTCTAACAGCTATTCTCCTCTTTTTGAGAAGTAACTGTAGTACGTAGTCATGAGACAGACTACTCTCGTAGGTCTGGTCCTATAGATCTTACTTGAACAGTAACTCCTATTCAAGTAAAAGGGAGTTTTGTGCATGCAATGCTGCAGCACCAGGCCCTAATACAGATTTGTTTTTCTTGTTTGTAAAGTCACAGTGTGGTAAAGATTTTAAGTATATATTAATAACTCCTTTACTAAAGAATAGCAATCAGCTCTGAGTAAATAAGACAAGTGAAAGGAAAATAAAATTGAAGAGGGATGATTTATTATTTTAGTTCCCAGTTTAATGACTTCAGTGTAAAAATAAAGTACTGTTTACAAGTAAACAAGCAAAATAAATTGGCAAATTAAATTAGCCTTTAAGAGCTTTCAGCAAATATCTATGCAGGGTTGGTCTTAAAAACAAAGCTTTTCAAATGAGTAAACCTCGATTTTCCCCCTTCAAGAATGACTTTAAAGGCAATTGTATTCATTTACGTCACTAGCACAGCTGCTAATGCTGCTAGAGTTACAAAACACCACATTTCAGAGTAGCAGCCGTGTTAGCCTGTATTCGCAAAAAGAAAAGGAGGACTTGTGGCACCTTAGAGACTAACCAATTTATTTGAGCATAAGCTTTCGTGAGCTACAGCTCACTTCATCGGATTCATTCAGTGGAAAATACAGTGGGGAGATTTATATATAGAGAGAACATGAAACAATGGAACATGAAACATACACATTGTAACCAGAGTGATCACTTAAGGTGAGCTATTACCAGCAGGAGAGCGGGGTGGGGGGACGGGACGGGACGGGTCGGACCTTTTGTAGTGATAATCAAGGTGGGCCATTTCCAGCAGTTGACAAGAAGTCTGAGGAACAGTGGGGGGTGGAGGAGGGGAAATAAACATGGGGAAATAGTTTTACTTTGTGTAATGACCCATCCATTCCCAGTCTCTATTCAAACCTAAGTTAATTGTATCCAGTTTGCAAATTAATTCCAATTCAGCAGTCTCTCATTGGAGTCTGTTTCTGAAGTTTTTTTTGTTGAAGAATTGCAACTTTTAGGTCTGTAATCGAGTGACCAGAGAGACTGAAGTGTTCTCCAACTGGTTTTTGAATGTTATAATTTTTGACGTCTGATTTGTGTCCATTTATTCTTTTACGTATAGACTGTTCAGTTTGACCAATGTACATGGCAGAGGGGCATTGCTGGCACACGATGGCATATATCACATTGGTAGATGTGCAGGTGAACGAGCCTCTGATAGTGTAGCTGATGTGATTAGGCCCTATGATGATGTCCCCTGAATAGATACATGGTCACAGTTGGCAATGGGCTTCATTGCAAGGATAGGTTCCTGGGTTAGTGGTTCTGTTGTGTGGTGTGTGGTTGCTGGTGAGTATTTGCTTCGGGTTGGGGGGCTGTCTGTAAGAAAGGACTGGCCTATCTCCCAAGATCTGTGAGAGTGATGGGTCGTCCTTCAGGACAGGTTGTAGATCCTTGATGATGCGTTGGAGAGGTTTTAGTTGGGGGCTGAAGGTGATGGCTAGTGGCGTTCTGTTATTTTCTTTGTTGGGCCTGTCCTGTAGTAGGTAACTTCTGGGTACTCTTCTGGCTCTGTCAATCTGTTTCTTCACTTCCGCAGGTGGGCACTGTAGTTGAAAGAACGCTTGATAGAGATCTTGTAGGTGTTTGTCTCTGTCTGAGGGGTTGGAGCAAATGTGGTTGTATCGTAGAGCTTGGCTGTAGACAATGCATCATGTGGTGTGGCCTGGATGAAAGCTGGAGGCATGTAGGTAGGAATAGCGGTCAGTAGGTTTCCGGTATAGGGTGGTGTTTATGTGACCATCGCTTATTAGCACCGTAGTGTCCAGGAAATGGATCTCTTGTGTGGACTGGTCCAGGCTGAGGTTGATGGTGGGATGGAAATTGTTGAAATCATGGTGGAATTCCTCAAGGGCTTCTTTTCCATGTGTCCAGATGATGAAGAGGTCATCAATGTAGCGCAAGTAGAGTAGGGGCATTAGGGGACGAGAGCTGAGGAAGCGTTGTTCTAAGTCAGCCATAAAAATGTTGGCATACTGTGGGGCCATGCGGGTACCCATAGCAGTGCTGCTGATTTGAAGGTATACATTGTCCCCAAATGTGAAATAGTTATTGGTGAGGACAAAGTCACAAAGTTCAGCCACCAGGTTTGCCATGACATTATCGGGGATAGTGTTCCTGACGGCTTGTAGTCCATCTTTGTGTGGAATGTTGGTGTAGAGGGCTTCTACATCCATAGTGGCCAGGACGGTGTTTTCAGGAAGATCACCAACGGATTGTAGTTTCCTCAGGAAGTCAGTGGTATCTCGAAGATAGCTGGGAGAGCTGGTAGCGTAGGGCCTGAGGAGGGAGTCTACATAGCCAGACAATCCTGCTGTCAGGGTGCCAATGCCTGAGATGATGGGGCGTCCAGGATTTCCAGGTTTATGGATCTTGGGTAGCAGATAGAATACCCCAGGTCGGGATTCCAGGGGTGTGTCTATTTGGATTTGTTCTTGTGCTTTTTCGGGGAGTTTCTTGAGCAAATGCTGTAGTTTCTTTTGGTAACCCTCGGTGGGGTCAGAGGGTAATGGCTTGTAGAATTTGGTGTTGGAGAGGTGCCTAGCAGCCTCTTGTTCATATTCCGACCTATTCATGATGACGACAGCACCTCCTTTGTCAGCCTTTTTGATTATGATGTCAGAGTTGTTTCTGAGGCTGTGGATGGCATTGTGTTCTGCATGGCTGAGGTTATGGGGCAAGTGATGCTGCTTTTCCATAATTTCAGCCTGTGCATGTCGGCGGAAGCACTCTAAGTCCAGTCTGTTGTTTTGACCTTCAGGAGGAGTCCACACAGAATCCTTCTTTTTGTATGTTGGTAGGAAGGTCTCTATGGGTTAGTATGTTGTTCAGAGGTGTGTTGGAAATATTCCTTGAGTCGGATTTCAGTGGAGGTATGATTAGTGAAGCGTGAGAACCGGTCCTCCCACAAATGTTAGCTAGAGATGGGTAAATTATTTCAAACACTGTGTAAGTAAAGAGTCCTTTTGGTCACAAATAGTAACTGTTTGAAGTGGACAAATGTGTTTGAAAGGGATCTTCTCTTTCTCTCACTCTCTCATTATGTAGTGTTTAAGTTACAGTATTCTTCATGGGCAAAACTATTCTTCCTCTGACATTTAGCGAGACATGATCAATTTCTCATGGGTCTCATATTTTACCAACCTCAAGGAAGATATTCTTGGAGGCTTTTAATAGCAGAATTTATTTTGCTCTCTTATGACTCTTGATGAACTGCCCATTTAAAAAATATTCAAACAACAATACATTGGCCTCCACATTAAAGTGATCACACCAGGAGATCTGGCCGAGATTTTCCATTCTCAAGTGGAAGGATGCTGGGTTTGTCTGCACATTCACCAGTACTGGGCTTGAATTTGCAGTCCCTTCTCTGGCAGAATTCCCACTGAAATCGTGGGGAGTTTTGCCTACACAGAGGCAGCAGGATCAGACCTAGTGTGTGCACTGGCAGCTCTAAACATAAACACATACTACCATTTTAGCTTGCTTTAAATTCTGGCTATTTCAGCAAACACACACAGGTTAGGAAATGAAAATGGGTAAAAAATCAATTCTGCTGTTATGTGGCTCACGGAATGTTTGCAAGTCTGGTGTGTTTTTAAAAAATGGCTACCCAACTGACAACGTATTTTCCAGGGGAAAACTACTGCAATATAAAATATATTCTAATCATTACACTGACTACACAGAAAAAGATATCACTAAAAAAGCTTTGTTTTTAAGAAACAAACAGGTAGCTGCTGTGTCACCTTACAGCTTGCTGATGTAGATTATGCTATAGGAAATGTACTTCATCAACTGAACATATCCCGTAGAAGATGACTTTCACAGTAAGAATAATGATTCAAATCCCATCAACAAGAGTGGGAATTTGCCTGAGTAAGGAATGAATAAAACCTGAGTAAGACCTCAAGGTTTATCATAATGATAAATAATAATAGCAATAAGTGTTTTGCACTTCCTTAGCACCTTCCATTTGAGCAGCTCAATGCATTTTGCCAGAATTAATTAATTAAACCACTCAAAACCCCTATTAGACAGGCATTAGTACTCCCTTATTTCCAGGTGGGGAAAAATGGGGAAGAGAGAGACTGAATAATTTGCTGAAGGCTCTCAAAACAAATAAGTGATGGAGCTGGGAATAGAACCCAGATCGTTTGACTCACAATCCTGTGCTTTAATCACTAGATAGCTGAATAGTAAATTCCATTCAGTTTTTTTAAAACAGATTGAGCTAACAATGTACACTTGCAAAATAGATTCTAAATATTCTCAATTTTTTTACAAATACAAAATGTGCACTACAAGTCCTCATCACAGATTAGCATTTACTTATTCAAGAATATCTGTTTTGTTCAAGAGCAGAGAATTTAAAATAAAATTATTTTTATACTGAACTGCTGAAACAGTACTGTTACTGTATACCCACTATCTGCATGAAGAGTGAAAATGCATAGGCACCTTTCTGAATCAATATCCTTCTCTTTAATATAAATAAAAGTCTTGTGTATCAGCAGGTCCATATAGCCTTCCTTTTAAAACAACACAACAAATAAAACAGTTAGGCTACTTGTGGTTTGCATTGTCCTTTTCATCTTTACTATCTTTCAGAGCAAAACTTTGTCCTGTAAATTCAGACTGTCTCAGAAAGAAAACCAAATAATGAGATACTTAAAAATACATTTCCCATATTTATTACTTGTTTTTAAGTAGTGTTTAGTCTATTCGTTTTGTGGAAACCCTATGTTTTATTGATTCACACTGAGGTATCTTACCAGGATTTTAAACTGAAACAAAATAAACGTGTTGTTTTTTTTAAAAGGAAGATACAATTTTAGGAATTATTTTGGGGGCTCTGCTTTGATTTAACGGAGATAATCTTTTGGCAGATCAAGAACCCTGCATGGCCCCTTTAAAAATGGATTGTTCCAACAACTAGGACTGAATGAGTCATTTCTAAACTGCAACTCTGCCAGTGGAATAACAGCTAATAAAAAAAGCTACAGTACCATTTAAAGGAAAATTCCAATGATCAGTTAATATTTCAGAGGCAAACTGGAAACAGCCCTATGCACCTGCTAAGCGGCTTGGGAAATGAGGGCAAGAGAAGCCTTTCCTACTTGTGCACCTGTGTAATATGGCTGGGGAGCACCATCACTGTGTTAACTTGGTGATAGCCTTACAAAAGGGACACATGGTGAGGCCCTGACCTCAAACAGCAGGCAACAGAGCTGGCCTGTGCAAAGAGGAGAAGGCCAAATGTTTCATCCACAAAAAGTATGGTGGAGCTTCAGTGGCAATATGCACTTCCTCATAACCTCAAGAAGAATTTTAGTGAAGTCAGCAAGAATTCTTCCTGCTCTTCCCACTGTAGCACAATCCCTGTGCTTGCCCAATACATGGGTATAACTTAGAGGCAAAGTATAGCCCCAAGTTAGTTAGATAAATATTTACTCTGGATAGAATTCATGTCCTCTGATCAAAGCCCAAGAAGCAACTAGGGGTGCAGGACATGTGTGTGTTGGAGGCACGGCTCAGGGTATCTGTGCATAGGAGCCACAGCTACTGTCCAGGTATTATAGAAGCAGCAACATGCTGCTGCACAGCCTCTCTGTGGGGTTTTCTTCTATGGATCAGCCAAAATTGTGGAGCTAGTGGCCATTCCTTCCTATTTGCTTATCTATCTAAAACTTCCCCACATGCTACTGCAAAGATGGGTGCCAGATAATTTAGCTCCACAGAGGAACAGAGTTCCATGTATTCTGTCCTTCCCAATCCCTTTCCACACAGCGGAAACACGCTTTGCACTGCACAGAGCACTTACCTGCCTGTGGATCCGGACACAGAATTTCACATATTCTGAACACATCATCTTCAAAACTGTTTTTAAGAAAAAACTGTTTACCCTTTTGCCCCTCCATGTCTGGGGCTTTTTCCATTTCTCTCTTCATTTGGGTTGCTATTTAATGATACTTCCTCGCAGAAGGCCCAGTCGAATGCAGAGGCCAACTAACAGAAACAGCTTTACCCCATGATGAACTATAACATTTTGCATTTTTGGTTAATTTACTCTAACAGGTGGTTAAAACTTCAGTGTTTTTTAACCATATGAACACAGATTAGAAAGTATCTTATTTCCCGGGCATTAAAAAGATGACTGTTAGGCACAGATGGCACTCAACAAACTGTTGAGGTGGCAGCATCAGCCCTAGCTATTCTTTTTTCATTATACGCATAACACTATCAAGATAGTACAGTATGCTTCTGAGTGCCTGAACAGCATGGGGGATAAAGATTTTCTTCTGCTAATCGAGAGTTCAGATTATCAGAAGGGCAGGCGCTCTGTAGCCGTTCAGCAGAAGGGTGGCCTCTCGCGCTGCCAGAGGCTCATCCTCTTCCTCCTCGCAACCCTGGCCAGCGGTTTCTGCTGTGCCCCACCAGGACTGCAGCCTCTGTAGCTGGATGCAGCAGACAAGATTCACCAGTGCGGGCACATGGAGGTGTAAATTAGACCTCCTTGTCAGCTAGGCCTCTCCATTGCTTTTCTCTGAACCCATGAAGGCTAGAAACTACAGGGTGACTTAAACTTTAAAAGTTTTACTGGTATAACTATGTCCATTAGGATTGTCAGTTTTTGCTGACATAGATATACCAATAAAAGCCCGAGTGTAGATACAATTATACTGTTATAACTGTGCCTACAGCTTATTTTGGCTCCTGAAAAGGAATTATCTATAATGGAATAAACATTTTTAGAACTGTGTAACTGCAACTACACTGGGGATGGGGGAGTTGATGCTTTAAGTGTATTGGAATAGTTAAAATGGCAACACTTTCTACTGTAGACAAACTTTTACTTTTTTAAGTGAACACTGAGATGCTCATCTAATTCCAAGATGGCAGGAGCTGAATTTTTAAGACAAACACCAAATATTGTGAGATTAGTAATAAAATCGCAAGAGCTGGCAACCCTGAGGTATCAACAGTGAAGCTCTCCGAGTGATTGGAATAATTTTTATTATTACATTGGTGTTTTCCGTTAAACAAATCACAAAGCAGATCAACACATCTCTGCTCTGACACGGCGTGAGAAAGTTTGGGGAGGAGAGTGCCTGCTTACTATTTATTGATTTAGTCAAGTTAGACACGATGTGAGACACTTACCCTTTCTAACTGATGATCAGTAGAAATAATAATTTATTCTGAGATAGTTAATAAAAATAGTTATGGAATGAATGCAAGCCGGATTAACAGCTCTGTATTCAGAAAATAAAATAACTCACATATTACTTGTAATAATGGAAGCCACACATGCCATTTGTATACAGACACTGAAATCTCTGCAACTCCTGGGACTGTATTTTTTGCAAATTTTACTACGGAAACATTTTTTTATTTTTCCAATTTGGACTCTTAAAGCCCTATTTATATTTGGAAGCTCTTAGTACTCATAAAGCAAGATATAAATATAACCCTGGCTAGACACTGGTATAATGCAGACTAGAGCTGTGCTACATTGGCATAATGCAGACACATGTAGCTCTGCCAGTATCACTCCTTTTTTACCTGCAACACACTAACCTTACTTAAGCAGCAATGACTGCTAATTATGCCATGCTGGTTTGTGGATGTGGTCAGATGTCAACAATGGAGAACACAGAGAACTTGTGGCTCTTTGTGACCAAGCATGCATGAACTTTGGTCCACAGAGGCTGGAAACACAACTAAGCATTAAACTCTTGTGGAACAGACTAATAACCCTTTTTCCCCTCAAAAACTTTCTGATCTGGAAACCTTCTTTGTTTTCTGTATTATTCTGAATATTTTTAAAGGAAGCGATAACAATAGCTACTGTAAAAATATTAATCTCAAGATTTCCTTTTGTAAATTTTTTGACTCTAAATTAAGTTTTCCCCACAACTTGCCACCATTATCTTTCATCCAGAGGCAAAATCCATGAAATATAAACTGCCATCCACAAGGATTTTAATTACATTATTTCACAAATAAGCAGTTTTGTAGAAAATTGTATCATTTGGAACCACTCTGTTCTGTTTTGGGTGAAAACATCATTAAGTAATTTTATGAAACAAGTACGTAACAGAAAGCTATCCATGCCTACTGGGCTCTTTCCAACACTGATCCGGCAAGGCAAAGACAAGGGACCTCACAGGATATGACCCCTGAACTGTAAGTTCTTCTGGGCAAGAACTATGTGTTTAAGGAGTCCACAGAGTACCATACACGCCACTGAGGCTGCAAAAATAAATAAAAACTGCACTAACAGTAAAGTACATATTACATAGAAGTCCGAAGTGTAGAGTTTATTCCCTTCTCTGATTCATGTGGTAGAACATGACTCCAATGCTCGGTTCTCCCTTTATGCATGTTGTCATTCTGCTTCCTACATGTGTTTGCAGTGGGTGTTTGCAGCATGCAGGAGACTAGAATGGTAGAGTTAAGGTTTCTGTGCAGAGAAGAGAATTTTGCCCTTGGGATGAATGTTTTCCATAGCAAAAATCTTTCTGTGCATATGCAGTAGCTAATTTTTAATAACACAATAATTCCTGTTTTCTTTTTTCAGAGGACCAGAAGCAATTATAACATATTGTTAACTAACAACCTTGCCTCATTCCATTTATAAAATCAAAGCTGTTTTTTAAATTAATACAAGTGAAAACAAGCATCTTAAACGGGTAAATTTATTTTTCACTTGTTCAGCTTGAAAATGTTTAATCACAGAAGTGCTGATACGACTGTATGTATACTGGTTTGACCAGTGCCATTGGTTGTTTTGCCATTATCTACAGTGGGGAACAGATTCAAGCAATCTTTATTAACACAAGTAGTTCCACTGAATTCAATGGGACAATTCACATGAGTAAGAGTTGCAACAGGAGTTCTTTAGTCTGTAAATGTTAATATAGCTGAGGCCTCACAAACTTTATACAGACTGGATGTACTCTAAAGGTAATTCTTTATTTGCTCACAATTTATTCTGAGCATTGGTTTAGTCAAGGATTTGTATACTTTTATTTAAGGCGGAATACACTGCGCATAGAACTGTTTTATATATGGTTCAGAGTGGTTCTCAACCTTTCCAGACTACTGTACCCCTTTCAGAAGTCTGATTTGTCTTGCACACCTCAAGTTTCACCTCACTTAAAAACAACTTGCTTACAAAATCAGACACATAAAAATACAAATGTGTCAGAGCACACTATAACTGCAAAATTGCTTACTTTCTCGTTTTGTCTGTATGAAATTTTAGTTTATACTGACTTTGCTAGTGCTTTTTATGTAGCTTGTTGTAAATCTAGGCAAATATCTAGAGGAGTTAATATACACCCTGGAAAGACCTCTGCATACCCCACTGGTTCAAGACAATATGTGAGGAAAGGAAGCAATCACAACACAACATAGATAACTGGCACACATTTAGACTCATATTGTTTGGTACCTGTATAAATTTAATTGTGGGTAATGGAGTCTATTTCACTGTCACTTGGGGTGCTTAACAGCATCCTGTTTTTCTAGGAAGATGAACCAGGCGTTCCTGTTTCTCCAAGATAAAAAAAAAAAAGACTGAGAAAAATATTTTTCTAATAGAGGCCAGCCTGACAGAAAAAGGAAATGTACATGAGACAATATCCTCAGCAACAGCCATCCCTTTAGTAAAGTAAACCAGACAATATTCCAAAACTACTCAAATAAATGCAAACATCTGATTAAATCTACAGGGAAAATTTGCAAGGTAGCACAAAATGGAAACTGACAAAGCTCCTATAATAAGGGATATTCATTATACTGTTTTATTTGCAAGACTATGTCTCATTTTATCCCCTTAACATACAGCTTTCTCTAAGATTCATATTGCAGAGAGAATGAGGAAGACAGATGATAATCACCAAGATACCCTATGTCAAAAATTCAAAGTGAAATGGATGTTTTAAGAGATATACTTTGCCAGAGCCATACTGCACCAAACAGTAGGAGCACTTACAGTGCCAAGTTTGGGCATTCGTTTGAATAGAAAAATCAATATAAATGCCTCCATATGACTTCTTTTAGTCTGAAAGCCCAATGGTTTTTATTTAAATTTAGTTCAAAACAGCGTTAATTAAACAACATTCAGTCTGTGGCAGGTTTTTGTTTTTAATAGGAGCAATTGCAAATCATGAAAGAGCTGCTTGCTGGACATTCACAAGTCCTGAAATCATTTTTGGGGCCCACAAACTGTCAGCACATTATTATGCTACATCACAAGGTGATGATAATGCAGCACAGCATGATCTTCACCCAAATGTGATAGTAATGCAATGACATGATGGCGGAGTTTGTTCCATCGAACAAATTCATAGAGGCGGCAACTATAGCTTGTGACACAAACAATACAAATTACGAAACTCCAAGTTACGGCCACCTCTCCATCCTTCGCATATGCCATTGTGAAAAGAGGACAAAAAGAAAAGTATGAATTGCTCAGGAATATATAGACAACTGGGTGAGGTAAGAATAAAGTTAAGCTTTCGGGGCTCTATGTCAAGAATGTAATAGACTGTGAATGTAGTTTTTGCCACACATTATGTCTCCCTCACTGCCACTCTTCCACTAGGGATTCTGAGAAGTTCTAGCCTCAGTACTTTTAGGAGTATAGTTAAATCTTTTCTTTGCAATTTACAGTATGGATTAGATATGTTGATTTACTTTTGATATTATTATACTATGAAGTAGTTTGAGATGTTTGCAGCATGAAGCTCTGTAGATATATTGTGTATTGTAATATTTTTATTGCATGCACAGCAAAATAAGTCATTATAACAAATGTGTAATAAACAGTTTGTACATTATGCATCCTTAACACTAAAGGTTTTTGCAAAGCTGTTTAAGTGTCAATTACTCAACCTTCCCACTCCCAAGCACATATCGGGGGGGAGGGGGTTGAGTTTGTTTGTTCATTTACATTGCTGTAATGTAACGAAGTTGATCAATCTTTGTTAGGATTTGCTTACACAGGAAAATACCCTTCACTTTTCTGACAACTGTTAGCCCAAACTTAATTTTTATGAGCAAGTTATAAAGACTTCAAAATAGGTCATTGTTAGTTTGAAGTTTAATGACACTTCCCATAACTCTAGAGATGTCACAAATTGAAACCTCATTCTATCTTCGCTATTGTCTACTTTCAGTGATTTGATAGACTAAAGATGCAGGGAGAAAAATAGATATGAAACCACAACTAATAACTTCTGGTGATATAGTACTAGTTATTATGATGGAATGAAAATCATGCTTTTATTAAAATTTGCCATATGCTCTTTTAACTCTCACCATTTACTTTTTGAAAAGGCAGGAATTGTTTCAAATCACAAAAGTCTGCATAAAAAAGTTACAGTTCAAGAATTTTACAACAATTATGTAGCATTAAAGGAGAAAACTGTACTGCCAACATTTCAGTGATTAATCTTGGGGTAATAAATTAAGTCATTCAGACTAATTAGCTATTGAAGCATTCTACTTTTTGCCAGTCAAGTTCAAAGTGTTGCAGCAACCATAATTTGGGAATTTTAAAGTTTTTATTCCCCCAAGCTAATGTGATGATCAACACCATAACCTGCAGGTGCACTCATAGGGTATTGCATGCTAAAAGCAGTGGCCTGACATTAAACTCTCCACATTCCTGTACTACTGTTTCAACATGTTGTTGGCACAGATCCAGCCTTGATCATCATTCTGCTGCTGCATTAGGATGATTTTATATTTGCTCTGAAACCTAAAGAACAGAAACTTTACGTATAATATTTTGCCTCCATTTCATTCTACTTTTACTTAATTTTTCTTTACCTTTTATTAAATGTTCACAGAGAAATCCTGAAAATAAAGTCTACTTAACAAAAAAATACATATATGATTGATCAAAACAGTTTTATAAGATAGTATAATTGACATTATTTTTTCATTAATATGAAGTCTCCACTTTAAAACAAATTTTAAAGGTACCAGTTAACATTTTTAGGCTGATCTTTCAAGCAGCCTAAAATAATTAAATTAATTACTTATGCTTGGTTCTAACAAATTAAGTGGCGTCCACATGCTGTGATAGCACTGCTTTTCTTGGGCCAGTGCTATATTCCTAGCATTAATGATCATCCCTGTTATGTTAGGAGTAAGTCAACTGTGTGTATGAATTTTCTTTTTTAAACTTTTATTTGAAGATTCCATTTCAAAGAGAATTCTACTGGGGAAATGAGAGACATAGACCGCACCAGGGGGAAAAAAAAAAAACCTACAAAGGTAAATCAATTTGGGGGCCAAAAAATCTAGATAGAATTCTTCAAATCAGAATAGTCCTGCTTAGATAAGTAGAAGCCAGGAAAAAGAAAAAAAAAAAATCTGCATTCTAGCCATTATTGAATAGGAGTTATCTGACCTATTCCACGACTGGGGAAGAGGAAAGAAGGTCTCAGTGACAAAGGCAGCTCATTCATCTTGCCCACAGGTATATTTAAATTAACAAAACCTGGTCCGATGAAGTGAGCTGTAGCTCACAAAAGCTTATGCTCAAATAAATTGGTTAGTCTCTAAGGTGCCACTAGTACTCCTTTTCTTTTTGCCAGGTAAAGCTTGACCATCCCCAAGATAGGAGCATTAGCGTTCATTTTCCTAGTTCAACAGCTTCTACCAAATGGAACCAAACACTTCTACTGTTACAAAAAATAATGAAAAAACAGAAGGGAATTTTTAATTTGAAAACTACACTTCGTGCCTTATCCTGACAAATGTTGAACCTCTACAACTTTAGCTGAAGTCCACATTAGGTCTGGGGCTCAACATCACTCAGGATTAAGTCCTATAGCCTACAGTTTCAAGAGTGAAAAGTGAATTTGGGTGCTCTACGAGAGTCACCTTAGAAGACCCTGATTATTTCCAGAAAGTGCTGAGCACCTGCTCTCTGAAAAATAGTCCCCTTTCAGATGCCTCAAGTTGGTGCACACACCCCGGAAGAAAGCACTGCCTTTGTCGGGAATGGGAATTCAGCTTTCAGATGGGTTGCTTCAATGGATTCAGGGAATTCAGGAAGATAAATATTGCATATAACTCATGCATGACCTAAGGAGTAGGCTATCTGTAAAACTGGTAAATCATTAGAAATACATTAGACATTATAGTTTGCAAGATAAAGATTGAGTCCAACTCTCCTGTAAGCCCAATGAAAAACTGCCACATGCACGTACTGTGGGTGGATCCTCACATATCAGTATGGGTCAAGCCTTTGCTAGGAAGAATGCAGATCTGGAGCAAAGTCACTCTTGGACAGCATTGATTTCTACTCTTTTGTCCTCGTCCCACATATGGAAAGGTGAACGGGATGAAAACACAGTGGGGGAACCAGAGGTGAAAGTAAGCCGGTCCGCTCCGGTATGGCATACTGGCAAGAGCCAGTACACCATGTCAGACCGGACCGGCTTTCCCAGGCTCGCGCTTTAAAGGGCCCCGGGCTCCCTGCAGCAGCCGGAGCCCCGGGCCTTTTAAAGCGCTGCCGGAGCCCCGGGGTAACGGCGGCAGGGCTCCGGCGGTGATTTAAAGGGCCCGGAATTCCGCTACGGTAGCAGTGGCCAGAGCCTGGGGCCCTTTAAATTGCCCCAGGGCTCCCAGCTGCCTCTGCTGGGAGCTCCGGGGGTGATTTAAAGGCCCCAGGGGCTCCCAGCCGCAGCCGGAGCCCTGGAGCCTTTAAATCTTGATTTAAAGGGCCCAGGTATTTAAAGGCCCCGCCTCTTCCGGTTGAGGCCATGCCTATTCCGGTTGAGGCCACGCCCCCCTGCTCAGGACTCCGGAGTACCGGTAAGTTCTTTAAATTATTTTCACCCCTGCGGGGAGCCAATGGCAGAATGGATCATCAGCAAACCATTCAGCCAGGATGGGAACGGTAACTCAGGGGACAAAGCAGAGGGTCTAGCCCCTCTACTGGATAGCCTCACAGTTACTCAGGGTCCATGTATGAAGCCTAGACCCATAGCCCTTCTGTGAAGCCACAAACTTCTCTCTGTCAGGGGGAAAATATGATGCTAACTCCATACATTCAAACTCAAAGTTTTGGAAGCTATATTCCACTTCTGGAACGAGAAGGGAGGGAGTACTTTCTATGGGATACTGTATCCCACTCTGGATCCAATCCTGTAATCCCTTACTCAGGTGAGAAATTCTTACTCACAGGAGTAGTCTGGGTCGATGAGACTATGTGCTTGAATAGGCATAGCTCACTTGAGTAAGGATTTGTGGAATCAAACTGTTTGCTGGTAACAGAAAAAAAGCTACAACACACCTAACCAATTTTATTTTGTAATGCCATTTTTCCAACATTAATGTTTCTTGGTATCAGGCAGTTTATCTAGTAAAATGTTTTACAATACCTTCATTAGATTGTAGTGACAATAAATAAATTTTAAAAACCTATCAGATCACATGATTTGTTAAGGCTGTGCCTTACTATTACAGCTTGTTTTTTCCCACTGCCTTTTAAGATAAACAGTCATAAAGAACAAGAAAAAGTTCAGCAGCACTGATCAAACAAAGCCTCAACTGATAGTGTCTTTTAAAAAAATACTTTAATAAAACCTCAACCCCTAAATAGAACTATTAATTCAAAAGTAAAATGTTCGGCCAACTAAAAAGAGGACTTAAAAGAAATTACAGAAAGCCATTTGTCAATTCATGTCTCAAAGTTTCCACATAGCTTTGTTTCCCCTCTCCAGATGCAAATTAAATGCAAGGTAAAAACAATAACCACTGCTCCCAAGGGTGGAAAATGTAATATCTTATTGTGTAGTATTCCTGCTGAGTCAGTTGCAACGGAGTCTCTGTTACAGCTGATCACGTCAATAGTCCTTGAACTAACAATTCTCTAAAAAGGCCTTGACAAGATAGATCAGAATAACTCTGAAGCCCAGATTTAACTCTCAATTGTTTGGGTTTGTGAATAAATTGTCAATAAGGAATTGAAAAATACTTGCATTTTACAGGGAAAGAATATACTCAAAGTCAAAAATTACCCAATAGTACCAAATAAATACCTCCAGGAATTCTCAACAGCCAGACTTTAAAGTTGACCTGAAAAATATTTTTTTTAAATTGGGCTTGTGCCCATCTCTGTTTCGATATTATGTTTAAAGAAGGCATTTTATTGTTGCTTTAAAGTCTGGGAGGTTCTTTTTCTCTTTCTTTTTAAACTTTAGGAATATGAGGAGTGTCAAGTTTGGTCTTTCCTGGCTTTGCCAAAAGATCTCCTAGATGCTCAGTCTATAGGGTTGCCAATTTTGGTTAGACATTTTCCTGGAGGTTTCATCACGTCATAATCTTTAATTAAAGATTAATCTTCAAATCCTGGAGACACCAAGGCGATCCTAAAGGGTTGGCAACCCTATGCTCAGAGCATGTATACTGTGAGCTCTTCAACATTTATTAAATGAGCATAAGTGTTGAATCTTTAACACATTTAGTTTCTGGAAAATATTAGTCAAGCACTGGAATTAAATGTGTTATATAAAGAAAAAGTGTTTTAAACACCTAATTCAAAATCCCTTCCCCTCTACTTGCTCAGTTTCACTCTCTTGATTCTTCCGATGTCATCTTTTCACTGATTCTCCAGTCACCATAGTGTCGCCCAAGCGTAGACAGAAATCTAAATTTTTAATGTAAAACATGATCAAACAAGTAGACCCTCACACCTCTTCTGAAAAAAAAAAAAGTCATTTCGATGATAGGTACAACCTACAAACTGGGTGAGGCCAAGTTGGGAGACACTGTGGCCAGGCTAGCTGGGAAATGAACTGATTCAGCACGTCTCTAGCACTTATCGTGAAGTCCTGGGCTGTTAACTAAGCTGCCCTCCACCTGGACCTGGAGGGAAAGAAGTAGAAGGGTCAGTGGCTCTACCACCTATCCTCCATCAGCAAAGCTGCCCCTGCTGGCACAGGGATTGTACATTGCACGTGCACAAACACATGTGCCTGCCTACAGGCTGAATCTGGCCCAATCGTTTTTTATTCAGATTAACTTCACCTTGCCTATTCATTCTTAACCTAGGCATGGGCCGTGAAGTAATATGAACGTGCAAAAAAGCATTTTTCCCATCCTTATTTCCAAGCACAGTTAAACTTCTGTCTGCGTAAGCATGCAATAAGATGCGTAAAATGTCAAAACAATTAGGAAAATGTAGTGTCAAAACCAAAATTGGAAAGAATAAAACCTTTTGTAAAGAACTCCCACACTAAATTCTAGTCTTGTCAGCTTGAAAATCTTGACCTTTTAATGTAGTCCCAGACAATGCTGTACAGTACTGGCCATGTAATGCAGGCTGTATAATGTAGTAAATGCATTTACTGCTGCAAAGCCCGCTTTGTTTGAGCTCCGTAATGTCTATTCTAGGTGGATTATGGGACAGGAGCTGCAAAGGGATGGTCCAGAGAATGTCTATATCAGACTTTCTACAAGGTTTAGGCAATAGCACAAGTTATACAAGAACTAACTTTCAACTGGAAAAATTACTTTTGTCCAACTTGTCCAATTATCTGGACAAGCTATGCCTGTTTCAAGTGGAAATGATTGTTTCTTTGGAAGTTTTTAGAAATCCCATATTTTGATAAAATTTTGAAAAGCAGACTCCGCATTGACAACCACAACTTGATGCATACAGAGAACCACATTTATGCACATAAATCACAAAACACATATTTAGATGACCAACTACCCGGTTTGTGTACCCCAAACTAAATTCCCAAAGCTATTAGCCAGGTACGGAGTCCTTTAAAAATATAATCCATAATCAGCAATGTATTTTATGATCCTATTAAATATCAGTGGTATGAACATATTTTATGAAAGTGCCTTCCTCTTATTTCAATCAAGTCTCTTCCTATCACTCTGAATTCAAATAAGCAGTTTGTTTTGTTCTATAACAGGATGCATTCAGGACAAGTATCATAGCTTGCACAGAACATGCTAAAGCTTCTAAAAATAATCCTACAGGAGGTGCCTCTGGTGGAGGAAATCTCTGTCCTGTCAAGGAAGTGCCACCTTCAGAGAAGGCCATGAGATCAACCTCATCGATCCCTGGGGATCTAGGTTAGGGCCATTCATGTAGAAGCACCAGCTCCACCTCCAGGAATCCTGGGATGGGGGCTCTGCGGAAAAGGTACCACCACTTCAGGCTGCATTTTATCTTTTATAACGGAGACAATTTACCATCCATTGTGTCTGTTTAGTTTTCCGTAGTGTGAAAGTAGAATGAATTATATTGAAATTATAATTCATTAAAGAAATGCTGCTTGAAAGGTTTGTTGAAATATAGTTGTCAGGAAGAGAAACATTAAGGAGTGTGAGACAATGGGTCCTCAAACTAATTAACTTAGAGCTCCTACTGAGCTAGGAGATTGGTAAACGTTAGTATGCAAATAAGATATTTATGTATATTTGTCAGTTTCTGCTTCCTTTTGTCTCCTATGTTAAATTGGCTTTGGCTTATCTGTATAAATAAGTTAGCTTGAGCTTTTGCAGGGGGCTCACATATATCTGGGTGCATTGGCAAAAATATATCTGGGTGCTTTGCTAATAAACAGAGTGGTCTGAAAAATTCAGTGAGTCTTGAATCTGACTTTGACAGTAGACAAGGACACTGGGCTAGTCAGTTTCTTTTCCATTCCAATTTCTGATACTCATGAATGCTATCTTTCTTCTATAAAAGAAAAGGAGTACTTGTGGCACCTTAGAGACTAACAAATTTATTTGAGCATAAGCTTTTGTGAGCTACAGCTCACTTCATTGGATGCTCAAATAAATTTGTTAGTCTCTAAGGTGCCACAAGTACTCCTTTTCTTTTTGCGAATACAGACTAACACGGCTGCTACTCTGAAACCTATCTTTCTTCTATATCTTTCTTAGGTACTTATGCCCCCATCACCATTGTATCTTAGTGCTTCCTAATCTTTAATGTATTTGTCCTTACAACACCCCTGTGAGATAGCAAAGCACAATTATCCCCATTTAACAAATGGGGAACTGAGTCATAGAGAGACTAAGTGACTTGCCCATGGCAGAGCAGAAAATGAACCCATGTTTCCTACAGCCCAGGGCTAGCACCCTAACCACTGGGCCATCCATCCTCCAGGATACTGTTATGTTTAGGTTTACCACACTGCATGTGAACGCTTAAAGCTAAAAAAAAAACATATTATTCAGATTTGTACAGCTGACAGTAAATGTCCTTTGAAGTTTTAGGAAGTTATGAGACATCTTACAGTTTACAAAATTAAAAACAGATTATATTCCAATTTAAAAAAATACAGACTTAAAAAAATATAAATTACGTCTTGATTAGGAACTTCTATTTCAAGTTCATTTTGTGAGGCCTTTCTTTTTATGGCTCACTAAACACTTGAAAAATGGGAATGAGGAATACTGAATAGAAATGGTGAGAGTGAGTGAAACAGGAAAGCTGACCTTGGAAGAAAAAAGATGGAGTGGAACAGTAGGATTAATAATAGTGTGGAGCGTAACTGGGCCACTCACTATGACTGGGTGACTTTTATCCTCTACTGGATGAATCATTGGACAGTCAGAGAAGCTCAATCCGTAGAGGAATTGGGAAAAGTCAATATTTAGAAGAGCTCCGTACAGAAATGAAAATCCTGCCCCAGAAAACTAAGAAGGCATCAGCATAGGTGCTGGAACTAGGGGTGCTACTGTGCCCCCAGCTTGAAGGAGTTTCCATCATACACAGAGGTTTACAGCTTGGTTCAATGGCTCTCAGCACCCCCACTATAAAAATTGTTCCAGAACCCCTGGGCATAAGGAGATGTCACTGTAAAAGTTTAGTGTAACTGCAGTAAACTCTGTTCAGCTTCCCAAATAAGGGAAGAATATACAGGCACGGGCACAATTATGTTCAGAAAACAACATATTTTCAAAAAAAACAAAAAAAAAAACCCCAGAAAACAAATTAACAAAAAATAAAAAAAACAGGCTCTCCTCAACTGCTGGAGCCACATCTGACTTTTACAAATTATCATAGGAAAGAAATACTACAGTATAGTATAATTTCCCTAAGATTTACATTATTTAAGAGTTCATATGCCGGGCACAGGCATTAACATAACACTGGGTCTGGATTTTGATTTAACCAAATGTTAAAAAAAAAAAAAAAAAAAAAAATCACTCTCCCCTCTCTATATAAAATGAGAAAAAAATTAATCAATGCCACAAGTCTGTATGTTTAAATTCAGCCCACATGACATTTCCTTGTAGTTTAATTGCTTCCATACAATTTATATCTTCTAGTCACGCTAGGCCCCAGAGTACTATATATGCTTTGTTACAAAGAAGCTCTTGTCCTATAATAACCTCCATAATCAAAGTAAAGGAATTATGGGTAAGGCTGAGCAGACTGAGTGAAATAAACAGGTTTTCAACTTCATCCAAAGCATACTTAAAACAGGAAACGAGTCAAGCCTAACCACTGGCTCTTCCATCAGGATTTGAGAGAGAAAACAGCAGAGAGCTGCAAATGACAGACTGTGTAGTCTCTACATAGTCAGACAGTTGAAATCAGACACATTTATCATTCGGGTTCAGCAGATTACCCTGCATACTGTAGCCTATTTATGCATTATAGAGTTGAGGTGTTCAGGGAGATTTTCTTTTCAATCAGCTCATATTACTTTAGTGAGTTTTAAAAGTTGGTAACACCAACTCACTAAAAAGATTTTAAAAAACCAAAAAAATCCCATAGTGATACTTCTCCCTTCTTATTCTGATTAGCCCAAATGCGTTATAAATCCTTTGCTCCTTTAGTTAGGTCAAGTACACATTTTCTGGAATGATCCCAAACAAAAAGTTTAGTGTTCTAGGTTAATAGTATGAAAATATGTAAAAGGTATTTGAACAGTCACTTTATTTTTGTTACCCTTCAGCATACAATATCTATTTGCAGGTTTTTCTCCCTTTAAAAAAGTACTAGCTGATATTTGTTTTGAACACTACTGTATATGGAGCAATCAAATTTCCTGCTGACACCAACAGATAGATACATAGGTGATTGGTGTCATCCATTCAATACACACAGGACTTTAGGCCTAACCCACAGACAAAGTTGCACTAAATGTGCAATTTTATACTACGTAAGCTACAGTCGTGCAACTCTGCATGCAGACACTTAAAATCATATAAATGTTGGACTGGAAACGATCTTCTATTGGTTAAATCAGTTTTACTTGTGCCATTACATTTACAGGTGCAAGCTAAACAGATATAACCAGTTTTAAACTGATATAAGAGTATCCACACAGGGATTTGCGCTGGTTTTAAAATAAATCATAGTTAAACTGGAGCAACTTCTGAGTGTAGACAAGCCCTCAGTGATAGGTTTCTCACATATTTCACCCAAGAAAACCTTTCTTGGCAATAGTTCTGAGGCCTACCACAGGGCTCATGTTTAGCCATCTTCAGCTGGAACTTCCAGCAGAGTCATAAATAAGCATTTTAGTCCCCCGGGGAAGCAATCATATCCTCTTCCCCCCCCCCCCCCCCCATTTCTGCCTTCCATTTAGCACAGAGGTTTTCAAATTGTGGAGTGCGCCTCCCTAGAGGAAGTGCCCCACAGTTTGAAAACGGTCGCACCCTGCCAGGAGCCAGCAGATCAGAAGCTGATGGAATGGCCTTAGTCCACTCAGGCCCCCGCGGCTCTCCATGCTGTGGGAGCCGGAATACTGGCTGGCTGCCCGCTCAGCAGACCTCCCTGCCGTGCTCCCTGAGCCAGGCCGCCTCTGCACAGCCTAGTGCTCCCAGGCAGAGTTGGTGGCACAACTTCAAGCGGCGCCCCAACATGCTCTTGCCACTGCCCTGAAGGAGCTTGGTGCTGGCCAGCAACACCCTCTGAAGCCGACCGCTACCCACGGAGCCTGGCTGCCATGAGATGCTCCCTGGAGTGCTCATTCCTCTTGGGTACCTGGCTCTCAGCAGCCCAGTCACACTCAGCTTGCTACCTGGGGACCTGCCATTGCAACCGGGTCACTCTCCCCACACTCCCTGCGCACAGAGCGGAATCACCCCTTTCTCCCCTTGGCTGCCCTACCCCAGCCCCATGGCTTCCGGGCTCAGGGTCACACAGACTGAACTCTGAACTTGGCCACACGATCCTGGTGCCCAGCCCAGGGGGCAGGCAGCTGCTGGCAGAGTGGACTCACTCTCACCAGCTCCAGAAACCAAGGCCGGGAGAACAGAGCAACTCCTAAAGTTACCATATTTCAAGTTCCCAAATAGAGGACACTGCCAGGGGAAGAGCAACTGGAAAGGGCATTTGGGGGATGCCGGAGGGGTTATTTGGAGGGCACTGGAGGAGGTACCTGTGGCAGGGGAACCCACTGGAGGGGGGGCTGGGCCGGCTTAATCGGGGGGCCCCAGCTGCTAAATGCAGAGCTCCTGCTTCCCCCTCCCCATTTCCTCCTCTCCCTCCCTCCATATCCCCACCCCATTCCACTATCCCCTTCTCTTCCCCTGCCCTATCCCATTCCCCTTCCTTCCCCACTACCTCTTCCGCACCCCACCTCATCCCCCTTCCCCTCTTACATGAAGAGAAATGAATTAACTAATCAGATCACTTATTTACCATTTCCTCCAGTGAAACAATCTGATTTTAAAAGCATCTACTCTAAGTATTCATATATGCCTTTGGAAAAGAAACCTTATATTTCAATGGAATTAGATATTATTTGTTATGAATATTCCTTCTTTTCATTTAACTCTAAACTATAATTGTATGTTTAATCTTACATTTGGCAGCCCTTGCTCGTAGTATACAAAACAGACATTGTTAAATAGTCCATTTATAACCAGTGTCAGTAAATATGATCTGTCACTTCAGCTGCAACAGCTCTGTGGAGTCAGCTTACAAACACACTACCTTAGAACTCCAAACTCTGCTTTATTCAGCCGCTCTCAAATCAAGACCCAAAATAGATACCTCTCAGTCAACAAGATGTCAAACAGCTTTCAAAAGGACTTTCTAAGGCCGGGTCTACATTTACAATTTAGGTTGATATAGCTATCTACACCCCTGAGTGCTGTAGCTGCACTGACCTAACCCTTGGTGTAGATGCAGCTAGGTTGACAGTAGAATGCTTAAGTCAAACTAGCTACTGTCACGTGGGAAGGTGGCATTCCTACAGTGACAGAAAAACCCCTTCCGTCACTGTAGGTCGTGTCTAAACTACAGGGTATATTGGAATAGCTACAGCTCTATAGCTATGCCACTAGTCCCATAGTGTAGACCTGGCCTGTGAACGCTAGACATTGTTTCTTACTTGCCTCTGGGTTTCTGCTATAAGAGTATTGCCATTATAATTCAATCTACATGACTGATTTATTTTTACACCTTTGCATACAAATTTCATAACTAATGGTTACAAATTTCATAATATGCTTGTATATTCCAATGATTTGTCAATTCAAAATGTTTAACCCAAATAATAGTTTGCTAACTAACATCTGGCGAATTATGAGGTGAAATTAAAAATATTGCTTCAAATTCTGAATTATTAAACTCTTGGTAATAATTACAAAATGTTGTGCTACTAAACCATAATGTTTTCATCTGCCATTTTTCATTTAGTTTGAAAGTCTGAAAAGTTTTTAAGTTAACCTGAAAATGTTTTTGTCTCCCATTTGAGCAACTGAAAGTATCAAATTTCCTTTAATGATTTTGAATCCACTTCAACACCTAAAATTAAACATAAGCTTGGTTAATAATCACCACAGCTCAATAATTATTAAAATGTAGCTACAGATAAACACAAAGAACAATTAGTTTTGCATGTGTGATATTGGTGGAACATGTTCCTGTGAGTATAGCATTTTCAAAGTTTCAACACAGGCCCTGATCCTGCAAGATACCAAGTGCTCCTACAAAGTGGAGAAACCCCCAACTCCACTGAATTCAACAGGAAGTAAATGAGAGTTGAGAGCACTCAGCACTTCACAGGATCTGGCGCCTACAGTGAATTTAGGTCTGGTCTATATTTGAAGTTGCACCACTTTAACTGAAGGTATTATTGTAAGCCTATTTAAAATTAAATTAGTGCACCTTTGAATATAAATGTCCTTTTTTTCTTACATTGAGTGTAAAGTTCAATTTGAGTGCCACAAAATTAATATAATGTTGCATCCGATGAAGTGAGCTGTAGCTCACAAAAGTTTATGCTCAAATAAATGTGTTAGTCTCTAAGATGCCACAAGTTCTCCTTTCTTTTTGAGGATACAGACTAACACGGCTGCAACTCTGAAACCTATAATGAAATGGTGCATGTGCTAAATTAAAAATGACTAAACTTTAGATCAATGGACCTCATTAATAAAAGAGATTTTACATTCACAATAGTTCAACAGGACAACTCACCTAAAGCGAAGATATAATTGAAGACAAATAGTTACTTGTCCTGTTAAGCAACTCTATAATTTACAATAGTGAAGCTTATCCAAGTTTATACCCTCTTGACTGGATTATAACAAATTAAAAAGAGCTAGCTGATACCAGATGTCCCTGTATCTTACATACTACTTTCTACTATTTTCTCTTTTATATTCTCTGTAGTTTGACTAACTGCACACCTTTGCAGCAATAAAAATAAAAAGGGCCTAAAAACGAACTATATTTATAAAACATGTTTTATTTCTAATTAATCTATA
This sequence comes from Lepidochelys kempii, assembly GCF_965140285.1. NCBI lineage: Eukaryota > Metazoa > Chordata > Testudines > Cheloniidae > Lepidochelys > Lepidochelys kempii. The sequence continues at coordinate 28,371,428 of NC_136388.1, read as the reverse complement.
TGCATGGGAGAACCTACTGCAGTTTTTCAGTTCTTCAATTCAATGTTTCGGAGGTAACATTTGGCTTGAAAATTAATTTCTTAAAACTTGGAAATCAACCAAAGCAACACAATCAGCAAACTACCAAGTCCCTGCCAATCTCCCTCATGCAATGCACTTTATCATTAATTGTATGGAAGTTTGCCTGTACCATATATATTGTATACACTGTGTAATACGTTTAAAAATTACACAAACATAAAAGAGACATATAAAATGTAAGATGACTACACTCAACAACTAGTCTTCGGGAAACTAGTGTAAGCTTTTGAATAATCATTCATGAAGTTTCCTTCCTGTTCTATTCTATTATTCTTGACCATCCCTACTAACTCACATGTTTATACAAGCAAATGCAACCCTGGCAATGTACTCTTTGCAATTTGTGAGATATATGTAGACTACCTTTAAACACCATTGTTAGCTGGGAAAAGTACCTAAAACTACCAGAAAGTCAGTTTTACCTTCATGCAAGACAAGGAGTTTAAGGACTTTGTACTAAAGAGTATTATTCCAAGAGTAAACGGACATATTATACCTACAATTTTTACTATTAAATTTGCCCAAAGACCATAATTAGGCTTGGCAGAATTCAACTTTTATTTTTTTATAATTTTGATAGATAATATTGATTTTACTTTTAAGCATTATTTCAATTTTTTATCAATTTTCACATTTGTGCAAAATTATGGGGTTAATTTTTTTTTCAAATTTTATCAATTTAAATTTGCACAGTTACATGAAATCATGGGGAGGATCAGATGTTCTTATACATAATTATATAATGACAGATGTTGAGACTCAAAAAGTTAAAGTTTTATAACCATTAAAACAAAAAATTGTCAATACTACATGTCAAAATATACAGAGCTTTATATCAAACTCTAATAAGTTCTCAAGCTCCATATTTTTTACTTTGCCTATCTGTAAATTTCGGTTATCAATGGAAATATTTTTTGTTGGTTTATGTGTACAATGAAATTGATATTTACCTCTATTTACCATAAAAATTAAATTATTTCAAGTCTAACTATAATCAAATTAGGTGCTCAAACTCAAGATGTGAAAAGTGAGTATGTATATGAAAATACAGTTGCACATTTTTCTGAGCAGTGGAATTCTCATTTGTTACTATTAAAACACAAACAGCCAAATTTTGCTTTCCGGTACTTGCGTACAACCACATTGAACACAGTAGGGTTCCAAATGTGTAACTGTCGGCAGAATATGGCCCACCATCTACAGCTTTTATTAGTGTTTTCTATCATAACTTCCAGCACCAGTGTTACTGGCCTGCAAAAGAAATGTATTAAGGTTTCTCATGATTGATTCCGAAATATTATCTCTACTGAACTTAAATTACATTTTTCATAATGACTTTTTCAAATCAAGTTTAAATGTGTGTGTGCCTGTGTGTGTATACACACACACACACAGAGAAAACTCTTCATTGTTGAAAGTGTAAAAGATATTTTGTTTGCACTGTAATAAAACAAACAATCTTCTTCAAATAATACAAAGCCAAATCCTGAAGTCCTTATTTAGTCCTTATTAGACAAACCATAAAGGACTTTGCGATTTGCACCTTATCAAACTTTGGTTAAGAGAATCAATTTTCAAATTTCATTTGGATTTTCTTTTGTATATGGTACTACAAATTACCAAATCAATGGAATCTATAGACTATGCTGTTCCTGATCCTGTAAGTGTTCTCCATGTGGAACTGAATGAACTGACTGTGGGGTTATGTATGACCACCTGCTTCTTAAACTATATCAGTGGATTGTTTGCCTCTCCTATTGGATTGCAGTGTATCTCTCCTGGGCACAGCCCAGTCACCCAGGTTTTGCACAAAAATGTGGGTCTGACCCAAAGGTGCCACAAGTACTCCTCATTCTTTTTGCTGATACAGACTAACACGGCTACCACTCTTAAAAATCACAGACATTAGAAATGGAAAATACTCAGTAGCTCAAGTCCAACCCCATTAAAGTGGAGAGATAAAGTCAAATTCTGTTCTCAGCTGCAGAGAGGCTATTGAAGTTACTCTGGATTTACACCAGTGTAACTAAGAAAATAATTTGGTCCATAGACTCATGATAAGTAATGCATTAGATATTAAAGTGATACTACTCTTAAACCTGATCTTAAATGAAAGGTACTTTAGCATATATTTAGGAAAACTACTGTAATGGTATAGACTGTATTTCATCAATTACCAGAGTCATCAGATCTGTTTAGTTTTGATGCATACATTTCGACACTCAAATTCTCTGTTAATAAAAGTCAGACATATTTGAATGGTCATAGAATAAACTTTGGTTTTGTATCAAAACTTTCATACCTATAAAGGACTTTGTAAAGTAGTTAAATACACACATTGATTGTATACAGCAGCCATTGTGGACTCAGAAATAGATACCATACACCCTGGGACATTATAACCCCTTTTTTATTGAGAGGGAACATTGGCAAGGGGACCAGGATTATCCCCTACTCATTCAGAAAACTGTCATGGAAACACTCTACCTTCTACCTGGACAGTCACTAGAGATGGGGAAAAGGCACCTAGATTCCAAAGCATGAATGAAATACTCTAAGAGGCATTGCAAAGTGAGTAGCTTTCTAAATCACAAAATTAAAAATAGTGAATATGTATGACCTCTTGCCTAACACCATCACACTATACATTAATATCAAAGTAAGCCACAGTGTTGCTGCACTTTTACATCAGTGGTTGGCAGTAGTTTAAATACATTTATATTGTTCCCTGCTGTAGACAGGCCCATAGTGTTTTGGACCAACTACTGCAGAATACTGTAGTACAAGGACACTATTTTTTTTCCTGTTGTGGAACCCAGTTTAATAGAGAGATTGTAAGGTTTATATTACTCCTCTCCCTTTTGGAACTAACTAACATCTTACAATCATTAGGGCAAATAGTTTTATTTGTGAGTACTGTACAGCACTGAGTACATTGTCTGCACTAAACAATAATAAATAGTAATCCCTATGGCACTTTCAGAAATTGCTTTGGAATTTGCTATGGAAAAGTAGTATTAAGAAAATATGTATGTATAATAACTGCCTTTAATACTATACATCTTGTTGGTCCTTTTTGGAAAAAGCATAATTATACTGTCTCCTTTTGCTTCCTATCTCCTCTCCCTTTCCCTACTCCATGCACATGCTCAATAATATAAAATGGACCAGATGTGAAATCAAGCTTCCAGCCCCCCATTGGCACTGGAAGGAAAACTTGGGGCATGCCATATAAATGAAACACTACCAACAATTACACTTCTTTTTCCCTGAGCAAGCTTTTACTTGTAAATTTTACTTTAACTGCTAGTATTTACTATAACACTTTTTTGAAATACACAATGGTAAAGATAAAAGTTGCAACCAGTTCCACAAACTTGTTCAGTGCAAAAGCTGTACTCTATGCAGACCTGTTTATCCCCTGGAATGAAATCACAATCCAAACAGAAACACTGAACACACAAAGAGAAAACACTTGAACCTTAGACTTCATTTGAAATATTAGGCTATGCCTCCTATAAAAATAACACCATAAGTGGAAATAAGTACTAGCTAAAGAATCCTTATTACTACAGACACATTTCTGCATGTTGAATAATATGAAATTGATAATGTCATGTACCGAAAAAATGACCATGCACAGGCATGCCTATCTTTCCAGAAATCCTCTTTATTAGAAGAAAAATCACACTTAAGGTTTTTCCACACATGCGCACACAGCAAAAATGTTTTAGAGAACATTACTGCATGAGTGAATGTGTTTATTAGTCTGCTTTCCATCCCCCCACTTCTGTGGTTTGGTATATAATTACAGGGTGGAGCGGTCCTGGGGCTACTTATGTTTCTTCCAGTCATAGCCAGAACACCCCTACAGGAATTAACATGCAAGACTGCGATCTCTACAAGTCATAGCTGGTTCTTGGTCAGCAAAGCTAACCAAAATTTATTGTTCATTAACATTTCCACCATTACCTTCATTTAATCATCTTGAAAATATAGATAGATAGATATCTATATATGCTGAATTTACATTAAAAACCTTAACATATACAAAAATATAATGTGCTTTGATAAAAGTAGGACAATTTTATTTTTGCTGTTTGAACTTCCTTCTGCTCCTCTCCCTCACAACTGATTTATGCCAATGACTCTGCACAAATAAATGTTGAAGGCTTGATGACAATGTAAACTTTTGAAAAGATAGCCTCTAAGAATATACAAAGTTAACCTTATTTATGCGGTCTGAGCAAAACCATTTTTAAAATAAATTAATCTGACTGACCAATCTTATTACTTGTCTCTGACATTACAGATTATTTTTCACTTGGCTCTTAAGAAACATCATTTAAGACTATTTTAAATCAGGATTTCTCCAACAAATATTATTTTCACTCAAATATATTATACTCAGTGGTAATATTTGATAGTTTAAAAATTGATTTTTAGATAGCTAGGTGTTATCCTAAAAAAAATACCTCTTTGCCATATGACAACTTTCATTCCACAGATTTTTAATTATAATAAAAAAACCCAGCAATTTAATGATTAACAAATTCTGTTGGACAAATAAAACCCTAACAAACAAACAAACAAACAAAAAGTCCACAACACACACACACACAAAAGATTCCAGGTTAGACAGCGATTCACACAATGTAAACCTTAATTAAAGGAAAGAATAGTAAATTGTGAACCAAGACATGCCCATTTTAAAAAGTACAATAATAAAGCACTACGTAATGTAACAAAACAAAATTCCCCAAAACCTGTCCTGATTTTCTTTTTATTATTGTTATAGGAGAAAATATAGAAGATATTTTTATTCGGGCTTACATGTGCAGGAGATGAGAGGGCCATACTCTTTTGGCCTATACAGCAGGAATGCATCTAACTTTGTGGGGTTTTCTTGGCTGAATATGAGTAGTTCTGTGTGTCACAACTGTGTGACATGGGCTTGGAGGTATAGCTGACAACCAATTTTAAGATCAGATGAACAAAATGAATAATGATAAGTAAGTACTGCTCCAGGATAACTAAGCCACCTAAATGACACATTCCTTTTTACACTTTATCATAACTTTTGATACTTATTTATTAAATGGAATGTAGAATACTAAAGAAAAGAAGTGCAACTTAAGAAGTGGACAGTCATCTGCAGCAAATGGACTTGTGTGCTTCCATGTAAAATTCTCTTTCCCAGGTAAAAATAGAAGCATGATGGGAAATTGTAAATACTGGTTTTGCACGGGAGCCATATTTGCAGCTGGGTCAGCATTATACGCACAGCACGGGCGAAGGTGAGAGCACAGGAGATCACTTTGATGTTAACCAAAAGCCAGATTGCTGACAAAAGTATAGTAACTCATCATGTTTAATGCCACCATCAGCCAAAACCTGAAAATACCTGTTGGCTGAGTCCTAACAGGTATTAACAGAAAAACCTGTATTTAAGGGTGATTGTTTACAGTGCTGTTATCAGTCTCTTTTTAATCTTTTCCTTCTTTCTATAGCTTTGTCATTGCTTGGAAACTCTCTTGGGAACTAATCCTGAAAGATACCCAGTGACAAAGTCTCCCATTGCCTTAGGTGAATGCATCCGATGAAGTGAGCTCTAGCTCACGAAAGCTTATGCTCAAATAAATTGGTTAGTCTCTAAGGTGCCACAAGTGCTCCTTTTCTTTTTGCGAACACAGACTAACACGGCTGCTACTCTGAAAGTTACCTTAGGTGGTAACTCAGAGCACTCAATAACTCACAGGCTCAGACCTTAGATGCATGCTTATTTGAGCCATCAGAATGTTATCACCAGTGTAGACTAACATAAAATGGCAGAATAGGGAAGGTGTATTTTCATGTTTCACAGTAACCTGGAGTACAATCAAAGGTGGGACCTCAATTCCACAGGGGAACTGCATAGATGGTTTGGGTTGGGGGTTCCGGAATCATCCTCAGGTTCCAAAGTGGTCAAGTGATAAAATCATCATAAAACAATGTCACTGATTTTCTGCAGAATACAGTCTTCACTACCTTTACTTCTAACCCTGTCATACATTGTTGATACAGATGGCATATATTATGTCATGGCTGGGTTCAAGCTCAAGGAGCTTCCTATTTCCCTTGATGGGAAGTTGTGCTAAATGGATATAGATCTCCTGCAGCCTGAACAGTTGAACTCCCACACTATTCCTATGTATTTGTTACATTAACAAGGTTTTCTGTCACTGACTGTTTACAAACTGAATATTCTACCACTTTGTTTACAATGAACTCTGGAGTACAGGAACAAATCTATTAAAAGAAATTTACCAAAATAAATACAATGATTATCAGGCCTGCTTCACTACTATGCACCAGTTTGATGTCGATGTCAGAAATAAAATATAATACTCTTTTGGCCAGAATTATTAACCAAAAAGATACTGGATGATGTTGCCATACATATGTCTAAAAAAATAAATTAAAAAAAAAATCACTCGTATAAGGAAGCATCCAATGTCACTAAAGATATGGAAGCTAAAATTGTAATTTACACCAGTTGCACTGCAGAAATACATTCAATTTTCAAAAGCCACCCAAGATATGAAGAAAGGCCTTGTAACTAATGCCAGGAGGCCTAGGTTATGTTCCTATATCTACCACAGACATTCACCATAGGCAAGTCACAAAACTACCCTATGCCTGTTTCTCATTTCTGTAAAATGGGGATAACAGTTCCCTACCTGACAGGAGTGCTGTGGGGCTTAATTAGAGAATGTAAAGTACTTTTGGATTCTCAGATAGAAAGCACTACAGAAAAGCACAGTAGTGCAGCCTAGTAGATAGAGCACTGGACTAGGCCTCAGGAGACATGGGTACTATTCCTGGCTCCCCCACTGGCCTGCTGACCTTAGGCAAGTGACTTCACCTCTCCGTGTCTCAGTTTCCCCATCTGCAAAATGGGGATAATAATGCTTACCTCCTTTGTAAAGCGCTTAGTAATATACTGATGGAAAGTATTATCAAAGCGCAAGGTAACTTTATTATTTTTGTAGTGTCACAGAACTGTCTAATAAAGGATCATGTTGTTGTGACTATGTTAATAAAGGATTGAACTAAGGACACTAAAGCAACTTAATGGGAAGACCCTCATTTTTGTGAGTTTCTGTCTCAGTTATTTAACCTAGTTTATTTGAATGCATGTGCATTAATACTAATTAATGTGGAAACAATGGGAAAGGATAACCTTATATCTCACTGAAATAAATGTTAATATACTGCAACATTTAACCTGTGACACCATTTAGGTCATATTTTAATGCCTGCAACACAGCATATACTCACCTGAGACCATGAAAGCAATCATACCTATATTTTTCTCTTGCTCTTGATTAAATTTTCTCATCCTGTTTACATCCAAGAGTCCTTTGATAAATTTATCATGAAAAAATCGTGTGACAAACCATGACAATTGTATTATGGTGGAGTGAATTGACTGTGGTAATCTACGTAAATGTCTCTTTTTCAGTACTAACAGTCAAGATAATTTGCAAGTCAAGGAGATAAAACAAAACAACCTACAGGATACAGAAACTTCACAAATGGCAAATTATCTCCTATCCATATTCGGCCCAGCCTTTAGGCAACTTCATCATTCCTTATAGACTCACTTGTAAACGGGTGTGCCCAGATCCTCCTGAATGAAATTCCTTAAAATGGAGTGATCTGTAGAATGTCTCTCTATGATTTCTATGGTCTCTATGTGTATGTGGCTTGTGAGAGTTTCATAAACTTCTCCATGGCACCCACACCAATTTCTGAGTTTCAACAACCTACATAAGACCATTGGCAACCATCCCATCCCATAGCCTTTGCTATCTCCACTTCAGCATCAACATGTGAGAAATACGGTAACCAGCCAATTAACCCTTCCCCCTTCATCATCAAGCCCGGCAAGCACCTTATAGACCCCATAACTAACCCCCCCCCCAACCAGCTTCTGTGTCAACATAAAGAAAAGGAGTAGTTGTGGCACCTTAGAGACTAACCAATTTATTTGAGCATAAGCTTTCGTGAGCTACAGCTCACTTCATCGGATGCATACTGTGGAAAGTGTAGAAGATCTTTTTATACACACAAAGCATGAAAAAATACCTCCCCCCACCCCACTCTCCTGCACACACTTGCGCTATATTGATGACATCTTCATCATCTGGACACATGGAAAAGAAGCCCTTGAGGAATTCCACCATGATATCAACAATTTCCATCCCACCATCAACCTCAGCCTGGGCCAGTCCACACAACAGATCCACTTCCTGGACACTACAGTGCTAATAAACGATGGTCACATAAACACCACCCTATACCGGAAACCTACTGATCGCTATTCCTACCTCCATGCCTCCAGTTTTCACCCTGACCACTCCACACGATCCATTGTCTACAGCCAAGCTCTACGATACAACCACATTTGCTCCAACCCCTCAGACAAACACCCACAAGACCTCTATCAAGCATTCTTACAACTACAATACCCACCTGCAGAAGTGAAGAAACAGATTGATAGAGCCAGAAGAGTTCCCAGAAGTCACCTACTACAGGACAGGCCTAACAAAGAAAATAACAGAACGCCACTAGCCATCGCCTTCAGCCCCCTACTGAAACCCCTCCAACGCATTATTAAGGATCTACAACCTATCCTGAAGGATGACCCAACACTCTCACAGATCTTGGGAGACAGGCCAGTCCTTGCCTGCAGACAGCCCCCCAACCTGAGGCAAGTGCTCACCGGCAGCCACGTGCCACACAGCAGAGCCACTAACCCAGTAACCTATCCTTGCAACAAAGCCCGTTGCCAACTGTGCCCACATGTCTATTCAGGGGACACCATCACAGGGCCTAATAACATCAGCTACACTATCAGAGGCTCGTTCACCTGCACATCCACCAATGTGATATATGCCATCGTGTGCCAGCAATGCCCTCTGCCATGTACATTGGTCAAACTGGACAGTCTCTACGTAAAAGAATAAATGGACACAAATCAGATGTCAAGAATTATAACATTCAAAAACCAGTCGGAGAACACTTCAATCTCTCTGGTCATGCGATTACAGACATGAAAGTTGCGATATTACAACAAAAAAACTTCAAATCCAGACTCCAGGGAGAGACTGTTGAATTGGAATTCATTTGCAGATTGGATGCAATTAACTTGGGCTTGAATAGAGACTGGGAGTGGCTGGGTCATTATGCAAGGTAGCCTATTTCCCCTTGTTTTTTCCTACCCCCCCCCCCACGTTCTTGTTAAACCCTGGATTTGTGCTGGAAATGGCCCAACTTGATTATCATACACATTGTAAGGAGAGTGATTCACTTTAGATAAGCTATTACCAGCAGGACAGTGGGGTGGGGGGAGGTATTTTTTCATGCTTTATGTGTATAAAAAGATCTTCTACACTTTCCACAGTATGCATCCGATGAAGTGAGCTGTAGCTCAGGAAAGCTCATGCTCAAATAAATTGGTTAGTCTCTAAGGTGCCACAAGTCCTCCTTTTCTTTTTGCGAATACAGACTAACACGGCTGCTACTCTGAAATGTGTCAACATAGAGCAATATGGCAATGACTAACTTCATTTTAAACAGCCAGCAACCCCAGGGTCCCTTTATCCCCACCCTCTGCCCCAGTGCGAAGAGTCTCCTTTGCCCCCATCATCAATATTCCCTATACGGAATTTAGTAAAAGCCCTCATTTGCCCCTGGCCCAAGTCCCTGTTACATCCACCTGTCCGTCCTCCCCTCCCCAGCCAGCCCATGATCCCTTTTACACTCCTCCACACACACATAGCAGGCCCAAGGACCCCCTCCCCCCAGGGCCGGTGCAAGGCCCCTTTAACCTCCTCTCCCCACCCACACCCAACGAACAGCGGGCTCAAGGTCTCTTTCAGCCCTGTCCTTACAGCTGCCCCCAGCCCCCTTCGCCCCGCCCGGGTCTCCAGGGCACCCTGGGCCCCACTTACTTGAGGAAGTATCTCTGGCCCGTGTGGGTGAGGGCCATCTCCCAGCCGGGCGGCAGCGGCAGCTCGTCGGTCACGTCGTAGGACTGCTGGCGGAGATGAGCGTGCTGCTGAGCCGGGCTGGGGGTGGCCCCGGCTCCGGCGCCTAGCAGGGAGGCGGGCGAGGAGTGCGAGCGGACATGCTGGGCACCAGCGGCTGCCAGCCGGGGCGGGTGGCTGCCCGAGTCAGTGCTGGACTGGCGGGAGTGCGAGCCCGAATCGGGCTCCTTGAAGAAGGACTCGGGCAGGATCTTCTTCCTCCAGGAGCTGGGCTTGGGGTTCATGACCGAGTTGAAGAGCGCCTCGAGCTCCGTGTCCAGGTCCTGGGTGACATGGATCACTTGCTGCCCCGGCGGCGGAGGGACGGGAGTAGGGTTCATCTTCTGCCCCGCAGCACGAGCTCAATGCAACAAACTTCCCCACGGGAGGCAAAGAATCAGCAGCGGATCAGGGATCCAGGGCAGGTCTCCCCTAAAAACGAGTCTGTACCCCGTCAAGGGGTGGGCAGTCAGCAGCGACCGGGGGGTGGTCCCAGGCAGCACCCGCACAAACGAGTCTATATCCTCCAGGGGAAGGACAATCAGCGAATGAGGGGTGCAGGTACTGCCCCCCAAATGCCTGTATCCTACAAGGCCCTGGGCGATCAGCAGCAGATAAAGGCACTTCAATCCAGCCCCCCACAAAACGTCACTGCACCCCTCCCTCAAGTGCCCGGCGTCCGGACACCCAGCAGCAGACCAAGCAAGGGGTCCGAGCCAGTCCCCTCAAACACGAATCTGTATCTCGCACGATCGAATGCATCCGAGTCAAACCCCACGCAAAGTTATGCAACTTTCTCTGAAACTTTGGCTACTTGCTGCAATTCCCTGGGAGGAGGAGGGGGCTCCTTTAAAGGGCGAAGGAAGAGTTCTCGCGGCTGTCACCGGGCGAGAGCTGGCTGCTGTCCGGATTCCAGCGGGGCGCAAGGCACGCGGGGGAGGGGGGAGGTCTGAGGCGTTCCGAATCCGAACGTGGGGACCCGGGGAACGTTCTATTTACCTCCAGTGCCCGGATCCGGGCCGGAGTCGCTGGCTCTCCGCCTCCTCCTCCCCCAGCTGCAGAGGCGGGCAAGATCAGGACTTTGCTTCTTCTGCGCTGGCACGGCGTTGCAAGGGCGAATTGGAAGGCTGGGGGTGATTCTGTCCTCACATCCTCACAATCCAGGCTGCCTAAGCCTGACGCACAAGGCGCTTTGCGCTACGGGGGCTGCGCCGCGGCTGCTCCCAGTCCCGGACTGTCCCAAACAAACTTTGTGAAAAATTCTCAAGCCTGAGAATAAGGCGGTGCAAAAAGTTGGGGAGCGGCATTATTCATGAGCAGGGTGCCCGGGGCAGCCCGAGCCCCGCCCCCTTCTCTTCCCTTCCGAGCGCCAGCCTCCGCAAGCCGTCCTGGAGTCTCAGCTATGCGAGGAGAGGCTCTCGGGGGGGAGACAGGGGAGGTCTGCCGGGCTCTCTTCATTCAGAGTCCCCAGCGGCGGGGTTGGTTCAGATTGCAACACTTGAAGGCACTAGTGGCCTTATTAGGCGGAGCAAAGGTGCCGCCTGGTCGGCTGTAAAGAGAGATCGGCCCGCCGATCCCCTACGGGACCCGCAGAAGGGCACAGACTCCCCCGGTCTGCTATACCAGCCCCGATTGCAGCGTCGGGCCAATGTCCGAATAACAAAGCCAAGCGGTGCCGTTTTCCCATTGTTACCATATTTGGTATCCTGAAGAGGAAATTCGATCTCCCACCCCCGCTTCTCAGCTCTGTGAGACACACCCGGGCGGGTAGAGCGAGCTTTGACCTGTGGGAGGACCCCTGCCCCACGGGGCGGGGGGGAAGAACCCTCGTCTCCTGTGTCTCTGTGGGGAGAAGAGCCCTGCCCTGCGGGATCCCCTGGGAAGGGCTGTTCCCCATGCGATCCCCACAACTTGGGGGAGGATGGAGCATGCCAAGTCCTGCTAGGGAAAGAAGAGCCCTGGCTTACTTAGGGTCCCCCAACTCTTTAGAGGAAATCTCTTAATGCCCCCTAAAGGAGTGAGGTGGCACCAGCTCTCCATCTTCCTGGTAGGGCTTCTCACAAGAGACCCCAACTCCCCCCTCTTCCCTTTAACTGTTGCAGTCTCTTTGGGCAGATATTAGCGAGAGAGCCTCCCTGGCCCCTTGGAGATGGAGTCCATCTGCACTACAAACACAAGTGTACTTGTACAAGTGTACAAGTGTAACCCTGCAGAGTTAATTAATCCAACAGAGTTAATTGTAATGAGGGGACTATGGATATATCTTCAAACAACGCTGAAGGCTCCAGCTGGAACATGATCTGAAGTCACAGTTAAGGTCTCATCCATTCTTCAATCTGGGGGTTAAACCATGTTTTAACAGAGGAGAAGAAAACTGTTTTAACTGGTTGCCCTGACGGTTGTAATTTAGTTGACCTATTTTTTAAAAATTGCCAAATATGAACCCATGCTTTATTTATGTGGGGAGGGACAGGGGGAAACTAGGATGTAACCCAAGCCCCCAGTATGGATGTCATATTATGAACAGGGGGCCTGAACCATTCTACCTAACACAGTTTGGTATAGAGGTGGCAAGTTAAAGTTTGTGTCTTTACATTTATTTCATGCAACAGATATTTTATATTAAAATGGATTTTGAAACTTCCTTTCCATCAACATTCTATGTTTCATTCAAGGTTGCAATTCAAAGAAGTTCCTATAATGCTAGGAAACAGTTTTTTAAAAACTGGTTTCTAAATTGTTTCCTCTAGCAGCATTTTGGTTCTAAAGGAGACATATTATTACTTTAAAAAAAAATTCTCAAGACTGTTCAAAAACTGTGTGATTCAACACTCAGAGCAAAACATTTCTTAGATGAAGCCATTTTTAATGGCAGTTTCCTAGCATAGTGTGCTTAGAGCTGAGATGCTATGATGACTGGTGCCACTATAGGAATCTAGACAGATAGAAATGAATGGCAGTGAGATGCTGAGATCCATAATGACACAAATTATCTGTTTCTAGTTATTTCCTCTTCACTTTGTCCCATAGCCACACAGAATCTATTTTAAACCGTTTATAAAGAGGTTGGCTTTATGACGACAGGTCAGGTCCGAACTTTCTCTAAAATTTTATCATAGACCCAACTCAGTCTGATACATGCATAAGTAGTAACATTTCAGCTCTAGCTCTGATATTCTTCTGGATCTGTCCTTACCTCTATTCATCAGGCACATATATCCTACAGTAACAACTAGTTAGGTTTGTCATAGAATTCATTTTGCTCCATTTAATTTACATCCAGTAGCCTAGTTGCCTTCAGAACTTTTTCCTCAGATTTCCTATAAACTAAAAGATCATTCATATACAGTTCCACTACCTTCAGGCCTTGCAGAATCTCACTTATTTTCCCAGTGAAGATTCATGAGGTACTTTTGATGCTTTAGCTTGTCTTTGTAGCTTTTAAGCATACACTGATAGGGTGTGCATTACTGAGCTATTTGCACATTTCACAGGTAGTCAGAGACATTCAGCCTTTGGCTTTGTGCCTCACAATACACCCAGGGTGTGTCCCAAATGTTCTACTATTGCCCACCCTGATGTGGTTTATTTAGTATTATAACAGCCATGTAAAAACACTCTCTAGCAGACATAGCTAAGCTAGCAAAGGGCAACCTCTTCCCTTCCCCACTGCCACATGGATGCAACTACGTTGACAGAAGAGTGCCTCTCGTGGCATAGGTAATGTTGTTCAGGATGGTGGTGGCCTTATGCTGACAGAAAAACTGCTTTGGGTAGTGTAAATTGTGTCTACACCCAGGGGGTTCTGCCAGTATAGCTATACCAGCAAAGCGTTTGTGGTGTGGACAAGGCCTAAATTTGACTGGCATAGCTATTCTAGTACATTTCACTTGGGTATACAAGGTCCTCAAAGAATTTGCTGGTATAGTAATGTCAGTTAGGGTATGATTTTCTTAGTGCACCATTTCTATACCAGCAAAAGTCCTACTATAGGCACAGACATACCAGCTTAAAACTGCTTGTATTAGTATAGCTTATTTGGCATGGAAACTGGCACAAGCTATATCAACAAAAGGACATCTTTGCTAGTCTGAGCTATGCATACATTAGCCATACTCTTGTACCTATAATGGCAAACCTCTTCTAGTATAGACCTGGTTGTGATTCAAAAACCAATAGATGCAAGACGCAGTTTGCAAATGTGCCTGAGGAAGGCTCCTCAAGTTTGGATTTCCTTCCTCTACCCCCTTAAGGAGGTTATATGACTTGCCCAAGATCAGCACGTGAATGAAGAGTAGAGCCAGATATCCTGACACACAGGCCTGTTTTGTATATGTATTGTAAGCCCACTAGGGTTGCTGGGAACATGATGTCATAAACAGTGGCAGTATCACATTTCCTAAAACATCTAGAATGCACATTTTTGGTTACAACTGAACAATCTAAACATATGTTGTCAACCAACAGAATACAGCAATATTTTCTTCACTTCCTGTCCTAAACTGTTCGGTAATGTTGTGCACCATTAAGCAGATGTTATGGTCCATCTCAGAAATAGCTGCAGCTATTGAGTGAGTAAAATTGGTAAGGTGCTTTGTAACTGTTGGGGTAAAAAGCTACACTATAAATATTAAAGGATTGTTTCTAATACACTATCCAGCAAATCATACTTTGATTTATACCTGATTTGATGCTGTGATTTTCAATAAATTATACAAAGGACCATAAAGTAAACCACAACTTTTAGCTTTTTTTCCCCTGTAAATGAGAACGAACCAATTCTTAAATCTAAGTATATAAAATGCTAATCACTCATCTAAAACAGTAATTAAAACAATTTATACCTATTTTAAAAATACATGTATTGCTTTCTCCTGAATCATCCTTTGGATTAGGGCTTGATCCTGCTAACCCTTACTCAGGCAATTAAGGGTTTCCAGATTTGGGCCCTAGGATATGTGGTTTATAACTGATTTATACTCCATAGCATCTTTCTTCCCAAAGAACTTTACAAACTATATACATCCAATACATCTAAAATGCAGTCATCATTGGGGGTGTCCGGTGATAAACTCATCAGTATGTGGGACATCACAACAGTTGTGCAAAGATGACATTTTTGCAAAGGACACCAAGGTAAATGTCTATGAAAAGAATACTATGGAATCTTTAATGTTCATACGGCACAGGCAGGACCTAAATTTTTACGTTTGCTTCTGAGAAACCTGATCAGATAGCTCTGTATTAACATTTTATGGATGAAGGTCTGAGTCAGCCTTGTTGGGATTTGAACGTTTGGTTCACACAGTCTAGGTAACTCAGACTGCAAGATGAGACCCCCCCTACACCATCCCCTGAAGCAGAGAGAGAATAGGATCAAGTGATTCAGCTATATGGTTTCCGGAAGGGAATGGCAAACTTGCAACACTTCAGCTTTTTTACAACGTAAAACCCAGATATTTTAAAAAACAGATACATTACATCAGGATGAGTAAAATAAGGGTGGCTTAGCCTTTAGCCTCTCACTTCAGGACATGAACAAACCACTAATTCCTGGATTTAGGAAGAAATCTTCCCTATGGGCAGTTTATTCCATATCTGTCCACTGTGGATTTTTTCCAAGTTTCTTTAACACAGCTAGTACTGACCACCATCAGAGATGTTGACCAGATAGAGGATGGAAATTGCCATGTTTCTACATCCTGATGGGCCAATGAAGATGACAGAATATGCAGAAAAGGCAAACTGTCAAATTGAGAGTGAAAATGCTAAGCAAAAGATTATATGAATGATAGCAATGCAAACAACTCAACAAGTGAATCAAACAACTGAATCAAAATATATCTTATTTGTTAGAATAAAAAATGTTTAGGGACTAGTTTAAGTGATGCCTGTACTTTGAACTTGCATAATTAGAAGCTATCCTGATTGCCATTTTTATGTAAACCATATATGCAAAGTTTTCCGTACTAAAGCTATCATTGTTTGCCATAGGTTCATGGAGTAACATTAGCCTTGTGCAGATGTTTCCTGACTTTTGCATCCATGATGTATTAGCCATCTGATCGGTCATTAACAAGGTAAATTCCTTTTTGCTCATTTGTATATTTATAAATTAAAGTACATAAATTCCAAAATTGTTATGCTATTGCCAATGAAAGTGTATTAAGTTTTACAAACAGCAGAGTTGGCTAACTAGTGTGTGTGGTGGTGGTGGGGGGGGGGGGGATCTTACACCATTTGAAGTGTGGCAGAAATGTATTCCATATATTCTGAAGCATGCTTGGTCATGGTGGTTTGTATCTCAGCCTGAATGCTATTTTCACTTAGGTAAAATTGGGTGTATATATATATATATATGTTGTTTTTCTTGAAACAGGAGCTTCTTGCACTTTGATAAATAGATTGAAAGGTTGATTGGATTGATATAATTTACTGTATGTGTCTAATTCATACAGTCGATAGTCATGATAATCAAATTGAAATTCTTTATTACACAAATCATGTAACTGGCATTTGTTTTGCTCTTAGTAGTCTGCCCACTAATCCATCTCCAACAGGACTGCTAGTAATATTTGAAGCCTCTGAGCAGGTTTCAAACTACCAACTTAACACAAAATCTGCCATAAAAATGTCCCCAGCACTCCCACCACACACTAATATGGATCAGGTAAAAGCAGGGATTTAAAATTATATTGGGACAATTTTCACGTGCTATATTCAATCCTCAACCAAAAAAAGCTTTTATGGTCCAGTATCTTACAACATGGATGTAACCTGAAAGGGGGGTGGAGTCTCCACAGAGCAGGGGCTGTGCTCCACACCAGACCCAATAGGGTGTGATAGGAGATGTACTTCCTCTTCCTTAGATAAACTAGTTAAAGTAGGTTTCAGAGTAGCAGCCGTGTTAGTCTGTATCTGCAAAAATAAAAGGAGTACTTGTGGCACCTTAGAGACTAACAAATTTATTTGAGCATAAGCTTTCGTGAGCTACAGCTCACTTTCTGAAAAATTTTGTACTGGTGAGCCCTTTCACATAGCAAGCCTCTGAGCGCGACCCTCCCCTTATAAATTAAAAAACCACTTTTTTATATATTTAAACACCATTATAAATGCTGGAGGGAAAGCGGGGTTTGGGGTGGAGTTTGACAGTTCGTGACCCCCCATGTAATAACCTCGCAACCCACTGAGGGGTCCCAACCCCCAGATTGAGAACCCGTGAGTTAAAGGCATAATTTAACCTAGAGAGATAATCTTGCATGACGTTTAATCTCAGTTTTTCATTGCTACAAAACACCTGTTGCAATCAGTGGCAGGTTACAAGATATAAAAGACTTTGGGGCTTGTCTACATACAAACTGGAACTGAAACAAAATAAATTCTCACACCCTTAGTTATTTTGGTGCAAGTCTGTATGTGAACAATTATTTCATACAAACAGTGCCCTATTTTGAGTTGTCATTACCATTTTAAATGAAATCTGGCAGATCCAGGAATAAAACCCAAGTCTCCTGTCTTCTAGGTACAGTGTATACAGTATGGGACAAGGGCCGTCCCTAGCCATTTTGATGCTCTATGCAGCCCCAGGCCTCCGCAGGGGTGGGACTGGGGGGCAGGAGGGAAACCACCCCCCAGCACGAGGAGGCGGAGTGGAGCGGGCTGGGGCCGGGTCACTACACTTCCTGCCGCCCGGCGAGTGCAGGGCAGCCAGGCCGACCCCACACTCACGGGGCAGTGGGAAGTGGAGTGACCCAGCCTCAGCCCGCTCCACTCTGCTCTCCTGGTTCCCGGCTTTGGAGGGTAGGGGGAACCACACCCCAGCACTCACCAGTGGGTGGCTAGGAGCTGGCAGAGCGAAGCAGGCTGGGGCCAGGTCGCTCCACGTATCACTGCTGGTGAATGCAGGCCTGACCCCTGCTACAGTGCTCAGGGGAGTGGGGGCGGGGCTGGGGTGGAGCAGGGGTGGAGTGGGGGCAGGGTTGGTGAGAGAGAGAGAAGCTTTTGAGTCTACACAGAGTTCTTCTTCAGGTCTCAGAAACTTACTTGGAATGTCACAGCTAAATACGAGGTAGAACAGATTGTTTAGCTTCACGAACTAACACATATTTCAATGCCCACGCAGAGCAAATTGGAGGATCAGTGCAAAAAATCAACATTTATGACTTGGAATACACATAGGGAGCAGATCTGCTGGGTAAAGAGAGGCCATTTTAAAATAATTGTTCAGAGTAGCACCACGCCTTAACATGAAATGTAAATGCAACAGATTAATAGCTTTAAAGATTGACATGTTTATCATAGTCATACTTAACTTCCTTAGAGAATATTCGCAGGCTTTACTAATTACTGTTTGCAAATTGCTGCAAGATCTTTGAATGAAAGGCCATATTATCATAATTATTCTATTATATAATTGTAAAGATTGGGTCCATGTTCCTGCTATAGGCTTCCATTTTTAATAGTTATAATTAAAATTCAGCAATAATGTACACTTCCTATTTGAAATTTGTCACACAAAGCCACAGCCCGTTTTAGTCATTCAGTAGCTTTTTGTGTTCAAATAATGGAAAACTAACTTCATTTCATTACACACGGTACACAAATACATCATAGCAACAGCTCCAACAATGGCATATTACACCTTCCAAAATATTTTTTTAGACTTGAAAACATTGCATAATGATGCCAAGCCAAGAGCCAGATCTTTAACTGTGGCTGAGGAGGAGACGGCACAAAAGAGATTGTATGCCACCCCCAATCCTGACATTGGTCATGTGCAAGTCTACTCTCCAGAGAGCTGAAGGCCCGGTGGCTGCTCTAAATTGTGACGTCTGCCAAAGGTCCCGAGACAATCAGAGATGTTCTAGGCATGGTCCCTTCCCACTGGCCATGCTCTCTGAATAGCAGGCACCAATGATAGTGGTGATGTAAGAGTTGCTATGGTGGCTCGACACCAGCTGATCTTTCTCTTTGCTGGGAAATCCATACATGGCTAATTAAGCTGGCTCCATAGAAGCTTTGAACAGGCTGACCAGCACAATGCTGCCCTAATGCATCAATGGATTAGGACCAGGGACTGTAATTGATTTTTATGAATGGTTGCAGTCTCAAGTATTGCCCAGATTCAGATACTAAATAGCACTCTTCTCCACAAAAAGTCCCACTGAAACTAATGGTACTTACCTATAGAGCAAGGTACTGAATGTTGCTCCTAATCAAAATCTGGCATTAACCTAAACATACAGATTTTAGGGATAAATCTTATTCCCTTATTCACACAAGCAGATTGCATACAATGAGAGGCAACCAAGAGATCTTTTAAGGGTGCTGTGGTTTTTCTTTTCCTTTTTTATATTCAAGATACCTTTTACTCTTCTTGCAGAAACAAGACCACTTCCTATTCCTCTGTGCATTATTATTTTTTCAAGTTCTGAAAGTGACCTCAGAACCAGCTCTTTATTTTTAGTGGCAGAAAATGGAGCTGATAAATAGGTAGCCTATTTAAAAATTAACTGGATTAGAGTTAGGGACATTACCTCAGTGTTTTTAATAATTTATGAGAAGAGAAGAAGGCCATGTGCTCTCCAACACTTGAAGGGTTGATTCTGGAAAGCAACAGGAAAATCATAAGGAAGGAAGGAAGGAAATTTTTACTTATTTCCTTTAAAAGAACTCTCATTCTGTGTGCTTCAGAAATGGGTGAGATTTGAAATGAGCACTGTAAAAATTCCAGATCCAGATCTGTATTTCAACTTTACCACAGCTCAGGGGTACTGAGACTGGGTTGTTAGTTCAGGTCCTTGGGTTACATCTGCACTAGAGAACTGAACCATTGGTAATTCAATCAATGGAATTATACTGCTGTAAGTGGCCCTGCTGCAGTGCATCCAAACTGGCCAATATGTTTCAGATGCAGTTTTACCCTGCCTCCACACGGGTACTCTATTCCATTGTTGCAGTTGCTGAAGCTTCCAGCTTGAACTAGAGGCAGGGAAAGGGAGGAATTTGCACAACTGGGGAAAAGGGCCACTTTTGCCTTCATTTGAATCTGAAACCACCCATTTAAGAGTCAGATTGCATTAATTAGAATCCAGAAACTGTCCCTGCAGCCCCCATGTCTGCCTGCAAAACCAGCCCCAATAATACAAATAATAAAAAGCAACATACTTGGTGCAAGGGGGTCTTTGTCTCCCAGTTTCTCATCTTGAGCCTGCAAAGCTTGGGACTCTCTAAACTGGGCCTCGGTTCCAAGCATAGTCATGGGCATCTCCCAATCCAGCTCTTCCTCCTGGGTCTCTGCTGAAGACATTAAGCTGGTCTTCTCTTTCTTCTCCTCCACATCTTGGTCCTTCACCACCATAGTATGGAGTGCCTCCATACTATCAAGCAGCAAGAACTTGGTTCAGTGCATCAGACTGGGCAGGTTTGCTTCCATGCCAGCTTTTACTTTGGACCTTGTTATACTGCAACTTCAGCCCTTTAATATTTTCATAGCACTGTGTGCTACTCTGTGCAACGCTCTGCTTGGTAAGACATTTAGGCACCCAGTCACAAAGTTCTGCTCCAACTGGATTGCCTTGCCATAGTACCTGCACATCCGCCTCTTGCCAGCTGGCAACAATCATATAAAGTGTTTTTCTAAGACATTAGACATCCTGATAAAGAAGTGGACCTCAGGACAATATCATTTCTGGAGAAGTTGAGGCTGGCAAAATAGCATACAAATAAATGAACGGTGTGTCCAACACTTGGTATAAAGGTTTCTGGAAAATTTAACCTGGGATAGTAGAGTACAGTTGACTTGTACAGTGCAATGGTGTCAGGAGGACTATTTTCACCGTAGGGACTATTACTCCAACACTAGCCATCTGCACCAGCACTGAACTGGTGGAGATCGTTTACAGAGGCCCACCATGCAGCGATTAGCTTTGCTGAAAACAAGCGACTATAGCAGAATATAACATTTGCCTGTGCACCACTGAGAGAAACTGCATAAGCACATGACATATACAGGTATGCCTGTGGGATATGTATTGATTATCATCCCCAAATTTTCTGTATTCCCAAGGTCCAGTTAGAACTCTCCATTCTATCCAGAATCTGGTGGTAGAAAGACAACAAAAATACCCCCATACCCTACCATGATGCCCCACAGACATGGTCACAGAGATTACAAACAGTTGCATATGGTACCAACTGGTCCACAGTAGCTGGGAATAGCTGCAATAAAATAGGTTTTCTTTAAGATGGAAAAGATAGGCATGCTTAGACCCTCATGGGGATAAGGAAGTGAATGACGAGAGCCTTCTTGGATCTGACCCAAATCCCACTAAAGTAATGGAGAGACTCCCATTCATTTCAGTGGGCTTTAGAATGGAGCCCAACTGAAGGAGAGGTAGGTGGGGCAAAATATTAATTGGCTACTCAAACTAATCTTGCACTTACTCTAAAAATATGGAAGATCAGCACTGACGCTGAAAAGAACAATGGAGATACCAAGTAACTCAGTTTGATTGTAGTTCGCTACTTTATACAATCCCCAGATGTGTGATGTGCAACGCACACAAAGGACACACGGATGACAGACTGAGAAAAGCTTGACTATTCTTTCTCTTCTGACAATCAAAGGCTAAGCTATATATGGTCTCTCATTTTGCATCCATTTTCTAAACTAGCAAATAGTGGTTCGTAAGCATCCCAAAGAATCTATAGTAAACAAGTCCTCTCATGGATCAGAGGCATAACAAATATGACACTGGCATCCATGGAAAGGGAAACACCATTTATTTCCTACTCACACAACACCCATTAGCTCTTCACTAATCTTCCCAAACAGTGGTTCAAATGAACGTGCAATAGGCAGTGGTCCCTATCCCTCACTAATGCAAAGCCAACTCTATCAACCTCCACTTTAGCACAGAACTTTGTGTTCTGAATTTAATCCATTCAGAGAACATCCCACTATTGCAAAAGATATATCCTCTGCACCTAATCAAACGCTTTTTCTGCATCAAATGATAGCAACAGCAGTCGAGTCCCAGAACGAGGCTAGTGGGTCAAATTTAGTCAATAATTGTCATCAGAGGAACATATGTGCTTAACAAAACCCTTTTTGATCTTTGTAGATGAGATACAGTAACCCTCCTACAACCTGCTAGCTGCTCTTAAGTAATGAAACTGAACAACAAGACTCCACATAGAGGGTCTGCGATTTTTTAAAATAGGAAACAATACTGATATAAGCCTCCGTTGCAGATGGGAAAGGACATTAAGTAGCCATTGTGTGAGTGAACAATTGTGTGAGGGAACCATGAACATTGGCTATTCCGCCCTATGCCGCGCCCCCCCAAAAAATCAAAGAATAAAATAAAATAATTAAGCTTTAAACTTCTAAATTGAGCCCCTTTTTAAATGGTAAGAACTACTACAGTTTAATGCACTTCTGCCATCTTTGGCTTTAAATGCTACTTTCCACAAGGAGCAAAAACCCAAAACACTAAGAAAATTACAACAGATTTAGCAATAAAAAGTGTATTTTAAACCATAAATCCTGAACAGCAGCAAAGGAGCATTATTATAACATCAACATGGAAGGAGGGGAGACAGCACAAATCAAAGCCAAATCACACGTATAAAACTCCCCTTCACTATCTGTTCTCTCTTCACTCCAGTTCCCATGGTGTATAATGTATTCCCACCAGTAACAACAAATGATACCAACATCCTATTCGCTGAAGCTACAAAATGTTATACTAAAGCATGAATGAAATGTTAGAAGTCCCATTTTTTTGGTCATCCGTGTTAGATGCTAAAAGCCACTTACATTTCTTAATTAAAGTAACATTCACATGCAATAATTAAGTCAATGTTTCCATTATAAACCCATCTTTCCACAGGCTGGAAAACTTGCTACCACTGACCTGTCAGAGAGAAAAATCCAAGCCATAGAATGTTTTAATCAACAAAACTGAAAAAAAGATGAAGCAGCAGTTGCACTTTTTTGCTTTTTCCTAATAGCTTTCTTTAAAAACGATCACTGCTTAGCCCATAATATTGCTTTTGCTACTGTTCAGATCACCTGTATTTACAGTAGAACCTCAGAGTTATGAGCACAGCAGGAATGGAGTTTGTTCGTAACTCTGAAATGTTTGTACCTCTGAACAAAATGTTACAGTTGTTCTTTCAAAAGTTTACAACTGAACATTGACTTAATACAGCTTTGAAACTGTACTATGCAGAAGAAGAGTGCCGCTTTCCCTTTTTTTAGTAGTTTACGTTCAACACAGTACTGTACTGTATTTGCCTTTTTTTTGTGTGTGTGTGTGAGGGGGGGTCTCTGCTGCTGCCTGATTGCATACTTCCGGTTCCAAATGAGGTGTGTGGTTGACTGATGAGTTCATAACTCTGGTATCCGTAACTCTGAGATTCTCCTGTATGAACTTATGCAGAACCACTGGGGTTTGCATGTACAAACTATTGTCTAAGCTAGCCATTACTAGCTGGTTGCCAGGACCTGCCAGTAGTAACTACTAGCCCTGAGTCAAAGGGTGCGCTCACTGCTCACAACGACTCCTGCTGGCCGTTCTGGGAATTAGCTCTGCCACCTTGCCCTCTCCCTCCAGTGTGTCTTCCCCCCATCCAGGGAATAGCGTAACTCAAATCGACATAGCTTAGATCTACTTACCATGGGGAACACACTACGCGATGTTGACAGGAGATGCTGTCCCATCGACTCCCCCTGCTCTTCTCGATCCGGTGGAGTACAGGAGTAGACGAGAGAGCGATCTGCGGCCAATTTAGCAGGTCCTCACTAGACCCGCTAAATCAGGAGTGGGCAAACTTTTTGGCCCGAGGGCCACATCGGGGTTGCAAAACTGTATGGAGGGCTGGGTAGGGAAGGCTGTGCCTCCCCAAACTCTAACCATACCTGCCCCCCCACTTCCTGCCCCCTGACTTCCCCCCTCAGAACCCCTGACCCATTCAACCCCCCTGCTCCTTGTCCCCTGACCACCGCCCCTCCGGGACCCCCTGCCCCAACCCCCCACCCAGGACCCCACCCCCATCCAAATCCCCCGCTCCCTGACCGCTCCCCTCGTCACTCTTATCCACACCCCCACCCCGACAGGCTCCCCAGGACTCCCATGCCTATCCAACCCCCCCCTGAACCTCCGCCCCATCCAACCACCCCCTGCTCCCTGACTGCCCCCCGGGACCTCCTGCCACTTATCCAACCCCCCACCCCCCCGCTCCCCTTACCATGCCATTCAGAGCGGCAGGACTAGCAGCCGCACACCGCTGAGGCTGCAGGGGAGGGGGGACAGCAGAGGAGGGGCCGGGGGCTAGCCTCCCTGGCCAAGAGCTCAAGGGCCGGACAGGATGATCTCACGGGCCATAGTTTGCCTACCTCTGCACTAGATTGACCAACAATCTATTGATTGCAGCTCATCGATCCCCCGGTAAGTGCAGACAAGCACTCAGTCTGCAGCCCCGCTCACGCCTGAATCTGCAGCCTACTCTTCGTGGCTTGGCCCTCTGGCCAGGACACCAAGGTCCTCCCCTTCCAGGGAATTCAGAGTCTTTCCAGACCTGCTGTCTAGCTGGCATCTCCAATGCCCTGGCCACTCCCCAGGGGCTGGGAGGGGAACTCAGGCCCACCCTCTATAGTGGGTTCCAGTCCAGGGACCCTCAGCTCAGCAGTCCTGGACTTTCCTTTCCTAGCCCTCACTCCTCGTTCCCTGTACTGCTTCCTACCATTGGTTCCCCTTCTCTCTCTTGGAGTCTACCAATTCCAAAACTGTCCTCCCTCTTTCCAGGGTGTGACTGCATCCAATGCACTCTGCAGTCTCCAAACACTGCTCCCCCTTTGCAGGAAGGGACTGCCCTTGCCCAGCAGCAGCCTTTCCCAGAACAGCCACCTATCTGTGGCCCCCTACCTGGCTTTATACAGGCCCCAACTGTTCCTGCACAGCCTATTCCTGTAATCAGGGCTTTCTTCTTAGCCTCCAATTTACAAGGTTAATTGGCCCATCTGGCCTCCATTAACCCCTTCCACTCCTGCATGAGGTAGCCACCCCATCACACCCTGCTACAGTCAAGGAAGTGCTACCATATTACACATCTTTTCAGAAAGTTAAACAATAGTAGAGTGCTTTGGCTAACATAAGTTAAACTTAAAAGTGGACTGACTCTCTTATTTGCAAGTCTAGCCAGAAACATAGGAAACGATATCTAAAACAAACCTACTATGTGTCTGTAATGTGATTTTGATGATATATACAGCATTACAGAATTTGTTGCCACCACTTCATAAAAGCATCTTAGCAGCCACTAACAGAAGTTATGACAGGGAAAAGAAGTAGAAACTTTAAGAGTTAAATTCAGTCGTTCTATAAGCATAAGAATTTAGATGGAAGACCAATCCTGGTAAAATATCACTCCTTCTCAGCGTAAGTATTTTTTTATTTTAAGAAGGAACACGAGAATAAACGTTGCTTGATAAACATAGCAATGAATATACAACTTTGTATTACACTGAGGCAGCCCTATATATTAGAAAAGCTCACCAAGGAGAGTTAACTAATGTAGGGCTGCCCGGACTAATTTCTATATAGGGAGTTAAAGCACAAAACAATTATCCTAACTCACATCAGGCAGCTGTGTAGTTAGCAACAAAGGAAGTTCAGCCTGTAACCACTGGCTCAAGATCCTGGCACAGGAAAGCATTTCATCTGATCCAGATGTTTATTTTCCTCAAAATGTGTATTTGTGAACATTGTTTTCTACTACTGTTTCACAAATTACTTAATGAGATAAGTCACAAATTAATGTTATTTGATGTTGCGGACTATTCGCCTACAATGATTTGTTTTCATTTCCCCCAAGGCTTGTTCCAATTGCTGAATTAGGTGGAGCAGAGTAGCAGGGTCAGTTTGTAATATTTTGGTTGTCTGATCTCCATTTTGATCAAGGTGTAGCTTTATAGTGACAGCTGGTTTAATCTGTTGTCTCAGACTTCTGCTGGCAAGCTGTATGAAGAAGTTCAAATGAGATGAAATGGAGAAGTAAGGGGAAAAAAAGAAACATTACAAGTTAAAACAAAGAAATATGTTAGGAAGCCAAGTGTCACATTTGGAACTCACAACTCTTATGCAACTTTATTCATAGACTGACACATAGTTTACTCTTTACATCTATATCTAGTTTTATCATTATTAGATAATGATTGCAGTTTCTGGTTTAATCAAATGCAGTTTTTTGTAATGCTGTCATTTGACAACGCTTCATTATATATTACACCAAAGACTTTAAAAACAATAAAAAAGACTAAATAAAGTTATCCTTTAATCTAGTATATAAATCTCTGACTGAACTCCACAATGTAACAGAGCATAAAACAATGAAATCAATTTTGCAACATTAACTATACTCTTTATCTATCTTAAAGCCCACTGTCTTGCAATGCAGACTAGTAAATAAGCATCTGCAAATATTTATATAAATGCAAATACTGCAGCCTCAAGCATTTTAAGAACACTGAATTAATCTTAATTTTTTCACAACAGCCTGTTCTGCTAAAATGTGCTAAAA
Organism: Lepidochelys kempii; assembly: GCF_965140285.1. Classification (NCBI taxonomy): domain Eukaryota; kingdom Metazoa; phylum Chordata; order Testudines; family Cheloniidae; genus Lepidochelys; species Lepidochelys kempii. Next base: position 28,344,687 of record NC_136388.1, on the reverse strand, counting down.
TGAAATTCAGATTATCTACTAAGACTAGGATATGTTACCTGCACATCTAGTCTCCATTCAAGGCTGTGGTAACTGTGGAGCTTTGGTGCCAGTTCACTAAGAATGCTTCTGATCTCCCTTCTGTTGTCAAGGTAAAGCTGAAGCAATAATTTGTTCAATTCCTCTGAGAATCCCAGAACAAGCACGGAGTCTTGGAAGTCTATCTCAGAAATCTAGAAATCATCAATTTAGAATGTAATCAGGAATTGCATAACTGTTGTTGCTATTACTATGTTACTTGCTCCCCAGAATCTATATATTACATTTTCTAAAGTCACATTACCTAGTTACAATCCCTTTCATGCAGAAATATAAGAGAGGAGTTCCGTATCTAGAACCCATCAAACCTGTCACATGTTAACTAGTGTATAAATGATGATACAATATTGCTACCAAGGTACAACTTCAATAATAATATTCAAATGCAACTACTCAAGTAAATTAAAGAGGGCAAAAAAAAAAATGCTTAACGTTTTGTATTTAATCATTTTGATACACCTATTTGAAAGTAGTAGGAACCAAAATAGTGTACCCATAGAAGGAGCTTATAACAATGACTTATTGGGCCTTGACAGATTCTAGTACATTTCTAGATATCAGATCAATTTATAACATTGTGTAGCATCGTTATTAAAATTTTAACATACTCTGAAATTTCTAAAATGCCTATGTATGTAAGTGCTGGGTCAGAACTCACATTATATTAATCTAGAATGGCCCTTGTACTTTGACAGTCCCAGATCAATGGTTTTCTACATGTATGTTTTATTTTATGGTGTGGTTCAGTTTCTGTTATTCTGGAAGCAGTCATGTACTTGAGAGAAGAGTCTTCCTTTTGCACTATTGTCAACAGCTTTCGCATACTATAACTGTTGCATGGCAAGCTCTATCCCATCAAAATGCCAGGAGAATTTATTTCATTTTTCAGGTCACCCTACTTTCCAAAAGAAGATATTTCACTCTATTCCAAGAACTGGAAGCAATACCAGAAGAATACAAGTGAATGAAGTTAACTCAGGACCACCACTCAACTGCTCCACTTATTTCATAAGTTTGCAATATTCAAGTATCCTCTTACTTCTTGGACAGTCTTCCCAATGGGAAGACAATTTATTACCCAGGTGCCTTTCTTTCTTTCCTATTTTCCTGTATTCTTATTACCTTTTATGGTGAGTTAGTTAAAATCTCACAATCTAAGCAGCATCAGGCCAGTAGTAGCCTAGGTAGCTACAAGGAACCCCGAATAAGAGGAGTTAATCTAGTCTGTATTCAGTACAGCATTTGAACAGTGACAGAACTCAAAAAATAGATTTCCGTTCACTTACAGTTGGATAGTTTATTTTTTAAAACATTATTATTTTTTAAAGCATTATTCCTCACTTTCTATTCTTTACTCTTGTGAATCGTTGCTATATGCTGTTAAAAAAGTTTAACTCCAGAGCCACTGAAATGCATATGCTAGGCAAAGTGAAGTGAGTCACATATACAGTGCTTTGGGATGCTTAATATTACAATACTATGTAAAAATGGTGTTGCTTTTATACATACCCTTTCATTCTCCCATCATCAAGAAGTTGTCAAATTTTGAAAACCTGACTTGGTCCCTTGTCTAAGTGTTTCCAGCATTGTAGGCATATTGTGGAAGCCTTTGTTTTCCAATAAAGAAACTGGAGGACTTCTCTCAAACTTTTACCCCTGATATATACTATCACGACATTATCCTTACCAGGAGCTTGGAGCCCTCAGTGAGAAGATATGTTAATCCCTCAACTCCATGCTGAATAATGTCACTACTAACATTAAGTTTTCCTGAAAACAAAACAGATATTCAAGACAAGGTAAGGTGTATCTGTCCAGGCTATAAGATACAGGGCATCTAAATAAATAAATAAATAAAATAATTTTAAAAAGCACAGCAGAATTAGTACGGACTTAAGCATACACTGCATGGTAAGTCACAATGGGGCCTGAAAGAACTTTAGAGTTTATGATATGATTTAATAAAATAATATGCTCACTTGTGTATCACTTTTTAAATCTAACCAATGGTGACCAGACTGGTACTAGAGTTGCCAATTTTCAGACTTTGCCCTTTGGAAAGGGAGGCATTGCATTAAAGGGACACAAATACATAATCACACCTAAATTATTTAAACCACAGTTACAAGTATAATTTATGATTGCTATAGATGAAAGATTTAAAAAAGAAAAGTGGTGTTTTCAGTTGGTTTTCTTTATACATTTGATAATCCTTTGGGTACAGCAAATTTCATTCCTCCATCTCCCAGCTATAATCCACTAAACACACAATTTTACCCTGATAGTTGGATGGGCCTTTCACAAAGCAACAGGAGACAGAAAAATATTTTTTGAAAACCAGGAAAGTGTTACTGTAAAACAACAAAAATTGGAAGAGAAATTCAGAAGCACCATAAACGTATTTTGTTAATTGCATATTTCAAGTTGATGACATCCATTTAAGTCATGATGTATATCGGTCCCAAATATATTTCTGGATTTTATATTGTTGCTCAACACTGTAGTACAAGGGAGGCCAAACTACAGCCTGCGGACCGGATCCAGCCCGTCATGGCTTTCAATCTGGCCCTCGGGATTGCCGGCCCTATGACGCAGCAGGACTAAGGCAGGCTCCCTGCCTGCCCTGGCCCCGCACTGCTCCCAGAAACAGCTGGCACCACGTCCCTGCGGCCCCTGGGGGAAGGGGTGCAGAGGGCTTTGTGTGCTGCCCTCGCCTGCGGGCACCGTCCCCCACAGCTCCCTTTGGCTGGGAATGGGAAATTGCAGTGAATGGGAGCTTCGAGGGTGGTACCCACAGGTGAGGGCAGAGCACAGCAGCGCTGCCTGTCCCACCCCAGCAGTCACCACTGGACATGCTGGCCACTTCTGGGAGCAGCGCAGGGCCAGGGCAGGCAGGGAGCCTGCCTTAGCCCTACTGTGCGGCACTGCCACCTAAGAGCCACTCAAGGTAAACGATGCTGTGCTGGAGCCAGCACCCCTCCTGCACTCCAACTCCTTGCCCTGAGCCCCCTCCTGCACCCCACACCCCAACCTCTTGCCCCGAGCACCTTAACACAACTCCCCAACCCCCTGCCCCAGCCCTACATTTATGGCCCTGCATGCAATTTCTTCACCCAGATGTGGCCCTCGGGCCAAAAAGTTCACCCACACCTGCTGTAGTATCTAAGCACCTTCTGCATGAAATCATCAGCAATAGCCAAGTCCCTAGTGGACTTCATGGAGTCTATGGCAATTCTCCCTTTTCAGGGTAAAATACTCCTTAGAGTAGGGCATACGTTTTCGATTAATAAAATATCGAATTTTTAAAATTAGTATTTTCTTTTTAAATCAGTTTTAACAATTCCCCTTCAGTCCAGCAAGGTCCTAGGCAGCATTACCCTTCTGCCCCGCTTCTCTCACTCTTACTTGCGGCTCCTTCGTAGATTTTCGGGTTGGTGCCTTTCCTTAAGAACTCCACTGCGATACGGCCAAATTCACCAACAACTGAAACGAAAGGAGAGAGACGCTCTGCGGACCTGCCTGGTGACTCCTGCGCTGGGGGGAACTCTCTGGGGCAGCTACTGGTTTTGCAGTGCCAGGGGCACATTTCACACCTCGGCCAGGTCTCCCTCATTAACAGAGCTGACCCGTGGCCCCCGCAGAAGGCCTTGGGCTCTTAGGGGCCCCCTCAACCCCAGCGGGCTCCGGAGACGGGGGTGACTGTCAGGCGCTTTGGGAGCAGGGCCCAGGGCCCTGTTTCAGTTTCTCCGGGCGAAAGGTCCCACTTCGCCGCCCCGGGGGGCCCCAGCAGTAGGGCCGCGCTCGTGCTGGAGGATTGCGGGGAGAGAGCTGGAGCCTGTGGGGCCGAAGGAGCCCGCCCAGGGCGGAGGAAGGGTGCGGGGCAGCCCGGGAAGCGGGGGCGGGCGAGCCGGACCTGCGCTGTCCACCTGGGTCAGGAAGCCCAGGTGCTCCTTGTGCTCTTCCGATAGCACCAGCAGCATCTTCCCGGGGGCCGCTCGCCTGCTCCGCTCCTAGGCCGGACGCCTCCCCGCCGACAGCTGAGCCGCTTCCTGTCAGGGTGGCTGCGCCAGCGCGCTCCGGCCGGTGAGCGCAGCCCGGCGCACGGGTTCCGGGGCCCCAGGGGCAGGCAGAAGGCCGGGCGCGGGCAGGGGGGGCGAGGCCCGTCCGGCGGCTCCTCTGCACGGAACGGGGTCTGGGCCTGCCGGAGGCGGTTCACCTCCCCCCGCCCTCTGCTGCGGCCTGGCCCCTTCGCCCCAGGCGCCCCCGAGGGCAGGCGGGAAGGGTCCCACGGTCGCGGCCGGCGTCCCGCCCAGGAGCCCTAAGGGTCCCCAGAGCGCGTTAGGACGCGACGCGCGGTGTCGGCGCCACAGGCCCAGCTAAGAGCCGCATCCAGATTTCAAACCCCGCAACGGCAGGAGGGTCTCCTCGCCTGAGGGTGGGTCAGATTTATCGCTGCATTCGGCCCACCTAGAGCGTGGATTAACATCTCGGCAGTACTTGAGGGAAACTCGTTCAGTGCTGCTGCTGTTTTATAAGTTCGTTAGTTCACACATTCAGGGTTTGATCCCGCATAGCGTGAGGTTAATCGAGTCCACACAGTGCTTTTTACACGTGCAAAGCGCTGTACAAGCCCTCAGGAGTGAAGAGCTAAACAATTAGTTTCAAACATTGTTAATAATTGGGGGCGGGGGGATGTAGCTGTGTTTCACCTCTAGCTTTCAATGTACTGTAAATTACTCAAAAGGGAAAGGAGAGAATAAAGCAGCTAATACTTATTTGTGGGGGCCCTGTGTACCTCCTCTTCTGCATGTGGCACACACTAAAATTCCCACAACTGGCAGATTTGATTTGGGAAGAAGTTCATTTAGAAATGGAAAAGGCCTGTGGATACCGAGTAAAATATTTACAAATTTAGTTTAAAAGTCACCCATTCATAGATATCCATTCCCCCCCCCACCCCCGAGTTTTTGACAAATTTGGTGAAGGCATAGGGTTTGCTTATCCCTAAATCCACTGTCCCCTCCAAAAAGGGCAGGAGGAAAACAATCAACTGTTTATCTGCCTGTTCCTTTTGTCTAATTTTAAACGATTGGAAATATTAATAAACAAAATATTCCAAATGAAAATATTTCCAACTGGTCTGAGAGACTGCCTGGGATAAGTAGGAGAGGTGTTTGTTTTTGTTTAAACAGTACCAGTCATCTAACACAGGGGTAGGAACTGTAAAAAATCCTATAATAGTTTCATCGTGGATATCTGAAAACAATTATGTAAGCAAAATAGATCAGATGTTGATTTTATCAATGCGCTATAATGATACTATGCAATTTTGTGGCTTTTTGTTTATTGATGACGTAATTCCTATAAAGTGAAGTCTAGTGTAATACAACCACAATGGGACCAATTCTTTCATGCCACATAAACAACGAGGAGTCTGGTGGCACCTTAAAGACTAACATTTATTTAGGCATAAGCTTTCATGAGTAAAAAATCCACTTCTTCAGATGCATGGAAGAAGTGGGTTTTTTACCCACGAAAGCTTATGCCCAAATAAACGGACTCCTCGTTGTTTTTGTGGATACAGACTAACACCCCCTGATACTTGGTTTCATGCCACAGTGGACAGACTGCCAGAGATTTAAATGGGAGGAGGAGCAGATCCTAGATTCGTAGTTAAAAGGTTTTAAGTAAAAGTATGGTATAAATGCAGCCTTGAATATAAAGATATTATATGCTAATACCTGTCAAAAGAAGAATATAAAAAAATGGAAATACAAAGATTGTAATCATTGTTTTTCTACAGAACTGTAAAAATAAAAATCTTTTGTGTGTGTGTGTGATTCATGTTGACATTGGTTGAGAAGAATACTGAGAAGTCAAAATCACAGGCAATATACAGTGCAATCAGTTGCTAGACCAACAAATGTATTCCAGTAGTTAATGTAATAGCTCACCTGCCCAACTTTTCTCTCATAGGGGCGAGAGGGGCAGAGGAGAAACACACAGGGAGACACATACTCATTGTTACTCTTGCTTCCCACAGAACCACTGAAGGTACAATCTCAGGGCATATCTACACTGCCCTGCAGTTCGCACTACGAGGCTGTGAACAGCAGTGCGCACCAAAGTCCTGTGCTGTAACTCTCCTGTGTGGATGCTGTGGGAACAAGTTTCAGAGTAGCAGCCGTGTTAGTCTTCACAAAGAGAAAAGGAGTACTTGTGGCACCTCAGAGACTAACCAATTTATTTGAGCTTAGGCTTTTGTGAGCTACAGCTCACTTCATTCCCAGTTCTCATTACCATAGTTCTGTTTGAAGAGGACTACGTTAATGTAAATGAAAAACCTTTTCGCTTGTGCCTGCAGCATCCACATGAGGGAGCTATAGCACAGCACTTTGGTGTGAACTGCTCTTTACACCCCCTTAGTCTGAGGCAGGCAAGGCAATGTAGGCATGCCCTCAGACATGATTTTATCATTTTATATTTCAGGAAAGAATTTCAATCTGAAAGTGCTACCTGTATATTGGGGACATTTTGAGAGATGGAAATGATTTATTAGGCGATCTTGTCCAGATGCCTGCCAATGCAGGAGATTTCATTTTATGAAATGGCAGGATTTTAAATGTGTGACCCCTTTTTCTTTGTATATTTTACAGTACTTCTAATTCAGTTCATGAGACAGAATATGTAATAGAATATTTCACACTAACTGTGGTCCTTGTTCTCCTATTTAAGTCAATGGTGAAACTATGATTTCTGTGGAAGTCAGGCTCTACACCAAAATGCTTTGCAGAGACAAGTAATACAGTCTCAGTTACAGCCTGATCATGTTAACTCTCTCTAAGTCTTATTCATTGTAACATTAGCTGATCAAGTCAGTGGATAATCACCCAGTCCTGTGACAAGGGTGTTAACTTTTTTTAACCCTTTCCCATACCAAATGACTGGGCTGAGACAATAAAAGCCAGTCCCTTAGGCCAGGTCTACACTCAAAATTTAAATCAATCCACCTAAATCAGGAGAATGAAAAATCCACGCTCCTGAGTGAAGTAGTTAAACTGACCTAACCCCCGCTGTAGATAGCACTGGATTGATGGAAGAATTCTTCTGGTGACCTAGCTATTGGCTCTTGGGGAGGTGGATTAACTATGCCAAGGAGAGAATCTTTCATATCACTGGTTTCAGAGTAGCAGCCGTGTTAGTCTGTATTCGCAAAAAGAAAAGGAGGACTTGTGGCACCTTAGAGACTAACCAATTTATCTGAACATAAGCTTTCGTGAGCTACATCAGTGCATCCAATGAAGTGAGCTGTAGCTCACGAAAGCTTATGCTCAAATAAATTGGTTAGTCTCTAAGGTGCCACAAGTCCTCCTTTTCTTTCTTCATATCACTGTAATTAATTTCTACACTGAAGCGCTGCAGCTGTGCTGCTTAGCATTTCAAATGTAGAGAAGCCCTTGCAGATGCTCCTGTTCCTCACACATTGGGTTCAATGGGACTGCACAAGTAAGGATTACTCACACAAGTAAGGTTTGGGAGAACGAGGACCCTAAATAATAAATCTCTCAATGGAAGAGAGAAAGAAAGTATGCAAGAGAGAAATTTATGCAAGATAGATTTGCAGATGAGACTTAAAAAGGGACAAGAGAGTCAATGAGGTAGACAGACACAGAGCAGTCTGTTCCGGAAAGCAGGAGCTGCAGAAAAGGTTTTAATCAAAGTCATTTTGAAACTGTTTTAGAGACAGGAGGTCTTTAAACTTGGAGGGAGTGCTGGAGGATGAAGTCTGCTAGCATGACTAGAGGTTCAGTGGGAGATTCTCACAGCCTCTGCTTGGCACACTAAAGCTTAGTCCTAGGTGATCTAATTTTTCTCTCACAGTGGTGCTATTCAATGCTGAAAATCTTTGGTTCACACTAATCTAATGAGTTGTTCTTTTTCCCTTACACATTACATTCAGTTTTTCAGAATTATTTTTGTCACGTGATTTAATCTTTATTCTCTTTAGAGGTACAGAGATTAAATATCTGTTACAGACAAAGCCCAGAGCATCCACTAATGATTTATACATTATCTTCATGTAATGTATTATTAATATACCTTCATTAACCATATCCGTTTACTGTGTCGGTGGAAAAAATTGAATTTAGGATGCATGTTGAATAGGACATCATTGATATTGTTAGAGCATTCAAACATAGGCTCTCTTCCCAAACTACAGGTTCCTGGAAACATTCAATATGAAATCAGGCCTTTATCAGTATACAGGTTTGCAGACACTCTTCTTAGCTAGAGTTCTTGCAATTCCCAGTTGTTGAAGCCATGGTTTCTCTTTAAATGCACTGCAAGACAAATGACAGGACAAATTAACTGTTTCCATATATATCTATATATATAGATAGATAGATATCCTGCACTTTTTGCACAGGCAAAACTTCCATTAACTTGACTGTGTATTTTGCCCAAGTAAGCAATGCAACATCAAGTTCATAATATACAATTCTTCTCACTGATGGCCTATCAGTCTGACTATGCACAATTAGTTGTCTAATTTATGTGTTTCAGAGTAGCAGCCGTGTTAGTCTGTATCCGCAAAAAGAAAAGGAGTACTTGTAGCACCTTAGAGACTAACAAATTTATTTGAGCATAAGCTTTTGTGAGCTACAGCTCACCTCATTGGATGCATGCAGTGGAAAATACAGTAGGGAGATTTAATATACACAGAGAACATGAAACAATGTGTGTTACCATACACACTGTAACGAGAGTGATCAGGTAAGGTAAGCTATTACCAGCGGTGGGGAGGGGAAAAAAAAAAACCTTTTGTAGTGATAATCAAGGTGGGCCATTTCCAGCAGTTGACAAGAACCTGTGAGGAACAGTAAGGGGTGGGGGCAATAAACATAGGGAAATAGTTTTACTTTGTGTAATGACACATCCACTCCCAGTCTTTATTTAAGCCTAATGTAATGGTGTCGAGTTTGCAAATTAATTCCAATTCAGCAGTCTCTTGTTGGAGTCTGTTTTTGAAGTTTTTTTGTTGAAGAATTGCAACTTTTAGGTCTGTAATCGAGTGACCAGAGAGATTGAAGTGTTCTCCAACTGGTTTTTGAATGTTATAATTCCTGACATCTGATTTGTGTCCATTTATTCTTTTACATAGAGACTGTCCGGTTTGGCCAATGTACATGGCAGAGGGGCATTGCTGAATAGATATGTGAACAGAGTTGGCAACGCGCTTTGTTGAAAGGGTAGGTTCCTGGGTTAGTGTTTTTGTTGTGTGGTTGCTGGTGAGTATTTGCTTCAGGTTGGGGGGCTGTCTGCAAGCAAGGACTGGCCTGTCTCCCAAGATTTGTGAGAGTGATGGGTTGTCTTTCAGGATAGGTTGTAGATCCTTGATGATGTGCTGGAGAGGTTTTAGTTGGGGGCTGAAGGTGACGGCTAGTGGAGTTCTGTCATTTTCTCTGTTGGGCCTGTCCTGTAGTAGGTAACGTCTGCGTACTCTTCTGGCTCTGTCAATCTGTTTCTTCACTTCCGCAGGTGGGTACTGTAGTTGTAAGAACGCTTGATAGAGACTTGTAGGTGTTTGTCTCTGTCTGAGGGGTTGTATCGTAGAGCTTGGCTGTAGACAATGGATCGTGTGGTGTGGTCTGGATGAAAGCTGGAGGCATGTAGGTAAGTAATAGCAATTAGTAGGTTTCTGGTATATGGTGGTGTTTATGTGACCATCGCTTATTAGCACTGTAGTGTCCAGGAAGTGGATCTCTTGTGTGGCTGGTCCAGGCTTAGGTTGATGGTGCGATGGAAATTGTTGAAATCATGGTGGAATTCCTCAAGGGCTTCTTTTCCATGGGTCCAGATGATGAAGAGGTCATCAGTGTAGCACAAGTAGAGTAGGGGCATTAGGGGACGAGAGCTGAGGAAGCGTTGTTCTAAGTCAGCCATAAAAATGTTGGCATACTGTGGGGCCATGCGAGTATCCATAGCAGTGCCGCTCATTTGAAGGTATACATTGTCCCCAAATGTGAAATAGTTATGGGTGAGGACAAAGTCCAGCCACCAGGTTTGCCGTGACATTATTGGGGATACTGTTCCTGACAGCTTATAGTCCATCTTTGTGTGGAATATTGGTGTAGAGGGCTTCTACATCCATGGTGGTAGGATGGTGTTTTCAGGAAGATCACCGACGGATTGTAGTTTCCTCAAGAAGTCAGTGGTGTCTTGAAGATAGCTAGGAGTGCTGGTAGCGTAGGGCCTGAGGAGGGAGTCTATATAGCCAGACAATCCTGCTGTCAGGGTGCCAATGCCTGAGATGATGAGGCATCCAAGATTTCCAGGTTTATGGATCTTGGGTAGCAGATAGAAGTATCCCGACCAGGGGTATAGGGGCGTGTCTGTGCGGATTTGTTCTTGTGCTTTTTCAGGGAGTTTCTTGAGCAGATGGTGTAGTTTCTTTTGGTAACCCTCAGAGGGTAATGGCTTGTAGAATGTGGTGTTGTAGAGCTGCCTAGCAGCCTCTTGTTCATATTCCGACCTATTCATGATGACGACAGCACCTCCTTTGTCAGCCTTTTTGATTAGGATGTCAGAGTTGTTTCTGAGGCTGTGGATGGCATTGTTTTCTGCATGGCTGAGGTTATGGGGCAAGTGATGCTGCTTTTCCACAATTTCAGCCCATGCACACTGGCGGAAGCACTCTGTGTAGAAGTCCAGTCTGTTGTTTCGACCTTCAGGAGGAGTCCACCCAGAATCCTTCTTTTTGTAGTGTTGGTAGGAAGGTCTCTGTGCGTTAGTATGCTGTTCAGAGGTGTGTTGGAAATATTCCTTGAGTTGGAGACGTCGAAAAATAGGATTTTAGGTCACCACAGACCTGTATCATGTTCGTGGGGGTGGAAGGGCAGAAGGAGAGGCCCCGAGATAGGATAGATTCTTCTGCTGGGCTAAGAATATAGCTGGATAGATTAAGGGAACCACTGTGGTGGCCCCTTGTGGCATGTAGTAGTTTAGATAGTTTAGTGTCCTTTTTCTTTTGTAGAGAAGCAAAGTGTGTGGTGTAAATGGCTTGTTTAGTTTTTGTAAAGTCCAGCCACTAGGAAGTTTGTGTGGAGGGCTGGTTTTTTATGAGAGTATCCAGTTTTAAGAGCTCATTCTTAATCTTTTCCTGTTTGCTGTATAGGATGTTGATAGGTGATTGCGCAGTTTCTTTGAGAGTGTGTGGCACAATCTGTCAGCATAGTCTGTGTGGTGTCTGTGTGGTATGTAGATTGTAATGGATTTTTTATCTTCAGTCCTTGTGGTATGATGTCCATCCATTTGCATTTGGAAAGGAAGATGATGTCTGTCTGTATCTGTACGAGTTTGATGGATTTCCACTCCATACAGCTAAATTCAGTGCCTTGCATTATGACAGGTTTCAGAGTAGCAGCCGTGTTAGTCTGTATCCACAAAAAGAAAAGGAGTACTTGTGGCACCTTAGAGACTAACCAATTTATTTGAGCATAAGCTTTTGTGAGCTACAGCTTACTTCATCAGATGCATGCAGTGGAAAATAGAGTGGGGAGATTTTATATACATAGAGAACATGAAACAATGGGCGTTACCATACACACTGTAACGAGAGTGATCAAGTAAGGTGAGCTATTACTAGCAGGAGAGAAAAAATATAATTCCATGATTGAAAGTCATTGAATGTGCATATGATATGGTTAGATACAAACAGGCCAGGAGCAGCAACCTGATATGAGTGCACACTGGAACTGCTGTCGTCGTGTGCACAAATTAGACACTCAATTGCTCACAGGAAATTCAGAAAATCAGGTAAATGTATGGGAAATAACAGTGAAGATCAAATATCATAGATTTTATCTAGTGATAAATTAAAACCATTTTTCACGCATCTTTTATCTACAGTGTCCATCCATCCAGTATTATTTTGATAACCCCAAAAACCCCATTCACAAAGTATATTTTGAAGCATTTTTATCATATTACCACATCATTCTGTTAAGCTAGATACATATATTGCCAGTACTACTGTTAATATATTTTATACTGAAATCCTCAAGGATTGTTTAAAATTATTGCCAAAAAGAAGCAGTTTTGATAGCGCATAAGCCCAAAGTCTGAATGAGCAGATTCATTTACACAATGCGTACACTACTGTTGTGGTAATAGAACGTGTCTGTCTGTGACCCTGATCATGTCCTTCAGATTCAAGCATCTGTCTCCCCTGCTAGAGCAGGGATCCGTGGCACCTACAGCTATATGCCTGTTATGCACAGTGTGTACTGCTGGGAGCAGTGAGGGAGAACAGCATTGGCCATTCCACTGCCCATTCCGGTTTGGTCATACAGCAGAGTGGGGAGTGCTACTGGGATTAAACTGAGTGAGTGGTGTTGTGATCAGGTGCGTGGGCATTGCAGCACTATTGAAGTTTAACCTCGTGTCATGACGGAAGAGACACGGTGCCAAACCTGAGTGGCGCTGTGACTCCCCTGCACCAGGTTGCATTGTCATTTATCCCCCTCCCTGTCATGACAGAGAGCTGGTGGTAGGGCCAAACCTGAGTGGGCAATGGGGTGGCCAGTTCTGCTCCTCTTCTCTGCTGCTGTGGGACTGCCTCCTGCACAAGAGCTCCTGGGGAACTGTCTGGCCTCGCCCCGCTTCAGCACTCTGTGTCCCAACTCAGAGTTGGGGACTTACATTGCACCTGGCCAGGCCAGGCTGGAAGGCGGTGGTGCAGTGTGGTGCTAGGGACAGCAGCTGCAGCAGGGATGGCTCTGCAGCAGTGGTGGGCAACCTGCGGCCTGCAGGCCGCATGCAGCCCATCAGGGTAAGAGTTGTCACTTTGGATGGGCTATCACCAGCAGGAGAGTGAATTTGTGTGGGGGGGTGGAGGGTGAGAAAACCTGGATTTGTGCTGGAAATGGCCCACCTGATGATCACTTTAGATAAGCTATTACCAGCAGGACAGTGGGGGGGAGGAGGTATTTTTTCATATTCTCTGTGTATAAATAAAGCCTGCTGCAGTTTCCACAGCATGCATCCGATGAAGTGAGCTGTAGCTCACGAAAGCTCATGCTCAAATAAATTGGTTAGTCTCTAAGGTGCCACAAGTACTCCTTTTCTGATTGTGGGCCGTGAGACATTTTGCTGACATTGACCATCCGCAGGCACAGCCCCCCGAGCTCCCAAGTGGCCACAGTTCGCTATCCCCAGCCAATGTGTGTGTGTCGGGGGGATCCTGGGGGCAACCTGGGCCAGGAAAAGTCTTGTTTGTGCATCTCCACTGAAGCGATGGGGAGGTGCAGGCCTACTGTGCAGGGATATGGAGGTAGAGCAGCCAGTCATTCCAAAGACAAGGCAACCTACCCTCCCTCTTCCAACAATTAATAGAGAACTCTGAAGAACTCCATGTGGAGTGTTCCTCCTCCAATACCCATACCATTGGTTGTACCACATAAGAACAGCCATACTGGGTCAGACCAATGGTCCATCTAGCCCAGTATCCTGTCTTCTGACAGTGGCTAGTGTCAGATGCTTCGGAGGGAGTGAACAGAACAGGGCAATTTACTGAGTTCCAGTCCCAGGTTCTAGTAGTCAGAAGTTTAGGGACACCAGAACATGGGAAAGGAGGTTGATCTGACAATAAAGTGCACATTACTACTTAAGAATGGCAATTAGAATCAGAAAACCATAGAAATGTAGGGGGACTGGAAGGGACCTCAATAGGTCATCTAGTCCAGTCCCCTGCACTGAGGCAGGACTAAGTATTAACCAGACCATCGCTGACAGGTGTTTGTCTAACCTGTTCTTAAAAACTCTCTATACCATTATCCAAATCATTTATGAAGATATTTGAATAGAACCGAACCTAGGATAGATCCCCAGGGGACACCACTTGATATGCTCTTCCAGCTTGATTGTGAATCACTGATAACTACTCTCTGAGTATGGTTTTCCAGCCAGTTGTGCACCCACCTTATAATAGGCTAATCTAGGCTATATGTCTCTAGTTTGTTTCTGAGGTCACGTAAATCAATATCAAAAGCCTTACTAAAGTTGACATACATCACCATCTACTGCTTTCCCCCATCCACAAGGCTTGTTATCCCATCAGAGAAGGATATTAGGTTTGTTTGACTTGATTTGTTCTTGAAAAATCCATGTTGACTCTTATCTTATTCAAATTGATTATCTGAATTCAGGTACTGAAGTTAAACTGACAGGTCTATAATTCCCTGGGCTGTCCTTATTCCCCTTTTTATAGATAGGTACTATATTTGCCCTTTTCCAGTCCTCTGGGATTGCTCCTGTCCTCCACAAGTTTTCAAAAATAATCGCTAATGGTTCAGAAATCTCTTCAGCCAGTTCCTTCTAGGATGTATTTCATCAGGCCCTGCTGATTTGCAGACATCTAAGTAATTCTTAACTTGTTCTTTTCCTATTTGAGCCTCAGATCCTATTCCATTTACACAGATGTTCACTCTGTTAGTTGTCCAGCCACTGCTAACTTCTTCGGTGAAAACTGGAACAAAAAAGGTATTTAACACTTTTGTCATTGCTGCATTTTCTATTGGCTTTCCCTTTGAATTCATCACCGAGTGAGGAGCCAACCCTGTTCTTGGTCTGCTTCTTGCTTCTCGTGTATTTATAAATACACTTTCTTTCTACCCTTTATGTTCCTAGCTAGTTTCATCTGGTTTTGTGAGCTGGTCTTTCTAATTTTGTCCCTATATGCCTGTGTCGTTTTTTTCATATTCATCCTTTGTAATTTGTAATTACCACCCAAAAGCAATACCTTTTTTTCGGAACATATATTGAACCTGAGCCTGCAAGATGCTGGGCATCTACTAATAGATGCTGAGCACCCTCAACTCAAAGCCAGGAGACGCCCCGCAGCCTGGGTCTAATTATCACAGAGGTTCTCAAACCGGGGGTCGCACCCCCATTGCAGATGGGGTTGCAGCAATCCCTAGTGTGTGGAGGATGCCAGTTTGCTCTGCACAGTGCAACTTCACATGTACAGTACGTAGGAGGTCACGGTGCATGGAGGATGCCATTTTGCTCTACAAAATGGCATCCTCCACATAGGGTGACCACCTTTTCAACATGCAAAAATGGGACACATGCAGGAGCCCTGCCTGCCCCTCCACTTCTCCCTAAGGCCAGGCCAGAAGACAAAGCTGGACAGTGGTAAGAGCTGCCTAGGGAGCCTGGGCTGCTGTGGAGAGCATTGGACCCTCCACCTGCCCTGGGTGGGAGGCTGGGGTGCCCAAGAGGAGTCCCTGGCCTGTTTCCCTGCCCCTGGGGTATGCCGCTCAGGGTAGGGGGATCATCCATGGCTCCACACAGCATTACAGGCTCCCTGGGTGACTCTTATTACTGCCCGGTTCCAGCTTCTGGCCTGGCCAGGGGCAGGGCTTTGGGGGGAAGAGGAGGAGCAAGGGACAGGGCTTCATGGCCTGGGGGGTGGCTAAAGCCCACCTCAGCCCCCCCCCCCACCAGGAAAAGGCTGGCATCACCCCTGAGCCTCGGGCAGGCGCGGAGTGGTTCTGCAGGAAATTTGGGACAAATGGTGACCTGAACTTGAAATGTACATTTGGGACTGTCCTGCCCAATTAGGGACAGGTGGGTCATCCTGCCTCTGCATAGTGTGACCTTGCATCTGCCATAAGTACGAGGTCACACTGTGCGGAGAGAAAAATGGCTTCCTCCATGCAGTATGACCTCACGTGTATGGGGCATGCAAGTTCACACTGTGCAGAGAATGCCATTTTGCTCTTCAAAATGGCATCCTCCATGCTGTCTGGGGTCTCAGGAGGAAATAATTCATTAAAATGGGGTCATGCCAGCAAAAAGTTTGGGAACCTCTGAGTTATCGCTTCGTGGAAATAGACTCAAACTTAGCACTGGCTCTCTTCACACTTTTCAGTGTTTCCATTTGCACCTTGGAATTCTACATTTCTCCTCTCCCTGTCCTTTAGCCATAAAAAAAAATCTGAAAGATTCTTCTTGACACCTATTACTAACAGCAATTCAAAATTATCTGTTTTTCTTGACATTTTTCTGCCCTTTAATAGTTTCACACCCTCTTTCTTCCCCTGAGGGTGAAGGAGTCCACCCTCCTCCCAGCAGTTTTATTTTTAAAATGAAAGGGAACAATAACAAATGTGCCAGATCCTGATCTCCTCACTCAACATTTACTGAGACAAATTGCCATTGACTGAATAAACACTAACACCCTGATTCATCAAGACACTTAAGTCTATGCGGAGTGCCTTTGAAGTCAATGGTGCTTAAAATTAGGCATGTACTTAATTCCCTTCATATTGATCCAAATTCTGATGTCTTCACTTAGTTGCAGATTCAACAAGGTAATTACTTTTCCTTTAAAAGTGTCGTCTTCTGCATAATTTACATAACCACCCTCTTATTGTGCATGTTTAATGTTCCTGGGAATGTGTAGTACTTCCTCACTCATAAATTACTGTGTTACCTAGTTCTTCTGTTTGTTGTTTAAGAATTTTTTCAGCCTTCTCTGAAGCTACCTATTTATATTTCTAGACTCAAGGGCATTGGCTAAGTGCAAGGATTCTGGTCAGCTAAAGATGTTCTTCCATCAACAATTATTCTCAGTACGAGGCCTCAATTGTACCTGATATGTACACTAATAATTGCTACCAGTAGGTGGCAGTAATCCCTCATCAAACATATCCTACAAAAATTTCCTGCAAATATCTATCCACAATGTTGTTGTAGCCGCGTGGGTGCTAGGATATAAGAGAGACAAGGTGAGTGAGGACCTTTATACACCTCAGATTCATTAATTACAGTAAAGGAAGAAAAAGGGAAGTAAAAGAAAATGATCGTTCTTTTATTGGACCAGCTTCTGGTGATGAAAGAGACAAGCTTTCGAGCTACACAGAGCTCTTCCTCAAGTCAGGGAAAGGTATTCAGAGTGTCACAGCTAAATACAAGGTCAAACAGATAGTATATATTCTAAGGGACCATTTACCTTAGTACCTTTCCCAGACTTGAGGAAGAGTTCTGTGTGGCTCGAAAGCTCGTCTCTCTCACCAACAGATGTTTGGTCCAATAAAAGATTTACTTAATCCACCTTGTCTCTGCAAATATCGGTTATTTGTAACTTCTAAGAAAGTGCCAATTATAATTCACCAGTCCATTACTGAAGAACCTTAGTGACTAGTTGTAATGTCACACAAACAAAATACAGCTTTAAAAAACAAGATAGTTTTTGGATCCGCTTCTCCACATTTTGGTTCCTTTTCTCATGCATTTTAATAATGAGGGCAAAACAGAACTGTAAATCAAATCACGTTATTATACTTAGAAAATACAGTTTCTTACCTGTTGTAACAGTTGTTCTTTGAGATGTGGCTGCAGACATGTATTCTACAACCCACCCTTCATCTCCTAGGGAGATGGACTGTGGCAGACCTTGCACATGAGCCTCCCCCAGACACTTCAGACAGCTGAAGTCTGGGTCGCTCACTGGCATAGGCTTGCCACAGGAGGCACAGGGTTTGAAGTCTGGAGACTGGAGCATGTCCTTCTATGCAACTGTGAGGTCTAACTATATATCTACTACTAAGAGAAATAAACTAAAGGTAACTAAACTTGCGAAAAAAGAAGAGCATAACAAAGCCATTAAATGAAAGGCTTGCCAAGGCAAGAGGAGTTGTTCCAGTGACCATCAAGGGCGGTAAGAAGGAACTGAGAGGGTGTGGGCTGTCCGTGGCCCTTCTACCAATGCATGAGCGCGTAGCATCAGAGGGCACTAGAGCTGGTTCAACAGATACCACTGAAGGAAAAATCTCCGACTGTGCAGTGTGGAATGGACATGAGCAAGCATCCGAAGAAGAAAATATAAACACCTGGGAGGGACATAAATAAAGAAGGAAAACAAAAGAGAATACCATACCTGGCAATAGCTAAGCAGTAGATTGCATTATCTCTTGGAGTTCTTCCATTGTGTTCTGAGAAACACTCAGAGGAGGAATTTAAGAGCAATTTAGCATTAGGTGTTGAATAGTAGAAAGGAGGGCGTGAATTTCTGAGGCTTGAAATAGGGGGCAGAGGAACTTTAGCTAAACACATATTTTGGTCCATACTTGCATCTTTTCTAGGCTGACCAGCCTTCTTTCTAATACTCTTCTTTTGGTGAAGTCTGTGTATGTTAGGGAGTTTATTCGCATCTTCCAATGGAGGTAATTTGAGCTTTATTACTGTTTGGTTCCCCTTTGTAACTGTCAAGGAACATGAATCTTTCTCATGTGGAGTTTGATCAGTTAGGTTTGGTAACTTATAGTCCTTATTACCTGCTGCCTTGATCCTGGCTTTGGAAGTCATTTTCGGCTTTGTGAAGCCATCCACGATAACAGTGTCCCCCACTCGTGTTCTGAAGACTACAGCCTGGTTAAGCCATTTCGTTGTAAGGATGTGACTCTGTGCCCTAAGCAGCCACTGCTTTAATTTAATGTAGATCTTCATGGGAAGTGAAAAATTAGGATAAGAAACCACCGACCACATTTTGGTAACTAAATATAGCACACAATCCTTATGTTTGTGTTTGATGCATATGTTCAGAGGAATTTGCCCTGCTGGATTTTGGCACTCTACGCACAAGACACTATAATTGACAAAGGCCTTCAGTATAATTAGTTGGCCTGCTTCTGCAGCTGCATGAACTGGACATTTAGTTACATCTGGATGATGTGTTTCCTGACACCATTCTCGGTAGGGATGAACACCCACTGCCTCATTGGGTCTCACTCCCTGTTTCAGTATCCATGCCGTGAGCTCAAGGTGGCCAAAAAATGCTGCCATGTAAAGAGCCACCCTCTTTTGATATCTGACAAAAAGAAACATGCAAAAAAAAAAAAATTAACTGAAGAAACTAAAGAAATCCAACATAACATAACATAAGCATTAGAAAAATACTACCTTTCAAAATTATGTATATTTCTTTGCAGAATGACAGCACAAAAATATTCAGCCAAACATATGCCAAGATATGTCTTTAAGTCTCATGATTTTGTGCTCTAATGGGCTGATTAGATAATATGGTCCCCATATGAATAAGTAATTTGTACCTTTGTTAAAAGGGCTTAGTCACTGTTGATCATATTTGTTATCCACAAATGAAAAAGCGGCATATGCTGATTTTATAATCTGAAGAGAGAAAATTTTAAGATGACCCACTAGAGGTATCACGAGTGAAGAAGGGTTTCATAAAGTAAAACAGGATTTACAGTTTACACAAGGTAAGGTGTTTCACATCCACATGACATTCAAAAATGTGAGAAGATGAGTACACGAGATCTTTAAAGGCCAGTGAAAAAAGAGTACAAGTATTTCAGAGACAAATAGTTGGACATTTTAAAAGTGGGGGAGGTGATTAAAGGATACAGGTACAAAATAAGGGACAAAGGTTAAAATACATGTAAAGAGGGTAGACTTGTCCAGCTAATTCTTATCTAACAATTCCTTATGTTCTGTGTGTCCTTGTTCTTGGTAAAGACAGTAGAAACCACTTGCTATACAAAGCCACTGCCACTAAATAGAAAAATAAACCATAGACTATCACCACAATCTAGGTATGGAGTAATATTGACACTGAGCTACTATCTCATATACTGTAATCCATATGACAATTATTTTAATTATATTGCATCTCTCATTACATTTCCACTGATAGAGAACTACTCTGTTCTAGCTTAATACTCCATTCAAGTCAGTTATTCATACATTGCCCTTTTATATCCTACAGTGCATACATAATTAGATACCACAAAGGGGTACTGTGTTTATAATGCCCAGATTTAAAGGAAACAGATTGAATTCAGATGAGATATTGCCATTTTCTGGAAAGTAGTATGACTTGTAAAAAATTGATGGGGTGATGTACTCTTCCTGTCAGGAATAGGATATTTGAACTCAGGACAGATTCTATAGTATGAAGGCACTAATTAATTATTTCCAAATCTATAGCGTCAAGTCATTTGTTAGCTAGCATCCAGTGTAAAAAGACACCATTTGTTTATATTTCTGACACTTTACATTCTGGGTTTTTAATTAGTAAATTAAATATTGAGAATCTTGTGCTCCACTCCTGTAGTAACCCCACAGGATGGGGGAAACAAAAAAGTTGATAAGGTCAAGTTCCACAAGGTGTGAAGCAATGTTCTAAACATGGTGCCACGCTATCATGCAGTGCTGTTATTTCTTACAGGGGCAAAGGGCCGGTATACTGTATTTCATTTAGAATAAATCTTAATGTGTTATGTCATGCCTAAGATCTTTCACTGTCAAATGATCATCTTTATCCAGTTAGGTCAGTAATTGGATGCTTTTCCCTTGCACTGATAACATCTGGGATCCTTTCTCTCCTTTGTATCTCTCACCAAAGCTACGCACTGCAATACAGTTTAACTATACTGTAAGGAATGTGTGTTAAGAGTTATTAAGGGGGCATTAAATAAGGCATTGGCTTGCAAAATCTCCACGAAAATGTATTGGCACAGTCACAAAATCTGCCTGGTCTTTACCCTTTACCATAACAACTTAAAACTAATTGTCTAGGAAAAACTCATTCCAGGTGAGTGGGCAAGTAGAATTTTACAAGGCTAGTATAAACAATGCTCGGTTGTAAGAACAGTTTACTAAAAACAATAGTGAAGAAGTAATGGTGATCTTTATGGCAGCCTTCAGAAATGTCATTACAATTCCCAAATGTCCAAATAAGAGTGACTTTTTAAAATACATACACTTCTGTTGTAAAATGAGAGCATGATCAACTGAAATCAATATAGATCAGGCTCCAAATTACTAAAATGGGAGCTGGTATATTTTTTATATTATGAGGATATTTTTGCTATACTCCTTTTAGGAGATATTTCAATTGCTTGAATAGCACCTTACATTAAAATACTAAAGTAAACTAGCAGTTAAATCCAAAACATAATCAATTTTCAAAAGACATTGTTAGGAAACAGAGGTGCTTGGACTGGAGAAGTTTTAAAATGGGCAAAAAACCAAATGCAATTAGTTACCGTACTTGAGTACTGGTTCTTCATCAGACAGGAAGCGTTGGACTGTATGCTTGTTTCCTAAGAGGCACCCAGTCAGGAATTCTTTCCATCCATCCCACACATCCAGGCGAAGTGTTGTGCCTAGCAACAGTGAGAGAGATGCAATCACTTAGCTTGCTTCCAGCTTTGTTATTTTTGCAATTTATACATGTCTAAACCTCTTGGTTTGCATATAAAAGATATGTCTGCAACCTACTGGCTGAAGTGTGTGCGTACCAGAACCCTCTGCTGGAGGGAATGTCAGACCACACCTGGGAATAGCTTGTCCTCTGTGGCTGGCCAGAAAAGTGGCTGGCCAGAAAAGAGAATATAAACCCCCTAACACTGTGAATTTACCAAACTACCAAACAATCTGAAAAGGTGTTAGTTTTGGCTCGTTTATATTAAAAAAAGTTTGTAGTCTATTGCACACAGATGAGATATTGATTGGTTACTTGGTCTGAAATAGCCTGAATTTGTGACCTTCCAGGCATGTAGCAAAAACTGTCTATTGGAAGGGGTGTTAGAGAGGGTTGAGGATATGTTCTCAGAATGATGGGTGGTTGGGAGGAGGCTGAAAGGAGCTTTTTGTAGCTGGCTGGCTAGTTGAGTTGTGCTATTGTTCCTGTCTGATGGTTTGTTTTTTAATACCACTGGAAGTATTATGTTGTAAATGTGATTGAGTGTCAGGGCACATAGAGCCTGTGTACAGATGTCTTTTTTATTATTTAAATCAAAATAAAAAAACAGATAAATGGTAAGTAAGACAGGACCTTGAGGGTTGCTCCTAACAATCCACTATAATTTGATATTCACATTTTAAACATAGTCACAGACCCAACTTCCCGTAAAAGATTTGGGGCAGTGAAGTTCAGCAGGATTTTCCTATTCTAGGAGGTATTGTAATTAAAACTTCCATGAGAGGGCATTAAAAATACTCTGGTCTCAGTCCTGATCTTTTTTTCATGGCTGTAACATCCACTGGTTTTTGGGGGTAGAAGTGGGCCCAGTGTTAAAATTGCAAATATCAGAAAGGCTGTGAGATTCTAAATGTGATCCTTTAGAGCCAGTTACTGGCAGGCTGATTTGATGTTTACACTTAAACTCCATGGAGTTATGTGGGTGTTAAATCAGCATGAGTGTGGACAGCTCCCACACACAAACCCCCACATCTGTAATGATTGCAACAGCAATTGTGAATGCTTCAGGACTGCAAAACTGGGCCTCTAAGTTTTGGATCTCTGAAGTGTTTCTGTTCTGGTTCGGAATGTTACTGTGTATATACCGGGTTCAGGACGCTGCACCAAATATCCACACCCAAGATAGCAGAATTATAGATCAGATTACCTAGCTCATGATTTCAGTGGTTCAGTTTCTGTATGTATACTGTTGACCAAGTCCTTGGGCTTTTTTTCTGAACAGTTTTATAAGCAGTTTACATTTAGATTGTCTGCTGGTGAATGTTTATTTTTGTAATACTCTATACATGGTATTAGATATATGCTTGACCAGCAACTTAATTATCCATCTTTTGTAAATATACTCCTAGAAACCAACCATTACTTGCTTGTTGTAAGTTTGTATTTGTCTGGGTTATTTTATATTTATTCCCTTTCTAAATATTGTGGTTATGGGGCCAAACCAAACACTGCCCTGTACCTTGTGTAGTCATCCACATTAATGCAAATTCGAGTAGGTATAAAGCATTGTCAGATCATAATAGTAGTATTTTACATTCATTTTATACTGGTATAAATTGACTATACAAGGTGCAGAATTGGTCTGTATTTCATATTCACTCTCCAGACTTAGGATGATGGTATGTTTAAGTCTATATTAACATGCTAGTTTATTCCATACACTTATCCACAAACTTACATTTTCTACTTCAGGGAAAAATGAACCGTATGATAACCTACTGCTTTTCGGAAGTCAAAAAGTTATGGTGGGATAAATTCTCCCTTTACATAGGCACCGATTCAGCAAGGTACTTAAACACATTCCTAACTTTAAGCAAGTGAGTAGTCCCACTGAAGCCTGATCCACCTCCACTAAAGTGAATGGGTTTATATGGAGTAGACATGAGGGAAGAAATTATGCCCTTATCTGTACTATTGGTTGTCATCCATAGTTATACATGTCCTGTGTGATTAATTTCATTATTATTTTTTCTTTCTTACCAGTGGGTAAACCAAGGTACAGGGAGGCTAGGTGCTATACTCAAGGTCTCATAGTGGCTTGTTGGCATACCCAGAAATAAAGACTAGGAGTCCTGACTTCCAACCAACCAGTCTAACCACCAGTGCCTCAGAGTATGGGGCAGGGGGGGTCTATGTGCCTTCTAAAAACAAAACCAAAAACTGTGGATGTCCTCATTAGCCACATAAATGTCTAATCCTTTTTCAGTGCTACTAAACTCTTAGTCACAGTGATGTCTTGTGGCACAGAGTACCACAGATAATTTACATGCTGTATGGAATGTCCCTTTGTTCTTATTATGAGAAAATATAAATAAAGGTGCCCTGTTAAATATCTTTCCAGCAGTCATTATTACATATAGCTATATCAAGTCCCATCTTATGTCTCCCCTCAAAACTAAACAGTCCCTGTCTTTTCAGTCTCTCTTACAGAAATCTCTCCATACACAATCCCATTTTTGTCACTTCTCTCTTAATCCTCTCTGCTATATTTTTTGAGATTGACTGATCAGAACTGAATATAACAGGGATTGTCAACCTTTGGCACGCAACCCATCGGGTAAATTCACTGACAGGCCAGGACGGTTTGTTTACCTGCAGTGTCCGCAGGTTCAGCCGATCGCAGCTCCCACTGGCCGCGGTTCACTGTTCCAGGCCAATGGGGGCTGCACAAAGCAGCTGCCAGCACATCTCTCGGCCCATGCTGCTTCCCGCAGCCCCTACTGGCCTGGAACGGTGAACTGTAGCCACTGGGAGCTGCAATGGGCTGAACCTGCAGATGCTGCAGGTAATTAGAATATATTGTAACTAATTGGGCATAAGTACATGCACACTATGAATTACTGAATCACAGAAATGTAGGATTGGAAGGGACCTCGATAAGTCATCTATTCCAATCCCCTGCTTGAGGCAATAGTAAGCATTAACTAGACCACCCCTGACAGGTGTTTGTCTAACCTCCTTAAAAACCTTGTTCTTAAAAACCTCCTGTGGCAGATTCCACTACATCCCTAGGTAATTTGTTCCAGTGCTTAGCTACTCTGACATTTAGGAAATTTTTTTCCTAATGTCAAACCTAAATCTCCCTTGCTGCAATTTAAGCCCATTTAAGTCCTGTCCTCAGTAGTTAAGAAGAACAATTTATCATCCTCTTCTTTTTATCAACCGTTTACATTCTTGAAGATGGTTATGTCCCAACCTCCGTCTTCTCTTCTCCAGACTAAACAAACCCATTTTTTTCAATCTTTCCTTGTATGCATAAGTGCCGACTTCCCCCCTTTCCCTGGGGTGCTCGACCTCCCCCCCCACACCCTCACTCCACCCTTTCCATGAGGCCCCTCCCCTGCCTCACCCCAGCAACCCTGCGGGAAGCGCTGGCAGGTAGGCAGAGGAGTGGGGATATGGCACGCTCAGGGGAGGAGGAAGAGGTGGGGTGGGGGATGAGGGGAGCTTGGCTGCCAGTGGGTGCAGAGCACCCACTAATTTTTTCCCATGGGTGCTCCAGCCCCGGAGCACCCACAGAGTCGGTGCCTATGCTTGTATGTCATGTTTTTTAGACCTTTAATCATTTTTGTTGCTATCCTCTAGACTTTCTCCAATTTCTCCACATCCTTCCCCAAGTGTGATGCCCACAACTGGACACAGTTCTCTAATTGAGGCCTTATCAGAGCTGAGTAGAGTGGAAGAAATACTTCTCATGTCCTAGCTTACAACACTCTTGTTAATACATGTGACAGAGTGCCGAGCAACAGCACCTGATCCAGCAGTCTGACCATAGCAACTTCAATTAGTTGCCTTATAAACACCTGAATGTGGGAACTGAGCCAAACCAATAGGCTGGAAAAGTTAATAACTAATTACCGCATTAAATCAGAAGGTAAAAAGGCCCAGGAAGGAAGAACAATGTGTGGGAGAGAAAGTGCTGTAGGCTGGTAGAACCAATGACATAGGAGATTTCTCCCCTGCTGCGCTTAGAAGTCCCCAGCTGGCCTGTGCCAGCTAACTCAGGTATAGGTGTTAACTCATAAGTAGTCCAAAGACTTCAATAGACACGTTGTCTGAGTAACTGCTCATGAGTGGGACTAAGGGGTTCACAATCTAGCCCTAATTAATCAATGAGGATCTTATTCTTCCATTGGTAGCAGGATGCAGTGCGGAATGAACACTGTTGTCATAAGATACTACCAAGAAAAGTAGCAAATCCTGTGTGCTTTTTTTAAAAGCAGCTATGGGTAGTTACAAGATAAAATGGCCACAGAGTCCCATCCTGTAAAGTGCCAAAAGGGGATACAGTCAGAGGGAAGGAGGGGGATAACCCACAAAGATAACTGCTTGCATCAAATTATTCCCCTTTGAGAACTACAGGAAGTATAGATAAAGATATAAGTGACAGCTACCTTTTCTTATGATGCCACAGTTAATAAGTTCAGCAGGTGGGGTACAGAATATTAACACTCCCTGAATGAGCCAATCACACTAGTGAGGCAGTGTACCCTAGTTACTAGCTCCCAACCCCTCTCCAGATCCCCAAAATGCTTCTCGTCCAGCACCTACAAACTCCTCACCCAGCACCCAAAGTCAGCCATGATTTCTTGCCTTGATATTAATCCTTCAATATTTTCTGACCACAGCAGATTGAGAGATTTTAGGTTGTTACAAGAAACTGTTGCTGGTTTGGGGACACAAGGTGGAAGAAGTTTGAGTATCTCTGGTCTAGTGGACTAAGCAAAAGAGCAGAAGCTAGGAAGCCATGAAATCTAATTCTGGCATGAGGCTAACACACTGGGCCATATCTTACCCTACGTTTAGACTGGTTTGTTGGTTAGGTTGGTCACCAGCATAGTGACCTAACAGAAAACTTCACTGTCATTTTTTTCATTTACAGTAAAAACTTTGTTATCCGACATGTTGTGGGAATGAGGGGTGCAGGTAGGTCAAAAATTCCTGTAAACTAAGAAAAGGAGTACTTGTGGCACCTTAGAGACTAACCAATTTATTTGAGCATGAGCTTTCGTGAGCTACAGACTAACATGGCTGTTACTCTGAAACCTGTTAACTAAGAGTTATACTTACCAATGGAGGGAGGGAGTTTGGGTGCAGGAGGGGATTGAAGGCTGGGGGTTGGGCAGGGGCAGCCTAGGAACAGGAGGGACAACTGGACACCTGGCAACCCTATTGAAGATTTGTATCGGGAGATATTAGAAATGCCAGTTTCTAGAGCTTTCTGGTTGGTAAAGTGCTGGATAACACAGCTTTTATTGTATTTTTTAAATTTAAAAATGACAAAACTGTGGTCAGCTGTCTGTAACATACAAAGCCAGTATGCCATCTAAGGAGTAATGTAATGCAGGGGTTCTCAACCTTTTTCTTTCTGAGGCCCCCCTCAACATACTATAAAAACTCCACAGCCCACCTGTGTCACAACTGTTTTTCTGCATATAAAAGCTAGAGCCAGCGTTAGGGGGTATCACGCAGGGCAATTGCCCGAGGCTCCATACTACAGGGGCCCTCGCAAAGCTACATTTCTTAGGCTTCGGCTTCAACCCCGAGTGGTGGGGCTCAGAGCCCCGGGCTTCAACCCTATGCAGTGGGGCTTTGGCTTTCTGCCCTGGGCTCCAGAAAGTCTAATGCTGGCACTGCTTGGCGGACCCCCTGAAACCTGCTCGCAGCCCTCAGGGGGACCCAGACCTCTGGTTGAGAACCACTGATGTAAGGACAAGATTAACACCTTTGGGAAGTGGACTGGGACTATAGCACAGTGGGCTTGTAGGGGTAATATTAATTTTATATGTTGGTATGCAAGATTTCTGCAGTTTTCTGTGTATTCTCCCATCTTACAAGCAACACCCAGTCTGATAAGAATCCTCATTCTTCTCTCCCTTACACCAGTTTTATTTCACTGGAGATGCACTGGTATAAGTCCCAACTTACAATTGTACAAGTGCAGGCCCAATATTATTACAAGGGCATGCAGAAGTGCATTATGGGTTCCTTTTGTGCATCATTCATTTTTGTCTCTCCACCTGCCTTTCACATTGTTTTATTTTGAAGAGCATCATTTGACCCAAAATGGTTTTTTTTAATACTGAGATCTGCATTAGAAAAGTATTAATAAATAAATAATAATAATAATGCTTTTCAGGTTTCCCTAAATATAAACAATGATAAATATTCCTTAAATACAGAAAACTGACACGTTATAGACACATATTGGGTCACCATTGCTCTATTTAGTAGGTAGTGAAAATATAACCATCTTATACCTATATCTAACTGGTAATCGTTCAGTGTGTTGCAGTCGTACATCTCCTTGCCCTCTGGAGTCCTGAGACAATAAACACTATTTGGAAAGCCACATTTCAGGGTTACCAGTGTTTTCAAAAGGGACACTTTTGTAGCAAGAAGATAAATACTCCCCTTAATGGGCACTTTCTCTTGGGTTACAGCATTGTACACATAGAAGGCTGGTTTGTCTTCTTCCTAAAAGGAAAAATAATAATGACATAAGTACTCCAGCAACAGTGCTCTTGTAAATTGTGCCTATAGTTTAGGTACACTCTTTTTACACATCTAAGGATCTACTGTCCTTTTTGTTCGAGCGTGGTCCAGTGGACAGAGCAGGAGACTAGGTTCTATTACCAGTTATCCCTCAAACTGGCTGCTTGACCTTCTACAGTCATTAAGGGCCCAAACCTACAAGGTATTAAGCGCCTCTTGTGAGGTGCTGAAAAATGTAAGCGCCTTTTGACATCAGTGAGACATTAGGGCACTCCTCATCTCTTGAGGGGCTTTTGACACCTGGAGGAGTGGGCCCTGAACTCCTCTGTGTTCCAGTTCACTCATCTATGAAATAGATAGAATAATATTTATTTCACAGGGATGTTGTGAGGCTTCGCTATTTCAGATTTGTAAAATGCTTTCAGATGCAAGGATGAAAATCATGAGCATATATTTTTTACTTCATTTATAACAGTTCCAAGGTAAGGTCTGTCTATATTTTACGTCTTGTACAACAATTAACACACAGTCACTGCTTAAAAATGTAAGCCTAATTCTGCACATTAGTGCACCTCATTAACTTCAGCTGAGTAGCATCTGTGACTTAGAGCAGAATTTGGTTCTATTAATGAAAATACTAGTTGATTGTTAGCATGAATAGAGGTTACTGCACTGAGGTGCAATTCAGGAATATCCCATTGGAGTCAGAAAAGCACAAGGAATTTCATTGAATATAGAAGACCACTAGGAGAAACAGCGAGATGGTGCAGGTTGCAAAACCATCAAGATATGGATAACGATGACATTTGGCTTTGCACCTGTTGCATCAGATCTAAGGAGTTTGATTTTCTCAGTGCCTGACCATAATTGAGTTTTAGATGAAAGACAGCTGGCTGAAACTTAATCTCGATAAGACACAGGTGATGCAGTTCACTAATAAGAGGAGACGGCAGAAAGGATATCTTACAATTTATAATCTAGAGTTCCAATAGGATCTTCGGCTGCTTCTGGATGTTCAGATAGCAGCCCCGCCCCACCCCCCGTTATGGTTGCTTTTGTTATCTCTGTGCTTGACTAAGTGGTAGTGACAGGATTTTCCCATCAGATCCAGGCCTTGTCAAAAGCCTGTACTTTTGTCTTCTCCAGATTGGCTTATTGCAATATGTTCTTTGTGGTGCTATACCCGATGATAAAGTTAGTCAAAATTTTCTGAGTCTGAAATTTTCAGTTAAATTTTTTGGGTTTCCCAAGTACCACTAGCTGAAGATAATTCACATTTCAGCTAGCAGAATAAGGCTGGCTACCCACTTGATGAGATTTCAGCCCTTCACACAGTTTGGGTTTTGTGTCCCTTATTATTTCTGTAGTGTCACTAGCATGCTTGACACTTAGGACTTGTTTTCACTAGAAAATGTTATTGTATTTGACATGACTGTTAAGAGTAGCATTAGATGACAGCATTAGACACTTACGGTAGAGGCTGTTCTAGATTTGATTTTTGACAAACAGGGAGGAACTGGTTGAGAATTTGAAAGTGGAAGGCAGCTTAGGTGAAAGTGAACATGAAATAGTAGAGTTCATGATTCTAAGGAATGGTAGGAGGGAAACAAGCACAATAAAGATAATGGATTTCAAGAAGGCAGACTTTAGGAAACTCAGGGAGTTGGTAGGTAAGATCCCATGGCAAGCAAGTCTAAGGGGAAAAACAGTTCAGTCAGTTGGCAGTTTTTTAAAGAGACATTATTAGGGGCACAATAGCAAACTATCTCACAGCATAGGAAAGATAGGAAGTATGGCAAGAGACCACCTTGTCTTAACCAGGATATCTTCAATTATCTGAAACTCAAAAAAGTCCTACAAAAAGTGGAAACTAGATCAAGATAAAAAGATGAATATAAACAAATAACACAAGTATATAGGGACAAAATTAGGAAGGCCAAGACACAAAATGAGATTAAACTAGCTGGAGGCATAAAGGGTAACAAGAAAACATTCTACAAATACATTAGAAGCAAGAGGAAGACCAAGGACAGGGTAGGCCCATTACTCAATGGGGGGGAGGGGAGAACACGAACAGAAAATGTGAAAATGGCAGAAGTGCTTAAATGACTTTTTTGTTTCAGTTTTCACCAAAAAGGTTTTGAATGGACCTCTAACATAGTGAATGCCGGTGAAAATGAGGTGGGATCAGAGGCTAAAATAGGGAAAGAACAAGTTAAAACATTACTTAGACAAGTTAGATGTCTTCAAGTCACCAGCGCCTGATGAAATACATCCTAGAATACTCAAGGAGCTGACTGAGGAGATATCTGAGCCATTAGGTTAGCGATTAACTTTGAAAAGTCATGGAAGATGGGAGAGATTCCAGAGGACTAGAAAAGGGAAATAAGAACAACCCGAGGAATTACAGACCAGTCAGCTTATCTTCAGTACCCAGAAAGATAATGGAGCAAATAATTAAGGAATCTATTTGCAAACACCTAGAACAGTGTTTCCTAAACTTGGGACGCCACTTGTGCAGGGAAAGCCTCTGGCGGGCCCGGCTGGTTTGTTTACCTGCCACGCCCGCAGGTTCAGCCGATCGCAGCTCCCACTGCCTGCGGTTCACTGTGCCTGGCCAATGGGGGCTGTGGGAAGTGGCCCGCGCCAAGGCACGTACTGGCCGCCGCTTCCCACAGCCTCCATTGGCTGGGCACAGCGAACCGCGGCCAGTGGGAGCCACGGTTGGCCAAACCTGCGGACACAGCAGGTAAATAAACCGACCTGGCCCGCCAGGGTCTTTCCCTGCACAAGCGGTGTTCCAAGTTTGAGAAACACTGACCTAGAAGATAATAAGTAACAGTCAGCATAGATTGTTAAGAACAAATCACATCAAACCAACCTAATAGCTTTCTTTGACAGGGTAACAAGCCTTGTGGATTGGGGAGATGAAATAGGGGTGGTATATCTTGACTTTCGTAAGGCTTCTGTCTCATATGACTGTCTCATGAACAAACTAGGGAAATAAACCTAGATGGAGCTACTATAAGATAGATGCATCGCTCATTGGAAAACCGTTCCCAGAGAGTAGATATCAGTGGTTCAGAGTCAAACTGGA
This sequence comes from Lepidochelys kempii, assembly GCF_965140285.1. Classification (NCBI taxonomy): domain Eukaryota; kingdom Metazoa; phylum Chordata; order Testudines; family Cheloniidae; genus Lepidochelys; species Lepidochelys kempii. The sequence goes on along the minus strand of NC_136388.1, from coordinate 28,313,725 downwards.
AAGGCATGTCAAGTGGGGTCTTGCAGGATCAGTTCTGAGTCTAGGTCTGTTCAATATCTTCATCAGTGATTTAAGATAATGGCATAGAGAGTACACTTATAAAATCTGTGGGTGATACCAAGCTGGGAAGGGTTGCAAGTGCTTTGGAGGATAGGTTTAAAATTCAAAATGATCTGGACAAATGGTCTGAAGTAAATAGGATGAAATTCAATAAGGGCAAATGAAGGTACTCCACTTAGGAAGGAATAATCAGTTGCAGACATACAACATGTGAAATGACTGCCTAGGAAGGAGTACTGCGGAAAAGGATCTGAATGTTATTCAGTCTTGGTCAGCATTTTGTCAGCTGACTCAACTCTACACAGACATGTTCAAACCACATACCATTTGCTAGTGAAGGCAACCTTCATGAGACCAGCTCTCTCCTTATATTCCATTCCAACAACTGATATCAGCTGGGACAGTTGGTCTAACAATGCCTAGATTTCCATGTCTAGGGGTTGCTGACAGAACATTATAGGATGTATGCTTTCACCTCCTGAAATTCACGTCACCCTTTGTTCCAACAAAGCCAGAATTTGTGGACCTTCACGTGCAAAGCTTTTCTATTATGCAAGCTTTTTCTAAGGAGGTGGATTTAGTGGAGAGGGTCTCAGTTTTGGTGAATTGATAAATCAATTATTGTTGTTGCTGCATCATTTTGCATATATTTTGTAAATGGTGTTTTTAAGTATTGATTCTTGTTGTGTCTAGTGTTTTATGATAGGTGTTACGGAAATGCATGTAAATTCTCAATCCTAAAGAGAGCCACATATTTAAGACCTACTCCCCAGAGGTGTTGAGCATCTCAAGCAAAATGCTGTGGCCTCTCAATTTATTGACCCTCTGGAGGCGGTCACTACCTTGCAGGAATGGGCAGTGACTATACAGATTTACCAAGTAGGGGCTGCATATCAGGGTTTAAAGAGGCAATTTAAAAAAGAATTCCTACCATCAAATCTCTGCCTCTTCTGAAGAAAAAGCAAACACACAGCATGCAACATGCATACAGATCAAGGACTTGATTAAATTAAATTTATCTTTCTCCCCAGGGAAACAGCAACAACAAAGCTAGAACCAGAAGACTTGGAGTAAACAAGCTGCTAAGTTTCTCAAAGACATCTGAACACTGCAGTCCTTTTCTGTTCCACTCCTTGTTTTTATACACTGCAGCCCTAGTGATTGCTGTACCAGGAGCAGCAATAATTCTGGCCAACTAATCCTATGACAGAGAGTGGAGCAATAAGCAAGACTAAAAATGTTCTTTATTGTTTATGGACTGAGGGACCTACATACAGCCAAGCTATCTTCAGGATCTTTTCCGGCTTATATAACAACCATGGCGAGAAGCCAGGCTTGTTAGTGCACAGAAGCTGCTGCCTTGCAACAGCCCACCTCATTAATTACTGCACATGGCTTTGCAGTTTGCAGCTAATCAAAACAAAACAAAAAAAAAGCACACTCTAAAAGACAGTCTTCCCTGTGTGCATGAAACAGAAATCTAGGTTGCAGTGCTGTTGTGTACTTTTATCATGTCTGTTTCTACAATGCTTTGTTTAGCCTTGTATTGTTTTAGCCTCAGCACTTTTCTCCCTTGTGACAAACAATTGAAGGTCAAATTGTGCGTGGCCCTGCATAGATGAGCTTGTGGGGACAGAACACAGGGATCCTGTTCTCCCTCTTTCCAGCACCCATGCAGGAAGCATTGCTGAAAATCAGCTGAAGCCTATGGCCCTGAAACTCAGATGTGGATGAACTGTCCTTGGCATAGGACCTGGGATAGTGGTGATCAGAGGTGGCTGTACACCAACATTACATCCCTCAGTCCTGAGGCTAGCCAGGGTCTGGTTTTATCCTCAGGGCTGCTCTAAGTTGTGCTGACTGGTAATGGTCCCCAAGAGTTTATTGCCCCCTCAGCATGGCCACACCGCGTCCGCTGGAGGCTGTAATAAGGAGATGTAGGGGTAGTTACTCTGGCACTACATCTGTTTAAGACAGCATTGGCAGTTCAAAGAAATGGAATAGGGCCAAGGATCTGGTCTTATTAATGCATGACTTTTGCGTAACCCCCACAGCAGTGGTAACATGGACAGGATTACTTGTATGGATGGCAGGTGCACAGAGTACTCTAATTTAGTAGCCAAGAAGATCTGATATGCTTATAGACAAGAAGGGTAGTTAGGAGCCCCATGACACAAAACCCACACAAATGCCACCCTGGAGAGAATAAAAGTGTTCCTCATGATGGATGAAAACAGCCAAGGTTGTTACAGACATTGACTGTGAGGGACAGAAATAGTTGTTTTGGATTAAGATTTAAGACCAGCCGTAAAGGTCTTGTGCAAAGCCTGTCACCAGACATATTAAACAGTCTTTTTCTGTTTTCTGCAAAGGGTAACTCCTCCTCCTTCCAGCCAGAGTGAAAATCCTCCAGGAGGAGGAGTTGTATTTTCTTTAAAATAAAGGCAGCAATCAGCCACCTCAGAAAATTAAAGAAAATGACCTGTTATGGGATTTAGGAGAGGGAGAAGACTCAAGAAAAAGGATACAAGGGTCATTCAGACACTGAAAAGCCCTGTATAAAAAAAATTTTTTACACCTTCGTTGATTGAAGTACTTTCTGTTTTTCTTGTAACTAGGAACAATCCAGTCAAAATATTGTTTAAAAATAAATTTATGTGATGGCAATTGGTAATTATCTCATTTTAATTTGTGTAAGCCTCACTCAGCTGTGTTGTACACTTCCCTGGAATTACAGACTTTAAGTGAACATGGGTTAAAAGTTGGCCCCCAAATGCCATATTCTATCCTTAGGTCCATGTGTGCAACAGCACTGAAAAAGGAGGACCTTTTGGTTAAAACACAGTATTGAGAGTCAGGCAACTTAGATTGTATTCCTGGCTGTACCCAGATTCCCTGGAAATGTCTCTTAACTTCCGTGCCTCTGCTACCCAACAAGTAATATGGAGAGAATACTTGTAATAACTAATTATACCTCGCTTACAGGGGTGCTAGGAGATTTAATTCATTATTGCTCAAACAATGTTTGAAATCCTCAGATGTGTGCACTGTAGAAGTGAGAAGTATTATTTATTGACTTTCAGATTGTAAGTGAAGACAGAATTTGCCCTAGGCAGCCCAATTTTGATGTCTAAATATACTTTTAATAGCCTTTATAATCACTGATATGTCTGAACCAGGTATATATAAACGGCTACAGTTTAGACCAGGGATCGGCAACCTTTGACGTGCGGCCCATCAGGGAAATCTGCTGGCAGGCCAGAGTGGTTTGTTTACCTGCAGCATCTGCAGGTTTGGCTGACTGCAGCTCCCACTGGCCGCGGTTCGCCGTTCCAGGCCAATGGGGGCTGCGGGAAACAGCGTGGGCTGAGGGATGTGCTGGCCACCACTTCCCACAGCCCCCATTGGCCTGGAACAGCGAACCGCGGCCAGTGGGAGCTGCGATCGGCCGAACCTGCAGGTAAACAAACCGTCCTGGCCTGCCAGTGGATTTCCCTGATGGGCTGGGTGCCAAAGGTTGCCGATCCCTGATTTAGACAGCTAGATGCAGGTCTAGGTGTCCAAATTTAGGCTACCAGGTCTGAAAATTATGCTCAAAAGACATCATATATGTCATGTTTTCCTTAGTTATATATTAAGGATATAGTATAGTTATTTTACCAAACCATACCAGCATGAGAGGCTATTGTATTTTGTCACGTCTTTTTGTATTGCTTATTTCCTTTAATAGTGTTGGCATAGAGCTGTAATACAAAACTATGAGTTATTCCCCTGAAATTCTAACTCCTTCTCATGTATTCCAGCAAAAGTGTGACCTTACACAACAAGAAAAACCCAGGTTATTTCAATATGGATGCATTTAGAAAGCAAGAGGAAATCATGTGTTCTACTTCCTGAGAATGAAGGAAGAAAAGATTTTCCAGTTACAGCAGAATTGCAAAGTAATATTTTGGTGATCTGATTTTTGCATCATACATGCCTTTTTAGACAGTACAAGGCAGGGAGCACCTGTTTGATTTTTTTTCCTTTTTCACATTTCACACACAAACTGAAATAAACTAGTTCCTGATATGCAGTTTTATTTTGAGTTGGACTAAGGCTGGAGCCAGGACCTAAGCAAGGCAGCTTCCACTTTCTATGGCACTGTCCCCTCCTACCACACCAGATTTCCATGCAAAAATTCAGCAGGAAATTTATACGGCTAGGAGGTCTGTTAACTCCCACTCATGTCCTCTGCAGCTGCTACTAAGCAGCTACAGGGGGACCCAGTCAGTGACAGCATGTCTCCTGGTGGAGTTGTGTTACTAGAGGAGAGGGAGGCCAATGGAACCAAATAAAAGGTGAGCCATCCACATGGATGAGTTCCTGCCTCTATAGAGAGGGGGATAGGGAAGAGACCTTCCCTGCAGAACCACAGGGTCAGGAGGCCTCCAAGCCTCCACCCTTCCTGCCCCCAGATCCTTTCCCTTTCAGGGATTATGTAGATGAAACTCTGCAAGGAAATCTTGCAGTTCCCTGATCCTCTCCCATGGTATTCTCCATGGCAAGGAGGGAGCCAAACCATGATGCTAAATTATAATGAATGATAATTCTTCTTAGAACAATGCCTCTAAAATTAACTCACAAATCTTGGTTCTCACTAGATATAAGGATAGGTTTTGGTTAGGCTTTAGGGTTCAGTTTAGAGGCCTAATAAGGGCCAGGGCTCATCTTTGTTTTTAATGGTCCCAAAATGTCAATAGTTGTTTTTGAGATTTCAGCCCCAAATGGTGAAAGTCTCATGAGATCAGCAGTTTATGAGATTTTAGTCATCTTGAATGCTGGCAACCTTGCAAGATTAGACCTTTGAATGGTGAGCATTTCTCACAAGAGTTTGGCCACAGCTGAACCATGAATGGAAAAATGGTTCATTCTGGTTTAGAATCCAATTCAGAACCAAAACCAGTGGGGTAGGATTGGAGCCAAGGATTAGGATATAATCTCCACCCGCTGAAATTCGAAGGGGTTCAAATTCAAGGTTCCAGTTGTGGCCTCTCTCTCTATTCTCATCAATGGTATTATAAAGACTATACTATGTGCTGTATTTAAAACTTGCTGCACTTAGCTTACTGGAAGCCTGTGCAAGTGGGAGTAGAGAGACTAGTGCTATTTTTCTATTTAATGCAATTCAACTTTAGCTTTTCTGCATCTCATGAAGGAGCAGCAGCAACTGACTGCCAAGGTATATATTCAACAGAGGAAAAATGACAGATCATGACCTAAAGTCAATTTGTGATCACAGATACTGAGGGAAGGAATGGATTTTGGGGGTGACAGAAATATATGGCTGACAACATCCTCCTAAATCTATTTCCCACAGTGGGAAATCTGTATAGTGCTGTATCGAAGAGGCTTTTTCTCCCTATTTGTAAAGGTCTTTCATTCCACAAATCCAATTTCTGTAGAGACCCTATTTTTACAATCTTTAAAGTTCCATGTAAATAAATATAAGCCCCATCATTCGTGTTACCATAACAACTTTTTTACACTCATTCTTTGACCGTCAGGGTGGCTACTCTTGAGGTCAGATACTTTTTACTGCTGCTTAGTGATGTTAAATTTAGCACAAGGTCTAGAAGGAGAACCAAAAAACACAACAGAATTTCTGGACAATTTAAGACTATCAGTTTTTTTTAATCATACTGTACCTTAACAACACATTTAATAGTCGAGGAAACAGATATCCCTATGTCAGCAAGGATCCAGTTGTCCTTCAGTATTGCTCCTGCATAGATCAGCTCCAAATATTGTCTGCCTTTTTTGTCTTCAGAAAGTGGAATGTGGAAATAATCCTAAAAATGAATAATAAATTGTGAAAAGGATGTTGATGCAGCAGTGATTCCTACCCACAACAAATCTGCATTCATTATTGGTGTTATGTATATTACAGTAGTGCCTTAGAAACTGCCCTTTGCCCCTCAAGGCTTACAGTCCAAGTAAAGTGTTCTAAGAACATACAACTGCTAGATACAAGATTTATACCTTTTTGTTTTGAAAAGAAAATAGTGTTGAGATCTAAGAGCCTTGATTTAGGCTAGGTTTATTTTTTGCTTATAAATTACAAAAATTCTGTGTGTCTAGGAGGTTAAAGAACGTGATGAAGTTTTGCTGCTACAAATGAATACATCTGATCCATTACAAGTGACACAAAGCTAAAACAAAAATACACAGGCTGTGATCTTCCTGCTGGGGACTTATGAAAGCTCATATTTTCCCAAGTGGCCTCTGCTTTTGGTTACCTCATATGTTTGAGTGCCCAACTTTAGGCACCTGGACTACCAGCTTCAAACGCTGGTGCCTAAAATGAGGCACCTAAATGAATATTTAAGTACCTGAATTAGATGTCAGGTGGGATTTTCTAAAGAGCTCAGTATTGGCCTATCTGATCCCATGTAAAAAAAACTCCGATGGACTTCAGTGGGAGCAGAGTTAAACCAAACTGAGTGCTTTTGAAAATCTCACCCTACATATTCACAGCTGGCAACAAAACTTGAGGACACCAAAATTAGAAGCCATTTTTAAAGTGTGGGCCTGACTTTGTGCAAGAACTCTGGACTCTTTCCTTGAAAGGATGAACGTGACATAAACAGTGATTTTCCTGGCTGTGTCAAAGTAAATGCATAAAACAATATAGGGTTAATTCAGACAATGCAGCCAAACCTGCAGCCACAGGGACTCCTGACTCACAGGAATCTCACAAGAAGCAAGTTGAAATGTCACTGTGATCATTCTGATGCCATGTAATGTAGAGTGCAAGATGCTCCACATGTGCCTGGAGTTTGGTGGTGACAATTTGAGACCTCTGGGGAATCAGGTCTCTCTTTTAATCCCAGTCTTCACTGGGGCATCTCACAGAGTCTTCCTTTCTCCTGTTTAAGAGAAAATCTCCATTGACTGTTCCCTTGACTATCTACACAAACACACATGCCAGCTCTGAACACTGTCCCGGTTGCTCCCATGAACTGGAACACCCTTCCCAGAGCTGCAGGTGGTGAAGACAATCAGATTTCACATAAAATTGTGGCACTTGTTGTCAGTGGTTCAAAAAGATGACTTAGCAGAGAGACCAATGCTTGTCTGAATCTGCTCTGACACAATACCACTGAGCCTGTAAACCATCATGAAAAGTGAACAACCCCCAAAAGTAAACTCAGATTTATGTATCCACTTTCATATTTCTGTCCTGATTCCAGAACATGCTACGTTGTATCAGCACCAGATGTGAGCCCTCCCTCACTTGCTTTCCCCAGAAGATGAAGTGCCTAGACATGTTATGTATGTTACACATGTAAGAAGTGAACGTTATCTCTCTCCTGTACTTTTACAAGGTAAAAGTTTGTTTCTGAATATTTCACTGTTAAAGAATAAGGGCCAGATTTTTATGCCTTTCTAGTAGCATAGAGGGACCATAAAGCTGGCAGTTCTGATCAGGAAGGGATTCCATCCCACCTGTACCATAGAGTCTATGTGAGGAACATGGGGACCAGGGAGAAAGAGATGTGTAGCCAGTGTGCTACTGAACTCTTGAGGATTCTCACTTGTGTGAAATGCCCCTTGGGGTTGGCTGCTGGCCGCCAAATGCAAGTTAAAGTAGCCCCGAGAATGCTCTAACTTTCACCAGCAGCCTGTGTATTATATTGGTAGTATAACAGCAGCTTTGCCTACTGCCCCCATCTTTCATATTGCAACAAGCAGTGCTTGGCTAAATCTGAAAATCAGGCAGTAAGAGTCTCAGAAGCCTTATGCAGAAATCAGGGATAGACAGCCAGAAGATCTATAAAATGAACTCCCTTACATTAGAATAGGGAATACTATGCAGTAACATTTATATTATACATGTATTTAAACCATAAGTTAAACATATCAAAATTTAAAATAATTAGCTTGATAATTAGTTAAGCACCTACCTTTATCATCAGTTTTACAGCTTGCACAGTTTGGTCTGATGCAATGTCAAAAGCTTCACAAAATCCTTCAAAAGCTATGAAAATCCTCATCTTGTAAAACGCTGCTAAAAACTGCTAGGAGACCTTCCTGAGCTAACAAAACACATGCCTTGCCAAGTTCATATCCACAATTAATGACAAAAGACAAAAACAAAAAAGCAAAATCCATACCACAACAAGCCAGAGAAGACTACAAATATCCAGCCTAAATGCAAAGAGTTTCTTCTCTTCAAAACAAATGCCTGCCAGAAAAAGCCCTGCCGTAACAGACAGCAGTGACCCTGAGATACAATGTCATGAATGTGTTTCTCTAGCTCAGCTGAATTAGGGGGGAAAATCCCCCCCTCCATGTGTTTAGTGAAACCAACAAACCACATATTGATTAAGGCAAGTGTGAACAAGTTTCAAACATGTACATACAGGATCCAAGCTAATCATACTTCTACCATCATACCCACTGTCCCTGCAAGCTAGTAACTTTGCTTAGTCAAAGTGCTACTGATTAAAGCACTGAGAGTCATCAAACAAGGATCCTTGGCAGCTGTTAAACTGAAATGTTTGTTTATTGCCATCTGCAAAGTGTTTTGTAAATAAGTCTAAGCCACATTTATTCATGTTACTATAACAACTTTATTCATCTGTTTACACTTCTGAATCCACTGTGAGAAACATTAGCTACTTATATATATATATATATTTTAAAGTAAATATAAAGGCCAGTAGTTTGCAGTGTGTGAGCTAGTGTTTAGAACATGGGAATAAGCTTTAGGATTCTTGAGTTCTCCACCAGAAGCAGCAGCCATGCACCTTGAATAGCAGAGTGCGGAAAGATACCCTGCCCCCACCCACTGCTGGAGGGTAGGGATGCTGGCCATAACCTGATTGTTTGGAAGTTGAGAGCTAATCAGCCAATGGAGAGGCAGTAAATGGAGCTGGGGAGTGTGGGGTGGAGCCAGACAGGATGGGAAAGCCAAGCTGCAAACATAAATTAGCTCTGACAGTATTTCTATTGTGGGGGCATTAGCCCCCATTGCCCTCCTGGTTCTACCATCCTTGTTCTCCTTCACATGCCATTAACTTTTCTTTGACCTTAGACATACCACAGTCTCTCTATGGCTCAGTTTACAACCAGGCCTTCATTCTGATCCAGCAGACAGGTAGGACCTCTGGTCTATGGAGAGCCTCATACTCAGGGAAACGTTGGGAGGACTGACACTGGCCAGAACCTTTGTGGAAATGGGTGTTGGGAGGTGATCTCTGGTAAGCTTCTTAGCATGTGTGTAGATTCTTTAATTGATTTGAATATGTTTTCTCTGTAGCGCTTTTAGTTTAAGAATAAAATATGCTTGCATAGAAACAACTGTGGTAACTTAACTGTTGGCAATTACAGTAGAACCTCAGAATTACAAACACCAGAGTTTGGCTATGTCTACACTACTGCAGTAAGTCAACCTATGCTATTCAACTCCAGCTACGTGAATAACTCTCCTATCAACTTGCCTTACTCTTCTTATCTGGGATAGAGTACAGAGGTTGACTGGAGAGTGATCTGCTGTCGATTTGATGGGTGTTCACTAGACTCTCTAAATCGACGGCTGATGGACTGATCTCAGAGCACTGATGTTGGCTGTAGTGTAGACCTAGTCTTATAAATTGACTAGTCAACCACCCACCTCATTTGGAACCAGAAGTACACAATCAGGCAGCAGCAGACACATACACACATCATGCAAAAAAAAAAAAAAAAAAAGGCAAATCTAGTACAGTACTGTGTTAAACACAAACTACTAAAATAATAAGGGAAAGTTTAAAAAAATTGACAAGGTAAGGGAACTGTTTCTGTGCTTGTTTCATTGAAATGAGGATGGGTAAAAACACCATTTTTCTTCTACATAATATAGCTTTGAAACTCTGCTAAGACAATGTTCAGTTGTAAACTTTTGAAAGAACCACCATAACATTTTGTTCAGAGTTATGAACAAACTCCATTCTTGAGGTGTTTGTTACTCTGAGATTCTACTCTGTTGTTAGCTTCTGAAGAGAAAGTAAACAGGCCTGTTTAGGCAGACTGTCTTTTGCTGGGACTAACACAGAAGGCAGGCAACTGTTCAGGCTGGAGATAGCCCAGTCAGGAGGGAGAGAGAAAAGGCAATGGCTCAGAAGCCAGAGAGTGGTGCCTATGCTGAACCACTAAGAGGAAATATATAGTTGCCCTGTGGCTCTCAGTTCTTCAGATTAAAAATGCTATCTACACTGAGTGAGAAGTTGAGCTGGCATACTCTCTCAAAATGACTAATGGGAGTTTTTCCATGGACTTCATTAGGCTTTGGATCAGAACCAGGATTTTGCTCTCCTCCCATCTCCCTCTGGTGCTCACCCATGAATAGCTTATTGTTGAATGGTAGGATTGTGACAGATGCAGCTCCTTCACTTCACTCTCTGCTGTTACCATCTTTGGAGCAATGTACTGGTGACCGGTGAGAATGGCATGTCAGAAGGGAGTTGGTGTTTGTGTGTCTGCATTTTCTCCCAAATCCCCATCCTCTTTCATAATTTTATTTCTGTACTCCATTGGGCAACTGAGATGAGCTGAGATGCTCTGTCCGCTTGTGGCAGTAAGGGCTTCTAACTTTGGAACAATTCACAAAATATAACCCTTTAATTTTGTTTCAAGTTTCGCTGTTTATATTTTTTGTTGTTTATGCCAAAATGTATTTACTAAAGCAGGTTGAAAGTCATGATTAGTATTGTTTGAATATAACAAAAATATTGTTGCCTTCTACTGAGATATACATGACAGAGCCTTGCAGGCTGGCTTTTCACTGGAGGAGAAATCAGTAAGTCTGGATTTTTTTTATTTATTTTTTTTTAGTGTAAATAAACTATATACACCAGTCTTGGAACAGGGAACAAACAGCATGCAGGCAGTAGATGGAGAAATTAAGAGCAAACTCTTTTGCTGTTTGCAACAGCTGCCCCTAAAAAAATCTCCATCACAAAAAACTATTAATAGAGCTTTTCTTCAAAGGCTCTACACTGCCTTCATTCCAATAAAACCAAAGTGTGAGTCTGTGTGACAGTGTTATCATAGTCCTGGCTGAGTCCTCCTCATGAACAGTGTCACTAGACTGTTAACTGGACCCAACCTTTGGATCCCACATACATCCAATCCAGGTCGGTCTCATCAGAGTTCACTCCCGGCTTCCAATTGTGGAGCAGAGCTCCTAAGGCTTTCTCCCAGGGTCAGACTTCTTGTCTGGCATGCTTCCTGGAACAAGGGACTAGAGAACAGACCCTGTGCTAGAAGGGTATTCATGCTGGTAATGGGAGATTCCTTTTTAACTCAAGGAGAAAAGGCATTGCCAGATTCTGCAACTCTTACTCAATTTAAGTATTCTTGCTGACTTCGCTGGGACTAATTGTTGAATAAAGACTACATCATCAGCCCCACTAGCTAACTCTTGCAGGGTGGGGATTCCTGGCATGAGGAAAATAGATTGATCAATCCTTTAATCATAAGAGCCACTTCTGTGGTGTTTTGCATGTGATAGTAAAAACAATTGGGGATGAATGGGTTAAAGAGATTGATTTTAGTACTACTATGTGGCTCATCTTCTTGTATGGTTTACGGTTAAAATTTCATTTTTGGGTTTTGGAGATTTCTTTTGTAAACAAAAAATAACTTGTAAAAAAGGAATAAGGAGATATGTGATGCCTTTCATGCTGCAGCAAAGTTTCTGGGGTAAATGTGATCTCACCAACACACAGAACAAATGTGTGCTGGGAAGTCACATTTAGCAGGAGTCAGCAATGGGAGTACTATGAGTTAGGTAGCTAAATCAGACTTTATGGTTTTGTCTACTATAGGAATCTTACCAGTGAAGTTTTTGTAAACACCTGCCCAGATGTGCCAGTGTTGGGAGGAGCCCTAATGGAGATCTCTCTCCAGCAGCTATTTTCAGCATTATGTCAAGCAGCCCTGCAAGTCTAACTGGCCAGGTGGTGCTGAAAATGGCTGCTTGAGCTAGAGAGACATCTATGCTGGAGATCCCAACTTGGCTAACATCAGTGCAGCTAAAAGAAAAGGAGTACTTGTGGCACCTTAGAGACTAACAAATTTATTTGAGCATAAGTTTTCATGAGCTACAGCTCACTTCACTGGATGCATGCTGTATCAGTATTAGCAGTAATGGGAATGATTACAAAAAATGGAATGTAGACAAGGCTTAAGAGATCATGTGCCTCCTTCATGACATGCCTGTCCTAATATGGAATTTCTCCCTTGTGTCTGAATTAGTGGGAGTATGAATGTCAGAGAATTTAGCACTCAGGAAGAGTGACTGAGTACTGGAGACTATAGGCTTCCGTTTGTCCACGGAATATGCACAGCACAGATAATGACAGGCCCAGCCTCCCTATATCACAAAATTTAATGAGTCTCATCCTTGATGTGCAGGGATTACCTCTGAAAGGGTGGTACAATGCTAGCCTAATAATGCCTGTTTGTTCCTTGGACACCAGTTAGGGCAGTGGAGTTTATGACACTGACATTTATCCACTAGGAGCTTGACTGAAACCATCACATTAGTTTCACACAGACAACTTAACAGCCATCAGAGGAGAAAAAAATGCAATAGTTATTTACCAGGGTTCTAGCTGAACCAGTAGCCTAAAGAAAAAAGCATCCTGTGTTGACTTACTTCAAAGCTGGTAGATTACAGATCTCTTTCCCTCACCCTCACCCTAGTCTTTGTGATTCCAGGATTCCAGGTTGCTTATCACCTTGCAGGATCAGGTCTGCTGTCTGTAAAGTGCAATGCTTGATGTGTTTTTTCACTGCAAATTAATGCTTAAATACTCTTTAGAAAATATTAACACCAGCATTCAAAAATCTTAAGTGCATTTTAATTTAGTAACATGGCTTAGTATCTGACTAGTGAACCTACTCTGATTTATTTGAGCATAAGCTTTTGTGAGCTACAGCTCACTTCATCGAATGCAACTGATGAAGTGAGCAAGGAATGCATCTGATGAAGTGAGCTGTAGTTCACAACAGCTTATGCTCAAATAAATTGGTTAGTCTCTCTAAGGTGCCACAAGTACTCCTTTTCTTTTTGCGAATACAGACTAACACGGCTGCTACTCTGAATACTGTATGATGGTGTCTAAAATAAAACAGAAATTTGATCGCTGGATAAATCCTAATCCTAGGATAATTCTGCCTATTTTAAGAATGGTTAGTCAATCTCTGTTCTCTTGGTAACAAATGCCAGAGTTTTCAGAAAATCCCCAGCATCAAAGGGCCTCTGAAGATGTTAGGGATATTTTTATGAAACAGAATTTATATTTTTACCACAGTCCTTTATAGGACCTGAAGTGGCAAATAATATTGAATTTACTGGTGTTTTGTTTTTTTCCCCTCACTGAAGTGATTCATTTTGTATGGAATTATATACGGAGCCCAATTCTGCAATTTTACTCAGGCAGATTTCCCATAGAGTATTTTGCCCTAGTATGGACTGCAAGATCAGCTCACAATATACACTACAGAATTTATAATATAGACAGGACCATGCAATTAAAATGTAACTGACAGTGAGATATAGTACAGAAAGACACAGGCAGAGTATTATTATTGCCCATTTGAAGTCATTCCCCCCCTCCCCCCCGCAACAGTTTTCCTTATGAACTAGGAACTCTTATTCCATGTTTCATTATACCCTTCTAATATGTCTTTTTATCCTCATTGTAATGAAGCTTAAATGACTCACTGCTGATGCTTCTTTAGTAATAATTAATAAGCAATTTCAGCCAACCACCCTTCTGAGCTGCTTGTTCCTCGCCTATTCTCCCAATCATGCTCCCACTTACCCATTCTAGCTCAATACTCTGCCCCCATTTCCCGCACTGACTAATGATCTTTCCATCTGTCCTCTTCTTCTCCCTGATATCAGGGCTTGTCAGAAGCTCCTTGCCCATATATAGGAGCGTTGTCAGGCTCTGTGCACATTACAGCCCCATTTTTGCACAACAGATGAAACGAGTGAAGGCATGAGACTCCCCAGGAAATCTCCAATTTCCTGTCCTGCTATGTACAATCCCTCCTCTCAGCAGTATAGGTCTCTTAAAGATAAAGGATAATAAAAAGTTGCTTTCATTGCACCTTTTATCCGAGGAAAAATAAGTACTTTATTTCTAAATGATCGTAACACCTTTGTGAAGTAGGAAATATTATTATCCTCATTTTCAGGGCCATCTCTAGACATTTTGGTGCCCTACACAGCCCTGCCGTGGGGCGGGGGGGGGGCAGCCCCTAGGCCTCCACGGGCGGGGGGAAGGAGCAGGCTTGGGGGGCAGGAGGGAAACCGCCCCCAGCACAAGCCGGCGGAGCGGGCTGGGGCCAGGTCACTCCACTTCCTGCCCCCCAGTGATTGCAGGGTGGGCCCAAACCCACACTCAAAGGGTGGCGGGAAGTGGAGTGACCAGGCCCAGCCCACTCTGCTCCCCTGGCTCCCAGCCTTGGGGGGTAGGAGGGAACCGCCCCCCAGCACTCACTGGCAGCCAGCAGAGTGGAGCTGGCTGGGGCCAGGTCGCTCCACTTCCCACCACGTGGTGAGTGCACCGCGTGCCTGACCCCTGCTGCAGTCCCCTGGGACATTGCTCAGGGGAACGGGTGGAGTGGGAGTGGGAGCAGGAGTGGGGCTGGGGTGGAGCAGGGGTGGGAAGAGGTGGGGCAGGGTAGAGCAGGGGCTGGTGCTTCGGGGAAGGGGTGGAGTGGGGGTGGGGCTGGGGTGGAGCAGGGGTGGGAAGAGGTGGGGCTGGGGCAGATCTGGGGTGGGGGCCATGGGAAAGAGGCAGAGCAGGGGCAGCTTTCCTGGGCAGCTCAGCCAGCCGGGGGATTGGGCTGGCCCCCGGAGCAGCATGCAGATGCGTAGGGCACCAAGAAATCTGGGGCAATTTGGTACCCCAAATTTCTTGGTGCCCTATGCAGCTGCATACTTTGCGTATGGGTAAGAATGGCCCTGCTCATTTTACAGCTAGGTAAATTGAAGCACAGAGAGACGAAGTGACTGTCACTTACCATGGGCTACACAGTGAGTTGGTGGTACTACCAGGAGTCCTGACTTTGTCTCCCTCATATAACTGCTGATAACATTCTACCTCTGTAATGCAATATACAGTATTGCAATATGCTACAAGAGAAACTGCTAATGTAGCACAATCTCTTTTTTTTTAAAAAGAAAAGGAGTACTTGTGGCACCTTAGAGACTAACCAATTTATTTGAGCATAAGCTTTCGTGAGCTACAGCTCACTTCATCGGATGCATACTGTGGAAAGTACAGAAGATCTTTTATACACACAAAGCATGAAAAAATGTAGTTTACCACTACAAACGGTTTTCTCTCCCCCCACCCCACTCTCCTGCTGGTAACAGCTTATCTAAAGTGATCGCTCTCCTTACAATGTGTATGATAATCAAGGTGGGCCATTTCCAGCACAAATCCAGGGTTTAACAAGAATGTCTGGGGGGTGGGGGTTGGAAAAAACAAGGGGAAATAGGTTACCTTGCATAATGACTTAGCCACTCCCAGTCTCTATTCAAGCCTAAGTTAATTGTATCCAATTTGCAAATGAATTCCAATTCAACAGTCTCTTGCTGGAGTCTGGTTTTGAAGTTTTTTTGTTGTAATATCGCAACTTTCATGTCTGTAATCGCATGACCAGAGAGATTGAAGTGTTCGCCGACTGGTTTATGAATAATTCTTGACATCTGATTTGTGTCCATTTATTCTTTTACGTAGAGACTGTCCAGTTTGACCAATGTACATGGTAGAAGGGCATTGCTGGCACACGATGGCATATATCACATTGGTGGATGTGCAGGTGAACGAGTCTCTGATAGTGTGGCTGATGTTATTAGGCCCTGTGATGGTGTCCCCTGAATAGATATGTGGGCACAGTTGGCAACGGGCTTCGTTGCAAGGATAGGGTCCTTGGTTAGTGGTTCTGTTGTGTGGTATGTGGTTGCTGGTGAGCATTTGCTTCAGGTTAGGGGGCTGTCTGTAGGCAAGGACTGGCCTGCCTCCCAAGATTTGTGAGAGTGTTGGGTCATCCTTCAGGATAGGTTGTAGATCCTTAATAATGCGTTGGAGGGGTTTTAGTTGGGGGCTGAAGGTGACAGCTAGTGGCGTTCTGTTATTTTCTTTGTTGGGCCCATCCTGTAGTAGGTGACTTTTGGGAACTCTTCTGGCTCTATCAATCTGTTTCTTCACTTCTGCAGGTGGGTATTGTAGTTGTAAGAATGCTTGATAGAGATCTTGTAGGTGTTTGTCTCTGTCTGAGGGGTTGGAGCAAATGCGGTTGTATCGCAGAGCTTGGCTGTAGACAATGGATCGTGTGGTGTGGTCAGGGTGAAAACTGGAGGCATGGAGGTAGGAATAGCGGTCAGTAGGTTTCCGGTATAGGGTGGTGTTTATGTGACCATCATTTATTAGCACTGTAGTGTCCAGGAAGTGGATCTGTTGTGTGGACTGGCCCAGGCTGAGGTTGATGGTGGGATGGAAATTGTTGAAATCATGGTGGAATTCCTCAAGGGCTTCTTTTCCATGGGTCCAGATGATGATGTCATCAATATAGCGCAAGTAGAGTAGGGGCGTTAGGGGACGAGAGCTGAAGTGTTTTTCTAAGTCAGCCATAAAAATGTTGGCATACTATGGGGCCATACGCGTACCCATAGTAGCAGTGCCGCTGATTTGAAGGTATACATTGTCCCCAGATGTAAAACAGTTATGGGTAAGGACAAAGTCACAAAGTTCAGCCACCACTGCAATCCATGAAACTCCGACTTGGTGGCTGCCTAACTCTGTGTAGAGTTAGCACCTGACCTAGGCATCTGAGTTTTAAACACTTGAGCATGCATAGTGCTGCCTTGCTCTAGGCACTTGGGTACATATCTCCTGCCTAAATCCCAGAGTGACTCATGAACTGGAGTGAAGACAGATATTAAGCCACTTAAGTCACATGCAGGGCCTCTGAGCATATCTATCAGGTCCCGTTCAAAACTCAGCAGGGAGGGGGAGAGAGGCAGTGCTAGCACCCCTGCCCCTGTAGCTTTTAGCCCAGCAGTGAGAGGATTTGCCTGGGCTGTGGGAGACCCAGGTTCAATTCCTCCCTCTCTGCCAGAGCGTGGAGAAAAGATTTGAAGACTGGAGTCTTTCACTTCTCAGGAGAATGCTCTAACCACTGAACTATGGGATAGTCTGATGTGGATTTCTTTTAATCTCTCCTGTTGAAGGTGTTCCACTGTGGAAAAAATGACTGGAGCAGGGTGATCAAGCCCTGGGTCTCCAACTGCCAGGTGGATGCCCCAGCCACTGGACCACAGAGTCATTTCCTCGCTCTCGCCCAGTTGTCACTGTTCCACTTCCACTGTGGATAAATACTTAAATAGTGATTGGGCCGGGGCATCCACTCTCCCAATCACTCTCACTATTTATCCAGAGTGGAACAGCTTCAACAGGAGAGCCTGAGGGAGCCTCACATCACAATATCTCAGAACTCAGTGTCAGAGCACTCTCCTGAGAGGTAGATCCTCCTGATAAGTTCTTTTTCCCCCTAACTGAGAGGGGGAACTGAACCTGGGTCTCCCACATTCCAGGCACATACTCTAGCTACTAGGCTAAAAGTTATAGGGTGTGTTAGGTGCCTCACTCCATACAAAGCAAGGCGGTATGTCTTGCTTTGTGTTGAGTGAGGCACCTAAGTCATTCCCACAAGAAGCAGCTTACGTACCAAAGGTGCCTGACTCTCCAGGGTCAGGCTCCCATTTGTGGATTGCAAGCAGAGATAGGCATCTCTCTGCAGCCCGGACTTAGGTGCCCATCTCTGAAAGACAGGCAAGGGTTAGCATACACCCCTGTCATCAGCATCTCTGCACTTAGCATGTTGGCTTTTGTTGATCACATTTTAAGGCAACGCTCTCTCCCCATTCATTGTATAAGGCAGAACCTAGACACCTAACTCGACTTTGTGTATTACAGTGTTGTTGTATGATTGTTTTAGGCACCTAAATGTGAAGTACTGTGACACTCAGTGTTGCAACACAACTCCCTTCATGGATTCCACCCCAAATGTTTTTCTGGTGTTCTAGTTAACATGGCTTGTTTGGCTGATTGATTACTATTCTTTGCAGTTATTATTGCAAGATTTTTTACTCTTTGTAGGGTTTTGTTATTTTCAGCCTGAAAGGCTTCTCACATAGAGAAATCATCTCTGCGTTGTAACGAGATGTGCAGCTTTTTGTATTTTGAAAGAAAATTTAGAAAAATGTGTAATCAAAAGTTATCCTTCTGTCTCCTGACTCAACAGAAAGTAAAGCTGGTGGTTCTAGGAAAAGCTGTTCCCCACAAAGCTACTATAAACAACACAGCAACTGACTATTTTAATTCTAAGAATTCTGCTGTATTTTGTTGAAAGGGACATTTTTAACCTGGCCTCTCATTTTGCATCCACAATTAATTGCGGGTGTAAATGACAATACTTAGGTGTTTAACTACCTGATCTGTAGAAATTTGGACCCAACATCTAAACTACCTCAGAGTTGGTTGGAGCACCAGCTGGTGGGAAGACTATGGCAACAAGGTTCCACAGGGAGCAGTGTTGCCAGGGGTGATGGAGATGACTAAAGAAACACAACAAATTTTTGTGGATACAGACTAACAAGGCTACCCCCTGATAAAGAAACACAAATTCTCTGTGCAGGTACCCCTGTGATTTGCAGTTACCAAGATATCCATGGAATTTCTTTGCCATCCAAGATTTGGTGGGTCATTTATGGGTTTTCAGGGGTCTGGTGGGTCTTGTCATATTCCTGCTTCAGGGTGGGTAGCTGCAGAAAGGCAAATCCACTTATCCCTGGATTGAATTAACTGCAGGAAATTATATGTACTAAAATTTGGAGTTTCCTGGTTTTCCTGCTTATAATTATATATTCCTTACTCTACTCAGGGGAAACTTTAATTGTATATATACACATATGGACAATGATAAATATTCATTATGGTCCCAATTCAGCAAAGTACTTAATTAAGCCCCAGCCTAATTAAGCACAAGTAGTCCCACTGAAGTCAGTGGCATTACCAACATGCTTGAAGACAGACATGTGCTTAATTGAATATCTTGCTAAATCAGTCTCTACCTGGTGACTGACTCCAATGGGTATTTTGCCTGAGAAAATAGTGTAGGAGTGAGTCTTATGAGGGCCGTCCCACATTTTATATACATCTTTACTTCCATCCCACATAAACCTGCTGTGATCTCTTTCATATTACTGCAAGTTATTTACAAAAGAAATGCTGATACTAGAGAACATGTTATTTATCTAAAAGAAATTTTACATATTTGTGCATTTTTATGTCTACACCTTCCTTTCAAATTTTTCCTCTGCTTTTGGGACATGGCAGTTAAGAAATAAGAAAGTATATTAAGAGGAGTGAAAAAAAAAAAACAGAAAAAGGCAGAGTGGAAGAAGCCAAAAAGGAGTGATGGGAAAGGAAGGGAAAAGAGAAACAGCAGGGAAGAAAGAGAAACATGGGCATGAAGAAAAGAGAAAAACAGTTGGATAAGTGTCCACCTAGCAACCGATTTATTGTCCCTACACCTTGTAATCACAATTCTTTCAAAAAGACAGCTTGTTTATTAAAACAAGTGCAAAGAACTATACTGTACACGTTTCAAAGAAAAAAAAATCCAACAAAAACATGGCAACAGTGAACTAAAAGGAATGCATGTTATCTACCTACATGGAATGTGGAATTTGTGGGAGCCCTGAGTATGACTTTCTTATAGTCCCATGAGTGTGAAATTCACTTCATTAGCAATCTACAAAACCTACCACTACAAAATATTTATTGCAGGCCCTTTCCTAGCAGAGTTATGCAGTCACTCAGGAATCTTGTGGCTGGCCAAAACAGAAAAAAGGTACAGCCATCCTTGGAGTATATAAACTAAAAAATTCCTCTACCTGTGTTATTTATGCCTCTCCACAGCCAAAACATAGGCTTAAAAATAAATAAAGACATAAAATAGGCTTACTTGCCTAATCTTCCACACTCCAAAAAAGTATATCAGCAAAACCTGTCTCCCTCTAGGTTGTGGGAAGGGTGCTAATTATATATCCTCCCCAGCAGGTTTTGTCAGGACTACAAACATGGCTCTAGGAGGAACTACATTTCCCAGCAAGCCTGGTACCCTTACTTTCCCGGAAAGACTGGGAGGGAAATACTATTTGTTAGTCATGGTCCCTCACTGCAGCAGAGGAGATACAAGTTCCAGTCCTCCCTACCCATAGAACTTCAGCCTAGAGCACTAAAATTAGTCAGCAGTGTGGGTTTCTTTACAAATCCCAGAATGCTTCCTCTGAATCCGCTTTCTTCTCAGCAACCAGGTGCTGTTCTAGTAAAACCTACAAGTTAAAGGGCTAATATACATTTAAATCCCTTTATGGGAATAAATGAATCCTCAGATAATATGCCCAAGCACTATGGTGATAAACACCTTAGAAATACATTAAATACTATATAATTATTCATAGAAGAAACAATAAAGAATAGTTAGATAAATACCATTTATGCTACAGCCAGTTCTGAAATAAAACAGACATTGCTGATGCTTCAATAATTTCATAAGAAATATGAGGTCCAGTCTTGCACCTCAAAAAACATACCACTGAAGTCACTGAGTGTTTTGCCTGAATAAAAGCTTTTTGTTTTAAGGTAACATTTGCTATCAAAATCCTTAACTTACATTACTCTAAACACAAAAAAAAATACTTTTCTACCAACTATTCTGTGTTCTCTTTTTCATCCTGTGTTATCTCCCTAATCTGGGGCAAAATCTGTTTTGGGGTACTTATTCATATGCACAATTGACCATTTAGAAACCTAACTGACCAATTGTCTGTGCAAACATGTTTTCCTGCACAATCATGGCAAATGCTTGTTTCAAATCTCTGTGCATGAAACCAATCATAGCTTTTGTTCTTTTTTGTTTCTGAAAATTTGGCTCTTAAAACCCACATGAAACAGACAGCATTTTTGTTTGCTCAGATAGCTTGCTTGACTCACCTACAAAAGAGTAAAGTGCATCCTCTAACCTATGAAGGTGGAGCAGAGTCTAACAAGATTTAAGCCTATGGTTCTAATGAATATAGGTACACTATTCAAACCATGATGCTTAGATCACTAAGCTCTTCTCTCCACAACCCAGATTTTCAGTGAAAAGTGAGTTATACAGGGTAAGATAAGGATCATCAGACTTCAGGTTGAAGGATGATGGCTGAAATTGCAGAATTTCTCTTGCAACATCAAATTTAGTCAAAGGGCACAACTGGATAACATGGAATTCTATTGAGTCAGAAGCTAGCTGGGAAGTATTATTTAGGTCAATCTTTGTTGCAAAAGAGGTAAACACAAAGGGACAAATTCAGAAGTGATCTAAATTACACATTGAATGGTGGGAGTAATTTACAAGCCACTGGAGCCTTACCAGGAGAAAGAGGAGTCATCCCTAACATAGCAATTAGCAGTAGAATGTAGGGTAAAGTAAATCTCTTTGTCCTATTTTATCTTACATTTGCCTTTCCTGCTGTCATGGGTGTGTAGGTTACAACCGCTCTCTGAATTTGTCTCAAAATATTTATAATGCATAATCACCTCTAAAAGCATACCTTATACCTAACTCATTATCAAGCATTAGTACCTTTCATTCTAAATGTTTGGTAATTTATTCCAGGGGCTTTCAAACTGTGGTCTGGGTCCACAGACAATGACTAATGGGTCCACAAAAGGTTGCTATTACCACAGAACAATGGTTTTCAATCTGTGGTCCACGAACCATTGAGGGTCTGCAACCTAGGTCTAATATTTCCAAAGGGGTCCACACCTCCATTTGAAAATGTGTAGGCATCTGCAAATGAAAAAAGGGGTTCTATTACAAGGGTACCACCTCTTTTGTAAGAAGGCTGATTATATATTACTGGCCTCTTCTACAGCTCTCTCCCTCAGAGGAAATCTTTGTGTGGTAGAAAGAAAAGGAATACTTGTGGCACCTTAGAGACTAACCAATTTATTTGGTTCGTCTCTAAGGTGCCACAAGTCCTCCTTTTCTTTTTGCGAATACAGACTAACAGGGCTGCTACTCTGAAACCTTTCTACTGTTGTGCTTTTAAATGGGGTGGGGGGGCACTTTCAAGGTTGGGAGGTCAAACCCGTGGCCTCCCAGCCATGCTGCCCATGCCCGCGCTGTGCTCTCCGGGCGCGGGCAAGGACGCCGCTCTCGGAGCGTTGTGCGCCGCGTGCTAGGCATTTCCACTGGCCGCCCACTCACAAGGCTGGAACTGCCCAGCCACGGCCCTGGGAGCCCGGGCCCCGCGCACAGGCGGGCGCGGCCCCCGTCCCAAGCAGAGGAGAGGGCTGGGCAGACACGACGTGGGTGAGGGTCCCGGCCCGCGAGGTGACGTCACTGCCATCAGGCCAACGAACCAAACGGCCGTCAGATCGCACCTGGGTGGACCTGGTGGTCGTTCCACTTCCCCGCGCCTGCGTCCCCCTCCCCACGCCAACCTCCCTCCCTCCGCTATCTCGCTCGTCTCCTCAGCGGCCTCTGCCCGCTCCCGCGGCCCCAGCAGCCGCCCTCCGCCTGCAGCTCCCTCCTCTCCTCGCCCGGCCCCAGCATCACGTGTAGGCGGGCTACGTGCGGCCCAACTGGGGCGGATCGGCCGGTGAGTGACGAGCCGGGCGAGCAATTCCTGGCGCCTGGGCTGGCCTCTCAGCCTATGCGGGGGCCCGGGGCGGGATTTCCGCCGCGCTCTGGCTGCGCGTCTCTCAGCTGACGGGACAAACCCATTTGTCGTGGAGTCGCTGTAGGCTGGTCCCGGCGCTCGGCCCCCAGGTAAGAGCTGCCTTTGCGGCGGGGATGGGGGCGGGCTCCGCTCGGGCCTCCCGGCCAGCTCCGCCTGGGTCGCTGCTGTCACGCTGCCGCCCCCAGGGCTTGTGGGAGGCTAATGGATCAGTCGCCCCGGCGAGCCGAGCTGCACCGGCTTGGGGGGGCCAAGACTGTGAGCTGGTTTTGCGCATTGAGGCCGAACTAAGTCTCCCCCGGAGCAGAGTCGCTAGCAGCCCAAACGCTGGAGCTGTTACCAACTTTCACTGCAGCTGAGTCTGGCATTTCCCTTCCCTCCCCCAGCCTGCAGCGAGCTCAGGGTAAGCAGAAGAGAGAAGAACGAGTGAGAAGAACAAAATGCTGACAAAGCACCACCGATTACAGCTACAGCCCGGGCTGGGGTTTCACTTCTGTATTTCTTGTGTGTGGTTTTTCTCCAGAGCTCTCTGGCCGGGGATGCTGACCATATTTATGAGGTAGTGATTATCTGTGCTCTCCCTGGCGACGTTTGGCAGCTGTGTAAGGGGGAAGCAGGTACTGGCTGGAGAGTGCAGCCTAATGCCGCCACAATTATTAATAAAGAGGTACAAACAAACTGTTTGGGATGTATAGACTCTGTTTACTGTCTAGCGCAATCCATGCTTTGGTTAACAAAATCCTGAGATAGTGAGAATACAGTGCCATCTGCCATTCTTCATAGCTATTCACCAGTAATGCCCCTGGTGCTTTTTAGTTTTCACTCTCTGCGCAGGTACCCGTCCTAGCCCAGCCCCAGAGGTAAGGCCATCCTGGTATGATACAGATTCAGAGCTGGTGTGGTCTGATGAAACTCAATGCACGGAAATGCTGGGGGGAGTATCAACAGAATATTATTAACATTAAGCAGCTAAGGGGGGGGTTGTCCTCTAATTGTGAAACTAACAAACCTCCCCTGCACCACCTGGAACTTTTTAAAGAGAAATTAGAATGTAAATGAAATGAGTGATCCAGATATTAATATTTCTAAGTGTTTTCTTTGCCAATGATGAATAGCAGCAGAGTTTACCAAAATGCAAACTGAATTACAAAACTATAGGCAATGGAACAAATTCAAGCCTCGCATAAGGCTTCTTCAGTTGAATTATATCAGGGATGAATTTGGTCAGATATTAGCCAGTTCACATGACGATTTCACATGATGTGTGTACATGTAAGTATCCTTGCCACTGGAAGATGGATAATCTGAGGTAATAGGGCAAGGACTACCATTTGGATGGGGACTTTTTATTCTGTGGCCCACACTTTTAACAGTTAGTCTCATGGTCCAATCTCTCCTCTCCCCAGACAATTATTCAGCACCATCTCCCCTCCCATTGGTGCCTGTGCAGACTTTCCCTCCTGTCTTCAGCCACATAAGTTCCTGTTGCACCTACAGCAATTGCTTACATGGAAAATTCATATTAGGAAGATATTTAATATTTTGTAATAATCTATAATGTAATTTAGTAGGTTTGAATAAGAAAACCAGATAGCTCTCTGCAAGCCACAGTATGCTGTCTATGGAGCACCAGTGGCCTATGGACACTGATTTATATGAATATTCCCTGATAACAGGGAACAGCCAATATACAATTATGCCTTCCATAAATGCTGCAGTATTCTATGTTCGGTAAAGGGTGATTGGTCCGAAGTTCCATTCACCATAGGGGCAAGCGGTTTGCCTAACTTCACTTTGTTTTCTATCCCACCACGAAGTTTCTTGGTTATAGGGAGCACTGACAGCAACAGCTGGAGTTAGTCTAACATTTTCCCCCATAAGACCCAATTTTCAGTAGCTTTGTATCTTTCCCAAACTAACTGTTCACATTAAAAAAAAAAAACTGATACAAGATCTCTGCCTCAGACTGATTTTTTTTTTTTTTTAAGAAGGTTACAGCAAAAGTGGCTTAGCCATTTCTGAGAACAAGATTGGCAAAACAACCTATTTTTTTCTCTAATGCTAAATTTGTAGCACAATAAAAGAAATGGTTGTATCTCCATGCAGTGGAGCAGGACTTGACATTTGACAGGGGGTTGCTTGGAGGAAGGGAGGTGCTTTTTACTCTTTATCAAAATATATAGTGAAGAATAGCTCTGTGTAGCTCAAAAGCATGTCTTTTTCACCAACAGAAGTTGGTCCAGTTGGAGAGATTCTCAGCCCAAGTTTTTATGTGCATTCTGCATTGAGCATTCTCTAGCTCTAGGGAATTCCTACATGTAAACTGCACTGATCATAGTCTCAGGACCACTCAGCTTCCTGCTTGGCAGGCACAGAGCTAGAGTTTCAGACAGGATATAGACACTGTAGCAACAATGCCCTCACTTCTGACCTCAGGGGAGGCCGCAGGAGGATGCTTTCTGCTGACTGATGGTGTTAATTATGTGTACTTCATAGTCTTCATTAAAGTTTCACACTCCTAAATCAAGGAACAGCCAAGTAGTAATCCTCCCATTCTATAGTTGGGGTAACAGACGTTTCAGATAGTTGCTTCTGGCAGAGTTGAGAACAGAACCCTATCTCTAGTATGAGAGACCTGTATTATTCATTCAGTCACACTTAACGCTTTCTGTGTAAAGAACAATCTACATGCTTATCTGTGCTGTGTCTACAGTCACAGTCCACTCCAGAGCTAGAAATAGAAACCAGATATCCTATTCCCAAAGTTTCGCAGATATCTAGCAAATTATATAAGCCACTTGCAAATTGTGTGTTGTATTCCCCTCTTGCAGTTGGAAAACTGAATTATACTATACTCTTGCTAACAGTTGCTCCTTTTTAAAGTGGTAGAGATCTGTGCTTTGAATCTAGAACCCTGCAGATGATCCCTTTGGGGGTGAATAGGGTTCCAACATGATGGAATCCATTTGCTTCTTTAAAAAAAGCACCCCAAAACACACCACTACCACTTAGGAAATTACATAAAAAGAACCTTTAAGGAATAAAGTTTGAAGTCCAGGAAATGCCAGAATTGGCATTGCTTGTGTAACCTTAATTCAGCCCCTTTGTGTATATATAGTATGATGCAGTCTTTTGTTATGTGATCGTATACTATGTGTTCTGCAACTCCCCAGCCTTATTCAAATGAGTAGGGATCGACAATGAATGAGGCACAGAATTTTGAGAATTAAAGAGATATTCTTTTGTATTTGAGGCACTGTACTGGGACCCATGAGAACTGGGCTCTGATCGTTGCTCTGCCACAGATTTGCTGCATAATTTTAGGTAAGACAATTGTAATATGTATGCACAGTGGGGCTGAATTAAGGTTGTCTGTACAACCTTAATTCTAGTATTTCTTAACTTAGGGTGCTTGACTTTTCAACCTTAATGTTGTTTTATCATTATTTGTATAACTGCAGTAGACGTAATGTTTGCATATTCACAAATTTTCCTCCCTTATGAAGAGCTAGTTTTCTTCAGGTGGATAGTCATAGCCCCTGCATTTTCTGTACTTCAAACTATAGCTGACAAATTGTGATGAGGGAACTAATAAAATTATGGCAAGAGAAACTAAACAGTAACAATTCTATGTATTTATATAAAAAATAAAAATTCATGGATTACAAAAGGGTTTTTTTTTTTTAGAGACAGATTTGAGAGACTTCAATTTCCTCTATTGCTCTGTCAGTCAACAGTATTACAAAGCTTCATGGGTCTAAATTGCTATGCCAGAGTCACAAAATTACTTGCTTCTAAAATGTCAGCTCTTCCTTAACTCCCATTAATAATGAATTAGAAGTACTCTCTCATTTAAGCCAAATATATCCAGAGAAGACTCGCCTTTCAATGTTCACTAAAATGCAGATGGAAACCTCAAAAAAATGTGGGAAAACACCTGCTCCACTGAACATGCAACTTTTGAAGCTTATTCAGGCAAAACTCCCCGTGATTTTGATGCAGGACTGCAGGTTATGTAAAAATATACACATTAGTGCAATTCTACAGCTAGTCAGTTAAAATTAAAATCAAGAAATGCAATGTTAAAGTTTCAAAAGCATCATTAACTCAGTCCCCTCGTACATGCTAGATGGTATATGGATTTACATTTTACAATCTTTTTAGCAGGCCTGATTGTAATTTGAAAAGAGGCTTCCAATAAGGAAGAAGCTAGTATAATGTTTAGAGGATAGAACTGTGAGTCAGGAGTTTTGTACTCTGCTCTGGTACTGACTGTAGTAGTCTTGTCTGTGACTCTTGGTCAAGTCATCAAGGTCGCAATTTTCAATCCTGGGTGCCTAAAATTAGGCGCACAAATCCTTGTGAAGTCACATGAACAAGACTACTTATTCAGAGGAGCTGAGTACCCACATCTCAGTGGAGTGCCTCTTTAACAGAATTTTACAGATTGATAACATGCCTGTGAGATAGTAAAGTATTATGAGGTTTAACTCAGTTTTTACTAAGTGCTTTGAGATCCTCTGAAAATAAGTGCAAATTATTAACAGTAAAATGAGGCACTCAAGTAAAAAAAAAAAATCACTTGTCTGATTTTTTTAACCTATTGTTGTAACACCCAACACTAGTGTAAATGAAAGAGTTTGGGAGGAAATTATGCTATATTATTCCATTTTATATATAACTAGTTTCACTGCTTCCCCTATATAGTCAGTAAGTTTTCCCTCTGCTGTTTGTGCAAGCAATTGTAAAACCAGGGACATTGCTAGAGAGTCAGAGGCAGGTGTGGAACCTGCAACTCACTTTAACTCAAATTGACTAGATATGTTGGTTGTGTCCCATTAGCTACCCCACAGGTAGGTTGTAAGGTTCAGTTCATGGTTCATAAAACACCTCAAGATCCTCTTGTAGAAGGTGTTCTAGAAATACAATGTATCAAACCATAATATTAGCCTAACACACAACTAGAAATGACAGTAAATACATGTTCAGTGTTATCTAGTAATGCTGCAGTTGGGATCTTAACTTTTGGAATTCCTGACGTGTTTATATTCAGGCTTAGAAGAATTTGATTTTTAATTGATAAATGTTAGTAAACATCAATTTCACTGTACTCAAACAGGAAAACATATTTCCATTGGTAATCAAAATTTACAGACAGCAAAGAAGGAAAAATGCTGCTTGAGAACTTAGTGTTTGATTTAAGACTATTTATTTTGTCAGCATCACACGTTGAAATATACAATTTATGGTTTCAACAGTTAAAGCTTTCACTTTTTGAATCCCAATGTTTGTCATTAAATAATTCTCTCCCCTTCCTTCTCTGCCTCCGTAATTTCAGCTGTGAAAATGTAAAATTAAAGTTTTAAAGTGCTTTAAAAAGACACTATGTCAAAATTATAAAAAATTGAATTTTGCCAAGCCTATTTATATTTAATTCTACTTACTTATTGCATTAATGTAGTTTCTTCTTCATTTAATGTCCTTGTATTTTAAAAGGAAAGCATCAAAGATTATCTGTGCTTAATATTGGTATTGATGTAAACTGGGCTTTGAAGTTCATGTCTTAATGAAGTAAATGGGGCGGGTTACCCTTTGGTTAGAGGCAATTTTCTTAAAACTGAAGACAAGTTGCAACAGGGACACATTTAAATTGTGTTGGGTGGGCCTTTATTAAAAGAGAGGTCTAGATCCTGGGCTTCAGCCAAGGACCTTTTACTGTAGCTCAGGGTAGAAGGTGCAAAGATGGCTTTAAATTGTGAGCTGAGCTAGACTGCTGATACAAATTAGATTGGAGTAAGGGCTACTCTAATTTATGGTGGCTATCAGCACCTTCTGGGGCTATTCCAGGAGCCAGAGATCCTCTGGGAATTAGTGACATTCTGGCTACACCTCTTTCTGGTCATGTCCTTAAACTGGCTACTGGGAAAGGGTTGCTATGGGAGCAGCATCCTCCAGCTCCAGCTGGAGGAATGGCAGAATTTGCCCAATGCTGTTATGTGATTATTATCTGCCATCCCAGCCTTGAAGGGATTTTTGTCTGTCATATTCAAGAATGATCTTGTGTTTGATCATATGGTCTTGTCTAATGAAAAACAAGCAAGCACTTGTCTTAAGTATTAACGTATTTTCACACATGTGGTAATTTAGTCTGGAATAAAGTTTCTCCACAAAGGATAATTCTTTACTCTTGTTATAGACTTGACCACGTATAAAACCAATTCACTGCTCAATCTAACCAATCTATTAGCTGCTGAAATTAAAAAAAAAAAAAAGTAAGTCTAGGATCCAACTGAGTGTAAGTAAACCACACTTGGTATCCTTAAAAACAATGAGGAGTGCTTTTGTGGCCCATTCATGATCTCTTTGACTAACTGAGAGCAGGAGCAGGCGGATTAACTGATCTGTAAATCAAACGTTAGCGGTATGGCATAGTTTATTGTCCTTTAAAAGTTTTATGGAGTAGAAGGAGGAACTTTAGAGTGACATCAACGGGAGTAGTCAGGGTAAAAATATTATGTAAATACCCAAAAAGTGTCTTCGGTTAAAGACACTGATAAATTAAAATTAGATGTTATTTTTGTGGAACATACAATGTTAATATGGGGCTATATCACATCACCCTTTCTGAAGCAGAACTCCCTCTGATTTCAGTGGAGAATTCTGTTTAAAAAGATATCCTTAATACAAGGAGTCATGGAGAGCGACTCTAAATTAAATAAGTTTTCTTTCAAGTCCATCATGAATAATCCAGAAGGGAAGGGATTCTAGATTTACATAAACAGAACAGACTGTGAACACTTCCTGTTTTATTTGGGTCCTCTAGAAGACATTCCATAATTACTACTTGTTTTCAACTCCTCTTCCCCTACCACCTCTGTTCTCATTTTTGTATTTTCCTCTTTTCTTCAGTCTTTACTTTCCATTTAGTTTTGTTTTTATTTATCTTGTTATTCAGTGGGATTGACATGCATATATTCTGTGTTTAAATAAATCATAGGTAAGTAAAAGGGTACAGAACCTAATATTTTTTGTATACCGACAGCCCATCCCTTATTCTGGGGGCAGACATGGGGCAGTGCCCCCCACATCTAGTAGGGGGAGGAGAGTCAGGCCAGGCTCCCTGATCATTCCTTGGGTCCAGCCTTTGGCCCATTCCTCATCTCACCCCTTGCAGACAGAGCAGACTTCCATAGCTCAAGTGGTAGGTTCAGTGTTCAAACCATGGTGATTATACATGATTGGGGATTGTTACAGTTGCATATAATGAAATTTATTCATACTTTTTAAAAAAAATTAATGTAGTTTGAGGGTTGTTAAAAGTCAAACATTCAGAAGTTAGGAAATGTTAGATTTATGGTTACCTGTCCACTTTTAATTTGGCCTCCTTATGTGTATGCATTATGGTAGGTTTTTAATTACATGCCATTCCCCCCCCCCCCCAAACACACACAAGATACTCCCTATTAAATGCAGAGGGAAACAGATTTAATGTTTCATGGGCAACATAAATTTAGCATTTCCTGAGTTTACAACCTAAATTCTTTTTATGTATGCACTTATTCAGTATTTGTATAACAGTAGCAACTCGAGGCCCCAACTCAGATTAGGACCACATTGTATTAGGTACTGTACCAGCATTTAGTAAGAAATTATGTTTGCCCTGAAGAGTTTACAGACTAAACAGGTAAGTCAGACAGAGGTTGAGAGAAAGGAAAGTAATACAAAGAGTTACTAGAGAGATGTTTGGCAAATGTCATGTTAGTTCCATTTAAAAAAAGAAAAAAAATTTAACCAGAACTGATCATACATACTATGCAAGTACATAAAATTTTCCATCTCTATTACAGTCATTAAAGACATGTTAAATGAGTTTATGAAAGCCATAAATCTCATAACAGGTTTTAAACAGGTGGGTTAGTTTCTTTTCAAAGCCCCACTGGATTTATTGGAGAGGGGGGGAAAGTGTGACTATCTATGCAAGTAAGGATTATTATTCATGTGAGTGAGGCTTGCAGGCCCCTACCTTGTATTCTGAACATTTCTGAGAAGGAATTCCTAAAAACAATTGACTAGCAAACCAAAAAAGCCCCCCAAAACAATGAATCAGGAATTTTAAAGGGCAGTTACTCTTTGAAAAGTGATTCAGCAGAGCAGACTTGCTCCCTCTGGTTATTCAAAGACAAAGTTGTTAATTTTAGTGGTTTAAATCTGGTTTTTAATCTTGTAGAATTAACACAACTATGGAAGAGGGAGCTGAGATCTATTCCTTCTTGCACATCTACAGAATTGTTTAGGAAGGGCCAGATTCACAGCTTGTGTAAATTGGTGTAGCTCCATTAAAGACAATTATCTATGTATGTTTACACCGCTGAGGATCTAGGTCAAGTGTTACAAGTAATAGGTCCAATCAGTTACACTTGTGCAAACCTGAAGACAATAGGGCTGCACAGATATAGCACAGCAATATGAATAATTATGCCCTATTACTTATTATTTATATTATAGTGGAACAAGCCCAGTCATGGAACAAGGCACCATTGTACAAACACATCACAAAGACAGTCCCTGCTCCAAAGAGCTTACAGTGTGTGAGGGTAAAGATTTTCAGGAGTGACTAGATGTTTTGGGTGCACAACTTGACACCTTAAGGAGATCAGATTTTTATAGGACAGCTGCCCAGCACATTCTGAAAATCAAGTTCATGTAAGGCAGTGGTTCTCAAACTAGGGCCGCTGCTTGTTCAGGGAAAGCCCCTGGCGGGCCAGGCTGGTTTGTTTACCTGCAGTGTCCGCAGGTTCGGCCGATCGCGGCTCCCACTGGCCGTGGTTCGCCACTTCAAGCCAATGGGGGCTGTGGGAAGCGGCACGGGCTGAGGGATGTGCAGGCTGCCTTTCCTGGAGCCCCCATTGGCCTTGAACAGCGAACTGCGGCCATTGGGAACCGCAATCGGCTGAACCTGCAGACGTGGCAGGTAAACAAACCAGCCCGGCCCGCCAAGGGCTTTCCCTGAACAAGCGGTGGCCCTAGTTTGAGAACCACTGAATTAGAGAACATGCTCGTTTAAAGTTGAGCAATGCTCCCGTATAACATTGTTTGTCCACTGCTTGCAGAAAGAGCAGCCAGTTGGAGCTAACTGGTGGGGGCTTGGAACCAGGGTTGGCTGGCAGCCCCCCCATCAGCTCCCCTAAGTTCCCTGTGCAGCAGCTGCCCAGCAGGCTATCAATTGCTGGGCAGTCCAGCTTTCCCTCCCTCAACTGCCAGATGCTGCTCCTGCCCTCCACCTTGGAGCCTCATGCTTGCTGTGCAAGTGGGGTGGAGGAAAGAGGCATGCTAATGTAAGGGTGTCCCCCTCTCCCCTGCTCCTGCCCCGCACTCCTTTACCCTTCTCCACAGAGTGGGAGGACACACGACAGGGCTCAGGACGGAGGGAGCTTGCTGGCAGTAGGTACTGTCTCAACTTGCTGATCTACTTAAAAAGGCAGTGTACTTAGAGTGGGGTCAGCGTACTTAAAGGGGCAATGTGCATTTCTCTCTCACGCACGCTGTGTGTGTCTCTCTCTCTCTACCATGCTGTCTTCCCTCCCTCCATTCATGTTGCCTTGTAGAGTGTGAGGCTACATTAACAACGTGTTAACCCTTGAGGGCTCAGCGGAGTGCTAGTTCATCATTTAGTAGTAAGGCATTCCCTGGGAAATATCCCACCCTCTTCCACCCTCTGACTTCACCACCTCAACCAAGCTTCACAATCATCATTGCTGTGTACAGTATTAAATTGTTTGTTTAAAACTTATAGTGTGTGTGTGTGTATTATATATAAAAATAAAACAGTCTTTTGTCTGGTAAAAAAAAAAAAAAATTCCCTGGAATCTAACCCCCCCCCATTTACATTAATTCTTATGGGGCAACTGGATTCACTTAACATCATTTCACTTAAAGTAGCATTTTTCAGGAACATAACTACAATGTTAAGCAAGGAGTTACTGTAAAAATGTGCATGTCCACTGCTTAATGCCAACAGTTAGTTGCTTGGATAGCTGCATATTGTCTGTGTAAAATATTTTCATTGTTCCTGTCAGCTGAATATCTAACCATTCTAGTGATCTAGACATCAAATGCCATGGAAGCTACGTTCTTTGGGAAAACTGTACCTAATTGTGAAATAATATCAAATAAAGGTTTCTTATCAATTAAGAATAACCATAAAATCTCTTAAAATATTCTTTTGAAAGACAACTTTTTAGCTAATCTAAATAGCTATTGATTAGTTTGCTCTGATCAATAGGAGACTAACCAATAAGGAAAAAATATCTGCTACATAACATGATTTATTTTATTTTGTTTTATTTACAGATATTTAATTTAAAATGCTGTTGTCAATAGGAATGTTAATGTTGTCTGCCACTCAGATCTACACCATCCTGACAGTTCAACTGTTTGCTTTCCTAAACCTTTTGCCTGTGGAGGCAGACATTTTAGCGGTAAGTGTAATAAATGTGTTTACATGCAAATGAATGGGAATTTCTTTCAGATTTTCCTACTTATAAATCATCATGCGATACATTTTGAAACATTATCAGTGCAAAGTTAATAGGACCTATATATTTTACCAATTACGTGAAGCCTATTCAAAAATAAAGGGTAGGCTTTTCAGAGAAAGTTAGGGTTAGAGTTTAGTGCTGGAATCTCTTTGAAATTCAGTGTGAGTAAGGCATTTAACTCCCTTAGGATCTCCTGAAAGTCCCAGCCAAAATATGTAGGACCATCTCATGCCATAGAACTTTAAAAAGAACTCCCTGCTGATTTAATTTAATAGTAAAAATAAGTAGAGAGCAGACAATAATACTTTCTATGGACTTTTAAAAACTCCAGTACTTCTGTTTGCATGTGAGAATTCTGTCCAGAGTAATTTACAATATGCTCATGGGCAGTGAGAAGAAGATTGTCCCCTCAGATCCTCATTTATTTACATTGAATTCTGTAGTCATGAAGATATGGCATAACATATTAGAAAGGGTTGAATACCATTTGGATATAGCAAGTTGTGTTCCACCCAATTGTGATTAATAGAGAAACTAGTGGGAAGTTCTTTTTAAAGATCTGTGGCGTGATATGGTCTTCTATTTTCCGGCTGAAATTTTCAAGGGACCCTAAGGGAGTTAGGTGCTCTACTCACACTGACTGGTGTTAGTATGAACAGTAATGGATACAGACTGAGTTTTTATTGGTATATTAGAAAACAGAATAAGGCCCTGATTCTGCAAACACACACATGTATGCTTAACTTACGTACATGAGCAGGCCCACTGATTGCAACTTCATATAGGTGGGTAGTCCCATTAAACATGTGTTTAAGTACTTGGACAATTGGGACCTGATTTGGGAGTAGAAAAAGCAAGCTGTTATCCCTAAGTGTTGTCAACATATACACACTCACATATATGCACACACCCCATCCCCAGCAGAATTAAATGTTAAGTAGGTATCATCTCAGATGATCTCATGGTTGGGTACTGTATAATGTTAGAAAAGGGGTTCACCACTTATTACTCTATTTATGCATAACAGTTATATGAAGGAGTTACATTTTTTCTGTTTGGGACAGGTGTTCAAGCCACTGAAAAAATTTCATAGCTCTAATCAACTATTGTGTTACCCAAGGAAATTATTATTAAGATAAACTGAGGAGAGAGAGAGAGGCTCAAACAGGATGATGAAGTAATCAAATGAAAATGCATAAAGTTACAAGTTCCACAAGTTTGTGGTAATACAAGGTTGCCAAATATAGAATTGTGTTATTTTGTACTTAGGATGGTTTTACTAGGTCACTTATCACTTTTCAGTATCTCTTTTTAGCTGGATATTTTAGAAAAAAAATGGATAGATATGAACTGCTTTATTATGGAACAGCTAGGTGTGAAACTGGCTTTCCATTAAAAGCCTTATTTCCCCCCCCCATCCCCCCCAATCCTCCTATCGCCCTTTCCCAGAAGGAAGAGAATCTTTCTGCATGCCATTTTTCATGCTAGGATAATTTTTTGTGTGTGCGGGGGGAAGTTTTGGTAAAATTCAGAAATGAATTTTTTTTAAAGTTAGTGTTTTGAAAAATTACTTGAAATGTACTTTTGAAGTTTTGTGGGTTTTTTGGCAGGGTGACAGAGGGGTGTCATTGTATCACCAAAGGCCTTTTTGTGAAGTGTCTTGTAATATTTTAGGAGGATTAGTGGGGGAATTACAAAGTATTCTATTTAAAACAAAACAAAAAACCCTTGCAATACCTCATGCTAAATTAAGGAGTGATGGGATTAGCAAGGGTCTCATTAAAGCAGCGTTATACAAAGGAACCAGTGGAATGAGAGTTAGGGGCCATCAGTGGGAAAGGAATGCTTCCCCAGCCACACCATGCAGAACTGGAAAATTGAAACTCTGTAGATAGCTTGAGAGATTTTGTAAATTAAGGATTGTTTGTTTTTTTCCCCTCAGGGCTGAAGAATGTTTAAGATCCCCTATGCACGGGGCTGGGGTGGGGAAGTGCTTTGCATAGAGGAGTGTGTGCTTTAAAGTGGCAGGATATAGAGTGGGTGTGTAGGGATGTGTGTTGCAGATGCCACAGGTAAAGTCTGTATGCAACAGCCCGGGCTATTTTTCTAGAAAACATCTTCAAACTTCTTTTAAGAGTTTATAAATATAAGTGGACTTGCTACTGACACCTTGAATAGTTTGGAGGGTGGGTAGGTGATGTGGGGGAAAATGGTATGGGAATTGTCCATGAGGGGCATAGTGGTGGGGCAGTTGTTTGTAGGGGATGTGGGCTGGGGAGTAGGAGACTGGTTGGCACAGAGCTGTGCTACCTGGTCTTAATACTGGGAGCCTGGGGAGGGCAGGAGAAAAGGATGCTTGGCGTGATGCAATGAACTGTGGAGGGCAGCAGGGATGAGGGTATGTAGAGAAGATCAGGGAGAGACAGAGGTTCTTATTCATATAGCGCTTAACATTTTTATATCTAGACATTTAAGTGCTTAAAGTTTTAAAGTATGGATAAAAGCTTCCCCTCCCCCCTTAAATTTAACTCCATTCTCACTCACCATCAGTCCTACTGATCTCTTGTGTAAAGTACTACTGATGAAGAGTGCTATATAAGAGCAAGGAATTATTAAAGCTGCAGAAGGGGAGCCCTGCTTTGATGGGCCCCAAAAGATCCTTCAGAGTAAACTTAGATATTTGCAAGCAAAAATTTCTATTTAACAAGTTAAGTTCAGAAGTGTGTCTTGACAGTCAGTGGGATTTCTTGTATTAGGTACATTGGTGTTAGTCCTAGAACTACAATTTGAGAGCTCCTCTGTCTCAGACTTTTGCTCTGATGATGTCTCTTCCTTATGCAGTAAATATAACCATATCTTAACATTTGAACTACATTTGGCAATCCAGGGGTGTAGGCAGCATGAATAAAGCTTTTTAAACTATTTAAATTCTTTAGAAACAATAAGGAGTCTGGTGGCACCTTAAAGACTAACATTTATTTGGGTATAAGGTTTCGTGGGTAAAAAAACCCCTTCTTCAGATGCATGGACCAGTGGGTTTTTTACCCACAAAAGCTTATGCCCAAATAAATATATTAGTCTTTAAGGTGCCACCAGACTCCTTGTTTTTTTTTGTGGATACGGACTATCATGGCTACACCCTGATACTTAAATTCCTCAATTATTTTTAAATTTTAAAATCGTTCTTGCTACAATAAAGAACTTTTACAAGTTTGGGGTTTTCTGCAGAAAACTGAAAATCTGCCAAGATCTGTTTTTGCCCTGTTTATTAGAGACTTGTATGGTACTCACCCACTACCTGTGGCCTAGGGCAATAGAAAAAAAGAGTCACAGGGAATAGAAAAATGTGGCTTATGCAGTTTTAGAGCCATTATGCAATGTTGTGTATGAGCTTCCATAAAAAAAAACATTTTAGAACTTAACTGTTTAAACTGAGTATCTTTACTCACTTCCCTAAAATCTTTGTAGGGTGTTAAGGATTGCCTCCTGGGGACATTTTAAAAAGCTGGTTAATTTCAAAGTGAAGAAAATCCACTCTTCAGAAGCATATTCATGAGGCACAGCAAGATGTACCCTTTGCTCAAAGTGCGCTTTGGCTACAGCCAGTTTTTTGCAAACGTTAGTGCTTGAATTGAAGGAGAGGTTTTCCCAACATTTAGTGGAATTCATGTTACTTTCTTGTTGTTGTTAAATCATTCCAAATAAAGGAAGACTCTCTAGAGAACTTTGAGTTTATTACATGGAATAAAGCTCTTCCATCTGACATACTAAAGCAGATTGGGTTGGGCAATATGTGGATGAAACACCACCAGAAAACCCGGAGGGACTGGAAGCAGCAGTGTTTATGATTCATTAGTATAGTGTTAGGAGGCACTATGTATAGTACATTTTTGCCCTAAAGAATGAGGTTTTTCTTGTGTTTTCAATTTGATACATGTTATAGATCTGATTTTCTTTTATATTTATGTTTAGTATAACTTTGAAAATGTAACTCAGACATTTGATGATCTACCAGCAAGGTTTGGCTACAGACTGCCAACTGAAGGCTTGAAGGTAAGAAGCAGCATCTCTGAATAAACAAAGTATAAGCTAAAAGAAAATTCTTAGAATGTATTTTGTGTGCTATGTAAATATGTTGAAAATAACTTTGTCAACACTAGCTTAAAGATAGATTTATAATTTTCACAGATATACTTTAATATGGGACTAAAAGAGGATGTATGATGATGTACTATCCTCAAGCACACCTCCTTGTGTCCGTGCAGGAACACAGCCCTCAGCTCCCTGTTGGTGCTTGCAATCATTTAATCTGACCCAGATACTGAGAACAAGTCCTTTGGGGGGGGGTTCAATTTATTAACTTCTTTTCTAGAGTACAAAGGATCCTCCTTTTAGCCCCTCAAGTCCAACTCTTCTTCTCACTCTAGGGCTAATGACAACAAGAATCCCAGGAGTCCTCCAGCCCTCCTCCAGGGGCCTGTGTACTTACCTTCCTTGCATCCAGCGGTTCCACAGCTGTCCTCCTGGGCCTGTGTTCATTCAGAGCTTCTAGCCCTGCATTAGGCAGCCCTTATCTCTAGGCACTCCATGTCCTGGGAGCCTTCTTTCTCTGGGAGCACATCCTTCAACTGAGCCCTGGTAGCCTTTTCAGGTCCAGGTGCTCATTACTCAGTAAGCTGTCCACCAGCTAACTAGGCAGTTAATTGCTTACAGGTGGGTTTATTCTCCTTAAAGAAGCCCATCATGCGTAGACTGGGCCATGACTCCCCTTAAAGGGGCCAGCCATCCCATGACAGGATGCATCTGTTAGTCTTGTTTATATAGGAAAAATATGGTATGGTGGTCTACCATATAGCAAAGTCCTACAATTCACACTGATTTTTTTGGATATAGTATGGACCCCATCTTGCAAGTTATTGAACTCAACTACTATCCTGGCCTATAGAAAACGTGGTTGTCAGAAAAAACAGCCTGAGTGGCTACATTGTACTAAGTTACTTTGTTTTTGTGATAAAGCCTTTCATGTTTATTTTAGTGATAAGTAAGTTTCTTGTAGTCAAACATTCATTGCACTGGTCCCTATCTGAGGTACATATTAAAGGATGTCTGCAACAGATGTGCACTGACTAAAGTGTATGAGCTTTACAGACACGACTCTAGCATCCTTGTATTTCTGTACTACACTATGCTATCACTGAATGCTTATTATAACTGAATTTAGCTGGGCAGGAAAAAGGTTGCTGCTACATAGC
Organism: Lepidochelys kempii; assembly: GCF_965140285.1. Classification (NCBI taxonomy): domain Eukaryota; kingdom Metazoa; phylum Chordata; order Testudines; family Cheloniidae; genus Lepidochelys; species Lepidochelys kempii. The sequence continues at coordinate 28,275,032 of NC_136388.1, read as the reverse complement.
TCTGCATTAAATTATCTTTATAGGTTATGAAGGCTGAAATTATGGAGCTGAGTTCACAAACAGACTCTGACAACCCACTTCCTTAAAGAGACAGAATATCTTCAGAGAGACAGTTCTTTCTAGATGAGTTCAGGCAGACTCTTCTAAACCTTGATGATGAACTTAGCAGATGGGTTATTGTAGGAGTGCACCTGCAACTAAACCTGAAGAAAAATACATTTGACAGACACTTTACCTTCTACAAAAGTGTAATTTGGGAGCAACCACACCTGATGATGGAAGATTGAATACAGGATGCAGAGGGGTTGGCCATAAGGCTATGAACTAGCATGTCTTCTGAGTGCATGCATTCCATAATCTGAATATATGAAGAGCATATTGCTAAATACATACAGGCTCCATGAAGAGTCTGGCTTTTCATGTCCTCCACCTGGCATATCATAGAATCCTAGAACTGGAAGGGACCTTGAGGGGTCATCTAGTCCAGTCCCCTGCACTCAAGGCAGGACTAAGTATTATCTATACCATTCCTGACGTGTTCGTCCAACCTGCTCTTAAAAATCTCCAGTGATGGAGATTCCACAACCTCCCTAGGCAATTTATTCCAGTGCTTAACCGCTGACTGTTAGGAAGTTTTTCCTAACGTCCAACCTAAACCACCCTTGCTGCAATTTAAGCCAATTGCTTCTTGTCGTATCCTCAGAGGTTAAGAACAACAATTTTTCTCCCTCCTCCTTGTAAAAACCTTTTAGGTACTTGAAAACTGTTATGTCCCCTCTGTCTTCTCTTCTCCAGACTAAACAAACCCATTTTTTTCAATCTTCCCTCATAGACCGTGCTTCCAGACTTTTAATCATTTTTGTTGCTCTTCTCTGGACTTTCTCCAAATTTGTCCACATCTTTCCAGAATTGTGGCACCCAGAACTGGGCACAATACTTCAGATGAGGCCTAATCAGCACAGAGTAGAGCGGAAGAATTACTTCTCGTGTCTTGCTTACAATACTCCTGCTAATACATCCCAGAATGATGTTTGCTTTTTTTGCAACAGCGTTACACTGTTGACTCATATTTAGCTTGTGATCCACTATGAGCCCCAGATCCCTTTCCGCAGTACTCCTTCCTAGGCAATAATTTCCCATTTTGTATGTGTGCAATTGACTGAGGAGAAAGGGGAAGTGATCTCACCAGAAGTATTCAAAGTATGGGTCCTACTAATAAAGTCACTTAGTGTTGCAGATTATAGGGCAGAATGCACTTGGTCCCTGGGCAGGTATGCAACCAGAGTGGAGGCAAGAGGACACAATGAAGAAAGGAGGGGAGGGAAAGAAGAGGGTAAAGGGAACCTCCACATAGTACCTGGATACAATGAAAGTCTTGATGCTCAGAACTGCAGGAGGAAGCATATATGGCAATGTTAATACTCCCTCAGAAGGGACTGGGCCTGCATCACCCATGTGCCCATCTTTATTCTGCTTCTGCTGGGGGAGTGCATACTGTTCCCTGTAATAATGTGGCATAATGGCTGCTCTTCATCTGCATTCTCCAGAGTTCCTGGAGGCATTATGCCAGTATGATGGCCACCACCTTGACTGACACCAGGCGTTGAACTGGGGATCTCTAGAGTCAAAAGTATGAGTCTCTACAGCTTGAGCTAAACAGCCAGGTTGTTACACTGACAGTTGTAATAGCTTTGCCTCCTCTATGGATTGAACACAGAAGGGAATATTACACCAGCTTGAGGCACAGCATGTCTTGGAGCTCCTTCTGAGTAAACACAGAGCTCTCTCCACTGACCCCAACACCAGGTTTCACCTTAAAGGCACAACTGAGACCTGAGATGCTGATAAAAATGTGGATCAAAGATCACACCTCTCATAGTATCAAATAATTTGTATTGTTAAATCTTTATTGCCTTTTTGCGGTGTCTTCACACTGTGGTATTTACATTTTGAAGATTCATCCCAAAATGAACAGTTTTCAGGCCATACCCATACAGATTCTGGATCCTGTAAACACAGACCTTTTCATCATCTTTTGGCTTTAACGTGGTACAACAACTTAACTTAGTGTTGGGTAACTCTGGGTTAATGGTCAAAGCCCAACACCAAAATCCAAACTAGTACTGAGATATGAATACAAATATAAACAAACACCTTTGGTGAAACTCCAGTGATTTTAGAGAAATTGGCCCCTTTACGGACAAGAACATATAAGTCCCTACCTGAGCAAAGGCCAAATCTACAGCCCCTTGAAGTCAATGGGAATCTTTCCATTTACTTCAGTGGCTTTGCATTAGGTAGAGAATTAGCAATGTACTACTTAATTTATAAATTAACTGTCCAAAAGCCATCTCAAAGGCACAGCTTTTTGTCTGTGCCTGAGGTCATGCTAAGCTGTACCTGATTTCTTTTTCTTTCCTTTTTTGGGTGCTATAGTCACAGCTGGTAAAGCGCAGAAGAGAGGCTTAATGGGCAGTCACAATCACTGCAAAAAGCAAATTTTGGTGACCTTTTTTGCAGAAGAATTCTTTGTGTGTGCTGTAATCATGAAATGCGAATACAATTTAATATTTCCTGAGATTCCTGAATCTTTTGAGTCTGAATCCTACTATTGGATTGCAGCATGTCTTCCTGTTAGCTATTTTCCAGTTTCTTTTAACATAAATTAGCATTAATGAAACAAACATATATATAACTCATAGCTGTAGCTTCTTCAACAATGTTATGTTAGGGCCATAAATGTATTCGGTCCTTCACTTAAAAGGGCTCTAGATTTCTTTGTAGTAAGTTTCTTTATGATGATGATAGAAAGGATTTGTTTTTGCCAGTCTGTAAGAGAATAGGATGCAATGAACACCTAGAGAAATTGTGCTGAGGAAAATCTTGCAGGTCTGCATGAATAACCTAATGCAATCAAGTACAGTATGCAGACTGTGCTTCAATATGCAGCAGCTAACATATTGCTAGATTTTTCCTTAGTGACAAATTATACCCCGTAGTTCTAGAGTGCAAACGAAAGCAAGCCCTCTCTATGCTAAACACCCATTGATTTTAATGGGATGTTTGACTGAAGGACTTGCAGATTTGGATCAAGATTTTTAGTATGATGTTCTAATGTATTACTAAAAGAAAAGGAGTACTTGTAAAAGGAGTACTTATAAAAGGAGTACTTAGAGACTAACCAATTTATTTGAGCATAAGCTTTCGTGAGCTACAGCTCACTTCATCGTAGCTCACGAAAGCTTATGCTCAAATAAATTGGTTAGTCTCTAAGGTGCCACAAGTACTCCTTTTCTTTTTGCGAATACAGACTAACACGGCTGTTACTCTGAAACCTAATGTATTACTATACTACTATTATACATAATATCCTTCACAAGTCCAAAGGCACAATATGAAATAATCCTAAAAGCAAGAATAAGCATTAGTACACTGGACTTCTTTAACCTTAACTTAAAATCTGACCCTGAATTATTAACAGGGAGCTGTTGCCACAGCCTAGAAGCACAGTTACAGAAAACTGTAGTTCCTTGTGTTTCAATGTCGGATTTAGAGCACACTGCTTATTCAGACCAATGTGATGCTAGGGATGCTGTGGTGTGAATGATAACTCAGTAAAATATCCAGGACCATGGCCACTAAGAGCTTCTTATAGAAGTTTAAAAACCGATATGATTTTTGAGAAGCTAATGTAACGATATTAATTTAGGACTAATATTCTGAGATAATCCACTGCTCATGCAAATTTGAGCTGCAGCATCTGATAGGAGTTACAACCTGTGAACAGCAGAGAGGAAGCCCTACAAAAAGAGAATTATAGTAATCTGATCTTGTGGTGGGTGGGGAAGGGAAATCACTAATTTCCATACCAAGATGAGGCCCTCAGGCCAAAAAGTTTGCCCACCCCGATCTAGGATAATCAAGCCAGGAGCAATAGCACCACAGGGTATAAGAAATAAATCTTAGGGTCCATTCCTGCTCCCCTGATGTCAGTGACAAACATCCCATGGATTTAAATAGATACAGGATTGGGCCCGGTGTTAGACAAACTTATCGTAGAACTGGAAGGGACCTCGAGAGGTCATCTAGACCTGTCCCCTGCACTCATGGTAGGGCTAAGTATTATCTAGACCAATGCTTCTCAAGCCATCTGATGTGGGGGACTGGCATTTTTTTCTTCCAATGTGCGCGCAGACCGGCAGCTGATGGTTTGTGGACCAGCACCGGTCTGCAGACCACCACTTCAAGTAGCACTGATCTAGACCATCCCTGACAGGTGTTTGTCTATCCTGCTCTTAAAAATCTCCAATGATGGAGATTCCACAACCTCCCTAGGCAATTTATTCCAATGCTTACCCACCCTGACAGGAAGTTTTTCCTGATGTCCAACCTAAACCTCCCTTGCTGCATTTTAAGCCCATTGCTTCTTAACCACTGAGGACAGTACAAGAACAGAAATTTTTCTCCCTCCTCCTTGTAACAACCTTTTATGTACTTGAAAACTATTATGTCCCCTCTGAGTCTTCTCTTTCCCAGACTAAACAAACCCAATTTTTTCAATCTTCCCTCACAGGTCATGTTTTCTAGACCTTTAATCATTTTTGTTGCTCTTCTCTGGACTCTCTCCAGTTGAGGCCTAATCAGCATGAAGTAGAGCAGCAGAATTACTTCTTGTATCTTGCTTACAGTACTCCTGCTAAAACATCCCAGAATGATGTTTGCTTTTTTTGCAACAGCATTACACTGTTGACTCATTTAGTTTGTGGTCCACTATAAGCCCCAGATCCCTTTCCGCAGTACTCTTTCCTAGGCAGTCATTTCCCATTTTGTATGCGTGCAACTGATTGTTCCTTCTTAAGTGGAGTACTTTGCATTTGTCAATTTCATCCTATTTACTTCAGACCATTTCTCCAGATCATTTTGAATTATAATCCTATCCTCCAAAGTACTTGCAATCCCTCCCAGCTTGGTATTGTTTGCAGACTTTATAAGTGTACTCTTTATGCCATTGTCTAAATCACTGATGAAGATATTGAACAGAACCGGACCCAGAACTGATCCCTGAGGGACCCTGCTTGTTATGCCCTTCCAGCATGACTGTGAAACACTGATGATTACTCTCTGGGGAAGGTTTTCCAACCAGTTATGCACCCACCTGACAGTAGCTCAATCTAGGTTGCATTTCCCTAGTTTGTTTATGGGAAGGTCATGTGAGACAGTATCAAAAGATTTACTAAAGTCAAGATATACTATGTCTTCTGCTTCCCCCCCATCCACAAGGCTTGTTACCCTGTCAAAGAAAGCGATCAGGTTGGTTTGACACAATTCGTTCTTGACAAATCCATCCTGACTGTTACTTATCACCTTATTTTCTAGATGTTAGCAAATTGATTGCTTAATTATTTGCTCCATTATCTTTCTGGGTACACGCTTGATTACATTAAGAAAAACCCCAATCTCCTAATTACTGTAGTCCAGAATGTGGCTAGCCTTTACAGAGCTATACAGTGTGGGAAGGTGCTACTAGGCAGTAAAGAACTTCCTCCATCACATGGATCTGCTCTGCCCCATCCCTACACTGCATTGAAACTAAATATCACAGTTCAGCCTATAGTCAATGGGTGAAAAAAAAGCAGTAGGTATGTGTGATATAGATTTTAGTAAGTCATCTGATACAATGCCTATAAAACTCACACTCCAAATTACTTCATGTTCACTTGAATAGGAATGGCTTGAAAACTGGCAGAAGTCTCAGGGCACTAATAAAGGGCAACATGCCACATTTCTGGGAGGTACGTAATGGGGTCCAGCAGGAACTAATGCTTGCTCCCATCTTATTTAATAAGTTAAAATGAAAGAGCAAGGTAATGAAATATATATGAGATACTAAATTGGGAAATGCTGTAAATACTGGAGATGACAGAAATACAAAGGGGTCCAGAGAGGTTACTAACAAGGACAGAAAATGGAAATCAGCTTGGAATAATGCAAGATAATACCTCTGGGGAAAATACATTAAATATCTGTTTCAAATTAAGGAAGCAAGAATCACGACTGCAGGTTTGTGCTATGTATTCAGGGGAACAGAGAGAGTAATCCTTTTCTCTGAGGCTACAGTATGACAATACCTGGAATGTAGGCAAAACATACAGACAGAAGAGAAACAAAATGGATTCCAGAGGAGGTGGGAAAAGGGTGATGGAGGAGGGGTGGATTTATGAATAAAAAGATTAGAGAGTGTCAAATAAGCATGTCTCAAGCATCTAATTTCCAGGTAGACAAACAGGTTATACTTTTAATGTCAGCATCACAATTAAGCAGCCCCTTAACCCAAGCCCTGCAAGCCTGAGTCAGCAGGTATGGGCCAGCTGCAGGTGTCTAACTGCAGTGTAGACATACCTTGTCAAGCTCCTGTACAGGAGTGGGAGGGAAGTCTCTGTAGCATGTACTGCAACAGAAATAGGAGGTGTTGTGTAGTGGACAGGCCAGGGAACCAATGGTTCGAAACAGGGAAGGAATTGTTTTTTCTCTCACCATCCCCCTGGAGCTCAAGGAGGAAATGTGATACAGTCAGACCATTTAAGCAAGGTCTCAGACCATGTGTACACTACTAAACTCACAGCTGTACTGGTACAGCTGTGCCATTGTAAGGTCTCCCATTTAGCCACTCTTTGCTAGCAGGAGAGAGCTCTTCTGCCGGCATAATTAAACCACCTCCCAATGAGCAGCGTTCGCTATGCCCGCAGGAGAGCCTCTCCTGCAGACATAGCTCTGTCCACACCAGCACTTTTGTCGTTGAAACTTGTCAGTGAGAAGGGTGGCTTTTCTCATACCCCTCACCGATAAATGCTTTACCAACGAAAGTGGTAGTATAGACACCTGCCAGTTGCAAAAGCCATGTCTGCGTTGCTTCTCAGGAGCCTTTATGCCGGGGTGTGGAAACAAAACCAAAAACTGACATGGAGGCACAGGGCTTGACTTCTCATTGATTCCCGGGTATCCGTGCAAATTCCAAGGGATCTCTAGAGTGGGTGAGTTATCTTCCTTGTGGGGAAACATCCCTGTCTCAACGGAACAACTGTAGAGAAATATTACAAAAGGAACCTTTTATAAATTCACACACCCCGCCCCATATTTTCTTTTAGGAAGGTGTGACCAGGACTAGTTGTGTTTAAACTAAGATTATGTCTATACATAGCGCTTCAGTGTAGACAATCACTATAGCAACAGGAGGAGTTCTTCCATTGCTGTAGCTAATCTACCTCCCCAAGAGGTGATAGCTAGGTCAATAGAAAAATTCTTCCATCAACCTTCCGCTGTCTACACCAGGGTTAGGCTGGCATAGCTACATCTCTGTGTTGTGGATTTTACATCCCTCTGAGATATAGGTATTCTGATGCAAGTTCAGTATAGACCAGCCCGGAGATACAGAGAAATTAATTTGCCCAAGGATGTACAATGAGCCGGTGGCAGAGATGAAAAAGAAATAAGGATTATTAACTTTTGATCCTTTAACCATTAGACAGACTGCTCCTCTTGATTTATTTAAGCCAGTTGCAGATGAGTGATAGGTGTAAACTCTCCTGATCCTTTATTCCTGAAAGTAGTACTGAAACAGTTTCATTTTTCTGTTAAGATTATTAAAAAATGCTGTTATAGCTGCTGCAGTAGATTCAAAATGGTGGTAATTATTATTTGATGCTTATGATCAGGCTTTGTCAGTTGATTTACCGCTTGTAAATATAATTATCAGCTACTGAAATAGCTGGTTCCGAAAAGAGTATAACAAAAGTAGGAAATTCATCTTTCGCTTACAATGGTCCATTCATATGGAATCCTCTCTGGCTGAGAGCCCTTGTATAACAGCTCCTTCATTAAACATACATACCCTTCAACTTCTATATTTGCATGTACTTAACTTTAGCAGCTATTTTTCTGTAATGTAGCCTGGTATGACTTGCCTAAAGCTTCTCTCTAAAAGGAGATTAAAGACACAGATTTATTACTCTAGTTAAAATAAAGTGAATATTTTATAAGCAATTACCTAACAATAATACTTGCTGTATGAGTCAGTACCTTTCCATCCACTGCAGTAAACTTGGGGGAACCCAACCTTGGCTCCTTGCACAATGATGCAGAATTTGTAGTGGATATTGCTGATAATAGTTCCAGACAGTGCAATGTGTCTGTCACCACAAACTCAGCAAAGCCCCGATTGCTTAAAGGGACACTAATTTTAAAGATCATATATTTTTCAAAACAAAATATCTTATCTCTAATTAGGATTAAATCTAAAGAATTTTAAAAATCAAATTTATTTTTCATTTCATTATTTCATTATTTTTTATTTATTTTATATTTTATTTTATAAAATATATTTTATATTTTATTATTTATTCATTATTTTTCATTTCATTATTATTTCATTTTCATTTCATTATTTACATTTTCCTTGGACAATGAAAAAAATTTTGCTTTGGTTTACAGTCTGTTTTGCTTAGTGGAGCGCCTACATTAAAACAGTGCTGCAATATTTGGGTTGTAGTACTCTAAAATAATGACACGTTAATGAATGTAGACTTAAAATGGAATTTCTGGAGAATTACTTTTGAAATCTGCATTGTATTAAATGAGTTCTTGATAAGTTAAATAAACAATCAGTAACAGTAGTTGTTGATTAGACAATTACTTTGAAGAGTTACTTACTATACTTTTTAATTTTAGCCACAAACAATACAGTCCCTTTCTGGAGAGGGACAGAGTTCTGTGAAAATTGAGAGAAGTCCAAGGAACATGTATGAATGATGCTAATAACCTGTAAAAATACAATTTGACCATTGTAACTTCAATTTTCTGACCCACAACAGCACAGCTTCCTATAATTTTCATGTACATGAGAAAAAGAGTAAATGCTTTTATTCTTTTCCTGTTTCTCCTCTTCCCTTCCTACTCTCTTAGGCCTTGTCTACTCTACAAAGTTATGTTGGCAAAAGTTATGCCGCTTTAATTAAAACCACTCTTGCATGTCCACATTAGTTCCTTGTGTCAGAGTGCATCCACCTAACAGCTCTTGTATGGACACAGAGAGCAGTGCACTGTGGTAGCTATCCCACTGCACAACTGGCCACAGGGTGCTTTGGGAAGGGTTTGCAATGCCTTATGGGGCTGGTACAATGTCACATGATGCAGGTTTCTCAATCCCATGGTTCCAGGAGCATCCTAGATTCATAGATAGTAAGGTCAGAAGGGACCATTATGATCATCTAATCTGACTTCCTGCACAACGCAGGCCACAGAATCTTACCCACCCATTCCTGCAAAAAACCTCTCACCTATGTCTGAGTAACTATTGAAGTCCTCAAATCGTGGCTTAAAGACTTCAAGGAGCAGAGAATCCTCCAGCAAGTGACCAGTGCCCCATGCTACAGAGGAAGGCGAAAAACCTCCAGGGCCTCTTCCAATCTGCCCTAGAGGAAAATTCCTTCCCTACCCCAAATATGGCGATCAGCTAAACCCTGAGCATATGGGCAAGATTCACCAGCCAGATACTACAGAAAATTCTTTCCTGGGTAACTCAGATCCCACCCCATTTACCATGAATATTTAAAGATCAATTAATTACCAATCATGTTATCCCATCATACCATCTCCTCCATAAACTTATGGAGTTTAATCTTAAAGCCAGATAGATCTTTTGCCCCCACTGCTTCCCTTGGAAGGCTATTCCAAAACTTCACTCCTCTGATGGTTAGAAACCTTCTTCTAATTTCAAGTCTAAACTTCCTGGTGGCCAGTTTATATCCATTTGTTCTTGTGTCCACACTGGTACTGAGCTTAAATAATTCCTCTCCCTCTCCGGTATTTATCCCTCTGATATATTTATAGAGAGCAATCATATCTCCCCTCAACCTTCTTTTAGTTAGGCTAAACAAGCCAAGCTCCTTGAGTCTCCATTCCTAAGACAAGTTTTCCATTCCTCGGATCATCCCAGTAGCCCTTCTCTGTACCTGTTCCAGTTTGAATTCATCCTTCTTAAACATGGGAGACCAGAACTGCGTATAGTATTCCAGGTGAGATCTCACCAGTGTCTTGTATAACGGTACTAAAACCTCCTTATCTCTACTGGAAATACCTCTCCTGATGCATCCCAAGACCGCATTAGCTTTTATCACAGCCATATCACATTGGTGGCTCATAGTCATCCTATGATTGACCAATACTTGAAGGTCCGTCTCCTCCTCCGTTACTTCTAATTGATGTGTCCGCAGCTTATAACTAAAATTCTTGTTATTAATCCCTAAATGCATAACCTTACACTTCTCACTATTAAATTTCATCCTATTACTCCAGTTTACAAGGTCATCCAGATCCTCCTGTATGTTATCCTGGTCCTTCTCTAAATTGGCAATACCTCCCAGCTTTGTATCATCCACAAACTTTATTAGCACACTCCCACTTTTTGTGCTGAAGTCAGTAATAAAAAAGATTAAATAGGATTGGTCCCAAAACTGATCCTTGAGGAACTCCACTGGTAACCTCCCTCCAGCCTGACAGTTCATTTTTCAGTAGGACCCATTGTAGTCTCCCCTTTAACCAATTCCTTATCCACTTTTCAATTTTCATATTGATCTCCATCTTTTCCAATTTAACTAATAATTCCCCATGTGGCACAGTATCAAATGCCTTACTGAAATCTAGGTAAATTAGATCCACTGTGTTTCCTTTATCTAAAAAATCTGTTTCTTACTCAAAAAAGGAGATCAGGTTGGTTTGGCACGATCTGCGTTTTGTAAAACCATGTTGTATTTTTTCCCATTTACCATTGACTTCAATGTCCTTAACTACTTTCTCCTTCAAAATTTTTTCCAAGACCTTGCATACTACAGATGTCAAACTAACAGGCCTGTAGTTACCTGGATCACTTTTTTCCCCTTTCTTAAAAATAGGAACTATGTTAGCAATTCTCCAATCATATAGTACAACCCCTGAGTTTACAGATTCATTAAAAATCCTTGCTAATGGGCTTGCAATTTTGGGTGCCGATTCCTTTAATAATCCTACTTGATTGTTTGTCTGTCTGTCTCTGTCTGTGTCGCTTTTCAACTGAAGTGGAGGGGGGCAGGGAGAGGAGAATGGTGTGTCTGGGGCAGGAGAGAGAGCACAGGCTGACCGACCTATCCTGGGGGAAGGGGACCCCCCCAACACACACATCGGCCTCCTGCTCGGCTCTGCTCCGCACAGCAGTCTCTCCCTAAGCAGCCGACTCCGCCTGCCTACCTACCTATGGTTCTGAGATTCCCTCCAAGTTCTCCCACAGCCTCCTTAACTGCCTGGATTGGCATCCTGAGCAACTGTGTAAGCTCTCCGTGCTGACGAATGTCAAAGCAGCACAGCAGTCTCTACCCCCCCCTCAGCCCCCCCCTCGACCTCCCGTACCCCAGCAGTAATCTGCCTGTGGCTGTGTTCCTGGTGCAGGGCAGAACAGGAGCATTCCATGTAAATGATTTGCTCTTTGTTCCCCAAATGGAGCAGGACACTCAGCTGTCAGATAGTTCCTGGAGCTTGGAAAGGGGAGGGATGCATGCCTGCAGGGCAGCAGAGGTCAAAACCGTGAGCAGAGCAGTCACTGCAGGCATTGTGGGATAGTAGTGGAAGCCAGTTATGTTGACAAAACTAACAGCAGTGTCTACACTGAGGCTTTGTCACTTTAACTTTGTTGCAAAAAGCTTTACGCCTCTCATTGAGGTAGTTTTATTTTGTCGGCTAAACAGCAGAGGTTTGCCGCCAAAAGTAGTTTTGTGGTGTGTACACCTCTCCTGTTTTGTTGGCGAAAGGCAGCTTACTTTCCCCCTTAGAAACAGAAGGCCTGCAGCTATGGAAAGTTACAAAATGAAAGTAAAGTAGAACCTTTTAATGTCCTTATATTAACATTCAAGATCTCCACTATGCTAAAAAGGCGTTAGCATGGCTGACTGTCTGGTATTGCTCTACTATTGATTGCCTAGTGTTACCCTTCTTCTGCCTTGTCCAACAGGCAAACAACATTTTATACTGCTTTAATGATCTTGTACATATCATATGGTGAAGCATTATTAATTAAAACCAATTAAAAAAAATTGTCAGACTGGCTTGCCCAGTAAGGTGTAGTCTTGACAATTCATGGATTGAATAACAAAAAAAAAAAAATCCACTCAGTACGTTCAAATTATTCATGTTTCAAACAATTCCAGGCACTTTCATTATGTCTTGCTAAGCTTCAGGCTTAAACTTCCTTGTTACCATTAGGAGACATTCAACCTTTATATTTAGGATATAAGGCTGCAAAAAGACAATTTTTAAAAAATTGATTTTTGACATCTGATATAAAAATTATCTTACAATAGTTTTTTTTAAAATTTTGGACAACATATTCAAGCCTGCATGTCTAAAATTAGGTGCCTAAATCTGTATTAAGGCAGCAAAATAAGCAACCTGCTTCCTCAGAGGTACAAAGTACTTGCAACTCCTAGTGATGTCGAGAAGCAGTAAATACTAAGCACTTCTGAAAATCAATCCTGAAGCATTTCAAATTCAACACCCAACAATAATTCTGGATTATTTAACACATTTGAAAAATGTTGATTATGATTCTGAACCTGACACTTCCCCTATAAGGAAATCAAATTAAGATACAGCTCCAATTAGATAGAGCTCAGATGGCATCAGTGCCACTGACTTTTTCTACCACCCTTTCAAATACCAGAAGTTCAGGAATGCCAAAATATTGTATTGTATAATGAAAAAAAATCTGTTAGGGCCCAGTTGTTTTCTCTGCTTGATAAGTTCAGGGGACCTAAAGTGGATGAAAATGGTGTATGGGTCACACAAATGAGCTGAAGCAGTTCTGAGGTATATTCCCACTTCCACTGATACTTGGGAAGACCCTCTTCAGATACTCCATGGGATCAAATCTCCGTGTTAAGAGTAAAGTGCCAGAGATAGGGTTAAGGTTGCTCTCCAGAACATCTTCCACCTTTGACTGACTTGCAGTGTGAGGTATGCATAGCATTTCTTTCACCATTATCTTATGTTTCTTCCCTGTCAGCATTGTGAAACCTTCTCATGAAGTAATAGTCTCTGGGTAGCAGCCAACATGGAACCATGGCAGCTCAAAGAGGGATTAGGGAGTAGTGCCAGGACATTCAACCACTATAAACATGTCTCTGTCCTTGCCAAGGTCCTAAAAACTTCAGGATTTTTCAGTGGATCTTAGAGCATCTGCAGATTAAGAGGGTCACACCCAATCTATGTCCCATGGTGGTGTGCAAACCCAACCTTATGGTGGGACAATCGAAAAAATGCCCCAGGAGTCAACGTTCATGGAATTTCCTGGTCCTTTTATGATTTTTCCCTCTTGTGGGGATGTTATGGCCCTTATCAGAAGTTAAGTGTGCATGCATCACTGCAAACCTTGTAAAAACCTTGCACGTGTAAATGCAAATCTAGTAAGTACTGTCACAAATATAGAGATGTTCCTCGCCTTCCCTCTTTGGTAGTGCTTGTTGGCTTAGTGTGCCTGTGGTTCTGTTAATTACAGTGAGCGGCCTTAAAAAATTCATCTTGATAATGTTACTGTGCGATGTGCAGTGTTTCCCATACTGAACTATAGATACACTAGAAATACTGAAAATTCTGAAGTGACATTAGTAACTAGTGTAAGCCAACAGGAAAATTAAGGGCAACTAATGTATATATTCAGTTTGACTTTGTGTTTTCTCTGTAACCCCAAGCAGCACTTTGATATTAAAGATCCTATGTAAATAAATAAAATATGATATACAATGTAAAATTCACAGTGATACAAGATTGAGCTCCAGGAATTTGCTTGGCTTTCTTTTGAAAGTATGATTTTTCCCTAGCACTTGTGTTGTGTCACATAGAGCTAGAACTGATAGTATGCTGTCACTTTGTTTCAGGGCTTCCTAATAAATTCAAAACCAGAGAATGCATGTGAACCCATAGCACCTCCACCACTAGAAGACAACTTCTCTCATGCTTTCATTGTGTTAATCAGAAGACTTGACTGCAACTTCGATGTTAAGGTAGGCCTCTTTCATTTTAAAGGTTTGTAAAATTTAAAGCTGCTGGTATTTCTGAATGATGGCCATAGTTAATGTCAAAAAGGGCTCTCCCTGACACATGAAATGAAAGAGTCGCATAATCTAGAGGCAGGCTACAGTAATCATAGATGTTGGTTAATTTGTGGCTTTTCACTTATAATATTAAACTTCATGTTATTTTATGCACCGTTTGTTCAGGAAGTAACATCTATAGCCAGTAAGGATTGACGAATCTAAAGTGAAAGGCTCTCCATTTGTGAGGTTGGAAAGTTAGAGACTAGAATTATTTGTTTTGGTGAATATCTAGCTTTGATATTTATTACTTTGAAAGAGTGAAAATGGGCCCACTATATGGGGCAACAAGGACATGCTAGCCTCTTGGGCCTTCTCGGCCCTACCAAAAATGGTTCATGTAATTTGCCACTGATTTTCATAGGATAAAACAGGGTTCAGGCATTTTTACCACCGTGTGGTTTGTTCAGAGCATGGTTCTGTGATACAGTAGTTGAAACTCCTGAACTCTGTCCACAGTATAGTTTCCACTGTTGCTAGTGCTGGCAATGAATTGTGGTCCTATATTTACTAGTATAGAGGCAGGCTTTCTGTCTTGCAACCTGGCTCTGTACCAGACTGAGACTTCCACAAGAACTTCACAGGTTTAATATAAAATCTTTCCCCCTTCTGTGTATATGTTGTAGTAGGGGCAGAAGGTAGATATAGCCACTTCCTTCTCATCCCTATGCAGCTTCAGGACAAGATTACAAGAACATTATATTGGGGGAACAAGCTACTGCTTTTACTAGTATGTTACAACCTCAAGGGGATGTGATCTGCTAGCTTGGGGAAGGCAGGCCCCAGGTTCCTGGATGCATGTGGCAGTATGCAGTACTAGCTGCTTATGTGTTCTTCTCCTTTTTGGAGCAGCAGCAAGGACACTCAAGAACATATTTTTCCCCCTGGCCACCCTGAGTGATCCTGCCCTGAGCTGAAGAGAAGATTCTAGTGCTGAATGTATCATCAGACCCACCATGCCATTTGCCTTTACATCACTCCTAGGAGTTAGAGCAGAATTTAGTCCTTAATACCTGCATTGTTACATGCTGTAAGAATTGGTGAAAAATTAAGCAACTGGTTAAAGTTTGGTGTAAGACAAAGGGGCATCATGATGTTCTTAAATTGGACCTTAAGAATGGCAAACAAGTTGGAGAAAAATGGTGGGGGCTGGAGCACCCACTGGCAGTCCCCCTACCAGCAGCCCCATCACCCCCCACCACCTGCCCGCCGCAATCAGCTCTTTTGTGGCGTACAAAAGGATAATGGGGAGAGGAGCAAGGATGTGGCGCGCTCGGGGGTGGGGGCTGAACAGGGCGGGAAGAGATGGGGCTAGGGGGGCAGGGGGTCGAGCACCCCCTGGCACAATGGAAAGTCTGCGCCTATGAGTTGGAGGGTGTGATGTTGGGTGATCTGGAGTGAAGCTCCTTAGCTTACACAGATGACATTGTATAAATGGCAAACATGTTTGAATTAATGATACTCTTCGCTACCTCTGTAAATTGGTGTAGTCAGCTTGGACTTAAAACCACTTCATCATCTTGGCATTTATTTTGTCTTGGAAAAGGGACAATAGATAAAGTATTGAAATGCAACAGTGAAGTCTCAGAACAAGTAAAATCTTGTGTACCTAGGAAGCTTGATAAGTGCCAATAGTTCCAGCAACAATGTGGTTAAAAGGAGATGTGCTGATAAAAATAGCACGTTTGGTATCAAAGTGAAAATTTATCAAACCAGTGTACTAACAGTATTACTCTGTGGTGTAGAAGCAGTTGCATTAAATGAAAACAGACATCAGAAGGCCGGAGGCAGTAGAGATGAGAGTTATTCAGAAGATGTCAGGTGTAAAGCGGAATGATTTTAAGACAAAGTTAGAAGGAGAGTAGGATGTGAAGTCAGCATAAGGGATTAACTGCATTCAAAAACATTACAATAGTGGGGACGCTATAGAAGACAAACAGATGATAGGATATTAAAAGAGATTGTGTGAAAACAACCAAGACAGTCAGATCTAGAGGCTGATCACTGACTAGATAATGAGACGTACACCGGAACATGACCTGGCTGGGTATAATGAAGGAAAAAACCATGACCAGGAATGAATGGTGACATCATGCTGCTCTGTGTCTGAAAAGATGCTTTGATGAGAAGACTTTTACATTTTATTGGTGTAATAAAAGTAAAAATGTGCATTAAGACTGTTACTAAATTTAGTTGAGCAAATTGTTTTCTGTGGTTACATGTATGCAGCTTCCATTGCAGTCAGCGGGCCAGATCTTGGGCCCACTGGAGTCCATGTGTATTTTGCCCTTGCGTTCTACATGATAAGAATTTGGTCAAGTGAGTGTTTTTGCATGCATATATAGGGCAGAATTTGTTCTTATAAGTACCACTGTACTTATGTCACTGGTAAAATTGCTACCTAATCTTTAAGTATGTATTTAGCAAAGAGAAGGTATTTATCGCAGGATAGTCAGATACTTTTCAACATTTATATTGAGTTCTTGATTGTGGTTTCATTATCACGTGTTTTCACAAGCAGTAACTAACCTCATTTAAATGGATTTCTGTACTGGTGTTGAGATAAGCTGTGCTAAACCCTAGAGGCAATAAGGGGGGCTCCATAGTTACTAAAAAGTTATCAGAAGATTTGAGGATATGGCAGAAACAACTAGAGATTAATAACAGAACATTTTGCCAGTTATTGTTGAAATCTGTAATTCTACTGCAACTGGGATGTAATGTTGAAACGAGTCAGTGAATTTATGGCCCTTTTTAAAAAAAAATGCTATTCTGTATTTGCAGACAGATGGTAAAAATTGTGTGTTACTTTTTCTCCATTTAATCCATGTCTTCCCCATCCCTCTTATTCTCTTGCCACCAGCAGACACAGCAACTGCTAAGAGTCATCTTGCTAGTTATAACTATAGCCTTTTGTGCAGGCGTTCCCAAACTTTTTCATAGTATGGACCATGTCTTAATAGAGAGATTTTCTCATCGACCTCAAGTCATCCTTCTGTTCACCATTGTGCAGACCACCCACCTCTTCATTTGCTACTGCATGACAATTATCTTTGACACCTAAATAACTTTACTCCAATATTTGCAGTATTCAGGATATTTGCTATAGTAAATATAGGGAAATGCATTGGAATATTGCCTCTGCCTACTTGTTTTCAGCTGCTTCTTCAGGACTCCAAACTCTTCTTTGCAATCCTGAAGATGCAATGAGAGCCAACACAATTTTTTAAATATGTTGCCTATAATTTCTAATCTCACACAAAATGGAGCAAAAATTCTTTTTAAGGAAGAATGTTCATGGATGGCAATGCCCTAAGTAATGGTTTAATTCCTCCACAATGAGCGCACAGAATTGGTTGCAGATCAGCAAACTGAGAAGCCTATACTCAAGCAAGAGTCCATATACTTCAGGAATTGGCAACTACGTTGTGTCATCCTCTCCCCACCTCCCAGTCCTTTGGGGCATTAGGGTGTTGTTAAGCTGCAGGAGACCAGCAGAAGTGGTATGGAGCATTCTATTTGTGTAGGTAAACATAGGCAGAATGATAGGTAGCAGGGTAATCTTTGCTATGCTTAATTTAGAAAGGAGGATGGATGGATGATTTCAAGCCCTAACAGGACCATTGTGAGAGTCTTATCTGGCCCTCTGTATAACACAAACTATAGAACTTGCCCCAAAAGAATTCCTACAGTATATGTCTTTAAGAAAAACATTCAATCTTCATTTAAAAAATTGTCAGTGACTGAGACTCCATCACAACCCTTGGTAAATTGTTCCAATGGTTAGTTACTCTCACTGCTAAAAATTTACACCTTATTTCCAATATGAATTTGTCTAGCTTCAACCTCCACCCATTGGATCATGTTATACCTTTCTCTGCTAGATTGAAGAGAAACCCATTATTAAATATTTGTTCCTGTAGTGGTTTATCAGCGGGGATTCCTCACCCTCCAGGTCCGTAGGAGGCCACTCCGCCTCTGTTCATCGCCTACTGTGGGGAATTAATGGGGCAACAGTAGTCTACAGCTGGGTCTATAGCGCGGGCCTGTGGTCAGGGGCTGAGCAACAAACACAGTCAGGGAGCCCAGGCTCTTAGTCAGGACGGGGCACTGAGAGTCTACAGCTCAGGCCTGTGTTCTGGGTCGAGCAGCAACAGGTTCAGGCATCCTAGCTCCAGTGGATGGCTGACAAACACTGGCTGCTCAGCCTAGAGAGGGGGAGACCACCACCCCAGGATTGGGGTGGCAGGGGGGACATAGGCCCACCCACTCCACTGTGTCTCAGCCCAGGGCCCAAACAGTGAAAGAGGGGTCTGCTACTGGGTGAGCAGGGATCCTGACCACAACACACTGACTGGATTTACGGCAACAACGCAGCTGGACTAGGGACAGCTGTCCCTGGACAACATCCTAACTCCCCTTCAGGTTGTACCTGGGTTTGTAGAGGGTTGTCCAGATTGTCCAGGTAGAAGGTCTGCGGTAGTCCTGATAACTTCTCCAAAGACAGGTCGGCGTATGGCTCCAGCCAGTTCTCAGCTCCACAGCAGTCTCCCAGCCCAGGAGCAAGCAGGAGGCATCTGGCTCCTCCAGCAGCTGCAGCCCAACTGAGCTCCCAGACCCACCTTTTATACTTCCTGTCCTTCCCATGACTTCCGGTGGGAGGGGTAAATCCAGCCTGGCTTCACCCACCAGAGTTCAGTGAGGGACTCCTCACTCTCCAGGTCCATGGGAGGCCACTCCAGCTCACTACAGTTCCCCATAAAGATAGTTATAGACTGTAATCAAGTCACTTCTTAACCTTCTCTTTAAGCTAAATAGATTGTGACGCTCAAGGAGTCCAATAAGGCCTGGTTTCTAACCCTTTAATTATTCTTGTGGCTCTTCTGTGAACCCCTTCCAATTTATCAACATCCTTCTTGAATTGTGGACATTAGAACTGGACACAGTATTCCAGCCACAGTTGCACCAGTGCCAAATACAGAAGTAGGAGCGTCTCCACCTTTCCCACTACCACTCACGCTTATTGCCACAGACTAGTAGTTGGCATACATGGATGACAAGGCCCAGATTTATTCTGTTAGGACCAAATCCTGTAGCCACAAAAGTCAGTGGCAAAACTCCCAGGGATTACAGTGGGACCAGAATCCGGCCCTTGAATAATAAACAAGGGAGACTGTTTTCTGCCTGGGCAGAAAAAAATCTGGGGTTCAGAGCTAACACAAGGAGAAGAGTTTTGAGTGCTGGTGCAATGCAATCATGATGGAGAGGACTAAAAAAGAAAAAATTGCATTAGGTATTTGTATTTGTAATAGTAAAAACTATTGTCAAAGCATTAAAAGTGCAGCTGAGCTAGTACACAGAGTCAGACAAAGTGCTTAGTACCTGCAGAGAACCCACAAATCCCATCAACTTCGGCTGTGGACTACACTGCTCAAAATTTAGCTTGTTAAGTTTACGAAAGGCAAAATCTGCAAACATTTACTGTTGAAAACTCTAAGTGTCTGCACTTCTTTTAAATAGATATTTGAAAATGAATATACATCAGTGTAACATTAGTGGAAATCAACTAATGTACTCCGTTTTGAAACTGTGTGGTTTACAGTTAAAATGATTGCTTTGTCATCTGCAGATAAGTTTGACTTGTTCATTTTCAGGAGCTCATTAAGGCAAAGATTTTTCTCTTCATTCCTCCTGTTGCCGGCACCCAGTGCCAAGAGGAAAAACAACAGCAGGGTTTGGTTCGCTACCCAGTGTGCTTCTCCCAATAATCTCAACGGGGTGGAGAAGCAGAAAAGTTTATTTGAAGCTTCGAAAAGGTACAGGGAGAATAGAATCTCAAATCCTGTACACAGAGCAGGAAGTTACACAGGCTTTTATACATCCTTTCTTCAGCATACTTATCCAATAGCAAGCTGCCCTAAGTATCCATATAGCCAGCCAATCCAGTTACCAGCTAGTTCCCTTGTTTTTTGTATCATTTGTTAAACTATACATAAAGCTGCTTTATTCAGCATTTTTCTTCCATATCTGTCCTGTTTGGCCTTGTTTAGTTTCAGGCAGTCTGACTCTGCAACATATTGTTGCAGATCCTCAGCATAACTGTTGTGAGTGCCTCCAGGCGGGGGGGCCAAGGACACTTGGGCCTAGTATGCAGAGCTGCTGCGAGCGCCTCCAGGCGGGGGGGGGCAAGGACACTTGGGCCTAGTGCGAGGAGGCTTCATCGATACTCGTGGTCTTCCAACCCCTCGAGTTACCTAGTGGCCATGCCCTAGTGTCCCCAACACTCCAAAACATCTTAATTGTACTGACAGGTTTCAGAGTAGCAGCCATGTCAGCTCCCAGACTGCTGCGCTGGGCATCACAAAATGGGGAAGAGATGGCCAGCCCTCTGTGGAGATAGAGGTGGTTAGGGACTATTTAGAAAAGCTGGACGTGCACAAGTCCATGGGGCCGGACGAGTTGCATCCGAGAGTGCTGAAGGAATTGGTGGCTGTGATTGCAGAGCCATTGGCCATTATCTTTGAAAACTCGTGGCGAACCAGGGAAGTCCCGGATGACTGGAAAAAGGCTAATGTAGTGCCAATCTTTAAAAAAGGGAAGAAGGAGGATCCTGGGAACTACAGGCCAGTCAGCCTCACCTCAGTCCCAGGAAAAATCATGGAGCAGGTCCTCAAAGAATCAATCCTGAAGCACTTGCATGAGAGGAAAGTGATCAGGAACAGTCAGCATGGATTCACCAAGGGAAGGTCATGCCTGACTAATCTAATCGCCTTTTATGATGAGATTACTGGTTCTGTGGATGAAGGGAAAGCAGTGGATGTATTGTTTCATGACTTTAGCAAAGCTTTTGACACGGTCTCCCACAGTATTCTTGTCAAAAAGTTAAGGAAGTATGGGCTGGATGAATGCACTATAAGGTGGGTAGAAAGCTGGCTAGATTGTCGGGCTCAACGGGTAGTGATCAATGGCTCCATGTCTAGTTGGCAGCCGGTATCAAGTGGAGTGCCCCAAGGGTCGGTCCTGGGGCCAGTTTTGTTCAATATCTTCATAAATGATCTGGAGGATGGTGTGGATTGCACTCTCAGCAAATTTGCAGATGATACTAAACTGGGAGGAGTGGTAGATACGCTGGAGGGGAGGGATAGGATACAGAAGGACCTAGACAAATTGGAGGATTGGGCCAAAAGAAATCTGATGAGGTTCAATAAGGATAAGTGCAGGGTCCTGCACTTAGGACGGAAGAACCCAATGCACAGCTACAGACTAGGGACCGAATGGCTAGGCAGCAGTTCTGCGGAAAAGGACCTAGGGGTGACAGTGGACGAGAAGCTGGATATGAGTCAGCAGTGTGCCCTTGTTGCCAAGAAGGCCAATGGCATTTTGGGATGTATAAGTAGGGGCATAGCGAGCAGATCGAGGGACGTGATCGTTCCCCTCTATTCGACATTGGTGAGGCCTCATCTGGAGTACTGTGTCCAGTTTTGGGCCCCACACTACAAGAAGGATGTGGATAAATTGGAGAGAGTCCAGCGAAGGGCAACAAAAATGATTAGGGGTCTGGAACACATGACTTATGAGGAGAGGCTGAGGGAGCTGGGATTGTTTAGCCTGCAGAAGAGAAGAATGAGGGGGGATTTGATAGCTGCTTTCAACTACCTGAAAGGGGGTTCCAAAGAGGATGGCTCTAGACTGTTCTCAATGGTAGCAGATGACAGAACGAGGAGTAATGGTCTCAAGTTGCAGTGGGGGAGGTTTAGATTGGATATTAGGAAAAAATTTTTCACTAAGAGGGTGGTGAAACACTGGAATGCGTTACCTAGGGAGGTGGTAGAATCTCCTCCCTTAGAGGTTTTTAAGGTCAGGCTTGATAAAGCCCTGGCTGGGATGATTTAACTGGGAATTGGTCCTGCTTCGAGCAGGAGGTTGGACTAGATGACCTTCTGGGGTCCCTTCCAACCCTGATATTCTATGATTCTATGTTAGTCTGTATTCGCAAAAAGAAAAGAAGTACTTGTGGCACCTTAGAGACTAACAAATTTATTTGAGCATAAGCTTTTGTGCGATGAAGTGAGCTGTAGCTCACGAAAGCTTATGCTCAAATAAATTTTTTAGTCTCTAAGGTGCCATAAGTACTCCTTTTCTTAATTGTACTGGTATGTGAAGCCCTATTATAGCAAAATCTGTTAGTGATTATTTTAAAATCTTTTGATATAAAACATTTACTGTGGTTCTGTTATTCTGTTGCCTTCCACTATATCCCAGGACCATGAACAACGTTATAGATAACAGTGATTGGTGGCATGTGTTTTCATAGATGCCACACTTTAAACTTTTCCTTTACAGCACCCATTCTGACCTGTAATTATGGATGCAAAAGTGTAATTTGTGATGTGATATACAATATTTAAACACAAGTGTACGTTCTCTATTCAGTGCATCCTGGGCCTGTTTTGGTGTTCACATTTTAGACATGAATCAGAAGGAGACCACCTTTCATTTAGGAAAAATGTTCTTCCATGGCAAAAGAATTTTTTTTCAGAAAGTTGCAGTGCCTTAGTGCGGTACTGAATTGCACTCTTTGCTTTTGTTGGTGAACATTATTAACATTATGATAGATTGTACTCGGTCAATATATTTTCTGCCTTCCACTTTCCTTTTTTTTTAAAAGCCTCTTTCAAAATGGCAAGTCATAGATCAATAGAAATATCAAAGTTTGTCACGGAAGTTTTAAAGGAACACTTATAGGAATGCTTTGAGATGGAATAATTTCATGTAACCTAATCTAGTATGATCTTCAACCAGTAGATAGGTGTCTCTCATGCCTTGTTTCGGAACAGGTGGCATTTTGATTCTGACAGATAATCTTGTCTTAGTAATGAAATCTTTAGACACTACTGCATGTCTTAAGATTTTTGTTGGCAAAAAAATAGTAGCATTCATTTGCAGTTCCACACCCCATGCTCTTACCTACTGCTGCTTTATTTTTGTGTTTTTAAAAGGTTGTCTGGTTTTCTTTCAAGAATCTTATAAACAATATATTGAAGAAGTTGTTCAGAGCTATTCTCCTCAAGAGGTCAATAAAGGTTACAGTCAAAGGTTTTGTTCATTGACCTTTTCAGATTCCTTTTACATTTGGCTGCCCATGGAATGGATTCTTCAGTCTTTGCTATTTTTAACATTCGTTTCTTTTGCTAAGGTGTAGGTGGCCATCTTGTCTGAAGATTGCACTAGTAACCAGAATAAAGTCTGATTTACTAACTTCTGTAACCTGTCCTGTGCAATGACTTAAATTCCATGCTAATTTTTATTTGGTTTGAAACACCAGGGCTAATCTTGTATGGATCTACATTGGTATACATATAGACACAGTCCAGTCTATGGTTGTATCTGTCTCACCACTGGCCATTAATTTTATTGTATGTATTATTTCGGTTATGGTTACTTACATAGGTAGACTTATTTATTTACCCTGCTATCTGGTACAATCTTATTACCTGGGATCCTAAAGTTTCCAGTGTTCAGACTGGCCCTAATCCTCAGCTATTCCACACTGGTGCTTAACAGGAACAGGGAGGCTGCAAAGGTGGTTTTGTTCTTTAAATCATCTCTGTGGTCCTCACTTTCTGGAACTTCAATATCAATTAAAGCAACCTGAGGGCTTCTCTATATTATATATAGGCCCTAGAATGCAGAGAATACTCAAAGTACAGTGTACTCCCACCCCCCTCCTCTCCTTTCCTTTCCCTATCCCTGACATGCTTCCTGTAGTTGGAGTGGTCCTGCTTTAGAGCTGCTCCAGCAGCTCCTACATTGTACGGAAGCCCCTTTATGCAGAGGATATTCCCCAGGAACTGTTTCCTCCCTGATTTAAAAACCCTGTTTTGTTTCCAGATTGGTATAGAGGCTTAGCACTGCAGAGAGATGGGGCCCACTGTCTTTAAGATCACATGGATCGGTCCCAGAATCTTTTATATTTTGTTTACATTCTTTCTCTGAGCAGTATCAATGGATTGTCATATTTCCATATCTGGTACCGAAACGCGTATGTTGATCCAACAGACTGCAGCTGCTCCCACTAAACTGCATGATCATCTTTCCAGTATTGAGACTTGGAAGTCTGATGATTTTCTTACTGAATCTGGCAGGACTGAACTGTTATTTATAAGCCCCTTTAAGTTCAGGTAATTATTTAGCTTCCTTGGTTAGTTCCATGGGGTAGTAATAGAGTTTCATTCTCCTTATTTTCAAAGTTGATAATTTTCTATTGTGAACCTCTCTTTTAGACTCACATTAGCTAGAGCATCTGTCAAAGCTTGATCCCTGTTCTTCCAGTGAAGGAATGTTGTTGATATTCAGTGAAGCATTGATCCTCCAAGCAGCAGGGAATACTAATTTCACTGTGATAGCTTCCCTGTCAACCATCTTGTTGTAAGACTGCACAGCCTGCCTGTCTCACTGAGAAAGTGACAAGGCCCCAAACTGAGTGAGAAGGTAACAGATAGGGACAGCACAGGAGAATTTGAACTGAGTGGAGCTAGACACTGAGAAGGTATAGGCTCTTAATGTAATTGTTAATAGGTTGCTAGACTGACAAACTAAAACCTCTATAGTAGTAATAATGTTTTTTCCTGAAAAATTAATAGACCAAAAATTTAAAATGTTAACTGTCTACTCAGAGTTAAAAACCAGTCTTATTATGAAGGTGGAAGACTAGCAGCAGGTTAATTAGGGATTGGAGTTGTACAGAATCGTGTACAGAATGTACAACTAGGTGCTTTGCAGCGATGTGGTGTACGTATGCATCTAGTGCAAGCAGGTCACAGCCCTCAGTGCCCATGTACAGCATCTTGAGTTCAAAGTTACTGAAGACACAGAATTGGACTGAACTGTTTATACACCATCACAGATCCTAGTGAATGCCCTTCTGGGCCACCCACAAGGACTGCTGTGAGGAGAATCCAAGCTTCTGTGCTCTGGATTCCCTGGAGTGTTTCATGCTTCTGGAGCCTGAATGGAGTCCAGCCAGTGCCCCAAGCTTGGGGTCGCTAGATTTGGCAACTCCTCTCCAGAGTATTGGAACCCACTGTCCAGTTGCCTCCTCCCTCCCCACCCCCAGATGGGCACAGTGCTGACCCTTTGGAAGCCCCAGTACTCAGATAAACCACTTTCCTAGAACTCCACCCCAAAGGTGAGAAGCTTTTGATTTAGTTTAACTCACTCAGGAGACACACACACACTTTGTTCAGCCTTTTAAAAAGAACTTTGTGCTATTTATATTTAATTATGTAGAGGACAGGAGAATTTAGATCACAGAAACAATAAAATGGATAAATGCAATGTCCATCACTAGCTAACTCTTCACTGAGGAGTCCTTAGGAGGGCAGGGGTCACCTGTGTTTTGGCAAGCAGACAGGGTCCTCTATCTTCATGCCTACTCTGCCCCTACAGCACATCCCTCATCTTAATCTGGTTCAAAAAACAGCTGTCCCAGTCTCTTCCCCCTCTTCCCGTGAGTCCTTTTGTAGGTTTTTGCTGCTTTTGCTCAGCCCTTTAGGAGAAATGGGAAACTACCAAACTCCCCTCCCTATAGACAACAGGAGGGAAGTCTCTTTATCCAGGTAGAGCAAAACTATTATCCCAGAGTGTTTTACTTTAAGTGCTGATCATTCACCATTGTCTAGGGCCTGGCAGAGCCATGACACATCCCTGCTAACTCATGGTGGATCCACATGCATATACAGCTTTCCATGACATAGTAATTTCCTGATACAATTGTCATAAAATCCTCCAAAATGCAGAAGTGGTAGACACAGAACCCTCAATTCATCATAGGTATAGCCTATAAAGATAGTTTAGAGCAAGCCCACCTACAAATTGACTTCTCAGATCCTCTAGCTGAAAAAGCCAGTCTCATGCTGGAAAGGGCACCTATGTGGAATGGAGAGAGACACCTTCTTAGACAGGACTTTCCTTCTGACAGAGATAGTGAAGACTGATAATTCCTCACACACAGTGGCTCCAGAGGATTGAATTACAGTACAGAGACAGACAAGCTGTAATGAGTGGCGAGTTGATGTTCAGAAATATAGACAATGGGTATGTGGTTACTGTGCAAACTGCATGATGACTTACTTGCTAGGTACAAACATCAGAATGAGACCTAATGGAAGGGGAAGATTATTTCACAGCTGCCTGCTGTAAGGTTCTCACACCTTTCTCTGAAGCACTGGATACTGGCCACTATAGGAGAGTGGATACTGGACTATTTGGATCTTGGATCTGATCCAGTCTGCTAATTCCTATGCTGTTATGATTATGTACACACCAAATTTAAAAAACTAAAACCTACTCCGGGTTACAACATAAAATCACACATCTGAGCAAGATTTTTAATGGCTAAAAATCCCTACTTTTCATGTTCTACTTACTGCAGAAGTCTGAATGAATTTTCTTTAAAGATTTTTTTAATTCATTTCTGGTTCAGAAATTTCAGCCTAAAACAGATTCTTTGGGAGAGTTTTTAGCTCACTGACATTAGGAGCCAAGAATTAACATGCCATTCCACCCATAATACTTTGCTCTGCCTAAGCCATATTTAAAAAGCCCTTGTGTCCTTCCAATCTCATCTTATTTCCTTTGTTCAAGCTATCCAATAGGCATGGGCCCTCCCCTGACTTGGTCTGCTATGCTTCCCAACTCTCTTTCAAGTCCTCCCTTAATTACGCTTATTTTAAAAGGCCTATAAAACCTAGCCCTCCCTGACAAAAGTGTACTTTTTTTAAAAAAAAAGTAGAAACTCCAGAACAATTAAGCCCCATCCCCGCAAATAAACAATCAAAAACAACCTACAGATACATGCTAAAATTCACTGTTCATTCATTTTTGCTTTATATTGCATCCCTTCCCCAATCCTTTATCTGTACATTGCAAATTTTTTATGACAGGAATCGTGTTTGATTACTTATCTGCAAAGTGCTTAACACATTGGCGCTACATAATACAATTTTATTAGTAGTATAATCTTTAATCTGAAATTATCTAAATTCAGTTTAAACAATTTATCCCAATTTTAAGGAGTCCAGCGTTGGATTTTTTTTTTGTTTTTTAAAGAGAGTTATTTATAGGTTTGTTTTGATCTACCTTCATAGTTTTAAAGGAGTCTTTTCTTTAAGCATACTCATAATTCAGATTAAATTATATGATATGAATTAAAAACAAAATATACATTCAAAAAATCTGTGACAAATATGGGATTTTTCAGCCCCTGCATCGTGTAGGTCTCATCTTAGAATTTCACAGTTGTGTGCAATAATGGAAGAAAATTGCTGTTACTCATTTCCTTTTCTTAGTAAGTGTGTTGAAGAGGGAAGAGAGAGTTTTAGCAATGGAAGTGACAAGATGTTTTTCTATTTGGAATCCAGTATCATGACCTGTGAATCTCCCAAATGATTTGATGCCTATGGAAGCAAGGACTGAAAAAATGCAATTGCCAGTTTCCTTTAGGATAGATAATTGTTATGACAAATAGTACAGTAAGGTTATCCTCTTGTAATGAAGGAGGCACTGATTTGGTTTTATACCCCCCACTCTATTTGGCCCATATTCTGCCGTCAGTTTCAGTTACACATTGGAAATCCAGAATACCGTTTATTGCAGTGGAATTATTCTGGATTTACCTGGGGGTAACAGGGCAGAATTTGGCCAGGTGTGCTTTAGAAATACACAACTAGCCTTGTGCATTTTGCATGCTAACCAGCAATGACAGGAACAACCAGCAATGTTTGATACAGCACTTGGGCATGTAGAATGTCCACTGGAGTTGTGTGTAGGGCATTCAAACATTACATGGAAACAGCTATTGATGAGGAAATATTACTGATTTTGATGGGCGATCACTCGTTACCGAGTATGATCATCTTCCATGGGAGTTATGGGTCCTCAGGTGGCTAATAAGGCTAATCCTTGAACCACAAGTTCTAGTGCAGTGAGGGCAGATGTTTTCAGACTCTGCAGAAGTCTGTTGACCATGACTGGAAGCCAGTTTCTCCTTCCTTCTGTGCCTCTTATCCTCTTCAGCTTGTCTGCGAGCAAGTTCAAAATGCAGGGGACCATCACGTAGGACTTCACTTCATTTTAAGCAATCCTTGGCAAGTGTCTCCCAAGTGTCAATGTCAATATTACACTTTTTTAGGTTGTCCTTCAGTAAATTCTTAGAACGCTTCCGTTGTGCAACCACGTGACAGTACCCTTCTTTCAGCTGAGAGAACAGGACCTGTTTTGGGAGGCAGTGATCTGGCATTTGGACAACGTGACCAGTCCAGCGGAATTGTTGACGGATGATCATTGCCTCGATACTGGTGGTCTTTGCCTCTTCCAGGACACTAATAATGGTGTGCCTGTCTTCCCATTTTATCTTCAGAATCTTTGTACAATATCATTTCTTAACACACAATTTTGTGCATTTCTATGAATTTGTTGGGCAGCTATAGCCAAAGAATATTGGCAGCTGTTTTGGGAGCATTTTCAGAATGATTTACAGTATTCAGTTCGTAAGTTGTATTTATTCTAGAGATGAATGAATGCTAAAAATGGAATTCAAAATCTTCAGTTATGGCTTGTGTGTTCTTGGGAAGAGAAGCTTGTGCTCTGTTTTCAAGAGTGATGGGGTTAAAGAAATGTCTTACATGCCACCTGCATGACAAAAAGATTTGTTCCATGATCTTGGTAATATAAAAAAAGTTCAAACTTTAAGATTCTGATAATCACATTTTTTAATTTTATGTCTATAACAAGGGAGCACAGACATGATAAATAACTGTACATATTCCTAGCTTTGTATTTTGGCTTTTCCCTTTCTCAGGGGGATGGTATTTTATAAATAAAGCATTATTCTTGAAAAGGATTCTGCGGTTTTCTGAAAATTGAACTTGTCTCCTTCAACTTACCATTGACCTCGTACTGGATCTCGAGCACCCTGAATAACAGAAGATCAATGGGAGTTAGTTGGAAGAACTGAGTACCTTGAAGGCACTCGATACTTTAAAAGGTTCAGGCTTTGAATGTTTTGACATGTTGCTCAAAACTGGAGATGACGCCAGATAAAGAGCAGCCTTCTTAGCCTGTATTACCAAGTAGCTTTTTCTGCCAAGTATGGTATGGAATCCTGGGGCAGATCTACTGTGTCAGAAAGCAGTTGCAATATGCTTCTCTAGAAATTTCCATTGCTTTTGAGACTCAATTTATATTAAAATGTGCAACTGAAGCACTTTAAAATTATTTCACTGATTAGAGTGGGTTCACACTTGGGCAGTTGTAGATCACTTAGATATTTTTAGTGCATTTCCAATTAAAAGTATCAGGAAAGGGAAGTACCAAGTTGAATATTAGGCTATTAAGTTTCAGAATGGATTTTCCTTCTGTGCGTTTTACATTCCTATCGGTTACTGATCTGTGTCAACAGTTAAAACTATTTGTGATTTTATGGGTGAGTCAGATCCTCACTGTAAACTGGCATAGTTCCATTGGCTTCAATGGAGCTGCACCAATTTACACCAGCTGGAGGGTCTGTCCCCTTCTGTTTCTGCCTGTATCTTCTGTACATATGCCATGGCAAAGGCCTCTAGTAGGAATAAATTAGGTTAGCAAAAGAAATTTTGGATTTTCCATCTTTGCCAACACTATTTTAGTATGAGGTAAGTCTGTATACTGTGGATCTGATTTATGAATGTGGAAGCGATCATTCCCCTCTATTTAACACTGGTGAGGCCTCATCTGGAAAACTGTGTCCAGTTTTGGGCCCCACACTACAAGAAGGATGTGGAAAAATTAGAAAGCGTCCAGCGGAGGGCAACAAAAATTATTAGGGGCTGGAACACATGACTTATGAGGAGAGGCTCAGGGAACTGGGATTGTTTAGTCTGCAGAAGAGAAGAATGAAGGGGGATTTGATAGCTGCTTTCAACTACCTGAAAGGGGGTTCCAAAGAGGATGGATCTAGACTGTTCTCAGTGGTAGCAGATGACAGAACAAGGAGTAATGGTCTCAAGTTGCAATGAGGGAGGTTTAGGTTGGCTATTCGGAAAAACTTTTTCGCTAGGAGGGTGGTGAAGCACTGGAATGCATTACCTAGGGAGGTGGTGGAATCTCCTTTCTTTGAGGTTTTTAAGGTCAGGCTTGACAAAGCCCTGGCTAGAATGATTTAGTTGGGGATTGGTCCTGCTTTGAGCAGGGGGTTGGACTAGATGACCTCCTGAGGTCCCTTCCAACCCTGATATTCTATGATTCTAAGCTGCTCTCAAATGTCAAATTTGCATGCCCACTTGATCTTTTTAAAAGAATAAAATTATATTTATTTGCAAACATTTGTTTGCTGTTAACTGTGTCAAAATAGTATATTCTCAAGATCTTTTGAATTAATTCAAACATTCAACTTCCCAACTGTCAGATGTACCTTGGAATCTGCCAAAATTAAGAACAGTCTTATTTATTTATAATTTAAAAAAAAAAACAGCTCAGTGGGTATGAGCGTGTCTCCCTCTTGAGGCTGGCCTTAACTATAATGCTCTGCTGCTATGAATAATAGCCTGGATTAATATTCCATGCATCCATATAACTGCATGATTATAACACTGAAAATTATATGCATTTTGCAATCCCCTTACTGCAGGAGGGGTACAGTATCTGCAAATCTGACTTCATCTAGTTGTCTTTGCTTCATACTAAAAGAGAGACTGGTTTTGTATTAGTTGGTGAACTCTAACTTAGTATCCAGCATATGTCTCCTCCTGGCTCACACCTCTTTATCAGCCTGATTGTTTCAATCTTCAAATGAATGC
Source organism: Lepidochelys kempii (assembly GCF_965140285.1). Classification (NCBI taxonomy): domain Eukaryota; kingdom Metazoa; phylum Chordata; order Testudines; family Cheloniidae; genus Lepidochelys; species Lepidochelys kempii. Next base: position 28,244,026 of record NC_136388.1, on the reverse strand, counting down.
CATATCTAGTCATTGCTGTTAAATATTTATTTTTGTAAAAGGCTAAGAAGTTGAGTGGGGTGGGAAATTGTTTCCTGTTCTGGGAAAATATTTGAGATTTGGGAAAATTTTTCTATCCCAAATCATGACAAAAAGTGAATCTCAATTTTTCATTTAAATGACATACTGAAGAAATAATGTGCATTCTGGTCAGTCAAAATGTTTTGTTTTGATAATTTCAAAATGTTGCATTTTGACTGTTTTTGTTTTAAAATTTTAGCCAATTTAAAGTAAATAATTTTGAAATGGAAGCTAGAATTTTAATTCAAAAATGTCAAAAGTTTTCAGTTGTTGTATGCAGTGTTGTAGCCCTCTTGAACCCAAGATATTAGAGAGACAAAAGTGGGTAAGGTAATATCTTTTATTGGCTGAAGAAGAGGTGTCTGACTAACAGAAGTTGGTCCAGACACGCTTTCAAACTTATCTTTTGAATATGAGCTGAATATAAGAGGCAACACAGCCATGCCGTTGTAAAGTACATAGTGTAGACATAGCCTTAGTCAACATAGGTGGTGTCTGTTATGTTGCTACAGTAGCACAGTTGCAGCATTGTAGCTGTGCTGCTGTGTAGACATAATCTTAGTTAAACGGGCAAAACTCTTGCATGTAAATTAAGCCTACGTTTCTTGACATGGTGATAAAGTTTTAAATTCCCAAGAGGGTGTGTCCAGATTGACTCTTTGCTCTTATTTGTACTTGGAGGTATTTTCCCCCTTTATTTGGCAGAAGAGTCAAATGATTATTCAAGATACAGATAGGCTGGTGTGTAAAGAGTGATTAATATATAGACTAATATAGCCTCCATTTTATTTCTAGTCCATTTTGCTCTTTGTAGTACTATTGTAGCCGTGTTGGTCCCATGATATTAGAGAGAAAGTGGGTGAGGTAATAGCTTTTACTGGACCAACTTCTGTTAATGAAAGACAAGCTTTTATGTTTACAGAATACTGTGTAAGCTCAGAATCTTGTCTCTCACCAACAGAAGTTGCTGCAGTAAAAGCTATTACCTCACCCACCTTGTCTTTTTGCTGGTCAGCCATTTTGCTCTTTCTTTCCCACTGTATGCATACCTCACTGTAGTGAGCCGTCAAGAGGAATCCGCATGAATCAGGTCTTTCTAGGATTGATCATTTGCTCAACATCCTTCTTGAAAAAAGATGCAGGCTGGAAGAATTTTAATCTCCATTGTTATAATGTTTTCCCTTTCTTCTTTTACTTCCCGTTTTCTTCCTTTTGTCCTCCTTTTCTCTTACTTCCCCACTGCTTCTCTCTCCCCTCTCACTTACAACCTGGCCTCTGTCTGCTACACCCACTAATGCACTGTCAGGCCATACTGAGGAGGTGGATGCAATGCTACCTATCATGAAGGTAGAAGTACTGCAGCACTTCCTTTTCCTGACTGTCTGGTGCTTCACCATAGCATACCGGCCCATCATGTATATTCCAGAAGTCAACAGCCCCTGCAGCCTCCCCACACGATCTAATTGTTATATTTCTGATGCATTTTGCTTTTTTATGATTTTGCACTAGCAAATCTGTGAAACATTTCGTAATTGCCAAATGCCTAACATATTAGTACCTCTTTCCCCTTGCCTTAATAAAGGTAGTTTATTTCATACATTATGTTTCCTCTGAGTAAAGAATTCCATCTTAATTTGTTTTGTGCCTAGCAATATCCCTTTTTTTCTTGTATTTAACACTTGTTCAAATAGCCCTTGAACATCCATCTTCTGTCCTCTTAAGAGTTTAATACCGCAGTAAAGTCCCCTCTCTTTCTTGTTTTCCAAAGAATGCCAGTTTACTGTAACAGTACACTCTGATCTTGATGCAGGTTGACATTTCAAGTTTCCTTATGGATTTCTGTCCAGTGTCCAACCATACTGTGTCCTGCCCACACACATGTAATCTCTTTTGTTTTAAGTCCCTAATACCTTCGCTGTCTGTCACTTATAACTAGAGCCTTCCTGTTTGGGGCCTAATTCACTGGAATAATTGAGGGTGGTTTTTGATTACAAGATCAGACTGAAGGGGGAGTGTCACAAAAAAAGTGCATTGTGTATGTGGGGGGAGATCGTTTTGCAGTGTACTGTATTTGTATTACTCACATCTGTGGTTTAAAGCATAATACCTTCTTCCACTGTGACTTGGATACTATGGGCAGTCACCTCTTCCACCAGCACATCACTAGTTCTAGGAGCCATAGTTTGGGCTCAAGTTTGCTGACAGTGAATTTTAGCAGATTCCAGTTGCTTTCCTTCAATATGACAAAAAACTCAATTAACTGATGTTTAATTTTCATGCTACACATTTGTGCATTTCACACTTAGTTTTTTTTTTAATGTGTCCTATCATTGAATAGGTAATGGAATCAAAGGTTATGACAGTTACTGTGACATTCTAGCTTCTCTGTAGTTTAACCTAATATAGATGTACCTGGTCAGATGGATTCAGGAAAGTCATGGAGCATTCTCAGGACCTTCACAGGAAAAGCCTTTGTTGCTAAGCTACCATAAAGCAACTGTGAAAGAGGAGGAGGGAGCGCTAGAGCTGCTATCTGACTATAAGTCTGCTGGGAATTCTGCAGAACTATAACAGCTGTCCAGATGCAGTCTAAAGAACACTAGGAAAGGCTGTTGGAGTACAAGGAGCTCTTGACCTGAAGTTGCTGAAATTCAATTTCAGGGGTGGGAACAAATAGTAGGAATCTGAGTCTAAGGCTGATCTCTATCAGGATGTTGACCAGAGGAATCCTAGGCTAAATATGATCTATTTATGTATTGAAATGTTTGTATATGTATTTGTCCCTCCTGGAGCAATAAACTGCCCTTGTTTGTGAACAATCCATTTTTAAAATTTAATTTTACACAAGCAAGATTTGCACACCTATCACAGCACAAAAATAAAGTACTTATGCAAGTAATGCATTCACAGATAATGTTACATACATGCTAGCAGAAAGATATGGATAAAACTCTCCACAGTTAACAAGTACCTATGTACTTACATGCCCCACCCATCACCATGGTGCCTGAACACCTCACATACATTTAATTTAGCCTCAATATCATTGGGAAGAATGGAAAAATATTACTATCAGCATTTTACAGATGGGGAAAAAACAGGCACAGATAGGGTAAGTGCCTTACCTAAAGTCAGAGGCATGTCTGTGGCAGAGTCGGGAACTGAACCCAGCTCTAAGTCCCCACCCAGGCCTTAAGACACAAAGAAAGAAGTATGTGCTTGTGGTTGTTCTGATTAACTTGGGCTTGTACCCTTTCTAGCAACTTCACAGTCCGGCAGAGTTGAAACCACTGAATTTCACCTGGTTTCACATCAAAATCTCAACTTTCCCATAACTTTGATGCTAAACAATGTCATTTCTCTTTTGACATTTGACCCAGGTTGATGTAAGAGCTTAATGAATTATAGTAAACCTTTCAAATAGAGATAGGACTCCAGCATGTAGAAGGCACACATAACTAGGTTGTTTACGAGTCAAAAGCATAGGACTGTTAACTGTTACAATCTTACACACACACATTTGTCAAAACAAACAGAAGCAGTGAGTTCCTCACAGTCAGTGGAAGTTTGACACAAAGGGATTACAGGATCACTTCTTTGGTCAGTGTTTAATCCATTCTTGCCCCTCTATAATTTCTCCTTAAATATACTTAATCTCTCATGTAGCTTGCTGTTAATGTCCATGGCAGAATGGATTTCGTATACATTTCTTTACCAAGCACAGATAACATGATCAGTAGTTTGGTAACAAACAAACACAGGGCTAGAATCACTAGCAGAGGATCTGTCCTCCATTTCTTGCATCCTAACCAGTCATTACTTCTGCCAGCACACATTACATACTGTCCAGCAACATGCCTTACAAGTACATACTGCAGCAGTTTGTACCATTATGTGACACATGTGAGCTGAATGATATGTCCAGCTGACTTTCTGGCTAGGACATGCCACTGGTCAAAAAATCATTGTGTCTGTAAACGCCTACCAATGCCTATATTTATGAACATTTCACATTCAGTTGTGTATTCCAGTTTGTGAAGTTCTGAAATAATTAAAATGAAGGGTATTTCTCATGTCTTAGTAATTTGTCTTGAATTATAATTGGAATAATTTCTAAATAAAGTATATAATTCAAAAGGAAGAACTACAGGTAGTTGAAAATAAATGTTTCATTGTTTTATGGAACTCAAGTCCTTCAGAGTGTCAATCCCACGTACTGGTCAGATCCTCAACCATGGCCAAGAAGTGCTTGGTGCAGCATGCAGAAGAGGAGAAAACAGTGTTTTTTTGACAAGACCCCAATTCTGGGGCTGTTCTCTGTCAGTCCAGCCTGCAGACACAAATTAGAGAAGCCTCCTGTCTACTGTAATTTGTTCTGACTGACATCAGCCCCAAAGGATTGTTCCAGCAGCTGTTCGCAGGAGAACAGTAGTCATGCCCTTGGTTCCCAGACCTACCCTAAGTGATGACTGGAAGGAGAAGGGATGTGGTGTAGGCGCTACTAAAATGGCAGTGTAGCACATGATGTCTCTACTCAGGGGTGGTGTTTTGTATCCAAGTAAGGCAGCTTCATGGGAGCTTCACAGTACTGGAACAGTGCAAAACTGCCCTAATGCCTCCAAGTGACTTGTAGAATTGTACCTGTATGTAGACAGGGTTAACTAGGCGTCTGTGAATGCTCTTTTTTAAATTCTAGAAGTACAACATTATTAATTTCTTCAGCACTGACCATGTGTTCAGCAGTCTCCAGTGCTTTTCAGGCTGTAGTTGTTTATAACAGGAATGTAGGACTAAAGTTTTAGGTATGATACTGCATCCTCAAGGCTTCCAAAGCACTTTGATTTAAGTCAGTAATGTATAGTATGTATTATACATATGGATTCATTCTTCTGCCACTGAAATGCAGCCACCTTTGGTATGATATGCAACAGTTTAGTAATGCACAATAACTACTCAGGTAGTTAGGAAAGAAAATAAAAAGAATGCCTTCTTCTCCCCCTCACCCCCCGCTCCATTTACATTTTGGACAGTTCCTTCATTAAATTAAATCAAATGGGAACAAATTTGTGTCAAGTTTATTGCAAAATATATTAAATAGTACATACTGAGTCAATGGCAGGATTTTTCATTGAAGTATAAATTCATTTGCTCTTGGCTACAGTTAATATCCTTGAAACTTTTCATAATTTGTATTGACATTGATGTTGTAAAACAGATTTCAACATATTTTAGATTTCATACACAGTAGATAGTTGAGTGCTCAAAAATGTATCTCTAAAAGCTATAGTGGTGAGTTAACCCATGTGCATGCACAATTGTCATATACATTTCCCCTTCATGCACACTGCTGTATTGGTAAGTGGTTGTGAGTTGTAGGCATGCCTGCCCTTTCTTATGATAGGGATTTTTGCATTGGTGTAATTATGCTGGTATAACTCCCCAATTTAGGCTGGGTCTACATTGCCACTTTCAACGCTAAAACTTTAGTCATTCAGGGGTGTGAAAAACGCCCCCCCCCCCCCAGCAACAAACGTTTTAGCGCTGAAAAGCACCAGTATAGACAGCGTTTTATTGCCAGGAGCCACGCTCCAGGCAATAAAGCTACCACCGTTTGTTCGGGGTGGGTTTTTTTTAAAATCACCAGGAGAGCTCTGCCCTGGTGATAAAGCGCGTCTAGACTGCCCACATCACAGCGCTGCCGCGGCTGTAACATGGGCAGTGTAAACATACCTGTAGATGTGATGCATTGGTGCAAAGTGAGCTAGCACTGGTGCAGTTTACCCCACATTGACGTAGCTACCCTGCTGCAAAAGTCCCTAAAATACTAACGGCCTAAATTTAAGGGATTCATAAATATATACACAGGAAAGGGATGGAAGATTGAAATGACCATTTTTGACTCCCTCTGCACTTGTGTGTATTAGTCTCTGTATTTAGCCTCTTATATCCGGGACATCCTCCAGATATATTTTATTACTAATAAGACAAGTGAGGGGGCAAGAAAGGAACAAACATGAATGATGAAGGAACTGAAGGGCTGCAGTGCTTCTGTAATCTGTGTATTTTATAATCTGCTAAAAAAAAATTGGCAGGCTTTCCCCTCTTAGAGGTGTCATAGCAGAGGCAGCCGTATGGTTTCGTATATCAAATTTATTTACAAAATACACGTTTAAACTGGATGTTGGGTATTATGAGTAAGTGAAAATAAACTACAGTTGTCAAACTACATGGTTCTTTTCCTTACTAATTTTCCCAATTCACTCATTTGCAATGGGTCTCCCAGTCAGTGCAAATTAAAGAGGTTCTACTGGGCTTTAAAAAGCCAGCAGTAATCATTGTAACCTAATTTTAAGGTGTACTTGGAGCCAGTAGAATAGCTGAGAAGAAGAGTAACATGATTGTTGAAATCAGAGAAATTTAAATGCATCATTGAATTGAGTGAACTATTACTATGGGATAGGTGGTTTAAAGAGATAAATTCACTAACCTTTGCTAATGTGGCTGTGCTCTTATTTTATATACTCCAAAATAGATACCAACTGTGACGCTGTATAGAATCTGGGGGACAATTGAGGATATTATGAATATAAATATTGTAAAATTGTAATGAGTTATGCCAGATATAACATTTTTGCAGATACCTTACGTGACCTAATTTGCCAGATGTGATAAACTCATTTATGTGTTTGTATCACCTTTGCATTATAGGTCAGAGATATGTATATATGTCTATTTCAAAACTTGTGCTATGCTTCTGAGTGACACCCCCAGACAGTTTGGCATCAGCACTGTCTAGCCTGCTTGATGGCCCATCGAGAGCCATCAGCTACACAATTGACCCACTGAGAGAAGGCAGATACACCTTATGACTCAGCAAGGCATGCAGGGACATGCCTGTGGACAGAACTCTGAGGCTTTCAAGCCATGTGCTGGACAGCGTGTGTTTCAAACTAAGGAAGCATAGGCTGCATGGCAAAAGACTATAAAAGACAACTGGATCTTCTCCATTTTGTCTTCAGTTCTGCTTCTTACCTCTGGAGGAACTTTGCTACAAACTGAAGCTCTGAACAAAGGACTGAATTACCCACCCAAGCTGTGGATGTATTCCAGAGGGACTTTCAAGTCAGCAAACTCACCAATACTGCTAGGAACCTGATATATGCACTTTGAAGTCTTTGTATGTATGGATGTAACTGTTCTACCATCTCTCTTCTTGTTCTTTCCTTTTCCTTTATAATAAACCTTTAGTTTTAGACACTGACGGATTGACTGGCAGTGTGGTATTTTGGGTAAGGTCCAAACTAGGGTTACCATATTTGAACATTCAAAAAAGAGGACACTCCACGGGGGGGGGGGGGGTATTTGCACTAGTATCTACCAACTCGTGTTGTATTAATGTGGTGTTATACTGTTATATATGCTGTGCGCTATATGTCATCTATATTGAGTATATATAAGAAAAAGTGATATGGCCTCAAAAGTGAAGTTTAATTATTTAAAGTTTACTGTACTTCTTTATATGTAGTGAGTCCTTTCCTTTCACCAGTTCTTCCGTTTTCTTTCTCCTCATGTGCCCACACATACTTCTCTGTAGATTGCATTTTTTTCAGCAGTGGTTGATTGCTCTTTAAGAAGGCATGAAAGTCTTTACAAGAAGTTTGTCTAAAGTTGTACTGTACAAGTAGAATTCCTTTCAACAACTCAACATTCAAGTTGTTCCTTTCCTTTGTCCACTGGCTTTGCGTCAGTGAAAACATTCACTCTGCATTTGCATTGTGAGAAGGAATAGCAAAGAAGAACTGTGCAATCTTTAACAGTTCTGAATGACACTCAATGTTTTTGGATTTCTCAAAATATTTGGTCCACTCCTGGTGTGCTAGCAAATTACTGAACTCTTCATCACTGTTGCAACTTTCTGTAAACTTCTTCAGGTTGCTGACCTGATCAAAACACTTCACATCATCAATTTGTACTACCTTATCGATCAGGTACTTGATACAAGGTTCCACATCACTCCAATTCAGTGTCTCACTCAGGGTAATCCACTTGAAACAACAGAAGTCTTCCAGGGGTCTAAGCCATTTCTCCAAATATTCTAAGCATCTTCTGTACATATTATCTACTTCAGCACAGAATTTGTCACACTCTTCATCAATTCCTTCCATGCGCTTTTGTGCCAGTAGTCCCTTAACTTTCAGGGACATAAAGTTGTGAGTCTTGCGTTCAAGAAGGATAGTGTGAACCGAGTTCAAACTTTTCAGCACTTCCGCAACAGAATTGCTTTCCCTTTCGATTTCTTGGATGTAAATTTGGAATACACTCATGAGTGAATGCATGTGCCAGAGGTAAATCTCACTTAATTCATACTCAAAAAAATGTCTTAAGCACTGTGGGTGGTTTGTCCTGTGACGGAAAGAATGACTTCAAGGCTGGAAACATCTGTATCAGCCTTGTAATGCCTGGAGATAATGACAGTCATCTTGTCTTGCTATGAGAAAGCAGCTTTCTGTATTCAACATCAAGAAACTCACAGTACTCCTTCAGCCGCTCAGTTCGGACAGTGTAGATATGAAAGTACTGGTAAATTTTAAAAATAATGTTCCCAATGTCAACGTTCATTGTTTCTGCTGCATGGTGAACATAGTTGTTCAAAATGTGTGCTGGGCAACCCACACCAATTAATGTTCTCTTCTGCAACAACTTCTTTACGTTTGCAAACACAGTCTTTCCATCTTCATCATGCCGGAGTCCTCCAAACATTGTATTGCAGTTGTCACCTGTAAATGCAATACACTTCTCGAACAAACCATTTTTTTAAAGCATTTCTTTTACATAATGAGCAATTGTATCGGCAGTCTCGTTAGGTGTGTTCTGGACCTCAATCAATTTTGAGTGCAAACCCCTCATTTTTCCAGTCGAAATACTGAATAATTACTGGAAGTATTTTCACTGAACCGTGATTGCTTCTGTCTGTAGCAACTCGAGAGTAAACTATGTCAATTTCTTCAAACGTTTTCAGAACAACATCAACAGAATGCAGTGCAAGCACAGAGATAACAATTGCTTCTGTCTTGGTTCTAGCACTTGAAAATTTCCGTGCTACTTCAGGATCAGGGAATGTCTTCAACAAGACAGATGTGCAATCCATTGACTTAAAGCTATTATGATGCTTAACGGTGTGGAATGCAAAAAGCACCTTCTGCTGCAGTCACAGCATCCTCTGATTCGCTGCCTGGTTTTACAAAATAATCTGTCAATTTTGTTGATGAGCTCTCTCCTCGAACTGCTTTTTTGTGCTTGTCTGAGTCCACCTGAGTTTTTAAATCATTAGCACCTTCATTTTTCACAGAGACGTAAGTACCAGGTCTACATACCAAGCACTCAGCTTCCCATTCTTCTCTACCACTTCAAAAACACGGGAATTTTGTCTTTAGTTCTGAATGAATTTACACTTTCATTTTGGCGTTGTGTTTGGGGGTAGTAAAATAAAATATTAAATAAAGAGCTCTTGAGGAAACACTACCGTGCACGATATGAACTCAGAAAAGACACGGAAATAGTGCAACGTCGACAATCGCCACTATGGAAAAATGAGACAACTTAACAATGTTTAAATATGGGGCCTAATTCTGCTGCATGTTCAGGCCACTTTGTGCTAGTGAAGCAGCCAGTTTAGCAGCTGAGGGATTCCTCTTCCTTGGCTGGCAGAGTCCTGGGAGTGGATCTTAAGTCACCCCACTCTGGGCTGCTGTTATAGGGGACATGGCTGGGAATGTACATATAGGGTGACCAGATCACAACAGTAAAATATCGGGACACATTGGGGTGCTCTCGACCCCACTCCCACTCCTCCCACGCTCCACCCCCACGCTGCCTCATGTCCCGCCCCCTCCCCACTCGGCCCCGCCACTGCACCCCTCCTCACCCCCTGGCTCACCGCTGGCTTGCTGCCTCCCTCCTCTGTCCTCCACCCACCATTCACCTCATCCCACCTGCCATTCATCTCCTCACTCCCCTGCCAGAAACCCCCATGCCCACCCCAAGAACCCCCGCCTGCCGCTGGCTCGCCACTTGCCTCCTCACCCCCACCCGCCGCTCACTCGCTCACCTCTTCAACCCCCGCTGTCTGCCGCTGGCCTTTTCAACACTTTTCAACACCTGCCTCTGGCTCGCCGCCCACCGCCTCACTCTCCCCGCCCGCTGCCCACCTCCTCACCGTCCTGCCCGCTGCTGGCTCCCTCGCCGCTCACCTCTTCAACCCTTGCTGCCTGCCACTGGCCTTTTCACGCCCCCCCACACCCTCTGCTGGCTCACCACTCGCCTACTCACCCCTCCTGCCGCAGGTCCTTCTGGGTCCTAGGATCAGGGGCAGCCGAGGGGTGTCTACGTGCTGTGCCCGCCACAAACACGAAGACCGTGGCTCCCATTGGCCGGGAAAAGCGCCAATGGGAGCTGCCGGAGCCACAGAGCAGGGCTTGCATGCACCAGCAACGCGCAGAGAGCCCCCCGCCCCCCACCTCCACCCCAACCTGACCCTAAGAGCCAGAGGGACCTGCCGGGGGGGCGAGGTGGGGAGTCCTGGCAGTGCTTACCTGGGGTGGCTTCCAGGAAGCATCCGGCAGGTCCCTCTGGCTCCTACCTAGGGTTGGGTCAGGTCGGGGAGGGGGTAGGGGACGCAGAGGGCTCTCTGCCCGCTGCCAGTGCCTGCAAACCCCGCCCCCACAGCTCTGATTGGGCAGGAGGGAGCTGGTGCAGCATGCAGAGACCCCCTCTGCCTCTGTGCCCAGGGGCCGCCCACACTGCAGGCTTCTGCCAGCGGGCGGGCGCCTGGAGCTGCCCCAGGAAGCGCCGCCAGCCCCAGGACTTTGGTGCGTGTGGTGAGGTGAACGGTCCCCGATATCAGGACAAAGGGCATCCCGACCAATGTGGCGAAATCCTGGACGTTTTTAGATATTTAAAAATTCCTCCCGGATGGCGATTCAAGAACTAAAAAGCCAGACATGTCTGGGAAAATATGGATATATAGTAATCCTAGTCCAAACCTATACTGACCTAGTTACATGGCTGACCCTTTGGGGTCAGAAGAACATTTTTGTATATGTGAGCAGAGTTTAAAATAACTTCTCACTGTACTGGACTTAGGTGCTGATGGGAGCCAGAGAACTGGAATGCATAAAGGGGGCTGTGATTTCTTTTTTGCTTCTTGATAACAAGTGTGGGGGATCAGAAGCAGAGTTTGTGACTGGTTGAGGAGAATAACTTTAGTGTTACTCCCAAGACTGGTGGGTATCTGCTCTCCCTTTCACTGCCTGCCCTGACCTTGGCATTTCCAGTGGCGGCTGCCCTGGGCATCACAGGTCACACCAATATGTTGCTGGACTTGTTCCCTATCCCTGCTAGGAATTTTCTTCTAAAAACCTAACACAGCTTTTAGTGAGGGTTAATACACCCAGTAATTATGATCAAATGAGAGAATTAAGTAAGAATTATTTAAGTTCTGTTAAGGTAAGTAGCCATGACTTCAGTGGAAAAGTGATCAAATTAAGGAGTAAGGGCCAGATTTGTGTGTGTTAGAGCAGTTAAGATCCATGAAACCACCATTGAGATCTTATTTCAAGTTTGCACAGGTGTAATTGCTGTTAGAATTTAGCCCCTTGTAGGAGAAATTCTGCTGTTTTATGCCCTGTGACGTCAGTGGGATTTTTTACAGTATCAGAACACTCAGTTCCTTTCCAGGAATTTCCTCCTGCTGATGTGGGTTCAGCTTGCCTCCTTCTCAATGAAAAGCATAGCGCTCTCAGAGATGCTATTTATCTGGTCTTCACAGTGAATTCCCAGTCAGAGGGTAAAGTAATGCATATTCCAGACCACTGTTTTGATTTGTGTTACCATCAGAGATACCTACTGATGCCAGCGAAGAACAGGACTGTAATCCAGACAGAGTAGGATTTCAGAACTGGAGGCTCAGATTTGCATGTGAATTTGAAAACTAGAAGTGTTGTCAGAGAGAGTTGAGGCGACGCTAAGCACCCTCAATTCTTATTGATTTAAGAGGGTTGGAGGGTGCTCAGCCCTTTTCAGGAGCAGGCCATAACAACCTTATCTTTCCATGGTAAAAGCAGCTCCTTCCACCAAATACCCAGTACTTATAAGCACTTGCACCAAATAAGAGCACGACTTACTTGGTGAAAGTACTTGGAAGAAATGTAAGCCTTTGTCTTCCCACCATTCTGCAGCAGTGCAGTTTGTCAGCATCTCCATGTATTAAGAAAGCTAAAACGGCACCTAACAGAAGTGTAAAAGCTACTTTGACAGCTCTAACTTTGACGTACAGTGAGCTGGATTCAACAGCCATTGAAGTCAATGGGAGTCTTTCCTCTGACTTGAGTACGCTTTGGATCAAGCCCAGTATGAATATTTTGATGTGGTTCCCCTTCTAGGTCTTCTTTTCTGTGCAACAAGCAAGCACATTGAATAACTGCTTCATGCATATCCCACATCCTTCAGTCCTGAAACCCAATTTTCATTATCTGCTTTTTTTTAAACTTCATTTTAGAGACAAGTTATTAATGTTTCAGGAAATCTCAACAGCTTGTAGGTATAATGAAGCAATAAAATTTGCTAGTAAATTCTTAGTTTTAACTGTCATTTTGCTCAGATTTATTCATTCATTCTGGCATTTGATTGAGCTGATTTTTATTACTTTGACTGGTTTGAGAGTACTTTATTACTTTGACTGGTTTCATTTGAATTAATCCACTACTTTTGTAATATCTTCTGTAGGTTATCAGAAGCCAAGCTTCATCCTCTAGGGTTTGAAACAAGTTACCTCAATGGCATCCATATGAACTCTCCCCAAAATATCAACTGATCTGAACATCAATATATACACTTTGCGCATTGAGAATATGTTACAGAATGAGCTTTCGATGGATATGCAGAATAAAAGACTAAGTCATCAGAAATAGAATATGATTTTAAGTTCCAAACACAGTTTTCCTTGAAACATTTGTCAAGAATATGTTCTAGTCCCGAAGCTATGCTTATTCATATTGCTCAGAAACTCTTAATCACACCTCTTCCAGATAGTATTTCCTGTTTTAGGTGTGGGTTGCTTTGCATGTTTTGTTATTCATTAATCTTCCTTTTCCTAGGGGAGTCCTTTCAAACCATATGTTTGGTGGTAGTGCATTTTGTAAGTGTGCAGCTTTTCACAAAAAGCTCTTATAAAGAGAATTAGATTATATTGGCAACTTGTAATCTTAAAAAGAACAGCTGTTACTTTTTTAAAACTATAATAGAATTTTTTGACATGTGGGTTGGTTTGCAAATACGGGAGAGCTTTCCTTTTTTGTACTCCCCATGTAGGGTAGTCTGTATGTTAATCAAACTCCTGAATGTCTTGAGTTTTATGCTGTCTGCTAAAGATTCTGTAAACACATGTACCTTTGATTTTAAAGGAATGCTGTGTACTTAAAAGTCCTATAATAAGAGACAAATGTCCACATCTACGTTGAAAATAACACCTTCCAGCAGTTTCCAAACTTTATTGGTTCACGTATCACCTTTAAATTGTTGTGAAGTGAATTGATGAAACATCAAGTTCATATATCACCAGTGGATGTACTACAGTTTGGGAACTCCTGCTTAGATTAAAATTGAAAGAACGTCGTAAAGTTTACTTTAGTGTTTGTGGCTTTGTTTAATTCTTGCACTTTTCCTGGCTTCAACAAAGAAAGACTAGGCAATTTCATTTTCACTTTACATTGTACTATTCAATACTGCCTTGTTTTACATTGTGCTATTCAATACTGCCTTGTTTGGACAATAAGTTAGGAATTAAAATTTTACCGGAACAGAACAAAGTAAAAAAACATTGAAAAGGCGGTTCTGATTTTACATCGGATGGCCACTAACTACATTCATCCTTTGAGAGATTTAGGGTAAAATGTTTAAGTATGTTTAATTGACTCAGGAGCTAAGTTCTACTGAAAGTCAGTAGGATTTAGGACCCCAAGTGCCCTCAATACTTTTGAAAATTTTAAAGCTTTTATTCTAAAAAGAGGAATTTGCATTAAAATTGAAGTTTTAACCAACAGTTTGACAGTGTCTACAAAAATTATTCAAAGTGATATGTAATTTTAGCCACGTGGACAGAGATGAAGAATTAAAAATTTAGTGTGATGTGAATTAATTTGCTACCTTTGCTGAAGAAAATATTCTGTGTAGTGGACCTCTTTTTCCAATACGGCATGTTAAAGAAATGTATAAGTCTCACAATAAGAAATTTTTCTCCATGGATGACTAATAACTGATAATTGTATGCAGTGTTGTAGCAATGTTAGTACCAGGATATTAGAGACACAAGGTAGGTGAGGTAATATCTTTATTGGACCAACTTCTGTTGTTGAGGGAGACAAGCTTGAGCTTATACAGAGCTCAAAAGCTTCTCTCAGCAACAGAGGTTGGTCCAATAAAAGGATGCCTTTCCCACCCCATGTAATCATTTTTATCATAGAGACATGTGGATGATCAAGATTGAGAACAAGTGCTACCGTAGACAAAGTAAAGAGTGCAAATAACTTGATGAACACTCCCTCTTTGGCTTTGTCCTTTATGCCATTTTGGTGAGTGATGTTTTTGGCAAGTCTTTTTTAACGTCCTTTCCATCGCTTTATTTTGTTCTTCACTTTGAAGTCACTTTATCCACAAGGCCATTGCACAGCTATACCATGAAGGTCTCAGTTTTCAAGCTTGACCTGGGGACTGTGGTTTTTAGAAGTACTAATGTAAAATTGGAAAGCTTCTAAGACCATTAACACCTTCCACACCATGATTTCAGTCCCTTGGGATGTGAAATCTGACTATTTTTTTTCTAGTTTTGAGGATACTTGACTCTAGACCAAATGTGCTTCCTTCAAAAACACAGAAAACTTTGAACAGCTCTATGCAGTATGTAGCTGCTGCAGCAGCTAATAGTCGGCTGGAAAAGTCCCTGTCTTCAACATTAACTGGGCAGCAGCATATATCTTATAAGCATAAGGATTACCTGACAATGGGATACATAGGCTACATCCTTATGAAGAATGTAGCATCAATATACTTTTATTAAGCCCATATTTAGCTAGGATGATGCATGGAACACACTGGAAACCACGCAATAAACAGTGATAATGCAAGAGATCAAATTCACACCACTGAATTATCAAATCCTACCGAACGAGAAGCCGCTCATCCCTAGTAGATTGCTGCTGTCATGACTGAATGAAGCTATTGCTTCACAATGGCAGCTTAGGGAGCAGTTATCACCACTCTGGCAACCCAAGGGAAAATACTGCTTCCTTGGTGGCCGAAAAGGGGCTGCTTTTCATTGGGCAGGAAAACGGAAAGGGAAGGAAGCAAGCAAGCAATTTTTAAAATTTGGATCCAAGTACTATATGTATTATATTTAGGCTGTCAAGCGATTAAAAAGATTAAGTGCACGGTTAAACAATAGAATACCATTTATTTTAAATATTTTTGGATATTTACTACCTTTTCAAATATATTAATTTCCTTCACAACACAGAATACAAAGCGTACAGTGCTTACTTTATATTTATTTTTGATTGAAAAATGTGTTTTTTACCGTGCGAATATTTGTAATTCACCTCATACAAGTACTATAGTGAAATCTATCATGAAAGTTGAAATTACAAATGTAGAATTATGTAAAAAAAAAAACTGCATTCAAAGATAAAACAATGTAACACTTTAGAGCCTACAAGTCCACTCAGTCTTGCTTCTTTTTCTGCCAATCACTATGACAAACTAGTTTGTTTACATTGACGGGAGATACTGCTGCCTGCGTCTTATTTACAGCGTCACCTGAAAGTGAGAACAGGCATTCACATGGCACTTTTGTAGCTGGTTTTGCAAGATATTTATGTGCCAGATGTGCTAAACATTCATATGCTCCTTCATGCTTCAGCCACCATTCCAGAGGACATGCTTCCATGCTGATGATGCCCGTTAAAAAATGTGTAAATTAAATTTGTGTCTGTACTCCTTGGGGGGAGAATTGTATATCCCTTGCTCTGTTTTATGTGCATTCTCATATATTTCATATTATAGCAGTCTCGGGTGACGACCCAGCACATGTTCATTTTAAGAACACTTTCACAGCAGATTTGACAAAACGCAAAGCAAGTACCAATGTAGAGATTTCTAAAAATAGCTACAGCACTTGACCTAAGGTTTAAGAATCTGAATTGCCGTCCAAAATCTGAGAGAGACAAGGTGTGGAGCATGCTTTTAGAAGTCTTAAAGAACAACACTCCGATGCGGAAACTACAGAACCCAACCCCCCCCAGAAAAGAAAACGAACCTTCTGCTGGTAGCATCTGACTCAGATGATGAAAATGAACATGTGTCAGTCTGCACTGCTTTGGATCGTTATCAAGCAGAACCCATCATCACCATGGAAGTGTGTCTTCTGGAATGGTGGTTGAAGCATGAAGGGACATAGGAATCTTTAACACATCTGGCACATAAATATCTTGCGATGCCAGCTACAACAGTGCCATGTGAATGTCTGTTCTCACTTTCAGGTGACATTGTAAACAAGAAGCAGGCAGCAGTATCTCCCGTCCATGTAAACAAACTAGTTTGTCATAGCGATTGTCAGAAAAAGAAGTAGGACTGAGTGGACTTGTAGGCTCTAAATTTTTAGACTGTTTTGTTTTTGAGTGCAGTTCTGTAACCAAAAAACCTCAAACAAAAACCTACATTTGTAAGTTGCACTTTCACGATAAAGAGATTGCACTTCATTACTTGTATGAGGTGAATTGAAAAAGACTAGTTCTTTTGTTTATCATTTTTACAGTGCATATATTTGTAATCAAAAATATAAAGTGAGCACTGTGCACTTTGTATTCTGTGTTGAAATTGAAATCAATATTGAAAATGTAGAAAAACATCCAAATATATTTAATAAATTTCAATTGGTATTCTATTGTTACAAGTGAAATTAGTATAGTTAGGGCTGTCAGTTACTTGCAGTTGACTCACGTGATTAATGTTTTTGAGTTAATCGTGATTAAAAAAAATTACAAACTTTAAATTGGACTAATTCCATCTCCAGAGTGATGACTGTCCAAAGCACTTTAACTTTGCTCTTGTAGCTTGAACCATAAGCCATAATCAGAAGAACTCTGAGATGGAACTGTAGATCTGTAATTCACAGTTGCCAGTTGTGGATAGATGGATAGATAACAAGAGAAAGGACTAAAGAATTTGGCCCACTATGTTTAAAATCTGACTAGAAATCTTTTAGAGGATCAAACAGTAACCATTAGATCTGCTATGTATGTATGTGCAGGCCTGCTTATAGAATTTTAGAAGTGTTACAGTAGTTGGCAAATATTGACTTTTTTAATGAGAACTGGTATCACACCGTAGTATGTGAGATGTTGCGAGTACAGGGACAGGCTGCACCAACAGGAGTATCTGGAAAGCAATGGTGTGGGACAGTAACTGCTGGTAAATTGATGTACCACTGCATTTACCCATCACATAAATACAAGTGTTCATATTAAATCCTGCTTGACAAATTATAGTGGGCTGGCCAAAAGTTTGTATTATAATTATTTCCCACGTGAGATGCTAGCTCAGTCCAATGTGAAGGTGGAGAGCACCTGATGCTACTCCGTTGGCCCCTATAGCCAGCTTGAAAGTGGTGATGGCACACGTCCCAGAAGGAGCCACATGTCTAGCTCTTCATGACTGGGAGGATGATTTATTATTTGTATTACCATAGCATCCAGGGGCCCCATTCACCTCATTGTGCTAGATGCTGTACAAATGCAGACCAAGATGACTTTCTATCCCAAGAGGCTTACAATCTAATGATAAGACAGGAGACAGATGATATAGATGGAGTATAACAACAATGAGACAGTATTGGTCCTCATGATAGGCAATGGTCTCTGTACACTAGCAACCTAACTTGTCAAGGGCTTTGTTAGCATCACAGCAAAGGAGACTTGAAGAGAGATTTGAATAATGGATAAAAGTTGCGGATATTTATGTGGAACACTGCCCAATAGCAAGGGCAGCATGAGAAAAAGTACTGAGGTGTGTGTTTGAAAATTTAACAAGTGGGCAGTGAAGGACAGCATCATGGGCCAATTGCAGGCGAGCACCGACAGCTCAATAGTAAATAAGAGACAACTGATAGCATGAGGATTGACTATGAAGGGTCTTAAAAGTAACTACAAACAGCTTATGTTTGATTTAATAAAGAATATGGAGCCAGTGGAGGGATTCAAAGGGAGGGGTGACATGATCAATTGACAGGCATGGGGCAGAGATCTTAGCAGCAACATTCTGAATGGATACAAGTAGGGAAAGATTGCATTTGTCAAGTCCAGAGAGAAGGATGTTGCAGTAAACAAGACAAGAATTTTGGCTGCATAGATGGATGTACTTTGTATTCTGCATCTTAGATGTTACACAGAAACAATGAGCAAGATTTAGATATAAACCAGATGTAAGCACCAATTTGAACATGATACTCAGATGCGTACCTGAAGAACAGGCAGGATGGTGCCTGATATCCAGAGCGATTGAGAAAAAAGAGTAGGTGGGAGGGCATGGGCAGGAAGATTAGGAGCTGTGTTTTAGCCATGTTTAGCTTGAGCTGGTGGCTAGATATCCGAGACAGGACAAGATTTTAGTCTGGGCAGGAGACAACAGGCCTGGAGTAGGGAGGTAGATCTGAGGTATCAGCATAAAGATGGCAGTTTAATATGTGCTTGCAGATGATATTACTCAGAGATAAAAGTACAACACTGTCACCTTGAATGGTGGATAAAGTAAAGGGCCTCCAATGAATATCCAACCCAAGTGATCTGACAATCAGAAATATTTTTATAAATATGGGCTCAGATCACTCAATTACAGCTCAGGAGTTCACTGTGCAATTCTACACAGGGGTATAAAAACAGCCTTTGCAGTCTCTGGCTGATCTTTTGGCATAGTTTAGGACAGTTTACAGACCCCAGGGGCCCTTTAGCAGCCACATATCAGTGAAGCATAGGATAGCCAGAGCTACAATGCCATGACTATACCCCTTACATTGGCAGCAATGCAGCTGCTTTGCACTGCACCTTAGGATCTGGTCCATATTCATAATTCTGCACTACTATAATAACACATTAGTGATATTGTGAACTGACAAGTTAAAGAGATCCAAGCATGATCTAAAGGCAAAGATTATGACTTAAATGTCATGTTAAAGATAACTACTGGTTAATCAAAATAAGTTACCCTCTTGATTTTCAGAAATGACAAAGGTTTTTTATCTTAAAGTTGAAGGATTTTAGGACTAATTATGTAAACATGAAACCTGCCTGCACAGAAGTGATTTTTATACATTCTTAGAAAGAGTAAAGTAGCATCCTATTTTAGGAATATCTGCTTGTTTGAAAAAATAATGCCTTATTTCTAAATGAAAGTGGAGTCATTTGCACTCCTAGAATGTTGTAAATTAGTATTTTGTTTTATTGTAGAAGACTGATATATTAATATAACAAGTACTGTATACGACTTACAGGTTTTAAATGCACAGAGAGCTGGATACAAGGCAGCTATAGTTCACAATGTTGATTCTGATGACCTAATTAGCATGGGATCCAACGACAGTAAGTACAGGTATCACTTCTCTCCTTTTGAAAATTATTCCACCCACTATAGCATATGGTATTAACTTCAATTTATTATAATCAGGAATTCCCCCTTGTTTTAGTGTATTTAAGATCTTAGAAGCTGGTGTGTGAACGTATGTGCCTGCTTATATATGGTATTTGCACAATTATGGTGTTTGTGTTCTGTGCAAGCATTGTTCGGTCTATTCTCCTTGTTAAAATTTTGGTTCAGCTTTTCCATGGAAGTCAAGTGGTTAAAATTTATGAGCAAGAGGAGTGTGATTGGCCCAATAAATAGCTGGAATGATGTCAGTTCTCGTTTGTTATTACTGAAGTAGGAATACAGCAAAAATAGTTACTGGTGCTCCATGGGATGAGGATCCAAAACATATTGTAATTTTTGGGTGGGGAGTCTTTTTCCATGCTCACTGTTCTTTGCACAGCTGTCTGTTCATCTAAATAACCCCCAAAGGATTAGACAGGTACGTACATTTATTCCAGTGAAAAACTGAAGGTATTCCCAGAACACAGCATACAAGAGGTATGATTCCAGTGTATTCTGTTTTGATATGATACATTCAATAGGTAGTAAGTTGAGAACATATTTGCAAGGTGGCTGAAATGTCAGCTTCCTCTTGTGATATGTATTTCTGTGTTTAATGAGAAAGTGTTCATGTGATTTACTGTTGAGGGTTTAAAATATTCTTTATCTCTAAAGTAGCACACTGCCACATAATCCCACTGTTGCCAAGGAAAAAGTATTCAATTTCTATTATTGCATATTTTGGATAGATCCAAAATATTGCTTCTGTCTTTAGTGCTGTTAATTTTCTGTGATATTTTGATCCTTTTTCTTCACTTTTCTTCAGCTGATTGAGTACTGAACAGGAGCATAACTGTGAACAAACACTATTTCCAGATAAAGAGACACCTTTCAGTGAGCTGAGAAATTCACTTTCAACAGACAAAACACTAAATTGTGGGAAAGCTGTAAGAAGTGTTCTAAGTGAAATCCCCAAGCATGTGATGCTTGCTTGGTTTCAAGTTTAGCTATAAACTCAAAATGCAAGAGAGGTTTGCAAGAAACCTTTGAAACAATTTCAAGTGACCACAGGCCATTATACGTTTTTTGCATTGCAATCAGAAAAGTATGATTCCATACTGGGAAACCTGAACACTTTGATGTCAACCAAATTTCACTGGAACTTTGGATTCATTCAACTTTGAAACTTAAAGTCACAGGTGCAAATCCACATGAACTGAAACCAAGTAAGCAAACCCAGACAGTTCACACAGCTTTACTTAATACATAAATGAAGCCTGCCTTGTTAGCTGCCCTACATTTTGCACCTCTCTTTTAATATGTACCTTTATATATTTACTTGAGTGGCAGCCTGTAGTTATAGTTATGGCACAGGACTGGGAGTCACCTCTGACACTTCAGGCCTGAAGTGTCAAACTGAGGATCCAAAACTGGAGTCTGCTTTTGAAAATTTAGACCTGAACCTTTCTACACTTCTGTCTCTCCATCTGTCAAGTAGGGACTGGTATGTCCCTTTCTCACAGGGCCAAATTCACTATTGACTTAAGCAGTTGCCATTCCATTGACTTTAGTGAAATTGAACCCGCTTGGTGAGTTGTTCCTCCTATGTGTAAGACACATTGAGATGGACCATAGAGTAGCACAAAATGTATTATATGGATTTATTGAGTTAGTAGAGCACTACAAAGCTATTTCTATTTCAGATGCACCATTGACACCTCAAAGTGTGTAAGAATATTATACAGTTAAAACCTGCCTGTGGAAACCCTTTCCATTTCAAACCTTATAATATAGTATTAACTCAAGACCAATATTTATATATTTTCTGAAATAAGATGAAGCACTGTTGAAATGAACTAGTGTAAGTTAGTAGAGCATCTATAATTTTGTTTCCTCTCTTTCACTTGGTTTTTTAAATACAGAGAGTTCCCCACCTGAGGTCAAGAGAAATGTTGCAAGTTTTTGTGATTGCATTCTGTGATGGGGGGAGGGGAGGGAGGAGGGGGCAGGGGGATGTTGCTTTCCTTCAGTCAGATTTCTTGTGAGACATGAGTAGTGAGGTTGGGCTTGCTCATTCCCTCCTTTCTACTTTTGGACTTTTTCCAGCCTAAAGTCATCTCCACTGCTTTCATTTAGATGAAAATGTGGAAAATATAGGACCAGATCCTCAGCTGGTATAAGTCAGCATAGCTCCTTGAAGTCAATGAAGTTATGCCAATTTATACCAGCTGGGGCCTGGCTATAATTAGTAATGCTTTGGTTAAACTGTAATTTACCAAAGGATTTCTTGTTATCTTAAATATTTTTGAAGAATTATCAGTTGATGTTTGCAGAGACAGCGTCTCTAAGATACCACTACTAGTAGCACAGGATATCGTTTTGTAGATGGACACTTTAGTTAACAGAATGTATTAATAGCATATTGTATACTAAGTCTATCTTTGAAGAGGTCTCCACACACTGATTGTCTCATGAAGTCTTCATGGCTCTTTATAAGACAATCTTAATTATTGGTGTGCCCATAAAGACTGAGTTCTGTATGTCAGTGCTAGTCTTTTGTTCTTTTTATGAACAGTTGAAGTTTTAAAGAAAATTGATATTCCATCTGTCTTTATTGGTGAAACATCAGCTAATTCACTGAAGTATGAATTCACTTATGAAAAGGGGTAAGTAATTATTTACCTTTTTAAATATGTAACCTAATATGCAGTAACATCATTCCTTGGACTGTTATCACCTCTGTTTAACCTTTACTGAAGATCAAGAATTTTTTTCTGGATGAAATCCTAGCCAAACTGAAGTCAATGGAAGGCTTGCCATTGACTTCACTGGGGGCCAGGATTTCACCCTCTATACTTTAAACATTGACTGTAGATGCTTGATCCCTATGAGATTATGTGGTAAGTACTTTTAAATAAATAGATGCTCTGACAGAGTGGCCAGTCTAAGAATCTGAAATTGCGAAAATAAAAAACAAAATCAGACTTTTCAGTAGTTCTTTACTTTAGGGCCACAGTTGTTTTGACTGGCTGCAGCAAAGATGTAGTTACTCTTAAGTTTTTAAGTTCCCTTGAAGAATGCTTACTGAATACTATTTATTGAACCTGTCAGCCTGACTAGTACTTTGGCAGGCTTCTTGAGATTCATAAGATATTTGTGGCCACTTTCACATTCTTAAAGGATATTGCACATTAGAAATTATCTTAGGGGAAGCATCATCTAAATTTCACATTCAGCATGTTTACTCAAAACTAAACTCATGTGTTTGTCAAACTTTAATGTATTTACTATAATTAAAATAATGGTGTAATCACTGATAAAGTTACACATTTATGAATTTATGATAAAAATGCTCACTTATTCATACTGATGGTAGGCTGGCTTCCCTCCCCACATTTTTCATCCCTGTTGGTCTGTCAACTGAAAAACTTAGAAACCTCCAGCTGTACTTTTAGATCATACAAAGGTAAACAGATACCAACCCCAAACATCTTCCAATATTAGCCTAATATAAAATCTTATACAACTGTAATTAAAATTCACCAGTCCAAGCTCAAAATCCCACTCTTCACCATGACGACTGAAAATTTAAAAAGTTACATGCCCATCCAGTAGTATTATTTTCTCTGAACAAGCAACATTTTTCAAGGCTGTCCTAAGAGAAATAGGCCTAAACTGAATTTTAGTCACTCAGTTGGATAGTTGCTACAAAAACACAAGTCTAAACAAAATTCTTCCTCCTGGTTTCACAGCAGCAGCACGTCCTGCTGACATGAGAGACTCAACTTTGTAAGGACCCAACCTCAGGACTCTGCTGGATAGACTGTGGGAGTGCAGGTGACATACGAGTTTGTAGGGTAGAATGCTAACTACCCTAGTCTAGCTAAGCCCTTCTAGCTATTGTAGCTACGTTAGTACTGAAGTCAGAGGAAAGTCTGTTCTACTCTCCAGGATACAGGGAAAGGTGCCACAGAAGTCGGGGCGGTAGTATCAGGCAAATGGAATAGCAACATAAATTAAGGTATTGGCTTTGCCAGTTCTTGGAGGCTGCAACTCACAAAAATGAAGCATCATGAAAGTAAATCTATATGTGAACTGTAGAGACTATGGGAATTACTGTACAGTTGAGTCCTCTTACAGTCTGATTGAATGGCACACATGAGCCATGCTGCTAACTGTTTCACATCAGATATTGTTTTATGGCTCTATGTTATTTCAAGGCATTCATGGGAAGGGAAACAAGTGTTTGCAGTCACTGAATATTGATGGAATATATGAAATCATGCTGGAATATAGGTTCTCTCTTATACTTATGTATCTTTGCAGTTTTACTACAGAAAGATTTTTGAATTAATGCAGCTGTAATAAACACGTGCAAAGCTTGCCTCTAAAATTTGAGCTTAGTTTGGCAAGATTACTAAGGTTTACAAACCTTTCCACAACACTAGGCAAGTTTTCAGTAGCTTGGAAGGCTGCATAGTCCAGTGACTGGTATATGAGAGTGAGTTACAGGGTATCTGTTTTTTTGTTGTATAACTTAGGTGAGTCACTTAAACATGGTATAACTTGGGAAAGCAACTAAAAATTGCACTTGGGGTTCTGTGTTTTTTGTCCCTCCGTTATTTTTATTTCAAATATGCCCTGTCCACATATGAAAAGATTTTTCCTACTTGCCATTTCTGCAAACTCAGCATAGGATATAACTGCCAGGCTGAGTTCTTTCCTGCTTATGACCAGTATCTGAGACTTTGTGAGCCAAATTCTGCAATCCGTTTTAACTGTGCAGTGTCATTGTCTTCAGTAAGGTCAAACGATTGTAAATGCCAGCAAAATATACCCCAGGATAGTAAACAGTTATATTGACGATTGGAAAGGATCCAACAAAGGGGAAACGAAAACACAACCAAAATATGTCTCTCCCCACACCTACCCTCCTTTAAGACATTCACAGGAAAGGAGCAGCCTTCAAGTTCAGAAAGTCCTTACCTCAAGGCCCAGGTTCAGTTCCTCAGAGAAAATTTCCCAGACCTGAAGAAAAGCTCTGTGTAAATTCAACAGCCAATAGAGTCAGTCCAATAAAAGATACTATCTTCACCCACTTTGTCTAGTATCCTGGGTCTGATAACAGTTACAAGACTGCATAGGTCTCCCAGTTATTCATGCAAATTAGCAAGGTTCTACTTCGTTAACTAATGAGGAGACAATGACATTTAAAACTGACTCATTCTAAAACAGGTATACAGAGTCTATTTTCAGCTGAATGTCTTCATGGTGAATTGGAATGCACATTAGGGGTAAAACCCTGGCTCCATTTAAACCAATGGCAAAATTCCAATTGACTTCATTGGGGCCAGGAGTTCAACCTGATAAGTATATTGGTTCTAATGATTGCAATTTTACCTATTTATTTCATTAGTATTACACTGACTGTGTTGACCTTTTAAAAAAAAGTGCCTAATATTTTCATATTATAGATACTCCTTTTATGTGCCCGAAGATGCTAATTTTTCTTTTGATGACTTTACCCTTTTGAATTTCTGTTATAAGCTTCACTGTTTGTTAAAGTTTAATTCATTTTAAAATTGTTTTTCTTTCCCCCACAGTGGCCATATTATGTTAATCCCAGAGTTCAGTCTTCCTTTGGAGTACTACTTAATTCCATTCCTAATTATAGTGGGAATCTGCCTTATACTCATTGTCATATTTATGGTAGGTGTTGCTCTTTAATCTTTTTCCTTCAATAAAACAAAACAAAAAAATTACAGGACTGTGGCCAATTGAAATGTGTATGGCGCTGGATGCTTATTTAAAGAAACAAATAAAGTTTCAGGTAGTATTTAAACAGATTGTACTCACCTTCAAAACTTGTGTCATTCAGTTCATGGTAAGAATTCGAAGCACCCTCTATACCACAGTCCTGCTTTTCTTTATTTGTCAGTCAGCAATCTTCTTTGTTTAAAGGGAATCAAAGCCATAGCAACTGCCCTACAAAAGGAGTTTCTCTTCCATGCTAGCTCTCTTTAAAGTATTGTTCTAGCTCAATGAATGAGAAGAGCTGCAGCAGCCAGCAAGTATACTAAGTTTAGTGTCATCCTAGGACCCAGTTGCACAGGGAATATCGCCACTGAATTCCTCCTGACTGGAGACCAGTGATGTGCTGCAAATGTTTTAACAAGGAGCTTGTACAAAAATATTCCCCCCTTAACCTTGTGATAGAACTTGTCTCCCAACAGTGTATATGTGTTACAGATAGGACATTATATGTTATATAGATATTATATAGATATTTGTCTTATATATACAACTACACCCCCTGCCCCTGAAAAAAAATAATCCCGATTTCTCACTCTTGCTGTTTGGTCATCCTAGAGCAGGGATTGGAAACCTTTGCCATGCGGCCCGTTAGGGAAATCCGCCGGCGGGCCAGGACGGTTTGTTTACCTGCAGCGTCTGCAGGTTCAGCCGATCATAGCTTCCACTGGTTGCAGTTCGCCATTCCAGGCCAATGGGGTCTGTGTGAAGTGGCATGGGCCGGGGTATATGCTGGCCACCACTTCCCGCAGCCCCCATTAGCCTGGAAGGGCAAACCACAGCCAGTGGGAGCAGAGATCGGCCGAGCCTGCAGTCGCTGCAGATAAACAACCATCCTGGCCCACTGGCGGATTTCCCTGACGGGCCGTGTGCCAAAGGTTGCTGATCCCTGCCCTAGAGGGACTGGGGAGACAATTCATTTAAATAAAATACTTTCCTCTCTCTCTCTCTGATGTGCCTATTGTGGTATCTAACCATAACGAACAGCTCCAGGTGCCAAGCATACTAAGTGCCTCATGCTGGGAACATTTTTTATTTTGTTCCTGAAAAGTATCCTGAGTTGATTAATAGTCTAGCAGAGTGTTCAACCTTGGGCTTGGGGTAAAGACCTTGTTAGAACAGCTGGGGTGGGGGAGTGGGGAAGCCTTCCCTGTGAATACTTTTGGAAAATACCTGACGTCTGGTGCAATCTGGTACATTGCAAAAACAAAAGACTTGCTCTTCAGAAACATTCATGAGCCCCAGGGGTAAGCCATCTGTGGCAGGGATGATTTAGTAGAATACAGAGAGGGAGGGTGAACTCCATCAGAAGCAGGGAAACCGTCTCAAGCTTCCTGTCAGTTTGGCTGAAAATTTTTAACAAGGGGCTGCTGAGAGCGCCTAAAGGTATGTCTACACTGCAGCTGGGAGCTCCTGAGCAGACAGACTTGCACTTGTGGGGCTTGAGCTGGCATGCTAAAAACATCCGTGTGGACATTGCAGCTCAGACTACTCTCAAGCCCCTGCAACCCACCCTCCACCCCCATCTTGAGACCTGAGCTGCAGTCCAAGCCCTAACGTCCACCCTGCTATGTTTAGTGCACTAGCGCGAGCCCCCCACTAACACAAGTCTGTCTACCCAGGCTGGGAGGATCATTCCCCTCTGCAGTGTAAACATACCCCGAGAGTCTCCTCAAGTAGATCACTGCTCCTCCCAAAGAACTGAGCTGGAAGCTACCTATGATTTGAATTTGAACTTTTCAGTCCAGTTCTTAGCAGGAATTTTCACCCTGGTCTGCAATACAGAGTTAGGTAAACACAAGGCATGTTACATCAACCTAACTATGTAAGTGTCTACACTAAAATTTCACTCCTGACGATGTAACTTGCCCACTACACAACTTAACTCCACTTCCATGAGAGGGGTATAGTCAAGGTAGTTAGTTTTACGCAGTGTGATGTAGACACTGCGTTGCTTACATAGATTGTTGCTCCCTTTCAGAAGCTGTGCTACAATGCCCCACATTAACGGTTCAATCAGCTCAAGTGCTCCTGGTGAGGATATGCACTGCCAATGCAAGGAAGAAATTACTGCAGTGGCTTTACACCAGTGTCAGCTAGGTTAACAATTTTGTAGTGTAGACATGCCCTTCAACTGGGTGAGTAACTTAGAGACTCGCTCCCCAACTGTTCTCTGATCAGAGTCTCTGGTCATTCATAATTCTCCTTTTCCATAAGAAGCAGCTTCCACATCAGATGCACTATGGTGCATTTTTACAACTCTTTCAGTGATGACTCATGTTACATTGATGATTATTTTAGTTATTTTGAATTATAAATTCAAATTAAATTATAATTTTAAAAGTGCCTGTCCTTGGTTGTAGGCACCTTTGGCACCATTAAAACATCAGTGACATAAAAGATTAAAACTTTTCCTCTTCCCAAATCCAGAGAAGAAGAAAATAACCAACCAGAGATTACCTCAAGCCCAAACAATACCTTGCCTTACCCACAAACACCAGCCCTCATTTTGTCGTTCTTTCCCCAATAGCATGGGTAAGTAGATAATGCAGTGTGACCTGAAGGTCAGCAGATTCAGATACTTCAAGCCAAGGGGTTAATAAATTCCATGGATGATGGCCCTCATGGAGAATGCTCCATGAACAGCCTTTTCTCTTAAATTTGTCAGTGCTGCAGCTTCAACTCCAGCACCTCTGTTCATCTGCTCAGTGTGAAGCTGAAGTTCAAAAAAGCAACCAAGATGTTAGGGTGCATAAAGAATGAGATGGAGAACAATACAGAAACTATTGTAATACTATTATGTAAATCAGTGGTACTAGATTTACATTTCATCTACAATACTGTGTGCAATACTGGTCACCCTATCTCAGATTAGAGGGCATGGAAAAATCCTCATATGAAGAAAGATTGTAAGGTAAATAATGCTAATCTTTTCAAAGGAGATGAATAAGTGGATATGAGAAAAATACATAAAATAATGAATGGTCTCTAGAGAAAATAGATTATGAGCTTGATTTCAGTAGAATGAGAATTTCACCCCAGGTTTCCATCATGGATGCCTCATCAGTAGAGATTCGTTCTTCTTTAAAGGTGCTTCTTCATGCCTTTTTGTAGACTTTTGCCACCAATTCAGCTGCTCATACTCCATCTTGGTGTTAGAACAGCTCTAAAGCTTCCTTGTGAACTTCTGGGAAGTCTTCTTCAGGGCAAGAAATTAACTTCTTTATAGACTGATTTATGTAGATCAGCAAGGGACAAGACTGATATAACAAAAACCAGACTGAACTCATCAAAAGGCCACATCTCCTTAGAATTGCAGCTATTACCCTGACAGTAGAAAAGACAGGTTTCTGCATTACAAATAACATTAACTGTGTTACAGGAAATATATGTGGAATTTTCTTGGGATGGCAGCAGAATATCCAAGCAAAGGCCATACATACAAGTTGAACAATTTGTCCTTTTTAGGTCTGCCCTTTAAGTGTAGGCCCTATTGATGTCGATGTAGAAAAGGTCAATGCTCTGAATTAGCACAGTTTTATAACAATTGAATGGGATAGCAGCACTGTGATGGTGCCTAACTGACACTTGCTGAAATGAAAGCCCTATCCTGCATGATTTTGGGAGCAAACAACTGTCTGTGCAAGCCTTAAGGGCTAGACAGGATTACTTTTGGGGAGCGAGGGACAGCTGAGGTACGGTGACTACATCCTCTGAGTCCCTTGCTCAGAATAGCCGAACTGCTCTGCAACACAATCTTCTTGGGCTACAGCTTCTGTTCTGGATTGTTGTGGGGGGGATGAGACGTTCCACTTTTTCCACCAATGCCAGTTAGAAAACTCTCTGTTCTGGAGCTAGTTTTTAAAATCTTTTTGGCCTTCCGTATAAGGCATCTAGTTCTCTGGATAAGGCAGATCTGAGATCCTGCTTAAGTCACTTAGCTTCCCTTCCTGAGCTTCTCCCTCTGTAGTACAGGGCTCTTACTAGATACTTAGAATGCTATGTAAGTGCTGCATGTTCCTAACATCATATGAGAGTGGTAGAGAGAAGGCAGTTTCCCAAGTAATAGTGCAACTTCCCGGATTAAAAGCAAGCAAGATAGAGACAATTGGAGTAAAGTGAAGGCCAAGAAGGTCATAGATATATTCTGTGGGTTGGACCTTTCTGATAGTAGACAACACATGTAGACTTGCGCACAGAAATAGTTGGTTCAATGCCATGCGACTCTCCCAGGTAACTTTAAGATACATTTTGTAGAGTCAGAGGGGAGAAGCAGGGGAGAAGGGTAGGTCTGTAAACTCCTCCTTGGTGTTAAAAGTCATCTAAATTTAACCTTCCAAATGTGAACCAAGTATAAACTACTTTCTTTGTCTGCAGATAGCGTGAAACAATGCCTCTGAGAGGTCTGGATTCCTCTGCTTCCATTACTCTCATGATGTTAACTTTAATTTTTCATATGGAACTATAAAGAGAGGGATATAAATATTTCCAGGTGAACTGTGGGACGCTGACAGATGTCTGCTAGGTCAGATTGTGTGCTGAAGAATTGCAAGCCCTGATTTTGTTTAGTGGTACTTAAATTGTTTCTTTTTGTTTGTTTTTTTTTTATTCTTTACAAAAGGACATTTAAGACAAGAGGGTACCTATACAGACAGTGCAAAGGGCAAGATTCACCATATATACACTGAACATACAGCCATAAAAAGGCAATTCTGTTTGACTTTAATTAAATTTAAAGCACACTTCCACTCTGCAACTATTTTTTATCCATTGTGTGGTTGCTTAAGACAGATTTCTCTGTATAACATTTTGAATGAAGGGCAGGAATATCAGAACTATTCTGAGCCTCATAAATCAACAGTGTAACATATAACTGCCGCCTGTTGGATATAAGTTTACAAGCAGAATTTTAAAATGTAAAATGATTGATTTTGTGTTTACACCACTTCATTTTGCTAAAAGTCTTTTAGATTGACTGTGAATGGTAAAAATGTAACAGTTACCAGTACTTCAGCTTTATTCCACTTATAGAAGAAAATGAAACAAAACAAACAACTGTTTCTAAGGGCTAGTCTGCTCTGACAACGCTAAAGCACTGCCACGGCAGCGCTTTAACGTGGCTTGTGTGGTCACGGCAGAACCCACCTCCACAAGGGGCGTAGTTACCAGCGCTGGTGCACTATCTATACCGGTGCTTTACGGTGCTGAAACTCGCTGCGCTCAGAGGGATGTTTTTTCACACACACACACCCCCGAGCGAGAAAGTTGCAGCTCTGTAAATTGCCC
This sequence comes from Lepidochelys kempii, assembly GCF_965140285.1. Classification (NCBI taxonomy): domain Eukaryota; kingdom Metazoa; phylum Chordata; order Testudines; family Cheloniidae; genus Lepidochelys; species Lepidochelys kempii. The sequence goes on along the minus strand of NC_136388.1, from coordinate 28,213,141 downwards.
ATGTAGACAAGCCGTAAGGTGAAAGGTAATCCTCTCATGATATAAGTTTATTACATCAGTTCAGGCCATCTACAGTTGAATTGACCAGGACATTTCTCCTTAGAATTGCACTTCTTTCATTTCCCTCAATTCTATCTTCCTAGAGCAAGAGAAAACAACAAACCAACAGCAGCTGAGCTGACCCAAAAGGGCACTGCCACAGTACATTGCTCCCCGGGGACCAGTTGTCTAAAGCAACGTAATCTAGAGATACCAGGATAGATACTATAATGATAGAGCCATCACAGATTATTTAAATACATTAATCTCCAGGACATCTCCTACTCTCTGAATTGCAAATAAAATACCGCCTTGGATTTTTACACCTCAGTGCAGTGCGTGGCTATAAACTTGTCCAACACTGCTAACAAGTTGAGGGCAGAAATACATCTGATCTGCGTCCTGTTCCTTTTTTCTTTGTCGTCATGAATGAGAGGTTACTCAGATATCCAATCAGACATTCGCTTCAGCCACTGGACTGAACCCTAAACAGAATCCAGACATGGTCTCCCAAAAGATTTGTTGGATTTGGTCCTCCAGCACTTCTTCCCATGAAGCTCAAGTTTTAAATAGGAAATAAATAAGAGGCTGTCTAGCATCTAAATCCCAGATGATTAACTGCAGTTGTGATGCTTATAAGAAGCACATGGGGTCTTTTTCAGGGGAAAAGGCAATACATTGCATTTATTGGAAATACAACAATTAGCATATGCATGCAATCACACACACACATACACGCTGTCGGACCAGTCGATGTTATAGCTACCAGTCCAGAGTCCAGATCAATCTAGTGGCCAGCTAGGTTGATCGTGAGCAGGGAGGAGTCGGGTTCTGTCGGTCACAACACAATGCTCCGGGGAAGTCTTGGCAGGACAAACCCAAAGTTTCATAGCAAGGCACCCTGTTTATGTAGTGATTTTCCTTCATTGGGACCAATGAGTTTTGCACCATCATGCTGTAATCAATTGTTGTTTAACGAGTGCTTGTTTTTCTAAATTGATTTTTTATTTTGTTTTTTTATTAAGTTTTTTAGGGAGTTACCCCATGCTGGTTTTAATTACAGCTATTTTGTTCCCATTGATAGGTGCCTGTTTTATTTTTAAAGTTGTTAATTTGCCCTTTTCTGACATTTCTATAGGAGCATGTTGTAATCTCCTGGTGCCCTTGCATTTGTCCTTGATTCCTTCCTAAAACATCTGGTCCGGTAATGGCCTCACACTTATTTTTTAACACACACATTCCTCGTTCACACACAAAACAAAATTAATTTACACAAAACATTTAAACAAAAACATCAAATTGCAATGCAAAAAAACCAACCAATCATTGCATTTTTTTACTTATTTTAAAATGCTAAACCTTCAACAAAATGGTAACCCTCAAGGTCTGTCACTGCCTTAAAATGAGCTTCAAACACAAATTCTGGCTAATGCATCTTTACTAATGGCCCATTAGGCCATTCCTTTCTGCTATTCAAAAAAAAGGGCTAGCAAAATATAATCAAATCATAGACTTACACATTTAATACATGCTACATTATTCTTTATTTTTTATTTTAAATTATATAAAATACAAACATAAAATCCTACTACTACACAGTTCACACCTGGAAAAAAAAATGCCTGGAAGTTCAGTCTCCAAAACAGGGAAATCTAAATGTGCTATAAATGCAAAGCAAAAAAATAGCAAGTTGGTTTTCCTCAGGGAAGAATTACATTGATATCAACATTTCAGCTAAACTGTCATGAGATAGCATGTTTATAACATGCTGTGTATTTCGTCTGTATCACTCATACCTACATTTATACTTACATTATATTAAACAAAAGAGATAAGAGGTAGTTTTACAAGAATAGCAGGGGTCAGAAAGTGAAAACGACTCCTTAAGTGATTATCAGACAGCAAGGAAAATTAACATTGTGTATAATACAAATATTCAACAGTGTTTATGGTACCATAAGGTAGCTAGCTGTAGAGTCTCTTCTGCTTTGGCTGTATAACTGTTACAGTTATCAAAATGGTGAGCTCTGCCATTTTCCAAGTTGGATTGTTCAGTTTGTCTTTTAGCACCATTGTAGTTAAGGCTGTCTCGTCATTTTCTTTCTAAATTTGGCCATGAAAATAATCTCATCATATAAAGCCAGGACATAGTAACAGACTAAAAATATCTGTGGGACTGTAAGAAAAAAAGAAGGATGATTTATTCTGTGTGATCAAAGGGAGCAAGATAGGAGACAGCCTGAAGTTAGCAAAGGGGAAACTGAAGCTAGGTGCTACGAATAAATTCCTGCTAAGCAGGAAATAATCTGCTTGCGGAGTTACACTGGTACAGAACCACTGTAAATGAAAACAGAATCAAGCCAAATGAGCCATATACTGCCGTGACTACACCATCTTCTACCCCATTGACTTGAGCCAGGGTGTTGCTTCAGTGGGGTTGTACGGGATGCAGCAAGGAGTTTTCCATTATTTCCTATTAAATTATTTTCTGTATAAATGTAATATACATTCAACTTTTAGTATCATGGTCACCTAGAGATCTTACTGGTGTAAAATTATCCTGCTTCACTGCTGTTTGTACGTATACGTCTTTGCCCTTGAGTCCAGCTGGGACAAAGATGGCTGTATGTTACCCCACTCCTGGGGACAGTTCATCTTTGGCTAACTTAGAATCGTTGCTCACAAAACAAAACTGGCTATTTCATTGTTCTTTTGCTGTCTTTTGTGTTTCCATCTTCTTATTTATGTCTGCTTCTTTCCAGATCACAAAATTTGTGCAAGACAGACATAGAGCAAGAAGGAATCGACTTCGAAAAGATCAGCTTAAGAAGCTTCCTCTACATAAATTTAAGAAAGGCAAGTGGATCTTGATTGTCTAAATAATCCAACTCCATTGGTCTTAAATAAATACTAATATCCAAATGGAATTTTTTTATAGCTTTGAAAACCAATTGTGAGACTACTTAAACTGGACGGTATCATTTGAAATGAAAGCACATTGTAACAAAACAGACATCTTGGGCCTGCTCCTGCTCCCACTGAATTAGAGGGAGTTTTGACATTTGCTTCCATGGGAGCGGGAGCAGGCCCCACGTGTACTGTTGTGCTTTAGGAGTTTATTATGGTATTTTATACACCTCATATGCCTGCGGGAATTCTGCACGACTGTGCACATGCAGAATTCATGTCCTTCGCAGATTTCTTTGCTTCCCTGCCGAAAATGACAGGGAAGCAAAGGGAAGCCACAAGAGTGGTCACACGCCCCTCCCCAGCAGCACGGGTGCATTGTGTCGGGTGCCTGGAGCAGCTGCCAGAGAGATAAATCTCTGCTGGGGGGGTGGGCGGGCGGCAGCTGGGGATGCCCTAGGCCTGTGGCTTCTACCATGCGCCAAGCTCAGCTGCTAGGTACCAGCTGGGCTGGGGAAGACAGAACTTCCTCTTCCCCTGCAAGGAATGGATGGAGCCGGGCCAGACCCACCCCCAGATGCAGGAAGCTCCACACCCCCTCCTCCGCTTCTTGCCCCATCACACCTCAGCCACAGTGGGAGGAATCACTGTATGGGGAACTGCTCCTCCCATTTGCCCAACCCCTGTACATCCAGACCCTGCCATACTTAGAGCCCCCACCAAGCCTCAGCCCCTTGCACCCAGAACCCCCTGTTGAGCCTCACCCCTGCATCCAGACCCCCTCCCACCAAGCCCATCTCCCTGCATCCAGACCATCTCCCGCAGTGCTCCACACTTGAACCCCCACCTTCCTACACCTAAACCACCCTGATGAGCCCCCCACCCAGATCCCCGTCCCACTGAGTCCCAACCAGCTGCACCCAGAGCTCTACTCCACCAAGCCCCATTCCCTCAGCATCCTGACCACCCCGTTGAGTCTCCCACACCTGGATCTCCCCCATACTAATCCCCTTCACACTTGGATCTTACCAGCTGAGCCTGCTTGTCCCACACCTGGATTGGGGGCCAGGATTGGGTGTGCTTGTGAGACTTTGTCCCCCTCGCTTGCTATCTTGGTGCACATGGAGAGGAGAGGCAGGACCCTGGAGGGTTTCTGGGGCAGGCCCGGCTCTTGCGCTGTGTCAGTCTGTGTCCCAGGAGCAGGGCTGCAGGGTGATCTCCCACCTCCTTGCAGCCCATAGCCTGTGCTTCCCACTGCCATGCTGGAACCTCCACATTTATTTATTAACAGATAAAATATGCAGAATTTTTCAGCATTTTAAAATATTGTGCTCAGAATTTTTATTTTTTTGGCACAGAATTCCCTCAGGAGTAACCTTAAAAGCCAATGCTAAACCTAAGGTTATTTCTTATGTCCTAAATTTTAACTGTCAGCTCCTTCACGCCCCTATGGCTCCCTTTCTGTTTTTTCTCACTGCATTAACAGCGACTACAAGACTGTGTGATGTTTTATTTAGTCGTGTCTGGAAACAGAAGTATTTGGGGCATGTAAGTTGCCCACTGTTTTAGAGGCTCTGCATCAGCTGAACTGTGTTGCAGGTATAATCTACCCACTTTTCTGTAGTGCGTCCTGCTTTCCCTCCATTCACCCAATGCTCCCAGGAAGCCAGGGGATGTGATCAGTTAAAAATTTAATTCCAAAATATTTACTTTGTATAGAGTTAATCACTAAAAGTTAGTCAAAATTACTAAACACACACTGAGAAATTAAAAGGGCAATAATTTCTTTTATTCAGTGCAATAGAACAAGCCTTTGACAAGGTCCCTCACCGAAGGCTCTTAAGCAAAGTAGGCAGCCAGGGATAAGAGGAAGGTCCTCTCATGGACCAGTTACTGGTTAAACAATAGGAAGCAAAGGGTAGGAATATAGAGCCAGTTTTCACAATGGAGAGAGGTGAATAGCTGGGTCCCTCATAGATCTGTACTGGGACCTGTGCTGTTCAAAGTTTTCATAAGTGATCTGAAAGGGGGATTAACAGTGAGGTGCCAACAATACAAAATTACTCATAGTAGTTAAGACCAAAGCTGACTGCGAAGAGTTACAAAGGGATCTCACGAAACTGGGTGACAAAATGGCAGATGAAATTCAGCATTGATAACTACAAAGTAATGCACACTGGAAAAACATAATCCCAATACATACAAACAAAATTATGGGGTCTTAATTAGCTGTTACCACTCAAGAAAGAGATTGTGGAGTCATTATGGATAGCTCTCTGAAAACATCTGCTCCATGTGTGGCAGCACTCAAAAAAAGCTAACAATGTTAGGAACCAGTAGGAAAGGGATAAATAATATATTACCACTATATAAACCCATAGTACATCCACCCCTTGAATACTGTGTACAGTTTGGGTAGCCCCATCTCAAAAAAGAGGTATTAGAATTGGAAAAAAATGACAGAAATGTGCATCTAAAATGATTGGGGTATGGAACAGCTTCTATATGAGGAAAGATTAAAAATACTTGGACTGTTCAGATTGCATAAGAGACTAAGGGGAGATATGATAGAGGTCTATAAAATCATTAATAGTATGGTGAAAGTGAAAAAGGAAGTATTAAATTTACCCCTCTAAATAACACACAAACAAGGGTTACCAATTAATAGGCAGCCAATTTAAAAACAAACATAAGGAAGTATTTCACAGTGCATAGTCATTCCTAAGGGATGTTGTGAGGGACAAAAACATAATTGGGTTCAAAAAAGAATTAGATAAGTTCATGGAGGATAGATCTAGCAATGTCTATTAGCCAAGACGGTCAGGGATGCAACCCTGTGCTCTGAGTGTCCCTAAGCCTCTGACTGCCAGAAGCTGGGATTGGATGATGGGATGGATCAGCAGTGTGCCCTTGTTGCCAAGAAGGCCAATGGCATTTTGGGATGTATAAGTAGGGGCATAGCGAGCAGATCGAGGGACGTGATCGTTCCCCTCTATTCGACATTGGTGAGGCCTCATCTGGAGTACTGTGTCCAGTTTTGGGCCCCACACTACAAGAAGGATGTGGATAAATTGGAGAGAGTCCAGCGAAGGGCAACAAAAATGATTAGGGGTCTGGAACACATGACTTATGAGGAGAGGCTGAGGGAGCTGGGATTGTTTAGCCTGCAGAAGAGAAGAATGAGGGGGGATTTGATAGCTGCTTTCAACTACCTGAAAGGGGGTTCCAAAGAGGATGGCTCTAGACTGTTCTCAATGGTAGCAGATGACAGAACGAGGAGTAATGGTCTCAAGTTGCAGTGGGGGAGGTTTAGATTGGATATTAGGAAAAAAATTTTCACTAAGAGGGTGGTGAAACACTGGAATGCGTTACCTAGGGAGGTGGTAGAATCTCCTCCCTTAGAGGTTTTTAAGGTCAGGCTTGACAAAGCCCTGGCTGGGATGATTTAACTGGGAATAGGTCCTGCTTTGAGCAGGGGGTTGGACTAGATGACCTTCAGGGGTCCCTTCCAACCCTGATATTCTATGATTCTATGATCACTCGATAAATTGCCCTGTTCTGTTCACTCCTTCCGAAGCATCTGGCACCAGCCTCTGATAGCAAACAGTATACTGGGCTAGATGGACCATTGGTCTGGTGCAGTATGGCTGTTCTTATTTTCTTAACAGCCATTTCAAAAAGTCCTGCATGTTTTGGTCTGCTTCCGCAGAAGAGGAGTACCTACTGCACACTTCACTTTTGGTCTTTCACATACGCTACAATTTTGCCACGTAATAGTTCATTTGTACAAGCTAGTAGTAGGTACAAAAAGAAATTGAAGAAAATCTCATAAAAATTAATGGCTACTGCAAAGTTCATGTTAATGTGCAATGTATTTCAGTGTGCAAAAGTATCGCTTTAGGGATTGGTTTAGATTCAAGGACAGAGCCATATGCAGTCCTCCACTGCCTCTGATAACGTTCCTGCATTATTAATAACATCGAGGGTACTACCCGCAAAGCAGATGTTAGTTTAAGAGTTTGTACAGTGTCATGTGCAAAGTTGGTCTTATAAAAAATAATAAGCTTTTCACTTTACAGGGTTGACTGAACCTTGCTATAATATTCTATTTCTCTGGGGATAGAATTGGCTACAAAGGAGTGATCTAGAGCCAAAAGGCTAATATTAAGTTTGCTCCCTGTTAAGGATTCCTAATTAAAACCAGAAATATTAAGCATGTTGCGGTTTCTTGGGTTTTTTTGCATTTTCCATTGAAAACATAATTTGGTGTTCCTTCAAGCAAGTCAGTTCATGGGGTTTACTGTTAATTATTTATTGTCTGTGTTTAGCGAGAGGGGAGGAGTAATGTCTCAGTATCATCCCAATTGTACACATAGCTCCTATCGCCAGAGTATCTATTTGTAACAGCCTACTCACTCTTGTCGTGGTTTGCCTGGTTCTCCCTCCCCTTTCCTCTTGTTCAATTGTTTTAATTTGTACTGCAAGCTTTTTAAGAAAGGGACTCTCTTCCTTGAAAGCTCTCTTGGGAGGGCACGCTAGCATCATGACAAGTCTAATTGGGGGAGCTCTGAGAATGATCTATACACAAACTCATTGATTTTACTTGTTCAGCTGGATGGCAACTGCTTCAGGTGACACCAGGATGAGACATTCAACCTGTCTCTAAAAAAGGGTCACCTTTTCTTTGCACTTACAAATGATAATCTGCTTTACATGTATAAATGCAGTTTTTCTGTGCAGATTTGAAGTTTGTAAAGTGTACAGATTTGGAGTGTTCCAATTTGGATGTTGAATTATGCTGCTTTGAAGCTTTTCTGAATAAAGACTTTTCAGGGAAGAAAGGGAAAAGTCAAAACATAGTAGGAAACCTTGAATTGTTTAGAGGGAGAAGATAAGGGAAATAAGGACAAAAATATCCAAGACAACTGGGGTTTCAGAGCAGTATAGAAAGAGTAAAACACACACAAGTGAAAGCAAAATTCTTTTTAAAAAACAACTTTCCTCTGTGTTTAATATAGATTCACCACACTTTGTTACGATCAATACATAGTTTAAACTATTTAATATTTTGAAAATACACCATTTGTAAAAACCAAGTGTTTCTTTCAGTGTATGTATCTGTGTGAATATTGCACACATCTGCAGCACACGCCATGTCATTCCCAGCCAGAAAACATCCTGTGACTGTCTAGTCAGCTCACTCTTGTATTTAGGGGAGATATTGTTAGTGACCTCTAAGTAAGGTAATGAAGTGCAGGACCTTGACATTCTCTGATTAGCTTTTATCATATCTATAGCAAATGTACTCAGACAGCAAGCTATGAGGAGACTAAACCCTTTGCTCTATAAAACTATGAATCAAGCATCAGTGGATCATTTAAAACGCAAAATGCCACTTGTGGCAAACTTATGGACTCTTTATATAGCTCCCTTCCTTCCATACCAATCGGCATTATTAGATAAAATCGGAGATCAAACCTGCAACTGAGCCATCAGAGCAACTTTATTTTAGGTCTGATACTGTATACAAAAAATGTGATCATTCAGTAATGATAGTACCAATACCTGAAGCAACTGGGAACCAACCCTGTGCTCCACCAAGGATACTCTCCACACCCTGCATGATGTGACTTAGAATGACTAATTATCAGTGTTAATCAGTCATTGTATTGTAGAATGCAAAACTTTTATGTTTGAATATTTAGAATACAGTAAGTCTGAAGTGGGCCATACTGAGCTATCTTATTAAAATGAATAGCAGAGGGCTAGAATGTACTGTCAGCTTTCTGCTGTTAGCTGATAACATTTTTCAGGTTTTAAAGTAGACCTAGAGGTCAGTAACCTTCCATTGCTGCTCAGGCCTCAGGCTCTGCCCTCTCCCTCTCATGTAATGCCATAGAAGTTAATGGAGTTAGACCAAAGAAGAATTTAGTCTGTTTATTTTTCTTTTTCCCCCTACTGATCTAAAATTTACCAGCTCATATTAGAGTTGAATGTAAAACCTTTTGGCTAGCTCTGTCTATAACAAAGATGTATCTGGAAAAAAATATTTTTTAAAAAAATCTTAGAACGATAGGTATTAATTAAGGACCTGGGTTCTCTCATCCCATAAATCCTCAGCTAATTTTAGTTTGCAGGACAGTTTTTGGGTGTTTTTTTCTTTAAACTGATCCATTGTTGTGTTGTTTTTTAATTTAAAAAGTATAGTCTTTGTAAGAATAGCTGTGAAACAAATCCACATATCTGTTTCTCACATTGTGGAGAAAGTTCTTATTTGCAGATAGATATTTCATTTCCTGCATGAGAAACAGAAGCCTTTATAAAGGGGAAAATGCATCCCAGATGCAACTACACTATTGATCTAATGGAGCTTCACCAGCGTTTAATTTGTGACTTAATCCTGTCACACCATACTCATTTTTCTCTGTAGCCATGTAGACTGAGAATTTTCTAAGCAAGTGGGTCTCAGTGTAGTCCTGGGCATCCCATGCTGAGTCTCCATTATCAAAATGTTCAGAACTACCAGTTCTTGACATTAAAGGTCCCATCAGAGTTGATTAAAAGCAATTCCCCTTTACTCTATCCCCCAACAAACAGAAGTTAGTGAATTAAGTACTCATCCTGTAATAGCAATGATCACAAACAGCAGCACCAGAGACTCCAACACAGATATATATATATATATATTTTTAATAGTAGCTAATCCTCCCAAGACCTTTCATATGACTAATGGCCCTACTGACATTGCTGAAAGTCATCCTCACCAACCCTGTAACTTTTCTAAATTTAATTCATGTTGATGTGATACATCATGAGAAGTCAGTGGAGTTACATCAAGGATTAATCTGGCCCACATTCCTTTTGAGTTCCTGCTTGACCAAACTTAGAGGTCCACATTTTGTCCTCTGATTAAGTCATTTGGACCTAAGTGATTAGGGCTATAGAGACTGAAATTAATACTCCAGATTTTTCCTCAATTATACGAGTGCGGTATTGTTGGGTAAAATTTTGTTTAGTCATACCGATGCAGTCTTTGTTGATCCAAATTCTACTTTCAGTTACACGGATATAAAGATGGATCTCAAGAGGGTTGTTCAGCTTTACATGAATGTTATTCTTCAGCGTAACTAGCCCACAGACCCTTACCATTTAATTCTTATTAATATCAAAATTTCAGTTTGGCATTATTGTTGTATAGCTCCTTGATGTATGCATACCTTGTAGTCCTTGTCTTCCTTCTGTCTAATCCCAACTACTGACTTGGCGATAAATGAGATGTGTGCTCAAGGGTGGATGGAGGCTCTAGTCTCAGCCCTGAGTATTGGGTAGTGCATATCTGTGTTAACTCAGGAGCTCCAGGAAGAAATTGTGTCTCAGAAAAAGCACAGTACTTCTCCAGGCTCTCCTCTTGCACCAGGGAGAAGAGAGTGTAGCATATTCCCTGTCCTGCTGGCTGATATATGGATCATAGGTCTGGCCTCTCCCCATTTGCTTGTGGGGTGTGGTATTGAGCATGCAGCCCCTACTTTCCCTCCTGCGCTCAGAGCCACAATGCAGGAAGGTCCTAGGCTGCTGCACAAAGGGCTGGGATCTTACTTCTCCTTATGGCCCCATGCAACCTCATAGGACCAGGGCACAATTTAGCCTTGACTATGCAATGCAGACATTTTGAATTCTTTTCTACTGACTCTGAGCAAAGAGGCAATACTTGGGCTATTGAAAGGAAGTTTTAAAGCTGATTTTCCATGTTGTTTGTTATTCCTGGGGGCTTGTGAACAGCAGCCTTCATTTTTGTGGTTGTAGATCGCGTTGTTTAATTACAACGCAATGGGCTTTAGGGTATTTCAACTCTAAACCATTTGTACTTAACACTGTCTCTGAAATTATTGCTTAAATATACAAACAATGGGAAAAAGTTATAAATATTTGATCAAGTTGCCTTTGTTGAAGTGAAAGAGTGGTTACGGGGTAGTTCACATCAATAATGTATTAAACAAAGTGGAACTGTTAATTCTGATATTACATGTGGGTAAAATTACCAGCAATTCAAGACCAGATCAATAGCTAGATGAGCCTCTGTTACACTGAGATGATGACGTTGTTTACTCAAAATTGGATGGGTTTAGTGAACACTAAAAGCTAGTTAAATCCTGACATTGAGCATTTGTAAAACTCAGTCTTCTAATATCTCCTCCCTTCTCTGTCCTTCCTCATTAGGTCCCTTTGTCATCCCTAGTCCTGATTTCCTCTCTGTCTCCCCCATAAACAACCCTACCCATAGTCTAATCCCCCTATCCTCAGACTCTTTATACTCTCAAACCCTCCCCTCCCCTCAAAAAGTCTTAAATCTGCACACAACTGAATGGGACCATCTATCCTTAGCTGTCTGATCAGTGGTTACGCTGAGCTTCAGCCCCAGTCTCCAATCTGTGGTCTAACAGACTCCATTCTCACCCCTAACCACCACAGTCAGACTTACTTCCATTCTCATCATCCAGTCAATACACTCTTCCCTTACTCTTTAGCTTCTCCCACTCCATGCACACACTAATTCTCCAGGTCCACATACTGTATCATTCCTTTACCCATCACTCCCATCTCCACATACGAGAGGGCAGAGAAGGCAATAAGTGATAATTTTGAGAGCAATAAGACAGTTTGAGACTAGGTTGGTGGGAAATAGTAATTCTTAGTAGAGGTAGGTGAAGCATATAATGTATGGTGTGTGCAAGAAAATGCAATGCTGTCTCCCCTTAGTTTGGGTTTCTTTTAGCGGATATGCTTCAAAGCAACATTCCAATAATCTAGCTGAGTTGTTGATACTAAAATTTCAGGAAGGTCTCTGGTAAATCAGTGACTTGCTATGAATTTTTTTTTTGGGAGGGAGGGTCCTCATGATTCTTAGTAAGCAGTAATAATTTCTTAGAGACCAGACAAGACAAAGAAATAGATCCCCCTTAAAATTGGGGGGGAAAAATAGGTCATCGTAAGACTTCAGCCTTATTATTCTACAAAGCTCCTTTAAATAAAAAGTGATCGCTGTGAACATATTGATGTCTAGACAGCTTGGACCAAATTCATCCTTGATGTTACACCTAGGACAAATTTAGCTCAATATTTGTTATACATCAACTTGGCATTACAGGAATCAAATTAGGTTGATTGATGCTTCCTGTTGAAGATAAAATTTTCCAAGGCACTAATGCAAAATCCATTAGCACCCATAACCACATTTTGTGCCCTGTTAATGGTAAAGGGTCAGCCTTTTAGGTCTTGCCTCACTTGTTTGGATGGGACACTGAAGAACACTGCAGAAGATTGTAATTTTGGTGTTAGGAATGCTTGTTTTCCTCTTAGCTTTAACACTCTAGTTGCCCAAAAGCTTTGTGTAAATCTCTGCACTTAGATGATTATAGGTAGTTTAATGCTGTAAAACAGGACAGTAATCATAACATTCCCTAACTGAATTCTCTCTAAATCTGTGCCAGCAGGTTCTTGAGCATGCTGGATGACATAGGGGCTGACTGCTCTCATACTTACACCAGTGTTATTAGGAGTAATTCTGCTCAGTGAATATCCTGACATCAGTGTAAAACTGGGATGAAAGGAAAATCAGGCCCAACGTCTTTTAGTAACATGAGGTGCACTTCTGTGATATAACATAGGATAGCAAGCAAAGGATTACATGACAAAATAGGTCTCTGTGGAGGTAGGGTACTCTACCATCTGTAAAAAGAACTGTTAATATAAAACAGAAGATACCACACAGATTTGCTATCTTGAGATGGGGCCTGATCCAAAGTCTACTGAAGTCAATAGGAATCTTCCAATTTGACTTCAGTCAAGCCATGATCCAAAGCCCACTGTATAAATATTCATGACAGATAAACACACAGAATGGGATACATATTTTGTCAGTGTCCAAAGAGTTACAACAGTTACTTAGTAAGTAGGGTTAGCAACTGGAATGGAAGACACCTTGTATGGGGTGGCTTTTGGGCACTTTCCTATTAACATGCCTATTCTCTGACTGACCCCACATAACAGAGGTATGTAGAACTAAAGCATAAGTAAGGATTCGCTAACTAAATTAAGGATTCTCAATACAATGTTTGTGTCCTGATTTCTCAAGTTATAAAAATGTTATTCAAATAAGAATGGGCAAAATCTTGGGCACACAATCAGTGGGATTTCATATTTTTTGCTGTTTAATTTGTACCAAAAATTAGCTATCAAATACAGGACAAATTCAACTATCTACTGTGCTGTTTGACCCTAAGGAAATTTGAACAGTATGAAGAATAGAAAATATGTGAATTGGGCTATATTGTAACAAAGAAAAGCTAGCAAGGAGATGCAGTTTACACTAGCATGGAATTTAAGGCAAAACCAAATAGATTTCAAATCTTGCACAGCAAATGAACAATGGTGTATTCAAATGATCACACAGAAAACAAAATATTTTAACATTGGAAAATAAAGATGTAACTTGTCCTTGATGGGATCAAAGCACATGAATTATGTGGGGAGAAAAGAAAAGAATTAAGCCAAAATTTTCAAGTTTGGGTGCCTAATGTTAGGGCCTAAATCAGGGTTCTCAAACTGGGGGGTCAGAACCCCTCAGGGGTCACAAGGTTCTTACATGGGGGGTCACAAGCTGTCAGCCTTCACCCCAAACCCCACTTTGCCGCCAGCATTTATAATGGTGTTAAATATATAAAAAGTGTTTTTAATTTATAAGGAGGGGTCACACTCAGAGGCTTTCTATGTCAAAGGGGTCACCAGTACAAAAGTTTGAGACCCACTGGCTTAAATCCATACTTAGACATCAGTGCCAAGATGTTCAGAGCTGTGGCTTGCTTAGCACGTTTGAAAGTTGGACTTTTATTTAAGTATCTAGATATGGATTTAAGAACTAACTAGTGCTTAGATTTGAAAATTTGGACTGAATCTTTACATTTAAAAAATGTGATATGTACTACACTGTAAGAGTATGGGTATTAGGCTAAGGTTGAGATCCTCAAAAGTAATTACGTGCCTAGCCTAATGAAAATCAGGCACCTAAATACCTTTGAGGCTCTAGGCCTAAGTAACTATTTTCAGGTCAGTGTAGATGATGGGAGTGGACACCATATGTTCACATGTTGAAATCTAAGAACAAATCAAAACATCCTGTACATTTCAGTTTTGCAAAAAATACTCAAGTCCATTGTGCCTCATGAGTTATAATCTTCCAAAAGGAAGGGCTGCAAAAGAGAAAGTGATTAGTGACATGTCATTTACATTATTACATAGTAATAATTATAGGCCTGCTATTTACTAGGAATTTATAAATTGATTTATTCCTTCAAATGGGATTATCACTGATCTAATTTCAGTTCTTTATTAGCCCATCTGCCTGGCTGCACAGTACTGTGCAGGTCTCATGGTGGGGGGGACGACACAAAGTCTGCCAGAATCATGGCGATTTTATTTCTGCATCTTGCATTCTTAATAAGTACCAGAAATATTGAAGTTCTATAGATAGATGAATGAGTTAACTGTTTAACGTGTATTTATGTATCTCCATAGGTTAAAAGATTATTGCACGTTTACAAGAGGTTTTGCACATCACATTTAAGTAAAATATTTTATTCATAATTTCTAAAATCCCTTGTAGTCTTTTGCTGTTTTTAGTGGGTAGAGGAAGAGAATGTCTGCAAAACATCTGGAAAATTAAACTGTATGAGTTGGCAAGGTGCTGTATGGTCTGGGAGGTGGAATTTGGCCATCTGAGAAGAACCCAACAGGACATGTTCCTACTAATTCATAGATCTTCCGAGATCCACAGGGGATCACACAAACCCCAAGGCACCTTTGAAAGACTGGTACATCCTGAGTATCTTCTCTTATTGCTCCCCTGCCTGTACCTGGATGGATCCCCTTCGCAGTGGGGTTTGAAAGAAAAGTGAAAGAGTCCATGTAAATAATGCAGTTTGTCCAATAAAATCCAGACAGGTTTGTTTTGGGGATAGTGATGTGAAGAGGAGCTCTCCTAGTATCATGCTCCACCTCCAAACACAGAAAAGCTCCAGAAGCACAGAGCTCATGAGATTGGAGGGAGGGGCAAGAAGGCATATTGAGCTAGTCTTTCCTCCCTAGGACAGATTTCAGGCCAAAGGAACAGATTTCCTTCTTCTTTAATCCCCTCCATGGGAAAAAAGAATGGAGGAGCACGATATGACTTGTGTTATGTGTGCCATCGTCTAGCTCAGATTTTAGACAGTTTCAAAGCTGCCTAAGGGTGTCCAATTTGGCAGCTGGGATTATGGGCTTGGATTCTATCAGGATGGGAAATCAGAGTTGTTTTGCTAAGGAAATGGTAGAATTGAAGAAGTAGGAGAGACCAACCTTGCAGTGGAGGAGCTCACCTTGGCTGCAGGACTTCCACCATAGAGACTCAGTTGTTCAAGAGTGGGAGCTGAGGAAGTGGATGTTAGAGATGAGCCAAGGCTGGGGTGGGGTGAGGTGTGGTGTGACCTTAAAGGGCATTTGAGAAACGTTTGTTGTTTCAATCAGATATTGCTTGTCCGCTAAATTTTGCGGTTCTTGTACAATCCTCACTGATAAAGCTTAATGTTTTTCCAGTCTAAAGGTGGGTATGATGGTTGAGCACTGGGCAGCTTTCTGAATGAGTACTGTATATTAAGGACTCCATTCACTTTCCAACGAACCACACCAGGCAAATCCGTATTTTCAAGAACAATGTGCAGCCATATTTCAGGATTCTCAAGGAGCATCTTTTTGAGAAGAGGAAACGATCCAGTATTTTAATGCATTGTCTTGCCTATCTGTCACTGTCAGTTAAAATCCCAGATATCTGTGTTGAACTTTGCAACTATTCTGTAATTAGAAGGGATCACTAAATACATTGTAACTGAGTAATAGGATCAAGAAATTAGATGACAGTTTCTAATCAGAGAAGTGAAGTTCTGAAACAGCCTTTCAAGGAGAGGAGTGAGGCAAAACACCTAAACTGGTTTCAAGACTGAGCTCAATACATTTATGGAGGGGATGGAATGACAAGATTGCCTACAGTGGCATACATGTGATTGCTAGTAGTAAATATCTCCAGCAGCCAGAGATTGGACACTAGAGGGGGAAGGCTTTGAGTAACTACAGTGAATTCTTTCCCAGGTGTCTGGCTGGTACATCTCGCCATGCTCAAGGTCTAACTGATCACCATATTTGGGGTTGGGGAGGAATTCCTCCCCCGAGGAATGAAATGCATTCTTCAAGAGCAGCATACTCCAGAATTTTCTTGTAACACCACTGAAGTTTCTAGGACTTACCACTTGGAAGGCGGATGAGGCAGCAAAGAATTTTACTATAGCATTGGTGTTCGGTTAGCCTGAACACTGGGCCATGAACAAAGAAATCCTGAATTTTAATCCCCGCTCTGTCACTGACTCACTATGTAGCCGGTGCGGGGGAAGAAGAGCACAAAAACACACCAGTCTCCTGTGCCTCCTTTCCCCTCCCACGCCCATTTCCCCATCTGTAAAGTGGGAATGATAATACTTATCTACTGCATAGTGCTGTTGTGGGGATTAAAAAGTTAATGTTGGGGCAGAGCTTTTAAAATATGAAGCACCTTATAAATATCACACAGTACTAGCAGCAGCGTGTACTAAGATTGCCATACCTGCTGCCAAAATGTGTAATTAATAGGTTATACAATAGATTTCTCCTTGAATTAATAGTGGTGACACAAACACACTGCAGACATTCGCAGCACACACTCTTTCTGATGGTCTATTATGTAACATTTCACTCATCTTAACTTCCATCTCCTCACCCTTTTCCATCCCAACGCAATGGCTATTACTCTGCTGATATTTAACAAACCAGTTTTTCCAATTTGCTTTGTTGTGCAAAGTGTTTAGGCTGGTGTTGGTTTGTTTTATTTGGTAGTGTCTGTCGTAATGCAGAAGTCAAGCAATAGATTGATTTTTTTCCCCCACCAACTGTGAAATATAACAGAAGAACCTACTGCACTAGGGTAAACGTTAGAAGGCTATTGAATGATTTACAGCATAAATCTTAACCCCACACATAGCAAAATTCAGTTTATCCACCAGCCACCAATGTCTCCCCATCTTAATACAACATATACTTGGGCTTCTCATCTTACATGCAATGCTGAATTCAGAAAGACTCATTGCTTTTATACTTTTTGCCGTTTTCCCTGTAGCTGGAAAATACATATAGCAGATACCAAACACACAACATCAATGTAATCTACTTTTCATCTTAGTCAGTATAAAATTTGAGATGAGTAAAGTATAATCCATATTTTGATAAAGTGGTATGGCTGGTACTGCATTCCTTGGCATCACTATGAGCATGCGGGTTGCAGAATCAGGTCTTGAGACACAGGAGTACACAGAAGTAGGGTTTTTTCTCCCCAGAATACTGAAGTATTGCTTAAATATTGGTGAGAGTCCTGTAAAGGACCTCACTAGAGTACAGCACGTTTCTTAACTATTATCACTTATTACTAATATACTTACAGCTTTCGTTGTGTGAATGATGCTTTTAAAGTATTGAAGTGCTGTAGATATGTGTTTTCAGAAATACAGACAAGTGAACTGGGAGCATGGTTAAGTCAGGAGGCTAAGAGTCAAGAGTGTGGTGTTTTCTCAGTTCTGCCACTTATTCACCAGTGATCTTGTTCAAGTCCTAGCCCATCTTTATCTCACTTTCTCCCTCTGTAGAAGGAGTATTATGTTGTCTCATCCAGATGTTGTGAGTTTTTACAAAGCACTTTAAGCTCCTTTCATAGATGCTGTTGAAGTGTAATGTATTATCTATTTTCCTGAATTTATTTTATATTGAAAGCACTACCGTGGAGAATGCTCCTTACTATGTGTTTGTAAAGAACACTGTACATTTCTCCTCCCACATTTATTATTTTAATAACCTGAACAAGTATCTCTCTGGTTTCAGAGTAGCAGCCGTGGTAGTCTATCTGAAAAAAGAAAAGGAGGACTTGTAGCACCTTAGAGACTAACAAATTTATTTGAGCATAAGCTTTCGTGAGCTACAGCTCACTTCATCGGATGCATGTAGCTCACGAAAGCTTATGCTCAAATAAATTTGTTAGTCTCTAAGGTGCTACAAGTCCTCCTTTTCTTTTTTCTGAAATGATTGTTTTCTTACTGCAAGGTGAGAGATTTCAATATTGGAAAAAATGAGAAATGTGTAAAAGCTTCTTGATAAAAGTCAGGTGAAACAGTAGACTGATTAATTAAACTAGACCTATTGTTAATGAGGTGGCTCAGTTCTTAGTTCATATTAGTTAACATCCTAAAAAGAGTATGCAGTAATCCTAAATCATCAGGGCAGAAAAGAGGAATAATTAGACTATCCTTATTTGGTAATGTGAAGTATAAGCTAAGCCCTAAGTTGGAAGCTGAAACCAAGTTCATTTCTGTGTAAATATGTGGATGGCATCAAATTGCTACCCTACTTTCCCAAGCTTCTTACTTTTATGAATCAGCTGGAAGGTATTTAAATAGGAGTTATGCTCTGTGTGTTACAAGACTGCACAGAGTAATTGGGAAAAGGTGTTATAGAAAAATAACTAAGCAGATAAAAAAAGTTGGAAATATACTAAGTGCTTCATTTTCTTTTTTAGAAAGACTAACAAAAGGTGCGTTATTGCCAACAATGTGCATTGAGCAAAACAAAAACTGTAACAATCTGCAATTTAAAAAACCCAAATCTTAAAAAGCCACCTGACCAGTATATTTAATACAGCTAAAAGATATAACAATCAAATCAGTTTATTACATTTCTAGTCTGGGTCATCTAAACAGAAAAGGAGGACATGGTTAACCAAGATGCCTGTGAGCCTTTGTTCTCCCTTTGCCTCTCACTACCTCCCCTTCCCTCCTTCCCTCCCCCCCCAAAAAATTTTAAAAAAAGTTCCTTAGAAGGCTTAGAATACTTACAATTTGAAATGACAGTTTTAATGCTTCTGTCTCACTGAGTATTTGACAGATTTCTAATGCTTTCCCCGCAAAGCTCAGCTACTGTCATGTTCTCACAGCTCAGTTTTCCCACCAACTTACCCCGTTTCATAAATGGGCAAAACATACACGGAGCATAGATCTTATCCATATTTTCACTGTGAAAATTGGATCCAAATCTCTTCTGAATCTAGTGTTCTTTTTTCTGTAGCCTGGCATTGTGTTCAGGGGCACCCTGGCAAGCAATTTCTTATGCACAATTCTCAGAACCCTCTCTGTAATGCCCTATCATTTAGTTATGGTCTCCAAGACATTTTTACATTATACTTGCTTTGATTTCAAACACAAAGGGCCCATATTACGTGTATGTGCTGGTTGCTTTGTACCACTCCATAACTAGGTAGTTAAGATGAGTTTATGGATACTCATCATTACTAGAGTGATGCAAAGCTGGCACAGCTTACTTCAGATCAGTGATTCTCAACCAGGGGAACACAGAGGTACACAGAGGTCTCCCAGGGGGTACATCAACTCATCTAGATATTTGCCTAGTTTTACAACAGGCTACATAAAAAGCACTAGCAAAGTCAGTACAAACTAAAATTTCATACCATGACTTGTTTATACTGCTCTACATACAGTACACCGGAAATGTAAATACAATATTTATACTCCAATTGATTTATTTTATCATTATATGGTAAAAATGACAGGGTCAGCAATTTTTCAGTAATAGTGTGCTGTGACACGTGTCTTTTTAGGTCTGATTTTATAAGAAAGTAGTTTAAGTGAGGTGTAACTTGGGGGTACACATGAAAAAGAGATAGGACTCCTGAAAGGGACAGAGTCTGGAAAAAGAAAAGGAGTACTTGTGGCACCTTAGAGACTAACCAATTTATTTGAGCATAAGCTTTCGTGAGGTACAGCTCACTTCATCGGATGCATACTGTGGAAAGTTTAGAAGATATTATATACACACAAAGCATGAAAAAATACCTCCTCCCACCCCACTCTCCTGCTGGTAATAGCTTATCTAAAGTGATCACTCTCCTTCCAACGTGTATGATAATCAAGTTGGGCCATAACCTGGATTTGTGCTGGAAATGGCCCAACTTGATCATCATACACGTTGGAAGGAGAGTGATCACTTTAGATAAGCTATTACCAGCAGGAGAGTGGGGTGGGAGGAGGTATTGTTTCATGCTTTGTGTGTATATAATATCTTCTAAACTTTCCACAGTATGCATCCGATGAAGTGAGCTGTAGCTCACGAAAGCTTATGCTCAAATAAATTGGTTAGTCTCTAAGGTGCCACAAGTACTCCTTTTCTTTTTGCGAATACAGACTAACACGGCTGTTACTCTGAAAAGAGTCTGGAAAGGTTGAGAGCCAGTGCTTTAGATGGTGTCTATCCCCTACAGCTTCCCGTTACATGTCAGACTTCCCCGTGCCTTTTTCACCTAGACTAAATTTTTCTCTTGATACAACTTCCTTTAAAAGCTTGACTAGATTCTCTAGATTGTCTCTCACAGCCATGTAATAGAGAAGGCCTAAACTGAAAAGCTTTGCTGAGTTGTGGGGTTGTGAGTTTGCTGAGTTGTGTCTCCAGCTACTGTTTATTATCAGTTTCACTTACATTTTTTACCACCACAGGTGCAGCTTAATTCCCATACACATTCTCATTTTGTGTGAAAGTGAGTTATTGCTTAGAAGTCTGTTGGGATATGACTGGTCCATCTGGAGAACTTTTTTGAGAAGCAGCTTCTCAGCTTTTACTCAGCTTGATAGTATCTCTGTTGTTGCAATGGAAGGATCAGGAAGAGGGCAAGGAAACAACCCTTTCACAGAAAGCAGAGTAGTTTATGAACAGTTGTGGGAAAGGCAAAAATATTCAGATAGTCTTAAATATAGACCAGAGAGAGGGTATAAGGAATGGCAATAAGGAATAATGTGTTTGTGAAACACCTCAACAAGAATGCTCAAAAAGATAGAGAAAAAGAAAAGATAGAAATTTTTTTGGTGGGAGGATTACCCTATGGTTAAGGGAAGGGACTAAAAGTCAGAGGTTTAAGGTGTCAAAAGCTAGTAATACCACTATAGACACAACATTCTCTGTACATTGACACAAGATATTTCTGATAGGGCTGTCAATCACGCTTAACTCAAAAAAAATCAATCACAATTAATCAGTTTTAATCACACTGCTAAGGAGTAGAATACCAATTGAAATTTAGTATTTTTGGATTTTTTTCTACATTTTCAAATATATTCATTTCAATTACAACACAGAATACAGTGTAACTCACTCATTTTTACAGTGCAAATATCTGTAATAAAAGAAAAGTATTTTTCAATTAATCTCTTTATCGTGAAAGGGCAACTTACAAATATAGTTTTGTCACATAACTGCACTCAAAAACAAAACAATGTACAACTTTAGAGCCTACAAGTCCACTTAGTCCTACTTGTTCAGCAATCGTTAAGACAAAAAAGTTTATATTTATGGGAGATAATGCTGCCCACTTATTTACAGCATCTCCAGAAAGTGAGAACAGGAGTTTGCATGGCACTTTTGTAGTTGGCATTGCAAGATATTTACATGCCAGGTGCGCTAAACATTCATATGGCCATTCATGTTTCAGCCACCATTCCAGAGGACATTCTTCCATGCCGATGCTGCTCGTTAAAAAAATAATGCGTTAATTAAATTTGTGACTGAACGCCTGGGGGGAGAATTGTATGCCTCCTCCTCTGTTTTACCCACGTTCTGCCATATATTTCATGTTATAGCAGTCTCGGATGATGACCCAGCACATGTTGTTCATTTTAAGAACACTTTCACTGCAGATGTGACAAAACGCAAAGAAGGTACCAATGTGAGATTTCTAAAGATTGCTACAGCATTTGGCCCAAGGTTTAAGAATCTTAAGTGCCTTCCAAAATCTGAGGGGTATGAGGTGTGGCGCATGCTTTCAGATGTCTTAAAAGAGCAACAGTCCAGCTCGGAAACTACAGAACCCGAACCACCAAAAAAGAAAAATCCACCTTCTGCTGGTGGCATCAACTCAACTGACAAAAGTGAACATGCATCGGTTCACACTGCTTTGGATTGTTCTCGAGTAGAACCAGTCGTCAGCATGGACACATGTCCTCTGGAATGGTGGTTGAAGCATGAAGGGACATAGGAATCTTTAGCGCATCTGGCACATAAATAACTTGTGATGCCGGCTACAAAAGAGCCATGCGAATGCCTGTTCTCACTTTCTGGTGACCCTGTAAGCAAGAAGTTTCTGGGTAAGTTTAGAAGGGATACACAGCAGGTATATAGAAAAACAAACATCAGAATATGTGAATCTAAATATTCATTGAGGCAAGAGCACACTTGTGTTAAAGGTCTGCAGCTTTAGCACTACAGCTGGTCTGCATCATCCTCGCATCTGAGAGCATGACCACGGCCTACGTTGGGCCCAGGTCTGCTGGCATACATGCAAGACACCCTATGATTCTCTAGACCAAAGCAGAGACCCTCCTGCAGCAAGTCAAATTCTTAACAAAAACATGTGGTAAAAGGAATATGACAGTTGAAAATTGTTTATATACTGGGCAGCATACCGATAATATAAACCTCCCAAACAAGATTTACATTATGTAGTAGTGTGCTTTTGCGTTCTCTTACAACTAGGTAAGAGATAGCTCCTTGTTGATTATTCTGATTTCCTCCAGTCCTCCTGCCTCAAAAAAATAAATTCTAGTTTGTCTGTCAAATTAAAATGGGGCATATGAATATTCTTCTGCTTGTTCTTCATCTACTGTCTTTTTAATTAACATACTCCACTGACAGTTGATACATCTATATTATAATGTAGACTTATATTTTAAATACTTTTAAATAAGATTATAGAAAAGGGATTTCACACAAACTTGTGGAAATATGGCCACCTTATCATCAACCTGCACTTGAAGGGAGAGCAGATGAACATACAGTTCAAATAAGAAGTATAATGAAAGGGACAATACAACTTCAAAAAAAATTGCTGTGGATGAGAAAAGATCAGAGTTGACCTATGGACATTAAAGAAAATATCCATAAGAACTTATCTGTATGTGTTTGAAGGTTATACAGCGTGTTATACAGCTTTTAATGTAGTATTGATTCACAATTTTCTGCTGCAGGAGATGAGTATGATATATGTGCCATTTGTCTGGATGAATATGAGGATGGAGACAAGCTCAGAATCCTTCCATGCTCTCATGGTAAGCAGCTGTATATTGGTTTGTAATATTTTAATTATAAGAGTTATTTAAAGAAAATATTTGTGTCCAAAACAGCAATGAATTTACTGATTTATAAAGGTAGCCTCTCTAATATGGCCCAGAGTCTACATACAGAGTCTACAATGGGATTAAAAACAGACAATTTTGGCTTCTAAACAGTAACAAGAGAAGGATAATCATAATGAGAACACAGCTAATCATTCAACCAATGAGTCCACCTTCCTTCAGTCAAATGCCCAGGAGAAAATATGGGCCTGACATTGGTGCCCTGAAGATCAAATTGTGTGTCGGTTCAGTGGAAAAGTGCATTCCAGAGTATGTTGCCACCAGTCCTTAGATTTAAATGTCTGGGAACTGTTAGCTCAGCTGATCTCTACTGCCACAGCAACCTGGAGAGTGTGTCTGATGAGTAGCCTGGATATAAACCAATTTGCACCTGGAAGCCAGTTCTCTGCTTGGAGAGCTGCAATATGTAAGGTGTAATAGGTTCCCTGTGACCAGTTCTGCCTAACTGAGCCAGCCATGTTGTGCAATCCAATCGAAAGGATTGCAAAGTCTAACCAGACACAGGTAAAAAATAGGTATTTTTGGCTATCCACACCAACTAGAAATCCAGGAGCAATCAGGGGCCCAAAACCTCCCCCAAATTGTTAACATCTTGGACAAAGGTTGAACAAACCCGCTAACAAAAAAGAGTCAGGAACCATCCCTACTATATACTCTTATGATCCTTCCTTCAGTCCACTAGTCACATCTTGTCTGGACTGAGCCAGAGTCAGCCTGCTCTCAATGTCACACCCTCACCAGGCACTGCAAGAGTACCATCAGGTCAGATGAAAATGAGATCTCTGATGACAGTGCAAGCTCAAACCATCTCACTGTCTCACATAGTGGCCTCACATACACACTGAACAGAATGGGTGACTAAATAGGGTTTTGTAGAATTCCATACAAAAGAAACTTGAGGGCAGACAGACAGACAAATGACTGGGACTTCTCAGAAAGAAAGAACAGAAACATGGCATCTACCCTAGATGAGGGCCACAAAGTTAACCAAATCTTACTGTCAAATGTTACTGACAGATGTAGAAATCATCATGAACACTTGTCCTAGGAAAACATGTTAATTACTATATGTTAAACATGACTTTATACATAGTATAGAAAGGGATACACCATGTTTAAAAATATTAGTTGGTCATGGTTAACCGTAGAGTTCCTAACCAGCTAACACCTGTCCTGGTCCACACTTTGTGCTAGGTTGTGTTGAAGATCATGTTAATTAAGACATTTTCAAACGTGAATCATTATCTCAGTTTAGATAAGGCCATTGAGATCAGTACAGTTGCTGTACCAAATCTAGCCCGAATACCAGACTAAGATCAAGGAGATTTGAGGACTCCAGTAGACTCCAGTGAAAATAGCCTTGCCACAACCTTCTCAGGAAAAAAAGATTTCCAGTATCAGAAACTTCTTGAGTAAAGGTCAAATGATTATTCACTTGAGGGAAGTGGATACTCTCCCTGCCCATAGGGTCCAACAATGGTTATTATTATTTGTATTATACTAGTGTTCAGAGGCTCCTGTTAGGATCAGGACCCCACTGTGCTAGGTGTTGTCCAAAGGTAGACATGACCCATATCCCAACTGGTTTATAGTAACCAACGTTCTCTGAAGAGGGTCTGAAGAGTTTCACTCACCGCAAGTGGCACCGCCTTGGGGCTCATCTGGGGATTGGCTCTTGAGCAGTCAGGTGTCCTCTCCTTTGCTTTCTCGCCCTGTGGTCTCTATCTGGACTCAGTTGCTCCCCACAGCTAGATGAGTGGTTCTGAAACTTTTGTACTGGTGACCCCTTTCACATAGCAAGCCTCTGAGTGCACACCCCCCCCCATAAATTAAAAACCCACTTTTATATATAACACACCATTCTAAATGCTGGAGGCAAAGCGGAGTTTGGGATGGAGGCTGACAGTTCGTGACCCCCTGAGCTTTGAGAACTCCTGAGCTAGATCATTATATTCTCCCCTTCCAGGATATCAAAGTCCCACTGGACAAACTGCCTCAGGCAATCTTTTGATCCACTACCCAGTTTGTACTGCTTTTCCAATGGCTGGTAAGGGAACCTGGACTACCCACTATTCTAGGTTCCAGCCCACATACACTCTGGCCAGCAACCACAGTCTGCTTAAGCTCTGACCCTCTTGCTGTTTCTCTGGGCTCTTTTCTGCCTGCCTGCCTTCCTTCCTTATCTCCTAGCCCACCTCTGCATCACCACTGGAGCTTCCTCTGTTCCCTGTGGCTACTTCACTCCTTCTGGAGTTCTTGCCAGAGTCTATAATCCAAGGCAGGATCCCATGGCCTACTCTCCCCCTAGATCACTTCCACCTTGTACCTAGCCACAGCCACCTTCCCTTCTCTCTAGGGAGGGACTGCAGAGCTCCTCCCAACAGCCCCTTCCTGCCTTTATAAAAGCTCAGCCTGCCCCAGCCAGCTGGCTTTCATCATCAGTTAATCTTTATTAGTCCCTGCCTCTCCTCCAGGTGCAGCCTATAAAGTTAAGTGGCCCGTTTTTCCCAGTCAGGCATTGTGTGGGGTTGACACCCAATCACAAGGTCTTTTAAAATCAGCATTATTTAACACAAAACTGTAACACAAAATTATAACTTAACAAGAGTAACCTCAGACTGTCATTTTTACTTAGCAACTGACATACCTGTTTTGTTTCCTGACAGCATATCATTGCAAGTGTGTGGACCCATGGCTGACTAAAACCAAGAAAACATGCCCTGTGTGTAAGCAGAAAGTGGTCCCTTCTCAAGGGGATTCAGACTCTGAAACAGACAGCAGTCAAGAAGAGAATGAAGTCTCTGAAAACACCCCTTTGCTTCGACCATTAGCTTCAGTTAGCACTCAGTCATTTGGGGCTTTATCAGAGTCTCATTCCCATCAAAACGTGACTGAATCTTCAGAATATGAGGAAGACGACAATGAGGATATTGATAGTAGTGATGCAGAGGATGGAGTGAATGAAGAGAGTGTAGTGGTTCAACTACAGCCCAATGATGAAAGGGATCATAGGGTGGCAAATACAGTTTGAGCTTCAAGACTGCTAGTGATCAATCTCATAAGAACAAAACTGTTCATAAAGCTATACTTTACATACACTTATATAGGGAATACATTCTATTTGGTGGCCTCTTTGGTTACTTCAATAGATGCAGCTCTTCATGTAGTGTTCTATGGTTTGATCATATTACAGACAGATTTTTTTGGTTCAGTTATTCATTCACATATTTATCTTTTCAAAATGAACAGTTTAACTGGACTTCACAATACTAATGAATAATGCCAGGAGTCTCCATCAGTAGGGATATCACAGTAAACCAGAGACTCTACTTTAAATGTCAGTATCTTGTTGAAATGGGATATAGCCAAGAAAGTAGATTTTTTTCCCCGATTACAGCTTGTAGGCAACATTGGCTTATACTGATAGCAATATTTATTAAACATATGGTAAGCGCTACCCCTCCAACCTAATCAAAAATGTATATGGTTCCTGTGTCTCTGGGGTTTTCCCAAAACTGCCACCACTACTGAAAGAAAGAGGTAGAACTGTTCAGTATTCTTTTAGCAAGCAGATCAAAAAGCAGGGAAACTGATGCTTTAATCTTGACAGCAGTGATTCTGCTACTTTTCCAAGTAATCCTGTTGAGCTTGCAAGAGCAGTTTAAGGTTGTGAAGGAAATTTCAGAATCAGTTAGGTTTAAAATAGCTCACACAAAAAGATTCATAATGAACATCTTATTAATCGGCCCCATTTGCTGATAGCAGCTAAACTAATTTCCTATAACAATAATGCAGGGGCTGGGAGTGACCAAAACAGCAAGGCAAGCAAAGCTGTATATAGAAATACTGAATTGTAGTAACTGTTCTATTGATCCTCACATCATATACCTCTAAATAAGGAGCATTTTATGCTGCATTAGTCTGCTAACCTATGTACATAGATAAATTGTTTTTTCAAGTATTTGATTTTAAAATGAGTGGTTATAAATATTTAACAGAACTCTGTACTTACCAGTGTATCATGAAAACCTAAATTATATATAATGTCATTATAACTGTGTATAATCAAAATGCAAAGATTTTTTATATGGCCTTGTATAAGGGGGATTTGAAAGAATGTTAATAAACATGTTTTCCACTTTAAGTACTAGCAGGAATTTATTAAACTGTCACATTGCATACATGCTGCCTTTTATTTATAATATAATTAAGGCCAAAGAATGATGGTAAGGTTATGTACTTAAAAAGAACCAGGAAACGCAAATGTTAGGGTTCCCATAACATTAACTCACCTACATTGCACCAAAGGTATAGCACAGGATACAAAAAACAGTATAGTGATCAACATTATGTGCACTGTAAGTGTGATAATGTTTCATAGAGAACTTTAACTTTTGTATCACTCCCTTGTTTAAATTTGTGATCTTAAAGCTGCACCAACGTAGATTTTTGGCGTGTAATTTTCAGGAAAAATAAAAGATGGAGAAAAGAAAGCCTATGCCATTAATCACTCCTACTCCCCAGGCTGGCCCCTTAAAGCCAGCAGAGTCTATATTTGTGAATTGGTAACCAAATACCCAAAGCCTGGATTGAAGAGATTCCTGGTGAGGCCCCACTGCTTTCACAGCTTTGATGCACAGTGCAGTCACTCCTCCCTTGCCTACCACCTGGAAAAGGAAGTCATTTCTGCTGGAGAGGTGTATTAGCAGTTAGGGAAGGTTACTGCACACTACTGGAGGAAGTCAGACTTAACAGGTTGTGGGGGCTTGGGAGGAGTTGTAGATGAACAATGGTGTCTCTCAGTCCCTCACACCCCTAGGCATCCCTGGTGAGGTCAAGCAGAATGTAAGGCTTATCCTGTATATCATCACCATGCACTCACCCAGATGCAATTTTTAAGTGTAAATGTTATTTTCACTTTCAAAGTAAGCCGTGCAGTTATTCTTCAGTAAAGTCCAGGCACACGCCTCGTTTGAAGACAGAGGTTCAGGAAAAATATAATTTAAAATCAACTGTCTTTTTTCCATGCAAAAAATTTAAAAGAGCTTAACAAACTCTTGCCTCAAACAGCTGGCGTGTAGTAGGCTGCCTGATTGGCTACCCCACCTGATTGGTTGGAAGAGTCACCACACTGGTTCCTTAGCTCAGCAGCAGTTCAGTTGGCTGCTCAAAGCAATTAACTACAGTTGCATAGTAGCTGGTTGTTCCCAGCCCTGTTCCTGCCTTGCCTTGCCTTGCCTTGCCTTGCGCCAAGTCCTGAATTTTGGCTCTGACCCTTGACTCTGGCAGCCAACTCCTGTTGTAACCACTGGCCATGACCTACCAGAGTCCTAGTCACCCACCAGTTAGACCAGGCTTATAGAACCTCCAAATGTGAGCAAAGGGATATTTTTTGGATGGAAGGTAGTGAAATTTTGTCTGAAACTCATGTAAGGACCAATGTTAACTCCAGTGTAGATATACCCATTCACTGATAGATCCTCCTCCCTTCAGAAGTAAGAGCAATCCAAGCCTACAGCAAAGGAAAAGTATAGAGTTGTCTTCAAAGTTTTGAAATGTGATATACATGAAGCAAAACAATTCTACCACTCTGTTTATACTACCATGTACAGCTGGCTCCCATCTTTGATGAGCATTTGTTTAAATTATGCCTATCAAATCCAAAGCCAGCTCCAGTTGCCCTCAAAAAATAGAAGTTAATGGTTTAAGATATAGCTATATTTTGACTACTTGTTTAAAAAAGCATGTCAGCCTTCATGAAGTCATAAGTCATTCTTGAAGTTAATGTGGTAAAGTAAATGTAAAGTTCATACATTCGAAAGCATTTGCAGCTGTTTCAGCACAAGATAGTGTAGGCACATTCTGCAACTATCTGAAGATTAATAGAACTATTTGTGTAGCGCAAGTATAAACAGCTCTTTACAAAAGCCTAGCAAGGGGTCTGTTTCGGTTACGGTGACCAGATGTCCCGATTTTATAGGGCCAGTCCCGATATTTGGGAATTTTTCTTATATAGGCATCTATTACCTCTCACCCCCTGTCCTGATTTTTCACACTTTCTATCTGGTCACCCTAGTTTTGGTGGCTCCTGGAATGGGAGAAAGCAAAAGGACAGGAGGGGATAGGTCCTATGAGATTTCCAGTCCTCCCAGAACTTATAGGGTAAGCTTGAGGTCTCATAGGATTTGGCATGTAATTTGTACCCATAAGATCTTGCAGGAACAAGTGCAAGATTTGGAGCCATAGGCTCAGAGCCACTTCCTTCCTGTTTGCTGGTTTCCAGCAGTCAATCCACCCTTCATCTGGGGTAGCCTCTGTGGGGTCTGGCACTTCCTCCTTCTACTCACTGCAGATGGGCCAGCAGTTGTGCGAGGTGGCAGGACCAATCCCTGATGGCTTTACCTTAAAGTGATTAACTTTTGAGGCTACCCATGTGGAGCTGTTCAGGGGGTATGTCCTGGGCCATGGTAAGGGCTGCCTGCTCTCCCCTCTGGGCCCTGTGGGGGTTAGGAGCCCTGGTGGGGTATTCTGGCTACCTCGGGCTGTGGGCCATGCCCATGAGGGGCTGTTTGCTGCCTTGCAGGACTTGAATTGGTGGCGGCAGCAGCTGTTGGATGTATGCTTCACTCCAGCGGGACGCTGCCCCAGGAGCGAGTCCCATGTGCCCTCCTGGCTGCAGGGTGGAATTCACCTGGTGATTCTGCCTTTTTGTTCTAATCTAGTTGGTTCTTACCCTGGGCCCATTACTGCTCCAGTGGGGCAGTGGTGGATGGATTGATTATCCTGGTCTGGGACTAACATGCCCTGGCTTGTTCCTTGCTCCTGGTACAGAGCCCCTTTCTGTCTGAGCATTCCCCATACTTAAGGTCTCCCCTTAATCGCTCGTGCGGCCCTAGCCATACTTGCAGCCTAAATCTAACTTACATAGAAACTGGCACTGTTGGAAACCTCCAGTCACTGGCAATAGCTGGTATTTCCAGGGTTGGTCCTGCTGGTGACTTGGTCCCTCTGAGCTGTGGCCAGCAAGACTGATACAATCAGACGCTTAGTGAGGACTCTCCATTTCCACTAGAAATATAGACTTGAGATCCTTTCCTACAGCAGTTTAATGGGTTAAAGGTCTGCTTTAAACTGATGCACTTTAGTTAGAGGTTTACACACTTATGTAGTTACAACATTAGGGCAAACATCCTTAAGATAGTTAGGCCCTTAGACTGCAGAGCATAGTGTGTTCATAACTGTCCGCTGAGTTCTCGTGAACTTGGGTGTTCGTTCCCATAACTCCTACAACACTTACAGCATGAAGGTTATAAAAGCTGCTCCCCTGCCCTGTCCCCACCCTCCCACAAACAAACAACAATAACAAAAAAGTGAGCCTGTTTCCTCTTTATCTCTGCTCCTCCTGCAAGAGTCTTTGTCCATGAGAATGCATCCTTTTAAATTCTAATTTATAAGCTGCAGGAAGACAATCCTCTGCCATTGGAAGGCAAATGACTACTCCCACCACACCTTGCTGAGCTCTCACCCCTCCTAATGGAAGCCAAGACAATGGTGTAGGAGTAGATCATCTGGTGAAAGATCTAGAAAAGCCCTGTGACCCATGCATTGAGCAAACACTGGATGAGATGTGGGAAGGGTTATGTGAGGCTGTGCAGAACTGATCTGGTTGTTAGCTTAATTCAGTGTGTGAAATGTCTCAGCAGAAACATTCCCTTACTTTCCCCTCCAGTGTACCCTTGCTTACAGAGCTAAAGCAACTCTGCTTGTAAAGTAAGGCGCCACCTCTTTGCTAGAATCTCTGCCATGTTAGGGATATGGATAAACAGGGTAGCCCCAATGTTCTGTCCCTCTGTGCTCATGAGACTGTGCCATGTCCCCAACGCAGGATTC
This sequence comes from Lepidochelys kempii, assembly GCF_965140285.1. NCBI lineage: Eukaryota > Metazoa > Chordata > Testudines > Cheloniidae > Lepidochelys > Lepidochelys kempii. Next base: position 28,181,951 of record NC_136388.1, on the reverse strand, counting down.
AGCCTTCAGCTTTGCATGGCGGCAGTCTGGTCTGTTAAATGGGAGAATCCAATGGCAGCTCTGCTGACCCCCCTGGCCTAACTGGAGCTCTAAGAAAAGGCTGTAGTGTAGGTGGGAGCTTAAGCCTCTTTGCCAGCCAATGCCTGGATTTAAACATTTTATTAAAGCCAATGTTAAAAAAGATTATATAATACATAGATTGAGGAAAGATTGTCTGTACATCTGGGCATAGTGCTGAGATTATCCGCAAATACAAAGTTTGTTTTTAAAGTCATAAGATACATATAGTGCATAATCAGCAATAACCCAAATTTAGGTGAATGAATTTCAGAATACAGTTTAGATATTTAGCCTCCGTGCATTCGGGTACATTACTCATGAAAAAAGCTAAACAGAGAGTTGGTGGCGGAAAGCAAAATATATCAATGAGTGAAAATTGTCCCTAAGTAATTGAGAATTTAGGATAGGTTGTCCATTTAGAGAAAAAACAGTCCATCAGGAAAGTATTTGAGTTACTTTTCTGACTGCGCTTATTACACTGCCTTACAGTATGTCCATCTCTGTGCTTGCATACCAGTCCTGCTCAAGCACATCAATCAGTGACAGTGCAGGATTCTTCCAATCAGATGGGTGTTTCATGGAACCACAGACTGACTACAGTGTGAATGCACCACTCATGTGCTGGAAGACCTGAACATTAATTCCCAGATTCCTGAATGGGGGAAATGGCTCAACACTGGAATTTCTTCCACGTCTCTCTCCCTGTGTGCCCTCAAGTGGGCATGGGGAGTGCAGCTCAGGTGCTGAGCTGAGCAGAGCCCCTCTTACCCCAAATGGCCCATGCTTGTGCAAGGTGCATTGTGCTCTGAACAGAGGCTTGTATGTCTTTGTCCTCCCTGACAGGAAATGGAATGCACTTAAATCATTCTAGCAAGAGTGGAGTTAAGGGAAGGACACCAGGGCTTATTGTGTCTCATGTCTCATCCACTGCCCTGTAGAAGAGAGATATTTCCCTTCCTAGCATGGAGCACAGCAGCCCTTTACAGGAAGGGGAAGGAGTGACTTCACCTGCATGGAATCCTTAATGTGACGAAGGCCCTCTCTTCTGTCTAGTGATAATTAACACTAACCAAACAGAAATCTGCACACAATATTCATTTCACAGTCAAGAATGTGCCTGGGCTTAACAGCAGCATAGCTAATGCTCTCTGGATTGCAAGTCAACAGATTCAGAGCTCTAGCACTGGAGGCCAAGGAAGTGCCAGAACAGATGTCAACAGTCCTATGGAATCTTGGTTGCTAGAAGCTGTATCAGCAGCCAAGGGAGCACTTACACTGCACACTTTTTTAGCTTACACAATGGTGTATAAGGAGTTTATGGGGGGAGTGAGGGGGTCTACCTATACCAGACCCCCAAATTTGGTGGTTTGTGGTCTTACTAAAGCTAACTGGCTATCCAGGGTGGCCTTTCACTGTAAGTCTGGGGGTCATCTGAACTCCCTGTTGGGGATTCATTGTTTGCAGGAAGGGGGAGGGTTGGGCCTGACTGCTGGGATGCAGAGCAGTATCAGAAAGCCAGTGACCTTGCAGGTTCTGAGGCACTTAATTGAGGTTCTTCCTCAGGCCTACCCTTCAGGGGATGAGGCTGTACTCTTCAAGGCAAGTCGCTGTGTTAGTTTTCTTCAGGGGTCATCTGGGCCAGTGAGTTGTTTCCTTCAAGCAAAGGAGACTCTTTGGGGTGGGCTTTCATACTACAGGACATGTAGTGGGATGGTGACTTTCTAGGGCTCAGGTCCACAGCTCAAAAACCGATCGAATTGGGGTTGGTGAGGCTGTTACAGATGGTGAGCCATAAGGACCACAGGTTTTAACCAAGTCTGCTTCCTTCCCCAGGTCTATCATACAGAATGTATCATAGCATGCCTACAGCTGGCATGTGGGCACAGCATTGTGCACTAGGTTTACAGGAGAGTATGTAATTCAAAAATGGTGTTGCACCTGAGCCTCAGGCTGGAAGCGATTTTGTTTTGGCACAGCAGATGGGGCATGCACTGGGGCCAGCTCATACCTCTCTTGCATGGGCTGGCACCCCATGAGGACATGCCTGACATCACTGTTACGCACTGAGGGCAGAATGACCTGGGAAGGCTAAGCAGGATCTTGGACTGCTGGTGGGCACGTTTCCTGCATGGAGATAGCACGGTACTAGCTCACAGGGTTTAACAAACTGCAGTCCACCCACAAAAACAGTGGACAGAGCCCCAAGGAAGACTAACTGGAAAGAATTCATATGGCTGGAGTCCCACGGTATCTCAGTTATCAGCCCAGAACTTTATTGAGAGGAAGGAGTGTACTTCCCTGAAACAGGATTGGCTGAACTTCTAGGTTGCCTGTGGGGGTGGAGGCAGTCAAGTTGATGCTGGCATCTCTTTGTGGCAGGTGCCCAGAGTAGGAAGTCGCTGACTTGGGCTCCAGATCCAAAATGGTAACACAGTGGGCAGCCTGAGGACACCTCCTTACAAAATGGGAGGGAGGGAATCATGTTTAACTCCCTGTGAGCAAATATGAACCAGGGGCTGATATGAACCCAATGTGCTTGACAGCATTGCTGACTGAGGGGTCACGGTCCCCTCTTGCCTCAACTCCTGAAAGGGGGAGGTATGCCAGTGGAGGTGCCCAGAGACTGTCCTAGTATGATGATTGGCTTCCCTTGCACTGGGAGCAGTAAGAAATGGCAAAGGATCAATGGGATGCCAGTGACTGTACTGGGCTGACCCAGACAGAACCTTGGATGTAATTTGGCTAATGAAGTTGTGGCCTGCTTAAAACCCATACCATGTGTCCTTGCCTTCTTCCATGCAGTGAGCACTCCAGTAGACATTTTTTAAAAACTTGGGCTCTTAAATAAAAAAAAAAGACAAGAGAGATCAGGCAAAGGATATGGAGTGATTATTGGTGAACAAAGGGCAGGGAAGGTTTATGAAAGAAATGCGCGTGGAGGAGGACAGAAAGAGAATTTAGACAAGTACAATTGAAGGAACAAAAGGGAGCGTGAAGAGGAGGAAAGTGGAGATGTAAGTAAGGGCTTGAACAGGAAGTCAAACTTTCATCTGATGCAATCAAAGACTAGAAGCCAGTAAAAGGATCCAGGCAGAAGACCCAGTGATTTAGACAGCAACAGTGTTTTCGTTGGACAAGTCAATAATCAAGGTGAGATGATACCAAGTTATGGAGGAAGATTTTTAATAGGGAGAAAAGGGCAGGGAAAGGACACGGAGCGCACAAGGGTGGGAGATCAAAAGGGGTACCATCTAATAAAACTGTAATAATGCGGGACTTCAACTACCCTTAAATAAGCTGGGGGAATGTCAAAAGTGGGACAATGTTTTTAAATGCAATTTCTTGATTCCGTAATCAATTGCTCCTTAGGGCAAGTTAGTCAAAAATAGCCTCCCCTTTCCTCTCCTCTGCTATAGGATTTAGACCTAAATAATACACAAGTTACTGCAAAAAATAAGTGTAGATGATACAGTAAGTAATTGACAATATAATAAAATGCAGCATCCTTAGGAGAGGAAAGTTACAAAAAAAACAAACCCCCAAACCCTAGTACGGTGACATTGAGTTTTAGAAAGGGGGATTTCGAAGCTTGTAAAAATAGCACTGAAGTCAAAAGCAAAGAGACATTCAAATCCTTTTGGCTTAGATACTATTTAAGGTAACGTTTCTCAAAGTGTGAAGCATGCACCCTTAGGAGGCATGAAGGACTAGCCAAAGGGTGGAGTAAAGGGAAGCAAACATTTATAAAGTGAAGCAAGTGAAATCAGACTGAGTTTGTAGAGAACTTGAAACAATGGCTCTAGAATTATCCCATTCATTTCACTGGGTGCCAATTCAGATGCCACTTATACTTTAATGTTAACATTAACTATTTCACTGTTCAACGCATCCCAGAAGGGGCATAGCATTATTTGAGGAGTAGTGCACACATGTAAGTTAAGATATGCAGGCCTTTAACAATACATTAGTAGGATTACAGGGAGGGGAGGAACGACACAACTGGTTCAATTTTCCAGAAAAGAGAGCGGGTTCAGATTTCAAAAGTTTGGGAAACAGATTTAAGGAAACAATGGAGAGTCTCAGATGGCGTGCATACCTCTGAACAAGGCAAGTAGTAACCCAGTATGGCTAAACAGAAAACTCAAGAGAGATCCCTCAGAAAATTGAAATCAATGCCTAGCAAAGACATTAAGAGTGTAAATTAAGCAGGCAACATGCAAGGAGGAAGTTAGGAAGGCTACACCAGAATCTATAAAGTAAATAGCTAAAGATATGAAAACAAATAAATTTCTTAACAATGGAAGGAAGGCTGTAGGAGTCCCTGGTTCTGGTGGACAGCAAGGGATTAAGTGTGCACGTAAGGAGCATAAGTCACATTTAGCTTCTCTGTAGCATCCTTCTGTTCATTAAATTTCATTACAGAGGATATTGAAAAGATACCTACCCTTTTTGGTAATAAATGAGCTGGCTGAACTACTACTATGAAATTTCCCATTAAAATCAGTAACTACAGTAGAGATGTGCATGCTACAAAATTACATGTACTTTTTTTTATTGAAGGTAAGGTAAGACTGGGAGCTATAAGTTAGTAAGATTTATTTCTGTACTTGGCATAATGGTTGGAACAGTAATAAATAGAACTATTAAAACACCTAGATTATTATGATAGGATAGGGAGTAAGTAGCAGGCTTTTATAAGGGGAAGTTGTTCCTTTTTAAATGTTCTTTGAACAGGTCAATAAACTGGATAAAGACTGGTCATTTAGAATTTCAGACAGCCTTTCACAAAATGTCTCATGTGGTTATTAATTAAAGTACTCATGGGGGGATGAGGCAAAGAACTAACATGGATAAGAAACTGGCTGAGACAGAAAAGAGAAAGAATTAGTCAATTTTTATCATGAAAGTTTAAGCAAGGGGAAGTCATAAGGTTCTGTATAGGACCAGTGATATTTAAGCTATTTATTAATGATCCAGAAAAAAGGAGCAAACAAAGTAGCAGCAAGGTTTGCAGACGATAGTTTAGGTTAGTCAAGACCAACCTACTCTGGAGGAATCCTAAGAAAGTGAAGGATGGAAGACACTATTACCCCATGAAATTCACTGGAGACAAATGCAAAGTAATGCACAATGAAAGGAATTATTTGCGCTAAATATACTCCTTACTAGGTTCTACACTAACATACTAGAAAAAAATTCTAGGCATGTGAACAACACAAATACCTCTGCTAAAATTTCAGAATGGGTCAAAAAAGGAAACAATGGATAATAAGGAATAGGATGAAGAATACTAAAAATAGGTTACGATATAAATGAATGGTATTCCCTCACCTGAAACACTATATTACATTTTGGTGACCCTGTCTCAAAAAACAGCAGAAATTGGAGTTTACAGACGAGCAATGAAACTGAGCATGAAATAGCTTACTTATGCAGAGTGATTGCCACTGAAGTGCAATAAGAGGGAATGCGGTAAAAGGTATACAAAAATGAATGTTATAGAGAAAGTAGTAGATTGAGCACTTTCATATAGTGTTCTTGTATTATGAGGGTGAATGAGACTGCAAATTTTAACAGAACAAAATATTATTCATACAATGCAAGAGTTATTCTGTGGAACCCTTTGCTACAAGATACCACTGAAGTCAAGAGCTTAGGAGATTTTTAAAACAAACAACAACGATTAAACATGTATATGGAAACATCCAGAGTTACAACAGGGAAAACAAAAACAAAACAAAAAAAATATTCTGGTGGAGACAATCCCTCAAGCTTTGAGGCATAAACCAGTCTTAGTGATTTTCCCTGCAACTAGGTTATTCCTTACCTGTCTATTGCAAGGTTTCTTCTGAAAGATCTGATAGTAGCTACTGTCAGATATGTTGCTTCAATAGATAGATCACAGGACTGATCTAACAGATTGTTTCTTATTTTGGTGTTAAAGGCATATTCAAGACTCAAATCCTTAAAAAGTGGGGGAGAGGGTGTCTTTGTAGCATAGTGGAGTTGTCAGATACAAGAGGAAGTGGAGCTGAATTAGGAGGAAAGGAGAGACCAATGTTAGCGAGGTAAGAAAAAAAGTTAGGCAACAGTTAGAGATGCAAAATTTTTGTCAGGTGGAGTAAGATACAGGTCTCAATGGAGACAATGGGCTGAAAGTAAGGAGTAATCAAAAGGTAGACATGAGACAAAGTGAAAAAAGAAGTGCCCCCTTTGACTAAGGATAGTCCTGGGGAAGTTACTACTTAACCTGGTGAGAGTACCCGTGGTGTGTCAGCAGCAGGCTCTATGGGTATGGCTACACTGGCACTGTACAGCCCTGCAACTTTCTCGCTTAGGGGTGTGAAAAAACACCCCCCCGAGCACAGCAAGTTACAGGCCTGTAAAGCACCCGTGTAAACAGTGCCCCAGAATGGCTCCCAGCGCTCTAAGCTAATCCCTCCTGGAGGTGGGGTACTGGGAGAGCACTCTCCCAGCGCTGGTGCACGACCACACTCGCACTTCAAAGCGTTGCTGCGGGAGCGCTCCCGTACAGAACAGAAGGGAGGGGGAAGATTGTTTAAGACAAGTAGTGGGACAAGACGGATGACATTTTTCCAAGCAGAGTTTAAGAGGAGTTATCTGGAATCTTAGGGCTTGTCTACACTGGCAATTTACAGCACTGCAACTTTCTCGCTCAAGGGTGTGAAAAAACACCCCCCTGCGTGCAGCAAGTTTCAGCGCTGTAAAGCACCAGTGCTGGGAGTCTTGCTCTCAGGACTGGTAGCTACACATCTCATGGAGATGGGTTTTGGGTTTTTTTTGTTTTAAAAAGAGTGCTGGGAGAGCTCTCTCCCAGCGCTCTGCCAAGACCACATAAGCCATGTTAAAGTGCTGCCGTTTTTAGACTAGCCTTAACTTTGCCAGTTTAGACTAGCCCTGAGTTAAGATTAGGGTCTCATGGACTGCCTTTGTTTCCTTCCTTGGGTAGGTGTAGCCTAGTGAAGGAGAAGTTAAGTTTCAGGTGAACTTGCAGAGACAATTCCTGTATCTTCAAAGTGCACCATGTTTAGAAGTAGCCATCATGCCCGTTACCAATGTAGCTGGTGTCCTGAGGACTGGCTGGCAGAATCTGTGCATGGTCATCAGTCAAGACCATCTGAAAGACTTGCAGAGTTTGAAGCTGGTTAACTAGCTGGATGCTAAACCGTTTGACATGTTTTCTCCAAGAGCAGTGTGGATTTGTACAAAGAGGGTTAGTTCTTATACTAATGGAAACACTAGTACAGCACTGGTCACATCCAGCCTGTTTTAAAGGAGGGTAGGTTACAAAAAGTGTTCATTGCATTCACATACCATTGAGGAGGCTTGGGTAGAGCATGTTTAAACAGCAACCCTAACAGTAAAGAGAAACTGCCATGGGATTTGCTGGATTCGAGAAGTCAATAACACTAGTTTCCCTTAGTAAAAGTATCCCCTTCTGCAGTACAAGACTTAAAAGAAGCAAACATGAAGACTATTAGAGCTCCTGCTATGACTTAAGCTCGATAAGCGGTTAAGTCCGTTTAGTGTTCTAAACAGTCATTTTTACAGCAAAAGGACTAGTACATCAGTACAGTAATGCTGTTCCACAAATTTATAATCCCTGCAGAGCTGAATTACATTTTGAGGCACACACAAATATGAAGTTAGTGTAGTAAGCTACACGATGAAGTATATTGCTTCAGAAAAGTCTGGTGCATAAAAAAGTTACAAGAGTCTGATTTTATTTGGTTGGAATAAATTTATTTCGTCTGTAAACAAGGTGTTTAATAGTTATGGCATTTTTTGAAATGCATATTAAATCAGATGAGTTAGACTGTATCCCAGATGTAAAAGTGCAGGGAAAGAAATGGACAAATCAGCAACAAGAATTTGTTTAAATCTGTACATTATCCACAAGGCCCAAATAATAGAAGCAAATACTAGAATGTCCCTAAAGTAGTGCCATTCAAAAGAAATCCTTATAGTCAGTTAAAATCCATCTCACAATAGCAACAGTTCATTTTTTTTTAAACAATAGTATGGCACAGAATACATATTAAAAAATTCATCACAAGACAGCCAAGTCAGTTATTCCAACCAATACCATCTCCCATTTATTCTTTTGTATACAGAGTTCTGCAGTTCTCTTTAAATGGACATACAAGTTAGTACCGTGCTTGAATGGACCGTCTGGTTACACATTTTAGATGACTAGTGCACGAGGCAGTTTACTCCAGAATTTCTGCAGCAAGAGCGTGGCAGGCAAAATGACTATTTCAAATTTGAAATGGTATCATTTTAACAATTTTAAGCTTATGAACTACCACCCCTCACACAAACATTGGTATTAGAGCAGCATGTTTCTTCACATTATCAGTTAAATCTGACAGAAAGATTGGAGTATAGGCTACCAGTATATAGCTGAAGGTGGCAGTTTTCCACAATGACCCTGTAGTTTCATATAAAACCCCAAGCTGCAAATTAAAAATTGGTCCTATGAAAAACTGAAATCGGACACACTCCAGATGGTTATGTTGGGATATCTAATGTCCATAATGGCAGCTTTTTATAATTCAACTACAGAACTGGAGCTGGCAAAAAAAAAAAAAAAAAAAAGTGCCTGAACTATTGCAATGATGGAATGTCCCTAGGTATTCATTCAAGGACAGCGGTTGTAAGATCGTGAAGAAAACGCATCTACACTTTTTGATAGTTTTGCAGTTGCACCCATTAAGCAGCGTGTACTTCAGACACTATGAAGAGTTTTGTAAGTTTACAGTTAAGTGCAACAACAAAACTAATGAAACACAATAGCTTTTGAGTGCAAATTGGTTAAACAAACCAGGCACTGTATAAAAATAGGTGGAAGCAAACAAAACGTGGATGAAAGAGTGGACAGGGAGAGAAGTAAAGATATGCATGCACTCCCCCCCCCCAACCATGCTCTACAAAAGGAAGACTAAATGAGCTGTGTAATTGCTCAAAGTGCTGAAGAGACATTGATCAAATTAGATTGTACAATCGGCACCTTGTGTTTAGTGTTTAAATTGTTTTAGTTGTCAATATTGTATTAATTGCTAAGACAAAGCAAAGCCTAGACTTGGCATTCTCCCCCTCCTAAAACATTTTTCAAGGTATCATGCATATCATTTTTATGCTGCAAAAATGGTGCCAGATATGGGACTTGGTTACATACAGTGGTTAACATACAAATGAACACGAGGGTAACTGGAATCATGATATTAGAAAAAAACAGATAAATAAAAAAAAACAAAAAACATAAAACAACTACCATCTACAGTCTGGTAGCACTGTGAACATAACTGGTTGGTGATGAAGACAGTTGCTAGATGGATGGGGAGAGGCTGCTTAGATGTCAGACCTCCTCAGGTATAAAGCCAGTTCATATGCTTTCTTGTTCAGTGTCCCTCCATGGACACCTTCCTTTCCCATAACTATAACCAATGCTGGAGTACACAATGAAACAAAACAGAAATGAACAGAATTAAAGAAAAAAACACCTTTCCCCACCAACAAAGGGATACAAAGGAGACACAGGTTCATACCCCATCATCCTGCATTGCTAATAAAGTTTCCATAATGTAAGGTTTAAAGCTCACTGCCAGGAAAGTTTAATAGCAATTTCCCCCTAATACTTAACAGTCTGCCTAGCAACTAGAACCCAGAGTCTCTCAAGTATTTTGCCATTGAGTATGCCTTCTTGTTCAATCCGCCTCCATGGACCCCTTCTTTGCCCATTACAAAGACCAAGACTGAAAGAGAAAAGAAAAAAAAAAGAGGTTTTAAAGGAGTGTGTTAGACAAGGAAATAATGCAAGTTTTAATCGGATATTGCAATAAGTACACCAATTCAAGTTTTAATATTTGGATATTAAGTTGGCTTTACAAGAGCTTTCTAAAGTATAGATGTAGACAGGGTTGGGGGAGAGAATCCTCTGACTTCAGAGATGGAAAAGTTGTGTGCTAGCCATAAGACTTTGCAAAAAACCTGAACATATTATGTAACTGCCATTTAAAAGATAAAATGTATCATGGTGCATGTTATCATCTGACCTCTCTGACCAGGAAACCCTGGGTACATCTTATAAGGTAGACAATGTGAAGATGTTAAAAAGGAGAAAGATAGCAATGTCAGTAGACATAGCAGATTCTAGTATTTTTAGACCAGAGATTAAGTTCAAAGTGGTAACGTGTACATTGCAACTTTACCAGGTGTGTTTTGTTTGGAAGTTTATTGGTAAACTTTAAGTGACTTTTAAGTAGAAGTCTGTGTTTATGACACTACTGTAAAGTAAAGCAACAACGCAGTTCTGGGGGAAATGTTGAGTCCCTCCTTCCGTTATAATGCAATTAGCTTTTTGTATGGAGTAAAGTAATTCTGAGCTGATTTTAAATCTAGTTTCCCCTTCCCCCTCCACAGTAAATTGACTACAAAAATAACAATGTTGCTTTACTAGAAAGAGTTTCCTACAGAACTATAGTCAACAGAACATTACATGCCATGAGGCTTTATATGCTAACTGCCACCAGATGTCACTAGAACAGAGTACATGTAAACTTGGAAGGATTAAATTTTTTTTAAGTAAATGTTGGTAAATATCTATTTCACCATCCACAAAAGCCAGTGAAATACTATTTCCATCAATAAATGAAATTTACAGATGGACAAAGCAAGAAATATTATTTGAGAATGAATTAAGAGTTTGATATGAGAATATTTACTTTGTATATTTTGATGCGATGTTGACAATTTGTTTTAACATTTATAATACTAATTTTTTGAATCTACTATTAAATAATTCTGTCTCCCCCCATTGTGTGACCCTCCCATAATTTTACAAAACTGAACATTTAAATCAATAATTGAAAAAAATGCTTCAAAGTAAACAATGAAATTATAAAAAATAAAAATCAAATTATGCCAAGCATAACTACATGTTACGAATTTTGCTTCACAAGAACACTGGCTCATCTTAATTGTGCTTTGAATTAGGACTGGTGAGACAGGAATCACCGTAATATAGATACATTGTGCCTACGTGTGGGTATACAGCAGAACATCACAAAGACCAGATCATAAGGGGACATATCTTAAATAATGTAAACTTCAAAATAACTATAACAAACAATTATCTAGATAGTGATACTATTTTCCTTATAAGGAAAGGAAGAAAATTAGTTACAATCACGGCCCAAGCAGCACAGAAATCTTTACCTATTCCATTTGACTGTATTGTTAAAATACATGTAACATCTCCACAGCCTACGTAAAAATACACAATACAGCAGTGTCTCTGTAGCTATATTTTGTTTATACATTGACCTTGGTCCCTAACATACTCAGTCTACAACAGCTAACAACAGAATGCCCAGATAATGTCTTGGATGTCCTCATGTTGCTTGTATCCAGTGTTTTGAGAGAAGTTTCTTTTGGAATGGAGTCCAGCTCCTTCCAAGTAGGGTGTATTTTATAGAAGCTTAGATGAAATGCACAAGTAGTTAGACAAGCTTTATATAAATAGCCTGCAGCTACCCAATTGGACAGAGTTCATTCATTGCCCCAGAATCAGACTTCCAAGGTTCTCAGAGAATTGTTAAGAGTTAGTGTAAAACTTCAGAGTAACACGGCTGTTACTCTGAAACCTGTAAAACTTATGATTCAAACTAGGTAGTTCCATACAAGAAGTTCAAGTCTTTGTGGAAGAAATTTCAATAGAAGTCACTTTAGAGCAAATTTATGCTGAACAAAATATTTCAATAGGATGTAATAACATCGACCATCATGATGACACTATGCTTTGGACTCCAAACATTTTAACTGCAATATACCTAATGCAAATGAGTGACAGACTACATTTAATCCAACTGATACACAGGCTACACTAGCTTGTTAAAATCTGTAGGCACAAGAAACCATTTGGTAAAGACAGTTAAGTGCCCAACTGTGGTCATTCACCTAGGACTGCTAGATACGGATCTAGTCCTGGAAAATAGATAGACCACAATTACACCAAGATTGCATTGTGGAAATTTAAAAAAAATATTTTTATGCAGATTAAAAGTAAGTAATTTAATGATTAGAGCTCAGTTTTGAAGATTGCATTCTTGTTTTGATAAATTTAAATTTTTTGAAGAAAAAAAAAAAGGTTACAGCTTACCTCGACCAGCTCTGCCTACAGCAACATTGTATGTTGGCTCGCCACCATAACTCTTTGTCCTGATGTCCATTGTGCACTCACTATCAACATACAGGCTATCTCTGATCACAGAGCACTTCTTTGCACCAAGAGTCAGACCATTGGTGAAGAAACCCTCTCGGTCTTTTCCTACAATCATATCTATTTCTATGGGCTGTCAAAAAAGAAATTCAGTGTTACACAGCAAGCTCTCACAACTACCTTTCACAGAAGACATTGGATTTCATGTACTTTAAGTGAAGTAGCTTACAGGTTAATTTCCATTCAAAAGAGACTTGTCACCAGCAAAAAGATTTGAAAGGGACACTCAAGTTTTCCTAAGACAAGACACTTTGGAATTGAGTGTTTTGTTATTCAGAGATATATTTTAATTAATTTAGTACCATTTTAAGTGAACACAAGTGCTACTTTGAGATATTTCAAATATTAACTGTACAGTTATAGATTAAGTCTGCAAGACTGATAAGTCTTCTTTTTGAAGAAGGGAATGTGATGTCATCAGGCATTTTGCTAACCACATGGCCATTTATTTTAGTAACTGAATGAATCAGACTTTTGTTAATTGATAATGAGGTACCAAAAAGGCCTTCAGGACCGCATCCAGATAACTATGATGCAGGTGTTCCCCAGTGTCATTTGCCTCCTTAACAACAATTGGTGGGATATTAAACTCCTTCCAGGTCAGCTGCCACAGGTCTCTGAAAGGCCAAATAACAACTATGTTTCTAATACAAACTGTAGCCAAATTGATGATGTACACCAATGTTCAGCTGTGCCCTTTTCTAGGCAAGGAATGTTACATAATATCATGCCTAAGTTTCAATGACTCAGACAGTAAACTCAGAAACATAAAGCCATACCTCCAGTAAATGCATAGGTCTCACAGTACCCTAAAAAGTGGGGGAGGGGATCACAATGCTAAAGAGACCCCTCTGTGCAGAGGGAAATCGTGTTATCTAGTCCCTACAGGAGCCCAAGATAGGTTACATTTAGAAAGGTGTCAGGCTACATTAGCCCCCCATGCTGTTTGCCCACAAAGTCTGTGCCCCCTTCCATAGGGGAGTCTCTCTGCAGCACTGCTTTCAGGATGGAGGAGGAGGTGGGGGTGGGGTGAAGGCAAGACAGGAGCAATATGCTTCCTAACGGCAAGAAAGCAAGTAAGGAGATGGAAGGCGTTGCCCTCCAGAACTGCACAGTCATAGCAGGCCCTGGCCATTTCCAATCACAAACCAGGACTCTGCAAGGCCACATCTTAACAAGGTACAAAGACACCTAGGGGAAGAGACTCAGTCAGCAGCTGGAAATCCTCAGGGCACCACTTATTTAACCATCTTCAGGTAAGGCAAGGCTGGTTGCAGGGCTGGTTTCCCCAGCGAGTGTGGCCTGTATGGCTACTCCCCACTGACATCACATCCTATGAAGGGGTATGATGAGGAGGGGGTACTGCTGTGGTCATGCAATGAGATCACTTAACTGTGGAGGTGGGGGGAGAAAGCTTTTATGCAGGAGAGCAGCCTTTGCATACCAAGGCTACCAGCAAAGAGGGGCCTAAGGAGAGAAAGGAGAACTGGCAAGCACAGGCGCCACGGGGGGGTAAATCCAACAGGACGTCACCACTTAGCCAAGCCCTCCTCTCCCTAGAGAAAGCAGTAACCCCAAATTCCCGTGCAGAAGACAGAGACCTAGAGGATGGATTTGCAGGGGAAAGGCACGTTTTGCTGCAGACTGATGCACATCATGACACAAGGTTATGATCAAAACATGCAATTTCACCACCACCCACAAATATCGGTATGGCCTAAAAGGGCTCCCAGTCTAAGTCAGTCTTCCCTGATCCGTAAAGGGTTTCCGAGCCCTTTACCTGGGAGATCTGAGCGGTGGGTGGGAAGGGGGCTGTGCTGCAGGAACGGGGATGATTAATACCTCTGAGGAGGACAGACGGGGAGGAAAGGACAGAGAGGAGGGGGGGGGGGAAATCAATGGCAGTGCGCCATCTTGGAGATGAAAAACATGTAGCCAGGGGCGAGGATTCACGAAAGCCTCCTACGCCGGGTACGTAAGTCGGTCCGCAGCAACGCGCCTGGGCGCAGGGAACCCTACGCCAAGTCTCTCCTGTGCCCGGCCTTTCTCTCCTCCTCCCTCCGCCGCATTGCCGGCTCCGGCTTAGCCCGCGCGACGGGCAGGTGCCCGCAGCACGGCGCCGGGGGCCCGGGCAGCAGGCGGGGGTGGTGAGCCGCAAGCCGCCGTCGAGAGCCGGGCCCGCTCCGCTGCCCTCGCCCAGCGCTCACATAACGGTCCCCGCTGGCCGGGAAAGCGGCAGACAAAACCCAGCAGCGCCCTGGGGAGCGCCCGGGCCCCTCACGCCGCCCGAGCTGCGCCCCACACGGCCGCCCCGGGGGGAGGGGGAGCTGCAGGTACCGCTGGCGGGGGCGGGACCCCCACTGGCGGCGCCGGGCTGCAGCCCGCGGGCGCCAGGAGCACACGGCGGCGGCTCTTTGCGGCATCACCCCCTCGCCTCGCCTCGCCTCGCCTCCCCCCCCCAGCGGCTCTCGCTCCGCGGCCCCCGGGCAGGGGCTAGAGCCGGGCCGGGCGGGAGGCTCGCAGCCGGCGCGGGGGGCCGCGGCCCTTACCGTGATGTTCTGGAAGATGCCCCCGGCCGTGGCGGCCCAGACGTACTTGGCGTCGCAGTAGCCGACGATGGCGGCCTCCTGGCAGCAGCCATCGCACATCAGGTTGTCCACGTAGCTCTGCCAGCCGGCCATCGTCTTCGCCTGGCGCAGTCGGGCGGAGGAGCGGAGAGCGGCGGCGGTCTCACAGGCGCGCGCGAAGCGGCAGCCGAGCCCTGCAGCGAGCAGCGCGCGCCCGGCCACGGGGAGAGGAGAGGGGTTGGGGGTGGGGCCGCCTCCGCCGCGCTGCTGCTGCTGCTGCTCCCCCTCCCCTCAGCCGCGATGCTCCGAGCCGCCGCAGCAAGAGCAGCGGACTGGGGAGGGGTAGGGGGAGAACGCGCACCTGCTGCGCGGATCCCTCCGCCGCGCGACGGCCCCGGCGGAGGGATACGTTGGTGCGGCAGAGCCGGGGGGATTGACGCCGGCGGCGGCAGCGGCGGCGCTGGGGGATGCGGTGGTGGCGACTCGTGGCAGCTGCCTGCAAAGCACGGGAGTGGGGGCGCCCATCCCCCCCCCCCGCGCGCTCGCCAGGGGGGTCTGCCTGGCACGGCTCACGCGACCCCTGAGCAGCCCGCCCAGCCTGCAGGGGCGTGGAGGAGAGTCACTGCGGCTGATGGCTCGGAGCGGCCCCCTCCCCGGGCAGTGGTTTCCACTTTCCCCCTGCGCGGGGTGGTAGATGGCGAGCCTGGCACCCGGGTTGCGAACGGGTGGCAAAGGAGGAGAGAAGAGCCTTTTTGTGGCACGGATTGCGGTACTTGCGGGGTTGCTCTGAGGTCTCTCTCTGGGGGAGAGCTGAGCCTTGCCCGGGCGGCAGCAGGGATCGGTGTGTCTTGCGTTATCTTTGTTACCGGTCAGACCTTTCAGACTGGACAACAAACCTGCCTGGAATCCCAAACGTGCTGCGTGGGATTATGGACCAGATTCTTGTTTCAGCTGTTAACCTCGTGCGTATGAGTGGATTTACAGCAGTGTAACAGCGCATAATTTAACCTCTATATTTAGTCATTGAGGGAAAATAGATCATTATTAGTTAAACTGTGAATGAAGTAATTGCAAGCTCAAGACAGTTGCAGTGATGATCTCTGCCTATTACGGAGTACACTGGTTTTAACATAAAATGTGGGGTTTGAAGTTCACCTATCTCAACTTTTGCCTGCTATCACAAAACCAAAGGATGTGTGAGTGGATTACATGTAAGGATGATGAAAGCTAAATTATTACCTTTTTATTTTGTTATATTTATCTGAGGTTGCTTGTTTCTTATCTTAGTCTTTTGGAAAACTCAACTCTTCGTCTAGGTGAGATTTCAAAGAGTATATTTTATGCCATAAGAAACGTTGAGGAAACATTTTATTTGGAAACATGCATATTATAGAGTTGTGTACCCCACTCCAGAGTTAAGGTTTCAACTGAGTTTGTATTATAAGCTCACTTTTTGCTATCACCCCCAAAATAAAGGGACATCCCCAAATAAAGTAGTAGTCCCTTTACAATCTATAGGTTAGATCTGGAGCAGAGGTACAATTTTTCTATCAAATTTGAAGTGAATTAGGCAAGAGGTTCCTGAATTATAGCTATTTTAACTTGTCTCAACTTAAAAAAAAAAATCTTGTCTGATATTCACCAAAGATGCATCTGCATAGTGGTACCAGTGGTGTAAACTGGTGTGCCCCCATCTGGTGCCCATGCTCTGTCTGCCCTAGAGTTTGCAGCATTGGTAGCACTAGTGAAGCTGCATTTTTACTGAAAAATAGGTAAGAGGAAACGGGACCCCCCTCCCCAAAAAAAAGGGCAGCTAAAAATGTAGTTTACTAAACTAATCTGTTTGAGGTCAAGTCACAGGACAAGAAAGAAGACATCTCTAATACTTTTTTGTGAGATCTTACTTTGATAAGGGAGAGCGGGAGACATAAAAGTAAGTTTAATGGTTTCATGTGTGACTTTTTGGGGAGAAAAGATGCATCCCTGCAGTGCTGCCCTTTATAACCCCCCA
Organism: Lepidochelys kempii; assembly: GCF_965140285.1. NCBI lineage: Eukaryota > Metazoa > Chordata > Testudines > Cheloniidae > Lepidochelys > Lepidochelys kempii. The sequence continues at coordinate 28,165,012 of NC_136388.1, read as the reverse complement.
CATGCCCACACCCACATCTGCTAGCTCCTGTACCTCCTGTTGATTTCCTAAGGAACTCACATCTTGTGGAGAAATGGGGAAGAGCATGGAAGTGGAGGGAAGGTGTAACACTTGGGAAGGAATGGGGGGAAGCAAGAAAGGGGGAAAAGAAGAAACTACTTATGGACTATAAACAGCAAGGAGTATAAGACAAAGTTTAGAATAGTAAAAAAAACAAACAAAAAAAAAACCCAGAACTACAAGAGATTGGACAGTTCATTGGAATTTGAAGTGAATTTTGTTTGTTGCTGGGTGGTGGTTTTTTTACACTTATTGCTGCATTGTCATCGATTAAAGCACTTTCTAAAGGGTGCATCCAAAATGGAAGAAAGTTCAAAACTAAAAAGTCTCATGCATGAGAATAATATACTAGAGGACCTGGTGGAAGCTTTGCATATTTCTTTGACCAATGCAGTAGCCTTCTCAACATATGATATGACTGTGGAATGCGTTAGGTTATTGTCCTCCTCTCTGATTTACTTCTACAATATAGTCTGTCTCATATTCATCTTTTAATAGTGTCCTTGGCAGTTTTTTCTCTTTCCTCTAAGAGTGGCAATTACAAACATGAACTGTGATTTTGGTATGCCTGTGTTCTCTCTATGTATTACCTTAACTCTTTCTTGTTATTCTACACATGCCATGCTTTTTTTTCCAGGTTGCTAAATTATGGGCAAAGGGTTGGTAGGATGACTTCCTAGGATCTGTGGAATATTATTGATACTTTTGGTAGAAAAGTGTGGAAGGCTGAGGACAACTTTATCCTTGTGAAACATGCAGCATTGCTCTTCTATGGAGATGGTGCTCAGTTCTGCAGTTTTCCTAGATGAGGTGATGGAAACAGAGGGCAGCAGGCAGAGACAGAAACACAGCAACAGCTAAAGAGTGCCCAGCAAAGCAGACAGAAGCACATAGTCAGCAATCCACAGCCCCACCAAACAGACAGCAGAACCCAGGAGGGTGCCTGAGACGCACATCATGGCTGAGCTGAATCCTAAAGGACATCTGAGCCCCATCAAGCAGGAGTAACCAACTTTGCCAACATATTTGCCACTGATTAGTGGAGTTAACTCAAGCAAAGGCAGATTAATCTCCTGTTGATATAGTAAGATTTATGTGCTGACCGTAACCATATATCAAAATGGTGGGATCCCCATTTTGTTACACTAACATCTGTTTTTAATATTTTCCCTTTGTGATGTTATAAAGGGCAAGTTCAGGTTCCTTCTGAGTTTCTGTTGGAGAAGCAGTTTCTTCACTGTGTTCCTGAAAAACTTCAGGAATGTTGAGATGGACTGAACAACTGTTTCATCTGGTTTAGATTTCTAATTTTGGTGAGCTTCCCTTAAAATAGGATGACTTTGCTTCCTTAGTATTTGTTAGGACTTTTAGGTGTAATGGGGATTAAGTGGGTATGAGGTTGCTTTTTATGTAATTTACTATGAAGCTGTGATTCAAAAACACAGGGATTATGCTGGCTGTAGCCTCTTTCATATTCCTTCTTTGACTCACCTTTATCAAGGTCAAAAATGTAATAACTGAATCCCTCTTGTCCAAAATGATCAAAACCTTGATGCACTCTGTGATAGATAACCTGAACAATAGCAAATCCCATGGAAGCTGAAATTTTTGTTGCTGTGCGGAAGAAAAGGAGCTCTGGATTTGTTGTAAACATATGGATTACATTCCATTTTAGACATTTATGGAGAGAGCTTATTTTGCTTCTTATATTTCAAATCACAACCATTTTATTTCTAAACAATCTTTCCCCACTGAATTTTCCTCAGCCGAGAGCTGTTTGCCTTGTGTATTTTCAAACCAGCTGTGGAGCCAAAAATGCCTGCATGTTCCTGCATTTTCTGATGAATGATGGGATCTCAATTTCCTTTTGGATTTTTTAAATTTATTTATGCTATTTGTTGGTGTTTAGATTTTTATTCCTGAGTCCGCCCTGGGGGAAGGAGGAAGGGGAAAGGTCTGTCTTTTCTGTTTGATAGAATCCTTCAATTTTGAGAGTTGGAAGCTGTCATTCAGGAACAGAGCCCCATCCTGTCCAGGCTGAAGTCTTTTGTGCTTGATGTTAGGGCTGTTGGGCTCATTTTCTGGAGCTGGACCAAGGTGTGGTTTTCTGCAGCCCAGGTGACTAGAAGCAGATGAGATTCCAGATTGCTTCCTTTTAGCAATTTAAACACAGAAGTGGACATTTTCTTACCCTTTTAGGAAAGGGCCAAATTGGCTAAGCTTTGACTTACCTTCTCAATGGGATACACCTCATCATCATCCTTTGAGTGGTTAGAGGTGGGCTTCACATGGATAGAGGGTTGCCTGGTGCACACACTGGGGTGGTTGTTGTATGAATAGAAACCTCAGATTCCAAGGGTGTTAGTAAAGAACTACAGAATGAACCTCCTACCTGGAACTCTCTCACTTTATTAGGGCCAGATATGTTTAAGAGGAACTTCTCTTGAACAGGAAGACCAAGAACTCTATCAGCTGAATTTATCTCCACAGTGGTCTGAACCAGAGCAGTGGCACCTAACATCCTCTTGTGGTTCAGCCTATGTAGAGGCCCAGCTGTCATTGCCAGCTAGGAGACAGGTTGGGCTCAAGGGAGCCATTGCTACTTTGGCAGCCATCTTGGTGCCTCTTTGGCCGGAGATGGGGAAATTCAGCCACACTGACATTTTTGCTCTAAAAGGCTACATACGGTATTTTCTCAAAGGGCATTATATTTTTTGAGGTATTCGAGAAGTATAATCCCTGCTGGTGTGTCCATGAAGGAGACTCTCACTGAAAGCACTTAGTCTTCACTGCCCTTCCTCTTAGAGGCATGACATATTGGCTCAATGACGCACGGTGGCTGAGGTCCAGAGGGGCTCCTGGTGACTGACAGCTCAGTCTGTCTCATCCCCTAATGTCCATAAGTACTGGACCACCATGAGAATGTTAAAATTCCAGTGACAATTAGAATATTACCAATCTTGTCACTAAAACTAGCTGTTTGTAACTTCATGTATTTCTTCATTGATGGACCAAATACTATTTCAGTGGGGTTACATAGGGATGTAAACGAGTGCAGAATTTGGCTACTACTTATTGTTTATGTAGCACTTCATATTTTCAAAGCACCACATTCCACAGTGATGCTCAGATACCAGGCTGACGGAGGTCCAGGGAAGAGTGTGAACCTTAGCTCTCCAAAGCCCTGTAACAGTTGTCATCACAGTCAAGTGTGGTGTCAGTGTCTGAGGAGGGAGCGCAACTGAACATCAACAAAACAATGACACTGACTATACACAAAGTGCAGTCAAATATACAAAGTAAATTAATAGGAAACAAAATTAATGTTTCCCCTTCCCCCAGTTTCTTTCAGTTTTTGTAATCTAAGGTAACTGTAGTAGGTACAGAATTTTCACATAGAAATATGATTTTCAAATTGATGGTGCCCCTATATTTTGCAAATGAAAGCGTAAACTCTGTAGAAACCACAGATACAAGAAGTCTATGGGGATACCCTGAAACTACAGAAAGCGGGAAATCCCACACTTGTGGATTTCTAGTGCCTTGACTATTGCTATTCATTTTAACACATTTAAACCAACAAATCTTGTTTGATGCATTATTCTCTTCCAGTTGGCAATTAAACTTAGTCATTTCATGTGTTACTTTTGATACTTCCTTTGTAAACCACATCGTGTTTCCTGTGACAATCTGTGTGCTTTACCACAAGTGCTTTCGGAAGTAGAGAGGGTGAAACTGATTTAGCGCTTCTATGAATTAACAGTTTCAGTTGTGGTGAATAAAACCCCAGGAGCAAGAAAAACGCCACCAGATTCTAAGGGCTTGTCTATACAGTGTAGCAATGTGCACTACGGACCAATTAACATACAATATATTGGTGCACTTTAGAAATCACACCCCATAGTATAAATTACCCCACCATGTAGATAAACCCTAAGCTTTTGTTTAACCTCCCTTCCCACCGCCACCACCAAACCCTACATTTCTAGCCCTCTTGGTTATGAATTTAACCTTCCAAATACAAAGGAATGGTAAGTCGCTGCAGAGATGTCTTCCTGAGTTTACAGAGAGCCTGAAACAATGACTTTGAGGTATGAACTTCCCCACTCTGATCAGCCATCTGTGGGAGACTTTACATGTCATCACTATTTCATCACAAATTATTTTAGTGGATGGAATGGGGAAGTCAGTGAGAGTGAATCTCTGGGGTAAAAAGTGAGCTGCTGCAGGTAAGGAAATGCAGAGAAAGAAGCGAGGATACACACACAGATAGAGGAGGATGGAACACAGGAGGAGATGCAGAAGGGCAGACAGAGCAAGGGTCTTCCATGGAAGCATGTTTTTCCATTGAGTGTTGCTCAGCATGACTTAACTGATAACTAACAGTTCTGTTATTTGTGTAAGCCTCCCATTGACATCAGTGAGAACTTAAAGAGAACTGTTTTTGACTTGCCTAAGGCTTCATTTCCATTTTCTATGAAAGTCCACGGGCATTTTAAATGGAGCTTTCTAATGGTCCATTATGTTTTGCAGTTTTTGTGCCCCTTTGGTATATGTAAATGGAAACAGTATCACATTCTGAATGCAGTGCTCTATCATCAGGCGACTGTGTCACTCTTCCAGGTTTAATGATCAAAATATCAGCAGCATCTTTCTGGCAGATCATACGCTTGTCATAGTCTATGTCCAGCTTTGGTCTTCTGAGTCATGTCATGTTCCTATTATTAAGTTGGCAGGGTTTTATGTTTTTCTTTCTGACATTTACTTTATGTAATCATTATTAGACTGTTTGCTGCTGCTCATTTCTTTTACCGTCTGCTGGATAGCCTGCCAGTGAACTTAGTTTTGTTAGAACTTTATTGCATTTTATTTTCTAAATAAATCTCTTAGCCAAAATATCTATAAATCTGACTGTCTTGGTCATTTCCTTTGCTGATAGTAAAATATTCTGCTGTTAGTCCTGCCACTTCTTAATACTTGTTAAATTGTTATAGGATTTTTGGATTATAGAACCATATCAATATTTATCTCTTTATAAAATTGCCAAGCAAAAGTCTTTGTTAAGATGGATTTAAGGTTGCATTTTAGAAATCCAGGAAATTTGATTCCCAAACAAAAGCACTAACTTGAACTCAAATAACAACCATAACTTTAATTCTGCTCCATACAGCTGCAAGCATATGGTATTCTCAGAATGAAGCAGAAAATATTGCACACTTCTCTTTTCTATGTTTAGTCTGTCAGTTTTTGGCATTTAGTAGTAAATTACTCTCTAGTCCCAAAATATCAAGTTCTAGCTCTGTCTAGTAGTGGAATGGCCTGCCCCACTCTGCAAAGCATGATTGGTACAGCAGTTTATATCAAACAAAATTTTGGTACACTGAAAAGGCTACTTAGTCTGGAAGAATGATTTCTACCACCACTGCCAAATGCAGGGTCTCTTAAGAAGAGGGATGAACCCATTAGTGAAAAACAGTTCTGTCTAGAATCATCTGCATACAATCACCAAAGAAGGACAAAGAAAAATTAAATCAGACAATGAATGCTCGTTAGAAAAGGTGTCAGTTTTAAATTCTACTACTACTGAATTGAAGTGTAGCAGCAACAATGGTGAGGATGAAAGGAAACAGTAAAAAACACAAACAGAGGAACAGGGAAAAGATGAATGGAAGAAAAGAGGAAAAAATGGCATAATGACAAATGTCCATTTCTCGTATAATATTTTCTAGTTATTTTTATTTGTACTGTCCCACTGAAACTCAGGAAACAGAAGACTTTCTCTATCGTATTTAAACCTCACAAAACTATTATCCATAATGAAAAAATAGCATACAGGAAAATGTATGGATAAGTATTTCAACACAGTATAATTGATTAATCAAGTAATTCTACCTTGGTACCTATCGTTCACAGACATTTCTTCTTAGACCCAGATTCAGGTACTCGGATACTTATTTTAGTAGTACCTTCCCCCACAGATTGTCCCATTAATCACAGAGTACATTATTAATCAACATGAACAAGGGTTAGCAGAATCTGAGATTTTTACAGTTTTAGCCCTTGCCTTCACTTAAAGAAGAAGTGCTGTAGCTGCTTTAATGAGGACAATACTATGCCAACGGGAGAGCTTCTCCCATCAGTGTAGTTAATCCACCTCCCTGAAAGGCGATAGCATTGTCTACACGGGAGGTTAGGTCGGTATAATTACATTGCTCAGCGGTCTGGATTTTTACACCCCCAAGCAACGTAGTTAGGCTGATATAGGTCTGTAGTGTAGATCTGGCCTGAGGTTGTATAGCCCTCAAAGCAGGGACCATGTTTACTTCTGTTTGTACCACCTGGTATGGTCCTAGTTGGGGGTCTCTTGTCAGGGCACTACTGTATGATAAGAATAATCTTCTAGTTATGGCTCTGTTCACACTCCCATCCCTCCTCCTAAATTCTTCATCCAGAAATTTGAAGTGCACTGAGTGACCAGATTTTATTTAGATCTAAATCCTATGGATCCTTTCTCCTTCATTGCATACTTTATAAAGTCTGCATCTGTCCATTTGCACTTTTGTGATTTAAACTAATATACGCTTTCTAGAGCGTGTATTTTCCAGTGCATGTTTGGATGTGCAGAGAATGAGGGAGGGATCTGCAGCAGCCTATCTTCGCTCTGAATAATGCTAAAACACACACCAAAAGCTCCTGACTCCTTTATATCAAAACCAAATGTCATTGAAATGCTCAAAGGCATTTCTCCTTGATGAGGGCCATCTCTGTGCTAAATTTCAGCTTTCTACATTGTTGTTCAGCACTGCTTTAAAAAAAAAAAAAGGAACAAAGCAAACACCATTAGGTTCAACTAATGGAGTTTCCTACTCATTCTTTCATTAGGACATAGTTTGCCTCTCCTGTGAAAGAAGGTTCTGATTCCACTTCTTCACACCAATTTCCCAAGGCCCCCTTTGATTTTGGGGGGAATTCAGGCAGCAAGGGGTATCTATACAGATATCATTTACCTTCACAGTGTTTCCTAACTCCATCAGCTCCTGCACAATTTGAACAGGGGTGCACCTGTTGAACTCAGCTATTAGGATTCCCATTATTGCAGCTGTCCTTGAAAGTCCTTGTAAATGGGGTTTCAACAGTGCAGAGCTGAAAGAATCCAGAGGAACTCAGTTGCAGAGTAGAGCATGGGGTCCACATTTTTTTGTCTATTTAAGAATATCTGACATATATATATTATTTTTCCACTAGAATCTTAACTGTTTTCTGTTCTACAAATTTTATCATTACTGCAACAGAAGACTCGAGCTGTGGTGGCTGTGATGTCCAACATGTCTCCTGTGGTAAAGCCACTAACAGGTACACTTTTAGTGATTAGGACTGGAAGAACTTCGAGGGGGAAGGAAGCAAAGCCACTAGTTGGATGTTTCTATGTACACTAGTTTCCATAGCCATCCATCAAGCAAAATAGTGGTAAACTCTATTGACTGTTTATAATCTGAGTCAAATGTTACTAGAAGTATAAGGAAAGCAACTCCTAGCTTTGTGCACATTGGCTTACATTGTAACATTAAGCTAAGTTTTCCTTTTAAAATATATTCTAGTATATCCATCTTAGTGATAATTGTACTGTATAGAAATCAGGATAGAGCAATGTTGCAAACAGCAAGGGCCTAATCCTTTAAAAACAATTGACATTCTATTTTCTAGGTGTAGACTGGTTGAGTGGGTTGGAGTGTGCACTGCCCGAGCATTTGATCTGAAAGACAATTGAAGCGTTGTACTGACATTCTATAGCCTGGAGGCACCATGTAGGCAAATGTGGGGGTGTATCTCAAAATCAAACACTGGCATGAGATTTTCTGAGATGTTAGTCAATTATAAAGCTATTCCCTCCTCATCCCGTTTTATTTGAGGAAATACCACATTTCACACTCATGTTATTTCTTCTGTCCATAACATCTCCCTGTCTCCCAAACATGGAATTTTGCTCTTCTTTTGTGTTTCTGTGACCTTCCAATTAAATAAGACATTTTTAAAGGAAAAGTTATTTAGTTGTGTGAATCATTAACATATAGGACCCCATTCTCCAAGCTGGTGCAAGATTTTTAACTCCATGGGCCTTGGTAGTCATTCCTGATTTACAGTGGTGTCAAAGAATGACGACGTCCATTAATTGCTGTCTGGGAAAACATTTTTCCACTTAAAATAGTAATGTACAAACTTTTATGAAATCTATTATTTTAGGAAAGTGTTTGGTATAAACAAACCTATATATAGTACTTTGAGGTATTTCCACATTTTTGAGGTATTTCATTTTTAATAACTAAGGGCTTGGCTATACTTGCGAGTTACAGCGCAATAAAGGAGCCCCGGGCGCACTAGCTCACTACCCGTCCACACTGGGAAGGCATGTAGAGCGCTCTGACTCCGCAGCTACAGCGCTGCTGGTACTCCACCTCGGCAAGTGGAATAACATTTGCTGCGCCCTCGCTGGAGCGCCACCAGTGTGAACGAGGTGTTGCTTTACTGCGCTCTGATCAGCCTCCAGAAACGTCCCATAATCCCCTTAAGTGGCCACTCTTGTCATTGTTTGGAATCAGCTGTAGGAATGCGGAAATGCCCTTTGAAAGCTCCGTTTCTGACAGCCAGCTGCTTATCTGCTCCGAGACAAAGCAAGCCATTAGTTTGGAATGCTGTGTGTGAGAGAGGGAGGTGAGGGGGGTCTGCTGCTGTCTGAACTTACAAGACAGCATGCTGACATGCTCTCAGCCCCCACAAAAACCCATTCTCCCCCCCCCCACATACACACAACACACTCCCTGTCACACTTCACCCCATTTCCCCCCCCCATTTGAAAAGCATGTTGCAGCCACTTGCATGCTGGGATAGCTGCCCATAATGCACCGCTCCCAATGCCACTGGAAGTGCCGCAGATGTGACCACACCAGTGCGCTTGAAGCTGTCAGTGTGGACAGACTGCAGCGCCCTCCCTACTGCACTCTATGAAGGCTGGTTTAACTCAAAGCACTCTACATCTGCAAGTGTAGCCATGCCCGAACTGAGTTAATCATTGTATAAATGATTAACTTATTATACGTAAGTAACAGCTTGAGCTTTAACTAAGATTAACTGATCCAAGCTATCTTCTTTGCCAATTTTTTTTATTTAATAAATCTCAAAGAACAAAGGCTTTGTATAGAAAAATGTGGAAAGTGTTATGAAGTGCGCAAAGATCATTTCCAGATAATGTTTTTAATTATATTTTTGAAAACTATGATTAAGTCTACCATTGAAATATTTTCAGTAGTAAACACAATACCTTTTGCTCGGCAGCATGCATGTATTATAAAACACTTAAAATTGCAAGATCCCTTTCAAAACTAAAATAGCCATTTTAATTACTTTTTTTGTAATTAGCAGCTTGAAATACTTTCCTTTAAAAGAAAAGGGAAAATAACAAAGTGCACATATAATCATATCCAAACCTTTGGATTTTTAACCAAACGATGTGAGGGGTGTGTGTGCACACGTGCACGTGTGTATTCGTTCATCGTGCTGAGTTCTTTGATTTGGGCCAGATCCTGTTCTCATTTCTTCCCTTGCAACCTCACTGACATCACTAGAGGTGTATGAGAGGAACTGAGGACCCAACAGAGGCCCTGCCAGCATTGGGATCAGAACCACACTAGCTAGAATTGTGATAAAATCAGGATATTTCTAGCAGAATTCTGGCATTTTTCCCCTGCGAACCCATGGACGCAGCAGGTAAACAAACTGGCCCAACTCGCCAGGGGCTTTCCCTGCACAAGCAGCAGAACAAGTTTGGGAACCACTGCCTTAGAGCATTGATAGGATGGTTTAGCTAGCACAAATTGCAGGGGGGGAAATCCTTATCGTTGCCACGTTGGTATTCTATAGACTATTGCATTAAAAACAAACAACAACAAAAAATTGTTAAGAGTGTTTAAAATTGCAAAGTCAACACTCAAAAGTTAGGAAATGCAAGAAATAATGTTGCCTGTGCAACCTTTATTATACCCAAGCTGTCACACAGGCTTTAATTACATGTTCACATACTTTGGTCTTAAAATACTTTGTTTATTTTTGTTTCTTTATGGCTTGTTTATTTACAGACACTCCTCTCATTTTGATTTGGGATAAACCAAATGGTAAACTATGGTAAACCACTGCATGGAGTTGCTATGCTAACTCGTGGCAAAGGAAGTTTTGTTGGGTAAAGACTCTGTGGGTGTCGCCCTTTTGTTTGCTTTGGTCTTCTATGGTGACTTTAGGCAAATCACTCAAGCCCAAAGTTCCAAAAGTATCTACTAATTTTAAATTTTTGGATGCTCAACTGGAGACACAGGACCTGATTTTCAAGAGTACGTCTAGCTCTTACTGACTTCAGTAGGAATTGTAGGTGTTCAAAATGAGGCTTAAGATGTCTCATGTGTGACACCTAAAATTAACATTGAAAACGTTGGCCTTAGCCTCTCAGTCATTTAATTTTCTTTGAGTACATTAGCCTTAGAAACAATGGATCAATAGATAAAAACCATCATTTTATAGCTGCTTATAGTTTTTGTACTCTTCACTTTGCCAGCATCCTTTGACAGGCTGTACACCAGGAGCATGAACTCTAGGTTAGGAATTGTCGAACCCTAGGTCCCAACGGGACTCTAGGTACTACACTGTATTATATGCTTCTGAGTCCAACCACCCATATCCCAGACTTTCTAGCGCCCCCCCAAACTGTGACCTCTCTAGCCAGTGGCGGAGCTAGGGGGGGACCAGGGCAGCGGCCGCTCCCCCACTGAGCACAAATGGCGCCTGGTCAATTTCTTGGGCGCCTTTTACATTTTTCCCTATTGAGGGAATGGGGGGAGCGATCCGAAAAGAAGGCGCCATCTGCTGCGGCGTTTCTACTCACCCGGCGGTGCTTCAGGTCTGCGGCGGGACCTTCACTCGCTCCAGGTCTTCGGCGGCGGGACCTGCAGTGCCGAAGACGCCCGGAGTGAGTGAGGGCTGGCTGCCAGAGCGCCGCTGGGTGAGTAAAAGCACGGCAGCAGGTGGCGCCTTTTTTTTTGGATCGCTCCCCCTGTTCCCTCCACCTGGCTACGCGGCTGGCTCTAGCCCTTTGTTCATGGGGCAATGTGGGAAATTTGGACTGTCCAGAGGACAAAAAGTTGACCCATAGAATTGTGGGATACTTTTGCTGGACTCCCAGAGCACGAGTCCAGTGGGGCTGTGTCTACATTTCAAAGCAAGAGAGCTTGGACCTGGGGTCCCACCTCGACTAAGGCTTAGATCTTCCACCCCTGTGGGGTGCTGGGAGCCAAGCTCTGAGTTAGGACAATTTGCATGTAAATGGAAGGGGGGTTAGGATTGAGCCTGGGCTCAAACCCTGGGCTTACACTGCAGTGTAGACATACCCTTTTATCACAAGATGTGTTTTGTTGCTTATGTTTCCTTGAGGCACATAGAAGGTAGTCTAGCCAAAACCACTGTCCATATTGAAATGTTTAATTTGCTTCCATATAGTGCTTCTGTACCATTTTATTAAATAGTTAAATATAGTAAGTCAGGAAATCTATACTTGGGAGAAATCACAAGGCATATTATCCTGCAGCCAGTGCAAAGCAGATCATAACAACAAAGATCACGTTAGATACCTGCTGTGCAGAGCATCCTCAGCCCCTACTGAATTTAACAGGTGGTGAGACCACTCAGCATCTTGCAGGATGAGGCATCTCTTTAGAAAACCGCATAAATGCAGGTCTTGATAGAAAGGTACTATCATGGTTTCTTTGTCTCATACAGGCAGGATTTTACTGTGCTGTGAAACTTTTCCAGAAACCATGTTATTGTATAGAAAATGCACAAACAATACTGCAGAAAGCATCATTTGTACACCAGTTTTATAGCATGGTTAGGAGTTGGCAGTACCATCTCAGGAACCAGTGTAAGCAACTTTCTAGGAAGGATTGTTTCAGAACTGTATTCTAGAAAGATGCTAGCATGGTTTCTTTGGAACCTTGGCCAAAGTTTCATGGCCATTTTGAGAATATTGCCTATCAGTTATCCACGAGTGACATTAGCACTGGCTTCAAAAGAAGCATCTTGTCTCCCCTTCCAAACAAATTAAAATGTCACCCTCGCACATTCGAGTGGTGAGAAGCAATAAGCAAATGGAAATGGGCCATGATTCAAATCCTCAGCTTGATTTGGGGGAAGCAGTAAGGAAATTATGGCTACTTGGATATGCCCCACCTACAAGGTATATAGTAAGGGTATATTTTCATTTATTTATATATTTTTCTATTTATAAAGATATTATGAAGCTATTAAGCACAAATGCAATGCGTTGAGCATCTCTCAAGCACTTGAAACAGATCCTCTTCTGAGGTACGTGGACATCACTCCATTGAAATTAATGGGGCTACTCTCTTTTACACCATCTGATAATCTGCCCTTTAAAATTTACATTCTTACATAAATATCACATAACAAACAACTCAGACTTAAATGATGGTACAGTAAATTGGTGAACTAACTTTTCTTTTACTTTCTCTTTTAGGTTCTCTTATGGTCTCATATACCAATTACCGTGGCTGGACTATGCTTCATCTCATCTAGCAAATGGACCAGAAGATATTTACCTGACATTTTCAAAGAGAGCCACATAATTCCCACTGACCACAGAAGGTTGAAAATTTACTCTAAATGTGGAGGTTAGGATTCAAGTTAATTTTAACATTAAAATGAGCAGTTGAGGCCTTTGAGGTATGCCCATCACTAATCAATGCCCTTACTGGTAGGAGAAAATAAATGGGATCACGAGTTTCAGTCGCAAAAAAGTTTAACGCACAAAAAAGTATTAAGTCATTTAGTACATGACTCAGGGACCAACACCGGATATTGAAATATAGTTCTGTATTCTCCATTGTTTTGCCCAGTCCAATTGTAATTGCCCCAAGTATGTGGTTTCCACCATTTCACTTGAGAAACTACTTTAATCTACTAGATCTTAGGTATGAATTTTTTTCTGATATTCGTCCTTTGCTTAATTTCATTGCATGCCTCTAACTAAACTACCTTGGGCCACTCTCATCAAGGTAACGGAGATGGGAGATATTTGTATGGAGGAGAAATTCTTTCTGAATTTGAACGTGCAGTAGAGGTGCTAAAGTGAGGCAATTAGATTGGGTGGGAGAAGGGCTAAGGACAATTTTGGGTGGGAAGGCATGAGTCCTGCCAAAGGGAAGAGTTAATTTAACAATTGCAGATACGGATTCACTTTTATAAGCTATTTACACATGGTTAATGGTCTTCATTTGATTCTGATCTATTTGATACTGTTACTGAGTAGTGGTTCCAGCTGCCATTGTTCATTCATTTCTAATCAGTGTTTAAAATAGGATCAAGACCCTTAATTCTTTAGAATATAATGCCAAGACCAATCATTCCCCAAAATTTTTATACAGGGAAATTCTCCCCTGCTGCCCACTTCCATTTCCTGCTCTTTAAAAGGGCAAAGCTGGAGTAGTTTAGCAACACCAACAAAGGGAAAAAAAGGCTTGTTTTTACTCTACCATCTCCCACCCTCCAATGTTAGTCTAAAACAATACAATTAAAAGCAACCCTGTTAGCATTTCTGTTTGAGTTTTATATTCTTTCACTTCAGGTCATTTTCCTATAGCATTAGGTCTGGCTGGCTGTTGTAAGTTGCTATATCGAATTCTACAGTGTGTTACTGGAAATACTTATGTATTCAAGTTACTATACACAAATAAAACTCTTAAAAAATCCTAAACATACAGGTTTTATTTTCTAGTGCATAAAATAAAGTTTTGAAAAGTTTAAATATTTCTTTGATAAGGGAAAGAGAAGGATCAAAGGATACCTAATACCATGGTTGTTTATTATTTTGTTGTTTGATATGTCTATCAGAAATTTAGAATATAGTGACAATAGGGTCCCTTTCTGTTCCCACTGACTTCAATGGGGATAGAATTTGGTCCTGTGCTTACATAAGAATTACTGTCTTGTGCTAATGTATTTTACATGCAACAGTAAAGCTATTTTAAAAAATAATATAGGGAGGGAGCATGGATTTGTGGTGACAGAATGTAAACTGGATTCTAATCCTAGCACTGACGCTAACCCGGCAACAGATTACAATTAGTCCCTCTTGACTTCAGTGGGGTGCCATGCAAATCCGGTCTGCTTTCACAGCATACACTGAAGGATCAAGGCAAGTTAACTTAGGGCCCAATCTAGCACCATTGAAGACAATGGAAAGACACCTTTTGACTGAAGTAAAAGTTGGGTTAGGCCTGTAACCGCTCAGGGCCCAATTCAGAGCATTGATATAAGTGTGTGAGATTCTACTGGAGTTGCCCCTGGTTATGTCAGATCTGAATCTAACCCTCTGTGCCTTAGTTTTCCAATCTGTGACACAAGGATAATATTTACCTACTCTGTTAGGATTTATAGATTCAGAGGGTACAGCTACACTGCAAAAACACACACACAAAACCCCACAGCAGCAAACCCCTCAGAGCCTAGGTCACCTGATTCAGTCTCACAGTACAGGCCTAAAAATATTTAGTTGACTCAGGCTCCGAGACTCTCAGCCAGAGTTTGTTTTTTGCTGTGTAGCATACTCAGGGTTTAAGGCCGGAAGGGAACATTAATTGCATCTGAAGTGGTTTTTTTACCCACGAAAGCTTATGCCCAAATAAATCTGTTAGTCTTTAAGGTGCCACTAGACTCCTTGTTGATTAGATCACCTAGTCTGACCTGTATATCAAAAGCAATTAAATTTTACCCAGCTACCTCTGTACTAAGTCCAATAATGTGTGTTTGACTATAGCAGATCTTCCAGAAAGGCCTCCAGTCTTGATGTGAAGACACCAAGAGATGGAGACTCCACCTCTTCCCTTGGCAGTTTTGTTCCAATGGTTTCTCACCCTTACAATTAGGAATTTGTGTCTAATTTTAATTTGTCTGGCTTCAGCTTCCAGACACTGGTTCTTGTTCTGCCTTTCTCCACTGGACAGAGGGCCCTTTCTACCTGCTATTTTCTGTCCGTGAAGGTCCTTATACATTTGTAATCAAGTCACTGCTTTTATTTTTATTTTATTTTTTTTTATTAATAAGCTAAGCCATTGGAACTCTAATTCTCTCACTATAAGGCATTTTCTCCAGCCCTCAAATAATTTTTGTGGCTCTTTTCTACACCCTTGTTAATTCTTCAACATCCCTTCTAAAATGTGGACATCAGAAGTGGATGAAGCATTTCAGTATCAGTTTCGCCAGTGCTGTATCCATAGGGAGAAAAATCACTCCCTATTCCTACTCACTACTCCCTTGTTTATACATCCAAGGATCTCAGTAGTACTGTCTGCCTCAGCATCGTATTGGGAACTCATATTAAGATTCTTGTCCACTAGGATACCTGAATATTGTAAAGCTTCAATGACCATGACACGCATGGAGTGTCTGACAGAAGGGACTATGAGCTAGCCTGTCCCTGGATTTAGTACAAGTGCCTATAGGTTGGGGGGCACTAGTGATGGGGGAGAACATAAGGAGCATTGTTCCCTCCTTGCTTCACACACCCTGCTGGTGAGCCAGGGACAAATGCAGTCCCTGGCCTGTGGGAACCAGAGAGACAGCTCCCTCAGTGCAGCCAATGAGCACAAATTGTTCCTACAAGTACAACTTGCATCTGCTTCATCCTGGACAGTAGAGATGATCATGTCTGCATGTGATTTGGGGAGCAAGAGGCACCATCTGAAAGGACAGTGCAGATTACACACTCCCCCTGCATGCTGAGTAGCTGAAGACCGTATTGTACCTCCTGAGCCTCGTTGCCACATTCTGTGCGCTGTGGCTAGTGCCATAATCTAGCCCAGTGAAGAAGGCATAACAGAAGAGCTCAGTATTTAACAAAGAGAAGTCCTGCTGCACAACCCCACATCCAGGGGTCCTGGAACAATTTTTATAATGGGGGAGCTGAGAGCCATGAACCAAACTGAAAACCCTGCATATAATGGAAACCACTTTAAGCCAGGGGGTGTGACATCTTAGGTGCTCTGTTATACCACTGCTGCTAAGGGTCATCTAACACTCTGTCAGGAGAGGGGATCATTCTGAAAAGAGGAACTAAGGACAGGCACACTGCAGAATATATTGGACCTGTCCTTAGCTTTGTAAACATTTTGGCTATAGGCATGTCCACAACGTATATTTGGGAGCCATCTAATTTTGTTTTGTGATCTTGGAACGACCAACAAAATAAAACAGAAGCTACTGTACGTAGAGTGCAAGAGGTGCTTTTTCCTGCGGTCTTTGTATGAAGGATCAATTCTCCCCTTGAAGCATGGCAAAATTCCCATTGGCTTCATGGGCACAGGATCAGTATTGTGTTGGAAAATTACATGTGCTTATACATTGGCTTGATTAAAATAAGTTTTCTAACCTCTGCGCCAGATGCTAGGACTCAGTATTTTTCCTCGTGTCAAATTACCCTCAGTCCCATCTAAATGTAATCTCCACTATGTTAAAGCATGCAAGATATTTCCAGATAAAAATGTATTGGTAATACACACAAGATGTGTTTGTATTCAAAATAAAGTGTCCCCTTTAGATAGTATTTAGTCCTGCCTCAGTGCAGGGGACTGGATAACATGACGTACTGAGGTCCCTTCCAGTCCTACATTTCTTTGATCTAATAATATTTGGCAGTTATCCTTTGTCGATCTCAAAGCACTCTACAAAGATGAGTAAATCAAAAGCCATTTCATAATTGGGGAAACCAAGACAGAGAGATTAGAAGACTTGCCAAAGATCAAAAAACAAGTAGTAGAACAGCACCCATGTCTCCTAAAACCCAGTCCAGCTCCGCTGCTTCACAATACACTCTGTGGGTGAGTCAAAGCCCATTGAAGTCAATGGAAGGACTCCTGTTGACTTCAAGAGACTTTGAACTGGGCTCTATAATGTTAACAACGATGGCTAAGGACTCACCTACAGTACTGTTGACCCACTTACGTCAGAGATCCATTTTGCAGTGTACATCTGATTTAACTGTGTATTGGTATTCTTGCATCATGTTAAAAGTTTAGACAACCAAATCTAACCTGGTTCAGGTGTATAGTTAAGTTCTGGGGTGCACTACACACTGGAACAATATCGTACTGAGGTTCTCCTGTTGAGGCTGTAACTGTAGTGCAGATGTGTTTATGGAGATAAGGAGTTCAGCTAACTGCAGGAGAACCATAGGGTCAAATTCACCCATAGTGGAAGCAGGTGCAGCTCCACTGCCCTTGATAAAATGGGGCCACAATGTTTCCCTTTTGCCCCACAGAACTCTTAAATTGAAGAGCCCAAATGCCTCCTTATACAAGTTTGAAATGAAATCAGTGATTAGAAGAGCAATTAATCCATCTTTCTCCACATAATACTTAGGGGAGCACTTCTGTGTAACTGTCAAGATTCGCTTTAAAGGATGTTACCATCCTTCCATAAATATAAAACATGTCACCATGCACAAATCACTTAAACTAATCTTACACATTTAAACTGGCCACCCAGAGAAGTTAAAATAAACTAGAGTTTCATCTAATTCAGAATAATTCACACTAGTCTTTATCATCAGGATAATGAGATCAAGCAAGTGGGGAATGTAGCAGAAGTGACTGTGTTAAACTCTGCTGTTATGTTGGTATAAATCCAAAATAATCCATTAACCTGAATAGAGTAACTCTGGACAGGTGTACATGTTAACACCCTTTCTCATAGGGAAAGCTCTAACTCTCTTACTGGGATTCTTAAACATAATGAATTATTATATCTGAAGACAGAAGTGACAGAAAACATTGAGTTATCTTTGAGTGCCATGTTTTTCTTGAGTGCTGGCTTAAGAACTGAGCCTTGTAATATTTTATTTACCATTTTTACTGGACATTTCTTGACCCGCCACTTCAAAGAGCTGAGGTACATAGAACTTCCTAGGTAGCCACACTTCTGGAGAGGTTTCCCTTAAATCCTTTCATTGGTGCTTTTTGTCAGTCTGGCATAAAGACCCTGTTATGGATGAAATATGGAAACAGAAAAAATGTATTAAGATCAATTACTCATATTATTATTACTGTATTACTCATACAATTAGGGCCTAATTCTAATCTTGCACCAGTTTAACACTGAGGTAACTCCAGTAACTTCAGCAGAGGTACCCCAAATTCACATCAGTGTGACAGAGTAGAATTGGGCCTAAAGTAACCGCAACAAAAGGCCACAGCAAGAAGCTCATAACTGAAAACTGAGTTTGCTCCCTTGAATATTAGTGTTTCAGTTCTCTTTCCAGCTAAATTACAATTAAATGGCAAGGAGGAAAAACTTTTTGTTCTATCATTACAGTGATTCTAGGCTTTAAAAACAAACACATGCACAAAAAAAACCCTGGTGTGGTTTAAGAAAAGGGAACTTATTCCGATGAAGCATTATCAAATTTTTATTCCATTTTGAATTAATATAAGTAAAAATGTTTTTCTTCAACTGGTCTTGACCTTTAGAGTCTGGTGTGCCACCCATTTCTTTTCACTGGGCTTTGCCTGAGAACAAGTGGTAATCTTCCAGTGAAATACCTTTTTTGCACTGGCAAACATTAGTAGTTGTACCAACATCTAGCAGAAGAGAAGCTGTGCTCAAAGCAGTAAAATCAAACGGCAGTAAGGTTTATGAAAATGCTTCTTAAGTGAGTCATTTCAAAGCAACCCCTCCCCCCCCACCATAAAATGACAGTCACAGATGCATGAAACACACCACTTTCGCAGTATTATTAATAATACCAGCTTACTCATAGGCCCAACTAGAGTATGGAGTTACAGGTGACCAGCAAACTATTTTTACAAATGGCTGTGTGGCTTTAAAAAAAAAAGAAAAAAAAATGTATAACAGCACCCAGATTCTTTTCAAACCCCCCTCCGCAGTGCTTAATATGAAAGAGGTGCCAGTGCTCAATTAATTTTTTTACACTCATAACTGATGCAGCAAGCCCAAAGGTACTGGGACTCTGGGCAACCAAACCTAGAGGTGCTGGGGCTCAGCCTTGGCGCAAATTTTAAAAAACTGCCCCTCCTCCAAGGCACAATTCTATTTTTTTAACATAAAACTTTAGGCAAAACAAAGCAATTCTGTCCAGAGGCTTTTTCCCTAGTTTCTCTCAATGCTAAAAAGAGGATGTACATTTCCTCGCTCTTCAAGCCCCTGCCTACTACAGAAACCCATTTCTCTCCTACAACTCCTCCTTGAGTCAGCCACTTGCTGGCTTTTATAATCACTTGATCCCTTCCCAGCTGGGTCTGATAATTGACTAAAGATAGCTGGCCCCAGGTCTCTGGCCCTTAAAGGGGAAGACCACCCAGTTACAGAAGACATACAAGATTTTTTTAAAATAAAATAAGTCTGGTTTTATTTTTTTCAGAAATATCTGGAATGTCAAGTCTGATCTGAGATTTAGGAGAGGGCTTTTTAGGGTCTCACATATGAGCTGTCCCACTTTAGTTGAATCTTTCACCATTTCACTAGTTCTCCAGCCATTATAGAGTCTTCCAACCTAAACAAGACTTCAATTTCTAATGTAAAAGTAAGCGGGGAAAAAGGCTTTTTAATTTTGAAAAGAAAGTATATGGCCCCTTCAATCCATCTTTATGTACCACAAAGCAGTAAATAAGGACACAAGTCTAATTACTTTGTTTTCTTTGAGACTAACAAATTTATTTGAGCATAAGCTTTCGTGAGCTACAGGTGAGCTCTAGCTCACGAAAGCTTATGCTCAAATAAATTTGTTCTTCTCTAAGGTGCCACAAGTACTCCTTTTCTTTTTGCGAATACAGACTAACACGGCTGCTACTCTGAAACCTTTGTTTCCTTTGCAGGTCACCTTTAACAGCACATTGAGGGAGTTCTCAGTACTGCTCTTTTCTGTAATAGACAGTTTTCTGCATGCCAGGTTTACCAGAGCATCAACTCATCCATTTACATGCTACAATTTCTTCTCCACAGGAAAGACTGCAAGAAATTTATTTTTATTTTAAATAAAAGATTGGGTTCCACAGCAAAAATTGCAGAAAGACCTTATGATATTGTCCTTTACTCACCTCTCTTTTTAATGATTTTCATTGTAAGTAATACGGGATTGAACACATTCAAAAACTCACAGGATCATGCCCTTGTTGCTTATAATAGTTATTAATACATCCATGATTTTAAAACAAGATCTGCTATCTCCTGATTAAACAGAAAGATTGCTGCTATTATTATTTGAAATATTAATAATAATGAAGTAGGAGCTGTATTTTAATCATACTTACACCAGTGTAAATCTGGAGTCACACCCAATGGTGTTTTAGTGAGACAAGGGCAGCCGTTCTCAAACTATGGGTCAGGACCCCAAAGTGGGCTGCAACCCCATTTTAATGGGGTTGCCAGGGCCAGCACTAGACATGCTGGGACCCAGGGCTGAAGCGGAAGCCCGAGCTTCACCCCTATCTGGAGCGGCGGGCCTCAGGCTCTGGGCCCCTCTCCCCCACACCCAGGGAAGTGGGGCTCCTCCTCTCCCACCCTCAGGGTCATGTAGTAATTTGTTGTCAGAAGGGGGTCGCGGTGCAATGAAGTTTGAGAACTGCTGGACTAGGGCCCTATCGACATCAAAGTGAGTTCTGCTCCTGACTTCAACAGGAGCAGGATCAAGCCCACAGTGTATAAAGTTAAGCAGGTACATAAGTATATGCAGGATCAGGGCCTTAAATTGTATCTGTCTTAAGCACTTATACAGCCCCCATCACTGCATCATCTAAGTACTTCACAATTTCTAATGTATTTATCCTCACACCACCCCTGTGAGACAGGGAAACCATTGTCCCATTGGACAGAAGGGGAACTGAGTCACCGAACAATGGAGTGATTAGCTCGGGGTCACACAGGGTATTTGTAGCAGGAATTGAACTCATGTCTCCCCCAGGGTCTGCTCAAGCCCCTGGACCTTCGTGTTTCTCACAACCTGTTAGTGAAAATGTCTGTATCACCAGGTCATTCTGACTGAACTTGCTTTCAAAAAAACTGGCATGAAACAAGCTGTCAGGAATACGGAATATGTCCTGGATAAATCTCAGTCTGACCTTTTATACTCAGCCAAAGTGTCACACCATCAAAGCTTCCTATGGCTATCAGGAGAATGCAACAGCTTTTTGGAGTAGTTAGCAACTAACCAACCAAGTAGTGTTCAGCACGTGTCGGCAGTGCTGTGCAACAGTACTCCTCTGTTCTCTGTAGGCGTCAGGCTGCCTTTTTTATTTGTGGCCACTGACAGCACTTGCAGCCTGCAGCGTCCCTATCCTACATGCTGCCATCTGACTCTCCCTTTGGCTTCACCTCTGCATAAATGAAATATCAGATCCAGGGCAAAGGCAACAGAAGGGCTAGGGTTTTGTCTGGGGCTTTTTATAAAGACCATATGACAAGTTAAAGGGCCAAAATACTGTTCCTGGTGAAATCAATGGGAGTTTTCCTATTGAATGCAGTGGAAGCAAGTTTTCTGCCTACACTGTGCATTTATAGGCTTTGACCCTTACCGTCTCTCCTTTCAATCCCCCACATGCCTAGGGACAGATTCATTCCTGCACCGGTGTAGTTGTCAGTACACGGACAGAGGGTCTGACTATTTTGTAGAGCTGTAAGTGCTGAATGGTTGCTATGTTTCCACCCCAGAGGTGGCTGCAGTTCAGTGGCTTGTTTGATTACCCCTGTCCAGACTGTAAAGCAATGACTGTGGTTTCCTTTGGAAGGAAATGTGCTATATGTTATTGTTTATTATT
Organism: Lepidochelys kempii; assembly: GCF_965140285.1. Classification (NCBI taxonomy): domain Eukaryota; kingdom Metazoa; phylum Chordata; order Testudines; family Cheloniidae; genus Lepidochelys; species Lepidochelys kempii. Next base: position 28,143,071 of record NC_136388.1, on the reverse strand, counting down.
AATAATAATTCCTGCTTCATAGGGTAGCTTTTACCTTTCCCTAGGAAAAAAAAGTATTACCCCAATAATCAGAGGTAAGTGTGTAGGGCCCAATCTTGCAAGGCGTTGAGCGAATCTTGTGGGGTGCTGAGCTATCTCAACTCCAACACTCAGCACCACAGGATCAAGCCCTTAAAAGAACAAACTCCCTTTGTCCTCCTGTCTATTCATAAGAAATTCTCCTCTTCTCCCCTTCAATTCCAGCCCTTTCCATAGCTGCTATCGCACTCACCCCCAGCAGCCCACCAGGCCCAGGGATCTGTAGCTCCAGAGGTTTCCTGTAGGATAGCACAGTGCTGCTGCTGGACCTTCAGAAACAGCCCTTTTATTGCCTTATTTCCTGTCCTGCCAAAGCCAAAGAGAGAGTATTTGATTATTTTTCCTGTTTTTTTTTTAATTCCTTGCTTTTTGTAATCAATCTCCAACAGACACTCCAAGGCTCTGCTCAACTCTCTTTCCATTGAATAACTGAATGTAAGCCCTTGTAAAGTTTGCCCTAAAATGGATTCAGTCCAAGCTTTTTGTTCCTTAGTAAAGTGCAAGTTACAGACAGTAGATCTTTCTTTTTTTGGTTTAATGTGTATAAGCTCCTTTTGGAAGCGTGGTCCAAAGAACATTCAGTTAATTACTCAAGGCGGCTTATTTAGAGCTGCTGTTTTCTCAGGAAGCAAAGCTGCTTCTTTTGAGACAAGTGCAAGTAGTTCTTTATGACTTTTCTGTTTCCCCTTTTAGGGCCCAGCTGAGAACTACTTATTCCTTTCTTATTAGGCAAAACTCCCACGAGGCCTGATTTTCTTCTCACTCCACTCACTGTAAGTCAGGAATCATTACACAGATACCAGGGGAACTATATCAGAATAAAAGTGGTGTGAGGATAACCAGGGCCATCGACAGTGGGAGATCTGCCTGAGTAAGGCAGGTCCTTTACATCATCATACACCCAAGCATCTGAAGTCCCATCTACACTAGAAGAAACCTGTATTAGTCTATCCCACTTTTGAAAACGAGTTCTGTATAGCACAGGTTTAGGACAGGGAGCCTGCTCACTATGAAAAACTGTAAGGTTAGGTTTCCTACAGTGGTCTACCATGCTTTCAGAAAAATGCCTTAAAGCTGTGTTGAGTCAAACCGGTCTTTCATTCAGTATAGCTAACAGCTAACCTGAATCTACTGTAGGCAGGGCTTTAGCATAACTGCCAGGCTGAAAGGGCTCAATGCATTATTGCCCTATGTTTCCAGGGGCAAAAGTGAGCTGGTATAGGCCGGTACAGCGTACCGGTAAGAAGCCGGTAACCGCCTGTACGCAGCCCACATTAAAGCGCTGCCATGGCAGCGCTTTAACATCGCTGCCCCTTTTGCCTCCCCCATCGGCGGCCCTGCCGGTAGGGTCCGTACCAGCAGGGCCACTGACAGAAGGGGAAGGGGCAGCGATGTTAACGTGCTGCCCTGGCAAAGGACCGTCCTTAAAGCGCTGCTTTAAAGGGGCAGCTTTAACGTCGCTGCCCCTTCCCCATCGGGGGCCCTGCCAGTACAGACCTTACTGACAGGGGAGGCAAAAGGGGCAGTGCTTTAAGGAGGCTCCTTTGCCATGGCAGCGCTTTAACATTGCTGTGCCCCCCGTCAGTGGCCACTGACGGGGGGCAGGTGGAGCAAAGAGAGCAGCTGCCCCGGGGCCAGCAATTTAAAAGGGCCCAGGGCTCTGGCCACCGCTGCCGCTACTACAGCAGCGGCCAGAGCCCCGGGCCCTTTAAATCACCACTGACCCCCCCCCCAGGCCTGCCCCTTCCACCTGAGGCCCCGCCCCTTCTGGGAGCCGGAGCTGGTCCCGGCCCCCGTTCCGGTAAGTCTTCGGAGTTACTTTCACCACTGTATGTTTCCTTGTGCTAGCCTAGGTGTAAGACAGGCATAACTCCCCCATACTGGGGAATAGCCCTCAGCACGGGGAATGTTTGTGCCTCAGGAGCCCATGGGGCAGGCAGCATGGCAGAGAGGCCGAGGGATAATTCAGTGTGTAGGTGAGACTGGGTGTGGCCAAGATACACCCATATCTCAGCAATTCTGTACTCCTGCAGAGACCACGAGAGCAGGGATATAAATTAGGTAATCCTAACCTGCATGGCCCCTACAGACCTGACTTGGGGAGGTGCAATCTGCCTCTCCTCTGTTGCTGCACTGACACATGAATCAGGGCATAAATGATTTACCACATCAGCTGCTTGTTAAGGTTGTGACACAGTAACTAGAGACAAGTGATTAGCGAAGGGAACTGGGACTGAAGATTTGTGGGTTCTATTCCTAGCTCTGAGAGAGTGTGTTCTCTAGCAACTAGAGCAGAGTATGGCTTGTGCAGTCTAGTCCAGGTGGGTTTTGGGAGTGGACTCAGGGGAGAGTGAACTAGAGGTTAACTCCGAGGACTGTTTTCTATTCATGGTCCTAGGAAAGACCATGGTTTAGTGACCACAGCTGGAATTTTGGAGTCAAACATCTGAAGAGACCCAACCAAAACACAGCCGGCACTACATTTTAGGGGTGTGGGAAGAAGAAATGGGTCTCCCCCACATGGCCATGCCCTTGGATCTGAGACAACAAGCCTCACCCTCTTCTCAGTAGACTTATTTCAACTGTAATCCTTCAGATGTCTTACTCCCAGTCTTCTGCTTTAACCATTAGACAAACAAGAAAGAATCTGGCTCTAACATCTGTACACAGTTGTCAACACTTAGATATAGATAAAGGACATACCATCAGAATATAGCCGCCCTCTTTGCAATTTAAAATATCTTATCACAAAGGTCCCTTTTGGCCTTGGAATCTAGGAATCTATCTCCTTTTTGAAAAGTCTTTGTTTCTCAGGAGCCCATTCCTGCTGGGCTGTTTGCCTGTGGCTAAACAGAAATGTTCCCCGCTGTTAGCCACAAGGACGGGGGAAGGTTGAGGGGGTAGTCACGCGGTGGGAGGAGGCAAAATGCGACCTTGTAACGAAAGCACATGTGCTATGTATGTAATGTTAACAGCAAGGTTTACCCTGAAAGAGTGTAGCCACTGTTTTATAAAATGTGTCTTTTTAAATACCGCTGTCCCTTTTTTTTTCCCACCAGCTGCATGTGTTTCAATGATCACAGGATCTTCTCCTTCCCAGAGGCTAGTGAAGCTTAGAAAGAAAAAAAAACGCACTCGCGATGAAATGTTCTCCGAGCTCATGCTGTCCTCCCACACTGACAGAGCACAGACGAATGCATGGAGGCAAATAATGTCAGAGTGCAGGAAAGCACAAAATGACCGGGAGGAGAGGTGGCGGGCTGAAGAGAGTAAGTGGCGGGCTGAAGACAGGGCTGAAGCTCAAATGTGGCGGCAGCATGATGAGAGGAGGCAGGATTCAATGCTGAGGCTGCTGCAGGACCAAACCAGTATGCTCCAGTGTATGGTTGAGCTGCAGCAAAGGCAGCTGGAGCACAGACTGCCACTGCAGCCCATCTGTAACCAACCGCCCTCCTCCCCAAGTTCCATAGCCTCCACACCCAGACGCCCAAGAACGCGGTGGGGGGGCCTCCGGCCAACCAGCCACTCCACCACAGAGGGTTGCCCAAAAAAAAGAAGGCTGTCATTCAATAAATTTTAAAGTTGTAAACTTTTAAAGTGCTGTGCTTAAAGTGCTGTGTGGCACTTTCCTTCCCTCCTCCACCACCCCTCCTGGGCTACCTTGGTAGTCATCCCCCTATTTGTGTGATGAATGAATAAAGAATGAATGAATGTGAAGCAACAATGACTTTATTGCCTCTGCAAGCGGTGATCTAAGGGAGGAGGGGAGGGTGGTTAGCTTACAGGGAAGTAGAGTGAACCAAGGGGTGGGGGGTTTCATCAAGGAGAAACAAACAGAACTTTCACACCGTAGCCTGGCCAGTCATGAAACTGGTTTTCAAAGCTTCTCTGATGCGTACCGCGCCCTCCTGTGCTCTTCTAACCGCCCTGGTGTCTGGCTGCACGTAACCAGCAGCCAGGCGATTTGCCTCAACCTCCCACCCTGCCATAAACGTCTCCCCCTTACTCTCACAGATATTGTGGAGCACACAGCAAGCAGTAATAAAAGTGGGAATATTGGTTTCGCTGAGGTCTAAACGAGTCAGTAAACTGCGCCAGCGCGCCTTTAAACGTCCAAATGCACATTCTACCACCATTCTGCACTTGCTCAGCCTGTAGTTGAACAGCTCCTGACTACTGTTCAGGCTGCCTGTGTACGGCTTCATGAGCCATGGCATTAAGGGGTAGGCTGGGTCCCCAAGGATACATATAGGCATTTCAACATCCCCAACAGTTATTTTCTGGTCTGGGAATAAAGTCCCTTCCTGCAGCTTTTGAAACAGACCAGAGTTCCTGAAGATGCGAGCATCATGCGCCTTTCCCGGCCATCCCACGTTGATGTTGGTGAAACGTCCCTTGTGATCCACCAGAGCTTGCAGCACTATCGAAAAGTACCCCTTGCGGTTTATGTATTCGGCGGCTTGGTGCTCCGGTGCCAAGATAGGGATGTGGGTTCCGTCTATAGCCCCACCACAGTAAGGGAATCCCATTGCAGCAAAGCCATCCACTATGACCTGCACATTTCCCAGGGTCACTACCCTTGATATCAGCAGATCTTTGATTGCGTGGGCTACTTGCATCACAGCAGCCCCCACAGTAGATTTGCCCACTCCAAATTGATTCCCAACTGACCGGTAGCTGTCTGGCGTTGCAAGCTTCCACAGGGCTATCGCCACTTGCTTCTCAACTGTGAGGGCTGCTCTCATCTTGGTATTCATGCGCCTCAGGGCAGGGGAAAGCAAGTCACAAAGTTCCATGAAAGTGCCCTTACGCATGCAAAAGTTTTGCAGCCACTGGGAATCGTCCCACACCTGCAACACTATGCGGTCCCACCAGTCTGTGCTTGTTTCCTGAGCCCAGAATCGGCGTTCCACAGCATGAACCTGCCCCATTAGCACCATGATGCATGCATTGGCAGGGCCCATGCTTTCAGAGAAATCTGTGTCCATGTCCTGATCACTCACGTGACCGCGCTGACGTCGCCTCCTCGCCCGGTATCGCTTTGCCAGGTTCTGGTGCTGCATATACTGCTGGATAATGCGTGTGGTGTTTAATGTGCTCCTAATTGCCAAAGTGAGCTGAGCGGCCTCCATGCTTGCCTTGGTATGGCATCCGCACAGAAAAAAGGCGCAGAACGATTGTCTGCCGTTGCTCTGACGGAGGGAGGGGCGACTGACGACACGGCTTACAGGGTTGGCTTCAGGGAGCTAAAATCAACAAAGGGGGTGTCTTTACATCAAGGAGTATTTCAGGCAGGACTTCACGGAGGGTTCCAATAAGAAATGGTGCACCTAAGTTATCGTTCTTATTGGAACAAGGAGGTTAGCCTGGCCTCTGATTGATACATGGCTAGATTTACCTCACTGCACCTTCTCTGTGAGTGACTGCAGTGTGACCTAGAGGAATGAGTCCCCTAGACAGGGGAGGAGGCAAATGAGTACAAAACAAATCTGGTCTATTTCTTGTTTTGACCCACTCCATCTATCTTTTACATCTTTGGCTGGCAGCAGACGGTGCAGAAGGACTGCATGCCATCCACATCTCATGGCTGCTCGGCAGAAGATGGTACAGTACGACTGCTAGTCATCCCCATCTCTTGCCTTCCTGGCAGAAGATGGTACAATACGACTACTAGCAATCCTCATCTCTTGCCTGCCTGGCAGAAGATGGTACAGTACGACTGCTAGCAGTCCGTATCGCCTGCCCGCTCACCATAAGACGGTTCAATAGGACTGACTGCAGGACTAAAGAGAATGACCTGGTCAAGTCACTCCAAATTTAGTCCCTGCGCCCATTTCTGCCCAGGTGCTCCCAGCCGACGTGGCCAGGAGCACCTCGGACACGACGAGGACGACTACCAGTCGTATTGCACCGTCTGCTGCCAGAAGGCAATGGGTTGCTGCTACTGTGCAGCAAAGCCGTACCGCGTCTGCCAGCACCCAGGAGACATAGGGTGACGGTTACCTGAGCGGGCTCCATGCTTGCCGTGGTATGGCGTCTGCACAGGTAACTCAGGAAAAAAGGCGCGAAATGATCGTGAAAGCAAGGGCAGACAATCATTTCGCGCCTTTTTTCCTGAGTTACCTGTGCAGACGCCATACCACGGCAAGCATGGAGCCTGCTCAGGTAACCGTCACCCTATGTCTCCTGGGTGCTGGCAGACGCGGTACGGCAATAAATCCTGTCCTTTGAAGAAATAACAAATAGTATTATAAGCAGCTGAGTGCCAAAAGCTGACCTGGCTTATCTCCTCTGCAGCTCCACTGACTTCTCACCCCATGATGGCACAGATGGTGTGGGATGCTTCTACAGTCAGTTCCTGAAGTTGAACACGCCCTGGCTAGGCTTTCTCACTGAAGGGCCCCCACCTGTGGACCCAGACTGTGACTTAGTCATGGAGGGAACCAGACATGTACAGATCTCTTCACTTCCAGAAGGGCTTAGCCCTGCCTCTCCCCTCCCTGCATCATCATTGTCCCTAGCCAGATAACAGAAATCTCTTCACACAGTCTGGGGTCTGTGCTATGAGAGGGGCTGTGGGCAGGCTGTGGGGGAGGGAGAATGTAAGTCATCTTCCCTTCCAATAAAGGCACTATTAGGGAAGCATCGGCATTGCTGTACCAGATCAGAGCAGTGGCCTTTCTAGTCCAATATCCTGTCTCTGACAATGGCTAGCATCTAATGCTTCAGAGGAATGTGCCAGAAATCCTGCATCAGACAGTTATGGCATAGCCTGCCCATAGGCCATTCTCTATCACTGCTCATGCCCTAACCCCATCAGCTGGTGGCTGGCTTATGCTATGAAACAAGAGGGTTTGCATCTCATGTAATTTCTGTTCAATCTAATGTAACTGTTCAATTGTCCATAGAAATGTTTAATCCTTTTCTCTTCTCCATATAGCTCCCCCTTGGACTCATAGGCACCAACATGGCCAGGGAGGGGCCACACTAGTGTGGCTGCTATGCTGCCAAGAATCCAGGTGAGCTTGAGGGCCCACCAGGAGCCAGAGCTAGTGTAGAGGGCTCTGTGCTGATGGCTCTGGCCTCACACAGAACTGTTTCAGAGTAACAGCCATGTTAGTCTGTATTCGCAAAAAGAAAAGGAGTACTTGTGGCACCTTAGAGACTAACCAATTTATTTGAGCATGAGCTTTCGTGAGCTACAGCTCACTTCATCAGATGCATACTGTATCTTCTGCAGTTTCCATGGTAGGCATCCGATGAAGTGAGCTGTAGCTCACGAAAGCTCATGCTCAAACAAATTGGTTAGTCTCTAAGGTGCCACAAGTACTCCTTTTCTTTTTACACAGAACTGTGGGGATCTACCATATTTGGGAACAAAGTCCACAGGCCTTTCTGGAGAAGGTGGGGAGTCAAAGCCAACTCCATAACCAGACAATGTGGGGGAATCTCTTCAAGGGAATCCTCTTAGAGACTTCCTGCCCCAGGAATCCGCCCCTGTTGGTTTTTCAGTGGGAGGATGTGGTATTATCTGATTAAACTATGACAATGTAGATCATTGTTGCTACCACTGTTATATAATGGCAACAAATCTTGCACAAGATGTGGCATGTAAGATATCTATGGAAAGGATATGATTATGCTATTTGTATGCATGTATCATTTTTTTAGCTGAAGTTAGGATTATTAACTATGTACCTGTATTTCTAAGGTGTTTGCTTCCGGGTAGCACCAACAAGGTGTCTAGTCAGCACATTGTGAAGGAACGAAAGTTTATGCTCAAATAAATTTGTTAGTCTCTAAGGTGCCACAAGTCCTCCTTTTCTTTTTGCGAATACAGACTAACACGGCTGCTACTCTGAAACCTATTCAAGTAGAATGGCCCATTAAAGGACACTTAACATACAATGGAAGACGCCAATCTACTCTTAATGGACTTCCTGCTATGAGTAAGCAAAGTCATTCATGGACATTTGACTGAGGGTTTTGTTTCAAACAATGGATTTCCCTCCACATGGCAGAAGCTCTAAAAGGCCATGGAAACATCTCCATTTTGCCTCTTTCCTACTCAAACCTCTGGACTGTGAACTTATACTAATGGGAGCATCCTAACCAACGGACTGAGGACCCTCCAATGATATGGAAGCAACCAGAGACTTAACAAGTCAACAGTTTATTCAATCACTGCTACACGCCTGATTCAAGAACTTTGCATTTATTGTATGAATTTGTTTCCTTTAATCAATTTCAGCTCTCACCTTTCTTTCTTTCTTTCTTTCTTTCTTTCTTTCTTTCTTTCTTTCTTTCTTTCTTTCTTTCTTTCTTTCTTTCTTTCTTTCTTTCTTTCAATAAACCTTTAGATTTTAGATACTAAAGGATTGGCAACAGCATGATTATTGGGTAAGATCTGAGTTATATATTGACCTGGGTGTGTGGCTGGTCCTTTGGGATCAGAAGAACATTTTGTTTAATGAGACTGGTTTTAAAGAACCACTCATCTTTAAGTCTGGTGTTTTTGGTGGTGATACAAAGTTTATGCTCTAATAAAATTTGTTAGTCTCTAAGGTGCCACAAGTACTCCTGTTCTTTTTGCTTTCCTGACTTCTTGTTAGCCAGTGTGGTGAAACAGAAGTTTACTTTTGTTGCTGGTTTGGTATATCTTAAGGCAGTGATTCTCAACCAGGGGGTCTATGGCCCCCTAGAGGGCCTCAAGCAGGTTTCAGTGGGGCCTCCAAGCATGGCCAGCATTAGACTTGCCGGGGCCCAGAGCAGAGAGTCAAAGCCTCACCGCATGGGGTTGAAGCCCAGGTCCTTGAGCCCCGCTACCCAAGGCTGAAGCTGAAGCCTGAACAATGTAGCTTCTTGGGGGCCCCTGTGCGTTGGGGCCCTCGGCAATTGCCCTGCTTGCTATCCCCTAATGCCAACCCTGGCTTTTGCAAAAAGCCAGTTACTGTGGCACAGGTGGGCCATGGAGTTTTTATAGCATGTTCAGGGACCTCAGAAAGAAAAAGATTGAGAACCTCTGTTTTAAGGGAGAATAACCACCAGTTTTGGGGTGTATCTGCCCTATTCCTCAGCAGTTGGTCCTGAATTTGGTATTCTCAGTTGTGACCCACAGAGGCAGGGTGACAGAGGGGATGATCTAGGCAATTGGTTGCCAAACTGGGTGGAGGGGCTGCACCCCCCCTGGGGGGGCGTGAAGAAATTCCAAGGGAGGTACGAGGCTGCCGGTCCTTGAGCTCCCGGCCAGGGAGGCTAGCCCCCAGCCCTTCCCCTCCTGTCCACCCTCCTCTGCAGTTACGCCGCCGCGCGGACAGCATGGCTTGCACCTGCCCACCTCCCAGGCTTTCCAATAAGCCAGTCCTGCTGCTCTGAGTAAGGGGGCGGGGAGGGGGGTTGGATAAGGGGCAGGAGGTCCTGGGGGTGCAGTCAGGAGACAGGGAGCAGGGGGGGTTGGATAGGCATGGGAGTCCTGGGGGGCCTGTCAGGTGGTGGGGGTGTGGACAGGGGTCGGGGCAGTCAGGAGACAGGGAGCTGGGCGGTTGGATAGGGGGTGGGATCCCAGGGGGGGCGATCAGGGGACAAGGAGCAGGGCGGGTTGGATAGGGAGTGGGATCCCGGGGGTGAGGGGCAGTTAGGGGCAGGGGGTTCCAGGAAGGGGCAGTCAGGGAACAAGGATGGGGGGGGGTGTTGGATGATGGTAAAGGGGGGGGGGCGTAAGGATTTCTCGAATATTAAAAAGGGGGCGTGATGCTGAAAAGTTTGAGAACCACTGATTCTAGGCAATGAAATTCACTACCTTGTAGCTTCACTAGAAATAAGGAGCGCAGCATTTGACCCTAACTTGGCAGTGGGATGTGCTCTCCTCCCACAGGGGAGGGATGGATCACAAAACATTATAGTGTAGCTGGAGCTTTTCCTCCTGGAAATAAAAATCTTACAAAGGAGAAAAAAAGGAAAAAGAAAAAAAGAATGGCAGGTGAAAAGCACGAAGTGGCACTTACAACAAGACTGACCAGCAAGATAAGAAAAGTGAGGCAGCAGAATACAGAATTAGCCTGGCAGATAACGAAGCAGCAGTTTTTATCATGCTTTATTACGTCTATCTAAACAAAGAAAATCTGCTTTTCCAATGAACCTGAAGATATTTTAAAAAAAAACCAACCTTGCAAAAACAATTTGACACTATTGATTGAAGTAATACAGCAAACAGACTTTACAATGGCTGCATAAAAACCATAAGAACAGCCATACTAGGTCAGACCAATGGTCCATACAGCCCAGTGGTTCTCAACCAGGGGTACATGTACCTCTGGGGGTACACAGAGATCTTCCAGGGGGTACATCAACTCATCTAGATCTTTGCCTAGTTTTACAACAGGCTACATAAAAAGCACTAGTGAAGTCAGTGCAAACTAAAATTTCATAGACAATGACTTGCTTATATTGCTCTATATACTACACACTTAAATGTAAGTACAACATTTATATTCCAATTGATTTTATAATTATATGGTAAAAATGAGAAAGTAAGCAATTTTTCAATAATAATGTGCTGTGACACTTTTGTATTTTTATGTCTGATTTTATAAGCAAGTAGTTTTTAAGTGAGGTGAAACTTGAGGGTACACAAGACAAATCAGACCCCTGAAAGGGGTTCAGTAATCTGGAAAGGTTGAGGGCCACTGATCTAGCCCAATATCCTGTCTTCCAACAGTGGCCAATGCCAGATATTTCTGAGGGAATGAACAGACCAGGGGAATTCTGAGTGATCATGTCATGCCCAATCCCAACTTCTGGCGTTGGAGGTTTAGAGACAGCTGGAGTATGGGTTGCATCTTTGGTATGTTTTTAAAAACCCACTAAATATTTATGTTGCTGGTTGATATTAATCATAATACGTTTCACCTGAACATTTCTTTTCGTCTGTAAGTCTCAAATGTCAAGATATTCCAAAAGCACTAGTGATTTGTGGCCTGATTTTTGGAGGGTGGGTGCTTAGAATTTTTTGAAAATCAGGCCCCTTTAAGGTATGTGAAATTGGACACCCAGAAATTGAGACACCCCAAATTGCTAGTCACGATGGTAAATCTTGACTTAACGTGTTTTTAAAGAACAGGCGTCCATTATTATCTCCAATTTACAGATGGAGTAAGTGAGGCACAGAGATACCAAGTGACTTGCCCAAGTTCACACAGCAAATTAGTGGTAGATTCGAGAACATAAATTAGTTCTCCTTACTCTGCACTTGGCCACTATATCTCATCTAAAGTGCTTTAAAGGAGACATTTTCATGCCTAAGGTCCCATTCACCTGTGATACACTTTTAATCCTTAAAGCACTAAGGAGTCTTGGGTGTGATTACTAGAGAGACCACCCTTCACCCCCTTATTTTGTTGCAGCAGTTAGGAATGGCTGGGAAGCTCTTACTCTCAGTTCTTAGGACTGAACATTCCATGACTGGCAACAGAACATTCTCATTTAAGGGTCTCCACCTTTGAGATCTGCAGGAGATGATGTCAGACCCATTAATTTTGTGTAGTATTTGAATGACTGTCATTGTTTTGTTTTAAATTTGACTGTTTGAGTGCTATATGTAATTTGTGTTTTAAATTTTTGCAGTTGAGGTGCTATCCAAATTAATAAAATATACACAAATTCCATACTGTATTTAAACAGATTCTGAGTCAATATTTTACTCCAATTAGCAAGTAGGATAAGAAGGATAATGGATTACAAAATGTTCTTGCTTCACTGATTTTGACACTTGCAGGTTAGTTTTAATTATTTATAATAATTAATAATGTGCTGGTTAATTTACTATAACATATTTCTGTGAAAATAATGATGTTTTAATGACAAAAGATTTTACCATAGCATTTGCTATTAAATCTTCACCCAGTAGTATGCAAATTAGTGAATTGCAGATTAGGGAGTTTCAAATATATTTAAAGGGTCAACGTGAGAGTTTGTTCTTTTAATGGCCCAGGTGTTTGGTTTATTTTAAACGCTATGTTATAACTGAGGCCTGATGCTGCAAACACTTATTCCCATGAAATCAATAGACTACTCATACGAGAAAAAATATGCCAGTGTGTAACTGTTTGCAGAATCAGGCCTTAAAGAGCAACTTTTAAAGAATATCTCCTGAATTTGCTTCATTGAAAAATTTCTTTAAAAATTTTAAAGATTTTCTGCTTGCCTGTTTGTTAAAGGGTCTTTTACGCAGACCTGAGAATAACAATAGTACGTCCAACATTTCCAGATGTAAACGTGACAGATGTCTCTTTATTCTGCTAGCAGCACTGACGTTCCTCAGCTATGATATCACATATGTCAACAACGTGTATCCTCGAGTGTAACTCATCTACACTTACCTAATGAGAAAACTGGTTGTAACTCTTTGTTTTACATCAGTTGAAGCAGTGACCATGACACACCCAGGAATAAAAACCATACACATATTTGAACATACTGAACCATACTTTCAAAGCAGAATTCTTTACATTCTCCAGGCTGCCACAGATTAGACTAGCAGGTAGCAATATCTTTTAAATATCAAATTAAACAAATGAGGATATTCATTCCGCCAAGTACTCTACCGCCTCATTTTATTTCTTTTCGCTCCAGGCTAATGACAGTGCTTCTGAATCAACAATGAGTCATGTCTCTTCAGCAGCCTGTCTCCTAGGTTTGCAAAAAGAAAAGGAGTACTTGTGGCACCTTAGAGACTAACCAATTTATTAGAGCATAAGCTTTCGTGAGCTACAGCTCACTTCCTCAGATGCATATCATGGAAACTGCAGCAGGCTTTATATATACACAGAGAGTATGAAACAATACCTACTCCCACCCCACTGTCCTGCTGGTAATAGCTTATCTAAAGTGATCATCAGGTGGGCCATTTCCAGCACAAATCCAGGTTTTCTCACCCTCCACCCCCCCACACAAATTCACTCTCCTGCTGGTGATAGCCCATCCAAAGTGACAACTCTTTACACAATGTGCATGACAATCAAGTTGGGCTATTTCCTGCACAAATCCAGGTTTTCTCACATCCCCCCCACCCCCATACACACACAAACTCACTCTCCTGCTGGTAATAGCTCATCCAAACTGACCACTCTTCAAGTTTAAATCCAAGTTAAACCAGAACATCTGGGGGGGGGGGGTAGGAAAAAACAAGAGGAAACAGGCTACCTTGCATAATGACTTAGCCACTCCCAGTCTCTATTTAAGCCTAAATTAATAGTATCCAATTTGCAAATGAATTCCAATTCAGCAGTTTCTCGCTGGAGTCTGGATTTGAAGTTTTTTTGTTTTAAGATAGCGACCTTCATGTCTGTGATTGCGTGACCAGAGAGATTGAAGTGTTCTCCGACTGGTTTATGAATGTTATAATTCTTGACATCTGATTTGTGTCCATTTATTCTTTTACGTAGAGACTGTCCAGTTTGACCAATGTATATGGCAGAGGGGCATTGCTGGCACATGATGGCATATATCACATTGGTGGATGTGCAGGTGAACGAGCCTCTGATAGTGTGACTGATGTTATTAGGCCCTGTGATGGTGTCCCCTGAATAGATATGTGGGCACAATTGGCAACGGGCTTTGTTGCAAGGATAAGTTCCTGGGTTAGTGGTTCTGTTGTGTGATATGTGGTTGTTGGTGAGTATTTGCTTCAGGTTGCGGGGCTGTCTGTAGGCAAGGACTGGCCTGTCTCCCAAGATTTGTGAGAGTGTTGGGTCATCCTTTAGGATAGGTTGTAGATCCTTAATAATGCGTTGGAGGGGTTTTAGTTGGGGGCTGAAGGTGACGGCTAGCGGCGTTCTGTTATTTTCTTTGTTAGGCCTGTCCTGTAGTAGGTAACTTCTGGGAACTCTTCTGGCTCTATCAATCTGTTTCTTTACTTCTGCAGGTGGGTATTGTAGTTGTAAGAAAGCTTGACAGAGATCTTGTAGGTGTTTGTCTCTGTCTGAGGGGTTGGAGCAAATGCGGTTGTATCGCAGAGCTTGGCTGTAGACGATGGATCGTGAGGTGTGGTCAGGGTGAAAGCTGGAGGCATGCAGGTAGGAATAGCGGTCAGTAGGTTTCCGGTATAGGGTGGTGTTTATGTGACCATTGTTTATTAGCACTGTAGTGTCCAGGAAGTGGATCTCTTGTGTGGACTGGACCAGGCTGAGGTTGGTGGGGGGATGGAAATTGTTGAAATCATTTCCATCCCAATTTCCATCAACCATCAACAATTTCCATCCCACCACCAACCTCAGCCTGTGAGAAAACCTGGATTTGTGCAGGAAATAGCCCAACTTGATTGTCATGCACATTGTGTAAAGAGTTGTCACTTTGGATGGGCTATCACCAGCAGGAGAGTGAATTTGTGGGGGGGGGTGGAGGGTGAGAAAACCTGGATTTGTGCTGGAAATGGCCCACCTGATGATCACTTTAGATAAGCTATTACCAGCAGGACAGTGGGGTGGGAGTAGGTATTGTTTCATACTCTCTGTGTATATATAAAGCCTGCTGCAGTTTCCATGATATGCATCTGAGGAAGTGAGCTGTAGCTCACGAAAGCTTATGCTCTAATAAATTGGTTAGTCTCTAAGGTGCCACAAGTACTCCTTTTCTTTTTGCGAATACAGACTAACACGGCTGTTACTCTGAAACCTCTCCTAGGTTTGTTTTTTTTTTAAACAGCCTATTCAGCTTCTTTGTTACACTGGCTTGATATTAGAAATGCATAATCAATCCCTCCACTTCGATCTCTTTCACATTTTCAGGACTTCTCAAAGCTATTACCTTTTGGATAATAAAGACCTGGAATTTTGTACTTTAAAATCTAGTATCAGTGAATAGCTCAACTGGACCATCAACCCACATTTTCTTTCTCCCCAAGAATCCTCTGAAAAGTGGGCACTTTTTTTTTTCTTTTTCTCTTGCTGAGTCTTCTAGGCAGTGGAGGAGTACAGAGATATTTATGAACTGGTGGCTGTGTAAGCATTCCCAAGAGTGCTGCACTGGAGGCAGCTGAGAGCACTGTCAGAAGCTGTGTGTATGAGTCTCCAGAGCAGGAGCAGGCAAACTTTTTGGCCTGAGGGCCGCATTGGTTTCCAAAATTGTATGGAGGGCTGGTTAGGGGAGGCTGTGCCTCCCCAGACAGCCAGGCGTGGCCCGGCCCCCGACCCCTATCCGACCCTCCCTGCTTCTTGCCCCCGACACCCCCCGGGACTCCTGCCCCATCCAACCTCCCCTGTCCCCTGATGGTGCCCCTGAGACCCCTGCCCCATTCACCCGTCCCTGTCTCCTGACTGCCCCCCGCCACCCCATTCAACCCCTCCTCTCATTCCTGACTGCCCCCCCACCTCCCAGCAAGAGCTCACAGCCCCGCGGCTCAGAGCATTGTGCCAGCAGAGCAGTGAGCTGAGGCTGTGGGGGAGGGAGAACAGCAGGGGAAGGGCTGGGGGCTAGCCTCCTGGGCCAGGAGCTCAGGGGCCGGGTAGGAGGGTCCTGTGGGCCGGATGTGGCTTGCGGGCCGTAGTTTGCCCACCTCTGCTCCAGAGGGTGGGGAATACCTCACACATTACTCTTGAGTGACCACCAACTCTACTGCTAATTCATGGAGCAGCAATGATGACCTTTAGAGGGAACAGTGTCCAGGCTTCCCAGGGTCAGAGAGAGAGAGAGTCATGCTGGCACAGAAAGTAAGTAGAGATGGGAGAAATGCAGAGAACACTATCTCTTCCTGCCCTCTAAAGAGAGCGATTGAGACTGAAAACTCCTGCATAAAATCAGACCTGACATTTACATAAGTGGTTATTTTGAGGATGTCTCTGAGCACTCACTAGAGCAGGGATGGGGAAACTTTTTTCTATCAGGGGTGAGTCTATCAGTCGTGGGTCACACATAGCCCTGCAGCAGGGCGAGCCGGCACTTGGGCTAGAGCACCCACAGAAAAAATTAGTGCACCCACTGGTAGCCGAACACCCACTGGTAGCCAGCTCCCCCACATTCCCCCAGCGCCTCCCATCTACTGACGGCCCTGCCGATCAACTCCTCCTTCTCCCTCCCAGTGTCTTCCACCCGCTGCGATCAGCTATTCCGTGGCTTGCAGGAGAAGCTGGGGGAGGGGGCAGAGCGGGGACAGGGCGTGCTCGGGGGAGGGGTGGAATTGGGCAGGAAGAGGTGGCGGGGGCTTGGGAGAAGGGGTGTGGGTGGGAGGCCTGGAGCGGAGTGGTGGATTGAGCACTCCCGGGACCCGGAGGAAGCTGGAGCCTGCCTGTGCCGTCTTGCACTGCTCACAATCTTTTTTTAAATGGGAGATGGAGAAATGCAGGAGAGACCCTAAGGGATGAAGGGAAACTCTACAAATCCTAACGCAGACAAAAAGAAAAGGAGTACTTGTGGCACCTTAGAGACTAACAAATTTAACAGGGCATAAGCCTGTAAGTCCCCCAATTGAGAAAGTAGGGAGATATACCACTTCCCACCGCCCAGAGGCCCCACACCCTACACGTCTTTACCCATCCAGTGTAAAGAGAGTGTGAGATAACCCCAAAGATGCCAGAGAGGTGAACAAGTCTGCTATGACTCTCTAAAGAACTGGGTGAGAGGATGCCTGATTTGCAAGCCAGTGGGCCTCCTTCTAATTTCTGGTGAAGATGTAGAAGGTTTTTTGAGGAGAGATGGTGGCCTCCATGGACTCTGGCTGCTTAGCTGAACTTCCAGTGTTATGAAACCTTGCAAAGGAACTGAGATATTCACACTAACAATCACCTAAAATTCCCTAATATGCACACATGACATCCCCCTCCCTGGGGAGCCACAGAACCGTGGCTTCTTCTCTGAATTATCCCAATAACATTTTGGGATATGTTGGCAACTGTGAAATGAGTCACTTGAAATCGCTCTACTGAGAGGACAGTCTGCCTTACTGGAGAAGTCACATGCCTTGACTGGAACGAGCCTACAACCATCATCTCACCTCACCTCCTTCATAGCATCTTCTTTTGTGAAAACAGAGACTCAGTGCTTCAGGATGTAACACTGAAGGGGGAGGCAGGGATAGCTCAGTGGTTTGAGCATTGGCCTGCTAAACCCAGGGTTGTGAGTTCAATCTGTGAGGGGGCCATTTAGGGATCAGGGCAGGGATTGGCCCTGCTTTGAGCAGGGGGTTGGACTAGATGACCTCCTGAGGTCCCTTCCAACCCTGATATTCTATGATTCTATGATCAGCGCTAGTCAGGGGATTTAGTGGGGAGGCAGAAGCTGGGGGGCCAGGGGGAAGGCTCCCAGACTGCGAGGGGTGACAGACCCACCCAGGACCAGGCAGGCGGGTTTCTGGTCCCCGGCCCCGCCCCGCAAAGGGGGTCGTCACTGTCAAAAATTAACGGGGGAGGGATAGCTCAGTGGTTTGAGCATTGGCCTGCTAAACCCAGGGTTGTGAGTTCAATCCTTGAAGGGGCCATTTAGGGATCTGGGGCAAAAATTGGGGATTGGTCCTGCTTTGAGCAGGGGGTTGGACTAGATGACCTCCCGAGGTCCTTTCCAACCCTGATATTCTATGAACACTTCATGTGGGAGCAGTTTAATCCTATCAGGTAGGGAAGGAAACTCTCTCTTCTGGGGCTATGGTTATCGTCTTCTTTTTCAACTCCCATTTAGTGTTACTGAAAACTGATGATCTATTTGATCTTGTGATAGGAACAACAAAGGCCCCTTGAAAAGAAGACCAGCCCTAAGGAAGCAGTGGTCACCTCTTCAGTGAGAATTGCTGAGACCCCTATGCAAAGTACATGGAAAGCACAAGCAATAATGGTCCACATCCCTCACCCCTTACTTTCTGGGAATGAGAGACATGACAGGGGCTCTGACAACCAAATGACAGAAGGGGACACATTCTGAATTTGGCCCATGAAGTTCCCACTTACACTGGACACGTGCCAAGGGCTTCATTTTTATGCCTGATGCTGCTGGTGAAAACTTTGTTAAAAGTTATTTCTGGACATTTAATAAATATTATTTCAATATTGTGAGTCATTAGAATGAATGGTTTGTGGTATATGCTGTCACAGTGTGTTCCTCTGTACCACGTGCCAAGTGTGCAGATTA
Source organism: Lepidochelys kempii (assembly GCF_965140285.1). Taxonomy (NCBI): domain Eukaryota; kingdom Metazoa; phylum Chordata; order Testudines; family Cheloniidae; genus Lepidochelys; species Lepidochelys kempii. The sequence goes on along the minus strand of NC_136388.1, from coordinate 28,124,882 downwards.
ATAGCTGTGGCTATGTGAAGGAGGAGGAATGTGCTTCCCATTCTGCTGACAAAATGCTCCTTTGGATGAGAATTTCATTTGGATGAGACATGAAACTGGCTTCCTTTCTGCCCATCACTGATGACTGTCTGGTTGCCAGTTAAAGACCCCTTACTACTGTTCTAACAAAGCTACAAGCCTATTTATAGAGGCATATACTTTACTCATATTACCAAAAGCTTGAAAAAAGAGAAAGTGGAGAGACCGTAAACCTGATTGCTGGTCAAGTGCTTTAAATTTTGAAATTTTGCTTTAAAAGAAAAATAATTTTTGTTTATTAAAACCTAAGGCGGGCTAACGCACCCTTGAATTTAGGGGAGAGCTCTGAATCCAAACTTAGGGATAACTCTTCTCTATAATGGACCTGAATGAAAACCCTAGATCCAAAACCCCCAAGCTTTGGGGGAGTTCAGATCTGGTTTCAAACTTTGAAGTCATCTCTCTTAAAATAAGGGGCATGTAGTGCATTTATCTGGCACAAGGGAAATCAGGTTTGGAAAAAATGACAATGGGCAACTCTCTCTGGGTCACCTGTTCTTTTCTTTTGATTTGTCCTTCAGCTACTGTATGAATTTGTCCTCCAAGTGGTATGTAAACTCTAATGGAGTCCATAGGTATCGTTTCCTCTCCCTTCCCCCCACCAGAGGCTGGAAGACACTGTGAAAATTTTCTCCACACTTCAGATCACAATTGTAGTAGTATTGGACAACTAGGGGCATTAGTGGGAATTTTAAGCCTGAAACTGGGGAAGGAGGAAAGAGTGTCAGGCCCTCTAGTTCTTTAGCATGAAGGGAACTAGTGAGGAAAGAGGCTATTTAAAGTCAATACCGTGATCAAGGAGTTAAGGTTTTCACAACCGAATATGCAGGATTTTATGTCTTTTCCTACTGTGAAAGCCCTACCACATGCTGGCTTCTTCTACTGCCCTTCTTTACAGTGCCCCAGCTTTTGCTCACATTTTGTGCATTCAAATATTCAGATTTGCAGAAGCGATAGTTTGTGCAAGCAAAGCAGAATTTGGGGGCACACAAGAATTTGGGTGACCAAAGCCAAGAGGAAACTCAGAGTCCCATATGAAAAATGGGACCCATACTGTTAAATGCAGTTGAGCTGTGAATGGTCATTATTGTAGGTATAGCAGCATATTAGCACTCTTGTAGCAATCTTGTGACTCATCTTTGACAGGCAGTAGTGTTTCAGGGGCACACTAGTAACAGATGGTATTTTAATAATGCCCTATGTGACCTCCCCATTAGGGACAAACAGAATACCAAGGGGCTTGCAGAAATCACTAACACAAACTTAAAATCTGAAAAAAGAAAAGGAGTACTTGTGGCACCTTAGAGACTAACCAATTTATTTGAGCATGAGCTTTCGTGAGCTACAGCTCACTTCATCAGATGTTTACCGTGGAAACTGCAGCAGACTTTATATACACACAGAAATCATGAAACAATACCTCCTCCCACCCCACTGTCCTGCTGGTAATAGCTTATCTAAAGTGATCAACAGGTGGGCCATTTCCAGCACAAATCCAGGTTTTCTCACCCTCCACCCCCCCACACAAATTCACTCTCCTGCTGGTGCTAGCCCATCCAAAGTGACAACTCTTTACATAATCAAGTCGGGCTATTTCCTGCATAGATCAAGGTTTTCTCACATCCCCCCCACCCCCATACACACACAAACTCACTCTCCTGCTGGTAATAGCTCATCTAAACTGACCATTCTCCAGGTTTAAATCCAAGTTAAACCAGAACATCTGGGGGGGGGGGGGTAGGAAAAAACAAGAGGAAACAGGCTACCTTGCATAATGACTTAGCCACTCCCAGTCTCTATTTAAGCCTAAATTAATAGTATCCAATTTGCAAATGAATTCCAATTCAGCAGTTTCTCGCTGGAGTCTGGATTTGAAGTTTTTTTGTTTTAAGATAGCGACCTTCATGTCTGTGATTGCGTGACCAGAGAGATTGAAGTGTTCTCCGACTGGTTTATGAATGTTATAATTCTTGACATCTGATTTGTGTCCATTTATTCTTTTACGTAGAGACTGTCCAGTTTGACCAATGTACATGGCAGAGGGGCATTGCTGGCACATGATCTATGCAGGAAATAGCCCGACTTGATTATGTAAAGAGTTGTCACTTTGGATGGGCTAGCACCAGCAGGAGAGTGAATTTGTGTGGGGGGTGGAGGGTGAGAAAACCTGGATTTGTGCTGGAAATGGCCCACCTGTTGATCACTTTAGATAAGCTATTACCAGCAGGACAGTGGGGTGGGAGGAGGTATTGTTTCATGATTTCTGTGTGTATATAAAGTCTGCTGCAGTTTCCACGGTAAACATCTGATGAAGTGAGCTGTAGCTCACGAAAGCTCATGCTCAAATAAATTGGTTAGTCTCTAAGGTGCCACAAGTACTCCTTTTCTTTTTGCGAATACAGACTAACACGGCTGTTCCTCTGAAACCTGTCATTAAAATCTGAACTTTGTTAGTCCATGTTAGCAAGTGCAGAATCCTTCTAACAGGTGATTTCTCTGAGGGTTGTTTTTTTGAAAAATGGGTTACACTAATGCAATCAATCTGTTTCTGTTGCAGTTGCTCATGACCAAATAGATTTCCTGGCTCCTTTTTACAAAACTGTTTTAAAATGGCACAATTAATGTAGAATGGGAAGGGACAAACCTGTTTGTTCAAATTTAGACCCCCATTTGAAATACATTCAGTCTAAATTTAGAACAAAACCTGGACACTTAAAAATATATTAAAGTGAGTTAATTTTACCTGGTCTCCTGAATACTGTCCTAATCATAAATATGTAACCAAGCCCTGGAGGAACATCTGGATTGAGTAGACTGGTGGACTTTTAGCAAATTACCCAGTTGATTTAAATGTATTTTGAATTAGGCTCTATTTTAAGAAGTGATACAGAATATTAAAAAAATTAAAAAACTATTGCTCTAACACACTCATTCTGTGATTTTCTTTTTCACAGTCATTTCTGCTATTGTATCTTAGCAGTTTCATTATGTCATTGCTGAATATTTGTCCCCAAGAAGCCAGTACCGTAAAACCTCAGAGTTACAAACACCTCCGGAATGGAGGTTGTTCGTAACTCTGAAATGTTCATAACTCTGAATAAAACATTATAGTTGTTCTTTCTAAAGTTTACAACTGAATCTTGATTTAATACAGCTTTGAAACTTCACTATGCAGAAGAAAAATGCTGCTTTTAACCATCTTAATTTAAACAAAACAAGCACAGAAACAGTTTCCTTACCTTGTCAAATATTTTTGTAAACTTTCCATTTATTTTTTAGTAGTTTATTTTGAACACAGTACTGTACTGTATTTGCATTTTTAAAATTTTTTTTTTTTGGTCTCTGCTGCTGCCTGATTGCATACTTCTGGTTCCAAATGTGAGGTGTGTGGTTGACCAGTCAGTTCATAATTCTGGTGTTTGTAACTCTGAGGTTCTACTGTATCTGGTATGCCTGTCATTTCAGTGGGTTTGATAATATTATTATAAGGGCAGGAAAAAACATCAAAAGTAATGTCCTTCTCAAGGGTTTGAGCCTGAAATAAGGGAAAAAAAACATGTTTTGGTTTTAAGAAATTAATGTCTTGCCTTTAAAATAAAAAGGGTTAAAAAGGTTGTGTAGAGGTGACCATTAAAATGATAATAAGGGCTGTGTCCTGACACTGAAAGAGGCTGGCATGTGATGTGCCTTTCACTTCAGTTTGGGGAACGTCACGGATATTAGAAAATAGCTACAGTCCCTACTCTTTTTCCCCCCCCTTAAACACTGGATCTATTCCTAGTTTTTGTAGCATAAAGGAACTTTTATCTTTTTGCCAAGCACCTAACAATAAAAGTTCTGAAGTAGAAGCAAAACACAAAGGGTTAATATTCCTAAGGGAGAAATACGTTAATGGCTTAGTCATCATTCGTTATTATATTTTTAAATTACTCTGCTGGTTGCAATAGTGGCTGCAGACATTGTATATAAAACCAGCTCAGGTGTTACTAGTTGCAGAGCAATTACCATATTCCCTGTTTGTACCAGAAAAGATGCCAGTGACAATTTCAATAAGAATAGTAGGCTCAGTGGAAAATTTGTACACTAGAGCAGCAAATCTTTAGATCTTTTTCCACAATATGGAATTTATGATTCTCATGTTTATTGTCAGTGCAACTTGGTATTAGAGAGGAATGAGAGCATCCTACTGTGTAATGGATAAAATTCAGATAAACGTGACAAATATTCTTGTGTATCCAGTATGTTCCTTCGTGGTTTATCAGTGTTGAAAAAGGTACTTAGTTTTAAAAATTGTTTTAAAGAAATTTTTAAGAGAAAAGTAAAAGAGGTAGGGAATCTTTCCAGGTTACTGAAAGATCAAATATGACAATGGCCTAGGTGGGGGGTGAGTGGAATTCAAAGATAATAGCTGGGATTCTGCACTCCAGTCTTTCATTCAAGTGAATAAAGGTGATGAAGAATTAGTTTTACAAAAATAAAGATACCACAGAACACACAACCAGCTGCAAAAATCTTTACAAACTCGACACAGGCAAGAGTTCTGAGAATCCCCATTGCACTGAGGCAGCAATTGAGGCAAAAAGGTCAAGGTTGGGATTTTCAAATGGACCAAAGGGAATTATACACCATCAGGGGCTCGTTCACCTGCAGATCTACCAATGTGATATATGCCATCATGTGCCAGAAATGCCCCTCTCCCATGTACATTGGCCAAATCGGACAGTCTCTATGCAAAAGTATATATGAACACAAATCAGACGTGAAGAATTATAACATTCGAAAACTAGTAAGAGAACACTTCAACCCCCCTGGACATTAAAATTGGCAATTCTTCAACAAAAAACTTCAAAAACAGACTCCAACGAGAAACTGCAGGACTGGAATTAATTTGCAAACTGGACACCATCAAATTAGGCCTGAATAAAGACTGGGAGTGGATAGGTCATTACACAAACTAAAAACTATTTCCCCATGCTAATTTCCCCCTCTACTCTTACTCACACCTTCTGGTCAACTGTTTGAAATGAGCCATCCTGATTATCACTATAAAAGTGATTTTTCCTCCTGCTGATAATAGCCCACTTTAATTGATTTGTCTCATTAGAGTTGGTTAGGCAACCCCCATCTTTTCATGTTCTGTGTATATATATATATATCTTCCTACTGTATTTTCCACTCCATGCATCTGATGAAGTGGGTTTTAGCCCAAGAAAGCTTATGCCCAAATAAATTTGTTCGTCTCTAAGGTGCCACAAGTACTCCTCATTCTTTTTGCTGATTCCCACTGAGTTTCAAAAGGATTAGGGTGCCTAACACCTTTTGAAAATTTCAGCCTCTGTGATTTATGCAAGCTCAGAGGGAGTCAGTGTCCATGTTAGATAATATTAGCACTGAGGAGCCTGGTTCTCTGCTTCTTGCATCTTGGGTAGGTATTTACACCTGTACAAAACGAGTGTAAAACGCTATTAGTCTGATCTGGTAACATTTTACACCCACGTCACACTCACTGTGTGCACATTTGCATGACTGTGGAAGATAATGGCTCATCAAGTCTAAATAGTACCTGTTACTTGTCCTCTGCTCAGGTCACTAGACCATACCTCTCCTCTCTTTCTCACTCTCTCTTGCTCTCTGGCCTTGTCTACACACAATGTTATGTTGCTTAAAAGAGAAATGTGGTTTTAAAATGATTTAGTTAAACTGGTACAACTTTGTGTCCAGGCACTCTTAAGTCTGTTTAAATCTGACTTGGTTTAGCACACAAGGTAGACTGATACAACCAGTCTTAAACTGATAAAAGTGTGCCCATACAGGGGTTTAAACAGCAGTTGCACAAAGTCCATTTTAAATCAATTTGAGTTAAACTATGCTGCTTCTGAGTGTACAGAAGTCCTTCAATATCTTTCCTAATTTTGAGTTAGTACTTGTTCATCATCTTTCTTTAGCAATAGGTAAAGAAAATAAGAACAGACCACAACCTGTTGGAAAACATTTGCAAGAAAAACTTGGGAGTTACTCCTGATTAAACTGATGTAAGTGAGATCAGTGTCCGGCAAATATAGGACCAGATTCATGAGTACACTCCAGCTACCTTGTGAATCTCCAACAATTGCAATTGGTAACTGGCCAGTTAAACTGGGTTTATGGCTATTTTGCATAACTGAAAAAAGCACCCATAATGTAGCAATGAAGCTGATCCACTGCATATATTTCTCTCTCTCTCCTTTTTTTATAACATCTGTTTACATTAAATGGATGCTTGTTTATGAATTCTTCCCCACACCTCTACCCACTTTCCAGGGTGTTCTTTCACCAGCAATTAAGGAAAACAGCAGTGTGAAAAAAGCAAACAAAACCCCCAAAACAAATGCTTCTTCACTTTGCTTTCTTGTCATGTCAGCAGAATTGCCTCAAAATAGATCCTGTTTTAAAATTTTCCATAAGACTTCAGTGGCTCTAGGAGTCAGTGACACACCCAGACAAGTGCTGAAATATCTTTAAAGGCCCATTAATTCGAGACATGTTTATTTTCTGTTTTTTTTTCCTCTTCCTTGTTGATTACCAAGATCCTTATATGTAATCTTGTTCTCTTGTTCTGCTCGACCCTCATGGCCGGTCCATTTCATGGAAGTGAAGGCAGTGTCATTCGGAAACACGGGATTGAAGATGCCATTGAACCAATCAGGCAGGAGATTGGAGTGGTTTGATTAGAAAAGGAGGGTACTTCTGCTTACACAAGCCATCCTGGCAATGAGCACAATGGGAAGGGACGCACAGAGAGGAGTTTTCACAGAACTGCTAAATTTAGTTTTTCAAAACACAGAAGTTTTTATTTTAAATTTACCTGTGTTAGTGACTCTTCCACTGATTGGACCAAATTCTGCTACCAGATTTGTGGGGGGGGCTATTGATTTCAGTGGGAGATGGACATATGTATCCTAGGGCAGAATTTGGCCCACTAACTTGAATGGGCCGATTCAGAAGCAGAAACACAATCACAATTTGAAACTGATTCTTGTTTCTTATAACAAGACACAGAGAAGGAAATTGCCAAATGAAAAAGGTACCCAAGGACAATTAATTCTTTTTACTTCTCATTTCTGAGAAGTAAAGGAAATATCCTTAGGAGCAATACTTATATACATCTGCACCCAATACCTGTGCACACCTGTACATAATCCTTGCATACACATCTACACTCAGTACCTGCCTACATCAGTAGACATAAAAAATACACATACACCACAGCCTGAATTTGACAACTTTCCGGACACTATACGAGACGTTATGACACACCAGGCTATGAAAGGAGTAGAGGTACCTGGAGTGTGCTGGGATGGAAAGCATTGTTGAGAGTTGGGGTGTGAAGCAGAACCCTTTCTGTATTTACAGTCAGAAGTGGGAGCGCTGAAGTGGCATGGGAATGTCCGTTTGTGGTCTTTTGACCTTCTGGATTCATTTTATTCATACAGCACCCAGAATTGGAAAGCTGGCTAGATCGTCGGGCTCAACAGGTAGTGATCAATGGCTCCATGTCTAGTTGGCAGCCAGTATCAAGAGGAGTGCCCCAAGGATCAGTCCTGGGACTGGTTTTGTTCAATATCTTCATTAATGATCTGGAGGATGGTGTGGATGGCATCCTCAGCAAGTTTTCAGATGACAGTAAACTGGGAGGAGAGGTAGATACACTGGAGGGTAAGGATAGGATACAGAGGGACCTAGACAAATTAGAGGATTGGGCCAAAAGAAATCTGATGAGGTTCAACAAGGACAAGTGCAGAGTCCTGCACTTAGGACGGAAGAATCCCATGCACCGCTAGAGACTAGGGACTGAATGGCTCGGCAGCAGTTCTGCAGAAAAGGACCTAGGGGTTACAGTGGACGAGAAGCTGGATATGAGTCAACAGTGTGTCCTTGTTGCCAAGAAGGCTAACGACATTTTGAGCTGTATAAGTAGGGGCATTGCCAGTAGATCAAGGGATGTGATCGTTCCCCTCTATTCGACGTTGGTGAGGCCTCATCTGGAGTACTGTGTCCAGTTTTGGGCTCCACACTACAAGAAGAATGTGGAAAAATTGGAAAGCATCCAGCGGAGGGCAACAAAAATGATTAGGGGACTGGAACACATGACTTATGAGGAGCGGCTGAGGGAACTAGGATTGTTTAGTCTGCAGAAAAGAAGAATGAGAAGGGATTTGATAGCTGCTTTCAACCTGAAAGTGGGTTTCAAAGAGGATGGCTCTAGACTGTTCTCAGTGGTACCAGATGACAGAACAAGGAGTAATGGTCTCAAGTTTCAGTGGGGGAGGTTTAGGTTGGATATTAGGAAAAACTTTTTCACTAGGAGGGTGGTGAAGCACTGGAATGCATTACCTAGGGAGGTGGTGGCATCTCTTTTCTTTGAGGTTTTTAAAGTCAGGCTTGACAAAGCCCTGGCTGGGATGATTTAGTTAGGGATTGGTCCGGCTTTGAGCAGGGGGCTGGACTAGATGACCTCCTGAGGTCCCTTCCAACCCTGATATTCTACAGTTCTATGATTCTAACTCTGGTTAGATGCTTTATAAATATTCATTTTTAAAGGTTCCACAAATCCAAGAATCCCTGGTCTCTGGGGCACAATGCAGCTGAATTTTGTAGCAAATTGTAAGCTTTGCAGCAGTATGAGATACAGCAAGAAACACTTTGAAAATCAGGGTTATTTAAAACTAAATGATTGATTGACACAGCTTTATCAGCTGTGTCAATATTTAATTCAATAAAAGCCTCTGTGACTGATTGCTGTCATATTTCCAGGTTGCCGCAGAATCTAGTATTGATTTCCCTCCCTCCTCCTCTTGGCTGCTGGGAGGATGTTGCGGGAATGGGATTTAACTCCTGTTGTTGGGAAGGCGGGAAGAAGATAGGACACTGATCTGGAATAACTTAGTAGGAAGACAGCAGTGGATGGAGTAGGATAGGAGATCTGACACACGGCAGCTGTGGAGGGTTTTAGAGGGAGTGAACGCTGCTTGGAGATATTCACTCCTCAGAGTTATGTGGTGTCCTGACCTGAGGGCAGTAGGCTGTGGAATGCAGCTGCTCTCATTTCACTCCCTCCCATCCCTAGGCCCATCCTCAAATTTCTGCATGGTCTACACAACTCATACAGTGGGTCTTCCATTGGATCCTAGGGACTGAGGAACAAACAGGGCTGTGGAGCCAGCATGCCAACGCATTCTATCAGCTTTAGCTGCCCTCCAGTAGTAGCACTAGGCGGTGATGAGCTGCCAAAATCTTAACAACGGGTTCCCTCCTAACCCCACGAGAGGGTCGTTGCCCACCCCCGCCCTCCGGGACTCCTGCCCCATCCAACCCCCCCGCGTTCCTTGATGCCCCCCCAGGAGCCCTGCCCCATCCACCCCCCTCCACTGTCCCCTGACTGCCCCCAGAACCAGGCAGGAGGGTCTCGTGCGCCACCGTAGTGGGTGCCCACCCCACCCCTAAGAGCCAGAGGCACCTGCCAGGGGGCGAGGTGGGGAGTCCCAGCGGTGCTTACCTGGGGCAGCTCCCAGGAAGCATCCAGCAGGTCCCTCTGGCTTCTAGGGGCAGGGGAGCATAGCTAGCGGGGAGCAGGGGGGGAGCGGCCGCTCCCCCACTGATCACATCAAAAGTGGCACCTTAGGTGCCGACTCTCAGGGTGCTCGAAGGCTGGAGCACCCATGGGGAAAATTTGGTGGGTACAGAGCCCCCACTGGCAGCTCCCGGCCCCAGCTCACTTCCGCTCTGCCTCCTCCCCTGAACGCACAGCCCCGCCCTGCTTCTCCGCACCCCCCGGCTTCCCGCGAATCAGCTGTTCGGCGGGAAGCCGGGGAGGGCTGAGAAGCAGGCCGCGGCTTCCCACTCAGGCCAAGGGTGGCAGAGGTGAGCTGGGGCGGGGAGCGGTTCCCCTGCGCCCCCCTGTGTGGGCGGCCCTCCTCGCACCCCCCCGTCCCAGCTCACCTCCACCTCCCTGGGCCTGAGTGGGAAGCCACTGCTTGCTCCTCAGCCTGCTCCAGCTTCCCGCACGAACAGCTGATTCGCAGGAAGTGGGGGGGGGGGCGGAGGGAGAAGCAGGGCGGGGCGGGACGTCCCTCGCGGAACAACCGGTTCTAAAAGGGCTTCTAAATTTAACAACCAGTTCTAGTGAACCAATGCAAACCGGCTCCAGCTCACCACTGGCACTAGGGGATGATACTCTTTTGTTTCATAAAACACTCAATAGTCTTGACCTTTTTACTGATTTTAGGTGCTGTGGCTGCTTAAGTTCAAGGCATTTCCTTCATCAGGCTTTAGCTACAAAACTTCTTGAAGTCAAGTTAAAATGCATTTAACTTAGTACAGTACTTATCTTGTGGTCTCACTCTAGCCATGCCTCTGATTATATCATAGGCTAAGTCATTTGCTTGTACTGCCTTAAAATTAGGCTTCTCAATCGATGAAAAGGGTCTTTTCTTGCATGTTTGGGAAGCAGAGCAATTTTCTCTGCATCTTAGTCCTTTTCAATTCTGTCTAATATTTATCACTCTGAGTGCCCACCCTCAGATAAAAAAAACAATGTCAAATTGTCAGTGAAGACTTCTGGTGCTGGTTTCATTATGTAAATAAAAAAGGACAAAGAAAAATTATTCAAGACACCAGGCTGTATCATGCAGATCCATTTACAAAATAAGGTAAATGGTGATGATAAACCAAAGTTTCACTTCATCTTGATATTATTCTTAAGGAAAGAATTTGCACAGCACTGTTAGCAGACTTGTATACAGTAGCAGAGTTGGTATGAAAAGCTACTGCTGTTATTAAATAGATACATACCTAACACACACAACGTTATGTTAAAAAAATGTTTAAGTCAAGCACTCAAAAGTGAAGAAATGTCAGAATGAAGGCTACCTTCATTTAGCCCCTTTGTGTATAAAACACTGTGATGCACTCTTTACTTACGTGACCACATACTGTTTTTTCCCTGCCTCGTTCAGTGAACAGGATTGATAGTGCTCAGTGAATGAAAAGCTATTCAGTATTTTGTTTTAGCCTCATTGGTCAATGTGTGGCCCCAGGCCTTATTTACCTCACAGTATTCAAACCTGCTCTGAAGACAATCATTAAATTTTCTCATGGGCTTTTCTATGGAACTTATCACTATAGTAGCTGAGTGCGTCACAAATATTAATTTATCTTCACAAAACCCCTATGAGGTGAGAGGGTGGTATTATCGCCACTTTATAGATAGGTAGCTGAGGAGGCAGAGAGATTAAGGCCAAGACTATCCACTAATTTTGGGTGCCTGATTTGAGACACCTAGGACTTTATTTTTCAGAATATTTAGCTTTATACATTCAAGTACAGCTCTCATTGACTTCAGCTGGTGGCATGAGTTCCCAGCACTTTTGCAAACCAGACCCCAGAGTCTCAAATTGGGAATCCAGAAAATGAGGAACACACAATTAGTGACCACCTCTGAAAAGTTTGGTTTAAGTGACCTGCCCAGCATCGCATAGGAACTCTGTGGCAAAAGCAGACATAGAATGCAATTCTCCAGGACAGCACTCAACTGCCATAACAATGAGTAGAGGCTGAGGGAACTGGGATTTCTCTTCCTGCAATCCCCTGCCTCATTTGCTACACATCATCCAACTTCTATGACACATGAGGCATATATTCGGGTAAGAGGATCACATGAAATACATAGTATTAATGGTACAGTACTTAACCTGGATGTAAACACACCTAAAATATTGCAGTACTGGTTCCACAGTTTAGGAAGAAACATAGAAAAAAATACAAATAGCAACAAGAAACAGTGGTTACGATGGGCCCAATCTGAGACCCCAAAAAATAAACAACCCTGCCATTTGAGGTATTCAACATATGGTAGTGAACTTTGGATGATTTATTTTTTTACAAAATAATCATGACTAAGGCTGCGAGTTTTCATGGAGGTCACAGAAGTCATGGATTCCTTGACTTTCCGTGGGCCCTGTGACTCCTGCAGCAGCCGGTGTGGCTGGCCCGGGGACAGCACAGGCAGTCCCTGCGCCAGTCGCACCGGCTGCTGCTGGGGCAGTCTTGGGCCACTGCTCTCCCCTCCCACAGCAGCAGCAGGAGTTTGAGTGTGGGAGGAGGCAAGGGGTTGGGGCATGGGATGGGATGATGTGGGCTTTGGGCGGTGCTTACCTCGTGGGGCTCCCCAGAAGCGGCAACACCGCCCTTGCTCAGCTCTGTGTGCTGCCTCTGCCTGCAGGCACCATCTCTGCAGCTCCCATTGGCCACGGTTCCCAGCCAATGGGAGCTGCAAAGCCAGTGCTTGGGGCGGGGGCAGTGCGCAGAGCTGCCTGCCACACCTCAGCCTAGGAGCTGAGCAAGGGGGATGTCCCCATTTCTGGGGAGGCGTGGAGCCAGGCAGGGAGCCTGCCAGCCTCGCCACCCTCTCCTCCCAGGCACCAGAGGGGGTCCTAGGCCGTGCGCCGCCATCCATGCCCCCCCGGTACCAGCGTGGGTCCCGGGCCGCCCTCCCCCAAGCACCCGCGGCACCCCTGGGCCACTCCCAAGATTTAGTCAGGAGTATATAGAAGTAGTCATGGTCAGGTCACGGGTCAGGTCCATAACTTTTACAAAAAATACCCATGACTAAAGCCTTAATCATGACAAAGCAGACCAGGTTTTGCTTTAACCTTTGAGTTCATTTGAACCTGTGCCTTAAAGCACAAATCAAGAATTGTGAAACAGCACAGATCAAAACTGAAGAAAACATTTTGCACAAACCCATGCAAAGTGAAACCACTTTGTTTCACACCTCTGTAATGGGTTACAGAGCACAAGAACTTAATTTATATAAAAGTGAATCCCACTGAGTTTCTTTTTCTTCATATACTGCAGGATGAACTTGGGTTGTGACACACAGACAGATGCAAAATAGCAAAAATTTAGGACAATATTTAGACCTAGAGTAAGTAGATGCAACTTCATTAACATCAGTGGGTTCCACTGGCTTACTCCTAAGTCTGAATTTTGGCCCATAATGCACAACTGAGCCAGATCACATTGCTCTTCATTTCTGCAACCAAGCAAGAGCACAAGGCTCTCAAACCACATTCTTGCAATGTGTCATGCATGAACCATGTTGTACATCCCACCAATTTCTGATTCACTAAACTAAGCCTGATAAGATTCTGGGGTGTAGGGCACTGATAAAGACAAATTAGTGCTCTCGACCCAGATTAATGAAAACAACCTACCTTTTATATGAGGAAAACCAAACAAAATAGGGTGACCAGACGTCCCGATTTTACAGGGACAGTCCAGATTTTTGGGACTTTTTCTTATATAGGCTCCTATTACCCTCCACCCCCTCTCTCAGTTTTTCACATTTGCTGTTTGGTCACCCTAAAACAAAACTAATTAAATACAATTTCATTTTCCTCCACTAACCAGTTCTGAATCTTCTTAGGAGGGCAAAGCCATGTCTTGAAATAAGGATTTCTAACATCACACAATCTGATGCAACATTCAATAGTTATTTTAGTCTGTTTCATTCATCACTGTCATTGCGGGCAATATGTTAGTTGCCAACGGCTTTGTGTGAGAATCAATATGTTAACGTACCATGAGCCATTCTGTGGTCACTCCATACATAAAACATATCGACCAAAAAAAAGTGATATACTATAAAATCTACTGCCATACTTTATATTACCCTCTAAGGCAAGTCACACCAGGATTAAGATTTGCAGTCATAGGCTGGACAATTTTCTCCATATGCCACATTACAGTCTCTTAGATAAAAGGACATATAGAATATTCTGACCCCATGCTCGTAAGATGTACATATAATGTATCATGAATAAACGTAAGAGGGGGCTTCTTTTTCTACCCATTTAAATATCCTAAGGATATTTTTGTACAGTTCTTATGTCCAAAATGATAGGACTTGCATTAATAACATTACAGCCAATCTTATTGCTCAATCTAGCTCTTATCTGCCTAGCCCTTCCCCTCCTTTTGTTTAAAACAGGCAAGTGGCCTGATTCTTATTTACACTGAGGCCCCTTAACACCACTCTGGTAGTGTAAAGGTAAGTGTCATGTATGCCCAGTTTGAAGCCCCTCTGCACTGCAGGGGACCTTAGTGTAAATGAAAATCAGGCTCAATATGTAACCAACTTGTTCATAAAAGCAAAGTACAATATGTAACCCTACATTTTTATAAGTAACAAAGCTTCAGTTTTTCTATAGCATTGCACTGGTTATTACTCTAATGACCACCAATATTTTTCTGAGAAACCTTGTGCTCATAAAAGGGGCCTGATAGCCCTGGAGCATGAAGTTCTCTGTCCTACTACTGATTCATCAATGTGCCTTAACTCTCATCCAGAGGGACAAACTCACATGACCAGAAGACAGTTCAATCTCCTAGTCCATTTAGGAACTGATCCAAAGTCCACTGAAATTAACAGAAAAACTCCCATTGCTTTCAGTGGACTTTGGATCAGGCTCTTAATCCTTTGCCTCTACACTGAGCCTGCCAATAAGATTGCCAGTTATTACTAATTACAATTATTAGTAGTAGTACCATAGTATCTAGGAACTCTAGTCATGGACCCGGACCTCATTGTGGTAGGCGCATACAAGCAGAAGAAAAATATGGTCCCTGCCCCAGAGAACTTACAATCTAAGTATAAGACAAGACACAACAGATGGATAAAGACAGACCAATGGAGGAGAATGATTGTACATGTTATGTGGGTGCTTGTTGCGTGAAAATTGAACTGAGTCCACCATCATCATCTCACATAGACCACCAAGAAGCCATCACATGGTCGTCCCTTTCTGTCCTTTCCAACCTGGGCTGAAGTTCCCCAATAACCTAGAGTTGAAACAGGCTATATCACATTAGTAGACCCTAAGCAGTCTAGTCCCCAAAACAGATACCAATAGAAGCTAGTTTCTGATTTATACCCACAGGTTTATTTGTTTTTAAAATCTTACACAAATGGATCTTTAATAAACTAGAGAGTCTCTTGATTTAAACTAAATTTCTCTTCTGCAGCTGCTGTCCTATGGTACCCCAAAATGTATGCGCAGAGGGGCTGGGTCATACCAATTTACTTAAAGAATAAGAAGTGACAGACCATATTGTAATACTGATGAACATTATCTCTCAAGTGCCTAATAAGGTACAAGATGACGCTAAGTGTTCCCAAGAAGTATCTTTAGTCCACTTCACTCCATGGCCTGGTTATAACACCAAATGATTTTACCAAAAGCAACAACTGCAATATTGAAAAGATATATGAAACAGCTATACACAAAAGTAATATAAACCACCACAATAAATTAGAATCTAAAAACCAAATACATATAAGCCAGATCCTGTGAATGGGGCCATGTGGGCTCATGTCCACCCATGCAGGTCCAGCTGCAGGATTTGCCTCTAAATGACTGAATGCTGGTTATTTTTTATTTGTATATTTTTAGGGTATCCAGAAGTTCTTCACTGACAATATACTTCCATTTTCGGCTTTTGTCAAATGAAGTACTAGTATAGCTCTGTCATAAATATAAAGGGAAGGGTAAACCCCTTTGAAATCCCTCCTGGCCAGGGGAAAGCTCCTCTCACCTGTAAAGGGTTAAGAAGCTAAAGGTAACCTCGCTGGCACCTGACCAAAATGACCAATGAGGAGACAAGATACTTTCAAAAGCTGGGAGGAGGGAGAGAAACAAAGGGTCTGTGTCTGTCTGTAGTCGTCTTGGCCGGGGACAGAACAGGAATGGAGTCTTAGAACTTTTAGTAAGTAATCTAGCTAGGTATGTGTTAGACTAGGATTTCTTTAAATGGCTGAGAAAAGAATTGTGCTGAATAGAATAACTATTTCTGTCTGTGTATCTTTTTTGTAACTTAAGGTTTTGCCTAGAGGGGTTCTCTATGTTTTTGAATCTAATTACCCTGTAAGATATCTACCATCCTGATTTTACAGGGGGGATTTCTTTATTTCTATTTACTTCTATTTTTTATTAAAAGTCTTCTTGTAAAACACTGAATGCTTTTTCATTGTTCTCAGATCCAAGGGTTTGGGTCTGTGGTCACCTATGCAAATTGGTGAGGCTTTTTATCCAACATTCCCCAGGAAAGGGGGGGTGCAAGTGTTGGGAGGATTGTTCATTGTTCTTAAGATCCAAGGGTCTGGGTCTGTAGTCACCTAGGCAAATTGGTGAGGCTTTTTACCAAACCTTGTCCAGGAAGTGGGGTGCAAGGTTTTGGGAAGTATTTTGGGGGGAAGGACGTGTCCAAACAGCTCTTCCCCAGTAACCAGTATTAGTTTGGTGGTGGTAGCGGCCAGTCCAAGGATAATGGGTGTAATATTTTGTACCTTGGGGAAGTTTTGACCTAAGCTGGTAAAGATAAGCTTAGGAGGTTTTTTTCATGCAGGTCCCCACATCTGTACCCTAGAGTTCAGAGTGGGGGAGGAACCGTGACAAGCTCTGAGTGACGTCAATAAATATTTGACTAGACAGTAGTTATTGTTTTCAGTTTATAGGGTATTTTAGGGTTGGGGTATTTTTGAGTGTAAATAGGATGTATTATACCATTTGATGTGTTTAAAAAACAGTATACAAGTTGACACTGGTTAAATTAAGCTAGTTAAACCAGTGTACTTCCCTGTGGGAACTCCCTTATTTTGACAGGAGAGTGGTTTAAATGTCAGTGTACTTAAGTCAGTAAAATAAAATAAATAAAATAATAATTGACTTAAGTTAAATCAATGACAGACACTCTTGATCAAAACTAAGTGTCCACATAGATTTTTGCACTGAAATAACTAAAGTTGTGAATTACAACCCATTCAGTCTTTTTGGTTCAAGTATGTGTGCAGACAACATATTTAAACCTGTTCCTAATTGATTTAAGCTAAACCAAAATAAGCCTGGTTTCATCTGAAATAAGGGCATCCACACAGCCTTTTGCACCAGTTTTAACTAAATCTGTTTTTAATCAGACCTTAAGTCAGGGGTTCTCAACCTTTTTCTTTCTGAGTGCTCCCCCCTCTTCCCCTCCCCCCCAACATGCTATAAAAACTCCATGGCCTGCCCAACTGTGCTACAACTAAAAAAACGAGGAGTACTTGTGGCACCTTAGAGATTAACAAATTTATTTGGTCATAAACTTTTGTGGGCTAAAACCCACTTCATCAGATGCATGCAGTGGAAAATACAGTAGGAAGATATATGTACACATTTATATAAAATGGGTGTTGCCATACCAACTGTAACGAGACCAATCAATTAAGGTAGGCTATTATCAGCAGGAGAAAAAAACCCTTTTGTAGTGATAATCAGGATGGCCCATTTCAAACAGTTGACAAGAAGGTGTGAGTAACAGTAGGGGGGAAAATTAGCATGGGGAAACAGTTTTTACTTTGCATAATGACCCATCCACTCCCAGTCTTTATTCAAGCCTAATTTAATGGTGTCCAGTTTGCAAATTAATTCCAATTCTGCAGTTTCTTGTTGGAGTCTGTTTGTGAAGTCTTTTTTGTTGGAGAATTGTGACTTTTAGGTCTGAAATTGAGTGACCAGGGAGTTGAAATGTTTTCCGCCTGGTTTTTGAATGTTATAATTCTTGATGTTCGATTTGCGTCCATTTATTTTTTTGCATAGAGATTGTCCGGTTTGGCCAATGTACATGGCAGAGGGGCATTGTTGGCATATATCCCATTGGTAGATGTGCAGGTGAATGAGCCTCTTATGGTGTGGCTGATGTGATTAGGTCCTATGATGGTGTCCCTTGAATAGGTATGTGTACAGAGTTGGCAACAGACTTTATTGCAAGGATAGGTTCCTGGATTAGTGTTTTTGTTGTGTGGTTGCTGGTGAGTATTTGCTTCAGGTTGGGGGGCTGTCTGTAAGCGAGGACTGGCCTGTCTCCCAAGACCTGTGAGAGTGAGGGATCGTCCTTCAGGATAGGTTGTAGATCCTTGATGATGCGCTGGAGAGGTTTTAGTTGGGGGCTGTCTGCATATAAAAGCCACCGCTGGCACTAGTGGGTTGCAAGCAGGGCAATTGCCTGGGGCCCCATGTCACAGGGGGCCCTGAGAAGCTAAGTTGCTCAGGCTTTGGCTTCAGCCCAGGTGGCGGGGGTTGGGGTTGGTGGGGCTTTGGCTTTCTGCCCCAGGACTTAGTGAGTCCAGTACTGGCCCTGCTTGCGGCCCCCCAGGGGGCCTCGGACATAGAGTTGCCAACTTTCTAACTGCACAAAACCAAACACCCTTGCCCAGCCCCTACTCTGAGGCCCCGACCCTGCCCTGGGCTCCTATCCCCTCCTCACTCCATCCCCCCTCCCTCCCTCGCTTGCTCTCCCCCACTCTCACTCACTTTCACTGGGCTGGGGCAGTGGGTTGAGGTGTAGGAGGGGGGTGAGGGCTCTGGCTAGGGGTGCGGGCTCTGGAGTGGGGCTGGGGATGAGGGGTTTGGAGTGTGGGAGGGGGTGCAGGCTCTGGGAGGGAGTTAGAGTATGAGAGGGGGCTGAGGGTTGTGGTGCAGGAGGGGTGAGGGCTCTGGGAGAGAATTTAGGGGGCAGGAGGGGGTTCCAACCTGGGGCAGAGTGTTGGGGTGCGGGAGGGGGTTTGGCGTGCGGACGTTTGTTTGCGGGCTCTAGCTGGGCAGCGTTGACCTCAGGCGGCTCCTGGAAGCAGCCGGCATGTCCAGCTCCTAGGCGGAGGGGTCAGGGGCATCTGCACACTGCCCGCAGCTGCAGGCACCACCCCCGCAGCTCCCATTGGCTGCAGCTCCCAGCCAATGGGAGCTGCGGAGCCAGTGCTTGGACAGCATGTGGAGCACCTGTGGCTGCCCCTGCACCTCAGTGGGACATGCTGGCCGCATCTGGGAGCCGCGTGGAGCCAGGGCAGTCAGGGAGCCTGCCTTAGCCCCCCTGTGCCGCTGACCTGACTTTTAGCGGCCTGGTCAGCAGTGCTAATCAGAGCCATCAGGGTCCCTTTTTGACTGGACATTCCAGTCAAAAACCAGATGCCTGGCAACCATACTCAGACCTCTGGTTGAGAACTGCTGCCTTAAATTAAACCAAAGCAACTCCTCTTTTTCCTTCTCCCTGTGCATGCTCACTACTCCATATCTGTACTCTAATAACAAATAGCCTTATTTTTCAATTGCTCTTTACTTGCAACACTGATCGCAGCTTTAAGTTTGATTAAATAAAGTCAAGGGAAGTTTGGCCTGTGTCAGGACTGCAGGACCGGGCTCTTAACTGAAAGCTCTGATAACTACTCAGGAGGGTGTCTACTCTTCAAGCATTTTGAGCTCTGCTACTAAAGAGACTGATAAGATTTCCCACGGGTGTCAACAGAAACCCTCCTGCAGTGATCTGCAGTACACCTACTCCAGCACCAAATCTGTGGGATGCTGAGTGTGACTGTTCACGTACCCATAACCATAATGCTCAGTCAGCGGAGTGCCTGTAATGAACCTGCTAGTGTGTCTGTATATCACTGCCCTCTACTGGATAAAATGGCAGACCAGCTCAACTCTTTGATTATGGCTGAACTGCACAGCAAATAAAAGCCCTAATACTGTTCTGTCCAGTACAGATTCCTCTCTAGCATAGAGCCCTGTGTTTGGCAGAAAAAGTTTGTGAGTTTTTTCCTTGCTGCTACGTTTGTGTGGTTATGGTGATGTCTGCAATGTCTGTAGATATGCTGTCATGGAGTGGTGCCTGATGGCTCCATTTAACCATGTTAGAAGCCCAAACTTTTTTAGATTTTAGATTTTGTCAACACTGAGGTTAGCCTGACTGTGGGGTAGTATCAGTATGTGTTGTCCTGGTTAGTGTGGACCATCACCCTCTCCTGGAGAGAACATCTAGTCAGCTAAAGTTCAGCTCAGTGCATAAGGATTGTACAGAGATTTGTGGGCAATATGGGAGAACATTCGTTTGTAGCAGGTTAGCACTATCCAGTAGTTACAATGGCAAAGTGCACCATCTACTGAAGTAAGGAGTGGAAGGTTGGAAGGTTCAGATTAAAGGAGAACAAGTTGAAGACCTGGAAGGATATTACAATTTTAACTAAATTGTAGAGCAAATAATTTGGAAATCTGGAAGAAGGATGGGTGTACTCAGGTCCTCTAGAACAGCTTCCCTGGGTATGACCACAACCTCCATTCCGGGCATCGGCCCTCCAAACGTTAAACTAGCATAAAAACTGAGCAAGCTATTAGATTAATCATTGCTTGAAACCAAGGCAACAATACTAGCAAGTACTGCCTTCCCCCACATCTGGTTTGCCAAGTGCTTACACTCAATCCTCTTACATGAGGACCATGCTCCATACAGAACACTCATCACCTCACAGTTTGAGATCTGTGAATGAGCAGCTCTGTAGCACTCCTAGATATTGTTATCAAGTATCTGCAAGGTCATGAGTCACACTCTCAATGTAGAAAGATTCCAGGTGCAGTGACACATGGCCCTGGTCTACACTGGGGCGAGGGGAGGGTGTCGACCTAAGATACACAACTTCAGCTACGCAAATAGCATAGCTGACGTCGGCGTATCTTAGGTCGACTTACCTGGCCGTGAGGACGGCGGTGAGTCGACCGCTGCCGCTC
Source organism: Lepidochelys kempii (assembly GCF_965140285.1). Taxonomy (NCBI): domain Eukaryota; kingdom Metazoa; phylum Chordata; order Testudines; family Cheloniidae; genus Lepidochelys; species Lepidochelys kempii. The sequence goes on along the minus strand of NC_136388.1, from coordinate 28,104,171 downwards.
CCCTGTCGACTCTGCTTCCGCCTCTGGCGAGCTGGAGTTCCGGAGTGGACAGGGAGCACGTTTGGGGATCGATTTATCGTGTCTAGACGAGACGTGATAAATCAATCACTACCCACTGATCCGGTGGGTAGTGAAGACCTGCCCATGCTGTACTAGATTTATGTGCACAACTGCCATTGACAGCGGTGGGAGATGCACACAGCCAAAATTGGGGTATGGCCCTTAGAGCTTTTAATTTCACTCATATACATCACTTTAAACTCTCTTGTATCTATGTATCGTACTATGTGTTTTCACTCTATTAACAAGTTTCTATTTGATCACTAGATATCTCAGGAATTTAAAAATCAGTAAGACAAAACAATGGTCACAATGTATACATGGCAATTGCTGTTTGATGTTAGCATATAGTCCTGGCAAAAAGGATGCCCAAGAAGCTTTGAGGAAAAGGGAGGAGATATAATTGATAAAGTGATATAACATTTGTGTAAATTAAATTTAAATGTTCCTGTGAAGGCAATTTCATTAAGAATGATGATCTAACATCTCAGAACTCTGTATTTTTAATCTACACAATTCACAGTAATTGATGTCTCAGTGAATGGCTGTATAGTATATCTTATCTTTTTCACATAAAGGCAAAATAAGTCTCAATGTCATTGTGACAAAAATATTTTAAATCGATGTACAACAGTAAAATGTAGAATTCAGAAACATTCTATCATTTGGTAATATATGTTGCTTTGTATTTCCAATCTTGTTCCTTATAATACAGTATTTTGAAACCATATTATATAACTTCCCATGTAATCCAGATGGCTAGATTAGGATGCTCAAACATCTGCTTTTTTGAGAATTTAGCTTGTAGATCTTCATTTATATGGCATCTGTGTCAGTAATCAACTCCCTTTCTGGATTTCCCACCTAATGGGACAATAGGCAATGTTTAAGGACTTATTGGGAACTCTTAGAGTTGTTGACATGACATTTCACTGCTCAAAATCAACCTGGTTGGTCTTTACTGCAGGATGCAAAGCAGCTAGTTTGATGTCAGGAATGAGGTCACAGTGGTGAACAGTCAGTGGCTATTTCTCTCTTCTTTCGATGCCTTTTGGGTATTTGTCATCTTGGATTATTGGATGTTGAAGGCAACTCAGAAAGATTATATCCTCCAGTTCAGACAAGACTCCACCTTCCCGCTTCAGGAACCTTTCACAAGATTCTTCTGTTAAGTCCCTTCCATGGTGGAGGGCTGGACCACTGACTTCCCTGAGACTTCTGCTTGAGTAATCTGACCAAAGATTTCAGATCTGAGCCCTGTTATAATTCCAGGCAGAACTGGCACACCTCTTGCAGGCTGGAGTGGTGTTGCAGGAGAACCCTTAGTTGATTTTTGCCTCACCCAGGGAATCAATGAGTCCACTTAGATGGACCCACCCTCTTGTGGATGATCTCAATTATTAACAGAAAAGTCAACGCAGAACATAAACAAAACTGTTACCCCAACATCTCAGCTGGGTGACCACGTCATTCTTAGTTCATCTGTTCCCTGAGTCCAGTTCTTGCCTTTTCCCAGGCTCTTCCCCAGAAGGTATCTTGATTCTAGTCTCTGCCCCTACTGTTAGGCCTCTTGGTCCTTAGTAAGATCCTTCCCTGGAGTCAGGGTTCCAGGGAGATCCATCTATTGCAATTCTTCTCCTGGGACAGTATGTGATCCTTAGTGTCTGGGAGACCCCTGGCTGAGATCAGACCCTATTGGATGCCTGCCAATAGCAGCCTTCCATCTAAGCAGGCTCCCCTCTCTAGGAACACCTCTTACAGGCTCTCCATTCTGGTGGGTTCCCCAGAGAACTCATCCTGTCGGTTTCCTGCTCAGCCCACTGGCTGAGGCCTCTCCTAAGAGCTCATCTCCACAGGAGCTTCCTGTCTCCCTTAGGAGTTCCCCTCTAACTGATCTTGGGTAACCTTTATTAGGTCCAGATGCTCATTTACTAATCAGCCACCTGGGGCAGTCAATTACCACCAGGTGGGGCCTTCACATAGCAGTCATGGGCAGATCATGCCCTAACTCCCATAAAGGGCAACTGCCCCACGACAGGCCCACAGATTGAAATTTCTCATCAGTGAGGTTGCATGTGGTGTAATTCAGAAGTCAGTGTGCCCAAACATGAGAATTGGCTACGCTCTCCTGCATGCTACCATTGACCAGGCAGCTCCAGAGCAGCAGGGTTCTGCCAATGCCCATTACCCATGACCCAGCCCCTACCCTGCCAAGGGGCTGTGGGGTAGGGCTGGCTATGCCACTCAAGGATTCCCGACTACCAAAGAAATCCTTAGTTGCCCAGCTAGAGAAGCTTTATCGTCCTTTTGCAGAGCTGGAGTGGCATAAATGGGTTGTCTTAGAGGGTGGGATCCAGACCAATGTAACTGAATGTAGTAACCTGTGAACCACTGTACCATTATTCAACACCGTGTACAGGAACCTAGATACCATCAACACTACGACATCATCGTGCTGCATTCAGGGACACGTGTCAGACATGTCAGTGAATTGTCCACTGGTACACTTTATTGGACATGTATGCGATCAGAGCTTTGCTCTTCATGTAGTGTTTGATGATACTGCCTTGGAACATAGCACTACTTTGTTTACAAAACATGTTATATGTTTTGCCCTTTTGCTGCGATTCTACTACAGTTTTAACAGAGACTTGTTTCATGGTTAGTGCTGCCTAGTTTTGGACCTAAATTGCTGGTGTCAATGATCTAAACTTGACAAAAGAGCCTTGTGCTCTTCTTGTACAACATTTGACTGTGCTGGAACATAAATAAGTTAAGCTTCCCATTCAGCTAGATGATTCAAAAATATTTTGAACTTGCCCTTTTGATGCTGTCTTTCTTAACCACACTTGTACTTGTGCCACAGAGCCTGTTTGTGCCAGGTGGAATGATAATTTGTATATAATCAGGTGTCCAGTGGGAAAGGGAAGAGGCAAACTAAAGAAAAAGGTCTGTGTTTGTCAGATGGAACACACACATAATCTAACTCCAATATCTGAGACTTTGGTTGGACATTGACCTGCTGCAGTGGGAATGTCAATTTGGTAAGCTTCCCCACAACCTGATCTGCAACAGCACATGGCAGACAGAGAAAGATTCACCTTCCCCCCATCCACCCCCTAGTGGTGTTCACTTTTGAGAAATCACTTAAGAAGATATAGGCCTAAATGCTTAAAAATAAACAAACACATCAAATAACTCCATACACTTGAACACAATATAATAAAGCCACATTTTTGCACATTCTTGTTGTAACTGAATTAGCTGCTGATGGCTGTTGGTTGCATAACAGGACTTTCCACTTTCCTTTTATTTCTCAGGACTGCTCTGAAACAGAATGAAATCTACCAGTGAAACTGGAGTATAGTTTCCAATGAGGCGCATTACTCTTTTGACCCAGTTCCAGAGCATTTCAAAGCCTAGTTACTATAAACAAGAACACAGAGAACTGGACTGCAAGGGAGTGAGAGTGACAAGGATTAAAAAGGGCTTGTGATTCCAGATGCCTTTTCAATGGTGTAAACCTAGAACAAATGAAATCTTCATGTCTGGCTGTGCTATGTGTAGTGCAAGACCTGAGATGCATGGCACTATGGAGCCAGGCCAGGGCTCTTCCCTAGTCTCTTCCATATTCTAAAGAAAATTTAAACGGTTCTCTTCTTCCTCGTAAGCCTTGTCTCCAAGAGTTTCTCATTTGGACAATAATCTGAAGAGATCAAATACTGCAATCACAGCAACATTCTTGCTAATGAAACAATGCTCTACTTATACAGAATCTGTCTTGGGCTCTCTCTGCCCTTCCACAGCACCTTTGATAATTTTCAAGCCTTACTATACTGAATAAGTCCATTAATCTTATTTTCTAAGCCTTTAATGGTACCATAAACAACATTTATGGAATCTAAAGAACACCATCAGAAAGCAGCATTCTTCTGTATTGTTCACAAACAGCTATCTGTACATTGTCACAATTCAATCTTTTCTCATACTGCTCTGCAGAATACTTTACTTTTCAGAAGTAATTCAATCTTCTGTGTTAACTTTGATATAGACCTTTTCCTGATCAACAGTTGCTAAATTCGATGCAATAGGAATGCAGCTGAAGAATAAAAGCCAGAGATCCATACATGAAAAGAACCCCTCCCTCCTAGGGTAACCAGACAGCAAATGTAAAAAATCGGGATGGGACGGTGGGGGGGTAATAGAAGCCTATGTAAGAAAAAGACCCCAAAATTGGAACATTTGGTCACCCTACTCCCTCCCCCAAGTAATTTAGTCACCTACTCATTTCCTGTTGTGGATATCAATATTTAGAAAAAGCAGAATTATAGCTTCCATGGATTGTTAAAGATTAGAATGTAAATAATAAATACAAATATTTGGTTCAGTGGTAATAGAAGTAGTATTATTTCCGTCTGCTACACAGAATATGGGATCAGTTTGCATCTGTCTATTCATATCTATTTATCAAAGACATTTCTACAGCAACCGTCACTGACAACAGTTAGGCTGCCCGTGTGCTGAGACCACAGCCTACCATGCTGACAAATAATGTCTCACTGTTCTCTTGTACTTCCCCAAGAGTATCCATCTGTAGTCTCTTGTCTTACACTTAGATTGTAAGATTTTGGGGACTGTCTTTTTGTTCTGTGTTTGTACAGCACCTAGCACAATGGGTTCTGGTCCAGGACTAGCACGTAGGCACTACAACAATACACACAATAAAACAGTATTTGAGCATGCCCCATGCTTATTATAATAGTGGCTAAAGCCACAAATTACAACCTTGTCAAATAAGGCTTTGAAAAAAATGAAAAATAGCAAAACTAAGTTAGATTAGTCAGTGATGAAAGTTGCATCTAGTGGTTAGAGAAGGAGCTGCAGAGCAGGAGCCTCAGAGTTCCAATCTTGGCTCTGACACCTACTCCATCTGTGGCCTTAACCAAGTTACTTAAAATGTAGTTCTACTTTGAGAAATGGTTTACAAGCAACAAGATTTATTTTCTAACTGTCAGCTTGACAAACTCTGCCAGGACTCAGATTCAAGCTAAGTTCATTCCACCTCTCATACATCATCATCAGCAGGAAGGGCTCTGCAGGACAAATTAGTCCATTGGAGCAAACCCACTGCCTTCAAAGTAAGCCCTCAGTGTCACCTATAAAACTGATTGGGGTTTAGCAACTCTTCTGTTGATGAGTCACAAGATGGAATAGAATTTGCATCTCAGTCTACCATAGCTGTGCTGTGCTGACTCTGCAGGGCTAATGAGAGTAAGAGGTAGTAAAGACATTTTTCTCACAAAGGTAACCATGTATGACTCTGAACGCACAAAAGGAGAAGATCTGTTGAGTAAGAAGATGCCATTTTACATACTCACTTTTCAGGGTTAAACTGCCCTCTGGCTCATTTTTCTCATCTGTAAAATGGGGATAACATTTACTTAGACATGTCATAGAGATTAGTTAGTTAATGAAGGTTGTGAAGGCTAGGACTATAACAGGGTTTAAAAGAGAACTGGATAAATTCATGGAGGTTAAGTCCACTAATGGCTATGAGCCAGGATGGGTAAGGAATGGTGTTCCTAGCCTCTGTTTGTCAGAGCGTGGAGATGGATGGCAGGAGCGAGATCACTTGATCATTCACTCCTTCTGGGGCACCTGGCATTGGGCCACTGTCAGTAGACAGGATACTGGGCTGGATGGACCTTTGGTCTGACCCAGTATGGCCATTCTTATGTTCTTAATGGTTATAAAACACTTTGAAGATGGTACAGAGCTAGTGAGAGTTATCACAGAAATTACTGCAGCTGTCATAATCTGAAGTAAATTTATGCCATTCCTTCCCTAGGATTGCAACATTTCCTTTTAGTGAAGAAATAGGTAACCTTGAAGGAAAGGAATTAATGGAGACAACAACAGAGTGAGACTGGTGGTTTGTGCAAAAAGAAAACAAGTAGTCTTTCAATATGCCACGTATCCAGTAAATCATGAGAATGGTATGTAAAGATGGGGTTCAGAAGTGATTTTGTGAGACATAGACACAGCATCTGCTTTTTAAAGCATTGCCAAATCTCAGACTATGTGGAAGATAACATTTTTTGCTGCCACAGCTGTTTGTATTTTTGATCTAGTTTTCAGCTCAGAGATATCTGTTATGTATATGAAAAGACCTTAGGAACTGGGCTTCGATCTGATCCAAGTCACAGGAAGGCTCCCAGTGACTACAGTGGTCACCAAATCAGGCCCCTGCTTAGCCAGGGTTTAAAGTGGTCTGAAAAAGGGGGAGGGTCTATCAACTCCCCCCACACACACCCCGACACACAGCTGCCCATCCCCCTGCCCAGCAATTACTTTTGCCCCCAAATCAATCTTCTGTCCCTCATCAGTTCTGCCTCCTCCAGCCCCTCCCCACCCTCAATTCTGTCCCCACATCAGTTCTTCCCTCACAGCCTCACCTCTGTTCTTCCTGGAGAGCTGGCATTCTTCATCCCCACTGTGACGGGCTGGATCACAGAAACCCCCTGGGAGCTGCCACCTGATGTGCCAAGACCACTTCTGCACCTGCTGTCCTGCCCAGTCAGCTTAGGACTTCAGTGCCCTGCCTGGTTTGAGCCAGATCCATTGGCCTGCTGCAAACCCAGACCCAGGTCTGAACCACGTCCCCTAACAGCTGTAGCCTTAACTGAAAGCAACTTACAGAAGTGTGCCTGTCTTTAACACTCAGATGCCCAACTTCCAATGGGGTCCAAACCACAAGTAAATCCGTTTTACCCTGTATAACGCTTATACAGGTAAACTCATAAATTCTTCGCCCTCTATAACACTGATAGAGAGATATGCACAGCTGTTTGCCCTTCCCCCCCAAGTATTAATACATACTCTCGGTTAATTAATAAGTAAAAAGTGATTTTATTACATACAGAAAGTAGGATTTAAGTGGTTCCAAGTAGTAACAGACAGAACAAAGTGAATTACCAAGCAAACAAAATAAAACACGCAAGTCTAAGTCTAGTACAGTAATAAAAACTGAATACAGATTTAATCTCACCCTTAGAGATGTTTCAATAAGTTTCTTTCACAGACCGGACACCTTTCTAGTCTGGGCACAATCCTTTCCCCTGGGACAGCCCTTGTTCCAGCTCAGGTGGTAGCTAGGGGATTCCTCATGATGGCGCTTCTTTGGTCTGTTCCACCCACTTACATATCTTTTGCATAAGGCGGGAATCCTTTGTCCCTCTGGGTTCCCACCCCTCCTTCTCAATGGAAAAACACCAGGTTAAAGATGGATTCCAGTTCAGGTAATATGATCACAATTCCTGTGAGACCCCAAGCCTTCATTCCTCCCAGCCTGACTCACAGGAAGGCCTGCCTACAAACAGAGCCATCCACAGTCAATTTTCCTGGTTGATAGGAGCCATCAAGATTCCAAACCACCATTAATGGCCCACACTTTGCATAATTACAATAGGCCCTCAGAGTTATACTTCATATTTCTCATTTCAGATACAAGAGTGATACATTTTATGACAAAGCTCTGTCCTTGCTTCTGTGGGTCCCACGTTTCCTGGCAGATTTCACTAGCCTCAGAGGCTCACAGTGACCCTGCACATAACCCTTCTCTCTCTAGAGACAAGGGTCACAGTCTACTGAGCCATTTTCATCATGAGCCAGCAAGGGAGGTAAGGAGAAGTTACCCTTCCTTGCACAGTCTCTGTTGTCTCCCAGTCTCAGTGATTAGTCAGGGGGCAAAGGTGTGTGTGTGGTGGGGGAAGCCCAGGCCCACCCTCTACTCCAGGCTCCAGCCCAGGGACCCTAATAGTATCAGCTATGGTAGCTGACCTTTTAGAAACATAACATGTACAATTCCCTGGGCTACTTCCCCCACAGCAGCCCTCACTTCCTCAAGCTCCACTTCACCCTTACCTCAGGGCCTCCTTCCTTGTGCCTGATATGGTGTGTACTACTCAGCCTCTCCACCAGCACAACTTCCTCCCACAGCTCCTGACATGCCCACCCACCTGACTAACTGGGAGGCTTTTAACTAGTTTCAGCCAGCCCCTGATTGGCTTCAGGTGTCCCAGTCAACCTAGCCCTCTCCCTGCCTTCTGGAAAGTTCTTAATTGACCCCAGGTGTCTTAATTGACCTGGAGCAGCTGCCATTTCACTTATCCTGGTACCAGGGATTTGTTTAGCCTGGAGCTAATATATCTATCTCCCACTACTTTTCCATAGCCATCTGGTCTTGCCCCGTCACAATTTATACAAAGAGGATGACCACACTCAATAGATTATATGCTTTGTAATGATACCTTACAAGAGACCTTTTGCATGAAGCATATTTTAGTTACATTATATTCACACTCATTAGAATACTTTCATAAAATCATAGAGTGTGCATCACACTCATCTCCCAGGTTGGCGAGGGGAGGGTCGGGGGCTGCAGCAGGATCTCCTCTCCCCATTCCAGACCACTTACTGCAGGAAGGGAAGGGGAAGAGCAGAAGAGCCAGCACATTGCTCAGAAGAGGGGAGGCAGAAGGGAATGGAATTACCTTGACGTGCTGGACTCCTTCTGCTCCCTCCCCACTTCCGTGAGAATGGAGTCAGATCCTGAGAGGAGCAGAAGAGCTTGGCCTGCTTCCTGCAGCAGCCTTGATTAGCTGCTCTTCCCCAGGAGGAAGACAAAGGGGGAAAGTAGCCAATCAGAAAGGGTTTCCCCACAGCCCCATCAGCAACCATCTGGCTTTTTGTACCTTTTCTTTGGGCCCGCAACCCAGTGCACTTTGCACAGTGGACATAGCAGAAATTTAGTTTCCGCAACTGTCAGCCACAGGATTCCTCTGAGCCTAATACTGATTGAAGGATGGTGGGGAGGAATCTTTCCCTAGACTGTGGATCACTTAATTTTGCTCACACACACACACACACACTTTACCATGGAACTTTCTCTCACAGATTTACATGGACCTGACTCTTTGAACACCTCAACATTGGAGGCATTCAGGTTCGAAATTCTTTGGGTATGTCCTCTCTCTCTGGACTTTCTCCTCCTCACACAAACCATACTATAATCTTATCCCAGCTCCCCCATCTCTGGGAAGCATCCAATAGGACATCCTGTGTCCCTCCTATTTCACACTCCACTCTGCTCTTGTTTCCTTCCCTCCTGTTGTGCTAATAGTCTCATAAAACCCTGCCTCTTTCCCCACCATCCAATAGCCCAGTGGTTCCCAAACTATGGTATGCAGGTGGCTAGTAGCCTGCAGAGTACTTACTGGTCATCCATAGAAGGCTGGTTGGGTAAAGAACAAACATTTGTAGCCTGGATCAAACAGGTGGGACGTGACCACAAAAATAATATGCTTGTGAATCAGGTCTGAGATGAGTTGTGCTGCTGGCAAGGGGACACTACAGCTGTATTTTTTAAAATAAGCTGTACAGCCACTAAAATTTTGTTGTGAACAAACGACATTCCATTATAGGGCAATGACAGAACCAGCACTCCTATGAAATCACTTTAAAACCAGATTTCTGCTTTAAGTTTCAAGGGAGACCTCCAAGATCCATTGTAACTGGGCAGGAGTTGGGGCAGAGTGCCATGATTTGGATCTACATACTACTGTACTGTACTGGAATTGAAGGGACTTGATCATATATAACAGTTCCCTCCACTACTGTATCTGTACAAGTGAAACTGCTGCTTTAGTTTCATACTAAAGACTTGTACTTTGAAACCAAAGGTCATTAGTTCACTCACCTAATGCCTCTTCTGAGGTTGGTGCATGCATCTGGCACAGATTATTACAAGCTGATACAGGGTGTGAAATATCAAATGTCAGTCTAGTGAGAAGGGTATGAGAAGGGTACAGTTTCACTGAAACTTATGTGCATGCGACATTTCAACTGACATATCCTGTAGGGCTGTCAGATGTATATGCAGCTCAACTACTGTGACACTAAAAACAATACAGCAATATATGCAGCACTGTCAATAGACTCAATATAATGTTAGTGGGAGTGTTTGGATTTTTTTAACTCCACCAAGTTTGTCTCCAGTACCATCGTCATGTTAGTGGAGCACTTTAAAAAAAAAATTTTTTTTTGGACAAACAGAAGTGGTATCATTAGATTCTTTCCAGTGATCACAAAGGGCGATATGAATGTATTAATCATGGTGAAAGGCAGGTGTGTGTCTATAGATGACAGACATTATAGATGGTGCTAATATTGATTTTTTTTAAATTGCATTTGATATATTGATTTGAGATGTTTAGATTATAGGTGAAGTTCCCATTAGGCTTTATAAACACTCAGCTGAGCACATTTCTGAGTCATACTTAAGTTTGCCCTTTTACGAGCAAATATGTTAGAAGTGAAGTGAGACAGTTCCACACAGCTGCCTGTTTGTCCACTGGCAGCAGCTCAGGACTTTTAGTTGTTCGCCTTGTGTTACTTACCCTATTTTAAGGTATGACTGAATAAGGATGGATTCTGTAAGGAGAATGCTTAGGTAAAGTTGTTTGGCCTTGTCAACCATGACTTAAAATGGGATTTTTTTAAAGGTAATCCTCACCCCCAAATTAACTTTTAACCAACAGATTTTAAAACGTTCACTGCTTCATCAACTGTTGCCTTTGTCAATTATGAGCAAGATCTTGCAATCTTTACTCAGGCAAATCATCCTTAATTCAGGCAAAGAGTTCCATTGACTGCAGTGGGACTACTTGTCTAAAGGAGGGTGTGACAGAAGGCACCCCTGTATTCATACCCTACACACTATTGTAATAATCTGTGTACAAAAAGGTATCACTGAAAGCTAATGACTTGCTGGTCAATAACATCTTGGTGAAATATATGTAACATTATATGTAAAGTTACGAACATAACATGAAATCATGACTGAAGTGTGTTTACCAGACAAGTCTGGGAAGTGGGTAAAGCTGTTTCTCAGAGACAAAGAACAAGTTGATGCTTCTAGCCAGGTGTCAAAGCTGATGGGCCATGACTAAGGCTAAGTTTTTGTCACAGATATTTTTAGTAAAAGCCATGGACAGGTCACAGGCAATAAACAAAAATTCATGGAATTTAGTGACTTGTCCCTGACTTTCACTAAAAACATCCCTGACAAAAAGGGTAGGCAGATTCAGCACCCACTGCTGCTGGGGCTCCTGGTCCTCCACCACTACAGTGCGTGGGAGCTCCAGGGTCCTCCTGCCTCTGGGGCAGGGCTGCTGCTGCGGGATCCCCTCACTTCCAGGGGCAGTTGGGAGCTGCGGGGACTGCCCCTGCCGCCTGCCACAGCTGGGCAGCTCCGGGGACTGCCAGCCCCCCACTACAGCTGGGAGACTGAACTATAAAAGTGAGGGGCTCAAGTTCTCTCTCCCTGTACATCTCTCTTTCACCCAAGAAGTAGAAAGAAAACAGCCATTGGACCTTGGGAGCAGATCTGGGCCTGAGAGTTTGGTCAGCAATGTTACTGGAACATGTGGTTAGAGACTTCATCTTGAAAGCTCACGAAAGCTCATGCTCAAATAAATTGGTTAGTCTCTAAGGTGCCACAAGTACTCCTTTTCTTTTTGCAAGTCTAGTTTGTTAAGTTAGAAAGCATTTTCTCTTTATTTTTCTTGTAACCATTTCTGACTTTAATGCCTCATTACTTGTGCTCACTTAAAATCTCTTTGTAGTTAAATAAACTTGTTTTATTCTTTAATCAAAACTAATCCAGTGTTGTGAAGAGAGGGCTGGACAGTGCAGACAATGTATTTTTGGGGGAAATCTGGGGCCAGGAGTGTGTTGGGATCACCTTGCATATAGTGATCAAGGCTGCTGGGAGCCAGAGCATGACTGGTATTTGTTGACAGGCTGCTGGTGTCAGAGCTGATGGACAGAACTATGGCTTTACACAGATATTCAGAGTGGGACCTGCATGCTGCAGGCTGATTGTGATACTTCTGGAAGATGCACATGCTAGTCGCATGGCTCCTTTCAATATTTTTAGTGATTTAATTTATTTTAGTGATGTAGCTTATTTTCATGTCTTTTGTTTTTATTACTGCACAGGGCACAGCAGGAGAAACAGTGCCTCCATGCACATGTATGGTACCAAAAAGTAAGTGTTTGGCAGCTCAAAGGAAAAACTGGAAAATCAGGATTGATAGCAGGTAGCCAGGAAGGGGAAGGGCTGAACCTAGAGAGGACAAAGGCTGAAGTGGAGAAAGGAAGGGGGCAGAAGGCAAGAGTTCTACAGTAGTTGCCTTACAGTAAGTAACTCCCATCTTTTTAGATGAAATACTATAAAAACCTCAATGAAGTAAGTTACACTCATTCTTTACAACCTAGTCATAATTTTGATTGTAAAGTGCCTTGTGAGATATCCCAGCTACTACTGAATACGGACCTGAGTGACTGGTTACCTTAGCAAGCATTATTCAGTTCCCACACATACCATTGTTAAAGAAATGAATGGATAAATCATTCAAGAGACCATAAATCTAAGATACTCATTTAGCAGGAATAAAATAAATTCTGATTTTTTTCCTTTTCAGGGCCAGAGTTTTTTGTAGCCAGAAATCAGTCTTTTGATTTTATACCACAAAACTGCATATACATACACCTGTATTTGTGCATGTGTGAACTGGGTATCATGTGTACACATGCAAATATCTGGTTATGTACACAAAATGGGTGTGACCATAATGTATTGGGTATACATGATGGGGTCATTCACCTCAAGAGCTTCCTATCAGTTAGGTATAATACTGCAATCTTTGTCCAGCTCCTGGCACCCTTTGTAGACTGTCAACCTCAGGTCTTCAGTGGCCTCTGGCCAAGTCACATGATGATGATGATGATGATGATGGATGATAACTCATTACTGAGTATGATCATCTTCCATGGGAGTTATGGGTCCTCAGGTGGCTAATAAGGCCAATTCTTGAACCATAAGTTCTATTACAATGAGGGCAGATGTTTTCAGGCTCAGCAGGAGGCTGCTGACCATGACTGGAAGCCAGTCTCTCCTTCCTCCTGCACCTCTTGTCCTCTTCAGCTTGTCGGCGAGCAAGTTTAAAATGCAGGGGACCATCACGTAGGACTTCACTCCATTAAGCAATCCTGGGCAAGTGTCTCCCAAGTGTCAACAGTACACTTTTTTTGGTTGTCCTTCAGCAAGTCCTTATAACACTTCCGTTGTCCACTCACGTTATGGTACCCTTCTTTCAGCTGAGAGAACAGGACCTATTTTGGGAGGTGACGGTCTGGCATCCGGACAACATGACCAGTCCAGCGGAATTGCTGATGGATGATCATTGCCTCAATATTGGTGGTTTTTGCCTCTTCCAGAACACTAATATTGGTGTGCCTGTCCTCCAATTTGATCTTCAGAATCTTACGAAGGCAGCGTTGATGTTGCCTCTCAAGGACTTTCAAGTGGTTAGGGTTGTCCAAGTTTCAGACCCATAAAACAGTGTTGGGAGAATAATGGCTTGATAACAAGAAGCTGGGTGTCTGTCCAAATGTCGTGATCTTCAAAAACTCTGTGCCGTAAACAAGAAAAGGCTATACTGGCACAGCTCAGGCAATGCTGTATTTCTGCATCAATATCTGCCTTGGATGAAAGATGACTTCCAAAGTAGAGGAAATGATCTACATTCTCCAGTGCCACTCCATTGATTTTAAAAGATGGGGCATGTAATATCTCATTTGGAGAGGGCTGATAGAGCACTTCAGTCCTCTTGATATCAAGACATGCGTAAGCATCGGCAAACACATTCAAGATAGTTTGAAGATCTTTCTCAGAGTGGGCAAAGATTGAGTTGTCATCAGCATACTGACGTTCCACAATAGATGATGTTCATTCACCTGCACGTCCACCAATGTGATATATGCCATCATGTGCCAGCAATGCCCCTCTGCCATGTACATCAGCCAAACTGGACAGTCCCTATGTAAAAGGATAAATGGACACAAATCAGATATTAGGAATGGCAATATACAAAAACCTGTAGGAGAACATTTCAACCTCCCTGGACACACAATAGCAGATTTAAAGGTAGCCATCCTACAGCAAAAAAACGTCAGGACCAGTCTTCAAAGAGACACTGCTGAGCTTCAGTTCATTTGCAAATTTGACACCATCAGCTCAGGATTAAACAAAGACTGTGAATGGCTCGCCAACTACAAAAGCAGTTTCTCCTCCCTTGGTGTTCACATCTCAGCTGCTAGAAGAGGGCCTCATCCTCCCTGATTGAACTAACCTCGTTATCCCTAGCCTGATTCTTGCTTGCATATTTATTCCTGCCTCTGGAAATTTCCACTACATGCAACCGACGAAGTGGGTATTCACCCACAAAAGCTTATGCTCCAATACGTCTGTTAGTCTATAAGGTGCCACAGGACTCTTTGCCGCTTTAATAGATGTTGTGGAGATCTTACTCTTGGCTTTCACCCTGCTAAGCCTGAACAGCTTTCCATCTATTCTATAAATGATTTCAATGCCAGCTGTAAACTTCCCAGCAATTAGGTAAAGAATGATGGCAATAAAAACTGCAAACATGGTTGGAGTGATGATACAGCCCTGTTTGACTTCTGTTTGTACTTTGAAAGATTCACTCTAGGAGCCAGTGCTGCTCAGAACAGTCACTTTCATGTTATCATGAAGCAATTTTAGGACATTGATATATTTATCAGGACATCCAGTCTTAGAAAGTACAGTCCAGAGGGCACAGCGATTCACTGAATCAAAGGCTTTAGTTAGATCAACGAAAGCCAGGTACAGTGGTCGGTTTTGCTCCCGACACTTTTCTTGCAGCTGCCGTGCTGTGAAGATCATATCCACAGTTCCACAACATGGTCGGAAACCACTTTGTGATTCCGGTAAAATTTCTTCTGACAGGGGCAGAAGGCAGGTTGCAAGGATCCGTGCCAGAACTTTGCCTGCAATGGCTAGGAGGGAGATACCATGATAATTTCCACAATCCACTTTATCCCCTTTCTTGAAGAGGGTGACAATCAGGGCATCCCTCATTTCACTGGGTATCTCCTCCTTTATCCAGATTTTAAGGTAAGCAGGTAAAGCTGCCACAAGCAGGTAAAGCTGCCAAATTAGCTCTGGTCCACCGTCTTTAAAGATTTCAGCAGGGATCCCATCTAGACCTGCTGCCTTGTTGTTCTTCATCTGCTTGGTGGCATTGTGTACCTCAGACAGATTGGGACAGTCTCCAAGCTCATCCCTAAATGGTCGTTGAGGGATTTGCTCAAGGACTTCATCTGAAACCACAGAATTACAGTTAAGGAGATCTTCAAAATGTTCTTTCCAGCGAGAATTGATGGCTTCATTGTCATTCAGAAGTGTGGTTCCATCCATAGAGCGAAGAGGATTCATACCATGGCAAACTGGCCCATAAGCAGCCTTGCTGGCACTAAAGAAACCACATGTATTGTGGATGTCCGCGAGAAGTTGGAGTTCTTGCACTTTCTCAGTCCACCATTTGTTCCTGAGTTCTCTGGTTTTACGTTAGACTTCTGCCCTTGCCTTGGCATGGGCATCTCTCTTTACATTGCTCTGTACCTTGGGGGAACACCCTACACCCCATGTTCATCTTTATAAAATGATTGTGCGGTATCCAATGCAAGGTTTGTCATGTTGGGTGTCTTTGAAAGGCTCACAATGTACTGGTTGTTACAGTGATGTTATAGTAATTGTTACAGTAATGTTATAGTAAGTTTATAATTTCATGTATGTAGTTATGAGGCTGAAAATGCTTCCTCATGGCTTAAAGCAAGCCCACACAAAAACTCTCCAAGAACAGAGAGGCAGTTCACACCTCGTCAGGGCATGAATGGGACAAACTCAGCCCAGCCTCACAGGCACAATGGTCACTGTCTTAGGCAGCAACAAAAGAATCTGTTAGACCCTTGAAGGAGTCACCCCCTTCCTTTGGGCAGTTTGGGACTGTGATGAGGTAATGCTCACTTGACTCTGAAGGTGGCGGAGCAAAGCCAAGAGGAAAGAAAGGACATGATAAAAGGGAGGGATATTTTGGCCCTGCTCTCTCTCTTCTGCCTACATCTAAGAACATAAGAATGGCCATATTGGGTCTGACCAAAGTATCCTGTCTACCGACAGTGGCCAATACCAGGTGCCCCAGAGGGAGTGAACCTAGCAGGTAATGATCAAGTGATCTCTCTCCTGGCATCCATCTCCACCCCCTGACAAACAGAGGCTAGGGACACCATTCCTTACCCATCCTGGCTAATAGCCATTAATGGACTTAACCTCCATGAATTTATCCAGCTCTCATCTACAGACACCACCACCACCAAACAACTGAACCACTGATCAAAGCCTGGCTGAAGAGCCAGCCTGTGGTGAGAAGCATCTAAGTTTGTAAGGACATTGAAAGTGTTAAGATCAGCTTAGAATGCGTTTTGGTTTTATTTCATTTGACCAAATCTGACTTGTTATGGTTTGACTTATAATCACTTAAATCTACTTTTATAGTTAATAAATCTGTTTGTTTATTCTACCTGAAGCAGTGCATTTGGTTTGCAGTGTGTCAGAGACTCCCCTTGGGAGAACAAGCCTGGTATATATCAATTTCTTTGTTAAACTGATGAATTTACATAAACTTGCAGCATCCAGTGGGTGTAACTGGATACTGCAAGATGGAGGTTCCCAGGGGTGTGTCTGGGACTGGAGATATTGGCTAGTGTCATTCACTTGCAAGCAGCTGGGATCAGCTTACAAGCCAGAGGCTGTGCATGAACAGCCCAGGAGTGGGGGTTCTCATGGCAGAGCAGGGTAAGGCTGGCTCCCAGAGTCAAGGATTGGAGTGGCCTAGCAGATCACTGGTCCAAACAACACCAGAGAGGAACATCACAATTACCAATTTAAGTTGTTCTGCCAAGCATGAAATGCCATTCTCTTCTCATTGATGAATTTCTCAATTTCAGCATCATTCTCATCAAACCAGTCCTGATGTTTTCTGGTTTGGTAGCCTATGGTTTCCTCACATGCACTGAGGATTACTACTTTCAACGGACTCCAATGTTCCTCAATTTCTTCCCGAAACTCTGATGGGAGCTTTTCTTCTAAGACTGCTTGGAAGTGGTCATGCTTAATAAGGTCCTTCAAATCTTGAACCTTCAACTTGCGCCTGACTTCTTCTTTTGCAGCCTCCATTTGGGAGCGATCTTAATTTTCATTGTGGATCGAATAAGGTGATGATCAGTCCAACAGTCATCAGCACTTGTCATTGCTCTTGTGAGAAGTACATCACTACAATCTCGGGCACGAACTATGACGCAGTCGAGGAGATGCCAGTGCTTTGACTGTGGGTGACTCCACGATGTTTTGAACTTTTCGTTTTGTCAGAAAAGAACATTCGTAATAATAAGTTCATGTTCAGCACACTTGGTCAGGAGCAGAATTCCATTTGAATTGCTTTTGCCAACTCCTTCTTTCCCAATTGTTCCTTTCCACAGGTCTGATCTCAGCCAACATGTGCATTGAAATCCCCCCCAGAAGGATGATCTTGTCTTCTTTAGGGGTCTCCGATAAAATGGTTTCCAACTAAGAATAAAAACCTTCCTTTAAATTCTCATCGGCCTCCAGTGTTGGTGCATAGGTGCTCACAATAGTTGCCTGTTGATTTTTGGTGAGCCTCAATTGAAATTTCATAAACCGCTCATTGATGCCAACTGGTACCTCAGAGAAGCACCTTACAAGCTTGTTCTTTATAGCAAAACCCACTTCATGCAATCAGGGTTCATCTATAGGTTTTTCCCTTCCAGAAGTAGGTGTATTCTCCTTTCTCCTCCCTCACGTGTCCTTCATCAGCTCTTCTAGATTCAGATAAAGCAGCAATATCTATGTTAAACCAACTCAATTCACAAGCAATAATGGCTGTACGTCACTCTGGTCAGTCGCTATTTGAGTTGTCCAACAGGGTACATACGTTCCAAGTTCCAAAGTTGAAAAATTTCTTACATTTTTGGCCGTTGAGGTGGTGATCCTGCTGGATGTAGCTATCCAGCCCTGAAAAACAGAGGCAAGACTATTTTTAGGGTACCTTTTCTAACTCCCTCCCCATGTGGGGTGAGCAGAGTGGATCCTAAAAAGGACTGCTCAGTCGTGGGTGCAGCTGCCGAGATGCTCGACCTGCCTCAATCCTCAAGCAAGACGACTGTATCACACACCCACCGCCTGTGTGTCGGTCTGTGACTAAGAACGTCCGGATTTCACTGTTCTGTTCCCGTCGCCACTCACCACCAGACTTCTGACTTGTGCAGATGTTATTTTCCCCAAAACTGGAAGATCTCTGTGCAGGACTTCTTTTAAAGTGGGGAGACTGGTGCACAACAGTCACCACACTATGCTTGACAGATAGAGGACTTGAAACCAATGGCATGGACACCATGATGATTGGAGATCCTCTATATATTGCAGCCTTCATTCACCTTCACAACTGTTGTAACATTACACAACAGTTTCACCTCCATTGTGCAGTTATCCTCCATCTGCTCTGCTGTTAGGGACTTCTTGGATCACATTTTGTCTGGAACCACACCCTAGACCGTTCTGCCATGGGAAGCCCTAAGGGAGTATATGACTCCATGCAGCATCGCTCTTGGGGTCATTGAGACACGCAAGTCTCTCCACCACTACAAGATGGTGATCCAAGTCACAGTCTAAATGGGTCAAGAAACCCCCTTTGAGATATTCAAGTCCAAAACATACCGAAACAAAAGTCTTCCAATCCCTTGTTCAAGCTGGACTCAGCCCCTCCTTCCTGAGGGTACGTTCTCTCTTCAGCCCCTCTTGGGCTACTCTTTTAAATCCAGCCCTCTGCTTAGTCTTCTAAAGGAAACTTACTCCTTCTCAGGGGTTAGTAAAGAGTCCTACCAGAACTACTAGTCTACTCTCACCAGGGCCTTCAGACTTGTCTCTGGGCCCTTTTAAATCTAGCCCCTTTTCCTGGGCTTATAAGCTAGCCATGTCCCTTTCTGAGGTTTAAGCTATTCTAGCACTGGCTGGTGGGGGGGACTCAGGCCCACCCACTATTACAGATCCCAGGAACCCTAGACACAGCAGTCATGTACTGTACTTGGTTGCTGCTACACTCCCTGGGCCTCTTCCCACCTGGCTTCTTGTCTCTGTCCATTACTTAGGGCTAGGGCTAGCTCCTCTCACTCCCAGGTTTAGCAAGTGCAGCCCCTCAAATGCCCCTGGGCCAAAGCACCCTGTCTCATCTCTCTGGTCCAAGCCAGAAAGTGACCCACTCAGGCCCTGTACCTCCTTTTATCTGACCCTGCTGGGCTCTGATTGGCTGCTTGTGTGTAGCCTTTCTAGGCAGTCTGGAGGACCCACCTTTAGAGCCCTGCAAATCCGTGGGTATCCGCTTTATATCCGTGGGCCATTTCTGCTGATGTGGATACAAATATGGTATCCGCGCAAGGCTCTGATGGAAAAAGCGAGCAGGCAGCTGTGAGGAACCACGGTACTGATCCTCCAGCTGCCCTGGGCGGAGGGCCTAGAGGGCAGGGACAGGGGCCATGGGCTCCTATCCCAAGCCCAGGGCAGGTGGAAGGTCTGCTGCGGCTCCACACAGCTGCCTGCCTGGCTCCTACTGTGGCCGGGCTGCGGCTCTGAGCCGCCCCACTGGCCAGAAAAAGTGGGGACAGCAGTGGGGAGCTTGGGTCCCTCCACCTGACTTGGATGGGAGGCTGGAACACTGGGCAGGGGGCTGCTAGTCAGGCCCCCTGCCCATGGCAGTTGGAAGGTCCACCGCGGCTCCCCGCAGCTGCCAGCGTGTCTCTCCCCGACCGGGCTCCAGAGGGGGTTGTGCCTTGGAGCATCAGTCTGGCCCTGGATATCTGCGGATATCCACATCTGTGGATGCGGATATCCATAGATAATTTTTGTGGATCGCTGATCGGATGTGGATACACGTTGTGTATCTGTGCAGGGCTCTACCTACCTTCACTGCTCCTATCCTGGGGAAGGGTGCGGTAGGACCTCAGGGCCTCCAGCAGGGGGCCTGAAAGGGCCTTGTACACCCCTTCACAGTACCAAAATCTCTGCATGGGGCCCCTGGGTGAAAATTTAGTCCTAAAAAGTTTAGGACTGACTGGTACTTTGAACTCTATACTCACATAATAATTATTTATTATAATAAATAGTATTCTCAAATGTACAATGTAAAACTGTCGAAAGTTGGGTTTGGAGGTAGTAGTCTAAACATGTACCTCATCAATTTTGTGCAGAGGAGCATGAGAAGTTAGGCAGAAACAGAGTTATACAAAATAACTGTTGTATTTTAGAGATAAATGCAGTGTACTCTGGAATAGTTGCTACATTACACTTTGTGCTGTTAGGACTTTATTTTTAGAAGTGGTCATCCATTTTGTGCAAATATTTGCCTTTTAGAAGTACAAATATCTGACCATGCTCTTAAGACATGTATTTAGACTCCCCAAGGACATAAACTGTGCCTGCAATTATTTGCATCTGCAACTTAGTGGATGCAAAATGAAATGCCAAGTTGAGGCTCCTTAAAACAATATACATCAGGCCCTTAGAATTTAAAAGCATCAAATTGGTAGAAAATTTTGATTTTGAGAACTTAGGGATAGGTCTTTACAACAAACACTATTTTTCTCAAAAAACAAACAAACAACAAAAACTTTTCCCACGCAGTAGTAGAGAAGTTAGAAGTACAGTTCAGCGACAAAGCTATAAAACAGCTTCCATAGCCATTTATACGGTTATTAAACTGGACACAATTTGGACTAATTTAGGATGAAAGTAAAAAGGATTAAACTCTTAAAAACCTAGTTATTTCACCTAGTTATAAATCAAAACACAGACACAAAGGAACCAAGGGCTGGAATAGGGAATGAATTACTGAGTCTTCTTGTAGGCCATTGCTAAAAACCAAAAATGTCATCAATTACATACTCATTTTTCATACCCTACCTGCCATCTGGGTACTGATATCCACCCAACAGAAAAATGAATGCTTCACTGTCTCTAATGGAGAGTGTACACTTACTGTGAATCGGGAACCCATTAATCTGCTGCCATACTACTTTGTGCAGTGATCCTGCTAGTTTGTATAAGCTCAGGAGGTCTAGAGTGTGGATGTGAGACCTCCCAGGAAGATCTGTGTGTGACAGGAAATAGTACTGGCAACATATAACCGGCTATTTCAAAGTTGCTCAGCGCTCCAACTCCCCTTGAACTAAGTGAAAGTTGTAGGTGTCAAGCACCTCTGAAACCCAAGAAACTATTACTAGTCAATTGCAATCTTTGCTTAGTCAATACGGAGTCAATGCCCTATTGCGGCATTCTGGGGCACTGGGTTACTAGAGTGCATTTGGCTGAAATATAAAACTGAGTTTCTGACTTCTTCAGATCATTAAAAATTCCATGACACTTTTCACAAGAGTAAGGATGTGTTAAATGGACCTGGTTGAAAAATGTTTCTTCCCCCTCCCTCAGGAAAAATTTCAACAAAAAGTTATTTTAATCAAAATTGTCCATGGAAATTTCAACATTTTTCTGAAAAACTGGAAACCTAAAACCTTTTTGGTTTCTCAGTCTATTACTAGAAAGTCTAAATTTTCCATGGAAAGCAGAGACATTTTCTATTGAAAATTTCATTTAGTCAAAACCCCACTTTTCCAAGAAAGCATCATTAACAGAAAATTTTCAACCAGCCCTAATGTTAAACCTTGGTGTACTGCTCAGATTATATTCAGCCTATCTAAAATTCCCTGCATTTCTATTAGAAAAGGTATTTTGCACTAGCTGCCCTAAGCTGTTGCTGTGTTTTGCCCTAGCAATTAAGTGATCCATGTGTACAGTTTGCAAAGTGCTTTGGGGTCCTTAAGATTATCAACATTCTTACCACACTGAAAAATTAGAAGTGCCACAAGGACTTTGTTACAATGCTGCCCTCACTGATATAGGAATATGAGAAAATGAAGCCAGTGGTAATGTATAAATGTGGTATTTGCAAAACTTGCAGTCGCTAATTTAGATGCTGGGTTCAGAACACTTAGCCTACTTGACTTGTTGGGTTCTAGGACAGTGGAAAACACTATGAGAGATTTTTGACATCTCAGCACTGATGTCATGGCATTGTATCACCTGATGGCCTCGTGCTGTTTCAAGATACAAAGTAAACTTTAAGATATATTTAAGCACACACAGAGAAAGTTTATCATAATAAAGGGAGCTGATCTTGAAGAATGTATTTAGTTGACATGGACTGGTTGAGAGAATCTCCTTCGGAAGGGCTTAAACCACAGGTGTGACTGTTTAGCACATATGGCATGTTTGGAACATATTTAGGTACTTTCAAAAAAAGAATCTCTATAGACAACTCAGGGGATGAATTCACATCTTCCCCGACCCCACATTCTAGTATAGAACTATCACTGGTTACTGTCTGATACTGGCAGGAAGAAGTCTAAAGTAAAGCAAGCCTCCATATTTCTAGTAATCTTCCACTAGAAAGTGCCTGTGATATCTTTCCAAGATGGAAAAAATCATTCTGGTAGAGGAATTAAAATTCTGCAGTAGAATATAAGGTGTTCTGTTGTAATAGTTTTTGGGTGGGAGGGATTCAAAGGGCCCCCCCCACCCCACACCAGCTGAAGCTGTGGTTTCTAAAAACATGTCACAGGCCAAGAGATTAGGTAATTTATGATGTAGCAGTCATTTTGATCAAATTTAGGGCCTTTGCTGGCAAACCCTTGCTCACATGATTCGTTCTCTTGACTTCTCACCTGGGGCTACGGGATTAGATCTGTATTTTAAAGGCAAAATTTCCCCCCTCCAACAGAGAAAATTTCACTTTGCAGAAGAATGTGATAACTGGGGGAGGCTGTGTAGGGAATGGGAAACTAGATTTGCAAATGTTTCTTCCATGGCCATCTACGGACCTGGCTGGGATAGGGCACAGGGATCTGCTACTAGGTGGAAGATTGGATCATTCCATCCTCTGGGGGAGAAGGGGGGATTACTAAGGGGGCAGAGGCCAAGCCAAGCAGAGGCCACTCCAGTGCTGCTCACTATGGTTTGGAGAGAACTTTCTCTTCTTCATCCCCATGGATTTGCTCTTGGTAGGGAGAATTTGCTTTACAGCTGGGATCGGCAACCTTTGGGACGTGGCCTGTCAGGGGAGTCTGCAGGTTCAGCCGATTGCAGCTCCCACTGGCCACGGTTCGCAGTTCCAGGCCAACGGGGGCTGCAGGAAGTGGCGCGGGCGAGGGATGTGCCGGCCACCGCTTCCCACAGCCCCCAGTGGCCTTGAGCATAAGATGCATCTGATGAAGTGAGCTGTAGCTCACGAAAGCTTATGCTCAAATAAATTGGTTAGTCTCTAAGGTGCCACAAGTCCTCCTTTTCTTTGAGCCATCCTTGTGATTGCTAGGAGGCCTTCTCTAAGGAGAAAGCTATTGTGGAAGAAGATTTTCAAATCATAAGATAGTTTGGTAATATCTTAAACAGCACAAGAATTTCTATATAAAGGTTCCCCTTCAAAGGATAAAACAATTACCTCAAATTTAGGTGATTTTTTAAAATAACCTTTTACAAAAAAACTTGCAAGCGGTAGTTTTAGACAAACATAAAAATATTCCCTTGCAGTATCTACAACCTGGGCATTGCAGTATTGTGCCAGTGCATGAAACCCTGAAAGTGAAACTGACAACACAAAAATGAGAGACATGGTAACTAAGGCAATATCATTTACTGAACCGATTTCTGCTGGTGGAAAAGACAAGCTTTCGAGCTTCACACATCTTCTTTGACCTGACAAAGAGCTCTGTGAAGTGCGAAAGCTTGTCCCCTCCATCAACAAAAGTTGGACCAATAAAAGACCTCATCTATCTTGTCTCATAAATGAAGACCAACTTGGCTACACCACTGAAAACAAAATATGAAAGTGACTAGTCTCTTCTTGTTATCCAAACTGAGAGAGGTATAAAGGAAACAAACAGCCAAAATGGAGCAAAGTAAATTAGCTATTTAGAATTATTTCCCTATCACTAATCTATTAGGATAAAAGGACATTTATGTTTTTTAACTAGATACTTTTACCTGGCATTGCCCCTTTAAAAACAATAATATGCTTAGGCTTGAGTTTTCAGACATGCAGGTCTTTATGTTTTCTGTCTTGCTAATCATTTGACTCTCAAACTAATCAGCACAGGACAGTCTAATGTACTAAATTAGAGGCAAGATTCTTCTCCATATTTTATAAGCCAAACAAGTAACCCTAAAATCAAGCATCTGTTTTCAAACAGGCTTATAATAATCCACCAGGAAATATTTTACACACTCTTCAAGGAGTTGCTTTCAGAGTAATCTCTTCTTGTGTGCAATTAATATTGCCTTTCATTCTTTCTCTCACGCAACAGTAGTTTAAGACAATGCTGTGTTTTTATCATGGAAAGCCACTTATTCCCTCCATCTCCATGCCTCTTTACGGCCCTGTTAATGGATTCAGACTGAAAACAGAGAAGGAGTATAGCCTTTTGGCTCTGTCACATATGACAATAGCTTACTACAGGCCCATGAACTTCTGTATTCTTGACAGAATTCTCCACAACCTTGTAGACATGTGTAACTGAGCAGCTGACTGTTGGGTGACTAGTTGTCTTTGTTCAGACAATTGGTACATCATTGTCAGACAATCACTTGGGTAATGGAGAAGCTGAAATCTTTGGAGAGTAAGACAATAGGATGAGATTGGATTTTTCTTGCATTTCTAAATGTCTCCATAGGAATCAAATTCTGAAATAACAGTAGGTTCTGATCTCCAGGCATGTGTATTATTTCCATTCCCAGTCTCTTGCATACCTTTGGGGAATTATTATTTTCTTTTGTTGTTGTTTTAATGGCTTGTCCTGACCAACACTGAAGAAACTCATCCTGGATATATCTGTACTAGCCTAGTATCGAACCTTCCATTCCTGAGCAAGGTCAGAGAAGCTACCCAAAGGTCACTTCAATCTCATTTGTTTGAAGCTAATATCCTAAACCTGGCACAGATTGCAAGGACATGGGACAGAAACCACTTTAAGTGCTACTAAAGGATGATCTCCTGCAGTCAGTGCAGAGGGCAGGCATCCATTCTCAACCTCCTCGACACCTCTGCAGCATTTGCAAGTGGTGACCATGAAATACTGCTCTCTAGCCTGAGAAAGATGGTAGAGGTTCAGGGTAATGCACAAGTAGTGACGGGAAGCTGTATTTCCACTACTAGATCCCTCACTTGTGAAGTCCAACAAGGATCAATTCTCTCTCTGGTCCTAGTCAACATCTACATGCAGTCAGTAGGTAAACTGGTAAGATGACATAGACTCAAGTGCCAGCAATATACAGATGACACACAACTGTACCCATCCATCACTAACTATGACCATACTACTACCACCGACATGGTGCTTGGGTGAGATTTCCATATGGATGAAGTAGTAGTCTACTGGAATGAGTAGTCTACTGAAGTGTTCTGCCCATCTCTGTAAGATTCCCTTCTTGTCTTTGATGAGGGTTGTGCCATCTGCTGACTTCAAGGGGGCTGTGCCAGATTTAGATGGTCCATAGACTGCTTTGAGAGACTCAAATAACATCTCTGCATTGTTTGTATCTGTGTAATGCTGAACTTCTGCAGCTTTCCTTTCACACCACTCATCCTGCATTTTCTTAAGTTCAGACTGGGCCTTGCTCTGTAGGTATGTAGCAGAGCGCAGCAGGGCCCCCTTGGCTCCTGCCTCTGCTAGGTCCACAAAGTCACTCTGAGACTCTGGGTTAGTAACCACTGGTGCAGTTTATTCATAGGCTTGTTGCCACCACCCTTTGACCATGTACAGTTGATCCTTCACCATCTGCAAGGAGGGTACCTCCTTGCTTCCGCTCCCTACCTTTTCCCTTTCTTTCTGCTCCCTACATGGCTTCCTTCCCCTGAGGCTTTATACAGCCCTAGGCTAATTAGGCAGCAGCTGTCTCTGCTTCCCCAGTTAGGGCCAGGTTATCCCCAGCCAGCTCTAATTTATTCCCCTAAATGGGAGCTTGCATGATGGAGGGCTGAACCAGCAACCCTTTGCCCAGCACTTAAACCTATCTTTCTTTGTGACGGAAGTGAGTTCATTCTGCCATTCAACAAATGCTTTCTGCTTGTCACTTAAGAGTTTGGAAATGTCCTTGTTGTTCTCATTGAACCAACCCTGGTGTACCCTTTTCTTTGGTCCCAGCACTGATTTAGCTGTGTCAATAATCACATGTTTGAACTGGTTCCATTTTTTTGTTGGGTTGCCAGTGATTAGTGGGCATGAAGAAAGCTTGTCATCAAGTGACTGCTAAAACTGCACCTGATAGTTGGTGCGCTTGAGCTTTGCTATGTTGAAGGCTGTTCTATTGAGCATGGGGCGCCTGCGTTGTGAAGGGACTAGATGCAGGCTGAGCACTGCTCTTACCAATCTTTGGTCTGTCCAGCATTCTGCACCACACATGGCTCTGGTAATTCTGACATTGCAGATATCTTGTTGGTGAGTGACAGTTGATCAGGTGCCATTGTTTGGACCATGGGCGCATCCATGTCATTTTATATTTATCATTTTGCTTAAAGATGGTGTTAGTGATGAGCAGAGTGTGTTCTTCACATTTACCCAAGACGAGAAGTCCACTGTTGTTTATCCTTCCCACTCCATGTCGTCCAATCACACCTCTCCAGCCACTGCTGTCTCTACCAACTCTAGCATTAAAGTCTCCCAGCAAGATGATCTTGTCATATGCAGGGGTTGATCAACAATGGAGTGCATAACTGTGATAAGGCATATGCAATTGTGCACTGAAAGGTTACCCTGATTCTGTCTCATATATTCTTCTCTCATAGGTAGAAGGTGACATTGTTTCAGACTGTGAAATCCCCTGGATCACTAACTTAGGGCACCTTCTTTTAGGACTTTTGCCAGTCAGATATTCATAGTTTTCTCCATTCAAAGATCTGTATACATTTGTTTAGTTTTGTTACTGAGTCTGTTTCCAGGATACAATTCATTATGCTTAGGAGAGAGAGCAGGTTACTCATGAAATACTTCCTTATTATGTCTCTGGAAGTTTCTTTTTTCATTCCCTGGAGAATAATGTTGCTGCTTTCATAATCAAATTGTGGAAATTAGTATGTATTGATGTGCACATTTGGAAAATCTGAAGCTGTTGCTGTAGCAACGTATTGACATGGCTATTGCTCACAGGACCTAGTTTCTAAGAATAGATATTCATTGTGTTTTCATCTTAAAAGCTTTGTAGTGGCCTGGATGGTCCAAGAGGATTTGAGAGGTTCCAGAAACCCTTAAAGGGACCAATCTAATGTCCACTAAAGTCAATGGCAAGATTCCTTTTGACTTCAGTAGGATTGGGCCCATGATTTTATGGGAGACAGCCAGGCCTGGCTTTGAACTTATCAGCACTGAACAGTCCTGGGGGCCACATATACAAGCTAAAGTTTACTCCTTGGCAATGAGTAGCAGGTTTGACGTAAGAGTGCATGTTTATTGTATGGTGATGCTGTTCTTGGTAGCGATCCTGTGTGAATATTAGATTTGTATTCTGGAAGTGCTCACCATGCACCAAACACAGTCCATCCATGCACAGGAGTAATACTGGCCTTACCCTGAACAGCTGGTTGTTCTGTTAGATGTTTTAATAGGAACAGTGGACACAGAAATGGAAGAACACGTAGTCAAAGTTCTTTCACTGAATCTTACAGCTGAAGGATGGGAGGTGAAAAACATCATGTCAAAGATTATATCAACAAATGGGTCATACTGTCCGTCTGTGAGAGTTACCCAAATATTGGATTAGAACTCCAGGCCTGAACTTGCATCATTTAAGTCAATAGGAGCTTTACAACTGACCCCAATGGGTACAGAATCAGACCTTCTGTGAGGTTTTGTATGCATTCTTCCCAAGCATAATTCTTTTAGGGGTAATGGAGGGAGGAAACAGGACTTGTCTTTCCCCTAGCCCCAGAAATAACAGGAGTATCTGTCCCCCAAAAAAGTCAGCAGGTCCCCAAGATCAGCAGAGGTGCTCTGCTTCCGCACAGACTCCCTACCCCCTGTGACCCACATCCAGACTCTTCAGAGATATGGAGCCAAGGACTTCATGAGTTGGTGCCTGTGGAAGACCCCCTAAAGTATGTGGGTCAGACGTGTAGGGGAGAAAAATAATGAAGTTAATGCTGATTCAGCAGCATTAATTTGTCCATGCCTCTTTTATAGTTTTCCTGGGTGTGTGCGATCACACAGCTTTGCAGATACACACCATGTCTACTTCCTTCTCTTTAGCACTTTCTCTCTTTTCTGCATGTTATCTCCAGTCAGCTATCCATATTACAGAGTGAAGGACACTGCTAAGGAGGAATGCTGTGAACTTCCCTTAAAGTTTATCTGTCATCTCCAAGTGGGGGTGGACAACTAGGGATCACATGACATCAATATATGTTTTTCTCCCTGCAGTTGTGTGATAAGTATATGATCTCACTTCTGGATACTGTAGCTCTCTCTCATAAATTTACTTGGTTCAGTATACAATGATTTTATCATCTGTGATTTTTGCCCTTGCTTTCCCTGGTTTGATTGCTTTTCTGGACACCTGATACTAAGCTGATCCAGCTGACATCTCTCCCTCAGCCCACTGGCATGATTCACTTTAATCTATCTCCTACCCCTCATTTGAGAGAAAGGTTAATATCTTATCCCAGAGATATCAGGGTGATCAATAGCAATCTGTTAATCATTTTCTTCTTTGTTAATAACTTTGAATTGTTTGCTCATATTTACAGGATGGGCCTGATTCTCCACTCTGTCTCCATTAGTTTTACACAAGTGTGATTCCACTGAAAACAATGAAGTTACACTGATGTATGACTGGAGTAAAGCTGTGGAGAATCAGGCCCCATATTTTCCAGCTACTTTTCCTACTCTTTGTTATGGCTAGACACCATTTGGGTAACTTGAGG
Source organism: Lepidochelys kempii (assembly GCF_965140285.1). Taxonomy (NCBI): domain Eukaryota; kingdom Metazoa; phylum Chordata; order Testudines; family Cheloniidae; genus Lepidochelys; species Lepidochelys kempii. The sequence goes on along the minus strand of NC_136388.1, from coordinate 28,075,075 downwards.
GAGGGCTAGGGAGAGTGAAATCAGCTATCTAGGAATGTAGATGCAAGGGAGACAAGAATCAATCATTTTTCTGTCTCTGGTGCCATAAATCTCCATTTCTATGTGTGATGTGCCTGAGAATACTCTTTCCTCAGGGGCTATATGGATCAGTCTGGCCCTAAATGCTGATTTTTTATCCCCATACTTTGCTGGTATATTTATGAGTTAGCTATGCACATCTGAAGGGGTCTGAGCATCGAGTAGCTAGGTAGGTGATAGGACTCAGGTGCAAGTCATATATAATTTATGTGATAGTATTTAGGACATGGGTTCTCAAGCTGGAGGGCAGGAGTATTAAAAAGATGAACAGCTGAGAAAAAGGTAGCAAAAAGACATACACACATCACTAATATGAATGATCTTTCTCTAGGCTCTCTCTGCTGCTAACAACCCTTATCTTATAAGCACAGAGGCAGCTTTCCAATATAGGATTACATCTGTGATTAAAGAACTGTTAATTTTCACTTGTCTGAAGTATTTAATTTCTTCAGTGTTTGCTCATATTCATTACAGGTTGAATCCTGGAGTCCTTACTCAGCCCTTAATTCAACCAGAATCAAAGCTCTGATCCCACAACTGGACCCAAGTGGAGAAGACCCCTGTGCCTGGACAGAACCAGTTACAGGATTGGGTCCCACATTCAGAAAACTGAACAACACATTGCCAGGCTAATCCACAGCACACAATTAATACATCAATTGGAAAAAATAACAAAAATAACAAAATAATGCTTATCTAGCACCACATATAGCACCAATTCAGCAAGTTACTTAAATACATGCCTAATTTAAGCATATGACCTTTCCCATTTAAGTCAATGGGACTAGGTTACATGTTTAAAGTTAGGGATGTGTTTAATTTCCTGGTGCCCTGCGCAGCTGCATGCTGCTCCAGCCCCTGCTCCGGCTCTTCCCCAGGCCCCCGCCCCTGCTCTGCCCCAGCCCTGCCTCTTCCCGCCCTCACTCCCCTGAAGATTGCAGCCAGGCCGGACCCTGCACTTATCGCGTGGTGAGTGACCTGGTCCCAGGCTGCTCTGCTCCCCTGGCTCCCAACCACTCCACCTGGCCCCAGGCCTCCACGGGAGGGAGCAGGGGGAGCTGGCCCCAGGCCTCCATGTGGGACAGGGGCTGGCTACTTCCTGCGGCTTTCAGGGATGGGGGAACCGTCCCCCAGCACTCGCTGGTGGCACGGCTGGGAGCCAGGGGAGCGGGGCAGGCTGGGGCCGGGTCACTCCACTTCCCATAGGAAGTAGCCAGCCCCCGTACCTCACGAAGGCCTGGGGCCAGCCCCCCGCAGAGGCCTGGGGTGGGGCCCCACACAGCCTCCCCCCCCTGCGGAGGCCTGGGGCCAGCCCTCCCCACTCCCCCATCCCCGCGGAGGCCTGGGGCCAGCCCTCCCCAATCCCCCACCCCCGCGGAGGCCTGGGCCCCACACAGCCCCCCCGCGGAGGGGCTGCGGAGGGCACCATAATAGCTAGGGATGACCCTGTGTGTGCATGCCACTTTACAAAACAAGTAAGGATCAGGGGCAGGATGACAGATTCTTCTCTCCGTGGCCCTGCCCCTGCCCCTCCTCTTTCCTCCGAGGCTCCGCCCCTTGGCCAAGCCAGAAGCTGGAGCCTGGCTGGGGAGTCCGGGCCCCTCATCCTGCTGGGGGAGGGGAGGAGAGAACCCCCTGGCTCATGTCCACCCCTGGGCCTTCCACCCAGGGCAGGTGGAGGGTCTGCAGCTCCCCTCAGATGCCCATGTGGCTCTTACCCTGACCCAGCTCTGGCTTCCAGCTTGGCCTGGGGGCAGGGCCGGAGAGCTGCAGCTGGGCCATGGTAAGAGCTGCCCGGGCAGCTGCGGGGAGCCACAGACCCTCCACCTGCCCTGGGTGGGGGAACGGGGAGAATGGGGATGAAAGCTCAACTGGAATTCCTTTTGGAGTCCTGCTAATACAAAGTGTTTGCGATTTTCCACCTCCTACTCCTACCTTTTCAGCAGAGCAAAGCAAGGCCTATAATAAACGTACACCCTCATCACTGCCATCAAGCTACACCCTTTTTGCAAAGCCACATCGCTTCTCTGCATTTGGAGCTGTCCTGGCAGCTGGGAGGAGAGAAGAGAGTTATCCACTCTGTCACCTGTTCTCCAGGTTTGAATGATAAGAAGATTTCCATTCACAACTTCCCAAGTACTGAAAACAAGAGATCTCCCGCATGTGGGCAGCTCTTCATCCTCAGCTATTGAGGGAGACTGTGTGTGTCTCTCTCTCACTCCCCCCTGCACACCATGTGATGGGCTGGGTCACAGAGACCCCCTGGGGACTGCCACCTGATGTGCTGAGGCTACCTCTGAGCCCATTTGCTCTACCAGCTTGGGACTTCAGGACCCTGCCCTGTTGAACCAGACATGCTTGGCTGCCGGTGGGTGCGGAGCACCCACTAATTTTTCCCCGTGGGCACAAATCTGAGATCAGGAATCATAACATTCAAAAACCGGTAGAAGAACACTTCAACCTCTCTGGCCACTCAGTAAAAGACTTAAGGGTGGCAATTTTGCAACAGAAAAGCTTCAAAAACAGACTCCAGGGAGAAACTGCTGAGCTTGAATTAATATGCAAACTAGATACCATTAACTTGGGTTTGAACAGAGACTGGGAGTGGCTGGGTCATTACACATATTGAATCTATTGCCCTAAGTTAAGAATCCTCACCCCTTCTTGTCAACTGTCTAAATGGGCCATCTTGATTATCACTACAAAAGTTTTTTTCTCCTGCTGATAATAGCTCATCTTAATTATTAGCCTCTTACAGTTTGTATGGCAACTTCCACCTTCTCTGTATGTATATATATCTTCTTACTCTATGTTCCATTCTATGCATCCGATGAAGTGGGCTATAGCCCACGAAAGCTTATGCTCTAATAAATTTGTTAGTCTCTAAGGTGCCACAAGTACTCCTGTTCTTCTTGCGGATACAGACTAACACGGCTGCTACTCTGAAACAATGGTCTATGAGTCCTTACCTGAATAGATGTATGCTATTCTAGAGTGCCATTATGAGTACCATTGTTAATAGAAGGGGAGATAACAGCCTATGCTATGAATGATTCAGCATTTTGCAGGCCAACACCATTGTTTACATGTTAGTTTGAACGTTCCCAGGAAAGTTCAGATGTGGATTGGCATCTCCCAAAGTCCATTGTTAGTTAAGTACTCCCAATTACTTGAATAGCCCCTTCACACTATGTTGACAAAATATGTCTTATGTGCCTCCTACAGCAAACACTTTAAATACAAGCATAGAGCTAACACTCATAACTTCAGATATAAAAATGATACATGCATACAAATAGGATGAATATATTCACTAGATCATAACCTTTGCCAAGTTGTTACATGGCATATCTAGCATAAAACATATTCCAGTTATGTCATATTTACACTCATAAGCATATTTCTGTAAAGTATTATGGGGTGCAACATCACACACCAAACCTAGGTTCTCTAACAGACAAGGTCTCTTTTTCCTGCTGTGAGGAGGTATCCCTCCTCTCTGCTCCCAGCTGTAGGGGCTCCTCAGTCTCTGAAGCAGAGGGAGGTTGATGGTTTCTCCTGTGTTGGAATCTAACAGTTTCTTTCCCCAAAGGGATTCCTGGCTTTTGCTTCTCTCTCTCAGAGCATAGAGCCTAGCAGTGTCTACTATCCCTGACTACAGCAGGAGATAGAGATTATACCATTTTGCAGATAGTTTTAGGTGCATTGATTTTAAGGGTAACATTTTCTAATGTAGGTGCCTAAAGTTACTTACCTAAACCCACAAGGAGACACCTACATAAGAGGCCTGATTTTCAGAGGAACTGAGATTCAGTTGGATTTTTACGTACTCAGCATCTCTGGCTTTGGTTAAACATTCTCACAAGTGGGTGTCTGAAGTGACCAGGGATTTAAAACGAGTTAGTAACATCCCCAGCAACAGAACCTAAGGCCTGGTCTACACTAGGACTTTAGGTCAAATTTAGCAGCATTAAATCAATGTAAACCTGCACCGTCCACACGATGAAGCCCTTTATTTCAACTTAAAGGGCTCTTAAAATCGATTTCCTTACTCCACCCCTGACAAGTGGATTAGTGCTTAAATCGGCCTTGCCGGCTCGAATTTGGGGTACTGTGGACACAATTCGACGGTATTGGCCTCCGGGAGCTATCCCAGAGTACTCCATTGTGACCGCTCTGGACAGCACTCTCAACTCAGATGCACTGGCCAGGTAGACAGGAAAAGAACCGCGAACTTTTGAATCTCATTTCCTGTTTGGCCAGCGTGGCAAGCTGCAGGTGACCATGCAGAGCTCATCAGCAGAGGTGACCATGATGGAGTCCCAGAATCGCAAAAGAGCTCCAGCATGGACCGAACGGGAGGTACGGGATCTGATCGCTGTATGGGGAGAGGAATCCGTGCTATCAGAACTCCGTTCCAGTTTTCGAAATGCCAAAACCTTTGTCAAAATCTCCCAGGGCATGAAGGACAGAGGCCATAACAGGGACCCGAAGCAGTGCCGCGTGAAACTGAAGGAGCTGAGGCAAGCCTACCAGAAAACCAGAGAGGCGAACGGCTGCTCCGGGTCAGAGCCCCAAACATGCCACTTCTATGATGAGCTGCATGCCATTTTAGGGGGTTCAGCCACCACTACCCCAGCCGTGTTGTTTGACTCCTTCAATGGAGATAGAGGCAATACGAAGCAGGTTTTGGGGACGAAGAAGATGATGATGATGATGAGGTTGTAGATAGCTCAAAGCAAGCAAGCGGAGAAACCGGTTTTCCCGACAGCCAGGAACTGTTTCTCACCCTGGACCTGGAGCCAGTACCCCCCGAACCCACCCAAGGCTGCCTCCTGGACCCAGCAGGCAGAGAAGGGACCTCCGGTGAGTGTACCTTTTAAAATACTATACATGGTTTAAAAGCAAGCATGTGAAAGGATTACTTTGCCCTGGCATTCGCGGCTCTCCTGGATGTACTCCCAAAGCCTTTGCAAAAGGTTTCTGGGGAGGGCAGCCTTATTGCGTCCTTCATGGTAGGACACTTTACCACTCCAGGGCAGTAACACGTACTCGGGAATCATTGTACAACAAAGCATTGCAGTGTATGTTTGCTGGCGTTCAAACAACATCTGTTTTTTATCTCTCTGTGTTATCCTCAGGAGAGTGAGATATAATTCATGGTCACCTGGTTGAAATAGAGTGCTTTTCTTCAGGGGACACTCAGAGGAGCCCATTCCTGCTGGGCTGTTTGCCTGTGGCTAAACAGAAATGTTCCCTGCTGTTAGCCACAGGGAGGGGGGAAGGTTGAGGGGGTAGCCACGCGGTGGAGGGAGGCAAAATGCGACCTTGTAACGAAAGCACATGTGCTATGTATGTAATGTTAACAGCAAGGTTTACCCTTAAAGAGTGTAGCCACTGTTTTATAAAATGTGTCTTTTTAAATACCGCTGCCCCTTTTTTTTTTCTCCACCAGCTGCATGTGTTTCAATGATCACAGGATCTTCTCCTTCCCAGAGGCTAGTGAAGCTTAGAAAGAAAAAAAACGCACTCCCGATGAAATGTTCTCCGAGCTCATGCTGTCCTCCCACACTGACAGAGCACAGACGAATGTGTGGAGGCAAATAATGTCAGAGTGCAGGAAAGCACAAAATGACTGGGAGGAGAGGTGGTGGGCTGAAGAGAGTAAGTGGCGGGCTGAAGAGAGGAAGTGGCGGGCTGAAGAGAGGAAGTGGCGGGCTGAAGACAGGGCTGAAGCTCAAATGTGGCGGCAGCGTGATGAGAAGAGGAAGGATTCAATGCTGAGGCTGCTGGAGGACCAAACCAGTATGCTCCATTGTATGGTTGAGCTGCAGCAAAGGCAGCTGGAGCACAGACTGCCACTATAGCCCCTGTGTAACCAACCGCCCTCCTCCCCAAGTTCCATAGCCTCCACACCCAGACGCCCAAGAACGCGGTGGGGGCGCCTCCGGCCAACCAGCCACTCCACCACAGAGGATTGCCCAAAAAAAAGAAGGCTGTCATTCAATAAATTTTAAAGTTGTAAACTTTTAAAGTGCTGTGTGGCATTTTCCTTCCCTCCTCCACCACCCCTCCTGGGCTACCTTGGTAGTCATCCCCCATTTGTGTGATGAATGAATAAAGAATGCATGAATGTGAAGCAACAATGACTTTATTGCCTCTGCAAGCGGTGACTGAAGGCAGGAGGGGAGGGTGGTTAGCTTACAGGGAAGTAGAGTGAATCAAGGGGCGGGGGGTTTCATCAAGGAGAAACAAACAGAACTTTCACACCGTAGCCTGGACAGTCATGAAACTGGTTTTCAAAGCTTCTCTGATGCGTACCGCGCCCTCCTGTGCTCTTCTAACCGCCCTGGTGTCTGGCTGCACGTAACCAGCAGCCAGGCGATTTGTCTCAACCTCCCACCCCGCCATAAACGTCTCCCCCTTACTCTCACAGATATTGTGGAGCGCACAGCAAGCAGTAATAACAGTGGGAATATTGGTTTCGCTGAGGTCTAAGCGAGTCAGTAAACTGCGCCAGCGCGCCTTTAAACGTCCAAATGCACATTCTACCACCATTCTGCACTTGCTCAGCCTGTAGTTGAACAGCTCCTGACTACTGTCCAGGCTGCCTGTGTACGGCTTCATGAGCCATGGCATTAAGGGGTAGGCTGGGTCCCCAAGGATACATATAGGCATTTCAACATCCCCAACAGTTATTTTCTGGTCTGGGAATAAAGTCCCTTCCTGCAGCTTTTGAAACAGACCAGAGTTCCTGAAGATGCGAGCGTCATGTACCTTTCCCGGCCATCCCACGTTGATGTTGGTGAAACGTCCCTTGTGATCCACCAGAGCTAGCAGTACTATTGAAAAGTACCCCTTGCGGTTTATGTACTCGGCGGCTTGGTGCTCCGGTGCCAAGATAGGGATATGGGTTCCGTCTATGGCCCCACCACAGTTAGGGAATCCCATTGCAGCAAAGCCATCCACTATGACCTGCACATTTCCCAGGGTCACTACCCTTGATATCAGCAGATCTTTGATTGCGTGGGCTACTTGCATCACAGCAGCCCCAACAGTAGATTTGCCCACTCCAAATTGATTCCCAACTGACCGGTAGCTGTCTGGCATTGCAAGCTTCCACAGAGCTATCGCCACTCGCTTCTCAACTGTGAGGGCTGCTCTCATCTTGGTATTCATGCGCCTCAGGGCAGGGGAAAGCAAGTCACAAAGTTCCATGAAAGTGCCCTTACACATGCAAAAGTTTCGCAGCCACTGGGAATCATCCCAGACTTGCAACACTATGCGGTCCCACCAGTCTGTGCTTGTTTCCCGAGCCCAGAATCGGCGTTCCACAGCATGAACCTGCCCCATTACCACCATGATGCATGCATTGGCAGGGCCCATGCTTTCAGAGAAATCTGTGTCCATGTCCTGATCACTCACGTGACTGTGCTGACGTCGCCTCCTCTCCCGGTATCGCTCTGCCAGGTTCCGGTGCTGCATATACTGCTCGATAATGCGTGTGGTGTTTAATGTGTTCCTAATTGCCAAAGTGAGCTGAGTGGCCTCCATGCTTGCCTTGGTATGGTGTCCGCACAGAAAAAAGGCGCGGAACAATTGTCTGCCGTTGCTCTGACGGAGGGAGGGGCGACTGACGACACGGCTTACAGGGTTGGCTTCAGGGAGCTAAAACAACAAAGGGGGTGGCTTTACATCAAGGAGTATTTCAGGCAGGACGTCACGGAGGGTTCCAATAAGAAATGGTGCACCTAAGTTATTGTTCTTATTGGAACAAGGAGGTTAGCCTGGCCTCTGATTGATACATGGCTAGATTTACCTCGCTGCACCTTCTCTGTGAGTGACTGCAGTGTGACCTAGAAGAATGAGTCCCCTAGACAGGGGAGCGGGGGAAGCAAATGAGTACAAAACAAATCTGGTCTATTTCTTGTTTTGATCCACTCCATCTATCTTTGACATCTTTGGCTAGCAGCAGACGGTGCTGAAGGACTGCATGCCATCCACATCTCATGGCTGCTCGGCAGAAGATGGTACAGTACGACTGCTAGCCATCCTCATCTCTTGCTTGCCCGGCAGAAGATGGTACAGTACGACTGCTAGCAATCCGTATCGCCTGCCTGCTCACCATAAGACGGTTCAGTAGGACTGACTGCAGGACTAAAGAGAATGACCTGGTCAAGTCACTCCAAATTTAGTCCCTGCGCCCATGTCTGCCCAGGCGCTCCCAGCCGACATGGCCAGGAGCACCTCGGACATGACGATGACGGCTACCATTCGTATTGTACCGTCTGCTGCCACAAGGCAAGGGGTTGCTGCTACTGTGTAGCAATGCCGTACCGCGTCTGCCAGCACCTAGGAGACATAGGGTGACAGTTACCTGAGCGGGCTCAATGCTTGCCGTGGTATGGCGTCTGCACAGGTAAGTCAGGAAAAAAGGCGCGAAACGATTGTCTGCCCTTGCTTTCACGGAGGGAGGGAGGGAACGGGGGCCTGACAATATGTACCCAGAATCACCCACGACAATGTTTTAGCCCCGTCAGGCATTGGGATCTCAACCCAGAATTCCAATGGGCAGCGGAGACTGCGGGAACTGTGGGATACCTACCCACAGTGCAACACTCCGGAAGTCGACTCTAGCCTCGGTACTGTGGAAGCACTCCACTGAGTTAATGCACTTAATGCACTTAGAGCATTTTCTGTGGGGACACACACACTCGAATATATAAAACCGATTTCTAAAAAACCGACTTCTATAAATTCGATCTTATTCCGTAGTGTAGACATACCCTAAGGGATGAGACTCTGAGTTGCCACAAACAAATGGAGTTATGGTCCCGTCTAAGGCTCTGATCCTGCCATTGATAGAACATGGGCTGACTATTATGACCACATAAAGCTCCCCTGTAGTCAGTTGCAGAATCAGGGCCCCAAGTAACACATGAAGGGTGGAGCAGCGAGAGAAACAAACATCTATTTCCTTTATATTCCTCCTGTTTACATAGGGATGTAAATAAGTCTCAGGCTGAGGGGGGAGGAGGGAAAGCTAAGTATCATGCACAGACTGATTTCATGGCTGTGATCAACACTCAGCATTTCATATATGAAAGCGTTTTCCAAATGTTAACCTCAGAGCACCTTTATGACATAGTTATCTCATTTTACAGATGGGGAAACTGAGGTATAGAAGAGTTAAGGTGACTTTACCATTGTCACATAGGAAGTCTGTGGCAGGGCTGACCAGGAGCTGGTTCTCAGCTGGTGTGAGATGACTTCAGTGGAGCTATGCTGATTTATGCCAACTGAAATTTGGGGCCAGATCTCTTGACTTCCAATTCTGTGCCTTAACCACAAAACTATCTTCCCTTCAAAATCTTCTTGATAATATCTGCTTCATGCTCCACTGAAAATAGACAATTTCTCTTCAGATTTGGTTAGGGACTTTTGAGTCCTTGTGTTGCCACAAAAATAAAACCATGATTAGAAAAAGATAAGAGAAATTGGCATTGGATTCCCTCTAACCCTTGTTAGAAGTTAAAAATATATCAGAAAGCAAGACGCTTGCACAATATTTACTAGAAGGGAAGGGAAAGGTGAAGCTGTTCTGGGTCAATTTCCCCCCCCCCTACAAGTTTTAGTGCTGGGGAATGATGTCAAACTGGCAAGATACAGTACATGGAGCAGCAGTAGCAGGTGCTGACAGAATAATTACAACAGTAGAATTTGTAAGAGTACGGACATTAAAGCACACATGAATAGATGAAGAGAGAGCTCCATCTGCTGTCAATAATATGAAGGCAAAAAAACCCAAGATGACCATATTTATTGTCCTACAGCAAAATTACCAGTTAGCATGTACTCTAGTAAGGAGAAAAGGAATGATTAACTAAAGACTAAAACTCTTCCTTCTACAAATATTTAAGACTCCCTTGTTTCTGTAGCAGCTACAGGCCCAAATAAAGATTGAGACCCCATTGTGTTAGGCACTACACATGCACAGGAAGAGTCAGTCCCTGCCCAATACACTTACATTCTAAATGGACAAGACAGACAAAAGAGTGGGACAAGGAAGTATTGTACTATTATCCCCATTTTACAGAAGGGGAACAGAACCACAGAGATTAACTGACTTGCTCAAGGCCATACAGGAAGTCAGTGTCAGAGCCAACAATTTAATCCAGAATCCCTCCCTCACAAGAGGATTCTTCCTCCAAATACTCCTGATTCCAGAGATCTCATGTAGATTCTAGGTAGGAATTTGCTCAAAAACTATTGCAGCAGGAAAAAGCCCTGGACAGATACAGAGTTGAGTTCTTCTGTTTCAGTGGTCACTCACTGAATGAATTCACAGGCAATGTTTAAAACTGTAGCCAGACAGCCAGCCCCCCCTCTCAGACCAGCATTGCTGGGAACACAAGGGAGCCAAAACAACAGGGCACTTAACATCAATTCCAGCACAGCCTTTGAAGCTGTGAGAAGCACAGGTGTGCTGCTCCAATGTGCCTCTGGGAACATATACAACGATTAGGCTCACAGCAGACAGAGAAGCTGTGACAGACATGGCTCTTAGCCCCTACTAAATAGCGTGATGCACACACACCAACATCCTAGGTGGGAAAATATTTACCCTAATAAAAGGAATGTCCAGTAGTCGAAACTTATTGTTTCTCTCCCTTGCAAGTGTAAACTACTCTTGCGAGAGCTGGCGTCACCCAGACAGACCAGCCCCAATTTGGCATAAGAAAGGAGAAAGAGAATAAAGGAGTACAGAGGTATAAGTATGGGACCTACAGCACCATGATTTTTGAGTGCTTTTCACTATCTATCTGCTGGTCAGATAAGTGACAGCCTCCCAAGGCTTCTGCAGCTAAGAGGGTCCCTAAGCCTTGTCCCTTATTCATCTTTCCGCGGAATTGAGTGACTGATCCTGGCTTGGCACCGCTGGAATCGAGAGATGCAAGGAGGGTAAGAAGCACCCACACCTGATCTCCTATCTTTAGTGTACACATATTTTGAAATAGAGCTCTATACTTTGTTTTCTTTCTTTGGGATTGTGGCTTCAGTTTTTGTAACTTGTTTGTGTGTGTAACATCTCTACATTTAAATAAGTAGGCACTAACAATTTTGTAACCACATGATTAGAATCTAGTTTAATAAATTTTGGTAACCATTTGTGCATAAGCCTGACTTGTTTCTCTGGTTTACTGTAAAGCAGCCAACACAATTAAAGAACCTCAGCCGTTTTGGCTCTAAAGCCTGGTCATTAGGTGAGAGTACTAAGAGCCTAGCGTTGAGTTGTGCCACCTCCACGGGGCAAACTCTTGGGGCACCTGTCAGTCAATCCTGACTGCCCACTGCGAAGGAGCTCTGAGCTCTAGCAGTTAAAGTCACGGGTGTGGAGAGGCTCTTAGTGCTGCCGTTGGGGCACCTGTCAGTCAGTGTTGACTGCCCGCTGCGAAGGAGCTCTGAGCTCTAGCAGTTAAAGTCACGGGTGTTTAGGACCTTGGGGCATCTGTCAGCCTAGCCCAGGCTGCCCGCCGCGAAGGGACAGTGCGTCCTAGCGGTTAAAATCACGGATGGTATAAAACGGGCATAGCTGGCACCTCACCAAACATCCTTGGCTATCGGCTAACAAAAACCCATTATTTAAAAGAGTTCTGTCTGAAAAATACTGATTTTCTTCCACTTCACAATTCTCTTCCCTTTTATTTGCGTTTCTTGATGGTTCTAGATAAAGATCTCCCACAGTAATCAGTAAAGGTCTCCCACAGTATTCTTGTCAGCAAGTTAAAGAAGTATGGGCTGGATGATTGCACGATAAGGTGGGTAGAAAGTTGGCTAGATTGTCGGGCTCAACGGGTAGTGATCAATGGCTCCATGTCTAGCTGGCAGCCGGTGTCAAGTGGAGTGCCCCAGGGGTCGGTCCTGGGGCCGGTTTTGTTCAATATCTTCATAAATGATCTGTAGGATGGTGTGGATTGCACTCTCAGCAAATTTGCGGATGATCCTAACCTGGGAGGAGTGGTAGATATGCTGGAGGGCAGGGATAGGATACAGAGGGACCTAGACAAATTGGAGGATTGGGCCAAAAGAAATCTGATGAGGTTCAATAAGGATAAGTGCAGGGTCCTGCACTTAAGAAGGAAGAACCCAATGCACAGCTACAGACTAGGGACCGAATGGCTAGGAGGCAGTTCTGCGGAAAAGGACCTAGGGGTGACAGTGGACGAGAAGCTGGATATGAGTCCGCAGTGTGCCCTTGTTGCCAAGAAGGCCAATGGCATTTTGGGATGTATAAGTAGGGGCGTAGCGAGCAGATCGAGGTACGTGATCGTCCCCCTCTATTCGACATTGGTGAGGCCTCATCTGGAGTACGGTGTCCAGTTTTGGGCCCCACACTACAAGAAGGATGTGGATAAATTGGAAAGAGTCCAGCGAAGGGCAACAAAAATGATTAGGGGACTGGAACACATGACTTATGAGGAGAGGCTGAGGGAACTGGGATTGTTTAGTCTGCGGAAGAGAAGAATGAGGGGGGATTTGATAGCTGCTTTCAACTACTTGAGAGGTGGTTCCAGAGAGGATGGTTCTAGACTATTCTCAGTGGTGGAAGAGGACAGGACAAGGAGTAATGGTCTCAAGTTTCAGTGGGGGAGGTTTAGGTTGGATATTAGGAAAAACTTTTTCACTAGGAGGGTGGTGAAACACTGGAATGCGTTGCCTAGGGAGGTGGTGGAATCTCCTTCCTTAGAAGTTTTTAAGGTCAGGCTTGACAAAGCCCTGGCTGGGATGATTTAATTGGGGATGGGTCCTACTTTAGAGCAGGGGGTTGGACTAGATGACCTACTGAGGTCCCTTCCAACCCTGATATTCTATGATTCTATGATCTGGTTGGTCATAAAAAGGGAAGTAAGAGTGTCATCTCTACATAAAGAGATGGATTCAAACCCCTAAATGATTCGGCATTTGCTATATCACTACAAGAAAAGTGCAGTATTGCTATCCCCATAGTAGCTTAGATAGCTAGAGAATTTTTTCTGCATAAGACTGCAGGGACATTTAAACTAGAGATGGGCCCTAAACAAAACCCAGATTCAAACTCACCTAATCTTTGGGATTGAATGGGGAGTAGATTTCTGAACCTAGATCCAGATCTGAATTTCTCTTTAATATAGAGGACTCAAACCCCAGACCTGAATGCTCTCCAACATACTTTTGGTGGTGGTAGGGTGGTTAAAAAATCTAAATGGAACCCAGACTTTGCACTGGCACATATCTCGATAATGGGGTGAACCAAAACCCAGGATCCAGTCATCCCTGAATTTTGAGCTTTAATCCACTACTTGAAACATCAGTTTTCATAAATACCTACGTCTTACAAAAGATGAGACAAACTATCCATATATATACCTAAGATACTGTCCAGGAGTGTTAGATAGCAACCCTAAGATACTGTCCAGGAGTGTTAGATAGCAACCCTGTTTGTATATTTTTACTACTCTAAAGCAGCATGTATAATCAGGGTACCAGAGAAACAACCATTGTGGGATCTTTTATAAAACATACTATAGTATTTATCAAACAAATGCCATTTTCTCCCCCAAGTGATTGACTGATAAAGATGCAGATCACTCTGCACCTGCATGAACATCAATGGGTTCAAAATTCTGCTCTCAGATCTCCACAGTGAAGCTTGAGTGACGTACTGCTCTGCACGGAAAGGCCACTGATGTCAGTGAGAGTTTGTGCATGTGCTGTCTGTGATACTGCACCCCATATTCTTCATAGAGACGTTATTAGGATATGATTATGGCATAATTATGATGTATTTTATGCAAGATAGGTCATGTGAGTTATCAGTGAAAAGTTTATGCTTTACTGACTATGATTATCCTATGTTTATGCATATATCATTTTTGTATCTGAAGTTAGGAATATTGACTTTGTATCTGTATTACAAATGTGTTCACATCTGGGGAACGCCCATTAGACAAGATGCTTTCATTCTGAAAGGCTGGGTAGGGAAGGCCATTAGAGAAAACAATAGGCCTCAGAAGAAGCTTATTTCCCACCTGGGCAGCCTTCCTGAAGACGCTGCAGACAACCTCCGAGTAATGGCTGCTATGACACTACAGGGTCATGTGAGCAGGTCACCTGGTGCTGGACTCCATCATGGGATATCAGTATTTTTCCACTGGCTGGCATGGGAGCCAAGCTTTGAAACAAAGGGTTCCCACCATATGCAAAAGCTATATCAGTCAGGGGAGTGACATCATCGTGGTTCTACACTGACTCCCCACCCAAAGAGACTCCTAGAAACACCTGAGGAACAAAGACTGAACTGGGAGAAATGCTGGACCCAGGCTAATGGGATTTTTAGCCTGTGAATGGAATACCTGGTGATTCCAAGCTGTAAGTAAGTGCAGCTTGCCCCTCAAGAATCTGCAGCCTGCTTGTATCATCACTAAGGGTGAGGATCTCCTATTCATATCCAATCTCTTTAGTATATTAAGCTTAGTTTGCGTTTTTGTTTATTTGCCAGATGATATGCTTTGATCTGTTTGCTATCCCTTTATAATCACTTAAAATCTATCTTTTGTAGTTAATAAACTTGTTTTTGTTTTGTCTAAAACCAGTGTGTGGGAGTCATAACTCGGGGCAGAAAGCTGTTGTGTATTTCTCCACATTGAGGGAGGGGGCAAATTTAATGAGCTTACGCTGTACAGTTCCCATGCAGTGCAAGACGGTATAATTTTGGCATTACATTTCGGGGGGCGTGTGCCTGAGTAGCTGGAAAGTTCCCTAGCTGGAGCCTTCCCAGGTAGGGCTGGTTACAGTGTCTGCATGTAACTGCAGCTGGGTGTGTCCCTACCTATATGTGTGCTGGAGAGGGCTTGGCAGCTTGTCACAGCAATACAGTATAAAGGGAGCCTAGGCTGGTGGTTCAGGGGGGCTCAATGGTACCCCAGTTCCAGATGGCACCCTGGGGGGAATCCATCACACCGTCCACTCTATTCTGTACTGTATATCTATACTATACGTCATCAGTAGGAATTCAGCACAGAGCAGACTTATCAGATCAGAACTGTGTGCCTGGCAGATGTGAGAGAAGAGTTTTCTCCTTAGAGCTTTACAGAATGCAAGCTTTACTAGACAGACCACAGCATAGGTGGCCGGTGAACCAGCTGATGGGGGAGGCTAGCCCCTGGCCCCTCCCCTTCTGCCTCAGGCTCCACCCCTTGCCCTCCCCTTCTGCCCTCCCTCCCCCGTAGGAGCCCAGAACACCTCCTGTGATTCCCCTGCCCCAGCCTGCCCGAGTGCCCTGAGCCCCAGAGCTCTGGGTGGGCCCCCAACCCCAGCCCCAGAGCACCCCCAACCCCAGAGCTCAGGGTGGCTGGTCAGCACGGCCGCAGAGCTCCCAGCCCCAGAGGTCCGGGTGGGCCCCCAACCCCAGGTGGTGCAGTCCCAGCGCCCTGAGCACCGGGCTCAGCCCCAACCCCAGCCGCCCCGAGTTCCTGTGACACTGGCATGTTGGCCCATCCCAGCCCTAGCCAGCCCAGACTCTGGAAGAGGGGGAACTGGGAAGGAACTGCAGGAAGGGACCTAGGGGCGTAGCATGGGCAGAGCCATGCCAGACTGTTGGGGGAGGCACAGCCTCCCCCAGCCTATGATACCCGCCACCCATGCACCACAGCCCAGCACGACCTGGACACAGTGTTGGGCACTGGTCTTTTGTTCTACCTCTCTGGTATAAAGAATGTATTCAACATAGTGATTTTTTGGTCACATTGAAAGTAGGAATGATTTTGGATGGCTGAATTTTTTGTCACCACCTATGACACAGATATTTACTAAAAAAGCAAAGGAAAGAATGAACCACTTCTGTTTAGCCAGATATTTATGTGCCCACCACGGAACCATCAAGTAAAATGCTTGACTAGAGAGTGTGCTTCCAATGCTAAGCTGCTCAAGAAACACAGAAGACAACAGCCTTATGCTAACACCGCACTGTCTTGTGCTGTATGTATGCAGGGTGTCAGTCTCATTCATACAGAGTGAGATTCACACACACACACCATGCACCAGAGATAGCCCAAGTAACTGAATCATCTGATGGTGTGGGACAAGTAGGCAGAAACACCACCACTAACTATTATCCTCTCTTGGTCAATCAGTTTATAATAATAAATACCTCTACATACACAGTATGGAATTATTGGACCAATAATCTACATAATTTTTCTGCATTTACAGACCTTTATGTCTGCCTGTTTTAATGAATATTACCTGTGAATAGCATAAAACCAACATTTTTTAAAAGAAACATTTAAACAATCAGAAAACTCTACTTCCTTGTATGTGTGACACAGCCAAGTAGTTCTTAATGTAGCAATTCCACATACTCAGCAAGAGGAACAACAAAGGAATCATAAAATAACTTTCATGACAGCTGTCAACAATTAAATTGTATGGGGGCTTTGCTACTAGAGGGCATGACAAAACCCATGGAAATGTGAAACAGATTTGGAAAGTGAGCACTGAAAATATGTGCCAGAAACTATGGAATCGATTGAAGACAGCAAATGTGTCTCAAAAACTGTCAAGGAATGATTGATTTAGTTTGACAAGTGGTTGTGACCTACCATAAAGCTGTGCAGAAAGTGAACTCAGGCAAAAGGTCTTCACTTGGACAAAAATAATTAAACATCCCTGATATTGATAATTGTGAATAAATCTATATTTCTATGTAAGGGCCAGACCCTGCAAGATGCTGGGCACCTCTTAAGAGGTTCTGTACTATTAAAAATATTTAGCTCTTATCGGCCACCTTCACATTTCAAGACCTGCTTGAAAAATCAAAGGAAGTATAATTATCTCCATTTTATGGAGAGGGAAGCTGAGGCACACAAGCAAACAGACACAGAGCAGGTTAGTGGCAGAGCTGAGACCCAAACCAATGACTTTCACTCCAATGGCCTATCCATTGCACCATGCTGCCTCTCTCAGGGCTCATCTACAGAATGTTTCCGTCTACACCAGAGCAGTGTAAATTTCATTCTACACTCCCATGTCACATGCTAACTGGCAGCCTCAACCCCGCTGGCACGCAACAGATTTTCCCAAGCGCACACTAACAGTTCTGTGTCAACGGGCAACCATGTCTGGGGTGCCCTTCCACAGCAGGGAACAGCACAACAGGCATCCTGCCTCCATTTCCCCTTTCTGAGACCCTAGTAATGCCATGCAAGCTTATCCTCTAGTCCATCAACATGGTTTTATTACCAAAACATAGTGCAAAACAGTCCCTTATGAAAGTCCCCAACCATTTCTCTTCCAAGTGAGAGCAGCCATTAAGATCACTGATGTTTCATTCCACCAGGCCCCACATATCACACACCAGTGCCTTCAACCACTCCTGAACTCCCAGTCCTTTTTAACAGGACTAGCCACCCCATCCCTTCCAAATGGAGTGCAACCTCACTCTTCCCAGCAGGAACCCCCACAACCACTCTACTGGGGAGCCTCCTTGCCAGGTGAGCATCCCTCACTCCCCTGACCCTCTCATAGTTCCTCTAGGTCCAGCTCTCTGACCCTGGATACATCAATGATTAGGCTCCTCCCTTGCCTTCAGCCCTCTTTGGCCATTGGCTCCAGCTCAGAGCCAGCAGGCATCTCCCTCCTCTGCTGCTGCCACTGCCCTCACCCTCAACCCTCTCCAGGCCAGTCTCTCTGGCTTGGGGACATCATCCAGAAAACCTGTTATTAGTTTTCTTGTCTTCTCCCAGATCCCAAACATACAGTCTCTGATGGCTCTTACCTACCCCTGACTCCCAGATAACACCTCCCTCTCTCTACTAGTTCTGATTCACAAGTCTATCCCTCTTCCTGGGTCTCCCTCTCATCCTTTATAGCCCCCAAGTGCTGCCCCACCCTCTTTAACTGGCCAAATGGGACGACCTGTCCTAGCACAGGGGCACTGGACTTAATTTATATACTGGGGTCAGCCATTCTATAATATACTGTTTGAAATGGGACTACATTAACACGCACTAGGGGACTTTTAGTGAGTGCTAGCAGGGTCCACGTGGACCAGTTACTGTGTGACACACCAGTGTACACTAAAATGTATGCCCTTCTGGTGCAGAGTAAAGCACTGTATAGACAAACCCTCAGTTAAAGTCAATAGATGACGAAAATTATCATCATTTTCTGGGAGGTGCTCATCCACTTGCAGGAGTGGATCACAACTGAAGGAAGCAATGAAGATAGTAATAAGGTAAACTACAACAAACAGGTAGCTCACGAAAGCTTATGCTCAAATAAATTTGTTAGTCTCTAAGGTGCCGCAAGTACTCCTTTTCTTTTTACACCACATGTTGTCTGCATTTTTGCCTGAGAGCTACAAGAATCTCCTGGTGGGTAAACGAGTTATTGACTAAATACTGACATTTCTAACCCTATTAATGATCTCATGAAAGTGCTAGAACCTCTTTGAAACAAGAAAAGTTGAGATATTCACATAATCCATGTTTTACATCAGTCAGTATATCAGGGTTTAAATTCTGAGAGCAACCCTGACATCAATGGAAGTTCTCTGCATGGTGTATGGCATACATGGGAAAAGGTACATTTGTATAGAGCTACTGCTTTCACCACCAGTTAGTAGCAGGGTCAGGCTTATAGGCTATGTTCAGCCAATGAGCTTGTTCTGCTGCTATAATGTATGTAGTTCAATCTTCTCAGGGAGAGGTTTGGTGGACAGACTTCCTGTGGAGCTAGATAGTTTCTCCAGCTTGCTCATGCAGCTTCTGTTGAGCACAGCTGAATTATTTATTTCCTTGTCTCTTTAATACAACAGGCCAAATTCTACCCTCAGTTACACAATCCATCAACTCCCAAGGGTTTGTGACTGAGGATAGATTTTGGCAGTTTATCCATGCACCACACAATAGGGAAAACAGATTACCAGAGTCTAGATTTTCTCATGCAGGTTTGATTCTGGAGGAGGAATCTACCTTTAATATTGTACCAAACATGTTTAAAAGTTGCACACAAAGACACTCGAGTCTGACATTTCCACACAATGGTTGACAAATGGTAGGAGGGCCACAGAGAGTTAGTTCTCAATTATGCAGACATTTTCAGAATTCTTTGCTCTGCAACTTACAGGTAAGACTAGTTTGTGCCTGTCAAAAAAAAAAAAAAAATCAAAGCAAAACTACTTGTGCAGAAGAAGGATCTGGAATGGAATTCTCTAGGGAGTCAGCTGGCAGTCATTTCTAGGCAGTGCTAGGTCCAGAAAGACCTGCAGGAAGCTCCACTTCTCTTATTGGGAGAAGTGTTGTATGTATTATAGACTGGGATGGAGGCATGCTCTCGGACATGCTCTCAGAGTATTCATATTCAAAAAGATAGCAAGATACTTATAAATCTGTTGCAGCATGAACTGACATTGAAACACTTAGTTTACCTGGAAAGAGAAGAATCTTTCAATTCTCATAAGCATTCATTTTATTACTCGAGTTGTAATTGTGCAATAAAAGATGTTTCCAGCCATGAGTCTAAACTTGAGTGGAAATCACAGTTCTCTAGATCTAAACGGTTAATGGCACTTCCAGTCTTTTGAATTAGTACAGTTGATAACTACATACATGTGGAGACTGTCTGTACAGATAGCATTTACTAAGAGAAGATTAAAAATCACTTGAAGATGAAAGAGAAAGGTTTTGATGATGTTTAATGCCGGGGCAGTGATTGTTTGCGACACAGTCCAAAAACAAGTGGAGCTACTTTTGGACTGCTTAACAAAATGGGAAGTGATCCAGGAATAATTAGTTTAATCCAGCCAGAAGCCTGACATCTTTGGTTAAATATTAACCAATGAGGTCTACTTTCTGCAACTTGTTTTAAATGGGGCCACACAGGACCCTAAAATGCTTTGTGCTCTCATCCCCAAACCATGCCAATTCAGAGAATTGATCTGACTGCACAAATTTCAAATGCAAGACTGAGTGCTGAGAGAATTGCAGGGTCTGAAGCTGTTTTGTTTTGTCTACACTGACAGTGAAATGTCAGACCTCTCAATGATAGCAATATCAAGCAGACTTATTTGATTCATGGTTCTCAGACTGACAGAATTGCTTACATGAGGGAATTTAAGAACAACTGTAAATTGCAGATAACCCTCCATAATTTCTAATAATACATACATGAACATTTTCTAGGGACATTTCAGAAAATGCTAATCATAGATGCAAACACTAGTAAGCATGGTAGAATAGGTTAGCAAATAGACTACTATATTATAAGACATTTCTATCCTCAGCAAACAAATCATTCTAACACCAATGGAAGCATAGACAGTTTTTCTTGAAAAGAGTTAATTATGTCTTTCAACCAAAACCATACCTCTGAGCAGCTGATACTAAGCCTTCTAAAATCTGACACTACTTATCTTGACAGTTTAGCAGCTGCATGTCTTGCTGCCATCCCGGATGGATTTCTTCATTCCACTGAATAGGAATAGAAAGAAGTAGTACGTCTCCAATGGGATGCTCCATTGAGTGACTCTTGTTAGCTTTCCTTGACACAGTGGGCTTGATTCTTATCTTGCACTAGTATCAAAGTGGAATAACTCCAGAGGCTTCAGTAGTGTTCCTCCAACTTACACTGATGCACACAATAACAGAACCAGGCCCAGAATCAATGATGTCCACAGCAGACAGAACCAAGCTTGACTCAGTCACAGACAAGGTGAAAAATTACTCACATCATTCTCATTCCTTCCAAATGAGTCATAGCATTTAGAGAGACAAGGTAGGTGAGGTAATATCGTTTATTGGACCACCTTCTGTTGGTGAGAGAGACAAGCTTTCGATCTTACGCAATGTCTTTTATCATTTTTCTGTGTGACTTCATTGGAGAACATAGTGATTGTCTGGTTACACCAACATAGTTGTTATTGGGGCATTCAGTGCACTGAATGAGGGACACCACATGTTGTAATAGACATGTGTAGGAGCCATGAATCTTGAAAGGTGTGTTGTGGGGGGTGGTGATCATTGTAGTAGTTTTCAGAGTAACAGCTGTGTTAGTCTGTATTCACAATAAGAAAAGGAGTACTTGTGGCACCTTAGAGACTAACCAATTTATTTGAGCATAAGCTTTTGTGAGCTACAGCTCACTTCATCGGATGCATACTGTGGAAACTGCAGAAGACATTATATACACAGAGACCATGAAACAATACCTCCTCCCACCCCATTCTCCTGCTGGTAATAGCTTATCTAAAGTGATCACTCTCCTTACAATGTGTATGATAATCAAGTTGGGCCATTTCCAGCACAAATCCAGGTTTTCTCACACTCCGCCCCCCCCCACACAAACTCACTCTCCTGCTGGTAATAGCCCATCCAAAGTGACCACTCTCTTTACAATGTGCATGATAATCAAGGTGGGCCATTTCCAGCACAAAAATGGCCCACCTTGATTATCATACACATTGTAAGGAGAGTGGTCACTTTGGATAAGCTATTACCAGCAGGACAGTGAGTTTGTGTGTGTGGTTTTTTGAAAGCGGGGGGGCGGGGGGTGAGAAAACCTGGATTTGTGCTGGAAATGGCCTACCTTGATTTCACCCTGAATGGTTCCTTGAAATATGTGTTAACTACTTATGCTAAACAATCTGTTCCAATCTTGTATTTAGCTGTGACACTCTGAGAAAGGTCTGGTCTACACTACAGACCTATAGCAGTAGAACTACATTACTCAGGGGTGTGAAAAATCTACACCCCTGAGTGACGTAGTTATACCAACCTAATCCCCATGTAGAAAGCTCTAAGACAGCGGGAGAGCTTCCTCCGCTGACACAGCTTCTGCCTCTCTGGGAGGTTGGGAGAGCTGTCTCTCGTTGGCATAGAGCATTTTCACTAAAGCGCTACAGTAGCGTTTTAAGTTTCCCAGACCAGAAGAAGAGCTCTGTTCAAGATCAAAAACTTGTCTCTCACCCCAACAAAAGGTGATCCAGTAAAAGATACTAACTCACCCACTTGTCTCTCTAATATCCTGGGACTGACACGGCTACAACGTTACATCATAGCATTTAGTCATACAAATGTACAGGGAGCTGAAACCCTGAGAAGCTGCAGCAGCGGTATGAAACCAAGATCAGGCAATACAAATCAAACTGCTGGTCAGATTGAAAACAAGCAGAATGTTTAAATGAAAGCATGAGAGAAAAAGGCTAAGAAGCTACACATGAGCAATAGTTGACTGATTCCAAGATGTAGAAGAGCTGGGGCTTTACTGACTGTACCAACACAAAGAGACATTTATGGATCAGAAACTTCTAATTCTATACAGTGCCGTGTGCTAAAAATAAAACTGTAGCAATCTCACAGAAATTGCAGGCGATCACACCACAGGCAGAGGGGTCTTGCATACAGTACTTCTATTGAAATCCTGCAAGAACCTGCAGGTTGCCATAGACTTCACTGCAGGGCTTCAGCATATTTTGTCTCTGAGATAGAACCAAAGTAATTGTTTACTTCTTCATTGTTACTACTTTGCAGCTGTAATGGCAAGATGTTAAGAATTACCAGTGCCTCATTCTGCATCCCCAAGGTTTTGAAATAATGTATAGGATTGAATGGAATGTGTGTCCCTCTGTCTTAAAGAGTCTGAGCTAAAGCTTATTGAAGCCAGTGGAAAGACTCCCATTCATTTCAATGGACTTTAGATGAGGCGCTATAAACAAGGCTTCCTGATTCATTTACAAGGCAGGCATTCATTCAGACCCTCCTCTATTTTATGCTGCAGTCTTCTGGTCTTGTGGTTAGCAAGAAATGTTTTCATTTCCTTAACAGTTTATCTTGACATACCACCATTTTGTTAGAATTAGAAAAACAAGCTCTGCATCAGATCCAAACACATTTGCACATACGATTCAATCGACAGTGCACAATTGTGCCACATAAACTGATTCATGCTGCACTCTAATCTCCAGCAGCTGTGGACACTGCTTGAGAAAGTGGTGACAAAGAGAAACAGGAAACTTGTCTATATCCATGCAGCACCTGCTTCGTGGGAAGGAAAGAGACTTGACAATAGCATTAATGTAAATCTATATTTAGCTGAATTATATAGCTCTGTAATGACTGGGGGAGAGGACGGTTTGACAATTCATATCCAATATCTTTCCTGACTGAAAGCAGATTAAATGATTTAGGAAAAGGTTGTCATATTCCATTCACTAGGTTCCTTGAGCTTTTCAAGAGTGACTTGGGTGTTATTTAAACTCCTGGTGTGAATTCCTGCCACAAATTCACAAGCTGCTCCCTGAAAAAGCAGCTGATACCTCATCAAACATATTGATGGACATTCTAGTTAGTTCCGCTTCTAGGTCACCTCCTTTCTGGAGAGTTTCTTGCCTTTTTAATTTGTTTTTAATTTGATTATAAAGGACTGAATCTTTGTTTTAAGAATTATAGTTATTTATTATTTGTGTTCATCTGCTTCTGCTGTTTGTTCCTACTTAAACTTGTGATCCTCAGTTATGACATCAATATCATTTCTCAGCAATGTTGCAAACCAAAGGCAATAGCTTTGAGTGGGTAATGCAAATCAACTATGAGGAGCTCCTAATAATACAGATCCCATCTTATTTATTTAAATGTTTTTAAAAGGGCATTTTGGCTCTGATAATAATTCAGTAATGAGTTATCACAAGCTGGGCCCAATAAACAGACCTCCTCACCATCTGCCAAAGCATTTCTACTCATCTGAGAAGAAGGGAAGATGAAAACAGGGGAAGTTACGTAAACAAACCTGACCCAAAACAGAAATAAACTAACCCAAATAGGACGGATTAATGAGATTTTAAAACAGCCATGCACTCTGATATCCAATAGATGTCCCCTGGCTGTACCACTGAGAAGGCCCTGTCGTAGCTCAGTCCTAACTGAACCTCAAGGAGGCAAGAAAGGGCAACCTGGCTGATCAAAATATACTTGGTGGGACACAGAACAAAAGATAACCCTATGAGTGCTTTAATCTGAGAGTACTAAGGATTTATCAGCACAGACAGACAGGTCACCACCTGGAAAAGCTTGTAGTCTAACTTTAGGCGCCAGCTCTTGCTAAATCTGTAGGCATAAACTGAGCACTGACAAATTCATAGCTGGAAACCAGACCAGATCACCTATATGTTAATATTGTTCAAGACAGGCATTATACTTGTAATGATGTATTTACTGTTTAGACTCTATGAAATGCTTGTAAATTGCTGCATGCATTAATCTTACTTGTAATGTCTGTATTCCATGCTACAAGGTAAAATGTAAGTTTGTTTTATAACTGTAAAAATTCCTGCTCTGAACTTGTGAATTCAGATTGCAAGAGTGGCTCCCCCTGTCCATCCAGGAGGACTATCAAAATTAAGTGGGTCATCACAGCACAAAAGCTTTGTTAATTTCCCCATCCGCCCATAGAGAAGTACGTGCCTAAGACCTTGTCCCATTGGTTGGAATGCTGGAAGGGAGAAATAAAAATAGCTAACATGAAGATTTTTCATTTCTTTGCTGTTTGGACTCTCACAAGGGCAAGAGCTAAGAAACAAAAAGCAGAGATCCCCAGGGTCAGCTTGGGTTAAATCTTAAAAAGACATTCAGTGCTGACAGATTACTGCATCTCTGTCGCCTATTGAATCACAGACTGGAACTCATTTGTTATATGTGCTTCTTGCTTTAACCCGTAAATAATTCTCATTTCTTTTTCCTAGTTAATAAACCTTTAGATAGTTTAATATAAGGTTGGCTACAGGCTTTGTTTTTGGTATCAGATCTAAGGTACAAATTGATCTGGGGTAAGTGACTGGTGTCTTGGGACTGGAACCAATCTGGACACCATTAAATTAGGCTTGAATAAAGACTGGGAGTGGATGTGTCATTACACAAAGTAAAGCTATTTCCCCATGTTTATTTTTCTCCCCTACTGTTCCTCACATGTTGTTGTCAACTGCTGGAAATGGACCACCTTGATTATCACTACAAAAGGTTTTTTTTTCTCTCCTCCTGGTAATAGCTCACTTACCTGTCACTCTCCTTACAGTGTGTATGGTAACACCCTTGTTTCATGTTCTCTGTGTATATAAAATCTCCCCACTGTATTTTCCACTGAATGCATCCGATGAAGTGAGCTGCAGCTCACGAAAACTTATGCTCAAATAAATTTGTTAGTCTCTAAAGTGCCACAAGTACTCCTTTTCTTTTTGCGAACACAGACTAACACGGCTGCTACTCTGAAACCTGAATATTTTGAGATTTTTTTTGGTGTAAGTGACCATTTATCACTAAGTCCAGCTTGCCTAGGTGGCAAGATAGAGTGGAGAGCCCAAGGGGGCTGTCTATGACTCCATGGTAAGACTGGTTTCAGAGTAACAGCCGTGTTAGTCTGTATTCGCAAAAAGAAAAGGAGTACTTGTGGCACCTTAGAGACTAACCAATTTATTTGAGCACAAGCTTTCGTGAGCTACAGCTCACGCATCCAATGAAGTGAGCTGTAGCTCACAAAAGCTCATGCTCAAATAAATTGGTTAGTCTCTAAGGTGCCACAAGTCCTCCTTTTCTTCATGGTAAGGCTGTTACAGTGATCTAGGAGTTCACAATTGTTTTTGGGTTGGTGAAATATAATTATAAAATATACCACCCGTTTGGGGTGTCTGCCCTGCTTTTGACAGTCTGCCCTGAGGCTGGCACTCTCAGTTGTGAGCCACTCCAGACAGCGTGACACTGGTTATTCAGTTATGGCTTGTTACCATCTCGATGAGTCATTTTAAAAGAAACATTTTTTTTAAATATATGCTGTTGCAAGCAGACTTTCTTCAGGTAAAGGGGCAGATTCACAGTAGGTGTAAACTGGCATAGCTGGAGGTATCCGTTTGTTTTTGAGGTTTTCTCTAGCAATCCCAAGCACTAATGATAAAATGTGATGAACTCTAGTAATGGCCTAGAAACAACATCCTGACACTTCATTACCATTAATGTATTTCAATATATTAAAGCATACATTGATAGTGTTCACAGGCAACTGGGACATCCATGGGGCAGAATGGAGAAAATGGAAGTGCTGGAAGGGAGATTGGCAGCGAGAGGGCAAAGAGGGAAGTCAGCCCTAATTCTTAACAATCCAGTAATGACTTTTCTGTCCTGAATTGCTTCCATTTCTGGAAGAGGAACAAGACAAGAGCCCGTTCCTGCCCCTTCTGTCCCCTCCTCCTCTCCTTATTTTGCCTTCCCTTTCACTCTTGTGGTCTCTCCTTATCCCCTCTCCTCTACTCGTTCTGCTCCCTCATGGTTACTCCTGTCCTCCCCCAGCATAATAAAACAGGCACTCTCTGAAGTTGACTTTTATCACTGGAGTTTGCAGTGTTCTTGTAGCCATGTTGGTCCCAGGATAATAGAGAGACAAGGTGGGTGAGGTAATATCTTTTACTGGACCAACTTCTGTTGGTGAGAGAGACACACTTTTGAGTTTACACCAAGCTCTTCTTCAGGTTTGGGGCAGATACTCAGAGTGTCACAACTAAATACAAGGAAAATACATTGGAGACAGCACATGGTTAGCCAGTAACCTGCCGCTTCTTGGTTCATCAGTTCCCTCTTGTGGTTATCATGATCTACTGCACCTAAACTATTTAACTGTATTTAAAGCAAGCTACAGTTCCCTTTCCCCTTTCTCTCTGTGCCCAGTCTATGCTAGGACTTTAGGTCGAATTTAGCAGCGTTAAATCGATTTAAACCTGCACCCGTCCACACGATGAAGCCCTTTATTTCGACTTAAAGGGCTCTTAAAATCAATTTCCTTATTCCACCCCTGACAAGTAGATTAGCGCTTAAATCGGCCTTGCCGGCTCGAATTTGGGGTACTGTGGACACAATTCGACGGTATTGGCCTCCGGGAGCTATCCCAGAGTGCTCCATTGTGACCGCTCTGGACAGCACTCTCAATTCAGATGCACTGGCCAGGTAGACAGGAAAAGAACCGTGAACTTTTGAATCTCATTTCCTGTTTGGCCAGCGTGGCAAGCTGCAGGTGACCATGCAGAGCTCATCAGCAGATGATGGAGTCCCAGAATCGCAAAGGAGCTCCAGCATGGACTGAACAGGAGGTACGGGATCTGATCGCTGTATGGGGAGAGGAATCCGTGCTATCAGAACTCCATTCCAGTTTTCGAAATGCCAAAACCTTTGTCAAAATCTCCCAGGGCATGAAGGACAGAGGCCATAACAGGGACCCGAAGCAGTGCCGCGTGAAACTGAAGGAGCTGAGGCAAGCCTACCAGAAAACCAGAGAGGCGAACAGCCGCTCTGGGTCAGAGCCCCAAACATGCCGCTTCTATGATGAGCTGCATGCCATTTTAGGGGGTTCAGCCACCACTACCCCAGCCGTGTTGTTTGACTCCTTCAATGGAGATGGAGGCAACATGGAAGCAGGTTTTGGGGACGAAGAAGATGATTATGATGATGAGGTTGTAGATAGCTCACAGCAAGCAAGAGGAGAAACCAGTTTTCCCGACAGCCAGGAACTGTTTCTCACCCTGGACCTGGAGCCAGTACCCCCCGAACCCACCCAAGGCTGCTTCCTGGACCCAGCAGGTGGAGAAGGGACCTCCGGTGAGTGTACCTTTTAAAATACTATACATGGTTTAAAAGCAAGCATGTGAAAGGATTACTTTGCCCTGGCATTCGCGGCTCTCCTGGATGTACTCCCAAAGCCTTTGCAAAAGGTTTCTGGGGAGGGCAGCCTTATTGCGTCCTTCATGGTAGGACACTTTACCACTCCAGGCCAGAAACACGTACTCGGAAATCATTGTACAACAAAGCATTGCAGTGTATATTTGCTGGTGTTCAAACAACATCCGTTCTTTATCTCTCTGTGTTATCCTCAGGAGAGTGAGATATCATTCATGGTCACCTGGTTGAAATAGGGTGCTTTTCTTCAGGGGACACTCAGAGGAGCCCGTTCCTGCTGGGCTGTTTGCCTGTGGCTAAACAGAAATGTTCCCCGCTGTTAGCCACAGGGAGGGGGGAGGGTTGAGGGGGTAGCCACGCGGTGGGGGGAAGCAAAATGTGACCTTGTAACGAAAGCACATGTGCTATGTATGTAAAGTTAACAGCAAGGTTTACCCTGAAAGAGTGTAGCCACTGTTTTATAAAATGTGTCTTTTTAAATACCGCTGTCCCTTTTTTTTTTCTCCACCAGCTGCATGTGTTGCAATGATCCCAGGATCTTCTCCTTCCCAGAGGCTAGTGAAGATTAGAAAGAAAAAAAAATGCACTCGTGATGAAATGTTCTCCGAGTTCATGCTGTCCTCCCACACTGACAGAGCACAGACGAATGCGTGGAGGCAAATAATGTCAGAGTGCAGGAAAGCACAAAATGACCGGGAGGAGAGTTGGCAGGCTGAAGAGAGTAAGTGGCGGGCTGAAGAGAGTAAGTGGCGGGCTGAAGACAGGGCTGAAGCTCAAATGTGGCGGCAGCGTGATGAGAGGAGGCAGGATTCAATGCTGAGGCTGCTGGAGGACCAAACCAGTATGCTCCAGTTTATGGTTGAGCTGCAGCAAAGGCAGCTGGAGCACAAACTGCCACTACAGCCCCTGTGTAACCAACCGCCCTCCTCCCCAAGTTCCATAGCCTCCACACCCAGACGCCCAAGAACGCGGTGGGGGGGCCGCCGGCCAACCAGCTACTCCACCACAGAGGATTGCCCAAAAAAAAAGAAGGCTGTCATTCAATAAATTTTAAAGTTGTAAACTTTTAAAGTGCTGTGTGGCATTTTCCTTCCCTCCTCCACCACCCCTCCTGGGCTACCTTAGTAGTCATCCCCCTATTTGTGTGATGAATGAATAAAGAATGCATGAATGTGAAGCAACAATGACTTTATTGCCTCTGCAAGCGGTGATCGAAGGGAGGAGGGAGGGTGGTTAGCTTACAGGGAAGTAAAGTGAATCAAGGGGCGGGGGGTTTCATCAAGGAGAAACAAATAGAACTTTCACACCGTAGCCTGGCCAGTCATGAAACTGGTTTTCAAAGCTTCTCTGATGCGTACCGCGCCCTCCTGTGCTCTTCTAACCGCCCTGGTGTCTGGCTGCACGTAACCAGCAGCCAGGCGATTTGCCTCAACCTCCCACCCCGCCATAAACGTCTCCCCCTTACTCTCACAGATATTGTGGAGCGCACAGCAAGCAGTAATAACAGTGGGAATATTGGTTTCGCTGAGGTCTAAGCAAGTCAGTAAACTGCGCCAGCGTGCCTTTAAACGTCCAAATGCACATTCTACCACCATTCTGCACTTGCTCAGCCTGTAGTTGAACAGCTCCTGACTACTGTCCAGGCTGCCTGTGTACGGCTTCATGAGCCATGGCATTAAGGGGTAGGCTGGGTCCCCAAGGATACATATAGGCATTTCAACATCCCCAACAGTTATTTTCTGGTCTGGGAATAAAGTCCCTTCCTGCAGCTTTTGAAACAGACAAGAGTTCCTGAAGATGCGAGCGTCATGTACCTTTCCCGGCCATCCCACGTTGATGTTG
The DNA here is from genome assembly GCF_965140285.1 of Lepidochelys kempii. Taxonomy (NCBI): domain Eukaryota; kingdom Metazoa; phylum Chordata; order Testudines; family Cheloniidae; genus Lepidochelys; species Lepidochelys kempii. The sequence goes on along the minus strand of NC_136388.1, from coordinate 28,045,409 downwards.
GTGAAACGTCTCCTGTGATCCACCAGAGCTTGCAGCACTATCGAAAAGTACCCCTTGCGATTTATGTACTCACCGGCTTGGTGCTCCAGTGCCAAGATAGGGATAAGGGTTCTGTCTATGGCCCCACCACAGTTAGGGAATCCCATTGCAGCAAAGCCATCCACTATGACCTGCACATTTCCCAGGGTCACCACCCTTGATATCAGCAGATCTTTGATTGCGTGGGCTACTTGCATCACAGCAGCCCCAACAGTAGATTTGCCCACTCCAAATTGATTCCCAACTGACCGGTAGCTGTCTGGCTTTGCAAGCTTCCACAGGGCTATCGCCACTCACTTCTCAACTGTGAGGGCTGCTCTCATCTTGGTATTCATGCACTTCAGGGCAGGGGAAAGCAAGTCACAAAGTTCCATGAAAGTGCCCTTACGCATGCAAAAGTTTTGCAGCCACTGGGAATCGTCCCAGACCTGCAACACTATGCGGTCCCACCAGTCTGTGCTTGTTTCCCGAGCCCAGAATCGGCGTTCCACAGCATGAACCTGCCCCATTAGCACCATGATGCATGCATTGGCAGGGCCCATGCTTTCAGAGAAATCTGTGTCCATGTCCTGATCACTCACGTGACCGCGCTGACGTCGCCTCCTTGCCCAGTATCGCTCTGCCAGGTTCCGGTGCTGCATATACGGCTCGATAATGCGTGTGGTGTTTAATGTGCTCCTAATTGCCAAAGTGAGCTGAGCGGCTTCCATGCTTGCCTTGGTATGGTGTCCGCACAGAAAAAAGGCGCGGAACAATTGTCTGCCGTTGCTCTGATGGAGGGAGGGGCGACTGACGACACGGCTTAGAGGGTTGGCTTCAGGGAGCTAAAACAACAAAGGGGGTGGCTTTACATCAAGGAGTATTTCAGGCAGGACGTCACAGAGGGTTCCAATAAGAAATGGTGCACCTAAGTTATTGTTCTTATTGGAACAAGGAGGTTAGCCTGGCCTCTGATTGATACATGGCTAGATTTACCTCACTGCACCTTCTCTGTGAGTGACTGCAGTGTGACCTAGAGGAATGAGTCCCCTAGACAGGGGAGCGGGGGAAGCAAATGAGTACAAAACAAATCTGGTCTATTTCTTGTTTTGATCCACTCCATCTATCTTTTACATCTTTGGCTGGCAGCAGACGGTGCTGAAGGACTGCATGCCATCCACATCTCATGGCTGCTAGGCAGAAGATGGTACAGTAGGACTGCTAGCCATCCTCATCTCTTGCCTGCCCGGCAGAAGATGGTACAGTACGACTGCTAGCAATCCGTATCGCCTGCCTGCTCACCATAAGATGGTTCAGTAGGACTGACTGCAGGACTAAAGAGAATGACCTGGTCAAGTCACTCCAAATTTAGTCCCTGCGCCCATGTCTGCCCAGGCGCTCCCGGCCGATGTGGCCAGGAGCACCTCGGACATGACGATGACGGCTACCAGTCGTATTGCACTGTCTGCTGCCAGAAGGCAATGGGTTGCTGCTACTGTGTAGCAATGCAGTACCGCGTCTGCCAGCACCCAGGAGACATACGGTGACTGTTACCTGAGCGGGCTCCATGCTTGCCGTGGTATGGCGTCTGCACAGGTAACTCAGGAAAAAAGGCGCGAAATGATTGTCTGCCCTTGCTTTCACGGAGGGAGGGAGGGAACGGGGGCCTGAAGATATGTACCCAGAACCACCCACGACAATATTTTAGCACCATCAGGCATTGGGATCTCAACCCAGAATTCCAATGGGCAGTGGAGACTGCGGGAACTGTGGGATAGCTACTCACAGTGCAACACTCCGGAAGTCGATGCTTGCCTCGGTACTGTGGAAGCACTCCGCCGAGTTAATGCACTTAATGCACTTAGAGCATTTTCTGTGGGGACACACACACTCGAATATATAAAACCGATTTCTAAAAAACCGACTTCTATAAATTCGACCTAATTCCGTAGTGTAGAAATACCCTGTATCTCTCACTTCCTCTATTTTGTGCCCTACCTTTTTTATTCCCTGTCTCCCTCTGTCCCTGTTCTTCTTTCTTCCCTTTGGCTGTCTCTCAATAGCACATTCCCTACGTCCCAGCCCTCTCTGTGTTCTCTGTCCCCCAACTTTGTCTTACTCCCACTCTTACCTACTGACTTCATATAGGAAGGCCTTTGTGCACCAGGTCCCAATCCCCTGATCCACCCAGAAGGAAAGGCTTTACTTACATCCTCTCTATAGTCTTGGGGATGAGATACAAAGCACATACCTTCCGGAAGAGCCTTACGGCTGGCCACAGGGGAAATGGCTGGCTGGACTTCTCTTCCTATTCCAGCTTGGGATGGGATGTTCAGAACAGCTGTACTAGGATATTTAATGGCAGACCAAATGGGAAGTGTTCAGATGTGTTTTTCACCAGCACCAGATACCTCCTGAAATGAAAACACACTGATGAATTTTTATTGTCTTTCCAGACTGTGTAGTCATAGTAATTAAATCTTTGTTTACCACATTAGGAACTAGTTGCTTGGAACCCATGTGGAATTATTCAGGACGACACAAATCTGAGGCCAAGCACTTTTTCCCCAACTTTAATGCAATTCAAGAGCAGAGCCACATTTAAAAAAATAGATGTTAATGGAGAAAAAAATCACTGCTGGTATCGTGTGAGCCAACTTACAACTTGCGAAAGAATTTGTAGCACTGAGTTGTAGGCTCCTAAAAACGAGTGTACAGTGGGGAATGCGATCTCAACCTGAACATCAGAAAACTAACAAGGTGCTGCTAATACATATATAGTGTGTGTGTGCATGTAAACAAACACAGTGTAGCCTCACTAATTCACCTTAAAGAGCCGAGACCCACAGTGCATTACTGAATTTCTTTGAAATGACAAGTAAATGAACAAATATTTTATCCACCTATCAAGCTATGGGGCAAGTTCATCACTAAATTACACCCCTTTAAACCCCGCTGAATCAATGGGGTTCTACGTATAACTGAGAGCAGAATGTTTTTTTCTCTTTCTCTTTCCCATCCTCTGCTTCTCCTCACACATCCTCCCCAGGACCTATCTTCCTACCAATGTATTTTAATGAACTCAGGAATGCATGTAGTTTAGCTTTAATGATTATAGATAATGTTTCACAGTAGTCAAACATTTTTGTGAAAATAACAAAATCTTGCTAACATGAGACCTCATTCCAGCAGTTTCTGCTATTAAATCTGCTAAGAAGTGGGGAGAGAGCTGCAAGCTTTTGCACATGAAGTGTGTTTGCATTCATGAGGTTCTGCTGTGCATGCAATGCACAGTTTAAAACTCAGGGGCACACGAGTTGCTTTTGAAAGATAAGGAGAAAACAGTGAATGGAAACTGACAGGAATTTTTTGAAAGTATTTCAGTCAAGAAAGATCTGGGATATGAATCGCTCAACTGTCCTCAGTTTCAGCAATGGCAGAGCTGTATTATGCAGCTATTTTTAGTTTCATGCTAATGCTATTGTCAAGTCTATTTCCTTTCTGTGAAGCAGGTGATGCCTGGGTTTAGATACAATTTGTAGATGATACTGCACAGCTGCTAGGGGTGGATGAGCTGGCTCTTATATTCTAACACCTGACATAAGTATCAGCCCAAAGTTTTGGATTATTTCAATTAAAGAGAAGGCTACAGCTCTGTGTACTCCACAGGAAGCTGGAGTTCTGCTCTGCTGCAGCCAGTTGGAACTCCTGCTGCAGCTTCATTCATATTAAAAAATGGAGGGTTTAAGCAATGACCTATGAAGATAAGTAATACATTCTGTACAATTGCCCTTATGATTTTTTATATTAAGTTCAATGTATTTTTTTCTGACCCCACATTTGCACAGACTTTTATGCTGACAATGCATAAGTGCCCAGTTGAAGTTGACAGTGGGAAAGATGGAGGTTATAGCAGCTGAGTAAGGGACAGTTGGGGCTTGCAGCATGAGAGATGGTTTGGAACAGTGGGATAAATACATTAGCAGGATATCGCTACTAAAAGTCAAACAGCAATGCTGACATTCAAATGCTCATCTTTAGGTTTCAGAGCTAACAACCGATGGAGCAGCTCACATCTCTCCAACCTATTGTTTCAGACTGTTTGCAGACTCAGGGAAGTGTCACTACACCTGTTTATACTTGGCTCACATTTTCAAGGCCATCCTTACTACCATAAGGGCAAGAAACATCATTTTTAAAAATAAAAGCTTAGATTCTAGGGCACAATTCTGTGACAAGAGATGGAGTCCATGGCCACAGAATACTTGGTTACAGAATCAAACTCCATAGTGCTCTTTGTCTTGTTCTAGTATGGGTTTAGCTAATTTTTTTTTTTTTTTTTTTTGCTGTCATTTGTGTTAGGAGCACTTCTTTTTATATTTGTATAAATCTAAATAATTGACTAAATACCCCAATCTCTGACTATTCTACATCTCCTGGCAGGCTCCTCTATCTTTGAAAATTCCGTGCAGTCTACAGTTGTCTCTCTTCTGAGCCTCAGGCATTATGACTTTGAAATCTGGTGTTCACAGTATAGGGTAAGGCTGTATCTAACTGGGGAACCATCAGAGCCTATGAGATTTGACAGCATTAGATTTGCAGCAGAAAGGCAGGTGAGCTGAGGACCAGATATTCAAAGGCAGTGGCAGCCTGAGAAGAAAGCTGTGAAGGTCTGATGGGGACTGTGGTGTGCTCAGAATTAGGTTTTTGCATAATCTTATAGCACACTTTTCCTTTGTTTAAAATTACTGTGAAATGCCTAACAGTCTGACTTGTTTATTTCCACTAAGGAGAGTATTGCTAATACTCAACTAGAAATTTTACAGTTATAAAGAAATGTTTAAACCTTCAGTAGTAGCCACGATTTGAATTTGTTCCTTCAAAGATAAAACTCCTGTCTTCATTCAGTCATTTAAAGGGACACTGTCAAGATCATATCATTTGTTTAAAAATATTTTGCCTGTGTTTCTATTAATGTCTGAGAGTAATAACTAAAAGAATTTTAGAGAGACAAGGAGGATGAGGTAATATAGTTTATTGGGCCAATTTTATTGGTGAGAGAGACAAGCTTTTGAGCTACTCAGGGTCACAGCTGTGACCCACCTTGTCTCTCTAATATCCTGGGACCAACATGGCTAGCATAACACTGCATAAAATAATTTTAACACTCTACGGTCCCATTTCTATAAACACTTACTTCCAAGCCCAGTGCTACTCACTCTCAGCAGTTAGCAGCAAGGCCAACAGTAACTGTTTGTGGGACTGGGCTTGTTCCATTTTACATGGTTGTTCACTTTGTGCATGTCACCCAATTCAGATAATGAAAATGGGCAGGTCATCTTCACTTTCTGTGTACAGTCAGCTTTCTTTTCCAGTTCTCATGCATAAATCCAGAGCTAACATGTTTGGGTTTCCAACACTATAAGAAAATGTTTAAATGATCAACAAAGCTAAACTCTGTTTTCACTGAAACTGACACCAATGTCTGTAGTATCTGGAGATATAGAGATGGCACCAACCAGAACCGATTATCTACACACACCTGACTCCAAATTCTGATAGGCCAAACTGCTCCTTGGGTTTGGCTTTGGAAAACCAAAATTAGACTGACAAGGTTTTGCACTTCAAAACAGAAACTACCCCAGGGGAGTTCTGAGCTCTATGTAAAAACCCTTTCTCTCTCCCTGTTTTTATTAAACTGTATGTCTAAACTAATTGACCTTGTCCCTTTAAAAGTTTTCATTGAGTGAGAAAACATTATATGCCTGATCCTGAACAACTGGCTTTGACCAGTGTGTGATTGGGCCAGTTGAAGCAATAGCTCTTGTCACCAATTGTCATAAATATAAAGGGAAGGGTAAACCCCTTTGAAATCCCTCCTGGCCAGGGGAAAGCTCCTCTCACCTGTAAAGGGTTAAGAAGCTAAAGGTAACCTCGCTGGCACCTGACCAAAATGACCAATGAGGAGACAAGATACTTTCAAAAGCTGGGAGGAGGGAGAGAAACAAAGGGTCTGTGTCTGTCTGTAGTCGTCTTGGCCGGGGACAGAACAGGAATGGAGTCTTAGAACTTTTAGTAAGTAATCTAGCTAGGTATGTGTTAGATTATGATTTCTTTAAATGGCTGAGAAAAGAATTGTGCTGAATAGAATAACTATTTCTGTCTGTGTATCTTTTTTGTAACTTAAGGTTTTGCCTAGAGGGGTTCTCTATGTTTTTGAATCTAATTACCCTGTAAGATATCTACCATCCTGATTTTACAGGGGGGATTTCTTTATTTCTATTTACTTCTATTTTTTATTAAAAGTCTTCTTGTAAAACACTGAATGCTTTTTCATTGTTCTCAGATCCAAGGGTTTGGGTCTGTGGTCACCTATGCAAATTGGTGAGGCTTTTTATCCAACATTTCCCAGGAAAGGGGGGGTGCAAGTGTTGGGAGGATTGTTCATTGTTCTTAAGATCCAAGGGTCTGGGTCTGTAGTCACCTAGGCAAATTGGTGAGGCTTTTTACCAAACCTTGTCCAGGAAGTGGGGTGCAAGGTTTTGGGAAGTATTTTTTGGGGGAAGGACGCGTCCAAACAGCTCTTCCCCAGTAACCAGTATTAGTTTGGTGGTGGTAGCGGCCAGTCCAAGGATAACGGGGGTAATATTTTGTACCTTGGGGAAGTTTTGACCTAAGCTGGTAAAGATAAGCTTAGGAGGTTTTTCATGCAGGTCCCCACATCTGTACCCTAGAGTTCAGAGTGGGGGAGGAACCGTGACACCAACCCAGTAGTGTAGCCTGTCTAAATGCACACTCTGGACTAAATTCAGCCATGCCATGAAAAGGGTGTGCTTCAATTGAAGAAATTTCTGGAGTTGCATCCTCTCATGCCAGGGCTGAATCAGGCCCTTAAAGAGTAACCAGCAGTTTCAAATGTTCAGCCCATAAACTCTCTTCTGTGGACCTGGCTGGATGGGTTGTGTTTTTTATATATGCAGTATTTGTTTTAATCATCAGGCTTTACTTTGGATTACATGCCCTAAAATCTTTAACATGATTCTGGTTTCATATTTACAGGTTTGGAGTACAAGCGGAAGTGCCTCATGCAGGGAACTGAACACTCACATTGGAGATGATGCCAGATGAGGGCACACAGTCTGTCCAGAAAGCAGTCTGCTCCTCACAAGATCTTCCCCTTAGTGTGAGAAATATATGCAAAACATCAAGGGTTGCTTAAATGCAATTACACAAGACAAAGTTGCTTAACCCCAAATCTTAGGCATATATGCTTACAATTTCAAGGCATGAAAACTGTGCTGCACTCAGTCCCAGTTTTTAGTTCCAGACTAAGGACAAACATGCCCCTCAGACACTGAACATCTGATGAATTTTTTTTTTCTGTGGGTGTGGAGCCACATAACCACAGTACCCTTAGAAGTATTTTAGTAGTGAGGGTTCTAAGACAAAGGACTGGAGCCATGTAAATTCTATGAAAACTGAGACTGGTGGCTATTTCCAAACGATTGTACTGATACAGTCTTCGCATAGTCTGGTGCTCCTTTGTGAGTAAAGATTTGTGTTTTAAAACATCCATGTTGTAGACTGTGGCCCACTCCTAACAGGATCCTAACATAGTCTGTTAATATGTTAATAAAGGTGCTCCGTGTGGATGCAAACTGAGCTTCTGTTGTACCTGTCTGAAAATGTCAAACCCACTTACGAGTATTAAGAGTGAATTCTCCATTCTCTTCAACAATGTCTTTAATAGAGTTACATCAACCTAAAATAGATGTAGCAGCATGGAAAGATCATCAACTGGGTTGGAACGAAGATACTGAAACACAGGTAGTTCCCTGCCTTTTGCGGGGATCTTAACACCCATACTGGAGATGAGAGCACACAGTCCCTTTGAGGAAAGCTTTCAGCACCTCACACGATCAGGCCCTTAGTGTGACAAATACTTGCAAAAAATAAAGGGCATGGAAACATAACTTTTAATGTCAATGGGCTGGGTCCACCACATAACTCTTTTGACTTCAATAATTGACTTAAATGGAGCTGGGCTGACTTCCAGCAGCTGAACTTTATTTATAGATAAATATCCTTTCTCATGAATATGCAGTTAGCCAGCTAATAATTGTAGTATCCCTTTAAAGATTAATCTCCATTTCTCCCTCCTCATTATGTACCCAGCCATCTTGGAAGATGCCACACACACAGGCTGGGATATGACAGCAATGCTCAAATAGGCTTTCTCGAGAGAAAACAAAACTTTCTGATGCCTCGGAAATAGCCCCAGGGTCTTGCTGTGTTTGAGGAACAAATCCAAGATGGTGACAACATAAGAGTCCTCATAGCCTCTTCTGAAGGTTCTAAAGCTTTGTTTTCTATAAGAAAAGCCTATCTGAGCATTGAACTGCAAACAGAATTGCTGCTAGGAACTGACAGCAGACGATGTATGACAGCCAGTGATATGTAGCATAGTCTTGTCAAGAGAACAGATAACCCCAGTCCTTAAATATGCATTCTCTTTATTTTGGCAACATATGGTCTTACAGGGATCTTACCAGCTATCCTGGACACAACACTTACAAAGCATGAGTGAGACATGGCAACATGAATAAATTCAGTTTCAAAACTTGTTAACTAACAAATGGGGTGGGCAAAGATAATAACACATATTGGGGTTGATAGCACAAAAATGTTCAAAAGATTAAAGGAACTTCTCAAAGAACATATGTATATTTATTTCCGCTCAGATATGGGAGTTCCAACAACTGAGGGAATAAATTAATTCCTGTTGAAGTTTATTTCTCCCTAGTTAGATCTATTTTTCACATAGAATTTCAAGGTACCAAACAAAAACTTTGCTCCCTGACTCACTAAAATGGACTGGTTTGGTTGTTTAGTCCATCAACAACTGTTTAATCCATCAACAATCACCCTTTTGGACACAGTCTGGAGTCGTGCCTTGATTCGCAAATGAATGTGAGAATTAAATGTAATATACAGTTATTATTAATAATAACACAGTTACTACTTATATAGCACCAGGCAGAAGGTGTGCATGGTGTTTTGCCAACATATTGGACAACAAAATTCCTGCCCTGATGAGCTTCCAGTCTTGCTTGTCTATAAGAGCAATTAGTCTGGCAAGCTGGCGTACAAATCTAGCACACTAGCTTGCTGCAGACAGTAGACTAACTGTCTGTGTGGACCCTACTGTTTCAAAGAGGACTAGATAAAAGTGCACTAAAAAACCATTGATCCATTCAGCAATGTCCACACAGTAAATCCAGAGTCAGATAGTCCTCAGCAGGCTTGTGTGGAGTAGATGCACACCCCAATTTACTACAGACTAAATGTCTGTATAGATAAGCTTTATTTACAAGGCCTTGATGTATGGAACACCCTGATATTTCAAATAGAGATTTTGCCCAAGGAGGGCTTGCAGTATAGGACACTGAGTCTGACAGATAGACAGACATATAGTGTAACATGATGCACTTCACAAATAGTAAACTTTTCCATCTGTTAGAGAATGGTATGTCATGTACCATAGCACTTTACTTGCTAAATATATAGCACTTTGACAATGACCTGATTGTATTACCATGTCATATTTTGGCCATGTCTACATTAGTGCCACAGCTGTGTGGGCAAGGATCATGTTAACATGGCTCTTGTCAGCAGGGTGCTAATATGGTTTGGCTAATCACTGTAGGCAGGGGTATGAATTTTCTTTTATCCTTAAGATAAATAGGATTGCCGCTCTGTCTTTCTGCATACAGAACTGGCTGATTTTACAGGATCTCTTTTGTAGCATGGCATCCTCTATTCAAATTGCTATGGCTAAGAATGTTCAGCCAATCGAGTGATCTCACTGGCTGGGTATCCCTAAAAGCTTTCTAATAGGGCTTACAAAGGTTCATAAAAGTTTGCATCAATGTCACTTTATTTACACATTCCTTAGATTCACCCTGAAGCTCTTTTAGTTCTAGAACTACTAACCAAATATGCTAAAGAGCTGCATCTGTATAAACACTAGGCAGTGAAGTGTCAGATTTCCTTCTCTTCTTCACAGTTGTTTGAAGCCAGAAGTTAATGGTATTAGTGGGATCAGATGTCTTGTGTGGTTGGGGAAGGCATGATTACATTAAATCTGTAACTTTGCCATATATTCTTTTAAATACATTTCTTCTCCCTTTTGTGTTTTAACAGAACCTCTATGAAATTTCAGGGACCATCGCCGGTCCACCGACCGGTTGTTGGGAAACACTGATTTGTCCATTCATCTGCACTAAGGCAGAACCTAGTATACCTAGACCACCCTGACAGGTCTTTGTTTAACTTATTCTTAAAAATCTCCAATGACAATGTGATAGATATGGCAATTTACTGCAATATCTTTGGGAGATCTTACTATATTAAATGTATTTATCACTGTGGGCCAGCGATTCTATGTAATTCCATGGGGTAGGGTCACCACAGCTCTGCCAGGAACTAGGAACACTGTGTGTGTGGAGGGAGGAGGGGATAAGGCAAATTCACTCTGGTTGTAACAGCTCCCAAGAGGTTCCATCACTTGGAGAGGCTCGCATGTACAGTTCAAACTGGATTCTCCAAAGGCCAATAGACAAAAAAAGGACTTTTGGATAAAAAGCCTTAGTTTAAACGGACTTGGGGCTTTTTTTCTGATGCAGCAAAGGGACAGGTCTTCTGTCCAAAGGGAGGGCCCTCTCTCCCCCTCACAATCCTTAAGAAAGGTTTGGAAGAATTGACACCAATCAGAGCCCTTGTGGAGTTTATTACCTTGTGTGTAGGTTCTTTTATTGTTGTTAATGTTTTCTCTCTAATGCTTTTATCTTAAGAATAAATGTGCTTGCTTAGAAAAAGCTGAGTGGTAATTTAAACGTGGGCAGTTATGTTGTTGATAGCCTCTGAGGAGAAGGTAAAGTTGGCCTGCTGAGGCGGTCTGACTTGCTGGGGAATTCATAGTGTAGGCAGGGAATTGTGCAGCCTGGTAATACCCCTGTCAGGAGGGAGAGGGATATATGTCTCTGTCCAAGAGAGGTGGTGTCTGGGGAGCCAGAAGCCTGAGAGTGGGTGGCTTTGTTGGACCAAGAGGGGAATGCAGGTGCAAACCTCCCTTGGAAGCCTATTTGAGTGCTTAACTATCTTTATAGTTAGAAACTTCTTCCTGATATCTAACCTAAATCTCCCTTTCTGCAGATTAAACCTATCACTTCTTGTTCTACCTTCAATGGACATGAAGAGCACTGTTTCATTTCCACATTTTTGATCCAAACAAAACATTTCAACATTCCCTAAACTGAAAAGCCTCACTTCAGTTTGTTGAAATACTTGAAAACACTTTGAATCAGTTCTGCATTAAACTGCATTTATCCATTATGGTGCATTGCCTCCTGGGACTTATAGTTTGGTACCCCTATTTTCCTTTATGGGTCAGGATCCCAAGATAGGCAACATCTCCCATTATGTACCATGCAGCTTATTCAGAGAGAAATCCATATTGTGTTATGGAAGATGTCGTCTTCTAGGGAGCCCAGCCATCGGGAAGAATGGGGACCCAAACTACAACTCTCGTAAGGCAATGCGCTGGTTGGGAAATGCAGTTTAATGTTTTGTTGAACTGATTCAAAATGAAACATTTTTGGTCAGTTCAGCGAAATAAAATATTCTGATTCAGGTCAAACTGACCTAAAATGAAATATTTCATTCTGATTTCCTCCCATGGAAAATTGAACATTATCAGCAAAATGACATGAAATTAAAAGAAAAATATCCAATATTACTTCTAGGTATAAATCCAGGCCCAGTTAGTCGTGACCCATTATCATCACCATCTGATAGTGTCAAAATGGCCTGTGTGAAATGGTCAGTGGGTCACGGTCTTGGTCCCACGCAGGTGGGATAGACATCAACACCCCAAGAACCCTTTTGCTGGCAGAGAAGCAAAGTTAACAAAGAATGAATGGGCATGGAAAGTATACCACTATGTCACTTCCAGTGTTCAGGAGAGAGCTTCACCTGGAGAGAAGTGTGGGGAAGCTTGCCTGGCTAATGTTTATGTTGTAACTGTTCTGTGGATGAACAAAGGACCTCAAACTTCCAGACTGTCATGCACCAATATTCATGAGCAGCAAATTTAGTAACAGTGAAATGTGCCCCGGCTCTAAAGGCCAGCACAAGTCCTATGTGCCACTTATATCCAAACTTGCTCTTTTGAAGGGTTAAATGTGACTTAGGGGCTGCATGGCCTTGTACTGACCATCTGCACAGGGATGAATTTCACCCTAAAAATGTTAAAACAGAAAGAGGGCCAGATCACGGGCAGTGGGTGAAGCACTAGTTTGGGGAGGCTAGTCCCGGGCCCACCCCTTCTTCTTGAGGCCCCATCCCTCCCTCCCCCTTCCTCCTAAGCCCAGATACCACACCCCCCGCAGCCAGGAGCCCCCCCCAACCCCAGAGCGCTGGGCGGGCGACACACGGTCCCCCCCAGCCCTAGAGCACCATGCAGGCAGGCGGCATGTGGCCTCTGCCCTGGAGCACATGGTGTGTAGCCCCTGCCCCAAAGGACTAGGCAGGTGGGTGGTGCTCCCCCCAGCTCCAGAGCACGGGGCAGCGCGCGGCCCAGCCCTGCAGAGCACTGGGCAGGAGAGCGGCGAGCAGCCCCCTGGAGCACTGGGTAAGCAGGCAACTCCGCCCCAGTCCCGGAGCACCGGATGGCGTGCAGCCCAGCCCCCCAGGTTGGAGCACCAGACATCACGTGATCCCCAGCGGGGTGCAGATCTCCCAGCCCTGGAGTGTTGGCCAGCATGGCCCCAGTGCCAATGCCAGCCCCCACCCCCCCCCCCACCCCACTGGGCAGCCCCAGCCTGGGCTGGGGCCAACTAGCAGCAAGAGGGGAGGGGGCCTCCAGACAGAGTGTGGGCGGGGCCAAGCAGGGCTGTTTGGGCAGGCTCAGCCTTCCCCTGCCTATTAGAAATGCCCCCATGGGCCAGATCCTGCACTCACTGAAGTCAATATACATTTTGTCTTTGACATCACTAGGAGCAGGATTGGGCCCAAAATAAACAGTTAAAAACAAAAACCTGTTTGAGATTCCAGATAATTTAAAAATAAATGTGTAGACTTAAGAATTACACCTAACCACATTGTAAAAGGGAAATGGAACACATCTTCCAACATCTAAATCCAGGTCTCTTGGCTTCTCCTACAACAACTGAAGAAACCCACCTAAAAGGCCTGATTCAGAGCCCACTGAAGTGACTGGGAGGCTTTCCACTGACTCCAGTTGGCATTGGTTTAGACTGTAAGGGTATGTCTACACTGCAATTAAAAACCCACAGCTGGCCCGTGCAGACTGACTCTGGCTCGGGCTAAGGAGCTGTTTAATTGCGATGAAGACATGTGGGCTCGGGCTGCAGCTCAATCTCTGGGACCCTCCCACCTTGCAGGGTTCTTAGCCTCAGTCCCACGAGCCCAAGTCAGCTGGCAGGGGCCAGCCACGGGTTTTTAACTGCAATGTAGACATCCAATCTAATTGCAGACAGTTAGTTAATGCACTTTGATTCCATTTCAACATGGACTAGAAAAAGAGCACTAAAAAACTGTTAATGCTTGTCAGCAGAGTCCACACTATGAGTCCACAGATAGATATTCCGTAGCAGGCTTGTGTGGGCTAGTTTTACACCCCAGCATGCTGCAGACTAAATGTCTGTATACATAAGCTTGATTTACAAGGCCTTCACGTATGGAATGCCGAGATATTTCAATGGGAGTTCTGCCCAAGGAGGGCTTGCAGTATAGGACACTGAGTTCGACAGATAGCCATAACGGAAAATAGGTCTCCTAAACCGTAACTCCCATGAGGCAATGCGCCATAATGGAAAAATGCACTTTATTGCAGAACTGACTCAGAATGAAGCATTTTGAATGTGTATTAGGATATATATATCCTACTATAAAAATAATGTCAGGGCCTGCTGCTCTGTGCTTGGTGGTGACATCAGAAACATAGAAATTCAAATTCAGATCTTGCTAGGTACATAAATGTGGAGGGAATTCTTTTTTATATATAATATATTTATTTATAATTTAAAATCCGTTACTGATTGTGGATTTTAAATAGTAATTTTTTAAGTATTTCAGTTCATATTTAATTTTTACAAGGCAACAAACACTTACATATGCAGCAGCCTGTGCAATGATGTCAGAGAGATTTACTCATATTTTCAGCTGATTGAATTTCTTACTTACTTTTCTAAGCTGGCTTCACTTGGTCCTTTGAAAATGTTAAATGATTTGGACAGTTCAGTAATACAACTCCCAGGCTGAGTCACTAACCACAAGACATGCCTTGTAGATGTTAACCGGAACCTGCAACAGGAGAAAAAATTGGGCTTATGCCTTTTTTGTCTGTTTCTTTTTTGTGATGGTTAAAGTAGGCCAGAAAGATATTTAGTTTTTCAAAACAAAAAATTTCTGCTTCTTATATTACATTAGAAATTCTAGTCCTCTGTAAACTGGAAAACTCTGGTGACAGAGGAAGTATTGAAATAGTGACATCACAAAACAGTGGAAGTAGAGCAACTGAAAAGGTATTTTTAGTTAGGCTGTTTAAAATGTTTTGTTTTGTTAGCACATATTAATTCCAACAACTAATTAGCATCTTGGATAAAGTAAACTTTTGTTAAAGATTCAACACCTATGCCCCCATCAATTCTGGGGTGAGAACTCACAATAAACATCCCTGAGACCTCCCAAAGATTCTCCAGCAAAACCAGGGTAGACTTAACATTCCTCATACTTCTAATAAGTTTAAAAAAAACAAAAGGGAAACTTTTTAGACCGTCTATATACGTCATAAACAAACAAAACAGGGCATCAATTTGTGATACCTTTACAGTCATTTTAAAAAATGTTTTCCAAAGGGCTGATTGTCACTGGCCATTGCAGTTACACAGAATGAAGGATGGTGCAAGGAGCCCCTCTCCCACACCCCCGATCCGTAACCCCAACCAGCTCAAGTGACTCACATAATGGCAATGCACAGCTGTAGTCTTGAGACCAGATTCTAAACTGACTGAGCTTCACTCAGTGTAAGAGAGTGTGTGGGAAATTGCTTATGGCTCCCTGATTCTAAGGAATGGTCTGAGCCTGTGCTATCGTTGGCCCAAAGACGTTTTAGAGCAGGTGAGAGGCTGATCTAAGTTACACCCCTGCTGCCAGCTCCTTAATGGATCCATCCCTTTTAAAACATTCATTAAAATATGGTACTTTATGCAAAAGACTTCACGGAGATATACTGCAAGTTGGTGAGCTTGCTTAAAACAAGCTCAGTACACTTAAAATTATATGAAAAGGCAATTCACTTTAGGGGGCTATGTTAACTCTTTTCTTCTGTCTTTAAATCTGTCCAAGCATTCAAACTGAATTAGTCTAACTGGAGACTGATCATTGCACTCGGCATGAAACAAAGAGCAAAGATAACAAATCCAATGGTGCTCTAGGCTTTGCCAGTAAACACTGACAGCATTTTTAATATATACAGTATTTTGGCGGTAAATGCTTAAAATTCTTCTTGTATTTGCTGTCCTCAGCTCTCGTGTGGTTAGCAGCTCTTGCCTTGGAATGGGGGTCGTGCAGAGATCTAAGCCATCATGATAAGCCGAGCCTGGGCTGGTCTAAAGCATGCTTTGTGAAAAATTATAGAGATTCTCTGACCAATCTACAGAGAGTTTTCTATCTCCTTGCCCTTCCATATGCAGCTTTGCTTACATGCTACAAACAGAAGTTGAGGAACACAATCTACAATGAACTAAGCGCAATAAAGTGCAACTGACCAAAAATGTCAATCTGAAGACCTGAGTGTATCCTGAAGTGGCCCTGGCTGTTTGATGTAGCCTCACAATGCAGACAGTTCATTTTATATAGAAAGAGATGACATAGTGTTTTCGTTCTGATTGATGAAGATTCAGAGAGACTGGACTTTCAATGAACTAGGTTATTCCACTCCAGAATTACACACTGCCCTAGAGTCCATTTTTACCACTCGTCAGACACACATTCCCACTTAAAAGCCAGTTTTAATGTTACAAAGCCACAGAAGAAAATTAAGATTAAAAATAAAATGTAAAAATTAATTTCTATATGAGAAAACAACTATGTCATTGACTCGAGGACACTGAAGCAGTTTCTTGAGAAAGTTTAAGTTCATCTCATTGATGGAACTGAGGTGCACAGGTGATTATGCCACACCCTGTCTTTTCACTTCTGTTGGTTTGAAAAAAATAAGGGAAAAGCCGGCACATCACTTACCGCCCACCCCTCATTTGGAGCATTGCTTATAATTGTTCACATCTAATGAGGACACTGTGAAAACGAAACTCACCATGACATCTCAGAATGACAAAAATATACAGTCAAAATTTATATGAGACCTATGCAAAAACAAAGGGTTTGATTCAGGGAAATGACTTCATTGGTGGTTGAGGGCATTCAGCACTTCCTGAGAAATGCCAGCCATCTCATGCAACTGGGCTCAAAGTGACCCATTTAAGGTTTTGCAGGAGCTGTTAACTGTAAAATTCAATGCCCAAAATTGTGCTGACTTCATTTGTGATACTGGTGCATAATCTAGGAAAAAATGTATCCTTTGTGCTGTGAGCCCATTCCCATTCCCAAGTTAAGCAGTGCAGGGCTGGTGGAGTACTTGAAAGGGAAACCTAGATATTGCAGAAAGTGGTATTTGTAATTCCACAAATAAACATCCTTCGCTTTGAGTTGGTATTCGGCCAGTATCTCAGTATGATGCTGGGTAACATAGTGATGCACAAAGCCTTGGTTTTGGGGATACTGAGTAACACTGAAGTCTCAACTTCCTATGGTTATTAAAAATCCCATGGTACAACAGCTAATTGCTCATATGCTTTTGGAGATTATCAAGAAATAAAAATGTGCAGCATTACACACTCAGAAATAAATACAAATTTCACAGACAATTTTTGAAAATGCCACCTTATTTTGCTTTGGGGAAATATGCCTACTGAAATTGCTAATTCCAAAGAGAAGTCTATTCAAAGTTGTAATTGCAGTAACCAGAAAACAGAATTATAATTGGTTATTGAAAGAAAAACCTACCATAATGATACAGTTGAAAAGGTAGAAGAGCTTCAAGAAATGGTGTTCATTATAGACAAAATGAGACAAATCCCAAACATACCATATTGGTATTTCTGGAAGAGTTGGGCTTAAATAGTTACTTGTTTACAGAAATGAGCCAAAGAAGGTTTGTATCAATGAAACTGTAGCCTAAGTTATTTGTATAAGATGAGACAATCATCCCTTTTTGGTATTTCACAGCAATGAGATACGATAAATATGGCATAGCAGTAATGATATCCTACACAACATGCTCTTTGTCTCTTGGTCCTTCTGTAGAGAACATAATGTGCTGAGAGAGACATCAAGACAACAGTTGCCTTTATTAAGAAAGAAAAAGATATGTTCAAATTACTGTACTAAATAAGGCCCTCAGATCATTGTAATATACCTAGTGACTGGCACTTTTCAGTGAATATTGGAAAACTTCTGTACTGAAATCCAAAGGTTTCTACTTTTTCATAGTATATGAAGGAAATATTAAACACATTATCCAGCCAAACCACCAATCCTATGACACTCTTAACAGAAAAAACATTCCCTCCAGGTCCTGGCCCAATTTCTACTCCATCAGCAACTGAAATTTTGCTTTTCTAAATTCTCCTTGCACTTTCAAACAGGCGCAATATCCCTCATTTGTTCTAAAGAGTTAGGTAGCACTGCTGCTGGGTACAGCTGAACAAATGCCATGTTTCATCCCAGCGGTGGCAGCATTTCAGTAGCGGATGAAACTATTCCTGGTAAATTTGGCGAGTGCTTTGGGTTCTCTAAAGAGGAACAGTGCCATATAAAGACAAGATATTACAAAGTGAAACAATACAACTATAGCAATCTCATCCTACTCTAGAAAACAGAGCCAGACCGTTCTATCCTCCTCCTCAGGAGGATCCAGATAGAGGTAGTGGAAAATTATACCTGTATGGCACCTTCATTCCGCCCATCCTTCAGAAGCCCCTTTGTGGTGCTCAATGGGGAACAATAGCCTCACACATGGAACCTTATCCAAAACCTATGGAAGTCAATGGATTCTTTCCACTCACTTCAATGGGCTTTGGATCAAGCCCACAAGAATGGGCTGGGTGTGAGGCTGCCACTTTATAGTGCTGTTTCATTATTTACCTCACAGAATATCAGAGATTAAATTACTACTGAATCTGTGAGCATTACTTTACCTGGATTCCCTATGATGAACATTTTGAACTTCAGCATTTGGGGGTAGCAGCCACTGAGATATCTATGGGGCTAGACAGACTGGAGTTGGGAGACCAAGAGGCAGAGTGAAGACACATGGCCATTATCCTACAAACTGCCTTTGAGCCTTTCCCCAAGATCTGTGCATATCTTGAGAGACCCATAGATTCTCTAGGCCAGCGATTTGGGTGTTTTTTGTGCTGGTCTCTGGAGGAGACAAACCCCATACTCTTTATGGAACAACAGAAAGGAAATCCACTAGTGTTAGGTCCTGGGGCTCAACCCTTTGCTTTGGCTGTTTTTACTGCTGAGGCAATGCCAAGAAGCCACAATGCTACCCTAAAAGGCAAGCCAAGGATTCCCCCATCTTCAGGTGGCACAAGGTCAGCATTGCTGCCTCTATATCTCCAACTCCCTTTGTGTAACGGTTGTGATGGGTGCAGGACGCGGATGTGTCAGGAAGGACGGGGGTGAGGCAGAACACATGACACTCCACGAGACCCCTGGCTGTTTAGGCTGCTGGTTACACAGTGTAACTCAGAGCAGCCCTGAAGATGCGCTAAGTTACAACAAGGGCTGATACAGCTCCGGCTGTTGGTATCAGGGGAACACAAAGATGCCAATTTCTCCCCACCCCCTCAGAAGTTATGGTCTTCATGCATAAATCACTGTTTTAAATTATCTGACCAGTGTATGTAGGAGGTCAGAAAAAATGATCTGGCCCTTCTGGACTTCCAAATCTATAAATCACTGAATCAGTCAAATGAGATAGGTGGTTAAACAAATTATCTCAGAGCAGATTAAACAGTGGAGAGCCAAGAAAATAAAAAGCTTTCTAAACTAGCATTACACTGACGTAAAAAAAACTAGTTTCTTGACAGCCATAAACACCACTGAATAATCCTTCGCAGGATAAATAATCAGGCTTAAAATTCCAGTGAAAAGAAGGGAAGTAACTAAATGTTAAAACACTCCGGAAGGACCATTTTTCATTTCCCTTACCGAACTGACCAGGAACATACAATCAGGAACATTTCCCCAGGAGACAACCCTAGGGGGAAAAACCTACTTGTTATATTGTCACAATATTTTAAGTTCAGCCCCAGTCGTCACACTTTAACATAACTTCCCTGCCACACTGTTTTTCATTCTATCACATAGTGGTTGATTCATATTCACAGTGTCTCCCCTCTTATCAGCTTGGTAGCCTTGATGCATGTTTTTCAGTCTTCATTGATAACAGAATTTATATGTGCACTCCAACATATCCAGAAAAATTTAGCCAACAATGAGGCCCTGAACAGGGTAAAAGCCAACATTTGAATGGCATGAAAAATGAGAAAATTTTGAACGACGGAAATAATGTTCATCAAAAAGACCTCTATTGTCTGGATATAACATGAAAATAGTACAGAAAGCTGTGATTTTTTTTATTATTATTATGATTTGGTGGTCCAATAATGTCAATGGAAAACAAACAAAAAATTTCACAAAAATTGTTAATGAATTAATTGTATTTCAAATTTTCTTACAAAACTCTAGGTAAAGTTGTACCAGTTTAACTAGTTGTGTGATTTAAAATTGATTTAGTTAAACCAGTGCAAAAGGCTGTGTGGACCTTTGACCTTACACTGATAAAACCCTGGTTTATTCTGATTTAGCTTATGCTAATTAGGAACAAGTTTAAACTAAAGTGAAATGAGACTCTCTTAAACTTGTCTAAACAGGGTTTTGCAGCAGTTTAACTAAACCAGTTTAAAAGCTCTGATATAACTGATGTAACTTCTGTATGTCAGTAAGGGGTATGATGTGCAGACACACAAAGGGAGAGAGTGCTAGAGAGAATAAGAGGCATGATGGTCTGATCTGGGGAGGTGTGACTGTTTCATTGCATGAGTTTGGGATGACTACATTACTCAGGAGTGAAGAATCCCCCAGGGAGCTAGGCAGACCATTTCAAGGAGTTCCAGTAACAAATTTTATACCAAAGTATCTGTCTAGCTTTGTCTATCTAGGTTTTTATAATGTCTTGTAGTATGTATCTTCTGAACCATTACTGGTTTTTCATCAGTAGTTAAAATATCCTCTTTATTTCAGAGCAGGGCCAAACACAGAAACACAAATCTGGACTGTTTCCTGAATGGCACTGGAAGCCAATTCCAGGAAGGTGACAGCCAATCCCCCAACCCTGACTCCTTGACCATGCTTCCACTTCCTCCTCCCAACTCCACTGCTGCTACTTTCTCCAGGCCCTGGCCCCACAAAGGCTCCTCTGGCTGAGCTCCACCCTGGCACCCTGCACCTTTTCCATATTGGCTAAAGTCACCCTGACATGCATGGGATCTGATGTATAGCTGGGGGGTAAATTATCAACTGCCCCTGTTCTAGTCTCAGCAGGCAAAACAACCTAACTTCTCATTGCTGCTGCCATTAAGGGGTACCACTGAACTTTCCTTTCTCCCTGATTCCATCCTGTCTGATCAGCTGATCTGTCCCACTCTCTGTGCACCTCATCAGCCATTCAGTGGTGACGGCAGATATAGGGAAAACAATGAATAAACAAACAAACAGACAATCTCTCTTTGCCAACATTTGTATTATTTCCATACTGGGTCTCCTTTTCAAATGAACAGAGACCAACATTTTTAAAGGCCTTGCAGAAGGATGGATGAACACCATGCTGATAAAGTGACAAGCCAAGGTTCAGAAGGAGGGCTTATTTTTTGAGATTAATGACAACTGCTATTATTATGACATAGTTTGAAGGTTATTCCTCGCAAACGGCTCTCAAGTGACTGGCAAGGCTGATGCAAGAAGCACAGATGAAGTCCAGTGAAGATTGCTTTAAATGTTGAATCCTGCTTGATACGGTTTGATATAGATCTGGGGGACCAAGGGAGCAGCTTCTGTCAAACTGATTAGATGTCCTTGTGTGCTGCTGCCCTTCATTTAGCTCTCTTCTGACAGCATGTCCCCAGGATGATGTGGATATGAAGGAGGGCTCAGTCTTCAAGACAAGTACAAAGCATCCCAAAGCTTGTACCATCTGTCTTGGAGACTGGGGAAGCTTTGCTGTGTCTGGGGTGTTGGGACATACCAGAGGTGGGATGAAGTTGTGCCATTTAGATGGAAAGAGAAAACGAGGACTTGTGGCACCTTAGAGACTAACAAATTTATTTGCGCATAAGATGTAGATGTAGTTCACTGTAGAATCTTAGTGCCTGGTTCTCCACTGTCTTGTATCTTGTTTAGTCATTCACACCTGTGTGAGGTGAGTGTTAGCTGGCTGTACAATAATTGCAAATCAGAATGGTAGAGTGGCCACTCAGTTGGCACAGGAGTGCAAAACCACAGCAGTTCAAGACAGGGAAGAATTGAGCCTTTATTCTGATGTAACTGAGAAAAGAATAAGGCCTCCTAAGGTTCAGATTCTATCCCCAATGCATTTTGTGTTTTAACATAAAAGAAAAAAGGGAAGTCAAAAAATTGCTCAGTTCTGATTTAATTAATTTTTCAAGAGAAATAGGATTTTGTGATCATTTTGCTCCTGCGAGGTACTGAGCGTTGCTCTCCACAGAATCCAGTGGGAGTCAAAGGCCTCTCCCAGGACCAGCCCTACGGGAAGGTTGATTTAATCGGCTGTTCCCTTCACAGGCTGCTTTATCATTCCCTCCCTTTCTTATCAGCCTCTCTTTACAGTTCCCGCTCCCATTCTATTGTATTACCCCATCTCCCTAGCCTTTCTTTTCCCTTCTCCAGTGTAAATTTCCTAATTATCTCAGTGTTATCTTATCTTTCTTATATTTCAATACTTGTTGAATTGAGGGGAGATGAGGTGTGAACGTGAGGCATTTCCTCACTTCTGATGGAGTTGGACCCGCACCCATTCTGTGAATCACCCATCAGGAATGGCTCTCTCTGGCTCAGAGACACTTGAAGAGCAGCCCTATTTGCTTATGCAATAGACCAGCTTGCCTGCCAAGTGCCAACACCCCTGCATCTGAATCTTTAGCAAGGGCTTTCTCCCTTCTCCTCTAGCTTGGAGAAAAACGACTCAGCCTGAACACTGATTATTTTATCTCTCCTTATTAGCGTGTATCACTGAAATATGTGTATTATTCTAAACTTCAAGCAGTTTCTATAATGCATCCTGTCCAGAGGCAGGAGCCTGGAGACAACAGATTACAGCTGTCAAGGCATGAGGATCTTGGAGATGCACAGGGAAGACCCACTTCCCCAGGCTCAGATCTGTGCTGCATTGCTCTGCTGGCCTTCCTCTTCTGAGGTACATCTCCAATAGAAACGATTTGATGGGTGGCCTAGGGGGAGCTAATGCTGCTTCACTTGAATATCTCTGCAAGGTTACCAGGGGACCAGACCCCAGCTTCAGGCTTTCCCACCTAATCGCCTTACAGAGACCTTTTCACACAAAGTGCTGGTGGGAACAGACAGCTGAGCTGTTCAAGGGGAATGGAGGAATAGTGCTCAGAAGGCAGCAACCCCCCATTTCTGTACTGGCTGGGGGAGGACCCCCTCTGAGTCTGTGTGCTGATACAGACAGACTTTTTCCTCCCATTAATTTACCTTCCCTCCCACCCAAATAAAAAAAAAAAGAAGATAATCCAGGATAAATAAACAGGAATCTTTTAGTAAGGAGTTCCCAGTAATCCCTGTCCACTCAATGAAAGTAAGCAAAGAAACCTATATAGGAGACTGATTCATATTTAAACAGACAAGGCTCACAAGCCTAAAAGACAGATGAAATAGAAATATTTACTGCCTGTATCAGATTAAAGTGAACTGTTTGAGGAAAGATGAAGCAAATGAGATGAACTGATCAAAAACAAATCATTGCTGTAACGACTATAACAACGTGTATAGTTACTGTAACATGCTGCTTACACTTCCTCCAATCTGCTTTATTCTTCTTCCTAGCATACTTGATAGCCCCTTACTTCTTCTGCAAGGAAATGAGTTGGACCTGATCCTTCATGGTGCCTATTTTCCTTTGAAATCAATGGGAGTTAGGTGCTGAGGATCTTGGCCCAAGTACTTTGACAGAGGTGCTCTACACCTCACAGGATCAGGCCAATGTACTGCCGATCATTCTGTTTAGCTTGATTGAAAAGAGGCATTAAGGGAAAATGTCACCCCAAGGAAGTGACCCATTTTTTATCAAAATTGGAAGACGTGCAGTGATCTAACATTTAGAAATAGTGCTTGCTTACAAATGAGAAGCATACTACTGCCTTAGTAATGTACAGGCAAATCCAGACATTCTTATTTATAATGAGTACTGTAGTAACTTAGTTCATGAGTTGTCCCATTGATCCCAGGAGAAATTAGTTAATGTGAGTAAGAGCAGCAGATTGTGGCTCACAGAAAATTAAAATATACAGGAAGCATTTCTAATGCCTCACAGCCTGGTGATTATGCTGTTGTGATATGCATCTGTTATCCAAAATCCTTTCCATTGTTTTTCAAATTTGCCTTCATAATTTTAAATAACCATGGCTCCTACTGAAATTCAAGTAAAATTGCATGAGAAACCTAACCCTTTTGTTTCTATTTGCTATTTGATTTTAAATGTCTGTTTCTGCTCTTTCTGGTTGAAGTATTTTTGTAGTCTGTATTTGAGAAAGCATATATATCAAGAAAGAGTGAAAGGAAATAACTGGAAAACAACAAAATAAAACTGCAAGCTTATCCACCAAATCTCTTCCTGAGCCATGGATGGCTTCTATCATTCAACAGTTCAGAACTGCTACAGAATTAAAAACAAAAACACACAAAGATTGGCAAAATGAGCACTGAAAGAAAGAGAGAGAAAGGATTAGCCTGGGGAACTTGGTGACCTAAAAATAGCTGATCTCACCCCTCTCCAGTGACCTAAAAACAATAGGTCTCATCTCGTGGCAATGATCTAAAAATAATAGCGAATACCCTTCTCACAAAGAAATTTGGCCATCACCCAAGACATAATACAGAAATGGGACATGGGATTCCTACAACTATGAAATGTGGTATTCTATTTGGCATAACTGTCATATTATACTAAGCCAGTTACTTTCTTTTTTAATCCTAATTAATACTCGTATTCTCCACTTCCTCTTGGTGGTAGAAATGTAGAGCAGCACTATTTTCTACTATAAACCAGTTTCTCTGGTCAGTGATAACTTCAAAGGGTCTGGCTCTTCTCTGCTGATAGGAGCCGTCTGTCCTCAGGCAACTGATTGATTACTTTATGACTGTCCTATGAATTAGCAGATGATTTAATGAATGGAACATTAGAGATATTAAGGAAACTTCAGGCATCAATCCGAGAGAAGGAATCAATTTACTGCTCATTAAAGATACCAATAGATTAAAGCCTTCTACTCACCCACAGAATGTGTAGAGTCCACGCAGTGGCAGTATGCTTTTGTCAACAATGCCCTGCCTAGTGCCTACCATTCAGAGTGAAAGGGATGTCTCCGTGCCTATGGTAACTTTACTTCTCCCCTGACAATGCCAAAAAGTTCCCAGTCAGGTTTGTGATGTGGCCACTTGCCCATAGGGAATTTATCTTATTGTTCCAAACAAACAACCATCAGGTAGTAATATCTTTTAGTCCCAATAAGCCTGAGCTGGGTTTTGACTCTGGGCTATATAGTACCCATAAGGAATGAATCTTTTGATTAAAAAATCTAAGTTGAAATCTCATAAATTTTACATCCAAATAAAAGGACCCTTTTGTCAGATTTAATCCTCCCATAAATTATTTTATGCCTCATTTGCATTTTGTAACTGATCTGTTTGGACTGATCTATTTGGATCACTGCACACAGAGTGAATGCAAACTATTACATGCTATCTACTGTAGGAGATACAGTTAGCATTTGGGATAGTTATTTTTAAAGACAATTTTTATATGTTTCATAGACTTAGAGAGCTATTAATGGTGGCAAAACACATTTATAATGTGAGAATACTGAAACAGTTTGGGCCCCCTGTAACTTTCTTTCTACGTATAGAATTTCATCTTTACTCAAAACAGATCTCACTGTGCATACTTTAAGTATTATATTCCAAACACAAGTAGAACATAAATACAATTGAAATGGATCTTTGTGTTACATCACAAAGTAAAACATGGCCAAAGGGAATAGAGTACAGTAGGTCAAACAGCTATCTCTTAAAGATACAAATAGTATGAATAAAATAGGGTTCATTTGTAAACTGATAAAGAAAATGCAACACCTCAGGTTCATTATGTAGAACAGTATTAAAAACACAAACAAGAAATCATGCTGATTCTAATTACGAAACAACAGGAATTATAACCTCCCTTACACAGTGTTCTGTAGTACAAGGCTGGGTGATTTTAACCACCCACAAAAAGGCAACATTCACAAGGCTAACAAGCCATGCTGAGCTATGGACAGGAGCTGTAGCTGCTCCTGCAGCCACTAGATGCTGCTGTGGAGCCTAGCTTCAGGAGGCTGTGTGGCCTGCCTGCCTCCCCGCTGGTTGTGCCCCCTGGCAGAGCAGGAAAGGAGCTGAGACAGCATCAGCAGCCAGAGGAGGGAGTCAGAGGTGGAGGCGGTGTGGCAGCAGCAGAGAAGAATGGCAGGGATAAAAGGTGCTCAAGAGTACCCCTAAGCTACCCCAGCTAGTCCTCAGATCCACCCTTTGCCTCCGGCCAACCCCATGCTTCCCTCCCAGACAGTAGCCATACACCTACCCTAGCACACATCCAGCACCATACTGTAGGACCCATCCACCTACACAGCCACCCTTCACTCACCCCCCCTCCACTACCCTCTAGCACTCACCAACTCAGACACCCCAGCATCTACCTACTGAGCCTAGCAGTCTCAGACAATCTCCACCCCATCCCAGCATCCCTAGACGACCTCCAATCTGCGCATACATGCTCCAGGCTTGTTGTTGCCAAGTTTTGTGCAGCATGGGCCATGTCTTACTCTAGGTACTACTTGGGGCAGGATGTATTGACCATAAGCTGAAATTTGTGGTGGTGTGCAAATTATATGTAATTATGAAAGTTAGCTCTTTAAATATGTTCTTAATAACTTATGAGTTTCAGAGTAGCGGCCGTGGTAGTCTGTAACCACAAAAAGAAAAGAAGTACCTGTGGCACCTTAAAGACTAACAAATTTATTTGAGCATAAGCTTTCGTGAGCTACAGCTCACTTCGTCGGATGCATGCAGTGGAAAATATGGTGGGGAGATTTTATGTACACAGAGAACATGAAACAATGGGTGTTACCATACAGACTGTAACAAGAGTGATCAGGTAAGGTGAGCTATTACCAGCAGAGGGGGGGAGGGGGCTTTTGCAGTGATAATCAAGGTGGGCCATTTCCAGCAGTTGACCAGAACGTGTGAGGAACAGTGTGTGTGGGGGGGAAATAAACATGGGGAAATATAGTTTGGGTTTACATGGTGCAAGAAAGATGAGCATCTTGACCAGTATCTTTGATAATGAGGCCCTAATGAATCTCAGTTTTCTAAGTTTTATTTACATAGTATTTGTGATAGGCCATAAGACTGGTAACTGGGGACAATAAAACTCTGAACTACATGAAAGAAGCAATACCTTGACAATAGATTCAAGGTGACAATGGACAATCTTTGGTCAAATGGGTATATAATAAATATGAGTCATCTAGCGCACACAAATAGTGTGAAGTGTCATGGGAGTACAACAAATTTATCTTGTTGTCCGAAGTCCACTGAGGCATCAATAATATTCCATAATAATTAACCCAATTATAAAATCCATAATTTAATTGTCAGGAGGTGCTATGATCCAATAAAAGAATGGACTTTAGTGATTACCTAACCCTATTGTTTCATTTCTTCTTTCCCATGCTACAAGTGACATTTTCTAAAGCTTTCTTTCTGTTTTGGCCATGCCACATTTGACTAAGGGATTCTCCCAAATAAGGTATTCACTAGCATTGTACTCAGAGGCATATACCTACAAGTATTTGATCATTCCATGATCTCTATCAGTCCTCTGCTAGAACACTGCATTCTTTTAAGACAAAGCTTTAGATTCTTCTTTTACAAGCTATTAACAAAAGTAAACAGAGCCTGAGGGTGAAGAGCCCAACATCATTTAGTTTAATCCAAACACACAGTTGGATTTGATGCAATGATTACTTTGCTTTTTTCTTTTTTTTCTTTCTACAAACATCTTTAGGTTGATTAAAGTTTTCTTCACATTTATTCTTTCAAAGAGCTTTATTTTTTATTTTTTATTTTTTTTTAGTTTTGTTTGTTTTTTTGTTTACAGGATATCTTTTAAAATGTAGAGCAGTTGTTATTTCACCTTTAGTGGGACACAAGAAAAGACCAGGGAGCTTTCTGGTGCTGTGCATTATGAATGTATTGCTGATATTGTCTGGCTAGAACCAAGGGATAAACAAATCTGAAGAGTTACCTATAAATTACGGTTTTTTCTGCAGGAAGGCTTAAGACCTGCTATGGCAGCAACATAGCTGGAACAAGTATTCCCCTAGAGCAGTGGTTTTCAACTTGTGGTTCACGGACCCCTGGGAGCCTGCAGACTATGTCTAAGGGGTCCGTGAAAGAACAGTGGTTTTCAAGTGTGGTCCACAGATTATGTCTAAGATTTCCAAAGTGGTCCACACACCTCCATTCAAAAATGTTTGGGATCCACAAATGAAAAACGGTTGAAAATCACTCCCCCTACTTCCCCTGCTCTATTCTTGTATTGGGACTGATGGGAGGAGGAGCCAAAGAGAAGGTTTCACTTGTGTCACACCCAAAGGTAGGTCAGTTACACTGATGCATGCCGTTAGAGAGTAAAGCTCCAAGGTACTGTAGGCTAGAATCTCATCTGGTGTGAATCCATGTAGCTCCATTTAAGTTCAATTGAGCTCTTCTGATTTACATCTCTAGAGGATCTGTCCTATAGGGCTTCCCACAGGATGGGAATAACTGTATCTATCATTTGTAAGGGTTTTTCAGGGTTCAGGTTTGTCGTATTAATTTTTAAATGGGCCCATTTCAACACAGATAAAAAATCCATTTTTGGTCCATGACTTTAATGACAATTTAGTCTGAAAAACAACAAAGGTACAGAGCCTGTGCACACTTATGCGTGAGTAATTTTACACAAGAGTAGTCTCATGTAATGCATGAGTGTACATGTTTGCAGGCTCAGGGTCTATAGTAAAGAGGTTGGGATTTTCCCTTCAGGATTAATGAGCTGTTTTTATTTATTGGTATTGCAGTAGAATCTAGGAGCCCCATTCATGGACCCCATTGTGCTAGAACCTGTACAAACTCAGAACAAAAAGATGGTCCCTGACCCAAACAGCTTACAGTCTAAGTAGCATTGTTTGTGTGTTTTGAACTGCAAGTTGTTCTTTGGAAAAACCTGAAGGAAACTAGGTTCAAGTCCCCTACAAGATAGTTTCAATATTCTCTAGTAAGGTTCCTTGTGCTTCTTGTCCATAGTAATGTATATTTCTTTGTTTCTGTAGTTTGATTAGCCCATTTAAAGAGTAGCACTTTCATCATGCAGATATTGGGTAGGATTTTGAAAACCGCTTAAGTGATTTAAGAGCACAAGTCCCATTTAAAGGTGCTTTTGAAAATCCCATCCATTATTATTGTAAGATCAACCACATATATATTTATATAAAAATTCTAATTGGATAAAGAAATTGAGTTACAGGGTGAATTTTGAACCTGGAAGTCTCTTCACCACTAAGCCCTGGTCTACATACGGGGTTAGGTCGAATTTAGCCACGTTAGGTCGATTTTAAAATGAATGTGTCTACACAACCAACCCCGTTCCGTTGACCTAAAGGGCTCTTAAAATTGACTTCTGTACTCCTCCCCAGCGAGGGGAGTAGTGCTAAAATCGACCTTGCTGGGTCAAATTTGGGGTAGTGCAGATGCAATTTGACGGAATTGGCCTCC
The DNA here is from genome assembly GCF_965140285.1 of Lepidochelys kempii. Classification (NCBI taxonomy): domain Eukaryota; kingdom Metazoa; phylum Chordata; order Testudines; family Cheloniidae; genus Lepidochelys; species Lepidochelys kempii. The sequence continues at coordinate 28,016,072 of NC_136388.1, read as the reverse complement.
GGTAGCTATCCCAGAGTGTTCCAATGTGACGGCTCTGGACAGCACTTTGCACTCCAATGCATTAGCCAGGTACACAGGAAAAGCCCTGGGAACTTCTGAATTTCATTTCCTGTTTGGTCAGAGTGGCGAGCTCAGCAGCACAGGTGACCATACAGTCCCCCCAGAATCGTAAACAAGCTCCAGCATGGACCAAAAGGGAGACACTGGATCGGATTGCTGTATGGGGAGAAGAATCTGTGCAGGCTGAACTCCAATCAAAAAGAAGAAATGCTAATATAGATGCCAAAATCGCACAGGGCATGGTGGACAGAGGCTACAACAGGGGCACACAGCAGTGCCGCGTGAAAGTCAAAGAGCTCAGGCAAGCCTACCAAAAGACAAAGGAGGCAAATGGTCGCTCCAGATCAGAGCCCCATGCATGCCACTTCTATGATCAGCTGCATGACATTCTAGGGGGGGACCCTACCACTACTCCACCACTGCCCGTGGACACCTGCAAGGGGGGAGTCTCACACAACAGGGAGGAGGATTTTGTGGATGCGGAGGAGGAGGAGAATGTGCAGCAGGCAAGCAGTGAATCCATTCTCCCCAGCAGCCAGGACCTTTTCATCACCCTGGAGCCAATACCCTCCCAAGGCGGGATCCCCAACCCTGAAGCCGGAGAAGTCAGCTCTGGTGAGTGCACATTTGTAACTACAGTACAGGGATTAAAAGCAGTAGTGTTTAATGTTTGATTTGCCCTGAAGAATTGGGATGCATTCACAGCCAGTACAGCTACTGGAAAAGTCTGTTAATGTGTCTGGCGATGGAGCAGGAATCCTCCAGGGACATCTCCATGAAGCTCTCCTGGAGGTACTCTGAAAGCCTTTGCAGAAGGTTTCTGGGGAGGGCTGCCTTATTTCACCCTCCACGGTAGGACACTTTACCATGCCAAGCCAGTAGCAAGTAGTCTGGAATCATTGCAGCACAAAGCATGGCAGCAAACAGTCCTGGGTTTTGGTTGCATTCAAGCAACATTCGGTCTATATCTTTCTATGTTAGCCTCAGGAGAGTGATATCATTCATGGTCACCTGGCTGAAATAGGGGAATTTTTGTAAGGGAACAGTAAAAGGACCCCGTTCATGCTGGGTTGTTTGTGCTTGACTAAAAGGGATCATCCCGGAGAATAGCCATGTGGTGGGGTGGCGGGAGGTGTGTGCTGCACTTCCACCCGAAAACCGTAGCCCCTCCTTTTAAATGTGAAACCCAACTGGCATTGCTTGCTATGGGAAAGGATGACACTGCAGTTTGAAACCATTCCCATTGTAATGATGCTGGTTCTGGCGGGACCCAACTGAGATTGCCAATTCAGGACACATTGCTTAAAGCAGGGCATGTCCCTGCATACCTTGCTGAGTAGCAGGGCGTGTCTGCCTTCTCTCAATGGGTCAATTGTATAGCTGATGGTCCTTAATGGGCCATCAAGCAGGCTAGGCAGAGCTGACACCAACTTGTCTGGGGTGTCACCCAGAAGCATAGCACAAGTTTGAACTACAGTCAGTATAGAGCCAATATTCATAACTTCAACTACAAAAATGATACACACATATAGACAGCATAATCATAATCAGCAAACCATAACCTTGTCTTAGACACCACATTTGACCCCCTTTATATAAGGTTTGGTGCCACTACAGGACCTTGGTTGCAATGATGATCTATACGGTCCCAGATTATGTCAATAACGTCACACCCACATGTTATGAAGGTGTAAGAAGCCAACCCCGCGTACCAAAAGGCTTACTATGGCTGCCTGGAAACTGAATTCTGTTGCCCAGCCATTTGTGATGTGTCACCATACCGGCAGGCGCTCAATATAAAAGGCAAAATGCAACCTTGTACCTAAAGCACATGTGCTGTCTGCTGTGAATTGCTTGATTCACTGTGAAAGAGTCTCCCTTTTGTTCTCAGAAATGTATCATCTTAAATTTTACTCTCTCTTTTTATCTCCCCCCAGGTGCAAATGTTTCTATGCTCCCCCCATCATCTCCGTCCCTGAGGTTATCGCAGATTAGAAGATGAAAAAAACGCACTCATGATGACATGTTTTCCGAGCTCATGCAGTCCTCCCACACTGATAGGGCACAGCTTAATGCATGGAGGAATTCAGTGGCAGAGGCCAGGAAGGCATTAAGTGAGCGTGAAGAGCAGAGGCAGGAGGCAATGCTGAGGCTAATGCGGGAGCAAACGGACATGATGAAGTGTCTGTTGGAGCTGCAGGAAAGCCAACAAGAGCACAGACCCCCACTGCATCCACTGTATAACTGCCTGCCCTCCTCCCCAAGTTCCATATCCTCCTCACTCAGATGCCCAAGAATGTGGGGGGAGGCTCCGGGTACCCAGCTACTCCACTCCAGAGGATGGCCCAAGCAACAGAAGGCTGTCATTCAAACAGTTTTGATTTGTAATGTGGCTACCATAAGCAATGTGGCCTTGTCCTTCCCTCCTCCCGCACCCCACCCCACCTGGGCACCTTGTCAGTTATCTCACTTTTTTTAATTAATAAAGATAGAATGCATGGTTTCAAAACAATAGTTACTTTATTTCCTTTGCCAACTGTGATTGAAGGGAGGAGTATGGTTGGCTTACAGGGAATTAAAATCAACAAAAGGGGTGGGTTTGCAGCAAGGAGAAATACACACAACTGTCACACCGTAGCCTGGCCAGTCATGAAACTGGTTTTCAAAGCCTCTCTGATGTGCAGCGTGCCTAGCTGTGCTCTTCTAATCGCCCTGGTGTCCGGCTGCTCAAAATCGGCCACCCAGGTGATTTGCCTCAACCTCCCCCTTACTCTCACTGATATTATGGAGCACACAGCAAGCAGCAATAACAATGGGAATGTTGGTTGTGCTGAGGTCTAAGCTAGTCAGCAAACAGCGCCAGCGAGCTTTTAAATGTCCAAAGGCACATTCTACCATCATTCTGCACTTGCTCAGCCGATAGTTGAACTGCTCCTTACTACTGTCCAGGCTGCCTGCGTACGGCTTCATGAGCCATGGGTAGGCTGGGTCCCCAAGGATAACTATTGGCATTTCAACATCCCCAACAGTAATTTTCTGGTCTGGGAAGTAAGTCCCTTCTTGGATCTGCTCGAACAGCCCGGAATTCCTAACAATGCAAGTGTCATGCACCTTTCCCACGCTGATGTTGGTGAAATGTCCCTTGTGATCCTCCAGTGCTTGCAGCACCATTGAGAAGTACTACTTGCAGTTTATGTACTGGTTGGCAAGGTGATCCAGTGCCAAGATAGGGATATGCGTTCTGTCTATCGCTCCACCACAGTTAGGGAACCCCATTGCAGCAAGGCCATCCAGTATGACCTGCACATTTCCCAGAGTCACTACCCTTGATAACAGAACACCAGTGATTGCATTGGCTACTTAGATCACAGCAGTCCCCACAGTAGACTTGCCCACTCCAAATTGATTCCCGACTGACCAGTAGCAGTCAAGTATTGCAAGTTTCCACAGGGCTATTGCCACTCACTTCTCAACTGTCAGAGCAGCTCTCATCTTGGTATTCCTGCGCTTCAGGGCGGGGGAAAGCAACTCACAAAGTTCAAGGAAAATGGCCTTATGCATGAGAAAGCCACTGTGAATCATCGCAGCCACTGTGAATCATCCCAAACCTGCAACTCTATGCGGTCCCACTAGTCTGTGCTTGTTTGCCGGGACCAGAATCGGTGTTCCACTGTATCAACCAGCCCCACTGCCACCATGATGTCCCAATTGCCACAGCCCGTGCTTTCAAGAACGTCTGTGTCCATGTCTTCATCACAATCATCCTCGTGCTGGCATCTCTTAGCCCGGTTCTGCACATACTCCAGGATAATGCGTGAGGTGTTTACAATGCTCACAACAGCAGCGGTGAGCTGAGTGGGCTCCATGCTTGTTGTGGTATGGCGTCTGCATGGGTAACCCTGGAAAAAAGGTGTGAAACGATTGTCTGCCGTTGCTTTCATGGAGGGAGGGAGGAAGGGGCGACTGATGACATGTACCCAAAACCACCTGCAACGTTTTTGCCCTATCAGGCATTGGGAATTTAACCCAGAATTCCAATGGGCAGCGGAGACTGTGGGAACTGTGGGAAAGCTACCCACAATGCACCGCTCCGTAAGTCAATGCTAGCCATGGTATTGAGGACACACTCCGCCGACTTAATGTGCTTAGTGGGGACATACACAATCGACTGTATAAAATTAATTTCTAAAAATTGACTTCTATAAAATCGACCTAATTTTGTAGTGTAGACTTACCCTAAACAAATGCACTGCCAAGAAGTCACAGACAATCACCACACAAACAGGTGACAATGTATGAGGACATCTCTATGCTGGCATCTATCTCAAGATGCACTTGTCCACCTGTTCACACACACAGACATCTGACTTAGCAGTTTAGAGCTATTTAGCCACGGGCATGTGCATAATAAAAGACTATGACTAAGGGAAATTTACCAACAAGACTATCAGAGGGGGTAAGGAGAAAATAAAGCAGTGAGCATTCTGATCTGGCAATCTAGTGGTCCTTTATTGTGCGCAGTCACTCACACAGGTGATCTGAGCTTATTCCCTCTCATCCAAGGCCAGCAAGGTCTGGCTTCATTGTGTAAGCATAGCACGTTGTCCCTGAAGACAAAGGAGCATTTGCACTGTTTGCAAGTGCCCTAAGGTTGGTGGAATCAGGCTCCAGGGGAGTGAAAGGGAAATTCAGCCCAAAAAAATAACTTTTGGGAAGGGAGAGAATGAAAGGGGAAATCTCCCAAGAATGTGGGCAATATATAAATGGAACAGGACTCCTCTCAAATTGGTCTCTCTCTTTGCCCATTTCAAAGGGTTTTAGTTAAGATATACAGAGTGGAAAAGTAACTGGAAAGATTACCCACAAATATATAACCGACCAACAAGCCTCCTAGGCATAATTACCTGATGTTTACTGAGCTGGTTGAGCCTATTTACATTCTAAATGATTTTCCAAGTTCACCCACATGTGAAAAGGGTACTGATTTAGAGGGCAAATGAGAGGAGAAACTTCAGTAGGGAGAGAGAAATAGTGTAGAGACTTCTTTGAATTATGTTTGTTTCAAGGACAAACCAAGGACAAACATATGCACTCATGCTGAAGTAGACCTAAGATGGATGGAAAATTCATTTTTCTGAGTGAATCCAAAGTTTATTTCATTTTTTAAAAAGATCTTCAAACTGAACCTAATTGTTCAGACATCTAGAGTCAAATTACATTATTTGGATTAGATTCTGAACATTGGGCACGGCTACAATTGCAGATGTAGAGCGCTTTGAGTTAAACCAGCCTTTGTAGAGTGCAGTAGGGAAAGCGCTGCAACCTGTCCACACTGACAGCTACAAGTGCACTGGCGTGGCCACATTAGCAGCTCTTGCAATGGCCACATGAGCAGTGCATTGTGGTAGCTATCCCAGCATGCAAGTGGCTACAACGTGCTTTTCAAATGGGGGGGTGGAGTGTGACAGGGAGTGTGTTGTGTGTATTTGGGGGGAGAGAGCATGGGTTTTTGGGGGGGCTGAGAGCATGTCAGCATGCTGTCTTGTAAGTTCAGACAGCAGTAGACCCCCTCTCCCCCACCTCTCTCTCTCACACATGGCATTCAACAGTCATGGTTGCTTTGTCTCGGAGCAGATAAGCATGCCAGCTGTCAGAAACGGAGCTTTCAAAGGGTATATCTGCATTCCTACAGTGAGTGCAAAACAATTAGAAGAGTGGCCACTTGACTTAAGGGGATTATGGGATGTTTCTGGAGGCTGATCAGAGCGCAGTAATGTAACACCTCATACACGCTGACGCCTGGACATCTCAGCCAAGGCGCAACAAGAGTTAATCTTCTCGCCGAGGTGGAGTACCAGGAGTCCTTTAGCCGTGGAGTCAGAGCGCTCTACGTGCCTTGCCAGTGTGGACAGGTAGTGAGCTAGGGTGCCCGGGGCTGCTTTAATGTGCTCTAACTCGCAACTGTAGCCAAGCCCTCAGTTACACACTGGTGTAAAGCTGGAATAACTGTCCACTGACTTCAACTGGGTTTGATTTCAGAGAGTTATTCTAGATTTATACCAGAGTGACTGAGATTGTACTATGGCCATTGATAACAGGATGTAGGCTCGCTCAGCCAGTTTATGCCCTGAACCAGCCAACACGTTTGGTGAATCCCTCAAAAAATTCGAATAGATTGGTGACACATGATTTCCCTTTACAAAAGCCGTGTTGACTCTTTCCCAAGATATTGTGTTCATCTATGTGTTTGATAATTCTGCTTTTTATTATACTTTCCATCAATTTGCCTGGTATTGAAGTTAGGCTTACTGGCCTGTATTTGCCAAGATCGCCTCTGGAGCAGAAGGTGTCACCTGGTCCCAACCCCCTCCTGGGCTCAGGTTACATGCTCACATATCATCCCTCAAGTGAAGTCACACCCTGATATCCCACCACCATCCAGCACCAATGCAGACAGTACCAGTAAAACTCCCACACAACATTCCCAGGCCAAAACTCCCCACTCCCTACTCTGTCACAAGGTTATATACCATCATTAGTAGTTCTGCAATTTCATATTTCAGTTCCTTCAGAACTCTTGGGTGAATACCATCCAAGTCCTGGTGACGTATTACTATGTAATTTATACATTTATGCCAAAACCTCCTCTACTGACAAAGAATGGCTTGGGTGTGGGGATCTCCCACATATCCTCTGCAGTGAAGATCGATGCAAAGAATTCATTTAGTTTCTATGCATTTTTGTGTAGTTCTCCTTTTTGAAATGCTACTGTGTCGGGCTTTTTGGCAATTTTTCTTCCTAAAAGGAAGTTAAATTTAATTACATTATGGTTGCTATTACTGAGTGGTTCAGCTATATTCACCTCTTGGACCAGATCCTGTGCTCCACTAAGAACTAAATTTCCTCTGCTCTTCTGGGTTCCAAGACAAGCTGCTCCAAGAAGTTGTCATGTCTGGTGTCTAGTAATTTTATCTCTGCATCCCTTCCTGAGATTACGTTTTCTGCCATTGTAGCCTCTGTAATCTCCCTGAGCATTTCACAGTCACTGTCCCTATCCTGGTGAGGTGGTCAGAAGTATATTCATACTGCTATACTCCTATTGTTCAAGCATGGAATTTCTAACCATGAGTGGGCCACTTCACACCACTCTGAGCCTCCTATGCTTTCAGGATTATCTTGTACTGAGGATCTGCACAAAGCAAAGCACTTGCTAATGATTAATTTAATAACTATTACAGTACAGAGGCAGTTCAGGTTGAGAAAATTTTTCTGTTTAAAGGACGATTCTTCAAAATTGTTTGCAGTGTTGTCATAGTCATGTTGGTCCCACGATATGAGAGAAACAAGTAGGTGAGATAATATTTTTTATTGGACAAACAAGCTTTCAAGCTTCACAGAGCTCTTGTTCAGGTCTACAAAATGCTACCAGAGTGTCTAAGCGAAATACAAGTTGGGACAGATTGTTAAGCACCTTTCACAGAGTGATTGCTCCATATCTGACCTCTCAGTCCTCACCCTCAAAGAAAACCAGCGCACCACGTTGAAAAGTTTCAGAGTAGCAGCCTTGTTAGTCTGTATTCGCAAAAAGAAAAAGAGTACTTGTGGCACCTTAGAGACTAACAAATTTATTTGAGCATAAGCTTTCGTGAGCTACAGCTCACTTCATCGGATGCATTCAGTGGAAAATACAGTGGGGAGATTTATATACACAGAGAACATGAAACAATGGGTGTTATCATACACACTGAAGGAGAGTGATCACTTAAGATGAGCTAATACCAGCAGGAGAGTGGGAGGGTGGGGGGCGTGAGCCTGAGAACTTAAATTCATAACTCTTTTAGGCACTACAAATCATGGACTTAATTAAGACACTGGTTTTATGGTTCATTACAACAATTTGTCACCCTACTAATTACTAACGCATAATTGCCCACTTCATTTTAAGTGGTCTCTTACAGCATATGTGAACCTTATGCTTAACAGTCTGTCCCAATTTGTATTTAGCTTAGACATTCTGGTTACCTGCCCCAGACCTGAGGAAGAGCTCTGTGAAGCTCGAAAACTTATCCCTCCCACCAACAGAAGTTGGTCCAATAAAATATATTACCTCACCTACCTTGATTCTTAGGTTCCCAAGATACAGTCCCCTGAAAAAACAGCTTCTATTAAAGTTCACAGATTCTACCAATTTTTTTGTGCCCACCTGCCTTCTTAGATGCTAATGGCTTAATGGGCTAGGAAGGGGAGGGTGAGCTGGAAATGGTGGCAGGGGTGCTATTGTCATAGGGAATAGTGGTGGAAGCAGGCATGAGGAAGACACCAGTCTTCTCTCACATACGTAAAGTTACTGTTATCACCATATAATAAAACTGCCACATTACTGTGACATAGATCATGTCTAAGATTTCTCTCAACAACTCTTTTAGCAACTACACACTCCAGACATTTCAAAGCACAGCCAGTACCTCCATTCTACATCACAAAGTATATTGGGTGCAGGGGCACTTAGGAATCACCTATCAACCTTGTGGCCTAGTGGAGAGAAAAAACGGTTACTTACCTTCTCGTAACTGTTGTTCTTTGAGATGTGTTGTTAACGTCCATTCCACATTAGGTGTGCGTGCGCCGCGTGCACGAGCGTCGGAAACTTCTTCCCTCAGCGGCTCCTGTTGGGCCGGCGGGGGCCCCCTGAGTGGCGCCCCTGCACCGTGCATATATACCCCCGCCGCCCGACCCCCTCCGGTTCCTTCTTGCCGGCAAGTCCGACAGAGGGGTAGGAGGGTGGGTGGTGGAATGAACATGAACAACACATCTCAAAGAACAACCGTTATGAGACGGTAAGTAACCTTTTTTTCTTCTTTGAGTGCTTGTTCATGTCCATTTCACATTGGGTGAATCACAAGCTTACCTCTGGAGGAAGGTAGGAGTCATGGAACAACTGATTGGAGGACCGCTCTGCCAACTGCCGCGTCCTCTCTGGCCTGCTGGTTGACCGCGTAGTGGGTCATGAAGGTGTATGCACTGATGACCAGGTGGCTGCTCTGCACATCTCCTGGATCAGGACCTGTCCCAGGAAAGCTGTGGAAGTCACTTGCGCCCTGTTCGAGTGGGCCGTGACCGCCGGGGCCGGAACACCTGTGAGCTCACAGCACGCCCGGATGCAGCTTGTAATCCAAGATGAGATATGCTGCGCCGACACCAGGAGGCCTTTCATCCTCTCGGCTACGGCCACAAACAGCTGCGTGGATTTATGAAAGGGCTTGGTTCACTCCAAATAGAACGCCAGCACTTGATGGACATCCAGGGTGTGTAGGCTGCGGTGACTCGGGTCCTTATGGGGTTTTGGAAAAAACACTGGCAGACAAATGTCCTGGCCCAAATGGAATTGCGAGACCACCTTAGGGAGGAACTTGGGGTGCAGTTGGAGCTGCACCTTATCCTTGTGAAACACTGTATATGGTGGCTCAGAGGTGAGAGCCCTCAGCTCAGACACCCTTCTGGCTGAGGTAATGCCACCTTCCAGGAAAGGTGGAGGAGGGAGCAGGTAGTGAGGGGCTCTAAAGGGGGTCCCATGAGCTTAGAGAGGACCAAGTTAAGATTCCAAGAAGGGACTGGGGGCGTAAGTACGGAAACATCCTCTCCAATCCTTTAAGGAACCATCCCACCACTGGGTGGGAAAACATCGAGCCCCCCGAAAGCCCCGGATGGAAGGCGGAGATGACCACCAGGTGTACTAGGAGTGAGGATGGGGCCAGCCCCTGCTGCTTGAGGTGCAGAAGGTACTCTAGGATGGCTTGCACCAGGGCCTGGCATGGCTGCACCTGTCGGGGCTCACACCAACATGAGAACCTTTTCCACTTGGCCACATAGGTAGCCCTGGTAGAGGGCTTCCTACTGCCAAGCAGAATCTGCTGCACAGGAAGGGAGCACTGGCTCTCCAAGGTGTTTAGCCACCGAGCTTCCACGGCATCAGGTATAGTGATTGCAGGTCGGGGTGGAGAAGCCGCCTGCCGTCCTGCATGATGAGGTCCTGGTGTAGGGGCAGGACTACCGGGGCCTCCACCGACAGCTCTCGGAGTGTTGTGTACCAGTGCTGGCGGGGCCATGCCGGGGTGATGAGGACCACCGTGGCCCTGTCCCTGCGTACCTTGAGCAGGACCTTGTGTACCAAGGGCAGCAGGGGAAAGGCATACATCAAGCCCCCTCCCCATGGGATCACAAACGCGCTTGTGACTGAGGCCGGGCTGTGGCCCTGGAACGAGCAGGACCATGGGCACTGGGCGTTGGCCCTGGTGACAAACAGGTCTACCCGGGGAAACCCCCACCTGTGGAAGAGCGAAAGCACAATGTCCGCTCTGAGCATCCACTCGTGCATGCAATATGACCTGCTGAGGTAGTCCGCCAGCTCGTTTCGCACCCCCAGGAGATACGACGCCTCAAGGTGAATGGCGTGGGCTATACAAAAGTCCCAGAGGAGGAAAGCCTCACGACAGAGCGGCAAGGAACGGGCCCCGCCCTGCTTGTTTATATAAAACATGGCAGTAGTGTTGTTTGTCAGAACTGTCACACTGTGACCATTCAGAGTGGCGTGAAAGGTCTGGCAGGCTAGACGAACCACCCTGAGCTCCTTCACAATGATATGGAGAGACTGCTCTGCTCTGGACCACAAGCCCTGAGTCCTGAGGTCCCCCAGGTAAGCCCCCCATCTGCGGTCTGATGCGTCCGTCACCAGCGTCAGGTCCAGTTGTGGGGCGGCAAAGGGGATGCCTTCACAAACCACAGGCTGGACTGCCACCACAGCAAGGAGTCCAGCATGTCCCTTGGGGCTGTCACTACCAAGTTCAGGGGGACCCTGCCTGGGCGGTACACCCGAGCGAGCCACACCTGAGAAAGGCTAAGGGACTGCTCTCAGACAAGAGAGAGAGGTTGTTCCAACGCCGCCACGGACAGTCAGAAGGAACCGGAGGGGGTCGGGCGGCAGGGGTATATACGCCCAGCGCAGTGGCGCCACTCAGGAAAAAGTTTCCGACTCTCGTGCACGCGGCGCGCGCACACCTAATGTGGAATGGACGTGAACAAGCACTTGAAGAAGAACAGTGGACTCGGACTCAGAAAATCTGTATGACTTTGACCTGCTGGGTGACTTTGGTCATATCACTTTATCTCCCTGTCCCTCAGTTTCCCCATCTGTACATGGGGATCAGTGATGTTTCCCTCCTTGAGATCTACTGATGAAAAGTGCTATGTAAGAACTAGGTATCATCATTACCTGCCCACAGAAGTGTCTGAACTGCACACCTACAGGATAATTACAGCTGCCTAAAGGACCACTAACGCCTATCAACATTTCTCTTTCTGTTAAAAAAAAACAAAACAAGGAAGTTAAATAACAAAAAGCTTTGTTAACCCAGAGTTAAGGTTGACTGGTGGTAGCTTGTGCCATTCCAGAACATGGAGTTCAGCAAAACTCAGATTTCTGGAAACAAGGAAATACAGAGTTGAGATGCATGCCCACACAACCTTAACTCTGCCCTCCTCTTTGACCAGTGTCCTCATATGCCCATAAAACATACACATACTCTGCCTTTGCCCTGTGCTGAATGGGAATAACCTCCACCTGCCCTACACTCATACACTTAGCCTACTCTACAAAAAGAACATCACATCTGCTAAATATTACAACTTCTTCAACCCATTTTACAACCCCCTCACCCTTATGTAATTGATGCCATCTAACACTATACTTTCACTTATCCTTCATTAAACTCTCAGACCACATTCACTTCCCAACTAATTGCTGATAACCCCTATGGCAAGAAGACCCCCCACTATTGACTTAGTCTATACAACACAGCGCTGAAATGAAGCACACTGGATCTCTTAAAGTACACATGCACCTCTTTCCTTTTATCACACACACAGGTGTCAGGAAGAAAGGCTCACATGCACCCGGGCCGGGGGGGGGGGTGGAGAGGAATGCCCCTGCAGATCACCTCAAACCACAGTCACAGCTCTTCTAAGCTGTTTTAACTAATTCCTCCACCATTCAGTACAGTTACCTCTAATACTGTAAATGCAGCTGGAGTGCATACAGATAATTCCCAGTGGCTATTGTCAGCTCTAGCAGGGCAGAGTTAAGATAACATGGGCACATACCTTAATTCTGAATTTCCTGGTTTTCACAGGTTTGAGTATTGCTGAACTTGACATTCTGGAGAGGCCTAAGATATTACCACCTTAACTGTGGGTTCATAAAGTTTTTCACCATTTAATAGGTTATGTTTTCCATTATACAGGAGATATTCACCACCTTACAAGATAGTGAACCGTTGTGCTTGGAGAGTTTAGTCCACATAAAAAGCTAGTGCAGTGGAGATCAGATAGCTCTGATAACTGAATTCATAACCTTCTACCTCAAAATAATTTCATTTGTTCAAACTGAGTCCTGGATGGGATTCATGGAAGGTCACTACTGCCTGATGGCACTTTGATGGCCTATGTGAAGTATGCTGGTCTGGCTTTAACTTTTACTACGAAGATGTCATATCACAAAAGCCAGCATCATGGTGATCAAAAGCCACCATCAGCATGATGCCAGTTAACAGCAAAGAAGCCAAGAAATTAATTGGCATGGAAAATGAATTACCCTTTCAACAGTAGAGGTGGAACACTTTGGGGGAAGCTTGTCCTGCTACTGCCCACCTGGACTCCAGAACAGTCAATTGGGCCTATTTTACCAATACTAAAATATATTCAAAAGCAGTGGAAGTCTTATGTTTTTGACAGGCAAAGTTACAGATAGGAGGGACCGTGTTAATGGCAAAGCATGTCATCATAGTACACCTGTCTTTAAACAATGAAACTACTGCATCTTCCTTTGTTAATATGTTACAAAGAATTTCCACCTAATTCTGGAAATGGGTCAAGTTGCAAAGTTCAGATTTGGGTCTGGACCTGTGGATTCAAGTTTCCCCAAGTCATAGGACCTTTGGATTTGTTGTTCCAGGTCAGGCTTACAGTCAATATATAATTTTCTTTCAGAAAAAAAAGGTAAAAGATAATCACTACTCATATATATTATGAAGATTGTGGCTCTCTACAAACTACAGTAACTCCTCACTTAACGTTGTAGTTATGTTCCTGAAAAATGCGACTTTAAGTGAAATGATGTTATGCGAATCCAATTTCCCCATAAGAATGTAAATGTGGGGGTTAGGTTCCAGGGGAAATTTTTTTACCAGACAAAAGACTATATTCTATATATATATATATATATATATATATATATATATATATATACACACACACAGTATAAGTTTTAAACAAACAATTTAATACTGTATACAGCAGTGATGATTGTGAAGCTTGGTTGAGGTGGTGAAATTAGAGGGTGGAAGAGCGTGGGATCCCAGGGAATGCCTTACTGCTAAATAATGAACTAGCACTTGGCTGAGCCCTCAAGGGTTAACACATTGTTGTTAATGTAGCCTCACAGTCTACAAGGCAGCATGAATGAAGGGAGGGGAGACAGCATGGCAGACAGAGACAGAGATACACACTCTGTGTGAGAGAGAGAGAGATGCGCTTTGCCCCTTTAAATAGGCTGAGCTCACTCTAAGTACACTGCCTTTTTAAGTAGATCAGCCCCACCAGCATGGAGATAGGGTAAGTGGGGTGCAGGAGCAGGGGGGAGGAGGATACCCTGACATTAGTCCCCCTCTCTTTTCTCCCCCCCCCCACTTCTGCCTGCACAGCAAGCAGGCGGCTCCCAGGAGCAGCTCCAAGGCAGAGGGCAGGAGCAGCACATGGCAATGGGGGGAGGGACAGCTGAACTGCCCGCAATTGATAGCCTGCTGGGTGGCTGCCTGCTGGGTGGCTGCCGCGCAGGGAACTTAGGGGAGCGGGGAGCTGATGGGGGGGACTGCTGGTCCACTCTGGTTCCAAGCCCCCACCAGGTAGCTCCAAGGGACTGCTCTTCCTGCAAGCAGTGGACAAAGCAGGCGGCTGCCAAACAACATTATAAGGGAGTATTGAGCAACTTTAAATGAGCATGTTCTCTAATTGATCAGTGAGGTAACAACGAAACAACCAAACAACCGTAACCAGGATGACTTTAAGTGAGGAGTTACTGTATATTCTCCCAGCACCATTTACATTAAGCTCACACTGACTTCAGCTAGAGTTCTATGCATCAATCAGTGGCAGGATTTAACTCAATGTAGGAATGCAAAAAGTGAATCACAATGTATAAAAGCGTAAAGAAATAAAATCCAGAATGCCAATTTCTAATGAGTTGTTTCCTTTGTTTACCCAAGCTCTGTGCTTCAGACATTCAGATCAGAAGTAAACAATAAAGGCCCCACTTCAGCAAAGCACTTATGCATCTGATTAACTTTAAACTTTAACTTCAAGCTTATAGTTAAGCAGGTTCTTTAGTGTTTTGTTGAATTGGGGCTTGAGTGAGCAGTTTGCAAACATATCTTTTACATCTGCAGGAGTTCACATTGGTGCTTTTTTGTACAAAATTCACCAAGCTCTGCCAATCTTACAGCAGTTAGTTACGTGGCACAGACAGATGCTTCAACTTTCTGGATAAAATGCTTTCATGCAGGCTATCTTCTTTTAATGCATGCTGTCTTTTTAACAGGTGATCCTGAAAAGTAGCTGACATAAGGACATAAAAAAGTCTAACTCTACAGTAATGTGCTCTTTGCATTTCTGACTAAAAAGAGCATGTGCTGAGTAGTTAAATTATGAAAGGGAAATTGAAATTGTTGAAAGGTTTATACCAGAGTTTTTAACTATTTGTAGTCCTGCTTGAAAAAGGAACACAGTCAATACATGTTTTAACTTTGAATTTGTACTTCTTCAATCTGGAATAAAGAATGGCAGATATGCTATGACAGCAAATTCCATGTATGTCTTATTCCATCTGCTAACAGCATATGTTGGCAGCTATGTTACCAGAAACGATGAGGAACAAAGAGAGTGTCATTCTGCAGAAAATGACACAGCTCTGAGAATGAGAGTCTCTTGTCACAGAAAATATGATAACTCAGCTATCACTGTATAGTCTATGGGTCAAATTCTGCATAAATCCAGGGTAATATCCTTCACATCAGTGAGTATGAGAACAGAATTTGGCTCCGGTCTTAGCTTACAAGTTCCATGGCTGTCACTGCTGAACATAAAGTAGCACAAGCATAGCTGAGTTAATGCCAGTTTCTTTAGTAAGATGATCTTGTCAGAATTCCAAAAATGAAATTCATTCAAGAAAAAAGGACACAAACAGAATAGCTTCTCCATTTGAAAATCACTTCAGATCATACATGCAATGTGCAATAAAATAAGTATGGAACATTGTAGGGGAAACTGATAAGAGTTCACTTCATTATTTGTTCTTAAAAACCTTTACTACAGTAACTGCCCTGTGGCCTTTACAAGCACACTCATGGTCTAGGAATTCACAATTATCACTAAAGCAGAAGCCCCTACTATTAGAAATAAAGGAGAATCTCCATTAGCAATACTCGGCCTATGGCATACAGTTGAGCAGTTCTGATTTCGTGCAGCAGAGCATAATCGAGGAGTGGCCAAACTTACTGAGCCACATATGACAATTTTCAGAAGTTCGAGAGCCGGGGCACAGATGCCAGGGCTCAGGACTTCAGCCCTGTGGGAGGCACCTGCCGGGGCTCAGGGCTTCAGCACCACTCCTGCTGAAGCCCTGAGCCCCGGCAGGCGTGCCCCATGGGGCTGAAGCCCTGAGACCTCCCTCCCCACTGGGCAGAAGCCCCTACCCCACCACCCCGCTGCAAGGCAGAGGTCCCAAGCTCCCCACCGCCCAGTCTAGTCGGTGGAGAATGCGGTGGGTGGGGGGGTTCTGCTAGCCGCACTTTAACTGTAAAAGAACTGCATACGGCTCGCGAGCCATGGTTTGGCCACCCCTGGCATCATCGCACACTTACACTCTAACTCAGTGGTTCTCAACCTATTTACCATTGTGGGCCTCATATGCAGATCTCTATGTGTTATGTGGGCTACATCCACACAACATATATACTACCTGTGTAGCCCTGAGGATGTCACATGGGCCGCAGCTCTGTGCTGATTGGGCAGCAGGTGGCCTACAGGCCATAGGTTGAGAACCACTGCTCTCTAATTAGTACATTTTAATGCCAAAAACTTCAAGAGAAATTCCATGAGAAACTCTGATCTGTAAATGTTTGTGTTATATGTTTAGTTACAATGATTTAATAATGGATGGAACTGGTTACCAATAAAGAAGAAAGGTGAAATGCAGTTGTGCTATTCTTCTGGAGAAATAAACAATAAGGAACAGACTATGTTGGACAGAGAACATCTAAAATCTACTAGAGAAGTTTGATTGTCTAGATTTTAAAATGGTATATCTCAGTGACTACACTAAGCCATATTCAACTCTTCTGTAAATAGAAGTAATTCCATTTAAGTCAATCAAGTCATATCTCCTTAAAACAAGGCTGGATTTGACCTATTACATTTAATAAAAATATTTTTTGTATGTCAGAGAATTATAATTTCATAGGGGCTGGTACAAGAAAACCTCACTGCCTTATTGACAGTTCTCACAGCAGACAGAACGAAGAACCTTATAATCAGGCTAACACACACAATCACACACACACACATTCTTGAAGAAGGGGAAAAACTTGAGACACAAGGAGGAATTCTGTGTGACTCACACTTTTTTGTGGCCCTTTATTTTAGCTTAGAAATGTTTCTTTAATTTCTCCTCAGGACTTGTGAACTGAGCACCAGTATCTACAATGCTGTAGACTAGCACATATCATCCTAGTTATACTATTACATAATTCATGATATTTTCAGGAGGAATGGGGAGGTAAATAAAACAGTTTTCTGAATCTTTCAGGTCTCTCACTTGGTCATAACTTCTGCAGTCATTTCATTTATTGCAACAGTTGATGAAGAAAAGGACACAAAACAATCCAGGATAATATAGTCAATGCAGGTATTGAAAATGGCATACCACATTTGCCCTGATCCTGCATTCCAGGCATGCTCAGATCTCCCATTGACTTCACTGGAAATTATGGGTGTGCAAGGAATGCAAGATCAGGCCAAATGTGTATAAACTTTCAACTCTTTCTTACATCACGCTCACTTAAGATCAGTTACATTTCAACTAAAACCTCAGCAGCACTTGCAGCCAAATTCTAATACTCTTATTTATACTGAGTAACACTTCACAAGTGGTCCCATTGATTCAGTGTAAATAAGGATATCAGAATCTGGTCTTTAAGTATGAAAGTGATAGGCACCTTATAAATAATTTAACATATACACAGCATTAAGAGTTAATGAAAAATAATTCAAATAAATGCATATGAAATTAAATCGATCCTCTTAAATTAAACTACACTAAAACAAACTATAACTTCCAGCATTCTCTCTGCTCCATGGCATTTCATAATGTACTACATTTCATCCCAAATCAATGTGTTGATAGTCTCTTCCCTGCATTCTGGCAAAATACAGAACATTCTTATTTTAGGAATAGCAGGGTGATGGTCTCTCCTATGTAGTTCATACAATCCATATTAAAAAGTGATATAATAACTGCAGTAGAAAGAAACAATCAGACCTGAAAGAGGGACAACCTAAGAAGGTTATAATTCAAAACTAAAGATTCAGAATTCAAGCAATTCCTCCTTGTTGCTCTCTCTCTCTCTCTCTCTTTCTCTATGTACTGCTGGAGAACCCATCACTAAAGCACCTAGGAACTGATTTATTTTGAAGTATGTCTGGTGTATTCTCACAGCTGTCAAAAAGCAAAAATCATAGATGAAAGGGTTGGAATAAATCTCTTATAGGACTGCCTCCTATAACACTCCTCTCTGTGTTTTATCTGATCTACTCTTAAACATCTCTAGTGATGATGCCTCAGTGGCCTCCATCAGTAATTAGTCTATTGTTTAGCCAACCTTACTCTAAGAATTTTTCCTCATATCTAACCTAATTTTTCTTAGTTTCAAGCCCTTACTCTTTGTTAAATCTGCCCTTAACTACTTCAAATGATTCCCTCCCCACTTTTGTGTAATTACCTGAAGTGTTGGCATTTTCTCCTTTAAGTTACATGAATTCCCTAACCTCTTTTCATATATTATGCCCCCTCAGTTCTCCATCATTTTAGTCACCCACTTTAATTTATCCAGGATTTTTTTAAATCCAGAAAATTCATAATACTCTGAAAAGTTATCTTACAAAACTGGAAGAGAGGAGTTAGCATTCTGGTCCTACACGTGGAGAGGGGTAAGGCACTCTGACCCTGGTGCGGTCACTTTGCATCACTGGAGTACGACCTTAAACCAGACCTAGTTTGGCTGTTGGGAATAGTCAACAGGTGTACCTGGCTTTCTGTCCTCATTCCCTCCTCTTCTGTCATAAGAGGCATGTTGGAGATGGGAAAGGGTAAGAAGGAGCATGCCTGAGGCAGGAGGCTGAAGGGATGGAACGCTTAGGCTGCTCTAAGTCATGAAGGCTGTTTCAAACCCTGGCAGCCCAAAGTTTGGAGAAATGGAAAGTTCACCTTCCCTTGCTTCCTCAGAATATGCAGGTGAGGATCTGGCCTGACTATACATCCCACTGTTACGTATCTACCTACATTGAGAAACATCCAATATGCTCATGCAGTTTGGTTAGACATCAAAGAGAATGGAAAGACATACAGGTCATTTTGTCCATCCCTAGGTCCACTTCAGGATTGTTTCCTATAGGACCTTTTCTAGTGTTGGGTCCAATCCAGCTTTAAATATCCCTGCCATCATGTCCACTGAAAGACGATTTCACATCTCCACCCTAGACCCTCTCACCAACAGGAAGTTTATCTTGAACTTGGCCAACCTAAATAGCCTAAATGGATGGGTCATTACACAAAGTAAAACTATTTCCCCATGTTTTTTCCCCCCTCCTCCACACCCCCCGCTGTTCCTCAGACGTTCTTGTCAACTGCTGGAAATGGCCCACCTTAATTATTGCCACAAAAGGTTTTTTCCCCCGCTCTCCTCCTGGTAATAGCTCACCTTACCTGATCACTCTCTTTACAGTGTGTATGGTAACACCCAATGTTTCATGTTCTCTGTGCATATAAATCTCCCCACTGTTTTTCCACAGTATGCATCCAATGAAGTGAGTTGTAGCTCACGAAAGCTTATGCTCAAATAAATTGGTTAGTCTCTAAGGTGCCACAAGTCCTCCTTTTCTTTTTGCAGATACAGACTAAGACGGTTGCAACTGTGAAACCTAAATAGCCTAGTTATCCCTCAGGACTCTAAGTGAGCCACCAGCAGAGGGGGCAAGCAAGAGCACAGCTATCAAGTGGGTGAGAAAGAGGGTGTAGCAACAGAGTAAGCATGGTTGGAAGGGACAGAGGGAGCAGCAGCCATCAAGAGTAAGAGCAGGGAGGATAGCGTGAACTTCGAGGAGAGAAAGAAAAGTAGGCAGTAGCCACCAAAGGAGAGGGGAGAGGCAGGGAGCAAAGGGGTAGGACCTCTAGGAAGAAGGGGAAAGGGAGCAGCAGGCTCCAATGGAAGGAGAAAGAGAGCACTGCAGCCAGTGGAGGGGGCAGTGCTGTCAGAGGAGGGGACATGATGAATTACACCACTTTCTCCTCCATTCACATAGTGCAGTATTTCAAGCTACTACACTCAACTTTGTGCCAACACTTTCCCATTCCTCCCCTAAGCAGTTATTCCAAATCCTTCTTCTATGCATGTTTAATGGGGCTAAGAGGATCTGCTATGTCACTGATAAAAAATGCATATGCTGATGATTCTGGTGTTTTGCCTGCCCACTTTGCCTGCCCACTCCAGCTTGTTAAATGCAGGCAGCAAGGTAAGGGATATTAAGAAGTGTCAGACTGCTGAGTGCATCTGATAGTTCCAAAACTAATCTGAAGATAAATTATATTAGGGTTTCAGCTCCTCAAAAGTAAATATCTCTTTAGAGCAATGACCATAAATGTCTTTAAGGAATTCAATACCCAGCTGCCTCATACTTCAACCCCAGTATCTCCAGGAGTTTATTGCTCAGTAACGGAATGTATGGTGTTTTGTACAAATCTACAGAGGCAATTATGAGCAGCTACTTAAATAACCCTGATTATGTTTAGAGAAGGCGGTTCCCTCAAAGTGGCTAGGATCCCAGAATAAACATATTGCCACAGATGACCAGCTGATATATGCTTATGGACCTAGGACTGTTTGTCCTCCAGCCAACCAGAATCTAAAAAAAGGCAGTTTGCTAAGTTTAAATACCCCAAAATAAAGCTGAGCATGCAGGAGACCCAAATAGCCATGAGTACTCCAGCACACTACTCAGCAGAAGCTATTAAAAGAAGCATTTAAAGGGGCTTTACTGCAAAACAGGGGACAGCTAAGTTTCCTGTGGTATCACAGATCAGCCACATAACAGTTAGTTGGTCCAAAGTGCACACCTGTGGAGACAGAGAGGGCTTAAATATAGGCATTTAAATGCCACATTGAAAAAGAAAGAAAACCCAATGTTTGGGCCCTATGAAGGGAGGAATGTCTCATAGGAGACACCCAGCAAGCTTTCTTTATCATTTTTGCACTGCTAAAATACAGGTAAGTATTCATTTACATTTGGTATAGAACTTTATCTAGATTTGTAAAGCCCTGCTTAGCTTATCAGGGTACACTGTTGACTGACACATGGGAAACCAGCTGCCTATTCCCCTTTCCCTCAGCTTCACAGGGTTGATTTTAGACCCCTCTGGTCCCCTGAAGTAATCCCCTAATAACTACACTCACTATTAGGAATATTTAAATAATTTGGGGAGAGGCTATAAGCACTTATTGGATCAAATTCTCCTCTTTGATCAGCAGGATCTAATGGCCTCACATATGTATAAGCTTTATATAGAGTAAAATGGATATGTTCCCGACATTCCTCTTGTCTACTTCTAAAGGCAAGAAATCAATGCATACCAGCTCCAAAGGTTTGCTGCTGGTGATGTTCTTCAGATATGCAGCTCTCGTGGGCAGAGTTTTCCTTTGAACACATGGAGCACATGTCTCACACTTCCTGCGAACGTCTTCAGCCATCCGGGGCCAATAGAACCTACTCTGGGCCAGTGGTGCACCAGCACTGAGGCTCCCCTACTAACAGCTGAAATCACTGAGCGCTGAAATCACTAAAGAGCTGAAGTTACTAAAAGCTGAAATCACTGAGAACTGTGTTAAGTGGGGTGGGGGGTGAAGACATATTCGTGAGCAGCTAGCAGGACAGCTGGCAGAGAGGAGCGGCTAGAAGGACGGCTGGCGGAGAGGAGCAGCTAGCAGGACAGTTGGCGGAGAGGAGCGGCTAGCAGGACGGCTGGTGGTGAGGAGCGGCTAGCTGGACGGCTAGCGGTGAGGAGTGGCTAGCTGGACGGCTGGTGGAGAGGAGCAGCTTGCAGAATGGCTGACGGAGAGGAGCGGCTCGCGGTGAAGACTGCAACAGAACCCCACAGAGAGGCGTGGCAATCAGCCATCGACAGGAGACGTAAGGAGCACGTAAGGTGCCCCATACCTCCCGCCCTTCCACCCAGGCTGGGAGGTAAACTCTGCAAATGAACTTTTGAACTCTGGAGGGCCCACACTGACCCGAGACAGAAACTGTGGGAGGGGTGACTTTTGGGTTACTGGACTCAAGTACCACTCTGGGGCTGCACTGACCAGAGACAGAAACTGTGGGAGGGGTGACTTCTGGGTTGCTGGATGCAAGAACCAAAGGGAAAGGACACAGCCCAATCTGCTTGGGGGTGGGTTTTCTGGTTCATGGTTTGTGTTTATGAACCCTAGTTGTGGTGTTTTCACAATGTAATGCTAGTTGTTTATCTCATGTTATTAAAGACTTTTGCTATACCAAGACTCTGTGCTTGCAAGAGGGGAAGTATTGCCTCTTTGAGGCACCCAGGGGTGTGTGTGTAATTTTCCCAGGTCACTGGGTAGGGGCTTGAGCCAGTTTTGCATTGTATTGTTGAAAGAGAACCCCTATGTACTGAACCCGGCCCTTGCTGCTGTCAACTCAGCCTGGCAGAAGGGTTACATAAGTCAAAGCATAACAAGTCAGGTTTGGTCAAATGAAATAAAAGCAAAATGCATTTGAAGCTGATCTTAACGCTTTCAATGCCCTTACAAACTTAGATGCTTCTCACCACAGGCTGGCTGGTTGCTCTTCAGACAGGCTCTCCCCTTTGATCAGTGCTTCAGTCATTTGGTGTGGTGTCTATAAATGAAGGTGAAAGAGAGAGGAAGAGAATGGCAAATGTCTCTCCCTTTTATCACGTCCTTTCTTCCCTCTTGGCTTTGTGCCGCCTCCCCTCCCTTCAGAGTCAGGTGAGCAGTACCTCATCGCAGTTCCAAACTGACCAAAGGAAGGGGGGTGACTCCGTCCAGAGTCTAACAGATTATTTTGTTGCTGCCTAGGCCAGCGTCCTTTGTTCCTGTGAGGCTGGGTTGAGTTTGTCCCATACCGGCCCTGATGAGGTGTGAACTGCCTCTCTGTCCTTGGAGAGTTTTTGCCTGGGGTTGCTTTAAACCATGAGGATACATTTTCAGTCTCATAACTATATACATTAAATTATAACCTATAACATTACTGTAACGATTACTATAACATCATCATAACAACAATGCTCAGTGCACCATGAGCCTTCCGAAGACACCCAACATGACAAACTTTTCATTGGATACCACACAATCATTTTAGAAGGATGAACATAGGGGTGCTGGGTGTTCCCCCAAGGTACAGAGCATCACAGTGACCCTAAGCCAATTGTACTGTATTTATTATTATTCCACTTATTTTGAATATTAACACTGAGAAGTTACAGAACAACATCCAGATGGTCACTAGTGACTGAAACAGCATGTGTCATGAATAGGACCCTACCAAATTCACGGCCATGAAAAATGCGTCGCAGACCATGAAATCTGGTCTCACCTGTGAAATCTGTTTTTTGTGTACTTTTACCCTATACTATACAGATTTCACAGGGGAGACCAGTGTTTCTCAAACTGGGGGTCCCACCCCAAAAGAGGGATGTGGGGGGTCACAAGGCTATTGTAGAGGGTTCGCAGTATTAACACCTTAACTTCTGTTCTGCCTTCAGAGCTGGGCAGCTGGAAAGCGGTGGATGCTGGATGGACGCCCAGCTCTGAAGGCAGTGCTGCAGCCAGCAGCAGCAGAAGTAAAGACTGGTTTCAGAGTAGCAGCCGTGTTAGTCTGTATTCACAAAAAGAAAAGGAGGACTTGTGGCACCTTAGAGACTAACCAATTTATTTGAGCATAAGCTTTCGTGAGCTACGGCTACAGTTGCATCCGATGAAGTGAGCTGTAGCTCACGAAAGTTTATGCTCAAATAAATTGGTTAGTCTCTAAGGTGCCACAGATACTCCTTTTCTTTTTACAGAAGTAAAGGTGGAATATCATGGTACTCTTCTTTCTGCACTGCTGCTGGTAGCAGTGCTGCCTTCAGAGCTGAACTCCCAGCCAGCAGCCAAAGAGCTTCCTGCAGCTGGGGGAGGTTCCTGGAGGTGGGTCTGACCCAACCCCCAGAAAGGCCCTTGCAGAGTAAGAGGAAGGCCCATCCCTCACCAGTCCATCCAGGACCAGCAGCTGGAGCCCAGCATATGGTAAGAGCCCTCAGTCAGGGCACCCCCAGCGCTCCCCCTTCCCGGCTCTGGATCAAGTGCCCTGGCGCTCAGGAGTTAAAGTGGCCTTGAGCTGGCTGGGGTGGGCACGGAAAACCACCCCGCCACCCATGGCACCCTAGGCAGTCACCCACTCATAAGGCCACTATGCCCCCCGCAGGCAAGGACCGCTCCATACCATCCCACCCTTAGTTCTGTGCTGCTGTTGGCAGCGATGCTACCTTCAGAGCTGGGTGCCTAGCCAGCAGCCGCTACTCTCCCACCGTCCAGCTCTGAAGGCAGCACCACCGCCAGCAGCGGCGCAGAAGTGATGGTGGCAATACTGCGACCCACCCCCCTTCAATAGCCTTGCAGCCCCGCCTCATGACCCACTCCATATGTTTATGGAAATATGCTTATGAGTGTAAGTATAATGTAACTGGAATATGCTTTATGCAAAAGGTCTCTTATAAGGAATCATTACAAAGCTTTGAAATCTACTGAGTATGTTCATCCTATTTGTATGAATGTATCATACTTGTACCTGAAGCTAGAAATATGAAGTATTACTCTGAAGTCCTGTTGTAACTATGCAAAGTGAGGGCCATTAATGGTGGCTTGGAATCTTGTTGGCTCCCATTAACTAGGACAATTGGTTGTGAATGGTTCTGTTTACTTGCAAACCTTCCTGGGTACGTGCAGGCCAGCCCTGAAAGAATGGAGAATGAGGTCTTGCAGTGACATGTGATCATGTCACCTGGTAGTGGAATCCATCTTAAACCTGGTGTTTTTCCATTTAGAAGGAGAGGTGGGGACCCAGAGAGACAAAAGATTCCCACCTTGTGCCAAAGCTATAAAAGGGGGTGGAACAGAACAAAGGGGGCTGCCAGTCATGAGAAATCCCCTAGTTACCACCTGAGCTGGAACTAAGAAGAACTGTACCAGGGGAAAGGATCAGGCCCAGACTAGGAAGGAGTCTAATCTGTGAAAGAAATTTATTGGAACATCTCTGAGAGTAAGATTAACCTGTATTCAGTTTCTTAAATGTATTAGGCTTAGACTTGCGTGTTCTGTTTTATTTTGCTTCGTAACTTACTTTGTTTTGTCTGTTATTACTTGAAACCATTTAAATTCTACTTTTTATACTTAATAAAATCACTTTTGTTTATTAATTAACCCAGAGTGATTAATACCTGGGGGAGCAAACAGCTGTGCACATCTCTCTATCAGTGTTATAGAGGGTGGACAATTTATGAGTTTACCCTGTATAAGCTTTATACAGAGTAAAATGGATTTATTTGGGGTTTGGATCCCCATTGGGAACTGGGTGTCTGTGTGCTGGAGATAGGTGACTTGCTGAGCAGTTTTTGGTTCAAGTCTGCAGCTTTGGCGGCGTGGACCAGACCTGGGTCTGTGTTGCAGCAGGCTAGCGTGTCTGGCTCAACAGGGCAGGGTTCTGGAGTCCTAAACTGACAGGAAAAACAGGCTCAGAGACAGTTTCAGCACATCAGACAACAGTCCCAAGGGGGTCTCTGTGACCGAACCCGTCACAACCATGAAATTTCAGATTTAAGTGTTTGAAACCGTGAAATACACTATTTTAAAAATCCTATGACTGTGAAATTGATTAAAGTCCACCGTGAATTTGGTAGGGTCCTAGTCATGAAGTAGACTGTATAGCCATTCGGCAGAACAGCACCCTATTGCAATCTGTTAGTTATATCCATAACTAGAGATTGACTAAAACCAAAGACTTGTATTCAGTCTCCCCCAAAGTTTTGGTGAGTTAGATAAAATGGAACCCAAACTCAAATAGGGGGTGGGAGGAGAATCCCAGACTGAACTTATTCCTGGAAATCACCTGAATGTCTGCAAATCCAAACCACCTTCAGAGAGAAATGTAGACCATGCTTCTTCTGCCTAGCTCTCCTGTAATAACCACGTTCAACAAACAAACAAACAAAATCCCTCTACCTGGTGGACAAAAAGGGGAGGGGATGAGTTCCCTTGTGTTTATTTTAAATTGCATAAGGCGATGAGATACTACATGGCTGAGCACAGTATAAACAGACAAATAGATAGATCCAACTAACTATCCAAGATTTTGACAAGATTTTGAAAAAACGAAACTAAAACTCTTCCAGTCTGCCCATTACAGAGATGGGACAAACCCAAAACAGTTTATCTGACCCCTTCAACTTCCACAAACAATGACAGATCAGATAAAATGGGACCTGGATCCAAACCATCTGAAAATTTTTGGTTTTGCAAAACAAAAAGCCCAGCTTCCTCAACCTACCTCTAATTATAAGCAGCATATCAAAGTAAACTGACGTGGATGTATGTGCTCATTATATGTTGCTTTGTTATGATTTTAATATTATGAATGCTATGGCAGATTGGCAGCTCAGCCTGCTTAATTTATTTATATGCAGTGTTGTTGTAAACGTGTTGGTCCCAGGATATTGGAGAGACAAGGTGGGTGAGGTAATATCTTTTACTGAACTAATTTCTGTTGGCAAGGGAGAAAAACTTTCGAGCTTACCCTCTGTGTAAACTCAAAAACTTCTCTCTCTCACCAACAGAAGTTGGTCCTATAAAAGATATTACCTCACCCACCTTGTCTCTCTGATTTATTTATAGTCACTAAGCTATGGCACTCATCATTGTCCTTTACTAATATGCATTAATTTAATCTCACAAGCCTTGTCACCCCTTCCCCGACCCAATGTGGTACTTTTAGCATCATTATCCCTACTTTACAGATGAAGACAAAAAGAGTTTAAATGACTTGCCTATAGCACACAAGAAGTCTGTGGTAGGGCCAGGATTAGAACCCAGACCTTCTGATTCATAGTCCCATGCTTTTTAACTACAAGACCAGCCTGCCTTTCCACTAGAGGCTGCCATATGAGAAAATGAGGTCCCAGTTTCTCAGTTCCTGTGCTAACCTGGGTTCTGAAGATTGTATAAAGGCAGTGTGAGGGCAGAGATTGTAGCACAACTGTAACTTTTCTGGCCACTTAAGAAGCAACATTGATAGGTTTCCAAGAAGTTATTTGAATTCCCCAAGTAAACCTTAGGCTAAGAGAATGCTGCAGTGCCACCTCCTCTGTATGCTGACATCATCACCATCCTCCCTTGTTACCCAGGCTTATAACCGAGGGGAGTCATATTTGAACCTTCACTCATCTCCCTCCTCTAGGCTGGGTCCAAATCTTGCCCCTTCTTCCTTCATAACATTTCTAAGTTGTGTTCTATCAGCACAACTAATGCTCTTGGCCAGACCCTCAGAGCTTCCTGTCAAGATTAAAGCAACCACAGCCTCTCTGACATACACCACCAGCCTTTCCACCAGCTTTCCCCTTTTCCACTACATCTTGTTTGCACCTTCAAGACTCTTCACAACTGTTTTTTCCTGCTTATTTGCTCTTAGTCTCATAATGTATCACGCCTCATCACTCCGCTCCAACATCATCATAATGAAGTGTTAATTCTGAAGACTAACAACAATTTAAATTTCAATATTATTAACTATTTTAATGCTGATCATTTTTGCAGAACTAGCCAGTTAATGATTTTAATACGGTGACAGTTGCTAGGATGCTGCACAGAAATGCATGCAGAACTAGGAGTCTGAGACAGGAGAGATCCTTCAGGGAAATCGGACAAACAGCCAAGCTTGGGGAGGAAAGCTCAGTGGGAAGTTGATATTTTGTTACTGTTATCTGAGCTACAAATGAAGCCAACCTAAAGGAGGGGGATAATTGGACTACAGTACAACCTCAGAGTTACGAACACAGCAGGAATGGAGTTTGTTCGTAATTGTGAAATGTTCGTAACTCTGAACAAAACATTATGGTTGTTCTTTCGAAAGTTTACAACTGAACATTGTACTGTAAGACTTTGAAACTTTACTATGTAAAAGAAAAATGCTGCTTTCCCTTTATTTTTAGTAGTTTACGTTTAACACAGTACTGTACTGTATTGGCTGGGTTTTGGGGGGGTTTTTGGTCTCTGCTGCTACCTGATGGTACTTCCAGTTCCAAATGAGGTGTGTGGTTGACTGGTCAGTTCGTAACTCTGCTCTTCGTAACTCTGAGGTTCTACTGTATACACAGTGTGCATGCTCTCTTTGGAGCAGAGCAGGAGCTCCACTTGCTTTACAATGTGTTTGTCCAGTACTGTTGGACTCAAGTTAGAAATTGCCACAGAAAGGTGCTAAGAGGTCTGTGATATACAATCTGCAGCCATCAACTTTCCCCTCCCAGATCTCCTAATTTCAAATCCCCTACTCTAATCCAGAAGTCAAACAATTTTGTGTGGGCAAACGTGGGAGTATTTAGATTGTAGAGGCACATGGATAAGTAATGTCGTTTTCATATACCTATCCAGTCTCTTGAGTCAGTGAACCTCACCACTTAGTTCATGGTATGATGCAATTCCCTGTTAAATCACTAGGTGTCATGTGACTGTGATTTGTAGGAAAAATAATTTGGGGAAGTTCTAGTTAAAGTAAAGCCAATATTGCTGCATTGCATTAAAGAGTTAAATATTAGTTTCTTCGGGTCCACTTCTTAGCTGAAAAAATGGCCCAAAAGACTTCTCAGCCCCATCCATGCCACTTCACACATACCCTCTTTCATTTCTCCATAGGGCTCCTCCTCATGTCTCTCACCTTCCCCCCCCCCCACCCCGATCCACAACTACTTCACCTCTCCTTGACCCCCTACCACTCTTCCAATGTCTCTGCATACCTGGCATATACCAAACAAATTCTCTCCCAACTACTTTAGTGAATGCAGTCTCTTTGTAGTGCCTCCTATTTCTATGGTAACCCAGGATAGGAGGGGTGGCATATCACTACAGAAGCTGCTGCAAAGGTCTTATTGGTATGTATGAGCCATTTGGGGATAGAAAGCCTCATTACAACCATCATAAAAATGGCCAAAACTTTTGCTGTTTTCAATGATACACTAGCACCCCAAATGTAAACACAAAATAATGCAAAGCAGAGCCAATTAAAACACAGTAAACAAACCAAAACAATCTGGTGATGACCCTACTATTCCATTGACAACTATATTTATTTTGTTAACCTACTTGCAAAATAAACCACAGCCTATTCACAAAATACCATTGCTACTTTCCTCAGTATCCTCTGAACAGAATGCATTTAGCAGTGGACCACAGTGAGCTGGGATTCAAACAAGGGAACTTGGAAAATATGTTTTCAATAGAGCTTGGCAATGTATTCAAATAATTAATTTGAGGAATTTAGGTCGTCCCCTCCCCCCCCCATTTGTAAATTATCTGGAAGAGACTGATTTTGATGTGTATGTTTATTTGACATTAATAGATGAACTCTTAATGGGCCTGTTTTTCAGAGGTGCTGAGTATCAGCAGCTCCATTTGTCTTATGAGTGCTTAGCGCCTCTGAAAATCAGACCCTAGAGAGAACTTTCAGCCTATGGCTTGATTGTGAACAGTTTATTTGATTATGTCTTTTGGCTATTTGCATTATATTACTTATTATTCGCAGTACATGATTGGTCACCTAAGTCATGTGATAGTGTTTCTGGTCCCTGACAGGATGCTTGAAGAAGGGAAATGAAAGGGGTTTCAAGAAGCTGTACAAGCTCTTCCATCATGAATCTTTACAAAAATGTATATTCACTATAACTTTTGCTTTACATGTACATTCTTACAAACAAGTAAATTACTAGTATATTCATGAAACTTGAATGAAAAAAGACAGTGAATGCTGTCAAAACAACTTTATGGTTTTACTCAGAAGAATGCTTAGAAATATGATTCTGCATCATTTACTGAGCTCTAACTGAAAATTAGAGATGGTTCTAAGCCACAAAGTTCTGATCTGGATCCAAACTACTCCAAATTTTGCGTGGGGAAAGGAGGAGGAATTCTGGTTAGAGTTTTGGTTTATCTCTTTATAGAAATAAGGGCTGTGTTGTGCAGAGCTAGATCTGAACTTCCCTAAAATTCAGCCTATACAAGTTTATTACAGTCCTGTACATGAAAAGTGGGGAACCTATCAACCCTCAGACATTTTTCTTTGGCAAAAGGAGTCTTTGGTTAACATCACAGCTTTTAATAAGTTATAGACAAAAGTATTTTGTACGAAAGTTTTCAAGGAATTTTAAAAGGTGTCTGTTGAGCAAATAAGGGGCCACAATAGAAATAACTCAAGGCAGAAAATATAGATTGAAGTAAGAAAACATAGTGTTGAGGTCAAATAAGGGGAAAATAAAATTATGCAAAATAAAGGTATGAAAACAAAAGGGAGTTTAAAAGAGGTGAAGAGTAGGAAGCAATGCAATTCAGAGAGGTGAAGAAAGGGGCAAAGACACAGGACTCTAAAAGAATGAAAAAGATGTGAGAAGAAGTAATAGAAGAGCTTAAAAGTACAGGTATACTATATGGGGAGACACAGAAATAAATCTTTAATTAAAGATTATGTCATGTGATGAAACCTCCAGGAATACATCCAGCCAAAATTGGCAACCTATTAACAAGCCTTCTCAGATCTGGCTGCTTGTGGCCTGCTGATAAGCCAGGGGGTATGTTTACACACCAGCGGGATAGACAAACTTGTGCTAGCAGCCGCAGGACTCGAGCTAGCATGCTAAAAATAGCAGTGTGGACGCTGCAGCTTGGGCAACAGACGCCCTCAGTCTGAGCTCAGGTGACTACTCCAAGTCTGCACTGGGCCACAACATCCACACTGCTATTTCCAGCATGCTTGCCTGAGCCCCACAAGTCTGTCTACTCTGGCTGGGAGGCTCACTCCAGCTTCAGTGAGGCCGTACCTCAGTGTGACCTCATGTCAGTGGACAAAGCATAAAGGGGAAAGAAAGACTCAGATCTAGAAAGCAAGGATTTATCAAATAACTTTTAAAGCAAACACTTCATTATGTGTCTGAATAGCAATTAGTGGACTTACATTAATGAATATGAAAGCTGAGGAAATTCTTTGCACCTAATTTAATCGGCACACATTATTTTCTCAATACTTGTTTCTTCCATGTACTACAGAATTACCAGAGCTTTGTGTAGAGCTGCACAGTATGAAATAATAATTATGGACTTTTAAAAGGTGCTAAAATCTGTAACATTAGAAAATAATTTCAACTCTCATTATAACTCCATGAAACTAACATCACACATATACAGAACACAAACACAAGATAGCCAATCAATAAATATATACTGACCAAACTCAGGGGCCAGGGCGCAACACAGTCACTTACTGCTTAACACGAGAATGTTGTTCAGCAAAGCATTTTGAAAAGGGCTTCCTTCTGATATTACCAGGTTGCTGGAGTTTGTATATAAATATAAAAGAGAAGGCCAAGTGAATATATGCCCTCAGGAAGATTTAGGAAGCCGTGCTGAAAACCAAAAAACATTCTACACTCAACATACACACTTCTGAAGTTGGATGCAGAAATTGGACTCAGGCCTTTTGCTGTTAAGTCACAGGGCCACTAACACAATGTAATATCTCTGGGGTAGTTTTTTGAGCAAGGTTTCAGAGATTGTGGAAGCAGATTTTCAATACCTCCTTTGTTGCTACTTTGAAGCAGTAAAACAGGTCTGAATTTACAGTAAACATTTTCAAAGCTGGATTCCTAAAGTTAGGAGCCTGAGTCATTGTTTAGCACCTAAATATAAGTATCCTGATTTGCAGAGTTGCCATTAAAGTCTATGTTAGCTGTGTCTTATTTATCTAAAGACCACACTACTTCTATGTATAGTTTCCTAAATCTAGTAATTCTTTATGTATATCACAGGACTGAAGTATATATTTGGAGGTGATATATATGTTAGTTATGCTAATATATGGAAGCAAAGTAAATATAGATAGTAAAAAATAACATACTGAGGAGAAAGAAAAGGAGTACTTGTGGCACCTTAGAGACTAACCAATTTATTTGAGCATGAGCTTTTGTGAGCTACAGCTCACTTCATCGGATGCATACCGTGGAAACATGCATATACATGTAGCTATGCATAAACGAAATAAACCTTTAAAAAAGAAATAGCAAATAATAAAGACTATTATTTTTGTCATGAGAGGTTGAAAAGGTCAAAAAGACTTAAAAAAAACTGGAGAGATGTGTTGACTTGACAAAGGTGAGCTCTGGTATGGCAACTCCCATGCTAAAAATTGTTACTGTTATCACAGCATACATACTATTCTTTTATGTTTGCACTATATATTAAAATAAAGGTAGTCTGAGGTGCAAGATAAAGACTGACATGTTGGAGGGCTTTTCTTGACTAAGGCAGTGTGATCTAATGGTTAGCAAAAGGGATGTGGAGTCAGGACATTTGGGTTTTATTCTGACTCTACCATTGAATCACTGTATGATGTTGGCTGTTTCCCCTTACTCATCCATGTCCCAGGGCTTGTCCACACAGGAGGTTAAATCTGCAGCTTTTTGCTGCACATCAGGTAACGTTCAGTATACAAGCTACAATATTAGTGTGCACATCGGACAGAGTGCCTTCTGTCAGTGTGCAGCACTGTGTACACACAGTGGCAATTTGCTGCAAATTGAGGGCATGGCATTCTCTGAGGGTAGCCTGTGCTCCTTTCCTTCATTGCTGGTGTGCATTCTGGGATTTTTCTGCTTTGTATTTTGGGATGCATAATAGAGGCCAGGCTAATTCAATTTTTTTTTTTAAATCCCATTATTCATCTGTCTCTGCCCCATACTTCCTTTATGGACGGGCTAGCACCATTTTTGAATTGCTGTTGGTCAGCATGGATCTCTTTAAAACAGTTGCTTCATAATAGCTTCATCCCACTGGATCAGACAACTACATGCATACAGGTATGTGCTTCAGTTGACAATTCTGCTTTTCATATTGACTACTGTAGAGTCAGAGACATTGTTCTATGGTTCAGTGACTTGATATACTTGACATGTTGCACACTCTTGGGTTGATAAGTGTGCAACACATGTGAAGTAATTCCACATGCTATACTAAAAATCCATATATTTGCAGTGGATAAAGGTCACTGTTCATACCTAGTAACCAGTTTTAAACTATTCTGCTTAATCACTATTTT
Organism: Lepidochelys kempii; assembly: GCF_965140285.1. Taxonomy (NCBI): domain Eukaryota; kingdom Metazoa; phylum Chordata; order Testudines; family Cheloniidae; genus Lepidochelys; species Lepidochelys kempii. The sequence continues at coordinate 27,983,216 of NC_136388.1, read as the reverse complement.
TCCTAAAGAAGCAAGAGTGATTGTAACATGTCTACAAATCATAGATATTTCCATATTCACATTCTTCTGAAAATGTAGCTACATCAGTAAGCTTAATTTTGAATTGGTGAAAATAAATCTTTAGATTGTTAGATTGCTTCATTCTCACAACATAAACTGCTTCAATGTATATCATGCAAAGGTGAGTTTTTGCTACAGTAAGAGCCTCAGGCTGGGGGAGGTCCTTTAGCAGTGGGCGGGCGGAGGATCCCAACAGGACCACTTCTGAAGAGAAAGGACTAGAAGTGGCATCTTTAAAAAACATGGTGAGTTAGAGTCCTAAGTTACATGAAGGTACTTGAAATTCTTGTGGTTAGACACAGAGTGAGAAGCCAGAAGACTTGGGTTCTCTTTCTGGATCTGCCACAGATTTCTTGCGTGACCCCAGGTAAGTCACTCATGCTTCCTTTGCCTCAGTGTCCCCATTGAGAGGGGGCTGTGATGTTCCAGTGATTCATATTTCATGGATTTTTTCTCTTTATTCTGTAATCAATTTAGCTGACTATTTTTGTTCTTCTTCTCCTCCAGTAATCAGATTTTAATATAGTGAGCCAACCTTGAAGAAATTACTTCACTACAGGATGCTCTAGCTTGCACCCAGAAAAATACTGAAAATCGCATAATGTTTAATCATTAGAATTTAATTACAATCCTGCATAATTTTACATACATGAGAAGGACAGCTGCATTCTTTCAAATAGACACAAATCATACCAGTTCAGAAATGTTGGGAAGACAATGAATAGCCTCTGAGACTACCATCAGTGTCACTCTTTAGACTAAATATGAAGGACTTCTGTAGAGCAGTGACTGGCACACCATCCCTCCACTGCTTCAACTTTGCCCAGTTTCAAACAATACAAAGTTTGAATCATGAAGCAAGTCAACAACTATCTCTGGACCACTCACTTAGTCTCAAGTGACTTTATCTCTAACATATATGGTAGGGATAAGAAAAACATAGTTATTGATTGGTTATTGGTTTAACTTGGATTTTAACTTGAAGAGTGGTCAGTTTGGATGAGCTATTACCAGCAGGAGAGTGAGTTTGTGTGTGTATGGGGGTGGGGGGGATGTGAGAACCTGGATTTATGCAGGAAATAGCCCAGCTTGATTGTCATGCACATTGTGTAAAGAGTTGTCACTTTGGATGGGCTATCACCAGCAGGAGAGTGAATTTGTGTGGGGGGGTGGAGGGTGAGAAAACCTGGATTTGTGCTGGAAATCACTTTAGATAAGCTATTACCAGCAGGACAGTGGGGTGGGAATAGGTATTGTTTCATATTCTCTGTGTATATATAAAGCCTGCTGCAGTTTCCACGATATGCATCTGAGGAAGTGAGCTGTAGCTCACGAAAGCTTATGCTCTAATAAATTGGTTAGTCTCTAAGGTGCCACAAGTCCTCCTTTTCTTTTTACGAATACAGACTAACACGGCTGTTACTCTGAATAGTTATTGAGTTGCTTCTTTGTACATCATTTACTGGTCTTGTATTACTTGCTGATGGTTGTTTTGAAAGCTAGGAAACGCCACGCTGTCCACTAGAAGAGGGCATCTCTGAATCATATCTATCAGTATACTGAAGCTGTCATGTTTTAGAATGACAATAATGATGCTATAGTGCTTTTCATCTGAGGAGCATGAAGCCCTTTTGTTGCACTAGCCCAAAAGAGACTGAGTGCAGTGCATTCTGGATACACCTCCTCCCTTTCCTGACATGCCCCTTCCCCAGCCATGCCTCTGGTATGCTCCTACACTGTGGGCTGTGACGGAGGTGGCATAGAGCCATTCTGCTGATCCTGTGCTCCTCAGGGAATTCCCAGGTGGCCATTTTCACTGGTTCTATGGCCCCTGTATGCCAGCAGAGTTGGCATAATGACATAGAGGCCGACACACAACCAAGAGTCAGAACCCAAGTCTACAGACTCTCTCGCAGTCCCTGTTCTAACCATAAGGCAATGCTGCCTTCTGTACTTGCATCTGATTGCAAATTTTCTGTTCTTCAAGGGCTAAGAATCCTGTTATGAATTAAACAGCTGAAGTTTTTGTACACATTGTTAACCTCTTCTGATGTCTTTAAGAAAATACATTAATATAACAAGATCACCGAGTCAGTCCTTTGGGATGGGGATCATAAAAACATACATGAGACTGACTTATGTCTCCTATCTGGAATACTTCAGAGTATTTGTCAGTAGCATGTGTAATCATGTACTACTTGTTAGGCAACCAAAACAAACCAATAAACGCTTGCCAGCTGCATGATTTCCATCCCACCCTCCTTGCCAAGGGAATAGCAGGTGACAGCTTGCCTAGCCCAGTGTCAGACATTAGCAAACAAACATACATACACTCGTATTTTGCTGATTTCTTAGATAAAGCATGCTTTCTTGTGCAGGTAGAGAGTATTGATAATGGCCAAGATGGTCATCTTAGCTTTATGAATTAAGTCTTCAAGAATGTAGTGTTTTTTCTGATGACAATTCAGTACAACAGAGAAAAATATCAATACAATGGAACTAAATCAGGACTACCAGTACATGAAGCAGGATATTACATTTTCTTTAAGGAAGCTACTTTGCTCCCATATTAACTGATGATACCTCAGTGTTGTTCTTTGAAACTAGGCAGTATGAGCAGATAGAGCAAATCTTTTATATAGATGGTAAACAATTTTTTCATATCCCAGTACAAGTGTAAGTAAAATAAGTAAGGAAGGGAAGTCTTGTGGCTAAGTCACAGGATGGGAAACCCAGAAAGCTAGGTTCTATTCCTGCGTCTATCACAGACTTTCCATGTGACCTGCAACAAGCCACTTATAACTTAATTTTCAGATGAGCAAAGCATACCCACTAGAGCTGGTTTTGAAATTATTCAGTGAAAAAAAGACAAATTTTTGGTGACATTTTTCACCAAAATTTTTCATATTTCTCAAGGAGAAACAACTCCCATTAAAATCAACTGTATCTCTGAAAATCAAGTCTCTCTTTGCCTTTCCCCACTTGTAAAATGGGGACAATGATATGTCCTCTCAGAGGGGCTGTAGAGGTTATATCATTCATATTTCTAAAGTGTTCTGAGATCCTCAAGTGGAAGGCACTATGGGAGTGCAATGTATGACAAAATATATGAAAATTAGGATCACAAAAAGGCAGACTCATATTTCAGCATATAACAGAAAATATCCTTTACATTAACACATGGGATTCAATATCTGTGCTAAAAATACAACTACGCACACAGAGCTTATGGAGTGTCCAGCCCCCACTTGGGCTGCATCTCCATGACGTCTAGCTGCTATGGGTAGCAGATAAGTAATATTGTTGCTGCATTTTGTTTGGAAGCAAGGGTCTTGCACCAGTTCTTTGGCTCTGTTGCCTTCATATTACAGATGTCTCACCAACATAGTCATTATACAGCCCACATATACCTCTGTCCTTGCCACACCTTCCAGCACACTAATCTGCATTCCTCATGCCTCTCAATAATATGCTTTTTCTCATGTATTTATGTGTTAGAGCTCACACTCACTTTCTTGTTTATGCACATAGGACCAAATTGACTCTATGGAGTTCAATGGAGTTACAGCAGGGATATATATAGTTGATAGTTTTGACAGCCAAGTAATCCTGTCTCCACGGTAGCAGATCCACAGCAGTTTAGCACAACATAAATCATGTAGCCTAATCATTACACAGTACAAACATTTTATATCTTGCTCAAAAGAGTAGTAGGTCCATTGGCATCGGTAGCTACAAACCTTTGATATCCCTGCTTGTGTCAGAGAGAGCTCATCCATTTCCTTAAGTAAAGAATCTCCATGAGTCTCTTTTCTCTGTGGTCTCCTTTTAGATCCACCCCAGAACTTCTTAGGAACAACTTCAGCCTATCAGGACTCTCTCTGCTATTTTCTTCTTTCCTTAGTAAACTTTCCTTCCTCCCAAAAGGCTGGTGATTTTTCAAAACCCACCAGCCTTTCCCAACCAACCACAACACCAAGAATCTCATTCTAACCAACAGAGTATTTACTAGCACTGAGCCAAACCAAAACCCCACATCAGAACATCTCAAAAGTTCAAGGATGTTTGGAATCTGAATCTGAATATGGACCAAATTCGGCAGCTGACCTCTATTTCTAAGAAGAAAAGGAGTACTTGTGGCACCTTAGAGACTAACAAATTTATTTGAGCATAAGCTTTTGTGAGCTACAGCTTACTTCATCGGATGCAGCTCACGAAAGCTTATGCTCAAATAAATTTGTTAGTCTCTAAGGTGCCACAAGTACTCCTTTTCTTTTTGCGAATACAGACTAACATGGCTGCTACCCTGAAATCTATTTCTAAGGCAGATCAAATAAAAACTCAGACCTGAACACCCCCTATCTTTGGTTGATTTGAGATCTGAATTTTTTTCAACCCCCTGCTTTGCATGGAGAAGACTGGAGGTGGGGTGGTCAGCAACTTTCTGAGACTTGGCCCTGGTCTATACTACAAACTTATGTCAGTATAACTACATTGCTCAGGGGTGTGGGAAGTCCGCACGCCTGAGCGATGCAGCTATACTGGCCAAACTCCCAGTATTAACAGCACTATGTCAAATGGAGGGCTTCTCCTATCAACATAACTACCGCCTCGCTTCACTAAGCGCTATAGCAAAGCAGCTGCAGTGGTGCAGCCATGCTGCTGTAGTGCTATAAAGACAAAGGAAATTGTTCATCCATCACTACTTCAAAACACAAATCTCTCTGTTTATTACCATGTCCCACAATAAAAAGACTTTCTAAAATCTTGACTGTTACTCAAGCACTAGGTCTTGTCTGCACACATTTCTCCTTGCACCCTCTGCTGTTTCTGTTTTACTCTTAATTTTTGTATCTATTTTTACATGCTTGATTCTAAGATGTCTGTTGTTAAATTAAGCAACAGACATCTTAGGCATTTATTTATTTATAAGGTTTAGCTGGCAACTGCCTCTCTTCTCAGCCCCAGTTTGTTTTTCATATTAATTAGACTAATTAATAGCAGGTTTAATAATTACTTACTTACTTAAGACTGCAAAAGCAAACAAGCCTCAAAACCTCTGTAAATTATTTCATCTGTGAAAAAATTTCTAGTCTCCAAGAAATGAAACACTGAGAAGAGAAGGGAGAAATTCCAGTGGTGGAGGAGAAAGTGCACCCATCAATGCTCTTGGTGGGAAAATATTCCACTGAATTTTCTTCTAGTCACCTTCCTATATGTGCACCTCACTAGTTAAGATCTAATCCTGCAGAGTTCTTTCAATGGGAGGTGTGGACATTCAATACCGTACAAGATGAGGGTCTATATTCTGAAGACAAAGTGAGAAATGTGCTTCTGTAAGGGAAAAAATCATAATGAACAACAAATCTTGCCAAAGCAGTTTGAAAAGTTGTCATGTATGGAAACTGAATGACCAGTGGGAACGTTTTGACAGCTCTGTGATGGAGTGCAAATCCTACATTGGACCAGGGAAGGAAGGTATTTATGGTCTGACCTATAGACAGTGGCTGCAATCAGCTCTACTCTGCAACACCTACCAGAAATATTCTATCTAGAAGAAATGATCAGGAAGGGGACTGGAAATAAAAAGAAGAAAGCAGGAATCAATGGCTGGTTGTGCTGGTAGAGGGAGGATCTCATGGTGTCATGCCTAGAAAGAACTGGGTCCCAAGGGCCTAAGAATTAAAGCCTGACTGGAAGATAGGGTAGGAGCAATGGGGTTTATATGACATAAGGGAAAGCCTGGAGATCTGCTCACTGGATTTTTCCCTTTGGTTTGGTATGTACAAACTGTTTGCAACTCTGATGAATGGGAGACACTCTCCAGACCTTCCTGAGGTAAAGGGAAGAACTAAGGAATGGACTAGAAAAGTGGAAGGAATTTTTGTCTCTTTGGAACTGAACCCAGCCTATGCCTGCTTTAGGGTGTGAAACTTTTGTTGATCTTTTACAGTATTATTTTGATTAAGAAGGGCTTTTTCACTATGAGATATGTTTTCTTTCTGCCTCCTGCTGTGGCCAGAGGGACCTCTGCATCATGACTGGCACCTGCCTAAGACTTCCTACTCAACTATTTTCACTGTAAAGTTTATTTCACACAGCACAAGTCAAGCTCTTTTATTGTGTCAAGTTCTGCAAATCTGTGCCTGTGTTGTATTGCAACACATGACCCGTGCATTCTGAAAGTGACCTATCTATTTTCATATAAAATATTGTTTCTGATATTTTTGCTACTATCAATACCCAGAATGCAATTCCTACCATTGTGAAAGTGTCCCCAGAAATATGCCAGATTCTAAAATGTTGCTTGCTTTTCCTTTGTCTTCCTGAAAACAAAGTCGAGGTTATTCACTCAGTTCCCCGTGAGTCATTCCACACCCTTGAATTGTGTCTTACAAATGTGAAATCATTTTTCTGAGTTACTACTCTGGAGAGCTCTTTTGCATGACCAGTTTATCAGTGAATGCTAGCAGGCTCATGATTTACAATGCTTCATTATCAAGGCATGTGAAATATTAAACATGGTGACTAGACCAACCAGACCCACCCATTATACTTCTATGGGCCCCCATCCTAAAGGCCTTGTGAAGCAAGCAATACCAGGCTCATGTACAATGGAAATATGCTTGTACTGAGTATGGGAGTGGGGCATGCAGTGGCCCTCTATACTGCTCTGTGGACCTTAGTATTGCCATGAGGAGGGAAGAACTGGTAGTTCTGTTGGAGATATGCCCAGTGATTTTGCACACAGTGAATCAGTGGGATCCAGAAGCCATGCAGGAGGAACGCAGTGGCCCCTTTTTGCTACTCTCCAGCTTTGTCTTCACTGCTAAAAAAGCATGGGTTAGCTAACCCACTATAAAAACATAGTGCAGACAAAGCACATTAATTTCAACACAAGATAGACCAGGCAAGGTCACCATTATTTCTTCTGCCCATGGTTGACATTGCCTAATTTACCTCATGGTAATACTAAAGTGTGTTGTCTCCACTATGATTTTACAGCAGGATAGATAATCTGCACTAGTTACCCTAGGGTAAGAACATGCCTTTTCTTAGCAATGAAGGCAAAGCCTTCATATCCTATAGTTGCCAAGCATGGGCCATTTCCCTCAGTTTGAATGCTCTGCAGCATTTTTTGTTGTAGAGGATTCCTTGCTCAGCCCTGGTGGGCTTCAGAGTACAGGAACTCCTCACTTAAAGTCATCCCAGTTAACCTTGTTTCATTATTACATTGCTGATCAATTAGGGAACATGCTCGTTTAAAGTTGTGCAATGCTCCCTTCTAGCGTTGTTTGGCAGCCGCCCGCTTTGTCCACTGCTTGCAGGAAGAGCAGCCCATTGGAGCTAGCTGGTGGGTGGCTGGAACCATGATGGACCGGCAGCCCCACTATCAGCTCCCCGCTCCCCTAAGTTCCCTGTGCAGCAGCTGCTCAGCAGGTTATCAATTGCCGGCAGTTCAGCTTTCCCTCCCCACACTGCCATGTGCTGCTCCTGCCCTCTGCCTTGGAGCTGCTCCCTGAGACTCCTGCTTGCTGTGGGGGGGGGAGGGGAAGAAGAGGGGTGCTAATGTCAGGGTGTTCCCCTCTCCCCTGCTCCTGCACCCCACTTACCCCATCTTCCATAGAGCAGGGGGGACACACGGATGGAGGGAGCTGCTGCCTTAGGCAACAGCTGCGGTCTGGTCTCAGCTTGCTGATCTAATTAACAAGGCAGTGTACTTCTGACCCCACTCTTCATACTTAAAGGGGAAATGAGCATCTCTGTCTCTCAAACACACACAGGGGGTGTGTGTGTGTGTCTGTCTGTCTGTCTGTCTGTCTGCCCTCCCTCCTTTCCTGCTGCCTTGTAGGGTGTGAGAGTTAACCCTTGAGGGCTCAGCCAATTGCTAGTTCATCATTTAGGAGTAAGGCATTCCCTGGGAAATATCCCACGCTCTGACTCCTCCACTTCAACCAAGCTTCACAATCATCATCACTGTGTACCAGTATTAAATTATTTGTTTAAAACTTATACTGTGTGTGTGTGTATATATATATATATTTGTCTGGTGAAAAAAATTTCCCTGGAACCTAACCCCCTCATTTTCATTAAGTCTTATGGGGAAATTGGATTCACTTAACATGGTTTCGCTTAAAGTCGCATTTTTCAGGAACATAACTACAACGTTAAGTGAGGAGTTCCTGTACCTCCCTCAGAGCCACATCCTTCTAGGGTTTGATCTTCCAAGGTGCTGAAAACTCCTGCAAGGTGCTGAAGGCCCTAAGCACCTCTGCTGAATTCAGTGGGTGCCAACGCCTCACTGGATCAGGCTATTATATAGCTGGGGCTCCATTATGCACAACATGGCCCATAGTTTTAAAGTATGTATACTAATTCAATTGTTAGCTTTGAATTAGTTCTAATATTAATACCAAGCAGTTTAATGTTGACATTGTTAGATGTTATAATTATCCTGTATGCTTTGTGGTATATGTCTCATAATAAGTGTTGTGCTTTCTTATTAAAGAACAGCTCTGTTGAATAGCCATACCTTAAATAGGTGCATGAATATTCCCTTTAAAAAAAGAATTTAAAAAAATATCTGAGAATGTTTCATTAACTGTAGTCAGTGAATGGGACTGATATGCCTCAGTGGGAGACAGGTATCATTTTAATGATACTACACAGCAGGAGCCAGATCTGATGTAAGGTGGGGTTGAATGAAACAGCTCTACCATTTGAAAACTTGAGGAATTGGAGTTTAAAATCTGTTCTAGGAAAGACTCTGCTATTTTAAAACAACAACAAAAACACCCCAAACTTTGGTTATTTTAAGAGTAAATTTAATTTTGGTTAATTTATCTATTTTTAAAAAAACGTAATAGAATATAAACCTGTGAATCTTTGACTTCTAACGATCAAGCTGATTTTTCCTTCTCTTCATCTACAGTTAAGATGACACCTTTCTTTGTCTGATTGATAATCATTCCTTTATATTATGTTTAACTTAGGGATGTATTATATACTGTTTTAGAGATTTACTCTTCTTTGTAATTAGATGTAGTGAATGGACTAGTTCTTATACTGCATTTATGACATATCTCTTAAAGGAGGTTGTAATTCAGACATGTCACATGTGCTTAGATGCACAGAACTAAAAATGTCTACTTTCATGCGGACATCTAAATATGTATATTTTTCATATTTCTAACCTGTGGGAATCTACATGAGACATCAGCAGGAACTGACCTGTCATCTCTCTACACTTATTAGATCCACTGGATTCAGAGAGCTGAATAGAGTATATTAATTAAAGTGTTAATTTTTGTTATATTTCCTAGTTAATTCTGTTTTATACATTTCAAATTACTTCAGTATGAACAGGACCAGACCCCTTATTTTCCCCTCTAGGTCTCCCTTTTTAAGAGAGAGGAGCTTACACATAGTTCCAGGGGTACTAACCCTTCACATTTTGGGGGTTCAGAATAATTATAGTATTAAATCTGGAAACGTCTTGGTTTGCTCTCACTCCATGGGATAGCAGCACAGGGCAGTACGAGCCAGCTAAAAGCTGTGCAAGCACTCCTGGAGGAGTAGTCAGGTATTGGAATCACCAACCTGGCAAAGTTACAGAGGGTAAAGCCACATGTTCTGAAGAAATAAAGAGCCTTTATGCTTGCCCTACCCAGAAGGAGCTTTGCTATAAGAAACCAACAAAACCTAGACCTGATTCCACAACCCTGATTCCCATAGGTATCATCACAGAAGACAATAAATTACTGATGTGAAGATGGGACATGAGATCATGCCCCGTGCTCTTCGTTCTTAAGGCAGAACTGCTATTTTTGCATTTAACTATCATTTTATTTATTCCTTGTAATATATGTGTGAATATACTGTTCATAGCATTTTGGTACATACTTTAGAAACGTATATTACTAATTATCAGACCTAGCTAAAACACTTAGAAAACGCAGAGTTTATTTATTTCCAACATTTAGAATTTTCTCAAACTGTGTTATCTTGAGTGATTTTTCCACAGTAGCTTGCAAGCTACCTTTACTAGTCTCAATACTGGACATGAACCAATAGGCAATTAAAAATGTCAAATAGAAAAACTAAAAATATTTTTTCTCACACTACAGCTGCTGCCTATTACAGATTTGGACTGTGAATCCCATTAAAACTTCTGAGATCAAATTAAAGCTAATTATATCCTGTAAATACATGAAAGCACCTTTCATGACATTGGGGTGTGCAATAGGGCAGACACAATAATGCTTTCATACAATAGTCTCAGTATATTTTGCAATTGCCTTAAAGATACCTGGAAAATAAAATGGCTTAGATTTAGGATGAGATGATATACCGTATTCCTGATGGAGAAAACTTTTACCAAGATACCTACTGCACTGTTCTCCTTGGTGTTTTTTCTTATACATGGAAATTTCATGCCTCCAAATAGTGCCTGGTCTCTACATTACTGAAGTCAATGGGAGACATATGAAGCTCATAGATTGGTCCTTATGGAAAAATGGTAGCTTTATTACAATAATAGAAAAAACTCCTCCCTTCCTCCCAGTGCAGCTGCATCCTACCTAGTCTATAAAATAATTCTTTTAATTAAAGCTGGAGTAACACTAATAAATTATTACAATTTAAACATGATTGTGCATGCACTGTACTTGCAGTTATTCATTTGCCAGCAAAGGTTTGCATTCAAACCCACCAGAGGAAGGAAGATATTATTTAAAGAAAATTTAAATTAAGATATTGTTTCAACTGGAAAAAATATTCAATGGGATCATTATCACCAAGCTTGGACAAGACCCATTAGGGCAGATTCTCCATCCCAACCAAGCTTTGGTCCAGCGTAGTGGAGAGTAGAGGCTGCTAGGAATCCAATTGCAGCTCCTTGGTCCTAAGCCATCCAGCCTTGGCACAAGTTAGAGCTGCAAGGGAGAAGCTCTGACTTATGACACTGGTGTTACCCCAATGGAGGAAAGGGTGTAGAGGAATTCTGTTACTATCAAACCCCATCCCTTCCTAAATCCTGTCCCTGGAGTACCCCTAATATACCCTCCATCCCTATACTCCTACGCTGGGCGTGAGGGTGAGGCTGGTGGAGGAGACAGCAGAGCCGCCTCTGCCAAATTTCTGCTGGCAGAGAATTCCCTTCTCAGGAAGAATTCATCACCAGGTATATCAAAACACTTCAAGTCTATATTTGTGAGTAAGAACAAGGCTATGACACTGCAGATTAGTACCAAGATTTCAGTGCTGTTGTGTGCTGCTGTAACTAAATAGTGTGGATAGATTATCCCCTTCATGTACTGGACATACAGATCCTCTGCAGGTGGATATTCCTCAGCCCATACAGAAAGAGGGAATGGTGCTCTTAAGACACTATCCGTATTTCCCTTGGGATGCCACAAATGCCTCTTTGGGACTGGGAGTATACAGAAGCAGGGTTTGTGGGGTGGGGCTGTGGTGGGAGAAGACAGAGCATGCAATTACAACACATGGCACTATTCCCTGCAGACCTGCCAGATTACTATGTGGAAATAATATCAGGGATTAATGCTATTTAGAGCAGTGTAAACTCAATTCTGTGGCTGATACAGAACAGTCAACTCAGCAATACCTGTATAGCTCCTACAGGAATAGTGGTGCAACAGGAGAAAGGGCATCCATTAGAGCCATATAGGGAACAGTCATCCATGCAGGGTAGCTATTGTCTCAGGGACCTAAGAGAATGTTCTCTGTAAATCCCCTGGGGATCCATGAGTTTGGAAGGCATCACTCTTTCCATGGCCCACAATGCCTTTCCATCCAGGGGATCCTTTGAAGAAAACTCTATGAGGTTCCTAATTTTCTGGCCTCCTCCAGTTGGTTTGTCTATGAAAGGAGGTGATCTGGTCTACTGTTGGGAGACTTCTTTAGCGTCAGGATTACTCTAATCCAAGATCTTCTCTCTTCTTTTACTTTTAATGCTGCAGTAGCATTTTGCAGCAGCACTTGCTGTCAATTCCTGTACAGGAAAATTTTGGTGGCTGCATCTAAATCTAAAGATTTAATTTTCTACAAAATAAAAATTCACTCAGTTTCCCACTTGTAATTATTATCCCTAGTTTACTCACTTTGCTAAACTACACTGAGCTCTCCAAATGAAAAGCATAATATACTGTAAATGCTAAATATAATGTATTATTCCAAAATCATCTGAATAACAGATTATCTGCCAATTTACCCATATGTACGAGGTCAATGAGTTCACAGTCCTTCAGTTCAGAAGACAGAATGAGTGTGATGTCATCCTAATGCTAGCTTCTCCACATTACAGAGCCACTACATAATGTGGCAAAATTATTAGTCTCTTCTTAAGTGAGGACTGAATGGCAGAGTTTAGTGGACCAAATTTCAACGTTGTCTGTCTGCATGGGAACACAGGATTGCTATTATGGATCAGAACAGTAGTCCATCTAACCCATATCCTGTGGGCCAGTACTAGCTACATCAACAGAAGGTGCAAGAAATCCTGCAGAAGGCAGTTACGCAATAATCTGCAAACAAGAAATGCTTCTTCCTGACCCCTGTTAGCTTTTGTCCTGAAGCATTTGACCCCCTTCCAAAACTCTGGGTTATTTTTATAAATCCTTACTTTTGTAACTAAATGTTCTTGTTATCTATGTAAATGTCCAGTCCACATAAATATCCAACTTCTTCAAATCCTGGCCATCTATATGGATAATAAGAATACGCACTATGGCTGTTTCAAATCAGTGCAATAAATTCACCAGCAACATTGAAAATAAAATAAAGATTTGAATGAAGATTATAAAGTGCAAAATCTGTCCTGGTCCAGGGAATATGTACATCAGGCACTTTACAAAATGGAATATGTCTAAGAAACTAGAACCATTCTGAAGGAACAATTACACTTTCATAAGCAAAACTAGGCAATTTTTGGAAGTGTTTATTTCTACCCAGTACACTGTAACAACTGTAAAAGAATAATCCTGGTCTGTTAAACAAATACTGTATGTATTTTAAGCTTGTGTTTACACAAAGAATAGGAATTGCTCCTAAAAAGTTGTCATGGACAAATTATATCCTGTCCTCCCAGATGCAGACCTTGTAAGGGTCATCCAGTAAGCTAGCTTGCTGCAACACACTCCACTTTGGGCTAAACATTGAGGTCTATGCAGAAACTTTGGCTAAGGCATGACCCACTTTCTGAGTGGGGGCAGACCAGTGAGAGCATACTGGGACAGAATCTGTTCCCCAACTGTAGTTCTTATGCTCCACTCTGGAAGCATATAAGGCCGTCAGTATGCTGCAGTGGGCTGGGGGAGAATTCCTTTGATGCAAACACAGTGTAGAGCCACCACAATGAACCCCATGCTTCCCTCTTCACAAGTCCCAGTGGAGGGGTTTTCTGGACAGAGGACTTGCGACAGGTAAGGGCACAGCTGTAGTACTGAGCAGTACAGAGATTTTGGGTTCATTGCAGCCCTTAGGCAGCCTAGGATAGGCTGTTCAAGTCAGAGCAGACAGGAGCTGCTCTAAGTTATGCCTGGGGTAATTTTTGACTTTAGAGCAGCTGAGAATCCAAAGGGTGATGTAAAGTCACCTTTGTCCCCACCGCTTGGGCTGTGCCTTTTGTGCTTCGCTTCCCAGAGGTCGTTCACAGAACCTGACTCAATACACCTTTTGATTCATACCCTCTACTGGCTGCTCTTCCATTTTCAAGTGAAATTCAAAGCACTGGTCAATGTTTCCAAAGCTTTGAATAGCCTTGACCTCAGTTTATGTAAAAGACTGGAAATGTATATAATGTACCTCTCTCTCTCTGAGCTACTAAATCAACTGCATTATGTATAAATGATTACACTGTCCTTCCCATGGGTGACACATGTGAGAACTGGAGAAATGGATTTTTTGGGGTAGTGGGACATTGCCTCTGGAATAATTTCCCACAGAATATGCATCTAAACCAAATCAGACCACATTTAAATCATGTTCTGTGGCAAGAGATTTCTCTTTGTCTTGACTCCCACTTACTGTAAACCGGAACCCCTGTTACTAGGAATCCCAATTACTAGGTTTTTTCCATCTTCTAAAGCTTCAGAGTTGAAGTATACTTCCTATGGGCCCAGTTCCACAAACCTCACTCATATGAATAATCCTTATTCATGAACATGGTCCAACTGACTTCATGAGAGTAAGCCTTTACAAGATCATGCTCTATAGCTGTGAATAGTAATAGATACCACAGTGCAACTAGATAACACAGTGATGGGACACTACATCAATCTAAAGATTGATTGTTCTGATATATCTTACATATTTATATAACTAGAGTCAAGGTGGTGAAAAATAATAACATGATAATACTAATTAACTAATAAATTAATAGGCTAATTCCTTAAATCTTTACTCAGATATAATGCTATTCCCTTGAATTAGAGTTCTGTCTGAATAAAAATTGAGTAAGGAATCTGGGATTTGGCAAAATAAAAATAACGGTGATGATATCCTGACGATAATAACTAATTAAAAAGTTTTCCAAACACAAGGAATGGAAATGACCCCCTTTCGAGTTTGTGTGGATGTTAGATATTCCATAGACTACAATGCTTTTTTGAGTTAGCAGCTACTACAGTCTATTAGATAAGAAGAAAAGGCTGCAGAACTCTTGAAATATCAGCTTCTGCAGTACCCTGAGATTGCATGACACGTAAGCCAATAGTAGTTTATCTTGAGTGTGCATATATTACCAGTAATTTGCACTTATTTTTATTTTGCATCTACAGATCTCAACATGCATTACAAGGTTGGGTAAGCATTACCCCTATTTCACAGATGGGGTAAGTGAGTACAAAGAGGTTAAACAACTTGCCCAATATAAGACATCAAATTATTGTCAGTGCAAAGATTAGAAACTCATCTCCTGATTCCTAGCCCCATGCTTCACCCACTAGACCACTTTGCCAAAGAAATATTCTCATGAATTTTTCAGAGATCATTTGTATAATAATAAAGTTATAATGCTTCATGTTATAGTTATAATTCCACCATCACCAGAGATTCAGTGGCCATTCAGTTGCACAACTTCTGTTTAGAAAAAGTGATGTCTTATGTCTGTCTTTTATTCTGAATGTATGTGAAACAAATAATAAATAAATGAGCCTGGTACTGGCTGCTGTCAAGCTGTACCACCATTTGAACTCCAAGTGGTTGGGGGGAATTTTTTAAAGAGATCATATTTCATTGTTGTGCCCTTAGCTAGAAATGCCAATTGGGTTGTTTCTCTTTCCAAGACTCATTTTCACATTATGAGTCAGTGATTGCCAGAAAACCTCGTTGTCCGAAGAACAAGCACCAGCAGAAAATGTGCTCCAACCACATTCCCGTAAGGTCTTCAAATGTCAGGTACTTCAGACAGGTGAGTGTGTGTCACATTTATATCCTTGCTGCAACAGCTTCTGCTGCTTTATTTTAGGACTGGTACACCCAGATTTTGCATTGATCTAACTATATCACTTTAGAAACCAATGTAGTTAAATCAGTGTACTCCCTTATTGTGTATGCAGATACACTGGAAGAACTGTGCTTATACTGGTATAGATTATTTCAATAAATTTACAGAAATAAGCTACACTGATATAAGCACCCACTTTATACTGGTATATCCACCCTAGGGGGTTGTACTACTCTGTATAACTGGGATATAGTTATACTGGTACAAAAACTGTGTGTAGACCAGTCCATAGATTTGTCTGAATAACAAATTTTCTCTTTCACTTCTTGCTAATGGTCTTTCTAAGAGTTCTAAATGCCTAGTAACTTTTCTTCTTTGTCAGGAGTCGGGTGTGAATACAGGAAATGCAATACTGGATCAGACCAACATTCCATCTAGTCCAGTATCTAGTCTCTGACATTAGTCAGCTCTGGATGTTCGTATGAAAGGCATTAGAAAACCCTTTAAGTCATCTAACTGTGTAAGAGAAATTCCTTCTGACCCCAGCTGATGATCAGTTGATGCGCGGAAGTAAGTGGATTGATGGCTTTATAATTTTATCCTTCCTGATGTAAATTCTGATGTCTTTATTCAGAGAAAATTCCCAGTGGCTTCAGTGGAAGTTTTGTCTAAGCAAGGCGTTCAGGATGTGGGCCACTGAGTTTAACCAATTTTTAATTTTTTCTAATTTTAATAATCTCAGTCTCTGCTTTGAAAGGCAATGTGGTGGAGTGGCTAATGTGCTATACTGATTAAGCATTTATTCACAAGTAGTCCCATTGAAGTCAATGGGGATGGCATGAATGAGAACCCAGGATTGGGTACTAAATCCTCCTTATCCTTACATATCTTTTGATTGTAAGCTGATGAAGTTAACATCCTGAAGAAGGGAGAATTCAGCAACTGCAGATAAATGACAATGATGTGCAGCCTCTTCTTAACATCCCAGAAAGTTGCATGGGAGTGAAACACACACCTGACAGTAGAGTCCTTAGGGACTGCAGTTCTCTGAGTATATGTAAGTATGCATTTCATTAAAGCTGTTCTTTTGTTTCCTTACAGGTCCATGCATGGTGGGAGCAAGGAGTGGCTGGGATTATTTAGCCCTTTTTCTGATTCATACCACAAGGGCACAAAAAATTAAAAACATCTGTTTGATTCCAGTGGTACAAAACATGAGTATCATCTGAGATGTACAAACAAGAAGGCTGACATTATTTTCAGCAAATAAGAGGATAATTAGAAACCTACCAATGCTACAGTCACATTTCCTGTCACATGGAGAGGATGACACACCAATAACGGATTTGGAAAAACTTTGCTGACAGTGAAAGTGGAAAGAATGTAGAATGAACCTTCCTTGATAAAAACATACTATATTCAGCAAAATGGTCCAGAACACTACTGCTTACAATAGCATTATTGCAGGTACAAATCCTGTGTCTTTTTTCAATGGAAGCTTTGCCTAAATAAGGACTGTGAGACCTGGCCTACACTCCCTTACAGTGTTTTCAGACTTTATTAAGCTTTTATTAGGGCTGTGAATTCAGATTCAGAAGCATGAATAAAGCCAAAAATAGCAGTATAATATTTGGGTAAAGCTGAGTATCTTTGTATATGTTTTGGTTTTTGGCAGGCCTTTTAAAAAGTATCAGGCAGCCACTGATGGGGACAAAACATAAGTTTTGGTAGTGCTCATGGCATTTCCATAATATTTTCTTTGATGTTGAAAAGATCAGTGACTAGATTTTCAACTGATGTAAATCAGTATAGCTTCATTGGCTTCAATGGAGCTATGCTGATCTGCACTTGATGAGGATATGGCTTCAAATCTCATGAAATTTACTGGGATGCAGTAAAAAAGCAAGTGGAAAAATGTAAATACAAAAGAAAAACTAACAGTAGGTATGCAAATCAAATAGCCCTCATACAAACCATTGAGGATTACTAGTCATTTGTATTTCCTAAAGTCTTTTTTTGTAACATCAAATTATACTTTGTTACATGGAAGTATATCAGTATAAACTCTCTGAAGACAGTATAGCTGCTCCAGATTATGCCAGTGTAACTGAGAACAGAATTTGAACTGTATTATATTTAATGAACTCGTTACCAAACTCGTTTCTGGAAAAAACTATAGCAGGTTTTTTTTAAAAGGGCTGTACAATCTACTGGTAGTAATCATTTAAAACAAAACGGAGAACAATCACAAAGCAGATGGAGGAAAAATATTATTTGGTTCCTTTTTTCTGGTTTAATATCAGTGAAAATTAGTATCTGAAAAACTGGGTAACCTGTCTTTAAACTCAGTGACCTCAAGGGTGTTACTGAAGCTCTTTCCCTCAAGGATAAAAGGGAGCGGGACAAAGACAAGTTCTTTCAAGATTACTCATTTGTCAGAGCTGTGATACCTGAGCTTGTAAAACAGGCTCTCTCTCACCTGTGGAAAAATGATTTTTTCAAGCTATTATCTCTGTCCCCTCTATACCTGCCCATATGTGGAGTCAAATCCTGCTCTCCTTAATCATGGGAGTATTCCTAATGATGCTCATAGGACTAACTGCAGGAGTAAAGCAAGCACAATTTGGCCTGTAATCAGGATCCCACCATCAAATGCTTTGCCACAGAGGTTTTTTAGTTTATAAATCAATGGACTAGTGCCAGTAACTATTGCAGAATGGAACTAATCCAAACTGGGGCTACAGTCAATATTAATTATAGGCTGTGCTGGTGTGATTTTCATTTCAATATTTCCTTTAACAAAGACAAATCTGAAAGGTATTAGGTCTGCCATTTTAAAGAAGCAAAAACAATTATAGGGTTTTCATCTATTTATAACTCCATGTAAGTTATGGAAGGAACTAATTCACATAGAGCTGTGCATTCTATGAGGTAAAGGATCATATATTCCTGTCCCTTTGAATTTCTCAGAAGACATTATAAGCCAAATTCCTACAGGTTCCTATGTTGCCTGGCTAATTTTCATTGCACTCAGCTTGGCTTTGTGAATATTAGTAAAAGTAAAACCCCAGATCCAAATAATAATTTCAGTAACACCAATACAACCCCACTGACTTCTTTGGAATTGCAGCAGTGTAAGTGAGAGCAGAGTTTGGCCCACAGTCTTTGAAGTGCTCTGCACAAGAGGCTAGAGTCCAGATCTTCAGCTGGTATAAAATGGTGTAGCTCCACTGAAGTCAATGGTGAAACACTGATCATAGGGTTGCCAACTTTCTGACTGCAGGAAACCAAACAACCTTGCCCTGCCCCCTGCCCTTCCCGAGGCCCCATCTCCCCCTCCCTCCATCCCTCCTCCCTCCATCGCTCACTCTCCCCCACCCTTGGCTCACTCACTTATTTTCACAGGGCTGGCCCAGGGGGTTGGGGTGTGGGAGGGGGTGAGGACTTCGGCTGGGGGTGCAGGCTCTAGGGAGGGGCCAGAGATGAGAGGTTTGGGGTGCAGGAGGGGGCTCTGGGCTGGGGCCAAAGGGTTCAGAATGTGGGAGGGGGCTCTGGGCTGGGGCAGGAAGTTGTGGTGTGGGAAGGGGTGAGGGCTCTGCTGCTAGTACACACAAAGCAAAGAGCAAGCAAAGGTGAAGTGGAAAGGTATGATACAAGGAGAGGTCCAGGAGGAAATCAGAACAAGGAGTGAAGCAACTCCCTTTTCTTTGTAGGAAGTCATTACCCCTCCCCCACCTTCTGCAGTGTTCCTTCCTCTGCTGTGATCTCTCTGAGACAAACTCTCAAGAACCTTTTAGTAACTCTGTGCCAAAAGTCTCCTTTTACACATATCCTGTACAACATGGAAGTGCCTGCAAATTTTATATATGCCTTTTGACAGATGCACTAAATTTGGCCAGCATGCATTATATAACCCACACATACTGTACATGCTATATGTACTTATATAATATACATTACAAAATGCATGGTCTAGTGGTTAGAGTACCAGAATTCTGGTACTCTAATAGGGGACCAGGAATTCTGATGTTCTAACTTTGGGTATGTTTACACTTAAAACACTGCAGTGGTGTAACACTGCACTGCTGTAATGCTTCAGTGTAGAGACTACCTAAGCCAAACAGAGGGGTTCTCCTGTTGGCATAGGTAATCCACCTCCCCAAGAGGTGGTAGCAAGGTTGATAGGAGAATTTTTCCATCGACCTAGCGCTAGGGTTGCCAGCTTTGGTTGGACGAATTCCTGGAGATTTCATCACATGACATAATCTTTAATTAAAGATTAATCTTTAATTCCTAGAGACTCCAAGTTGTCCTGGCAACCCTACCTAACGCTGGCCTATACCGGGGGTTAGGTGGGTATAGGTACATCTCTCAGGGGTGTGCATTTTCACACCCATGGGAGACAAAGCTATACCAAAATAAATTCCTAGTGTGGATCAGGCCTTTGTTTTAGCCAGTGATTTGCTGTGTGACTTTGAGCAAATAATTTGAAATTTGTGTCTCTGTTATCACATTTGTAAAATTTAGATATTCACTTACCAGCGTTGCAGCCCAGCAGATATTCTAGTAGGCTCCATTAAAATCCTTCAGCTAGATCCAGAGGCTAGCTATTCCACAGCTTGATGGTTCCAAATCATCTGAAAAGTTTTATTAAACAAATCAGGTATCCCGGAGTGTCACATAACTTAGTCACCACTGGCAGACTGACTTCCTGTAGATGTCACCGGAGAAACGTCTCAAATGTCATTCACATTTTCACTCATGAAGGCCCTTATGATTGTAACAACTTCCCACTTAGGACCAGATTTTGGCACTTAATTAATGTCTCATCTTAGGAACAGTGCAGAGCTGTACCAGCAGGATCTCTGAAAAGTAGGATGATTTGGTAAGGCATGACCTTGATCTATTCCTTCAGAAAAAATCAGCTTTGACCACACTTCATTCTGAATTTGTTTTGTATTGTTTTGCACCATATTGCATCCATATGTGTCTTTAGACTGTAAGGTTTGTAGGCTAGAGGATGCTATCACTTGTAGACACTTGTTGGACAAAGTCTCAAAGTTCAGAACTGGATCCAAACTTTACAAGAGTTTAATGGTGTTCAGATCTGGGGGTTTGTTCAGGCCCACATTCAGTTATTTTGTTTGATCCATTTTACAGGGCTGTACAAATTTACAATGCTGCATTAATAATGGATAACAATATCATTCAACTAATCACCTCTGCCTTTAAATTACTAGCACGATGTAATTAAGAAAAGCTTCAGCCCTGAATGAATTAGATGGCTAAACATCCTAAATAATTAAAGTGGTCAGGGCACCTTTGATCTAGACAGTGTCCGGCTCATACTCAGATGTCTGAGATCCTCATTGTCACACCAAGAGAAAAAAATCAACAGAAATTGTATTGCTTTTCTACAGTCATAATAATTCAAGCAGTAAGTTCCAATGCTCAAAGAACAGGCAGTTCAGGAAATACTTCTTTTTCTTATTTCAGCCAATCTCCTCTTAGTATGATTATGTCATCTAAAATTTATGCAAGATGACAATGTTGAAAACAAGCCAAAATTCCTGTCCCAGTGAGATCACAATGAAACTGCTTATGAGCTAAATTAGTCATAATGTACATTACAGATAAGACACTTTAACAGTGTATATTAGTGTATGAGTAACTGCCAGTGCAAATAAATACCATTGTCTGAGTAGGGAAATCCACAACACTCAGACTTTTAAATAATTAAACCCAGTCTACCCATTACCTGAATAATGTGGAAGATATGTTTTTTTCAATTTGCAAATATTATATAAAAAGTGAAAAAGAAAACAAATAAAAAAATAGAGGCTATAACTGTGCTGACCAATAATAGGTTCATACAAGGCATACATCCGCACAGAAAGTACTTTATATCCATTTTCAGGAGAATTTATTCTGAAACTTTCTTTTTCTTTACAATGTTTTAGGTTACGTGATTTTAAATTTGTACTGAATTTTAAAAAGATGAAAAGAGGGGAGATGAAAAATGGAGGGGAATAAATACAGGTGTGAGATACAATACATCCAGAGAGAAATAATTCACATATACAGACAGCAAGTTTTCTTCATGTTTAACACTACATGTAAAGAAAGTGAAGACAGTTTTAAAGTTTTAGCTTTAAGGGTCTGATATAATTCACTTCAACTGGAATATGGACCTAATTTTTTCCTGGCATTTCCCCAACATTTAGCCCTCAATCATGTAGCAATCCACACTAGATTTTAATATGAACATTTCCTGTGCTTTTTCTAACAACAGGAAGACTATTCAAATTACAACTATTTTGAGTCCACAACCTAATTCAGTGTTCGGAATGATACTTAAACTCTGTATCATCTGCTTCCAAAAAGAAAACACAATAGGACAATGCCTTAGCATACAGTATGCAACAAGTATCCATTGTCTTAATTGAAATTCCAACATCTGTTATTACACATTATGTTTACGTATTTTGGCAGAGGTCCAGTTTATTCTAAACAGGGTTTTCATTGATGTATTTGTCTCAATTTGAAGTAAATGAAAAACTCTTAATATTTTCACAAGTTCTAATCAAGACTTGTCAGAATATCACATTTAAATCAAATCCCGAACAGATCCTGCACTTGACCAGCATTTTAATGAAAGAAGATAATAAGAACCTATACTTTATGGACACAAGACATGGTAAAACAACTTTAGAGGAATATGAATGTATGGTGTTGAGGGATGGGGGGTTACAGGAAGGGCCAAAAACTACTTGCCAATCTCTCATTTTCAGAACAGATTTTGGGAGTTTTGCCTGAGTAAGGACTTCAGAATTGGGTCTTCTAATTGCACTGACACCTTTTAGTATCTATTTAAATTGTTCCCAACTATTCTGTACAGTTTTAGTGAGGCTAATACAGGGTTGAGGCTTAAATTTATAAGATTTTTAAGATTATTCAATATCTTTATCAACATATGTTTTTTCTGATTCCCTGACTGACCATGTAAAGATTGCACTTTCTTATTCAGCAGATATGCACTCTGTGTGTGTATTCAGAATTATACCTGCTTTTTCTGACAAAGCTGGGCTTTATTTAAAAATTGCCTTTTATGTCTTTTGTCACTGTAATTCAATACAGAACTGTTAAAGTGAGCAGGATTATTTTCTGACTCATTCATCACAAATAGAATTGTTAATAATACTGTGAGGTATAAACTTTTATTATTGGTTATTAGAGCTGCACAAACAGTAAAAAATATATTTATGAAGATTTGGTAAATTAAAAGATACATTTTGAATTGCCGTGTTCCCAACACATTTCTATGTGTTTTTTGCCAACATTCATGTAAGATATGTTCATATAAATGTTAATGGAAAATGAATTTCACACTGTACCTGAAATTAGTTCATGAGGAAACAAAACTCCTTTCAAGCAGAAGGGGAAGCAGTAAATTTGTTAGTCTCTAAGGTGCCACAAGTACTCCTTTTCTTTTTGCGAATACAGACTAACACGGCTGCTACTCTGAAACCAGTAGATTTCTTGCTTTTCCTAGACTCAATTTAGGAAGAAAGATTGATGTTTTTTTGCAATACAGTAATGTGGTCTGCCACTGCATAGGGGCAAGTTCTGCAGATGAAGCCATGCTTTGCTGATTGTACCTATGTTATGACTATTCTCATGTATAGGATCCAAATGTGTATTTTTTACAGATCGTTTCTCCCTCCACTGCTACCACTCTTGTTCAATGTGTGTGTTTATTGATGACCACTAAAGACAGTTTAAAACTGAATACTTCTTCATAGTGAAATTGAGGGACAGACTTGCTGAAATGCTCCTCAGAGCCCTGTTGACAGAGCTTATTACAGGGATCCAATCACAGCTTTCTGAACTAGCAGTTCACAGAAATAAACTATGCCACAACCACTGTATGTAACGATCATTGTAAATGATAATGGAGGAGAGAAAGCTGGAGACCAGTAAACTAAGACAATGCCCTCAGATTATATGTGAAATATTGTGGTATGTTTCAGAGTAGCAGCTATGTTAGTCTGTATCCGCAAAAAGAAAAGGAGTACTTGTGGCACCTTAGAGACTAACAAATTTATTTGAGCATAAGCTTTCGTGAGCTACAGCTCACTTTCACTTCATCGGATGAAGTGAGCTGTAGCTCACAAAAGCTTATGCTCAAATAAATTTGTTAGTCTCTACGGTGCCACAAGTACTCCTTCTCTTATTGTGGTATGTGAAATACTGCTTGACAATGCAGCACCAAAGAGACTATTGCTCCCTGCCCCGACCCATTTCTCTGATACGAAGGCTATTAAAGGACCTACCTGTGGGTTTCCCAACTAGGACTGTGCACATATGCCCACACCACAATTACCATTTTGTCTGAGACAATGACTGTAGTAAATGGTGGTAGGTAACAGAAAATTGGAGTCCAGTAAATTCAATATAAGCACTTTATATATACATTATATGAAATATTGCAGTCCAGTAAACAACAACATAGCACAATGGGGACTGGATGGTGTTCTCAAAACAATAGGCCAGAGCCCTATCACAGAGACAATTAAATAAGCCAGACAAGGGTCTAATTTCACTCCAGCCTATTATTAGAACAGTATGATTTTTCTAGCAATGATGTTTCAGACAAAGCTTGGCCTAACTGGTTCAGAAAGGAAAGGGTTTAAAAAGTCCTAAACTCCTACCTTCCTAGCATCTCCTAACTCCATAAACTGTTCCTCATTTCTCCAGGAGAGATTCAAAGGCCCAGAAACTTAAATGGACCCTTGCTTTTTTATTACTGTTGTAGCCAACTACAGTAGGGACAAAAACAATAGCATGTGGCTAAAGTTGCCAATCGCATAGCAGCAATATCAAATAATGAATAACAAATAAATGCAGAGATCATTTTGCAAGCAATGCATAGGCTGCAATTTGTTTACATGAAACATTAATCAAATAACTTTAAAGAAAGAAGAAATTGTTAAAAATCAAAGTCTATTTGCACACAATTCACACAGAAAAAGGGTGAAATTAATTAATGTGACTGAAAGACTTTGGTATGAATTAATTGGCAATGTCTGCTGTTGATGATGCACAAGTGCCCTTTTTACTTGTGAACTGATCAGCTTGGGTCTGAAATAATTGAGAAACAATAAACCTGGACCCCCACAATTCCATTCTTGATCGAAAGCCCACTGAAGTGAATAGAAAGGCTCCCCTTGACTTCAGAGGGCTTTGGATCAAACTCGTCAAGAGTCACTTGTAATGTGCAGAACTTCACCTTGAGAATTCTGTTGTGGTATCAAAGGTATTTCTCACAAGATGAAGAGGGATAGGATCACTAGCAGTGGCACCAGCAGGGTTGGTACTACCATGAAAGAAGAGAAAGACATTTCTCCTCAAAAGTGCGAATTATCTGGCCCTATAAGTGCAAGAAGCCTTGCCCACTGGCCATAGCATCAGAACCTCAGAGTTGGCACCAGCCCAAACTCGTGCTTCTGATGCAGCTGTTGCTCTTTGCTTTCTGCTGTCTTCACTGACAGGGGGGAAGGATAGCTCAGTGGTTTGCACATTGGCCTGCTAAACCCAGGGTTGCAAGTTCAATCCTTAAGAGGGCCGTTTAGGGATCTGGGGCAAAAATTGGGGATTGTTCCTGCTTCAAGCAGGGGGTTGGACTACATGACCTCCTGAGGTCACTTCCAATCCTATGATTCCATGTCATTATGATGCCATTTGGTCCAGTTGTAGCATGGGGAGATGAGACATGCCCATCTGCCATCCTGTAACTGTGCATTGCACAGATCAGATCCACTAATGACATTACAGTAGGATCCTCCTCCAGGACAAAACTGAGGGTCTAACTATGATGCTTTTGTATCTGCAGTTGTGTATATACTTTCACATCTAAAAACTATACCCACTTTCTCAATTCTGCTCCTGCTGGTGTTTGGTGCAAAGTGATACTGTTATTCTGTATCCTATCTGCTAGTCTGGTGCAGATTTAATCAGATTCATATCGAACACCAGGAGAGGAAGACTGAGGTACTTCTGTCTGAAATAAAATTGATATCTCTTTGTAGGAGAAGGAGTGTTATGACCTCTCTTTACAATTGTCTTCTGCCAAATGGGGCCCCACTCCTCTTCTGGATGACAGCTCTGTGTCTGTGACCTACAATTATTTTCAAAGGCTTGGGGACTGAAGAGTAATATCTTTATGCTATAAACTCACAAAATGCATGAAGCTAATACTTAACCATAAAGGACTTGTTTATAATTGAGAAAATCATTACTCACTTACACATTAAAATGTTGCTTGATATGCCATCACCTTTGTAAAGTATATGTACTGGCTTTTCAACATTATTTAAGACCTTCAAGACAATCCCATTAACTAAACACCCAGTTTCTCTGCTGAGTGTTAGAAGTTTGGAGGCCCATGGGTATGCTTGCCTTGAGATAGGTAATTGTTCTGGAAATATCAGTAATGGTCTTAAAAGTGTTGTGATATTCTTCATGTCATCCAGAACTACATTTCCAAAGGTTTCATCAGTTTGCTCTGAGAAACAAGAAAATTTCCACTGTTTATCTCTGCTTTCTTACAAGTATTAAATCCCTCAAACTGCTGCACCCTAGCTTAGATAAAGGTAACCTTGACCAGACAGCCCTCTGAAATCAGGTGGTCCAGCTCACAATTTGCTTTCTGTTATTGTCTGGCACAGAAACCTGAACTATGCATCCACAGATTTATAGCTTGATTGGCTTAAGATATCTATATGGAAATCAGATTTTTAAATGTTTTTGTAAATCCTATCTTAATAGTGCTGGTGGTCAGAAAATCTCACCCATCCTTTGAAAAATGTCTTTAAGAAATCAAGTACCATGGAAATCATTCCACTGTTTAAAAAATGCAGAGTACCATAAACATCTATTATGGGCCTAATTCTACCATTTCTTAGTCTTGTTTAATAGTCTCCCAATCCCACTGATGTATTTTATTTTATTGACTTCAATGGGACGACTTACACAAGTACTACAACAAGAGTAAGAGTGGAAAAATTGGGCACTATGTGATCAGGAATCTTAGGTTTATATTTTTCCAGTTCTATCTAGTGTCTGTTAGTACAGAAACCCCAATAAGAGCAAATTCCCTCACTTCTGTAATATCTGAATGATATCTTGAGAGTTGTAGATATTAACTATGTCAAAACTCACAGGAAGGCAGGTAGTCGAAGCTTTTATATCATGTTTATAGGCATCAGATTGGAACCAAAATATACACCAAATTCTCTATCAGTTACAAAATATGTGTGTTTGCAGAAATGTAACAGATACTGCAAAATAAATATTATGCCATACATCTTCCATGAAAAAGCAGAGAGATCAATGACAGTCTGACTAACTTGTATCCTATAGGAGATAGTAGCAGTAGAATTGCCAGAAAAATATCCAGTATCTAAATATATAGCAGTTCCCACACAACTCTATTTATCTAGTTGTAAATCTTTGCTCTAAATATATGCTTATCAAGTAAAAAGGGGAAGAAAACGTATTGAGTGTGCAAGTAAAATATTACAGAAACACATACAGGCCTACCTTTGAACCTGGATGTCTAATATTTGTGACCAAGTGGATTTTCTGCAAGCCACAGTTGTACAGCAAACACATCCCCATCAAATGATTAGGTCAGTTCCTTCAGAAGGACAATTAAAGGTGATCTCTAAAGATTCTTTAAAAATTCTAATTATGCCACCACTATCCTCTCACATTTAAAGCAGACAACACTTCTCTTCCACACTGCCATCTAAACTTATTATTACGCTCCAGAAGTTATGCAAGGACTTACAATCTAGGAACTCAGTCGTGCAAACCATTGACTTCAATTAATTACTCAAGAATGTGAAGGTTTGCAAGATCAGGCCCTAGGTTATTTAAAGTACCTGACTGGTTAACAGAGAATAGTGAAAATTTTCTTTTTGCTCTGAGGACATCCTATATTAATTTAAAAACAAAACAAAACAAAACAAAACAAACAAACAACTACCCTGATCATTATTTTTACTTACAAACTCTGAGGAATGAATGTAATCAAATCAACTTGTGGAAAATATGAATAATAACTGATAATTCATAGAACAGAATGAAGTTAGTACTTATGGTGCAAATAAATTAAAAGAATAATTAGCGTCAGGGAGTAACACACAGATATCAGAAATTATCCTGCAGTGAATCAGGGAGATCTTCCATCATAATACATCATCATCACCATCATCATAATCATAATCCATTGCTCCCAAACTGAGGAATTTGTAAAATCTATAAAATCTACCAGAAATAATTCATTTTCTAAACTCATCAATATTAACTTGAAATACTGACATGAGAAAATGAATATGTCGCTGATCTCTATGGAAAAATATCTGAAACTCTTCATATTGTTCTTTTAACACCAGTTAAATGAAATCTGATCTGGATTCCATTTGATCACAAGATTGAAATGCCAGATATGCTATAAACTAAGACATTTATTCATCAAAATGAAAAAACCCTTAAAATTCATGAATCTTTAGCTGTGTCCTTAAAATTTTACCGCTTTCCAATTTTTTAAACAAATATTCTGATCTTAAAAGCTGTTAGATTCTGACAAACTAACCCAACAGAAAAGATGGGTAACACTGTTTTATTTGCTGATGTTTAAATACTTTTGACTGAAACTAACTCTGTTCCATGAATAACATTCAAAATCAAATTTGAAGACTCAAGTATAAACTCCACTGTGGGCAACAGTACACATAGCAGCAGAAATGTGACATTTTGATGTAATGTGACCAAAAGACCGCATGTTGGTATAAGTTAATCTGGTTAATCAGAATAAATTCCCAAATTCCAAGACAGATTATGAAATTTACAACCCCTACACCCACACAATGCTGTGCTGGAATGGCTGTGCTAGTGGGCCATTCACCCCAGGGGTGGGATACATTTAGCACTGTCCCCCTTCCCTGGAGGATCTGGTAGGGGAGCACAGTTCTATTTCATTTCCAGACTTTACATCTGTAGCAGAGGCTTCTCAGAGATGTGCTGAGACAACAAATCTCCTGGCCACCTAATATAGTATATACATGTGGCTAATTAACAAGGGATCTCATCCTGCTCCTGCTGAAGTCAACTGGAATTTTGCCACTGACCTCAATTGGAGCCAGGGTACAGTATTATGGGAATTATTAGATGATGTATTCTCAAAACGTATTGCTCCTGCAACAATGGTTCATTTTGTATTCTAAATATAGTAGCTGCCTTATAATCTCCTCCGAAGTAAAAATCTGCCCAGCATCATTAACGTATTGTAAAATCATATTGGACTTACTGCTCAGATTTGACTTCTCTTCTGTACTAATTTAGGTTCTTCTGCCTCTAAAATTGCATATGGTTCAAGATTAAGTGGACAACAAAACATTTATTCACATTGTCTGAATTCTGGCAGACTCTGAAGTGTACGCCCTAATGAGAGAATTATGTAAATGAGAGCCGCCAAACCAAACAGATGAAAAACAGACAGGGGCTCATGCAGCCCGAAAATGATTAAAAATGACTAGGCTATTACAAAACATACTGCTGAAAAATCAGTATTTATGAAATTGGTACACATCATGCTACTATTTGTCTTAATCATTTATATAGTGCCTTAGATGCGTATAATGCTTTTCAACAGAGTGTGCTGAACAGAGAAAAAAAATCCTGCCCCAGAGAGCTTACAGTCAAACAGCTGGAACAGAAGCAGCACAAAATAATATGGGATAAGCATAAAAAAAACAAGCACAAAGAAGAGCATATTATACTAAAGACTTGTTCACTTATCTGTACAAATGTTCCATGATAGAGGTTGACATGCTTTGTTTAAGAAAAACACTGCTCCCATTGAAATTTAATGAGTTTTGCTACTGACTTCAGTTGAGTCAGAATCAGAACAGTAGAGTCTGATGAGACTTCACAACATTTATTCTTTCCCATTAGCACTTTAAGTATACGGTTCCATATGTATGAACATTTCCATCTGTTGTTTTCAGTTGTTAAACATATTCCTTTTCACATTGTTTGGGAGTTTCTTTATTTAATGCCTCTTTCTACAAAGAAAACAAGAACATCGCAAAGACAATTAGAACAATTTTGTCAGGGTCATGAAAAGGGAAAGTGTCATGCTTAAGTCACATGAGACTTTCAGCAAAGCCTAAAAATCAACACACCAGCTATTGGCTCGTTCTCTTTATATTAGTGTGGTCTTTATAAATGTAAAAATCCAAACTAATTCCATTTTTTAAAATTGCTTTGTTCTGTTTTCTGCCCTCACCTCTAAGCAATCTTTAGCCTGTAATTCATTTTCTTCTCCTACATATTCTAGTCCATTATTTTGCTGTTTAAAATTCAAGCTGACTCGTACAGTATGATATTTAGACCACCACAGCACCTCATCCTTATGTGAGCTTTTACTCAAACTCTAAATTACAGGCTCTAACAACCAAACTGCTAAAAACAACAGGTATTTGGCAAGAATTTTCACATTTCTTGCACCCTTAGTTTAATAAATTGGAACATCTATATTTGTCCATTGGAAGGAGAAACATTCTGCTATAGGTGCTTGGTTTTAATTTTCAGCTTTTTGCTTAAGATCTTGATATAGAACTCATCTGCAAGAAAGGCCACCCTCAAAATATCACAGTGATATAGCTAAATTCATATACATGGAAGCTGCCTTTTAGTAACTCCCAACAGTATGCTCAAATTTAATAAAACTAAGTTGCTTATCAATTTTCTGTTTTGCCCAACTGAAATTGAGGGTCCATTGTTCTAGCCTGTTCAAACAAGTAGTAAAAGATAGTCCCTGCCCTGAAGAGTTACTGTCTGAAGAGACCAGACAAATGGTGGGAAGAGTAATAGAGACATATAGGGGGAAGTGATTTGTCCAAGGTCACACTACCAATTAATAGCAGAGCTGGGCCTAGAAACCAGAGGTGAAATCCTACTCCCACTGACTCTCAGTCCAGTAGCATACAGACCATGCTGCCTTCCCACACTATTGATCTTCCTCAGTTATCATCCTAAAGCCACAAAAATGAACCCTGCAGTCCTATGTATCAGTTCATTGCATTTCGGGGGAAAAATGTGACAGCCTGATTCTCTTTGATATGTTGTAAAACACTGTCTTGAAAACCACTAGCTAGTCATAAATGTTATTATTAGGCATCTTAATATATCTATTACTTATGCAAATATTTTACATTTTATTGTAATTATCTGCAAGAACTTTTTTTAAAAATACCCAGCTGCATATTGCAATCTGGATGAAGTAAAGATTTCAAATACCGACCAATGGAAGTCCCTGCTTTTGACCATATTAGTAAACAAACAATACTTTAGCACTGTATTAATTAACTGAAACAACTTTTACTCGTCCTCAACAGAGGGAAGTAGGCTGTCTTTATGGTATATTACAGATGAATTGCTTCACCATAGTCTTGCTACACTGATGGTGGCACTTTTGCTGTCTCCGCCTCCTCAGTTGTTAGATATATTTGTCTGCATGAGAGCTATGAATGAGTTCTTCATACGTTAAAATATGGAAAACTACTTTCAGTACTCAAGAGGAAGAAGCACTGGCGCAGAAAGTCACTAATAATTCACTGATACTGAAGCCTTGCAGAGGGATTCACAAAAATATACTAGGACATATGCAGCATAGGCAGAGGGTTCTGTTACTACATCTCTATGCTGGGTACACATAAGAACTCAAACATGAGTTATGTGGGGTGTTCTTTTCACTGTCCCTGGTAAATATTTTTGTTCAAAACAAAAAAGGAATACATATTTGCTTGACATTGAATAAAAGTGCCAGTATGCTTGTGCCCAATATACTAGAACATTGTTCAGTAATAGTTCAACCTTGCAAAAATATTATCCCTGTAACACTGCCAAGGCCATTGTATGGGTTATTTGTGTATGTTTCAGACAACCTACCCTGAGGCTGAAGCAACTTTTATACTTGACTTTTTAGAAACCTTTCTGTTTTGTTAATGAATCAGTGTGTCTTGTTCATTCTGGTTCCTCATCCTTCCCCTATTTTTCCATCCCTTATCAAGTTCCCCTTCCCCTCCCCCTCCCATGGGCCACACAAAATTTCAGTCAAATAACCCAGGCTGATGAACACTTATTAACTATAGCTTGCTTGAAAGTGGCTCATTACATGGTCGTTTCAAGTTACATCAAAATCCCTGTGTAAACACTGTTCATGAATGGAGTGGTTAGTGATTAACTCTTTCAATCCAGGATTTGGGATTGCCTAACACTAAATGCCAATATATTTTATGGAGTGCCAGTGAGAAATGAATTGGATGTTCTGGTGTGGAAATATTATTGGATACAAAGGCAGGAATACAGTACATCTTTGATACTTTAAATTTCAAGCCTATATAAACCAAAAGCCAGCTCCACTCTGCAAACAAGTACTCACATATGTTAAACTATGCATTATACCAGTGTTATAATAATGACATCAAAATTACAAGAAAGAATGAATTTTCTATTCTGAAATAATGTGTTGGGGAAAAAAAAATCTGTTCTCACAAGCTGGAAGCCTACTGTGCAATAGTTAATGTTGAACCTTGCTATCCCATAGGGTAACAGTGAACTCCAACTAACTTATACATTTATGGATTCCTCTTCTCCTTCCAATCATTTCTAAGAGCCTGCCTATTCCATTAGACTCATCAGAATAACTTTCACACCACACTTTGCTAGCTATAACTGTATCCGTTTGTGCCTTTAGATTGTCAGCTTTTGGGGGCAGGGACTTTGGTTTTTTGTATAGCACGTTATTATCTGTGAAGTAACAGGTACAAATACCATATTATGTAAATAATGATAATAATGAACAAATGTAGTTAACTGAGAAATTTTATACTGTTTTAGAAAAGAGACTACTTCAAATATACCAATTTTTGATAGATTCAGGTAACTTATTTAAAGCCAGATTATGCCATCCTGACCCATGATGAATACAGAACCTTACTCTGCAAGCGAGTGGCATGGATCAGCATTCACTTTGCACTCCTCATCAGTACCAGCCCAAGCCAGGGAAGCTAATGATCCAACCAGCAGACCAAATTTGGTGATGAATCCTGGTCACATGCCACCTGAGGTACATTACCCATATGCAAGCAGTCTCACTGATTTCAGAGCATTTGTTATATTGTCTCATTCTTGTCTTCTGGCATCCATTTGTAAATGTAATCATAGAATCATAGAATATCAGGGTTGGAAGGGACCCCAGAAGGTCATCTAGTCCAACCCCCCGCTTGAAGCAGGACCAATTCCCAGTTAAATCATCCCAGCCAGGGCTTTGTCAAGCCTGACCTTAAAAACCTCTAAGGAAGGAGATTCTACCACCTCCCTAGGTAACGCATTCCAGTGTTTCACCACCCTCTTAGTGAAAAAGTTTTTCCTCATATCCAATCTAAACCTCCCCCACTGCAACTTGAGACCATTACTCCTCGTTCTGTCATCTGCTACCATTGAGAACAGTTTAGAGCCATCCTCTTTGGAACCCCCTTTCAGGTAGTTGAAAGCAGCTATCAAATCCCCCCTCATTCTTCTCTTCTGCAGGCTAAACAATCCCAGCTCCCTCAGCCTCTCCTCATAACTCATGTGTTCCAGACCCCTAATCATTTTTGTTGCCCTTCGCTGGACTGTCTCCAATTTATCCACATCCTTCTTGAAGTGTGGGGCCCAAAACTGGACACAGTACTCCAGATGAGGCCTCACCAATGTCGAATAGAGGGGAACGATCACGTCCCTCGATCTGCTCGCTATGCCCCTACTTATACATCCCAAAATGCCATTGGCCTTCTTGGCAACAAGGGCACACTGCTGACTCAAGGATAGGAAGTTGTACGAGGAGTAATGGTCTCAAGTTGCAGTGGGGGAGGTTTAGATTGGATATTAGGAAAAACTTTTTCACTAAGAGGGTGGTGAAACACTGGAATGCGTTACCTAGGGAGGTGATAGAATCTCCTTCCTTAGAGGTTTTTAATATTTATCTGTCTTGCGGATGAGGACGTAGTTCTTATGAGCACTATTACCCCATAAGATTTTTTGTTAATCAGAAGCGTTTTACCATAACTGGCCAGGGTTATATGTGAGAAAAATGCTCAAATGCCTGCAATCTGAATATTGTTTTAAATGTGCCACAGTGTACCAAAGTGATTTCAGATCTGTACAACTTCCTATCCTTGATCACTGACATACTGGCCACTACATGCCCCCACCTGAATCTTCCTTCAAAGGTCACCATCGTTCATAGATGTCCTGTGCCAGATAAAGTACCGGGATAGGAAAACAGACCAGTTGGCACAAGCCACACTCAAAGTCCAACTAACAGTGACATAAGAAGCTCTGTGAGCCTATTTCACCTCTACGACTAAAAGGCTTTTACTCTGCCTTACGATCTGCTAAATCAAGATGTGAAGAACTATTCCAAACTGTAAACTATTCCAAACATCAAATTACCCTGACTGTCTATAAACAACCTCAAAGCCTAACACCGTTCACTGAGGAGAGCTCTCAAGCTAACCTGAAAAAAATCAACAGAATTCCTACTGACCTCCCTGGTATCCATGTTATAAACTGCAGAGGCATACGATAAATAATGTTATCAAACACATTTAGCCACTTGACTTTCCCTCTGCTTTCTAATCCACCACTGTTGTGACTACGTCTAATATTCAAAACATCCAAATAGTTTCAAATAGCTGCCATTAAAAAAAACAAAACAAAAAAACCCTAACTTGTCAAATAAACGTTCCCTTCTTCACCCATTCCCCATCAAATAAGGAATTTCATCCTCCTCCCCAAAACAACACCGAGCCGACTTGCAGGACAAGCAGTAATTAGTCCTGGACCAGTGACAGCTTCAAAGTCCAGTGTCTCATGACCCACCAGGGCTTGAAGTGGGTACTTCATATCATTAGAAAGTCAAGAATCCATTTTGGCAGTGGTATAATGCTTATGTTTCTATACCTCTTAGAACATGAAATATCAGGCTTTAATACTGCAAATGATGTCTCAAGAGGATGATACTGGTTATTTTAGAAGATTCTGAATGAAATACATTAAACATAATTTATTCTCTTCCTGAGATTTTTACATTTGGACCCACGATCACCTGGCTTTACAGGCAAAGCAATATGGAAAAGCAGCATCAATTAATTTTTTAACACACAAATATTTTTATGCATAATATTTGGCATATACAAAATCCATGATGGAGTGCTACAGTATACAGGGTATTTTTAGAATTTATGCAACCTAATTTACTCATCGCTTTGCTACTTCTAAAGCCAACTTCAAACTTATGCCAATAAAACCTTGTAGCACACTACCATGTATTCCATCTATGTAAATTTACCTCACTGCCATGAAAAGCAGTACATCCCTTTCCTACAGCTTTTCTACTCCTGGAGATATTCAGGAATAGTTATTCTTTTTTAAATTCACACCCTTCCCTACCAGAATAACATTCATATGTAATCAGGCCTAGTATTTAGGTTGCAAAGTTTTGAGTAAGTAAGGACTTGTCTACACTGCCACCTTACAGCGCTGCAACTTTCTCGCTCAGGGGTGTGAAAAAACACCTCATGCAGGTGGTTTTTTTACAGTGCTGGGAGACCTCTCTCCCAGCGCTGGTGCCGCAACTACACAGCTACTTCCATGGCCCCAGCATGGAAGAGCACTTTTGGCAGCATCTCACTCCTGATTCTACAAATGTAATGAAAACACTGGGGGTCAGCCACTGGACTAGGCCAGCCGCTGTGAGCTGAAATTCTGTCTCAAGCAGTGGCCCTCTGAAGCAATGCCATGCCTACAGAAGGAGGAATGCCCTGGCTGTGTCCAATAGTGGAGCATTTCAGTAAGTTATGCAGACCAATATTAAGCCAATTTGAGAGTGACAGACATCAGTTCAGATAACATAAGTGACTACTTAAGCAGGGTGGGTAAAAATCAATGCTTTTTAGATTAAAATAATCAGATTTTAATTAAATATTCAATTAAATAATACAGTAATAATTTAATTTAAATCAATTTGTACATTAAATTAATTAAATGTATTTTTAAAAAATAAACCTACTTAAAACCGACACTCTATGTTAAGGCCTAAACTTATTATAATCTATTAAATCTTTTAAATTAAATACAACAAAAACTAATTGTGACAGGTTCGGTCACAGAGACCCCCTTGGGACTGTCACCTGATGTGCTGAGACTACCTCTGAGCCCATTTTCTTTGCCAGTTTGGGCCTTCAGAACCCTGCCTTTTCGAGCCAGAGACGCCAGTCTGCTCCAACACAGGCTCAGGGTCTGAACCATGCCCTCAAAGCTGCAAACTTAACTGAAAACAGCTTAAGAAGTGCTCCTGTCTCCAGCACCCAGATACCCAGCTCCCAATGGGATCCAAACCCCAAATAAATCTGTTTTACTCTGTATAAAGCTTATACAGGGTAAACTCATAAATTGTCCGCCCTCTATAACACTGATAGCGAGATATGCACAGCTGTTTGCTGCCCCAAGTATTAATTACTTACTCTGGGTTAATTAATAAACAAAGTGATTTTATTGAGTACAACAAGTAGGATTTAAGTGGTTTCAATTAATAACAGACAGAACAAAGTAAATTACCAAGCAAAATAAAACAAAACACGCAAGGCTAACTTAATACACTAAGGATCTAGTTACAAATACTAACTTCTCACCCCAGATGTTATCTCAGGTACAATCCTTTTCAGACCAATGTTGTAGTTTATGGTCTGGGTCCAGCAATCACTCACACACCCTTTGTTCCAGTTTCTTTCAGGCATCTCTTTGGGGTGGAGAGGCCATCTCTTAAGCCAGCTAAAGACCAAATGGAGAGGCTTGCAGACCCTTTATAGTCTCTCACTTGTGGGCAGAAACCCCATTGCTCTTCCGCAAAATCACAGCAACAAGATGGAGTTTGTAGCCTCCTGGGCAAGTCACATGTCCATGTATGATTCAGCTTTTTGCAGGCCAACACCACTGTTTACATGTTAGTTTGAACAGATGTGAACTTGTGTCTCCCAAAGTCCACTGTAGTTAAATACTCCCAATTACTTGAATAGACCTTTCACAATGTTGGCCAAACCTCCCTTATGTGTTTCCTACAGCAAACACTTCAAATACAAGCACAGAGCCAATGCTCATAACTTTAGATATAAAAATGATACATGCATACAAATAGGATGAATATATTCAGTAGACCATATGTCACATGGCATATCTAGCATAAAGCATATTCCAGTTATGTTATATTTACACTCATAAGCATATTTCCATAAACATATAAAGTACAACGCCACACTAATATTAAAGAAGTTCATGTTTGCTACCAAGTTTTAAAGAAAGGCAAACCAAAGAACTGGTAGAAATGACTGGCTAATTGCCTAGAAACAGAGTTTTGGGTAAGTGCTAACCACTTTTGATGGCAGTAACCTCTCTTCTGCAGGTTCAGAGAGAATATTCTCTTCATTTCATCTTATTCCACTTGTTTAATTCAATGACTAGTTCATTCAAAGCTAAGAAACCAATTGTAAGTTGAAAAAACAGGAGAGCTTGTTTTCCTCTTCCAATCTATAAATAAAAATTAGACATCAAAGGATGAAATCTATTAGTTCTAAAATCTTGAAGGATATGGTGAACAGAAAGAATCAATTCATTAACTACAGATACTAATTCCTTTAATAAATCAGTTAACTTTAAATGAAAAACATGTTCTGATAAACTTCTTGATAAATTTTTTTATTTATCCAGCACTTTTAAACTAGTTTTATTTAATAAAAAAGCATGCTTTTTTGTACATTTTGCACTGAATTTGAATTATATCAAAATAGTTTGACACAAATCACAAGTTAAAAAAATATTCATCATCTAGAAATACATTATTCATCATTTTCTAACATAATAAAAAATGTAAAAATGTAAGAATTAAGAATCGTAACTTACGCTACAGTAGAACCTCAGAGTTACTAACACCAGAGTTATGAACTGACCCATGAACCACACACCTCATCTGGAACTGGAAGTACTCAATCAGGCAGCAGCAGAGACCAAAAAAAGAAAAAGAAAAAAGCAAATACACTACAGTACTGTGTTAAACGTAAACTACTAAAAAAATAAAGGGAAAGCAGCTCATTTCTTCTGCATAGTAAAGTTTCAAAGCTACATTAAGTCTATGTTCAGTTGTCCACTTTTGAAAGAACAACCATAATGTTTTGTTCAGAGTTACGAACATTTCAGAGTTACAAACAACCTCCATTCCCAAGATATTCGTAACTCTGAGGTTCTACTGTACATAATTGCTCTAATAACTGTGTATAGATACACTGTATCTTCCTGGTTATCAAAAAGAAGTACCAGACAGTGCAGAATTGCAAATCCAGCTATTTTAATTATTACCAAATAATGAGAATCAAACTTTCTTTAGAAAAATAACTAAAAAGTCCAAATGCAAAACATGATTCAAATTGATTATTTAAATCAAGGTTTCCTGCTTGCTTTTTTATATCATGATTAAAATCGATGATGTAAATCACTTTGATTTAAATCCGTCTACCCTATACTTAAACCTTTGTAAAAAATTCAAACTGAACTTTTAACATTTTCATAAAAGTTCAGCTAAATATTTTGTTTTCTGTGGTTTCCTTTGTACTTCTTGATTTAATCTGGAAGCAAGAGTACTGAAATAGCACAAATGTGACTGGACTTTGGTATCGAGGAACATAGTCCATGATATTCAAGGAGCTTGAAAATTTAACAGTCTGAATTAAAGAGATTTTATAATATTACGAATAGGCCAGAAATGTCTCACTGAAATATTATCATCAGAGGAAGATTATACTTTTAAAACTTCCTTAATGAAAAATGAGGGTACATCACTCCAAATGAGCAACACTTTGGAAGAGTGCCCCAAATGTTCAAATCTGGGTCCCTGAACTTAGGCTCCTAAATCCATAATTAGGAACATAAATACAAGTAGTTTGATTTTCAGAAATGGTGAGCATCCACAAATCCTACCGAAGTCAATAATCAAAATCAGCTTTAAAAATCAGCCCAAATAAGATAGGCTGAACTGGCACCCATCTTATTTTTAACATAGAAGTATGGCCTTATATAGGTGCTCTCATCTTTAACACAAAGGTGCCACCCAACAAGATGACAGACAACATAAAATGCTCTCTCTCAGGCCTTGTTTACACTGGCAAGTTTCTGCGCAGTAAAGCAGCATGCTGCGTTGTAACTCCCGAGGTGTACACACTGCCAAGCCACTTAGCACGCAGAAACTGCGCAATTGCAGCGCTGTAAAAATCCCACCCCGACGAGAGGTGTACAGCTTTCTGCACTGGGGCTACAGTGCTGCAGTGCCAGAATAGACACTGTGGTCGATTACAGCGCTGCGACTGGCCTCCGGGAGGTCTCACCATGCCTGTTCTCACCTCTCTGGTCATTGGTTTGAACTCTACTGCCCTGCCCTCAGGTGACCAACTGTCAGCCCCACCCCATAAATTTCTTTGAAATTTTGAAAGTCCCCCTTCCTGTTTGCTCGATGATGCGTACAGTGGTCTCAGTGCATCTTTCCAGGTGGCCATGCCTGCTCCATGCACCAGGTGATCCCCTGTTTGGAGCAATGCCGAGCAGCTGGACCTCATCAGCATTTGGAGAGAGGAGGCTGTCCAGTCCGAGCTGCACTCCAGCCGTAGGAATTATGACACCTACAGACAGATTTCATGATGCATGACAGAAAAGGGCCATGACTGGGACACACTGCAGTTCAGGGTCAAAGTGAAGCAGCTGCAGAATGCCAACCAGAAGGTGCGGG
Source organism: Lepidochelys kempii (assembly GCF_965140285.1). Classification (NCBI taxonomy): domain Eukaryota; kingdom Metazoa; phylum Chordata; order Testudines; family Cheloniidae; genus Lepidochelys; species Lepidochelys kempii. Next base: position 27,943,749 of record NC_136388.1, on the reverse strand, counting down.
AGGCAAACCGCTGCTCCGGTGCTGCGCCTACGAGCTGCTGGTTCTACAAAGAGCTGGACGCGATACTCAGTGGCAACCCCACCTCCTCTGCGAAGACCACTGTGGATACTTCGGTGGCTTGCGTGCCAGTCAAAACTGGACTGAGCCAGGAGGAGGAAATCTTGGATGAGGATGTGGAGGGGGACCCAGAGGCAGAGGCTGACTCGGAGGTCAGAAATGCATGCAGCCAGGAGTTCTTTTCTACCCCAGACGAGGCTAGCCAGTCACAGCAGTCGGATCTTGACGAAGCATAAACAGGAGAGGAGGCCCCTGGTAAGTGGATCTGATTTGGGGAATTGCTGAAGTGAATTGTTGGGGGCAGAAGGATTGCAGAAAGCAGGCTCGTCTCCCACCATTTGCCTAGTCTGAGCGGCGGAACAAGCTGTTGATTAACTCCCTCACTTCACGGTAATCTCTCTCAGAGATCTCCAGGAAACTCTCGTGGAGATACTGGGCAATCCGCTGCTGCACGTTCTTCAGCAGAGCTGCTTTGTTTCTTGCCCCATTAATGGTAACTTTCCCGCACCACTGTGCCGTTACAGAGGAGACGACCATTGCTGCACACAGGTGAGCTGCATAGGGGCCAGCGCTGAAGCCGCAAGCTTGGAGAACACCCTCCCTTGATTCCCTGCTCACCCTCAGCAGCGAGATATCTTCCATAATTATCACCTCCTGTGGAAAGTGTGGGGACAAAAATGATCATCAGACCGCCCCTACAGTCCTGGCTTTCTCCAAGAACTATGTGCCCAGTGTACAGCAGGGTCCGGAAAGAGTGATTTACCCTGCCCCTGTGGCTACTCACCATTTTGGGGGTCTTGTGGCTCATGTGTGCTTGCCTGGGGCCAGCCAGTTAGTGACAGGTGTGTGAGCACTGGCTGTGTTTTAAAACACTGAATCAGTGTTGTGTCGCAAACAATACTGCTTCTGTAAAATGTTGCATTTAAACTGCACACCGATGACCTTGGGAGCCCAGCCTCCCTCATTGTTCTCGGTGGCTGAATGGCTGCGCAGAATTAGACAGCGGCCAAGAAGAACTAAGGAGGACTTTCTGCGTGACGTTATGATGCGCTCCGCCGCCGAGAAACAGGAATTGAAGGAGTGGCAGGACAGCGAGAAGAGGGACCGAAAGGAGAACGTGGCACATCAGATTGAAGCCACAGAGCAGCTCTTCAAGCTTATGGAGCGCCAAGGAGACAAGCTCCAGGCAATACTAGCTCTTCAAACCGAGCAGCTCGGCACCCGCCCTCCTGTGCAGCCGCTGTCGTAAAACTCTTTCCCATGCGCCCCCCAGACAGTGCCAACACACTCTTATCAACCTCCTGGCTCCAGTGTATACCCATGGTATTCCACTCCTCCCCCATCACAGTCCAGCACTGCAGACTCCCACTAGCCACTGCATGCAACACCCATCCCTCTGCAGTTTGGCACTGCTGAAGTACAGTACCCACTGCATTGTACTCCAAAGGAAAAGGCTGGATATGATCCCTGGACATACACAAATCTTTAGCCGTCCTGGGACCCTTCCTCCTCCTGGGACCTTCCCTTCCCCTATCCCCCTCACTGCTGATGGGTTTTTTTGTTTGACTCTTTCCTCTGGTTGTTGTCTTTTAATAAAAGAATTGTGTTGGTTTGAAAGCAATCTTTATTCTATTAATTGAAAGCAAAAAGAGGACTGCAAAGCAACATACAATTACGTTAAACCCACATATTGGATCTTCTGCACCAATCACCTCCTAGCATTACAAGCACTGCATTCCCGAGCATATCAACAAATATTAGTGGCTTTCAGCTTTAAATTGCTGCCTCAAGGCATCCCTGATCCTTATGGCCCCACGCTGTGCCCCTCTAATAGCCCTGCTCTCTGGCTGTTCAAACTCAGCCTCCAGGTGCTGAGCCTCTGCAATCCAGCCCTGAGTAAAGCTTTCACCCTTCCCTTCACAAATATTATGGACCGTACAGCATGCCGCTATAAGCATAGGAATATTGTCATCGGCCATGTCCAGCTTCCCATAGAGGCAGGGCCAGCAAAATTTTAAATGGCCAAAAACACACTCAACAGTCATTCTGCACTTGATCAGCCTGTTGTTGAACTGCTCCTTGCTGCTGTCAAGTTGCCCCGTGTATGGCTTCATAAGCCACAGCATTAAGGGTAGGCGGGGTCTCCCAGGATCACAATGGGCATTTCAGTTTCCCCTACGGTGATCTTCTGATCTGGGAAGAAAGTCCCTGCTTGCAGCTTCCTGAACAGGCCAGTGTTCCAAAAGATGCGTGCATCATGAACCTTTCCGGACCAGCCTGCATTAATGTCCGTGAAATGCCCACGGTGATCCACAAGCGCCCGGAGAACAACTGAGAAATACCCCTTGTGATTAATGTATTCGGTGCCTAGGTGGTCTGGTGCCAAAATTGGAATATGTGTGCCATCTATTTCCCCTCCGCAGTTAGGGAAACCATTTGTGCAAAACCATCTATAATGTCATGCACGTTGCCCCTTCACGGTCTTTCGGAGCAGGAAGTGATTAATGGCCCTGCACACTTCCATCAACATGAATCTAGCGGTAGACTTTCCCACTCTGAACGGATTATTGACCGATTGGTAGCAGTCTGGAGTAGCCAGCTTCCACAGTGAACACAGAACATAAGAATGGCCATACTGGGTCAGACCAAAGGTCCATCCAGCCCAGTACCCTGTCTACTGACAGTGGCCAAATGTCAGGTGCTCCAGAGGGAGTGAACCTAACAGGTAATGATCAAGTGATCTCTCTCCTGCCATCCATCTCCACCCTCTGACAAACAGAGGCTAAGGACACCATTCCTTACCCCTCCTGGCTCATAGCCATTAATGGACTTAACCTCCATGAATTTATCCAGTTCTCTTTTAAACCCTGTTATAGTCCTAGCCTTCACAACCTCCTCAGGCAAGGAGTTCCACAGGCTGACTGTGCGCTGAGTGAAGAACTTCCTTTTATTTGTTTTAAACCTGCTGCCCATTAATTGTATTTGGTGGCCCCTAGTTCTTATATTATGGGAACAAATAAATAACTTTTCCTAATTCACTTTCTCCACACCACTCATGATTTTATATACCTCTATCATATCCCCCCTTATTTTCCTCTTTTCCAAGCTGAAAAGTCCTAGCCTCTTTAATTTCTCCTCATATGAGACCTGTTCCAAACCATTTTAGTTGTCCTTTTCTGAACATTTTCTAATGCCAGTCTATCTTTTTTTGAGATGAGGGGACCACATCTGTACGCAGTATTCAAGATGTGGGCATACCATGGATTTATATAAGGGCAATAAGACATTCTCCGTCTTATCCTCTATCCCTTTTTAAATGATTCCTAACATCCCGTTTGCTTTTTCGACTGCCGCTGCACACTGCGTGGACGTCTTCAGAGAACTATCCAGGATGACTCTAAGATCTTTCTCCTGATTAGTTGTAGCTAAATTAGCCCCAATCATATTGTATGTATAGTTGGGGTTATTTTTTCCAATGTGCATTACTTTACATTTATCCACATTAAATTTCATTTGCCCATTTTGTTATCCAATCACTTAGTTTTGTGAGATCTTTTTGAAGTTCTTCACAGTCTGCTTTGGTCTTAACTATCTTGAGCAGTTTAGTATCATCTGCAAACTTTGCGACCGCACTGTTTATGCCACGTGCTTCTCCAGTAACAGGGCAGCTCTCATTCTCGTGTCCTTGCACCACAGAGCAGGGACGAGCTCATCACACAGTCCCATAAATGTGGCTTTCCTCATCCGAAAGTTCTGCAGCCACTGCTTGTCATCCCAGACGTGCATCACAATGTGATCCCACCACTCCGTGCTTGTTTCCCGAGCCCACAAGCAGTGTTCCACTGCGGTCAGCACCTCCATGAATGCCACAAGCAATCTCGGGTTGTAGCTACTATGCATGGCAAGATCAATGTCAGACTCCTCTTGCCTTTGTAGTTTAAGGAATAATTCCACTGCCAATCGTGATGTGTTGGTCAGAGTGAGCAGCATACTGGTCAGCAGTTCGGGATCCATTCCTGCAGCCCAAAGAGGCATGGCGGGCAGTACAAAAACTGTTGAAAGATGGTGCCAAATGCGGATGGAAGCACAGGGATTTCTGTGATGCGAAGCGATGCATCATGGGTCATTGGGACAGGATCCAGGATGCCCTGCGACCCCCTCCACCTTCCCACAAGTCTTAGCGGCAGAAGAGAAAGGTGCTCTGTGGGATAGCTTCCCAGAGTGCACCGCTCCGAATACTGCTGCAAGTGCCGCAAGTATGAACACACTATTGCACAGGCAGCTGATAGTGTGAACACACAACTGCAGTTTCCCTTCAGTGCTCTCTGAGTGGCGCTGTAACTCTGCCAGTGTAGACATGCCCTCATTCTGAACACCACTTTAGCGTCTCAGAAAAACTGCAGGTTTCTAGCATTCAACTGCAGCCAAGCTTCTTGAGTCAGTATGAAGCATTGAATGCTGTGACTTGTAGTTTCTGCATGCTGCATTTCTGTATTAAGGATCCAGCCCCCGAAAAGTTACTTAATTCATTAATTTCATGAAAGACCCACCAACTGTCAAAACTTATACATGATTTTAAAACCATAAAAACGGAGTTCAGAGCTCTAATATAAGTGCCTGAGGCTCAACCCTTATGTCCATATTTAGGCACCCAAACATAAGTGCCTGATTTTTAAAGGTGCTGAGAACATGCAGCTCCCATGGACTGTTACAGAATTTGTGGGTACTCTAAACTCAGCACTTCAGAAAATAATTCTGCTTATCTTCAGGTGCCTAAATATGATCCCTTTGAAGGGGGGCATATCCCTCTATTGATCGTGAAGGAGTAGATGGGGGGGCACATCTGCTTATTGAACTGGGGGTTGCTGTGGGGGCAAAGGGTGTATCCCCATACTGAACAGGGGGTCTATAGTGTGGAAGGAGCACGTATCGCAATATTCAACCCAAGGACCTGCGAGGAGTAGTGGACGTCTCCCTAGATTGTACACAGGGCCCTGGCCGAGGCAGACCATATCCCCAACTTTACATAGAGTAATGCGGGGGACACAGTCCCACATTGAACAAGAGGCCTTGCAGGAAAATGGGGGTATCCCCGTACTGAACAAGGGGCCCTGTGGGGGAAGGGAGTGTACCTCCAAATTAAAGACGAGGTCCTAGACCCATAGTGAAACGGGGGCCCTGTGGGCAGGAGGGGAGGGGAGGGGGCGTCTCCCCGTGGTGGGAAGTGGCGTACGTCCCTACTCAACACGGCGCCGCGTGTGGGGAGGGGGCGCATCCCAGTACCGCTCCACAGGCCCCCGGGAAAGCGAGAAAAGGGGGGAGAGAAAAGGGGGCGTGCCGCCGTACTGCCGCCGGGGCCTCGTGGGGGAAGGGGGCGTATGCCCGGTACGTGTCCCCAGGCGGGGGAGGGGGAGTATCCGCCGAGCCGCTCCCGAGGCCCGTGCGGGGAAGGGGCGTATCTCCCTACTGAACGCTGGGCCCCGTGGGGGGGAGGGGGCGTAGCGCCGTACTGAATGCGTGGCCCGTGGGGGGCGGAGGGAGCAGATGCCCCATACTGAACCCGGGGCCCCGTTTGGGGACGGGGAAGGGACATATCCCCCCGTGAACGCACAACCCTAAACATGCAGGCGGGCGCTCACCCCTTTCACCTCAGGGCGGTACCACACCCGTGCGGGCGGGGGACGCCAGGCGATGGAACATTCCAAACGGTTAATACGACGCTCTGAGGAGGAGTTTTCACCCCTACGTAGTAGCCCAGCCCAGCTCACCCCTAGGTCCACCCCGCGCTCTGCCTGGGAACGAATGTCCGTCAGTGCGTGGGCAGGGGGCGGGTCTAAGGGGTCGATGTCAGCACGGTGCTGGATTGGGAGAGGGGCGTGAGTGTCATCGCTCTTCCCACAATGCATTGCGTACAATTTGAGCCCCATCTTGAGAGAGGGGAGTGAGCAGTTTGAATTTGAGCTCCCTCGGTGCCTGAGTGCGGAGCGCACCGAGCGGGGGCTGGGCCCAACGCTGCTCGATACCCCGCCCCGCCTGCGGGCCGGGGGTTGCTCCCGTCGCTTGGCGGAGCCTCGGGGACGGTGTCTCGGCTGTCGCCTCTGGGACTGTCTGGGGTCGCTGCGCGCGGGCTCGTTCCTTCCAAGATGCGCCTGGTGCTGATCTCCAGGTAGAGACTACAAGAGACGGGGCGGGCGGGGGAGCCAGGGGGCCTGGCCTCACCCGGCCGCCACTGCTGTGGTTCCTCTTCGCTCAGGGACTGACTGGCTCTCACACGAGCGGCCTGCTCGCCCGCCCAGGAGCCCCGCGGCTGCCGGACGCCGCCACCCCGGCGCGCTGCGAGGAGCAGGAAGCCTGCTGGAGAGCTTCGCCTGGTACTGCCGCTGCGGCCGCACTGCGAGGCCGAGGAGGCCGCTTGGCTTCAAGAGGGGAAAGCGGAGGCCTGGAGCCCGGTCACCACAGCCCTCTGTCCGGCGAGAGGGAGGAGGCTTGCTGAGGGGCCCGCAGCTCTGCGGAAGCGGGAGGAAGAGGAGGAGCCCAGCCGACCACCAGCCCGGTGTGGTGCCCGGTGAGCTTGGGGCTCTGTGGCTGATCCGGACGCTTGAGGAGGGAGCCAGAGGATGTATAATAGCGTTTGGGTCTCGGCCAATTGATCGTGACAACCTTCGCCTCTCCCTCGGACGGGCTCGGACTCTGCCATCTCCCCGGGGTGCAGACAGCTTCACCCGCGCTGGCAGAACTCCCTCCCCAAGGAGGCACCATGTCCAAGATGCCGGCCAAGAAGAAGAGCTGCTTTCAGATCACAAGCGTGACCACGGCCCAGGTGGCCAGCAGCATCACTGAGGACACTGAGAGCCTGGACGATCCAGACGAGTCCCGCACCGAGGATGTCTCCTCCGAGATCTTCGATGTGTCACGGGCCACGGACTACGGCCCGGAGGATGTCTGCGAAAGGAGCTCCTCCGAGGAGACCCTTAACAACGTGGGTGACGCCGAAACTCCCGGTGCTGTCTCCCCTAACCTTCTCCTGGATGGGCAGCTGGCGGCGGCTGCTGCTGCGCCTCCGCCGACTGCTGCTAACGGGGGGGCCATGCCCAAAAGCACCGCGGTGCCCCAAGTGGCTGCTGTCCAAGTCCCCTCCGCGGCGGCAGGAGGCAGCAGTGCTCAGATTTCCGCTCCCGGGACCATGCCTCAGACGACTGCGGCCGCATGCAGTTCACGCTTCAGGGTGATCAAGCTGGATCACGGTACAGGGGAGCCGTATAGGCGGGGACGATGGACGTGTATGGAATATTACGACCGGGACTCGGACAGTAGTGGCGTCCTGGCCAGGACTGGGGATTGCATTAGACATAGCAGCACCTTTGAGCAGGCTGCTCAGGAAAGAGACAGTGGCTTGGGTGCCACGGGGGGCTCCATGGTAATGTCAGCGGTGCCAGCATCAGCACAGGGCCCAGAGTCCCTAGCTGACAGCTCCCTTACTGCTGTGTCACAGCTGCTCCAGGCGGAGAAAATGAACCAGCCCTCTTTACAGCAACCTAATTTTGTCATTGGGCAGCAACAGCAGCTGCAGCAGCCCATAGGCGGGGCCATTCCTCAAAGTACTGCTCAGCCAATGTATTCTGGAGCTACAGTAACAAGTCAGCAGACTGTGGTGCTGCCGCAGCAAACCCAGTCACAGGTAAATGCACAAAGTGTTGTACAGGGGGGACCTAACGGGAAGGGTATGCCACCTCCGAATGTAACAGTAGCCCAACAGACCATGCCCATGTCACAGCAGCAGGTACAGCAAGCAAATGTACCAGTGACTCAACCTCAGCAATTTGCTTATCCTCAGCCCCAAATTCCACCAGTGCATCTACTGCCAACACAAGCTTCTGGCCAGACAGAATACATGCAACACATGACAGTTATGCAGAGTCAAGGAACTATTCAACAAGCTACTACAAGCTCTGTTCCAAGTACTGGGGCTTCCAGCCTTCCTGTGGGCCAGGTGGCTGGCCAGAATCCTTCACCTGTTGGAGCACCGATGATGGGAGTTTCACCACAGCCTAGTGAAGCAGTGGGACAGGGATCAGGATTGATGCAGAGTGGCCAGACCCCACCTAGTCAGACTGTCATACCGCAACCAGGAGGTGTGGTGCAGCAAAGCATTGGACATACAGGGGTTGTGCAACAGAAATCCATGACTCCGCATCAAATGGGTGGAAGTAGTCAAGTGTCTGGAATGCCTAGCGCTCCTCATGCTATAGTGTCTGGAGTTCCGAATGTGCCTGCAGTTGTGCCCGGTACAAGTGTGCCTAGTGTGTCTACCACTTCTGTTACTATGCCAAATGTCCCTGTTAGTTTAGTTCAGTCACAGCTGACCAGCCATACATCTGTCAGTAGGAGTACCAGTGTGGTTCAACAACATGTTGGACTTTCACTAATGCAAGGCACAACTAATGTACTTACAAATCTGCCACAATCCAACCTTGGACAGTTTCAGAGTCAGACTCAACCTTTAGTAGGCCAGATTGATGATACTAGAAGAAAATCAGAACCCCTACCTCAGCCACCACTTTCTCTCATTGCTGAAAGTAAGCCTCTTGTGAAGCCTCCCATTCCAGACACTCTAACGAATCCTCTTCACTTACCTGCAACTACTCCTATGAACAGTCTTGCAAGCTCTGTATTTGGCATATCTATTCCTGTTGATGGTGATGAAGACAGGTATGAACTATTTTATTATAACTTTAAAAATTCATGTAACTACTTGTTCTCCTACATGTAGTTGGCAGGTAACAAGTAAGTGTGTGTGTGTAAAATATATATATGAGGAAGTAGTTCTTAGCCCATCTCTTTGAATGCATTTCAAAGCTGTCAACTGCTAATAGGTGGGAGAAAATGGCTTAATTGCTATATTGTAGTAGTTAAAAACAACAACAACAAAACCACTGTACTCCAGAGACCACCCAATGTGTGGTGTGTTTTGGTTAATTTGAAGAGAACTAGCATTAACCATCTTCCCTGATTGCAAAGATCATACAAATCAAGTTCAATAGCAGTATAAATTAGGAAAATACTTATATATTAGCATAATTTAAGCTTTTTTGGATTTATTTTATATAGTGGTCCAGTGACTTGAACAAAAGTGACCCTCTCTCTACTTTTAGAATAACCATTCTTAGGGAATCTCTTATCCCCTCGTAGACATTAACTTAATCAATAATGGAGAATCATTTTGTTAAGCAATATTGACTGGAACAGTCATATCTTATTAACTTTAGTAAAGGGTACAGTGAGAGCATTATATCAATTGATTTGTGTGAGTTGCAAAGTGTTGGGTTTTTTTCTTTCTTTTTCCTCTGATGTAGATAGACTTAATATTCCTTAAAGTATACATATTTTAAAAAAACAAACTAAAAACCTATGCTGTACGTTTTGCTGGATGGGTAAAGTTCTGTGACCTAAACTAATCTAATATGCCTGAATTTGAAGGAGGCTTTCAGGGAAAGGAGTGCGTTAAGGGTTGAAAATGATCTTGGTGGGGCAACCTTGTGATGTAAAGGGAGCTAAATACATTGTTACAGTTCAGATTATTATGAACAAGAAGACAGAAATGTGTATAATATGCCTATCGTTCTTTAGGGAACCAGAATAACCATTTCAAAATGAAAAATATTCTCATTCAAAGACATGTCATGCAACAGTACACACATCTAGAAAAAAGTACCAAGCTTTGACATGTAAAAATCTGGCTTGTGCAGAGTAGTACTAGTAAAAACTTGCTCTCATGTGGGGGAAGGTAGAGCATAATTTCAGCAGCTCTCTTATAAGGTATAGTTTTAAAATCCATAAGAGCTTAATCCAAAACACTGATTTCCAGTTGTTTTTTTTTAAAGGGGAGGGGTTTCAGCATCAGGTTATTAACTGTGAAATATGTTGGTACAAAATCTGAAAACTCCTCCAGGCACAATCTGATGTACTGTGTAATCACAGTATAATGGGCTTAGGGGTTTGATGACAAGTAGAACAAATTCTTATAGTCATTATCAAAACTATGAACTGCTGACTGTTTGTTGATAAACACTAAAAGTTATCAGATCTTTGGAAGTCTGTTACCTTAAAAGATTAACTTTATTATAAGTCACTGTAGTGACTACCATAAAGCTCAAAATAGCTTCCACACTTCCAAAAGACTTCACATTTGTTGTGGATATTCCCTTAGCACTTTTGCTACAGTGAAATCTTACAGGATGCCTTTTCTGCCTCTTCAACTTCCTTGCCTCATGTCATAACTTCTTTGGGAATCTCTGTAGGAGTGCTTAACAAGATAGTACTAATGCAATGAAGACCGTTATCTGTACCTTTTTTCAAAAGATTTTGTTTTTAAGGGAGAAATACTTTGTTCAGAAACTTTTAGTTATTCCTATCTAAAAGTAAATCTGCAAATAAGAACTAGGAACTGACAGTTATATTCTAAACATCCTCTTTTCCTGTGTTAGTTTCTATGCTGAGTACCCCAATTTCTGTGCTTCTCTTAAGGAGCCTATATTTCTCAATCTTTTATTTCTGCATGGTGTGACATGAAAGTATATTCAGCGTCCATGACGTTGCACTAACCAAGGAAACCTATGAAATTTGAGGCTAGCTTTTAGTGAAGGTAAAGTACTGGATATACTTCATTGCGTGGGTGTTTAAAGCCTTTTTGAACCCTATAAACAAAGACCCCATTCCTTCAAGCTGTTATAGCATACAGCTATAGAGGTAGAGATTTCAGTGGGGCTCTGTGTAGGAGTCAGTCCATATGGGACAGTTTGCATGCTTGAGGCCTAAGAAATTAAATAACTTGCAAAATCTTATACAGTTCGCATAAGAAAGCACAAGATTTGTCTTTGTGTACAAATGCCATAACTGAACAGGACTTGTTTACTTTGTTTCACAGCACTCTTTGTACAGATAATGTTACTGTTTCTCCTGTGCAGATGCTTTCCCTGTTTGTGTGTGTCTTTCATGCAGCAACACAGAAGAGAAACTTTTTTTTTCCAAAAAAAACCCTAGGAAAATATTAATGGGAGAAGGGAAGGAAGAAGTTGCTGGGGAAGTGGGGGTGGGGGGTGGAAGTTGCATATAATACAAAAATGGAAGTAATTCCAGGTAATTGATGAGATCTGAAGTTGACAGGGTGCCTTTAACTGAATACAGTTCACTCTTGTCCCAAGTAGGCCAGTTCCGTGCTTCAGTGGCCTTCCATGAATGTACATTCACAAGCATTTTATATGTTGGGGCAATATTAACAGGAGAAGACTGAATTCAGGGGACCTAAAAGAGGTAAACTTTATGTTGAATGCCTTTATCCTTGCCAGTGGAGCATTTCTTGTGAATCTTAACCCTATTTACAGGTCGCCTAGAACAGTCAGCAAGCTAGACGCTGATGGATCCCTTTTTTTCCGAGCAGTCTTTTTGTAACAACTCAGATTTTTTTAAATGTAAAGTTTAAATTTTGGAGGGTCAAAATCTGCCTTCAGTTAACACAGTATAGTACAATGGACTACAGTGGAGACTGCATAGCGGAGAGAATTAGGCTTGGAGTGTTATATAGTCTAACGCTGGTGTCAGTCATTCAGTGGAGGGGGCCAAATTTCCATTTAAATCATGGTACATGGGCTAGAGTATAAATTTAGGACAGCCTGCTTCCCTCAAACTACAGAAAAAGTCCAGGGGAAAATATGAATGGCCCTTGTGTAGTAAACCAGTGCTTAGCTATTTGTTCAGTACCTTCTTATTGCATTCGTTATCACTTGGTAGGAAAACCATGTTTGCTTTCAGGACCACTGCTATTTTTCTTCTTCCTTTCTCTTTCTTTCCGTTTTGAATGTTTTCCTCTGTTTTCTTGGTTCAGTTTTTCCTTCTCAGGAACTTAAATTCCAACCTACTGTGGGCTTCACTTGCACCCATTTTACTGCTAAAATGATCAGCAATGAAATAGTTTGACCTTGAAATGTCATAATTGGGCTTAGAGTTGACAGTGTGATTGAAATTAATAAGAGTTTTTAGCATTTACACTTTGAATCATTGTTTCAGGCTGCCTGCAGACTCGGGAAGCTAACACTATTAGTTTACACTTGGCACAGTGCAGGATTTGAAGGATTTTTTTTTTTTTTGCAACCATAAGGGCTAGAAACTTCTAAAAATGAACATTTAATTTTCGTATCATTTGATCATTATGGTTCATGTAAATACATCAAATGGTTGGATGTTTGATACCTCTGATTAAATTACAGCACTTGTAGTTTGACAAAAGAATAAATTCATTATATAGGTAACTTTTTAAAAGAATCTCAAATGTTGGTCTTTCAATGGTTCATATGTAGCCCTGCATATACAGGGTTTCTATTTATTTTGTAAGCTGTTACATATTTAAATGTAACTGTTTTTAAAGTTAAAATGGGATGGATAGGATTCATACAAACTTTAATTTGTATGCAGAGTGACGTAGCATCTGTGCAGACAGTATGAAACTGTGTCTTAAGGTGTATTGTTACTGATGGACTATATACACCAGATCTAAAATGTTTCTTGTAAGGTGACAAGCAGCCTGTAGTTTGGATCTGTTTTTTGGTAACCCTTACTTAATATTTTTTCTTTTACAAGATTTTGAAAAAATCAATTGTAGCTAGTCCTACTGTTGACCCAGTGAATAATGAGGAAATGATTAGTCAGTGAAGCTCAGATGTCAGGAGCGAGGGATAGAGAAATGTTGGTATGCAACAAAGATTTAAAAAACAAAAAACCTTACTGATTTTAGCAGATGCTTTTACAAAGAGGGGAAAATGCTTTAGACTGCAGATACGTCTCATAACTTGCATAACAAACAGTTTTGGTTCCCTTCTCCAAATTAAGTCAGTGGACTGAATAAAATGCAATGATATTTGAGGATGGAGGAAATAGTACATTTAGTCAGTATGCTAGATCTAAGTGTTGAAATCCCCATATATGTTGGGGAAATGAAGAAAATGTCAAAATTTAAAAAGAAAATTCCAGCTGGTCTTTCATTTTTAATTTTTAAAAATAGTACAAATTAAAGTTCTTGGTGAAATGAAGTTGCAGATCTTAATAATCTAGTGAAATAGTCCAATTAAATTGGACTTCTGAAATATAATGTCTTGTTTTGGTAGAGGTGCGGAAAGGTGGATACTCAAATCGTGAAGCTGTCTGTTGGGTCCAAATTTACATGCTAGCTTAGGACTGTGTTTTGGCACTTGAAAAAATATGTTGCCACTCTTAAAAGAATACATTATTGAGAGAGCTTGTTCAAACCTCCTACATGTTTGGCAGACTTCTGGAGCAAAATATTACCAGGCATGTTGGAAAAGGAGCAGAGCACAGATCATTTTCCAGAGATAGCTGACCAATGTGAACAGCACAGGCTATATTCCAGGAACTCTAATGAATGGCTGCAATTGTGAACTGTCAGCTACAGCAGCTAGACTGTTGAAAACCTGATTGTAAGGACTCTTCATGGAGTATATCTCTCTATTTAGTTAAATGGCTTATTTGTATAGCGTGCTAATTGTTGCTAATAAAGTATTATAATTAGTAAAACTGAGCTCTTGAGGCCTCATTCATAGTATAAGAACAAAATCTTGCATTGGCATTAACATAACTTTGATAAGGGTCTCTTTATTTTTCTTTTGGAATAGAGCATATAATATGCACCCTGAGTAATGCATAAAGGATTATGCAAATAGATACCAATAGACAGTGCTTGAATTGTACTGTTGTTGAATACTGTCCCTCTTTTCTCTTTGTTCTTAAGTCTACTAGGACTTCTCTAACTCCACCACAGCTGCAGAGCGTAATGTTTTCAGTCTCTCAAATCAGAGGATCTCACCTAAGTAGAGCTGAAGGAATATCTATAGGTGTATGCAAAAACCAAATATGGGCAAGTCCTGTCTCAAGCAATGAGTGTCTTCGAGTAGATCAGTGTTCCTCCTCCTGTCTCCATGATGAAAATAGTTTTTGAAAAGCGCAGTTAAAATAGAACTAAATTTCAATGAACAAAAATCAGCCATACCAAATGGCATACAGATGCTAACACATCTTTATTTCAAATTGTATGAGGTCAGCACCAATGAATACATGAATTTTTTTTTAGATAAAATAAGATTATACAACCAATTTAAAAGTAACTTTCAATAACATTTCCTTCAAAAATGAGATGCAGTCATGATTTACAAATCTTTTTAAAAGGAAATTGTGGACCTGAATACTTTTTAAAATTAGCTAACTTTAAGTCTCAGTTTTCCACGGCATAGTGTTTGAAGTGTCCTGAGAACTCTTTAAAATTCATATATACTTTGTAAGGGTCTTTGCTCCCTTGTTTTATGAGGGTCTCTTGAGCAGTGGGGAAAGTGGACAAAGGTGCTGTCAAATGAAGAAAGTAAACAATTAAATCCTATTTTAGACTTTTCACTGAAGTCTTTAGCTGTAACAGACAGAAAAATAAAAAATTGTTATTGATGGTGTCCCTAAGGGATGCACGTGCTTTTTTTTTTTCCCCTGGCTTTCCCTTCTAGATTCTTCTGATCAAATACTGTAGGTTTATCAAGCTTCTTTCATCCCAATAAGTTCTACAGTACTCCATAGATAGCTACTTTAGCTATTTCTTTCCTTATTCTCTCTAATAATCTGTTTGCAGAAGTAATGCTTAAGTGTTTTTAGGAGAGGAAGTGAAGATCTATAATTAAAAAAATGACTGCCTGCTTACATTCTCCAGTCAGAATCCAACTACCAGAATTGGAATTTAGCCCAGACGCTGAGTTTCATTTTTATGAGAAGTACTGCAGAATCTCTTGTGACCACAGGTGCCATTGTAGTGAAGAGAAACAATTTGATGTTCCCTACTAAATGTGTTGGTGTGTGGGGTTTTTTTGTTGTTTTTGTCTTTTTTTTTAATCTTTCATTTATGATATGAATACTGTGTTTTTAAACTTTCAGTTGGTGCTTCAGATAGCAATTTCCAATCTTGGCATTCATGGAACTGAATAACGAGTTTTTGCTATTTGTCAGCATATCAGAGTTGTCTGTGCTTATTGTATATGTCAGCAAGCGTTAGCTATAAGAAATTTTAGGGATCTCTTTCAAATAAATAGAAAACAGTTCTTTAAAAATGTATGCGCGCACAGAAATTGCAGCAGGCATCATGCAAACACTATGAAGTGTGACCATTTTGTAGTTGTGTTGGATAAATCTTGATGACAAACTACTGCAGTTGGCACCCTAGCTGACAGTTATGAGTAGAGGTAAATGCTTTCAGTTATTAAGAGTGAACTGTTATCTCCCAGAGATGGCTCTCCCAAGTTAAGAGTGATAACTGTTGAGGTGCAGTGTAAGGCTGTATTTTCACTCCCTGTTCTATAAAAGTTCTTTGGCATAACGAGAACTTCCACTTCCATCAAATCTGTATTCTTCATGAGCTCAGAAATATGGTAACTTATTGAAGGAATGGTATGCTTTGCTATATATATCAACTGTGCCAACCTAACAGTAGGCCCGTAAGTCTGGCTGTTTGCTCATCATTCTATCACTGTATGAAAGACCAGTGTTGAGAACAACCACCAACAGTCTAATTGTTGTTTGTCAAAAGAATTCCATATTTTCCCTTAGTAGAGGTTGGGAAGGAATTCACCACCACTCAAGTCTCTGAAGTTACTGTAAACTAATTGCATCCATTCTGTCCTTACTCCTTGATTTGAGAACATTTTCATAGTGCAAGTGTAACTGAGGAGGAGATATGAGAAATGTTAAATTGATCAATGATGGAGGATTGTACTTCTCTTACTGTATGTGGTAGCAGCTAACTATCAGAGAGAGTCTCACATGCTTTGCAGTAATGGTTGTGAATTTAAGCACAGATAGAGTCCAGCAGAAACACACAAGTCCTGTCTCCCCAGCCTCAGGAAGAAGTGAGGGGGGAGAGGGGTGGAATGGAAAAACGGTAGTCCGCAATCTGATCTTTATCTGCATAAGGTGCTGTGTTTTAAGCTCTGGTTGCCTCTTAAGAGATGTGGACAACTGACAGTAGGTGGAGCACAGTGCTGCTCTTGTTACACTAGCTATGCTAATAGAAGTTGAAATTTGATTTTCTCCAAATAGTCTCTGATGTTAACCCTGTGAACACCTCTGCAGGTAAATTCATTTGCTATAACTCTGGCAAAAAAAAATGCAAAGCTTACATTTTTATTTGAATAAATACTCATAAATTGTTTTCACATAGTTTTATACAAAAGCAGTTTATACAGGATTTATCAGCTACTCTGAGTTGTTGCATACTTCTGCACAAGCAAGATAGTAAACAAAATGGAAGCTCCAGCAGTCCTGATTTTCTTGTTGTTCTTCCCACTTCTGATGTTAACTGAGGACTAAATTAGTAGAGCAAAAAAGAGGAATAACAAATCCTAAGAGTATTTTCCTGTTGCCTTAATATGAGCTTCAGCAGAAAACTTTAACAGTTCAATTTCTTTCACTGAGAATTAAAAAGAATAAGACCACATCTGGATTTATTGACTATTTGGATTGTCCAGTAAATTTCCCTCACTCCTGTAATTGAAAAATGATTCCCTTTCAGTAGACTAGTTATTCAAATTGCTTTGTACAATGCACTTATAAATACCTATAATGCCAGCTCTTCATACCTTGTGTTGATATGAGGTTTTGACTGCAGCAGACATAATGGCAGAGTATCCTTTAAGTATAGGTCAGTGGGTTTGAAGTCCTAAATCCCATATTACTGAAACACAAATAAAATATTCTAAGAATTATAGTAATCAATTTTCAAGTTACATATTTATTTTTCTTGTACCTCACGTTACTGATATACCCTTGGACTATACTTACTACCCTGTCTACAAATGAGTGCTGTTTTTTTTTTTTTGTATATTGACATGAGAAGACATTGAACCACCAGATGCAGAAATCTACAGCAAAATGATGTTTAAACTCTTACTCTTCCAAATTGGCAAACTGAGGTAGCTAGCCAACTGTTGGCTTAAGTAAACCATTTCAAAATGCCTGTCCCTTGTTTGGTTTTTGTTTTGTTCTTTTTTCCTTCAGATATAAAAGCAAGTACTTTGCGCTACTTACTATCTGCAGTATGTTTGACAGGATTCTAAGAGGCAGAAGTGAGAACTACAGTTAAGGATTGTTACAAATGGCAGTTGACTGAAATTCCCTCACTTTGTGAAGTGACAAGACTTCTTAATGGAATTCAACTAACAACAAATTTTCCCAGTTCTTAAAAAATGGACTTTCTACAGCCAGTTGATAGTCTGAGGCCTACATCTATACATTGTAGCCATAGGAATAAACAGCAATGAATTTTAACTTTGCTCTTAGTTGATACTATTTCAATCCAGCTCTGTCAATCTAGTGATGGTAGCAATTAGCAGAGCTATGTACTGGGACAGTTTATCTGGTCTTGTTGACTTCCTGCATCCATTTGGTAACCAAAACAAAGCTTCAGGCTTCGATACAATTAAAGCTCACGTGCAAGCCAGAATATTTGTTCTATTTATCAGTATTGTGTGCAGAATTTTTTGGGGGGTGGAGGTGGAAGCAGAAGGGATAGTTGTCTCCTTGTGCATGTAATGCACATAAGCAGGATCATTTCCCCTCCTGGAGGAGATCTTCTTAGATTCTGGTAAACACAGCTCTGTTGCAGTACTTGCCACAAGTGATTTTTAACTTAATGTGAGACAGATGGTTTTTCACAGCTTATTCTTATGTAATTATATCCTTGGATGTCCTCCTCCATCTGGAAAAGTGAGTATCCATGGAATAATAGACAAAGACTGACATGATGATTTACCCTGCCTTGGTCTCAAAGGGTTCCTTCCCAATTTAAAGAAGAGTCTCTTCTTCTTCTTTACTCCCTTCCCCTACTGGAAGTTGATAAATGTTGGAAGTTGAAATAAGTGACTCAACTCCAAAATAGATAAAGGAAATGGAAGAGCTGATGCCAGCATCTCAAGGGGCCAAACTGGAAAGCCAGTGAAGCTGGCTTTCACTGAACTTCCTCGTGCTGCACACATGAGCCAGACTGTTTGTTTGATTTTAATCCCTGCTTAGTGGTTGTGATCCCTTCTCAGGATGGAAACTTGTTTCTTCTCCAGCACCTTTCTTTGAGATCCAGGAGAAAGGTACAGGCTGCTGGTAGGGCTGAACAATTTCCATCAAAAACAGAATTAAATGCTACTACGAGGTGATTAGAATTGTATAGGGTGGGGTGCGATGGGAAGCAATGGGGCCCTTGGGGAACCGAGCCAGCTTCCTACTATAGTAAGCGCCCAGAGCTCCTAGCATCAGAGTTCATCCTGCCCTTTGCTTATTTCCTTCTCCAGTTCTCTGAATGAAGCCCCTTTTATCCAGTCAAAGTGCTTCCTTCTCTGCTTTCTGAGGCAGCCACTACTGCCCCAGGTACTAGTGCTGCTGGCACTCCCCTGCTAATTGGGGAGACACTTTGTCCCTAGAAAAATTGGAGGGGTCCTAGGAGGGGTAAGTCAGTCTCTTTAAATATCAAGCTTTATTGAATTATTTGGGGGGCTTTTTTTATGGTTTGATCTGTAGCAGAACTATCTGAGATTTTGTCACTAAATAAGACTTACGAAGCAATATAATATTTTTTCCAGTTGAAACTTCTACAAAAACAGTACGATCCTCTTGTATGGGTAACTTTAAGGACTCTGTTCTGCTCCCAATAAACTCAGTTGCAAAACTCCTGCTCATCATGGCCTAGTTTGACCAATGGTCATACTAAACCAGAACACTGCTATAAGAATACAAAGTTTGCAAGACTCTGAACTCCTGTTGGGTGTTCCAAGGCAAGTACTCTGAGCAGGATGGGTTTAAGGTCCTGGCTTAATAGGATATGTAACTGATTTCTCCTAATGAAAAGTGGAAATACCTGCATTTTGTGTTTTGGAACTTTATTAAATCTTCATTTGCTCATTCAGTTCTGTTCAGCTTTCTCCTCTAGCCCATCCCATTTACCCTCTTTGCAGTCTGTTTTACTGTTTTGATAAGTTTGGAACTTTGTAAAAAGAAAGTAGGTTTCACATTGCAGTCCGTGAATCAAATAGATAAAGAATGAAATATTGACTTGAAGAGGAATGGAGAAAGAGCTCAGATATTAAGCTTGTAAACATACTTATTCTCTGTGTATATATAAAGTCTGCTGCAGTTTCCACGGCATACATCTGATGAAGTGAGCTATAGCTCACGAAAGCTCATGCTCAAATAAATTGGTTAGTCTCTAAGGTGCCACAAGTACTCCTTTTCTTTTTGCGAATACAGACTAACACGGCTGTTACTCTGAAACCAGATTTCATTGTAATCTTACCTGACCCATGACCAAGTACTTGTATAATGTAGTTGGTGTAGGAGCTAATCCAGGGAGGCCCAGTGTGCCACCTGAAGGCCTTATGTAACAAGGGTGGTTTTCTCAGCCCACGGCTACTCACCTGAATAATTGCAAGCTATTCTTGCTGGTGAATTCAGCTTATTGTTTAAATAATTCTCATTCTCTTTAAGAAGAGAGATAAGTTGGATGGTTCAGTATCTTTTATTGAACCATCTGCTGCTGCTGAGACATGGTTTTGAGCTACGTAGAGCTCTTCAGCTGACCAGGCTCTGAGACTCGGTGTTGCAGTTTTTAATGCGGATGTAGATGTACCCTAAAACTCTCATCTTGTAACTTCCTCTACTTCAGTCTTCCAAACTTATTTCCTCCCTCATTCAGCCTCAACAAGTCCCTTCCTCAATCAGCTGCAGTTTTTTAAAATAAAATCAGGATGCATACCTACCAGAGTAATGTGATCTGGGGGCTCAGTATTTCTGTTTGCAGTACATCAGGACCAAAAACCTCTGGGACTTTATATTTGCTCAGTTTTTTATGTTGGGCTGTGGTCTCTGGGATATACCTCACACTGGACACCATCCCAGTATTGTATCTGATCTCTAATAGGGGAAAGGTGGATTTTTAAAAGGGAGACTTGATATTCCCCAAGTCAAATGGCTTCCTCTTTTCCACTGCTGCACCCCCTTAACCTCTCCTCTTCACCCCCCCCTTTTTTATATTACATGGCTCAACAGTCTAATACACTTGCACAGTGATAGTAGTTCAGACCCGTTCATTAGGCACACATTTTGTTATGTCAGTTTGTGGGTTAGTTTTTCCTGTGGGGTAGCTCTTCCTGTCAAGTTAGTTCTTTTCTCTTGAACAGACCAAAACTAACCTACCTTGAATATAGCAGAAGAAGACTGGAAAGTGCTTTCCAATATATTTGCAATTTGTGTAAAATGCCCTTAAAAAGCCCTGTTCTTTTATAGGTTATCAATTTAAAAATAGATGAAGCTTGTGAAATACACATGTTGTGGTTATAAACCATAAGTTTCATATTTAATAATAGCAGGTTTTGATATCTGCAAATATATGCATTCAGGATTGTAAGTAGGTGACTGTTTAAAATCACTTCCTGAGGAAGAGGGTTTTTAGCACTTTTTTTTTTAATGCACTTGTTGTATAGGGGAGACAGAAAAGAGCTTTAAGACTTACCATTTGTACAGCATGAGCTGTCATAGCTTATCTAAAATGGAGAATTTAAAAATGGCATTGTTTGTATCTTTGAAGCATCTATTTAAAAATGGCATATAGTAGCTTAATGTATCCGTCTTCCCAGTTTAGGGTTTTTTTTGTCATAACACTTTTTGTGCTAAACTTTTTAGGTTGCATATGTTCGAATATGAGAACACAATACTTCGTTGGATGAACAATTTCTGATATAGCATCTTTCAGGCCAAATTCAAAACTCCTAGGGACAATAAATGACACATGCTGGCCAATAATGACCAGGAACTGTAGTATGTATGGGGCTTTTTTTAAAAAAAGTAAATACACCAAGTAAATCCTCTAGGTTGCTGTAGGAATCAAATGACAGTTTTACCTTGTGTGCACAAAAGTTGATTTATTTTGCATACAATTGTGATTTGATATCTTTCCTGATCGTTAAGTATTTATTCAACACCTTTCTTTAATCTGTTCTCATGTGGAATCCTGTAGAGACTTTTAATATGGTAGGTTCAGAAGGGAAAGGCTATATACCAGGGTAAGTAGGGGGGTTTTTGTTTTTGTTAAACAATGTCCTCTGAATTACTTTAGAAGAGCCTTTGTGCCATGTACATTTAGGGAAAGGTTAAGTAAAATTCCCCATCTCCATGGCTGGCGAATTGTAGTATCCGTAGAACATGTTTTCAATGCAGTTGCCTGTAACAACTGATTTACGAAAGGGGTTTCAGTGCTGTTCTGCAGCCTAATATTGACTTCTTATTGGTAAACCAGTTTGTATAGGTTCCTGGTACCTAAAGACTTTAGACAAACTGATATAATTAAATCAGTGAATTCCTTATGGAGGTTGTAGTTGTACCACAATCAGGGAGTGCTTCTACTGAATAGCTTATTTCAAGAAATCCATGGAAATTAGCTATACCAACACACCCTCCTTTCATGCTGGTATCCCAAACTAGAGATTAATGTCTGTGTAAATAAAAATAAATAAAAAACCCCACAAAAACAAACTTGATAATTAAAAGGGTAGACAAGTCCTTGGATAGCACCCTTGA
Organism: Lepidochelys kempii; assembly: GCF_965140285.1. Classification (NCBI taxonomy): domain Eukaryota; kingdom Metazoa; phylum Chordata; order Testudines; family Cheloniidae; genus Lepidochelys; species Lepidochelys kempii. Next base: position 27,922,035 of record NC_136388.1, on the reverse strand, counting down.
AGGGAACCTACACTGATGATCCACCAACCCCAGCTCCCATCAGGAAGATTGTTAGGGTATGTCTACACTACGAAATTAGGTCGAATTTATAGAAGTCTTTTTTTTAGAAATCGGTTTTATATATTCGAGTGTGTGTGTCCCCACAGAAAATGCTCTAAGTGCATTAATTGCATTAACTCGGCGGAGTGCTTCCACAGTATCGAGGCTAGAGTCAACTTCCGGAGTGTTGCACTCTGGGTAGCTATCCCACAGTTCCTGCAGTCTCCGCTGCCCATTGGAATTCTAGGTTGAGATCCCAATGCCTGATGGGGCTAAAACATTGTTGTGGGTGGTTCTGGGTACATATCGTCAGGCCCCCGTTCCCTACCTCCCTCCATGAAAGCAAGGGCAGATAATCGTTTCGCGCCTTTTTTCCTGAGTTACCTGTGCAGATGCCATACCACGGCAAGCATGGAGCCCACTCAGCTCACTGTCACCGTATGTCTCCTGGGTGCTAGCAGACGCAGTACTGCATTGCTACACAGCAGCAGCAACCCATTGCCTTGTGGCAGCAGACAGTGCAATAGGACTGGTAGCCGTCACCGTCCTGTCCGAGGTGCTCCTGGTCGCCTGTGTGAGGTCGATCAGGAACGCCTAGGCAGATATGGGCGCAGGGACTAAATTTGGAGTGACTTGATCAAGTCATTCTCTTTAGTCCTGCAGTCAGTCCTATTGAACCATCTTATGGTGAGCAGGCAGGTGATACGGATTGCTAGCAGTCCTATTGCATCATCTTCTGCCGAGCAGCCATGAGATGAGGATGGCATGCAGTCCTTCTGCACCGTCTGCTGCCATCCAGAGATGTAAAAGATAGATGGAGTGTATCAAAACAAGAAATAGACCAGATTTGTTTTGTACTCATTTGCAAAACCCCCCGCCACCCCCCGTCTAGGGGACTCGTTCCTCTAGGTCACACTGCAGTCACTCACAGAGAAGGTGAAGCGAGGTGAATCTAGCCATGTATCAATCAGAGGCCAGACTAACCTGCTTGTTCCAATAAGAACAGTAACTTAGGTGCACCATTTCTTATTGGAACCCTCCGTGAAGTCCTGCCTGAAATACTCCTTGATGTAAAGCCACCCCCTTTGTTGATTTTTAGCTCCCTGAAGCCAACCCTGTAAGCCATGTCGTCAGTTGCCCCTCCCTGCATCAGAGCAACGGCAAACAATCATGCATCTGAGTTGAGAGTGCTGTCCAGAGCAGTCACAATGGAGCACTCTGGGATAGCTCCCGGAGGCCAATACTGTCGAATTGTGTCCACAGTACCCCAAATTCAACCCGGCAAGGCCGATCTAAGCGCTAATCCACTTGTCAGGGGTGGAGTAAGGAAATAGATTTTAAGAGCCCTTTAAGTTGAAATAAAGGGCTTCATTGTGTGGACAGGTGCAGGTTTACATTGATTTAACGCTGCTAAATTCGACCTAAAGTCCTAGTGTAGACCAGTGCTTAGAGTACTGTTCCAAGGAATTCTAAACCTGTAGTACAAGTTTCTATTCTACGAAGTGATACCTCTCAATACTTTACACCTGCAAATTTGATCAGCTGGCCTGTCTCCTCCATTGACAAGCCCATTCAGTGATCACCATTCATTCTGTGCACCAAGTCAGGAGTCTTGTGAGGGGAAGGGAGAATTATATGTTGTTTTAAAGACTGTGTTGTACATATTCACAAGAGGGCTAAATTAAGATTGCACAGACAACCTGAATTTTTGAGTGCTTGTTATGTGCCTTTAAAATTCTTAACATAGTTCTTTGGTATCTGATACTAATGTTAGGGTTATATACTGATACACCGCTTGCTAACTGAGGCAATTTTCCCTTTCTGACTGTTAGACTTGGAATCTAATTTCTTCTGTCACCCTGAAGTCTGGAATTAGAATGGCGTGGCATGCAAAGATGTGGAGATACTGTGGTTTTTTGTTTGTGTTTTTTTTTAATAAAGACTGAATGTGAGAGTTTGTTGTATTTGCTGATCATAAAATTTAGGGAACCAGATTTGGAGACTAAAGGCTTTACCTTACCCTTTTCCGCCTATATATTGCAGCACACTTTAGCCTATAGTTCAGAGGTCCACGTAAAATCCTTGAGTTTAAGGTGAAGTAGCACTTCTATGGAGGGGGGTAGGAAGTAGGGATTTTGAATGCTGTTTTAGTGTACTTTAGCTTTTGTAAATATGCATATCTTTGGATATAGGGATTCAAAATTGTACATAGCACACCAATATGATGGCTTTGTATATTATCACCATAACATGGGACCTATTTCATTAATGGATTTTTGTTGTACCATATATGCTCTGGCAGCAGCAACTCGGAATAGTCTCAATTATATATTGAGAAATACAGATTCAGAACTAATCTTCATCTCCTTCATGGTGGTAATTGCACTTGACCACTGGGACGAGATAATGTTTCTCAACTATTGAGCCATAATAGTGAAGTTTAGCAAATGCAACTCAAAATTCACACCTTGGACACTTAATAAGCTATGCGCAGAGGGATGTATTTTAAACTTATGCTCTGTTTAGCATCCAGAACAAGAAAATAAGAAGCAAGAGTATGAAAAGCTAAAAATTCTTCATATTTGTCTGAGTTGCTATGTGTCCATTCTCTGTCCTTTCCATTTGATTCATGAGTATCATAGGAATCCTTCAACTGCTTTCTACCAAGCATTCCTTTGAACAAGTTATGTGAATTGAACTTAAGTATTGAATGTATACATGCATGAACAGCTTTGCACCATGCAGTGTCTCATCATTTACATAATGTGCTCATTTTCTTCATTTAGTACCTTTGAAATCAAGATACTTACTGGATAGACTAGTACATCATAGAAATCCAAAGGCAGTTCAGTCGCTCAGATGTTAATCTTCTTAGACTTTACAGAATTGAAAAATCGTAAGAGGTTTTTTCCTCTTCCTTCTCCTGTGCATATCTGAAATAAACTACCTAAATTGAAAGGATTTAAATGCAGAGCAATTGCTAGTAGCTCATCTTTATTAAAAGAACAATATGGATGTCTAAATCAAGTGCAAATACCCACAATTCCTTTTTGTTTTTTAAAGGATGAAATTTTGGCAATGACCTTTTTTGGCCATAATTTTTTGGTATGTTTTTTATAAAAATGTCCTGTTTAAACATATGCATTTACACTTTCCCTCAGTGTAAGGATTTTATTTGTGGGCAGTTAAAAACAAATGAATCAAGTTACTCCTTTTCTTTTTGCGAATACAGTCTAACACGGCTGCTACTCTGAAACAAATCATGTCAAGTAACTGTTTCGCTTGTTCAATTCAAGTTAAGGCACCCTGATGAGGAAACAAACTTCATCCCTATAAATGAAGAGAGATGTTGTACTTGGTCCTCTTTTGTATCCAGTCACAGTTGAACCCATGGTGAGAAACTGCAGTAAACTCAAATTTGTTTTACGGATATGGCTTGTCAAAGATGTATTATTACCTGTTCATTAACAGTGGCAAATAGATTTGCTTTCTCACATTATTAATTGACTTTAAGGTTTTGTAGACATTAGATTGAAGTCCTGGTAAGATATATAATATCTATTAATCTATAATTTAAGGCTTGTGGTGCATTGGCCTGTTCCAGGATCTCTGCTTCACAAGGTCTCTAGAGTATAAATTGTGTTCACTTGTTGAATGTTGATGAGCAGTTCATCATTTTGTCTTGTTTGCACTTGACTTATTGAAACAATCTCTTCAAAACTTGCACAAAGCTTCATTGGATTCTTTAAAGTTTGCTTGGCAACACATTTGTACACTACAGAACATAGCACTGAATAACACCAGTGCACTCATTGCTCTATTTCTCTGTGTGAAAACAGTGAAGATACTACTGTGTGGTTTAAAAAGAAAACTGAAAACATACTACTGTGATATCACCTAGTAAATATGAAGTGGCACTTAACTCATGTACTATTGATGCGGGGCTTTGAAGTCAAGACTGCAGTCTGGCCACACTAAGAGTGTGTGGTTTCTGGGGCTAAAATCACATTGACCAAAATGCCTGTTAATAAAATTGTGTAATGAAATAATAGTAACATTAATCATCTTATTTCAAACTTCGGTACTTCTACTGTAACTTTGTATTTTTATTTGATGTGACACTTTCCTCACAAATGCAAAAAAGGGATTTGTACCTAAAGTGGCAATGTTTAGGTCCAAAATACTTCCTTTATTTAAACATATCAAAAAAGGTTTTGGGGCCTGAAAAGGTTATCCTTACATACATATTGTGTGCAGAGCACTCGTCCAGTTAAAATATTTTTTCTAGCTTTCAGTTACTTTATTATTTGTGACAGATTTCAGAGTGGTAGCAGGGTTAGTCTGTATCAGCAAAAAGAATGAGGATAGCACCTTGGAGACTAACAAATTTATTTGAGCGTAAGCTTTTGTGGGCTAAAGTCCACTTCATCAGATGCATGGAGTGGAAAATACAGTAGGAAGATACATAGATATACATATGTGTGTACACACACACACACACACACACACACACCCCATGAAAAAATGGGGGTTGCCATACCAACTCTAATGAGACCAATTGATTAAGGTGGGCTATTATCAGCAGGAGGGAAAAAAAAACTTTTGTAGTGATAATCAGTATGGCCCATTTCCAACAGTTGACAAGAAGGTGTGAGTAACAGTAGGGGGGGAAATTAGCATGGGGAAATAGTTTTTAGTTTGTGTAATGACTCAGCCACTCCCAGTCTTTATTCAAGCCTAATTTAATGATGTCCAGTTTGCAAATTAATTCCGGTTCTGCAGTTTCTCGTTGGAGTCTATTTGAAGTTTTTTGTTGAATAATTGCAACTTTTAGGTCTGTAATTAGTGTTCAGGGATGTTATAATTCTTGACATCTGATTTGTGTCCATTTATTCTTTTGCTTAGAGATTGTCCGGTTTGGCCAATGTACATGGCAGACGGGCATTGCTGGCACATGACATATATCACATAGGTAGATGTGCAGGTGAACAAGTCTCTGATAGTGTGGCTGATGTGATTAGGTCCTATGATGGTGTCCCTCGAATAGATATGTGGACAGAGTTGGCAATGGGCTTTGTTGTAAGGATAGGTTTCTGGGTTAGTGTTTTTGTTTGTGCACAGAATTCCCCAGTGGTGTGTGGTTGCTGGTGAGTATTTGCTTCAGGTTGGGGGGCTGTCTGTAAGCGAGGACTAGCCTGTCTCCAAGATCTGTGAGAGTGAGGGATTGTCCTTCAGGATAGGTTGTAGATCCTTGATGATGCGCTGGAGAGGTTTTAGTTGGGGGCTGAAGGTCACAGCTAGTGGAGTTCTGTTTTCTTTGTTGGGCCTGTCCTGTAGTAGGTGACTTCTGGGAACTCTTCTGACTCTGTCAATCTGTTTCTTCACTCCAGCAGGTGGGTATTGTAGTTGTAAGAACACTTGATAGAGATCTTGTAGGTGTTTCTCTGTCTGAGGGGTTGGAGCAAATGCGGTTGTATCGGGGAACTTGGCTGTAGACAATGGATTGTGTGGTCTGGATGAAAACTGGAGGCATGTAGGTAAGTATAGCGGTCAGTAGGTTTCCGGTATAGGGTGGTGGTGATGTGACCATCGCTTATTAGCACTGTAGTGTCCAGGAAGCGGGTCTCTTGTGTGGACTGTCCAGGCTGAGGTTGATGGTGGGATTTCTCAAGGACTTCTTTTCCATGGATCCATATGATGAAGATGTCATCAGTGTAGCGCAAGTGGAATAGGGGCATTAGGGAATGAGAGCTGAGGAAGCATTGTTCTAAGTCAGCCAACATTACTTCTGTTTAACGTGCAAAGTGGTTGGATTCTGACCTTAGGTGGGCAACAAAGAATTCCCTTAGTGGACGGAGAACTTAGCGCTTGTGTGAAGCCAGTGGAGACAACTGTCGTGACCAATTCTGACTGGTGTAATGTCCCTTAAGCATGTTGTGTTGGAGACTTAAGTTATTATTCCTGGGGGAATTCTGTGCACAAACAGAATTCATTTCTGGTGCAGAATCATCTCTCTCCTCTCCCCTCGCCACAGAAAATACTTTCTGCCCAAGAAGTGCTGCAGTTCCACCTTTTGCCCACAGGAGGCTACTGTGGCACCAGAACAGCCAGCTGACAGGCAGTAACAGCTAGCAAGCAGCTTGGTGTGTTCATCACAGCAGCCAGCCTGTGGAGCCAGGTTAGGCGGCAGAGTGGGGCACATGGGGCTGCTGGAGGGAGGCTCCAGGGGCAGATGTGCCTGATTGAATGGGAGAGGCTTGGGGTCAGCCAGGGTCTGCATGGGGAAGGCTCACTAACTCCCTAACAATCCCATCCCGTCCCCCCTCCAAAACCCCCAAAGAAACTGTTCCATACTTCTCCCACTCGCACCCAACAAAAGCCAGCTTCACTCTAGGCTCCTTCCTATTCCCCCAGCTCTTCTGTTATCCCTTAACTTCCCCAAGCCTTTGCACTGCTGCTTTGGAGTGCCAGAAATACATTTCTATATTGTAGTTAGTTTTAAATGAATTATTCCAAAGTTCTGTATTAGTATGCCTAGTAAGGAATCTGTTGTCCCAAAAAAAAAAATCCTGATTTTTTTTTTTTTGCAGGGGGGTTGGGGGGCTGTATTTTTATAGACATACTTGCTAGCACTGGCAGGTATTTTGAAATTATCAAAATGAAACTGATGTTATAGTGTGTTTTGAAAATATGTAGAATTTTGCAGAATTTTAAAATATTCACAGAATTTTTAATTTTGTATTGCAGAATTCTCCCAGGAGTAAATTTATGCTGGGGTTAGCAAGCACAGAATCAGGGAGCTATAATTAGCTCCCTGATGGCCCAGCTGCCTTATAAAGTGGGAGCTCTGATGCGGGAGAAATTCAAGCCCTAAATATCTAACTTTATCAGCTTTCAATGGATCTGATCACTGTACAAAAAAATTTAATGTTTCTTGTCCTTTTAAGAAACTTACTTTGTGGAAGGAATCAATTTTGCAACCTTTGTCTAGTCATAATAGGGAGCCACCTATGGCTTTCTTAACTCTATCTTTTAATGTGAGAATTTCTTCAGTGTAATCAGAACATTAAGTTTAATCTTGTCTTTCAGGTGCCCCCCCCTGAAATTAATAGGATTTATATTCTCCTGTGGCTAACCATCTTTTGGGAATATCTTGGGTCAATAAAAGCTGAACATTGCTGCAAAAGCTAACAAAATCTAGTGAGGTGATATTCAAGTGCAAAGAGACTTAAAATAAAAGATTAGAAGAATCCTAGACTTCTATCACAACCTAACCTTGCATGGCAGGAGGCTATCAGTGACTTTTTTTGTACTTGGTTGCTTCAAAGAGATGAGTCATTATTGAGGCTTCCCTGGGGAAGTCTCTGCAAATGTTGTTTTTCCTGCTTACCATTCAAACAGGTGTTGCTAGGTGCACTGCTAGCCCCATAAGTTTTTCCTCTTTAACACAAGATTCTTTAAAAGAGATGTAGAGAAGGGGAACAAATGCCTCTGACTTGGATGGTGGCTTTTCTTTAAGTATTAATGGTGAGAGTCATAAGATCCTAGCTGGACTTATTGCTCTAAAACAGTTATTGTTTATGTTGTTGCTACCCTGGCTGAAAACTAGCCAGGTTCCCATGTGCATCCTCACCTGCCCTTTGAGGGCATCTTTACCTTCCTTTGTGCTGTCAAAGCAGGACAAAGGAGACTTGGAATGGGCCAGGAACAGGTCCTAAAATCCTAGAGGGAGGAGAGCAGGGATAGTGCCAAAACAGTCTGTGTCCTGAGCTTTGCTGGACTGTAGATGGAAGAAAGGCATTGGAGAGACAGACTGGCAGTGTTTCCATTATGAATTTCTGTCAATTTTTCACATGTCAAAGCATCACAGTACAAATAAAACAATTTCAGGTTAGGATTTGTTTATACCAACAAATAGCTCCCAAACTTCATCTCATGTGACACCTGTGAACGTCTCTTCACCCCTTTCTCTGTAAATCTAGTGGACTGATACATGCCTCTTGTGTGGGATTAATCTGAACAAACTATGTATCCCACCCAGGGACTTTTGACTACCAGATGACAGCCAGGAAAAGGGACAAACTTCCCTGATGGAACTGGGAGAATAGACACGTTTTGCAGGGGGGAGGACCAGAAAATAGTATATCCCCTTCTCCGCATCTCTCTTGTCATTATCAATAACTGGGGGATTCTTTTCAAATTGGGTTTAATTGTCTTGGAATTGAAGTTACGTGAGGATTCTGTAGCAATTCCAAAAAAATCTACTCAGGATTAGCTTGTTCTTGCAACAAAGCAGCCTGGTGACTGAGAGTTAAATAAACTACTGCCAGAGATGTGGTTTCTTCTCTCATGTAAAGTACACACAAATGACATTCTTGCCCTACATATATAGTGCACAGTAAGGGGATATGATGTGACTTCTTCAAATTAAATGCTTCACTAAAACTGAGAGAACGTTGTGTGTATGTCCAAAGAGCCCTGTTCGCTCCTAGAGAGTGAAAAAAATAAAAACTCAGTAAGCCTTAAAATAGACTGTAGGCCACAAATAACCCACAGTTTTCTGTTTGCATACAGCCTTAGCGCAACATAAAACCACATTTTGGAGGTCCTTCTAAAGTAGTTTATAAGCCTTTAAAGAATGTGTAGACTATTACTTTTGTGGCTGAATATCTCGTTGTTCTCCTTCAGGTCCGTCCTTAAATTCTCTCTTGCCATGATATCTATTTAAAAAACAAACCTGGCAACTGGTAGGCAGCTGGTGTGCTGAGACCACTGTGTCTCATGCTGATCATATCATGTCACTTTTATCATGTGCTCTCTGTTTCTGCTTATATTCCCCTGTTGTCCTGTCTTATACTTCGAATGTAAGCTCTTTGTGGGAGGGACAATCAGCATTTTCAAAGTGCTTTATGTGAACTAGCTATGACAATGTGAAAGAGAGGTTTTTTTTGAAGAAAAAACTCCTGTATCCTCCTGTTGAGCAGGTTGCCCCCACTTTGTCACAAAGGCAGCTCCTCTGGTGTAATAAAAAGGAGAGCATCTGCTGCCTAAATAGCAGTTGCCTATTGGGGAAAGTGAGCCTAACATATTGTAAATTTATTTTAGAACAAATCTGGGGATTTGGGGGCGGGGGTTACGCTGTCTCAGGTACTTATATGGTTTCTTCTTTAAAGCTTTGGGGGTGTGCAAATAGAATTTATCCTAACTACTCCTCTGAGATGAAGTACTGTTGTCTCCATTTCACAGATGGGAAACTGAGGCACAAAGGGCTAGATTCACAAAATGTCTTAGGCCCCCTGACTGACACTTTAGGAGCCTAAATCCCAGAATCACTCTATTTAGTCATAAAGCCGCTGCTCACCTCCCACCAGCTTCTTGCTAAAACAGCTTAAGTGCCCATGCCAGAAGAGGTTTGCAGCCGAGAATCCCAAACACAGAGGTGCCTCCCTGAAGCCCAGACTTAAGCACCTACAACAGAACCTCAGAGTTACAAACACCAGAGTTACAGATTGACCAGTCAACCACATACCTCACCAGAAGTACGCAATCAGGCAGCAGAAGAGCCTGGGGGAGGGAAGGCGGGGAAGCAAATACAGTACAGTACTGTGTTAAATATAAACTACTAAAAAAATAAAGGGAAAGCAGCATTTTTCTTCTGCGTGGTAAAGTTTCAAAGTTGTATTAAGTCAATGTTCAGTTGTAAACATTTTTTGGGAAAAGAAGTTTTGTTCAGAGGTACAAACAACCTCCATTCCCAAGGTGTTCATAACTCTGAGGTTCTACTGTAGCTCTGAGAGCGGGCTTAGTGCGCACACCTCAGTTTAGTACCTTCCATTGGCTAGCTTAGGCAAGGACTGGCCATGTGTGGTGGCTTTTGTGAAACCCATTCTGACGTGCCACCCTCTCCCCATTTATAGGGAGCTTAGGTACCTAATTCTGGCTTTGTGAAGCCCACTAATTTTCTAGGCACCTAAAAGTTCAGCATGGTGATGCTCAATATTACATGTCAGAGTTTCTTTGTGTATCTAAGAACTTAACGGCCATAGTAGGTCAGACCAAAGGTCCATCTAGCCCACAATCCTGTCTTCCAACAATGGCCAATGCCAGGTGCCCCAGAGGGAATGAATAGAACAAGTGATCCATACCCTGTCACTCATTCACAGCCTCTGGCAAACAGAGGTTAGGAACACCATCCCTGCCCATCCTGGCTAATAGCCATTGATGGACCTATACTCCATGCATTTATCTAGTTCTTTTTTGAACTCTGGTATAGTCTTGGCCTTCACAACATCCTCTGGCAAGGAGTTCTACAGGTTGACTTTGCGTCATATGAAGAAAACTCCCTTTTGTTTGTTTTTAAACCTGTTGCCTATTAATTTCATTTGGTGACCCCAGTTGTGTTACGAGAGAGTAAATAACACTTCCATATTTACTTTTTCCATACCAATAATGATTTTATAGACCTCAATCATATCCACCCTTAGTCGTCTCTTTTCCAAGCTGAAAAGTCCGTCTTATTAATCTCTCCTCATACCAAAGCCATTCCATACCCGTAGTCATTTTTGTCCTTTTTCTGAATCTTTTCCAATTCCAAAATTTTTTTTTTTTTTTGAGGTGGGGCATCGACATCTACATGCAGTATTCAAGATGTGGGCATTACTGTGGATTTATATAGAAGCGATATGATCTTTTCTGTCTTATCTGTCCCTTTCTTAATGATTCCCAACGTTCTGTTCGCTTCTTTGACTGCCGCTGCACATAGAGTGGATGTTTTCAGAGAACTATCCACAATGACTCCAAGATCTTTCTTGAGTGATAACTGCTAATTTAGACCCCCTCATTTTATATGTAGGATTGGAATTATGTTTTCCAATGTGCATTAATTTGCATTTATCAACATTTAATTTCATCTGCCATTTTGTTGCCCAAAGAGACTAATGGACAGATTTGCAGTCACTTATTCTCAGTGGACTTACTGGGTACTAAGTTCTTCTCAAAATCTTCCCCTAAGTGACTTGCCCTAGGTTGCACTGGAAGTCTGTTGCAGAACAGAGAATTGAACCTGTCTCTCGAGTCCCAGGCTAACACCCTATCCACTGGATCATCCTTCCTCTTTTATGTTTACCAGAAGGTTCCCACAACATTTACGTAGTTGATTGTCAATAGCTCTCACTAAAACTTACTATTTCCTAGTGAGCTATCAGTACATCTTGTTAGTTTAGCTATTAAGATCATTTAAGTATGCTGCTCCTCCAAAACTATAACTTTTAGTATTAGGTCTACTGTTGTTGTGAAGTGTGTTACCCCAAAATAAACTTATCTTGATTTCTATCATTAAATGGCACCACAGAAGTGTTCTTAGTGACTAAAGACTTGTCTTCATGTGAAAACTGATCGCCATAGCTATAGTGGAATAATTATTCCACTGTGGCTATGCTGGTCAATTTTCCTGTGTATACAAGCCCTTAAATTCAGGATCGGATCTAGAATCGATTGTGGATCCCAAAGGAAAGTGTTAACTTTACAGGAGTAGTAAGTAAAATGCTAGACCTATCTGTGTGAACTGTAATCCAAACAGTGATTTGACTTCAGAAGGTCTGAATAACTAACAAAATGGTTAGGATGCCTCCACGTCACCCAATGTTGCACAGTAAATGCACTGCGTCTTTGGATGAAGTCAGAGAGTTGTTTATCTACACTGTTTTGATGACAGGTCTTCATCTTCCTCTGGAGAGATGCTGGCAGCTTGACACTGGTTCTAAAGGAACCATCCATTTTAGTAAATCCAACAATATTCCCTGCTATCCTCAGAGCAGCTTTTCTGATCTCCTCTTCCACAGGGAAATCTTGATCTATCTTCTGGGGACAGGAAAAGCTGCAGTAGTGGTGGAGAGTTAACAAGCCCAAAGACTTGTGAACGTTATTCTTGCTTTCACAGATGCTGTTTCACAAGAAATACCAAGAAAATACATAAATCCTTGTGGTGGGGTTTTTTTCCCCTTGGCCTCTGATTTGCAGTTGTCACGCATTTCCTGAGGAAATGGACCTTACAGCTAATCAATACCCCTTATGTAGGGCATGTCTTCTGTAACTTTTAAAAAGTGAAGCCTGAAGTTGGTTTACTTCATCAGATCACTGAGATTTGCAACCTTATTTAAATGTGAAAGAAAATTGATACATAGCAAGATGGCTGAGATTTAAATTAATGGAAGTGAAGCAATTCATAACTTTCAAACTTGGCATAGTATGTGTACTTCATTGAGCACTATGTAACCTTTTAAAACTAAACACTACTTTATGAACATAAAACTGAATTTCTTAAACCATGAACCATTTTTATGTCCAAACTTCAAAATACTGATTGCCAACAAACTTTCCCCGAGTATCACTTTTTACTGAGAACAATCATAAAAAAAATTCAATCCCAAGGGTAACAAGTTTGATATTTTTAGAAACATTCCAAACAGTTCATAATGAAAGTACCTATTAATTATAAATGGTGGTGATTTAATCCACTTTGACAAGGTTAAAATTTAAATAAGCAGGAACTCTCTGAGATTATAATGGATATCTAAACATCTTTCAGAATGCTGCTGAAGGTAGAATGCCTTTAACCATCCAAAAAGTTTCAATATAATATATTTTAATTTTATAATGCCAATTTCATTTAACTTGTAACACTTTTCTCCTCCCACTCTCTTCAATTCCATTCTCTCAGCGCCTGCCTTTTTTGGACACTTACATACTTATTATGTTTTTCTTCAACTTCTTATTCTTTTAAACAATATCTTTTAACTATTTGTGTAATCTCTAGTAAGATATACTATTTCATTAACTGTGAACATGCACTTAAAGAACTCTACTACAGATAACACTTGCTGGTCTTCGTTATGCTCTCAAAGATGCTAGTTCTGTGACTTTCCAAATAAAAGCCTAGCATGCATTGGGTATAGTATTACTTTGTCCACCAGAGGGTACCTTTTGACAATATTGTAGAAGCTTGTTGATATTTTATGTTGTATGTTAATTTACCTGTGTCAGACTTCCATCTAACCCCATTCTTTTTAAAACTAGGATTTTTCTAAACATATCAATGATGCATTGTAATGTGGATGGGGTTACTAAGGCATTTAAATATGAACTCACAGGGGGAAAAAAATTCTAAATAGTATTTAGATTGGGCAGAGGTACAGCTACAGCTTGTGCAGTGTTTTGCGCACGCACATACAATCTTGTGTCTACTTAAGAGCTTGGAAACTTCATTTCTGTACATCTTCCAGTCCCCAGGAAAAATAAATATATATAAAAATAAAATATTTACTCTTTGCTATTTTATTTAGCAAAACACTGTAGTTGTTGAAACCCTACAATGGAATTCAGATAGGGAAGACACATCTCAAAGAACTCTGTTATGGAAGGTAGGTGGCCTTTCTTTTTACCAAATCTTTAGCTCACACAGTGAAACACAAGCACATAGCTACTTTATAGCTGATACATGAACTAACATAACTCACTCTTTGGTCTTGAGAGAACATTTATATTTCCTAGTACTATCTACTTGCGTTTTGGAGCTAATTTTGAAGTACAAGATTACTTACTGGACTTCAGTATGAAATGAGTCTTGCTAATGTTATGGTTGGTAGTTAAACACTAAAACCAACTTTTGACTTCTGTGTTCAGCATAAAACTGACTTTTCTAGCTATACACAGGTTATGCCAGTATGATAGCTTGTAGCTTTATATTTTCTTAGATACATAAACTTCAAAACAGTATATAAATTATTCAGATGACAGTGGTTGTAGGTACAAGCAGGGCTTGAAAATTTTGACACCTGCAATCCAGAGAACTAATCCTGCTAGCCCAGATGTTAATTTAAAAAAAAAAATAATAAAAATTGAGGGGTGATGGGGGAACCTCCACCAGCCAAATCCTTATTTGGTAGGGAATACCCTGATAAAAGAAGCCCAGCTCCTCTGCACTAACTGCTGGAAGGTAGAAAGATACTGAAGTTGCTATAGGATGCTGTCTGTTGATCTGCTTTGGGTGCTCCTTTGTATCTACCTTCTGTTAGTAAGTGCCTTGAGATTACAGACAACTGTCTCTTCTCTATCTATTTAGAGCCTCCTGGATGCTACAAAAGCGGTCAGCGAAATGGCCTTTGTTACTTTCTCTCAGCTTCCTGCTTGTTACTAATGCTTATCTTTTTGTATGCTGTTCTAGGAGATGCCATGCACACTTGAGAGAAAATAGAGGATGAGCTTTAATAGAAGCTTTGGCAGTTGGCTTTTCCCTTTCCATGAGTGTGAAAGCAAGGCTGCTGAGAGGATCTTGATGAGGAACAGGGTTCTTGTGCATGTTTATGTGGAGTAGTTTCAGGTCTAGAAGCTGAGATGGAACTTTGTATAGTGAGGTGGCGCTTCTCACTGTCTTTGAGTCTTTGGTATTTGGTATCTATCTTGATACCAACAGTTAGGAGATTGCATGAGAACCTCTGCTTTAATTTTTCACCAGTGTAAATTTCTAGCATTTATGACTGCAGACAATCTTGACTATGTGAAGAAAGTTCACCATACAGTCTCAAAACAGAAGGCTTATGAACAGAACCCCAGATGTATTTATTTTTTAAACTTTTTAAGTTTAGTCTCACTGTATTTGTGTGGTGGGGGGTGGATGACTCATGACTTTTGAGTTTTTGGAGTTGACAACATTGTAAAACTGCCAAGAAAACTTATTTCTTAGAACGTACGTTCCCTAAGGCTTTGTCTACATGGGACTTTTGTTGTAAAACTTTTTTTTAGGTGTTTACTCTCTACTTCTACCTTCCTTCCCTCCATCCCCCAAAACACCCACCTTTTAAAATAAGTTTATTGGTTATGGTTTCCTCTCCTTAAGAAGTTGAGCTTTGGATGTGTACTGTTTGATTATTTGAGATGAAAGATGACACATTAAGGGCCGTCATTTATTTTTAATTGATTTTTGTGGAAGGCTAACATGTTAAATTATCTTAGCTAGTTACAGAAAAGGGATATATCTGAATCGAAATGCTAGAAGAAAAAGGAAGCTAGCTTTGGTAACCATTTTGATTTTTGAGGAGGGACATCTACAGTACCCTTGTAACACGGGGAAGCTTGAAAGTTAGCAAGACACTAAAACAGTTTTGTTGTAAAATTTGTATTAAAATGGATTTTTTTAAATTAGACTGTCTGAAAGCATAAATATTGTCATCTTAAGTCTGCAAAACTCTGTTCCTAAAATACGTTGGGGCATTTTGCCATCTTGTGCTGATAGTCTGAAACCTGCTTTGTTAAAACACTTTGCATTAGCACTTGGCATTGGAGAAACATATCCCATACCAGTAAGAACCTAAATGGGACTTAATTTACTGACCTACGATAGCATTCTAGTTACCTTATTGGATGGGGCATCCAGAGTTTCCTGGGAGCAAATGAAGACACTTGTGGGATTCCAGAATTTTGAGTATACCCTTTTTTTTAAATGCTCATTGACTACTGGCACATTACTGCAAAGCCATAAAAACACTCCTCTACTGTCAGCTAATTGAGGACAAATACTACAGGAGGGGTTTTTTGTGTGTCAAAACATTGCATATTAGTATGTGATGTAGCAAGTTTGCATATTTGTTAATCTATTACATAACCTTTTGTTTCTCTAAGTGAGAGTGTGTGGATAATGAGAGAGGGAAATTAAACAGTAACTGAACTAGATTAAGGTATATAATGGCTGGTAATTTTAGGTGTCCATAGGCATGGATTAAGGGACTTACGTTTTATACAATAAAAAGCTTTATCTGGTATATGGGGAGAATGGGGGTGCTGGTAAATGAAAAATTCCCGTTAACTAAGAGGGGGGGAGTTTGGGCATGGGAGGGTATGCGGGACATGGGCTCGGGGAAAGAGTTCGGGTGTGGGAGGGGTTTTGAGGTGTCTGATCCAGGGGACGCTTACCTCAGGCGGCTTCCTGCAAGCAGCAACCTGTCCCCGCTGTTCCTAGGTGGAGGTGCGGCTAGGCAGCACTGCCCCCGCAGCTCCCATTGGCTGGGAACCGTGGCCAATAGGAGCCGCAGGGGCAGCACTTGCGGGTGGAGGTAGCATGCAGAGCTATCTGGCCACGCCTCCACCTAGGAACAGCAGGGGCAGGTTGCTGCTTGCAAGAAGCTGCCGAAAGTGAGCACTGCCTGGATCCGGCACTCAAAAGCCCCGCCCGAGCCCGAGCCCCAGCCCCACGCTGCGTCCCACACTCCAAACCCCTCATGGCCATTCCTCTGCCTAGGAGCAGCAGGGACGTGTCTCCACTTCCAGGGAGCCACACGGAGCCAGGTAGGGAGCCTGCCAGCCCCATGCCAATTGAACTATAAACTGGACTTTCTATGAAGATTAGAAATGCAAATTTATAGAGCTTTCCGGTTGGTACAGGGCCGGATAACATAGCCATTACTATCAAATCTATCAACTGCATGAAGATTGTCTCTAAGGTGCCACAAGTACTCCTTTTCTTATAGCCATTACTGTAGTTGGTAAACTGAAGAAGCCTGAATGGGGAGTGGCAGTATAATTTTCAGAGCTCTAATTGTCCCAGACAGTTAAGGAGAACTTCCACAGAGGATGTAATGTGTTATGGAATTCTTAAAGCCTCCTAAGATTTAAAGTCTCTCAGCAAAAGCACATATGTCATAAGACAGACCTTTAACAATCTATTACTTGCAAGATTTGTATGTACAAATGGGTTCAATGTTTAGTCAAGTAAGAGTAATCTAATATCCACTGAATTTTTTTTACAGTGCATCTGGTGCAAGTGTTGTAGCCATTGACAACAAAATAGAACAGGCAATGGTAAGTAGAAAACAGATTATTATTTCTAATAGGACAAGCAGTTAATCAATGAGATGAAATCTTTCAAGCTATGTTCATTTTTATTCAAACATGCTATCTTTGGGATAATGCAGATTCCTAGAATAAAATTGAGTATCATTAGCCAGAATTTCATTGTAGTGTAATGTCTGTTCCCCTCCCCTCTATTAGTTCTGATTCTTCCATTCCATCATATGAAGACTGGATTTACCCAGATTATGGAATGGCAACAGATCAGGATTAGTTTTACATTAGATCCAAAGAGCTTCCTACCCATGGTGTTGGTACACAGAGTTTTTAAACATTTTGAAATGATTTAACATAAAAACTTGAACTAAATGTAGAGACGCTGAAGATATAGCACACTTAAAATTTTCCTTGGTTACTTAATATTTAATGAAATAAAATTAAAATCCAACTCTGCCATGTATCCTATGCAGGTTTGTGTGTGTTCCCGTTCCCCCTCCCCCTCCGTCTGAGTTTCTTTCTGGTTCTTGTGTGCTACACTGCAGGATCCCATCATCAGCTCCCAGGACACCATTTTTCAGTTGTCTTCTAATCACATTGTCCCCCTTGTACATATTTCTAGAAATAGGGTCAGTTGTCTCATCAGTGGACTGCTTGGCTCCCCAGTACATGCCGTCCTGCAATACTAAATGCATGTGTATTTATATATTCATGTTCAGACTTTCAAGTTTGAAAACAATCTACAAGATGCTAGTTGCAAAAACATATATTCTGTGCAGTTGATGTATGCCTCTCATGAGGCCAAAACGTAGGACACAGCCTGCTCTCTGGTTTTTATTATAAAGTGTTTTTTGGGCATTAAAATACATATGATGTAACTAGAAGGCCATTCAAAAGCTCCATTTCTTTTCAGCTTTCTGTAGAACTTTTGTAATTCCTGTGGAGTAGAAAAGACCTTACCGTTTTAATGCAAATGGAAGTGCCTGTGGCCTACTCTGTTGTGTAGTAGAACCCATTTAGCATACCGTGTTTTGTGGCCTTTCAGATTGGAGACATTTTGCAGCCACTTTCTCAGGTGCTAGATTATTTGCTCTAAAATGATAAATATTTTCTAGTGTTACTAGGAACCAGATGTACTTCAATGGAATAAGTGAAATCATACTAACATTTTAAGACCGAGCAGGACGGAGCTGTATTGTAAACTCTGCTGTTTCAGTTTGTGTAACTACTGACTTACTGTTCACAGGATCTGGTGAAAAGCCATTTGATGTATGCAGTCAGAGAAGAAGTGGAAGTCCTGAAGGAACAAATAAAAGAATTAATCGAAAGAAACTCTTTACTTGAACGAGAAAATGCACTGTTAAAATCTCTTTCAAACAATGATCAGTTATCCCAACTCTCAACTCAACAGGCCAATCCTAGTAGCACTTCACAACTGCAAACAGCGACAGCACAGCCTCCTCAGCCAGCGCAACCTCCACAGCAGCCGAATGTTTCCTCAGCGTAAAGCTTTTCTTTTCTCATTAAGAAAAAACTGAAAGCAATCTGTCCTTGTGTGCCACTGGTGTTCTTTCCACTTTATATGAAAGCAAGTAGCCATGCTTCAGTTGTGTGTTTTGGCCTTTTCAGTATTAGACAATCATTCTACAGAGCTTTCCCTCACTTTGAGATGTCATACAGCGCAGTTGGTGTCCAGTTATGTCATCAGTGCACAAGGGAAATGGTAGAAGGAGTTAATGCAAAGCATATGCATTTATTTGGTGCGCATGAGTGGGGTCTTTAAGAGCTTTGAGGGCTCTCCAAGGTTTCCATTACCCATGGATTACTTTGAGCCTTGCTATCTCATGTAAGAAGTAACAATTCATCTTAAGAGCCACTGTTCTTTCAGTATAAGTAACATTTGCCTATATTAGTTTCATTTATTTGTTTTATTTATTACAGGGCTGCTATTTTCATAATGTACATGAACAATGTCACAGAACTTTTTTTTTAATTTTTTTTTAATAAATGTAAGTATCAGTAAAAATTGATAGACGGGATTGCGTTTAATAGATAAAATGTTTAGGCAATAATTGAACAAAAGAATCCTGGCATATTTCTAACACTAATGGCAATTTACCTTTGGTATTTATTGACGGTAGTCAAGACCCAGCTTGAATGTACATTTTGTATAGAGTGTAAGTATGAAGACCATAGTGCATCTGTACAGGTAGTCACCAGTTATTGTGATATAATAAATAATTGATGGGCTATTTTGATGAAGAAAACTTTGCTCATTTCTGTTTCTACTTTCTAATAGAGAGAAATTGCCATGGTTCCTCTGCTTTTTGACATTTCGTATGATTTTTTTTTTTGGGGGGGGGGAATAAAAAAGCTGTGAAATTGTTCAACCTACTTTGTAACCAAAGAAGCAAAGCTGTGTAATTGAGTTTTTTTTATTTTATAATGCACATTCTTTATGTATTTTTATTTAGTGTTTTTCTCATTCACAATTTTCTTTGCTGTCTAGCATGATCTGCATGACCTATAATCTTTGAACCACTTTCGTACCTCATGGTTTTTATCCAGCACTCTTATTGTAATATGTAATAGTCTGTGAACAATGTCAAATAAAAAAAGAACGAACAGCTGGTGTTGGTGGAGCTGCGCTAGTGTACTATGCACTAGTTTAAAACAATGAAGTGAGCCATCTTTTGTTCATTTAAAATGGTGTTTTGAATTTCGTATGAGAAAACGTTTTGTTACATTGCAGATTTTAATGTATTTAATAAATGCAACATGCAGATTAAGTGCAGTGTATATTGAGTATTTAAATTAAAAAATGTACATTTCATAAATAGTTTCAAGAGAGACCATCATTTGTGTATACTAACACATAGAGTCAGAAATTGATGTATAAATATATATATTTTAACACATTTTCTGAAATTAAACTGCAGTTTTGTTGAACTATTTGACTCTAGATGTGTTCAAAATGTAATCTTAGATTGGATAACTGTTTTTCTTAACATAATTGAAGTTATACCTTGTTTTTAGTGAACAATAACTACTAATAGGCTTAGATGCTATTCTTAAAATGTAAATTAAAATAGGAACTTACTGTTTGCCCTGAAACGTGATTAGCAGAGTTACAGTGTCTTGTATCCTTCCAGAAGGTTGAGTGCCCCTATACTTGGTAAATAAGGAAATAGTTGTGGTACACACCAGACCTGCCTCACAATCTTAATTCTGCCCTCTTTGAGTGATGACCCCCATCTGACATCCTAGCACTCTATCCTTTCGGATGATACGGAATGTGGTTTTTTTTGTTTTGTTTTTGTTTTTTGGGGGGGTTTTTTGAGAGGCAAGGCGTGGCTCTATCTGCAGAACACCTTGACCAAAACGACCCAACTTGTATCATTAACTCTACCCCAGCTCATATGTGGCACAGCAATATTACAATGAGGTAGTAGTTACACCAGGATTTCCATTTTAACAGGGATGAGAGCATTCTTAATTATGTTTTCACTGCTTGATTCTCTTCTGTAGCAGTTTGGGGGAGGAATATCATTGCAACTTTTAAAAGGACCACCTGACTAATTTTCTTTTGTGTGACACTTCATTTGGACTCCTTTTTTCACAGAAGCTATAGCACTCTGAAAGATGAAACTGATAAGTGTTGACTGGATGAATTGTAGAAAGTTTTTTGTTTTTCATTACGAACAAGTTACTGTATGCTGGCACAATATTTAGTCCATGTGGGGCTTAAGCCAGTCCTTACACTCATTACAGAGAGCCCTATTGTATTGATGCTCAGCAACTCTTTTTGATCGTGCTGATGGTGAGAGTTGCAGCAGTTGGCCTGCCTTTTATTGTGCTTGTTGTTAAGGAAAAGAGTGAGGAGCATGCCATATGATTAAAACTAAACACGTTGCATGCTGCTTACTTGGAGTCTTTCATATTCCCTCTATTTCAGTGGTTCTCAGGCTTTTGTACTGGTGACCCCTTTCACATAGCAAGCCTCCGAGTGCAACACACACGCACCTCCACCCCCCAATAAAGTAAAAACAGTTCTTTAATTTATATATAATTATAAAATGCTGGAGGCAAAGCAGGGTTTGGGGTGGAGGCTGACAGCTCGTGACCCCCCAGGTAATAACCTCATGACCCCCTGAGGGGTCCTGACCCCCAGTTTGAGAACCCCTGCTCTATTCAATGCACTTTCCTTGACAGTACTTCATTAAAGTAAAATCTGAGTATGCACATGAATTTTAGAACACTTTGAAATGTCAACTCTTAAACCAGAAGCTTCTCTGAGGACACTATACTAGTCTCTGAGCACCTGAGAATGCCAGCAAAGAGCAACTCATGCTCACAACATACATTTCTTCAGTTGCCAAGGGCAGGGGCGGGGACTCCTAATTCACAGTATTTAGGTGCAATTCAGATTCAATAAACCACTTGTTATTTTAAGCCACCCACTTGGGCTGCCTGAAAATGTTCTGGCTAGAAAGAGACCCAGTTCTGCTACGCATGTGCAAATGACTTTTTCTTTGGCTTAACAAGGTGGGTGAAGTAATATTTTTTTTTTTTAATTGAACCAACTTCTGTTGGTGAGAGAGGGTTTTGAGCCATCCAGAACTGGCTTTGTGCTATATTGTAGATCCACCTCAAATAACATTTTTAATGGTTCCCCAAATTGCAGTGGGTGCCAGACATTGGCTAAGACCAATCCCAAGTGGGAGATATCAATTTGACTTGGCTCCTCATAGTCTGAGTCCCAGGTGTGTGCATAAAATAGCCATAAAATGTTATGAAACTTTTTTGTTGTTTGAATATGGGAATCCCCTCAAGTGACCTTACATTTTGAGCACTAACCCACCTTGATCCCTTTGAAATGCAGCAATTTTCAACACAAAATAAACTCATGGATTTTAGGACATTTAAAAAATTCATGTGTGAAAGAGTATACTAGTCTCAATTGTAAATATATGTTGGTGCTACTGTAATGCTGACAGATTCCGGTCATCGTTGGCCTGGATCAAACCTAAGACTTCTGGAGCTTAATGCACAAGCTGCTACTGCATGAGCTAAAAGACACATCTGTCTTAACCAAAGCTGGAGCAGGCTCATCAGTCTTTTTGCTGGTCTAGTCACCAGTATGGGGGACAAAGTGCCACACCAAACAGGCCTGGGTTACACTACTACCATACACAAAACATTGATTTTTTTTAAATTACTTTTACCCAGAGTAACAACTTTGTTCATTTTCTAATCCAAACTATAATGTGACAACAGTCTTCTCTACAAAGTGTAATTATATTCTGACAGGTTGAGGGAACGTTTCCTGTCCATCTATTCAGTCTTTCCGTTTCCATTCAGTGACTGGATTGAGCTTTTTAAAATATATTTAATGGATGTCCTTACTTTTTCTACACATTGATTTGTATAGGAAAGCAATTATGAGAAGGAAGAATAAGTCAGGACCTACAGCATTCAGGGGCTGCTTTTTTTTCTCAACCTCTGGATTTTTTTTTTTTTTTAAATGCTCCTAATATTGAGTTCTACCTCTTCACCAACATCAGCACTTTCTTGAGCTGGCAGGAGTCCAAGAAGTTAGTGAAACAGGAAGACCACATAGTCATAATTTTTCAAATTTCTGTTGCCTCTTTGAGGAGGCACTACGCTATGTGGTCACAAACATAGTCCTCTGCTGGTGCTGAAGCCAGTCATGTGGGATAGGAGACAGACAATGAGAGAGAGAATAAGCATGAAACTCTCCCAAAGATGATACCTCAACCTGAAAAATCCACAAACAATTTTTAAAGAAGATTTGATGGGGGGGCCTTTTAAAAATAAATCAAGCACTACTGGTTGATTAACTGATCTTGTCACTGTAAGGTTGTATCTGGGGCTGTTATTCTTTATGTATTCACTGTCAGCCAGTTCCCCACTGTTCTAAAGACTCTTCTTTGTTGTTTTATATGCGAAAGCACCAGTTAAGTCAGTCAACTACTGCAGACTATTTGTATCACATTATAGTGTTTAACAAAGAAAACAAAATCCTAGAACATCAGGGGTCTGGCTGGCACTGTAAATACACACAGGACAGCAATGCCAGCTGCTAGTGGCTAGGTCAGCCAATTGGTTTTTGACTTTTTTTTTTTTTTTAAAAGAGATGTGTGTGTGTTCAAGAAAAGGGGCAACTCATGGCAAAAAGCACCAGGCTGACCTTTGAGATTAGACTAGGAAAACATTGGAACAGAAATGGCCCATTTACAATTCCCATCATTCCTTTTTCTGTCAACTGAAGTCTTCCAATGATTCTTTTATCCAACTAAAATTCTTCCATACCAGCATTTTTTCCCCAAGGAAAAAACCTGCTTATAATAAGAGAAAGATCTTGGCTATACAGATGTGTATATGCTTTGGGGTTGGATTTAAATTATGTGAGAAAATAAATAGCAAAATATACTGATGGTGAGTATTGAATCTCAGTGCTTTACAAAATGTTTAGACATTGGTGAATAAGGAAAAGAAGATCCTTAAGTAGCTTTCCTTGTCTTTTGTTCTGGTCAGTGTGCTGAAGAACACTTTTGGTACAACTAAAAATTTTCAAAACCTTCCATGGTCTGAAGTTGTGCTAATCCTTGAGACTAGCAAAAAACAACCGTACGGTTCTTTGAGTTTTACTTTGAGCAGGTTTCATTTGCATGTGTCAAATATTTCATCTAAATAGTAAGACATCTGGATCACCAAGTAGGTACAAGCCATGGAGATTGTAAATCCCAGTGTGCATTGCTCCAACTTGGTCCAAGCAAAGCTACCTAGACCAAAATGAAATATTGTGTGTTGTGGGGAGTAGTCTTCATGGGGTCAGATTGTGAAACTCCAGTCTGTCTCTGAGCTGCACTCAATGCTTTGCAACCCATCTAAAACGTTTTTTTCAGCTGATTCAGATGGTGTCTCTGGTGTCCCAGTGCCTGGCCAAGATACAGATTTGGATGAAAGTGAACTTGCTTTGGCTCAGTCTGGTATAGTGGTTGGTTGGCAGATGCTGCCTGCTGTTTTCACTGAGAGGGTGTACTCACCCTTTTCCAGTGAAGCTGGCAGTTTATGGATGTCACAGGGTGTAGCTACCCTATATCATCCTCTTCTGGCCAAGTGTCACTGTAGGTGCTTCCTGACTCTGTTTCGGTGTTCCCTGTTTTTCAGAACATATCCTCCAGGTCTCTTGCTCTGGTGAGCTCTCCTGGGGCCTTATCTCAGGAGTTTCCTGTCTCTATGAACCACCTCAGCTGTGTCAGGTTCATTAGCTAATTAGAGGCTAACGAGCCAGCAAGGAATTTAATTACTTCCAAATGGGTCTGAGTTGGCTTGTTCTCCCTTAAAGGAGTACATCACAGATAGTCTGCTGCCTGACTCTCCTGAAAGGGCCAGCCCCTAGGACAATGTGTTTTGGGGATTCCTAATTGCTCTTGGAGACTCAGTTGTGTCAGGGGCCAAAAGTTGGTTCTTGGCATTGGTTCTTGGCATAATGGTGGGCATTGGTTCTTGGCATAATGGTGACCATTTCTCTGAGATCTAGAACGCCCTGCAGTTATTTCAGTATCTGAGGCCTCTACGCTGGATTATTTCTAAGACTTGAAGACAGCTTGGAAGATTCAGCTGCTGTGCGTAGAGATGGCCCCATCTTAGTAGATTTAGTCACAGGAAGCATGTTACACCAGTGGCTCCATAGAATATGTGATTTTCATTTGTTTCAGAGCACAGTGAAAAGTATTCAAATTGATCTTTGAAGTCCTATGTGGTTTGGGTTCTAGCTACCTGAGCTCTCTCTTAGTCAGTAGTACGTTGGTGTGGGCCCATTGATACGCTCCTGCTCATAGTCCTAAGCTTTGAATGTCCAGGCATCTTGAATAGAAGGCTTTGGAATGTAGAACTCATTTCCCACTAGTCCAACTAAGCCCAAATTTGTCAGCCTTCAGGGGATAGTGCAGAGCTCATCTCTGTTTGTTTGTTTTTGTTTCGGAGCATAGGGAGATGTAGTTGTACTCTGACCCATTGTGTGAGGAGTCTACTTTGTAGTTAATATGTGCTATACTAATTTTGTATGCCTTACATTTGTATTAAACAAAATTAAAATAGTAAAGTGTGGTTCTTTTCTGAAAATATGTTATAAAAATGGCATTATGAAAGCCTATATTTATTATATTTCAGTAACTTCAAGTAGTTTTCTAATAAATACATAGGGTGTTTTGTATTTTGTCCCCTTATTGCCAGCCCTGCAATTGGGATCTGAAAGTCAAACAGGGAACTTTCTGGTTCAGGCATCATCACCTGTAATAAAGATTCTATATGCCAAAGTCAATGGGGTTGCACAGGTGTAACTGAGGGCAGCGTTTGGCCCTGCAATTGGAACTTTAACAATTCTATTGATGATACAAGAGCTGGATTAGCCTCTGTTTCTCTGTCTCGGCTGTATTGATTCTGCTTGGCTAACAGGAGTAAAAAGCTGTGAAAACTTGTTAGTTACTAAAGCCATCAGACCTGACCTTGAAAACACACACACGAAGCAGATCTGTTCAATAAGAAGGCACCATTTTTGCACAGTTGTTTCTCTGTTTAGAACTGTTATTTAAAGTAATGTTAATGTAGTCAGCTTCTCAGTTGTGTTACTTAAGCAGTGGTGGGGATTCCTTATTCTGTGTATGGATAATAAGAAGTGAATTCCTTATTCTGTGTAAGGATAACATGCATCCGATGAAGTGAGCTGTAGCTCACGAAAGCTTATGCTCAAATAAATTTGTTAGTCTCTAAGGTGCCACGAGTACTCCTTTTCTTTCTGAAGAAGGCTTTGAAGAGTTTTCTGGTCTGTAATTCCTCCTTTTGGCCATCAGCCCAGCCATTTCTGTTGGCAGACCCGTGAGTTTAGCCTGAGTGTTTCAAACTGATTACTCAGAAAATAATGTTCCAGCTAATGTCCTTGAAGCAAGAGAGACTGGATGGTTCAGGCGAATGCTACTAGGAAAGGGAACCTTACACCACTGCGTCATCCGGCCTAAGTTAGAAGTAACTAAACGCTGTTACTAGCAGTTAGCATTTCATTGACCGATACGAACTTATTCTGGTGGACTTAGTCCAACGTTAGAAAAACTGACAATAATTGGCAAGCTTCTTGGCAGTGTCAGCTGAAAAAACATGGATTTAATTGTCCTGAACACTGGACTATCCTAATCAGTGATAGGGTTGCCAACTTTCTAATCACACAAAACTGAACACCCCCACCCTGCTCCTTCTCTGAGGCCTCACCCCTGCTCATTCCATCCCCCCTCACTCACTCACTTTCACTGGGCTGGGGGAAGGGGTTGGGATGTGGGAGGAGGCTGTGGGGTGATAAGGGCTCTGGGGTGGGGCTGGTGATGAAGGGTTTGGGGTGAAGGAGGGGCCTCCAGGCAGGGGGTAGGGGTGCAGGCTCTGGGGTGGGGCCAGGGATGAGGGATTTGGAGTGAAGGAGGGGCCTTCAGGCTGGGGCAGGGGGTTGAGGTGCAAGGGGCCATGAGGGCCCCAGCTGGGAGTGTGGGCTTTGGGGTGGGTCCAGGGATGAAGGGTTTGGGCTGCAGGAGGGAGCTTAGGGCTGGGGCAGGGTGGGCTCTGTGAGGGAGTTTGGGTGCAGGAGGGGACTCTGGGCTGGGGCAAGGGGTTAGGGTGCTGGAGGGAGCTTGGGGTCTCAGCGGTGCTTACCGCGGCTCCCACGAAGCAGCCACCAGGTCCCTGCGGCCCCTAGGCGCATGGGCAGCCAGGGAGGCTCCACGTGCCACCCTCACACTGCAGGCGCCACCTCCACAACTCCTACTGATCGCGATTCCCAGCCAAAGGGAGCTGCGGAATTGGCACTAGGGGCAATGTGTGGGCCACAAGGACCTGGCAGCTGCTTCCAGGAGCCGTGCGGAGCCGGGGCAGGCAGGGAGCCTGCCTTAGGCCCAGGCCCCTGTTGTACCACTGACCGGACTTTTAACACCAGGGTCCTTTTTTGACCACGTGTTCCAGTCAAAAACCGGATGCGTGACAACCCTTATTAGTGAGTGCTTTGATTTAATTATCCCACAGATTCCGCTGCTTCTTGGATACTATTCATTTCGCCTTCCTCTGCAGCATGGGGCACAGGTCACTTGCTGGAGGATTCTCTGCACCTTGAAGTCTTTAAACCATGATTTGAGGACTTTAATAGCTCAGACATAGGTGAGAGCTTTATTGCAGGAGTGGGTGGGTGAGATTCTGTGGCCTGTGTTGTGCAGGAGGTCAGACTAGATGATCATAATGGTCCCTTCTGACCTTAACATCTATGAGTGTATGTGCACATTTATGTGTGTAGCACCCTAGCTTTTCACAACCAGGAAATGTATTTTTTTTGTGGTTTTTCTCACACACATATTTGTGGGTAATGCAGAAGCTGAGGCATCTGGTGCCCATTTAAAGTAAGGTGTTCCGTGATTGTTATTTTCAAAGAAGACATATAATTGAAGCACTGAAACAGAAAGAATACATCAGGGAACTGAAAACACAGAGCAAAGTTAGACATGCACAAGTGCATACATGCACATACAGAACTAAATTTTGTGAAATCACCTGATGTGTGTATGAAAATCTGTTTACACACACACACACACACACACACAGAGGCACCTAAATAGCCATGTGTATGTCACAATGACACATTAGGTATCTGTTCACATCTGCCTGGCAAACACAAATGTTTGCAGGAAATTTTTAGTCATTGATTAATAGATTTGAAGGCCAGAAGGGCCCATTGTGATCCTCTAGTCTGATCTCCTTCATAATATAGGCTATAGGACTTCCCTGTATTAATTCCTGCTTTACGTTCAATAGTTGGGCTTAAATTAAAGAATAGCTTGTAGAAAAACATCCAATCTTGATTTTAAAATTTCTAGAATCCACCACAACTCTTGGTAGATTGTTCTAATGATTGATTATCTTCACTGTTAAAATTTTGCACCTTATTTTTAGTCTCAAGTTGTCCCACTTCAACTTCTGGATTTTGTTATATCTTTGCTTGTTATATTGAAAATCCCTGTATTATCAAATTTCGGTTCCCCGTTGAGGTACTTATAATCTGTGTTCAAGTCACCCCTTAAGCTTCTTTTTGATAAACTAAATAGTTTGAGTGCCTTGAGTCTACCGCAGTTAGGCCATGCATACTCATCTTTTAATCATTCTCATGAGTCTTCTCTGAGCCATCTCCAATTTTTTTAACATCCTTCTTGAAGGTGAACAGGAACTGATGGTTCCAACACTTTTGGGAGCAATGTAATCATTTATCCCAGAGGTGGTTACCCCATCTTCACTATCTCTGCCTGATGACCATCCAGATACAACTTGAAGAGGATCAGGAGCATTAAGATAGTTTGTTGAACATCTTCCAACCCTTGGGTCCCACGTGAGTGGCCCTCTTGATCAATGAGCCTGTCATGAATTCAGCTACACAGCCTGACACACTCCTGCTTCTTGTGCTCCCATCACAAAGAGGGTCGAGAGGTGCTAGTTTGTTCAATCTAAAGGAGCAGAGTTTCTATTCTCTCACCCACCACCCAACTCTCTGGTGGATCAAGCAGGCACTGAAAGTACTCCAGTCTTCAGTACCCCAAAACTACACCCTCAGACAAGGGTGCCAAACAGCTCAACCTCCTATGGAAGAAGGTCTTCTCCACTGTCTCCAATTTAGAGTTTCAAATAATCAGACCCTTCTAGCTAAATAGGATTTCACTAATTATGTGAAGTTGTTGGATTTTAAGGGCAAGCTCCCTCAGAAAGACAAGAGCTCAGTTGCATCCCTTAATTAAGGCAAATTAAGGGCCAAAACCTCTCCCCAGACTGCAGTAAATTCTCTGGACACCGTATCCAAAGGGATAACTGGCAATTGTCATGAAGAGAGATGCCTGGTTACAATGCTCTGGTTTCCCTAGGGAGGTGTAAAGTTCTATTCAAGATCTGCCCTTGATACAGTTAACTTGTTCAAAGAAAAGATGGATGAACCTCTCCACTCTCTCAAGGACAAACTTGTTCTCTGGGTATCCATAACCCCGCCCCTAAAAGGAAGCATGACAAGCAACGGTACAGAGCAAGACCTCCTCCTCAACCATTTTACCACCAATGCTCCTAGGAACCACCATGCAAATGACAGAGGGTACAAAGGCCTAAGTACCCACCTCCTGAAACACCCCTGCCACACCTCACTCTAACCCACAGGCAAATAATTTATTTTGAAGGGATCAGTGAGACCCGTGACTATTTACTGATGCCACATCATCCTGCCCTTCAGTTTTTTGAAGGTTGCTTTGCCACCACTGGAGGGCTTTAACAACAGACAAATGGGTACTGAAAATTATTCCTTATATCTATCTGATCAAGTTTCTGTCAATCCCTACTCACAAACCTCCTTCCCACTTCCTTTTCAGCGAACAATCTCAGAGGGAAATTCTGCATCAAAAAGTGGATTCCCTTCTCCATCACAAAGCTATAGAAAGAGTTCCACAATGGCACCTTCAGGCACCCCAACCTGGGACCACTGCAACTCAAAGCCTGGTGTTTTGATGCGCATCAGGAGTAGAGCATTTATGTTCCAGGGTGGTTCAATCTATTCTCAACCGAAGTAGGAAGGATTCTATTAAGATATGCTATTCAGCCAAGTAGAAGTGTTTCTCCTCTGGAGCATGACACCGCCAAAGTTGAGTGGGATCCCTGCTATTCTAGAATATCTAGTTACCCTTAAAACATCTAGTCTCTGTTAGTTCCCTATGGATTCACTTAGCAGCAATCAGCGCTTTTCATCTCCCTATCAACAACCTCACTATCTTCTTTCATCCCACAACAACTGAATTCCCCCCCAGAATTCACCCCAAAACTAATTTCAGAGTTTAACCTGAGTCAAACCATTTACTTACCAATATTTTTCCAAAACCACATGCCTCTGATGAGGAGAGAAGTCTTCATTCTCTAGAAGTCTGAAAAGCTCTGGACTTTTATCTACAAAGAACAAAAGCAGTTAGCAAGACACCTGGACTTTTTGCTACCATAACAGAGATCAGGCTGTATCCGAGCAGAGACTTTCTAAATGGATCTTTGGCTGCATTATCCTTTGTTAACAAATAGCTCACATCCTTCCCACAACGGGGATGAAGGCCCATTCCACCAAAGCACAAGCAACCTCTGCTGCATCTCTGTGAGACATACCTCTACTGGAGGTATGTCGGGCAGCTGCCTGGAGCTCCTTATACACCTTCACAAGATATTACACTTTGGTCCAGTCTTCTACTACTGATACACTTGTGGAATAGCAGTATTACAGACAGCCATCATTTCTGCATCCTTCCACCAACCTCTTGTTTGACTACTGCTTGCTAATCTCCCATGTATGGAATTCACATAAGGACCATCACTCAAAGAAGAAATGGAGGTTACTTACCTGTAACTGGAGGTTCTCCGAGATGTATGGTCTCTATCTGTAGCCTACAACCTGCCCTCTGTCCCCTCTGCTGCTGCTCATAACTGGATTTGTGGCAGAAGAAGGAACTGGAGAGGTGCTGGTCTGAGCCGTCCCTTATACCTTTGGTTCAGAGCATGAAAACAACTGCGGATGTGCAGACAAATGGACACTGCTTACTAAAAATCTCCAGACTCAGGCACATAGTGTACATGTGTACCCACATGTGGAACACAGATAGGGACCACACATCTTGAAGAACCTCCAGTTACAGGTAAGTAACCTCCATTTCCCTAGAAACTAGAAAATTTTTTGAGCATTCTGGTAAGCTGTAGTACTTAAGTACTTAAAGCATTAACTACTTCCAAGGTTAGTCAGTATTATTATCCCCAGTGTATAGCTGTAAGGACTTTGCTATGCCATTCTCCTGATCTGGGCGATGCTCAGATATTCCAGTACAGAACCCCTAGGTCAGACAGATATGTAAACTGAAAGGGTAAGAATAAATTATGCAAAGTTGGATGTATAAAACTGGGTATCATGAGGTCCTGGTCCATGACTAGGTCTCCTAGGTGCTATGGTAATACACATAAATAATAAGAATAAATCCATTTTGAGGGGAATTTAGATAAAATGGCCTGCTTTTCTGAGAAACTATCTATGACTAGTAGCTCTGGATTAAGGTCTATATAATTTTAGATATTCCTGATTTAAAAAATTGTCCATGTGACTCAACAATGGGACTAGAGGGAGTCCACATCTGAACTGAGTTAGTCAGTCCCTTTCTGAATCCCTTTCCTTTCTCACAAAGATATGCTATTTAGGGAAGACTTTTGCTGATAGGGTGAGGAAGTGACTTGCTGGTAATTTGTCTCCACCTGCTGGCAGAAAGCTTAAAACTGAATGCATCAGATTAGCCTAGGACATTTAAGAAACTGCATTTACACAAGTAGAAAGAAATTAGTTTCACAAATTTACATGTCCTATCCTCACTTCCTCACATTTATATCTCTCTGTCACTTTCTGTTCATCTGACCTTCCTGTTTCTTTCTGCTCCCTTCTCTGGTTCAGTTTGTAGCTGGGACACTGTAACTTGTTTTATCTGCACATGCACTCATTAATTAAATCCATCTTTGAATGTGCCCATCAGTCCGTTGTTTTGTCCACCAGGATCTTCAAGGAAGGTTAGTTGCTGCTGCTGCTGGTTTGAACTCCCTCAACGAATTGTGCATTTTGCAGCATGTGGCAGATTTCCCAGAGCTGCCTACAGTGCAAAAGAAAAGCTGGAGGTTTCCCACTTGACTCACTTCCCTCTCCTCTCCCAACCCAAGTTTGTTGCTATCTTCTGAGGAAAAAAATTGACTTAAAAAGATTTGTTTTTAATTCAGCAAAATTCACTTCCCCGTCTTTTAAATGAACATGGACAATGGCTGAGCACAAGAACTCTCATCTTTGAGGGATTTTGGAACACTAGGCCACTGGTAATATTTCTGCAAGCAGCACTGCCTGTCATCACAATCTTTTCTTCAAGGACTGCTCTCTGTGGAAAACTCAGATGTGGGTGCTTATCCCTGAGATTTCCTGGGGGGAGAGGAAGTAAATGTCCCCTCCCCTGTAACCTGCAAGGGGGACTTCTTAGTGGAAATAGGGAAATCTGACCGTAAATAAAAACTGGTTGGGATGAGACTAAGAGACAGTGAGACAGAAATAAGAGTGGGGAGAGAATTTAGTATTTGCTAATGGAGGGAATTAAGTTTTCCTGTGCATATGATTATTCCATTAGTACGTAGAATTTGAGTCTGTAAAATTACCTAGAAGAGTGCTTTAACTTAAGGATACTCAGCCTTTAACAGCCGTGGAGCCGTTTTGCCAATGGAGTTGCAGGGTCACAACATTATCATGTCCTGAAGCTGGGTTGTGATAGTTGTATCATGATGTTTGGCAATGCAAGTCAGCATGGTCACAAATTTAAGGACAGTCAGATTCTGAATTTGATGGTACCTTCCAAGCTCTTTATTACTCTCCAAGAACTCTTTGGCGTAATGCAGAAGCTGCTCTCCTCACTTCTTTCTTTCATCCTCTTTTATTGAGGCTTATATCAAGATCAGCTCTGACTAACCTACTGAATGGGCTGTGTTACATCTCTTGGGTTTGGGCCATGTCAGAAGTTATTCTAAGATAGTACCCACATGTAATGTCATTGCCATGTTCTGATTTTTCAAGGAGTTGAACAGCTTTGTCACCATATCAATAACTCACCCATGGCCCCGCTTGAAACACAGTTCTGTTAAACAGCATTTCTGACTGGGCATTTGTTTTTTCAGACATTCCTACAATTCACCATAGACAGCTGTGATGGGGTAAATACCCCATCTTGTCTCTGAAAGAGTTAACTGGAGCTGGTGAGGCCAATTAACATAGCTGGTTGTACCTAGAGGATGGGGATGGGCCAGGTCTAATTTGAACATGAGTGCCTGCTGGGGGGGAGGTAGGTGGTTAGTATAAAGAAAGGGAGCCTGGACAAGGAAGAGAAACTCTAGTTACTCTCTAGGATTAGAGAATTGAGGAGAAAACCTAGAAAGTTAGCCCTAGGAATCTCTTCTAAGTAGAGAAGTCTGCTAGGAGTCCAGGAAAGAACTGGAGCTGCTACCAGAGTGGAGTAAACTCTGGTAGTGAGCTGTAATAAAAAGGCAGGATGGGGACTTCCAGGGAGAGAGAGACCTTGGAGGTATTCAACTGAGGTATTAAGTAAGGGACATGAAAGGTCAAGCCCCAGAAGGGCAGAAGATAATTTGTAATCTTGGTTTGGGGATTTGTTGGCAGGTTCCAGGAGAGAGTTCTGTGAGTCCTAGTGCTGAAAGAAGGGTGAACTTGGAGAGGCCTGCTAGCAGGCTTGGTAGGAAGAAGTCCAGGGAGGAAGCAGCAAGGAGCCTGATGGAACAGACCTTGGCTGATGGTTATAGGATCTGTGGGCTGGCATAATGGTAAATGGGCCTGCGTACCCACCAGCCATGGGAATGGGAAAAGGACTACTGGATGCCCTGAGAAAAGGGTATGTGGGCCATGCAGCCCAAAGTTCAGGGGTAAGACCTTTTATAAGGACACAGGACTTGTTGTTTTGTTTTTTTGTTAGACTTTGTTACCCTAGGAGGGTGGGACTAAAATGTTGTCTGGCTGGAGGGCTAAGTCATGCAAAGAAGCAGACCACTGTGAGTTGGGAGGCACTAGATGAGGAGAGATGGATATGCCATTCCCAGTCCTGTAGGGGTGTGCCAATGGTGAGTTCACCCTTCCTCAGCATCACTTTATTTTCAGAGGTATTTGCGCACGGAGACCTGGCTTCACATCAGTATTACTCTGGGCCATCTCAGGCAGCCATTCTTCCCTGGCCACCTGTTGGCATGGTAAGAACACCTCTAATTTCCCAGAATTTGTCCCTCAGAACCTGCAGTTCTGCCCACCCACACCAATGGGGCCTTTAATATTGCTAGGGAAAGTTGCCCCACTAGTTCCCTATGTGTTTTTACAGTGGGCCAATGAAACCTACTCCCAGCGTAACAGCATTAGAAATAATTCTCTCCACAACAAACATCTAACACAGAGGCCTCAAGTTTAGTGAAAACTGTATTTACCTTGCCATTTGCAAGATGGTGATTAATAGTCACCTGCAGTAATCTCCTCCTTTCAGAGTATCCCAGTGTAGTTTAAAAAAAACAAACTGTCACAAAGCTATTCAAGCCTCTTATATATGAAAAGCATCATCCAGGAAATAGTGCCTTGGATATACGGTTTGTCAAGACAAGTTGACAATGTCCCTTTAGAAAGCCTGTTACATAAAGCAGGTTCCCAAACTGTGGTGCACAGAGCATTTGGTGGTAGTCCATGGAGCAGTGGCTAGTCACATGGTGCTGGCTCCTCCTTGTAGTTTCTGGCTGCCATTTTGCACTAAAAGAGAACAGTGAATACTTTTCTAATCTTGTTTTTCCACCTAAGCAATTGGTGTAATTGTCACAGGGAAGTTATCTGATTAAGGTTGGATTTGCAAGTGATTTTCACAATCTGGAATGGAAAGAGTGATCATGTATGAGACAACTTCTCTATTATACTTTAGTATTAATACCTAGCTCTTAGAGAGCACTTTTCCTCAGAAGATCTCAAAGTGGTGATTTACACTAGGAAAAGATTTGTGAAACCCTGATTTAAAAAAAATAAAAAATAAATGCTAAAATCTAAGACAAGAGACTTTCATGTCGGCATTCCTTTCTCCTGCTGATAATAGCAATTGTTGTATTCATGTAAATACCTTACTCATTACATTTGGCTTTTAATTTTTTTTTTAAAAGGAATTAAGGAAACAATCTATTTGTTTTCATCTCATCATATGTGGTTTTCACTCTGCAAGTTCTTGGATAATCTTGCTGCTCTTGCTCTGCCATCAAAAGCTGAGAGTGTGTGTCTATTTAGAGTTGCTAATCAGGGCTAATTTGTCATTATAGAAAGATGACTACCCAAATTGCTGAAGACTTCTGCTGTGTGATTAACTGATCTGCCCACTGGGTGTCACTGTTGATATGGTACAATTATTAAAGTGATGTAAATTGTTTTCCCATGCAAGTGGTATTATAGTGTATGGTGGAAGGGCTTGAGTCAGGACCTAGAAAAGGCTACTCCTGCCCACTTCTTGTCACTGCTTAAGGGGGACTAGAGGATGATTCCTAGTACTCTACTTTGGAAAACTGCTTTACTTCCCCCTTGTCCACACCTATCAAGGCCCCTCCCCTGTATCTTTCTCCCCTTACATAAGTGTAACTCCTACTTCTCCTATGAATTGAAGCCAACTCCTCCTCCCACCACAACCCACAGGTACTATCCTATATCATATCCTCCATGTGACTGTAGAACAGTACTTCCTGCTGGTTAGAGCAGGGGACTGAGCCAGAACAACACGGTTTTTTATTGCTTACTTTGATCGCTATGTCATCTTGAGCCAGTCACAACCTTTCTCAGCCAAAGTTTCTCAAACTATAAAATGAGGATAACTCTCACTCACCAAACAACAAAGGATAGCTGGATCCAGGCCAACATTCAGGGCTGTTCCCCTCCGACAAGAGCCCTGCTCATGTAAATTATCAGGAGGCCTGGTGCATGTTAGTGGTTTTCTTCCAGCGATACAAAGGTTTCTGAATTTTTATTTGTGTGATATCACAGCCTATTAGGACATTAAATATAGTAAATTATAACAAACATTGCTGAGCCACACAATCCAATTATGGAAGTCTGCTTCTTTTAAAAGCAGCTGGATGTGGCATTTACTCTAACTCGGCTGTGCTGCATTTCAGGAAAGCCCTACAAGACAGGAAGAAGAAAAAATACAGCTACAATGCAGAAGAGAAACTGCAAGCTACACCATGTAGCTACAACTGTTTTATTTAAGAATGATGCAATGCTTATTTCCTTTTGCATTATATGCATTAAGATTTTGAAATGAATATTGTTTTATCAAAGATAAGTCCACCAAATCAACTAAAAATGTGATTCTGTTCATAAAAGCATTGGCATCTCTATGGCTTTAAAAGTTTAGCATTGTAGAAGCCCAGACAAGCAATAACTAGAAAGCAATGAGTCCTTCACCCCTAAATTACAAATACATTATTTTAATATGCCCATGTGCTTTGGCTTCATGGATACATTAATTAACCCAAAAGTGTGGCTACAATCCTTTTTTTTAATGCAAAAATATTGATAGATACCATCATGCAAATAGGGGGAAGACTCCCTCACTGAGAGGGACCTCCTCCCAATCTCATTCAGCTACATCTATATGGTAAAGAGGAAGTAACCCTCAACCCAAGATAAGTGCTGAAATCCATCCTCCCACACCTCCCTGAAAGCTTTAACACTTTCTCAGAGCTCCATCCCCTTGGCTATTCCAATTCAGTGTTCTGGAGACATGAGACAGTTACAATAAGGAACTCAGAAGATTTGAAAGTGACTTTTTAGATACCCACATATTTTATTCCTGGCAAAAGCAGAGATGTATAGATCCATACAAAAACAAAACCTGCATGTAAAAACCCACCCTCCGGCAGCTTCACCATTCAGACTCCTTTGGGTTTTTGGTTAGTCAGGATCCCCAGATCCTCCTCTCTTTCTGCTCCTGCATAAGCTCTTTCTAGTTTTGGTCCATTGGTCAAATAGTTCCAAGAGCACATGTGATTTTTAACAGCAGCTTCTAATTTCTATTGCTCCAACCTCCCTTCATGGAATAACTAGTTTCTTTTATTAAGGAGTTTGGCCAAGCTATGTTCATTGTTCTCCTAAGGCACAGTCATTCCATGTTAATGACTTCTTTGTGTAGCTGCTTCCAGACAGGATGTGCAATACCTAACCTGGTCTGTCAGCAAAAAGCTGATTCAATGAATATTGAGGGTTAGTTATACATAAATCATAAAAATTAGAATTTGTAAGTTCTACAAAGGTTTCCCCCAACAATCTAACTGAAATAATTCTATTCATTTAATCACTTCAGGAGGTTTCATAGTTTCCAAGACATTACAGAAAAACTCACTCACAGATTAGTCTATTGCTGCAGCAGATTCTGTATCATAAGAAAAATATTGGTAGTGTAATACTAAATGTTGAATGAAAATGTATCCTTGGCACTAGTCCAGTAGGTATAGTGATAGCCTGGTTTAGGGACACTATTATAGGTAATGTTCTGACTGCAATTTAATTCTAAATTCATACAGCAGTCAAGCTGAAGTTAATTCAGGAAACTGGCTTATGATGCAAAATAAGACCAAATCCTGCCTCACTTACTCACTAATGATCCCACTAATATCCTCAGGACCACTCATAAGGCAGAGGACTTTGTTCTCCGTTGCCTCTAAAGCAGTTACTATAACATGACCATCTGTTGACTTGCATTAACAGAATAGTACATGGTTTAAAAAAAAAAAAAATCAAAGTACTTACCTGTGCTATGTTAGATTACACCAGTATATTGCATCATAAGATTTGATAAACTTTGTATTTTTAGATAACATTGAGACTTCCCTACATCATCTGTTTGCAAAGAAAACTAAATCCAAGTTTGAAAGCAGTGCTTGGGTTTTAAGTGTAAGCAAGCCTGACTCTTTGACACTTACCCATTGACTGTATTAAGTAATATTTGTTGGCAAATAGCTACCACTAACAAAATGATTAAGATTTGGAGACTAATTTTTCTTCAAGTTTCTATAATAAGACAAGTCCCATTTTTTACATATTTGGATAAAAAGACATGGTGCAAAGAGGAAAATAACTAAAAGCGATTGGCCCTATACATGTATTTCATAACTGTAATCAGAGATGCTCCAGTATTATGGGAAACATTTTGTAGCTAACCAAATATGGCCCCTACCATGGACTAGGTCTTTATCTGACAAATCTGCATACTGATTTCTACTGATTTCAGTAGAGCTAAGCCACTTTGCACCAGCTAAGGAGCTGGCCTTATATATAATGTTAGTGGCTCTATTAATAGTTTCTAATGATCAGACCTGTTTCTCATTTAAGCATAAGGTTTAATACTTAGTGAGATGGAAACTGAATTAGGTTGGCTAGTTCATGCCCCTGCCAATGCAAAATTAGGCCCTAGAGTATAATTCCTAGTGCTTTATTAAATCTAACCCTGTTTTAAACAGTGCTTTTTATTAATTCTAAGTTACATAGCAATGCTCTTTCTGGGTTAATGACCAAATTGTTACCATACATGACTCGTATAAAAACTTCTCCTTAGTAACTGTACAGCCAAAACGAGGTATTAGTCGGGAATGAATCTGACTACAGTTTCAATCCATTTGATTAAAGAAAAACTAGAATACTTAGCCTTATGGAAACTAGACACTACCATTTTCCAACTGTAATAGTGTGTTAAAGTACATTTATGATACTCAAAGCTATAAACTCATTTCTTTCTCATTCAAGCTATGTGGCTCTCACTATAACCACATAAGGCTCAGTAACATCAAGATCATCATCCATGTCTGATTAAAAATAAGCAATTACTCCATGTTTTCTCGAAACTCTGTTGTGGGATTGTTATACCATGCTGGAGGCAGCCAACTCGGCTACTAAACAGCAGAGTATAAAAAAAATTATTCACACTGGACTGAACCAAAACTTAACATCTCATTTAATCAAGCTTGCATAAACTGTTGAACAACATAAAATGCAGCAAAATTGATATTTAAATTCATTCTGAGTGATACCATAGAAAGGTATTGACAACTCTAACAAAAAAAATTAGGAGCTAATTTTCCCATTAAACCAGAAGATTTAGTTTGGAATGGTCAGCACCTACAAGTTTAAAAGGGAGACAATTCACATTTTAAAAGTAATTTATTTAAAATAGTACTGCAATTGTACACAAACTTTCTCATTTACAAATTATACCAATTTCCAAGGACAGAGAACATAACTTGTCTGGCTAAACTATGGGGCAGATCCTCAGCTGTATAAACTGTCATAAGCCCACTGATTTCAAGTGGACTTAGGCAGCTGAGGATCTGCCACTAGGTGGTTAGTAACACATCCCTATGAAAGTAGCATAGCTTATTTTTCTAGTTAATTCTTAATGCAACCAAATTTGAGTAATACCCCCTTCTTCTACCCAAAAAACATGCTGGAAAAACAGACCTTTATTTTCCCAAAAGAAGTGCACAATGGAAGACCGACTCCACCTTTAAGTTAGACTTAGCTATTACAAAAGGTAGTTTGACAGCCTACGCTTTTGAGAGACTTCTGCAATAAACTAGGTGTGATACATTGCATCACAAAGATAATTTCAGTCTTATACACAAGGAAGTCAAATCAGATTTTTAGGGTTATTTGAATGCAGCTGGGGTGTTTGATGGGGAAATATTTAAGTGATAGAGACAAAGGCAGGTTTGGACCCAGTAGCTTGGTTCACATGAAAACATGTTACTTCTCTTTGGAGGTATTGTGTGCGTGTAAATGGCATGTGTATGATGGTTGAGTGGTTCAAGAAGTATTTACAGCCAAGTTATACACTGCTGCCAACAAAAGTTTAACACTGACAGTCCCAACAGCAGCATTTATCACAGCTGCTATGCCTTAACTTGTTAGTACTAAAGCATTCCCGAAGCAGTTGTTGCCTTGTCATGTTTAGTCAGCCTCATCAAGTAAAACCTACTGATTTTACATTAACAAACACTTGTTTTAGGAGGATAGTCTTGCAAGGGGCATGGAATAAGGTGTTCCACCATTATAAGCGCTAATGCACTGCCACATGCTATAGTAAAACTAGGTGACAGCTACACATGATGTTCCATTTAGATAAGCAATGTAATGCAACAAAGCCCACTCAGCTTAATTGAGTGTGCTTTAAATTCATAGTACAGCCACTAAAAGAATCCCCGCTTCTCAATTTTAAATAAAACCAGTTCCATTTATACATAGGGTTAACAGATCTCAAGACTGGTGTTTACACAGATGTAGTAGTTCC
This sequence comes from Lepidochelys kempii, assembly GCF_965140285.1. Lineage (NCBI taxonomy): Eukaryota > Metazoa > Chordata > Testudines > Cheloniidae > Lepidochelys > Lepidochelys kempii. Next base: position 27,882,172 of record NC_136388.1, on the reverse strand, counting down.
TACATACCTACACTGCATACAACTTAACATATCTACAGAAAAAAAAATGTATACTTCACTAAATAAGTAGGTCCACGATTGTAGATCAACAATAGAATTTTATTGCTTTATACATGTGGTGCTTTTCAAGGCACTGTGGTATTGACTAGAAAACTTGGAATGACTTGTGAAGGAACCTGGAATGACATATGGCCAATATGGAAAATCGTTCTGGAGCAGGACAGTATCATGAATTAAGTTTTCAGACCAGGGTATCAAACATTAGGAATGACAGTTCATTGTAATTCACAGGAAGATGAAAATAACTTGTTTAAGGTCAGCGCCTTCACATGCCCATCCTGATACTCTGAATAATTTGGAAGATAGCTGCAAAAGAAAAGATGAATACAAGTGATGCTTACCAAATAGGCCAAACAAATCATAGTTAATACTTGCAAGAATCAACAGACACATCAATCGCACACATTCATGAAGACACACAAGTTTTTTTCTTAAATGGCCAATTTTGAAAAAAACTGCCAGAGATCCCTTTAAAGGGTATATCCTTTGTATTCGTAATGGCTTAAAAGTTAAGGCTCCCCCTATTTATATGGATCTTTTCAGCAAAGGAGACTGATCAAAGAAGAAACAAAATACTGTCTAATGTGAAAAGAGAAGTTTCTCTAAAAAGTTAATCATAGATATATTACTAGGAACCAACAGTAGGCACTAAAGATTGGTTACTTTGCTTTACCCTGTTAAGTACAGTGCTAAAGCAATAAAGGATACAAGTGTAAAAACCCTACTTTGAGTGATTTGTTACTTGATCCTTTAGACTCTGTTATATAATACAAATTGCATGGCTGAATGCCATACCTTGAGCAAGGTTAAGGTTGATAAGCTCAAAACAGGTGCACTACTAACAAGATATTCCCAATCACAGTGTACAGGTACTCACTAAAGTTAATATGATTAGCAGATACACATCTAACTTGCTAATGTTAGGTTGTTTTAAATATTTTTTATAGCTTTCTCATTTATATAGTAAAGTCATTTCCAGATGACCACTGTGTTTGTTAAGATCAGTAACTACACAGAAAACCTGTAAGTCTATGTGTGGCTTTTTGCATCTTTCAAGATTTGTCATTTAAATTAGTTCCTCTTTAACTCTTGCCAGGGGGTGGCAGTGAGGAGTGACACCACCTGGGACACCCATCTCACCTGCACACTAATCAGTACCTCCTTTCAGTCCTGCCCCAAGAAAGGTCAGTCACCTGCTGGGCTTTCTCCAGTGATCAGAGGAAGAGCGGGCACAGCCACAGGCCTGGGAGTTGTTCCAAGAGGACTCTGGCCCCGCTGCTCACAGGCAGGGAAAGGCCTGGCCTCCCTCTCAAGTATGGAGGGGGCACAGCATGAGGTGACCCCTATGCAACGCTTACCTGAGCCACAAACCACAAAGATGAACAGCGCCAACAACCAGGGCCCCACGGATGCCTTCTCCTCGGGGGCGTTTCTCTGCAGGGAGAGCAGCAGCATCAGGGCCAACTCCCCTCCAACCAAGCCAACCCCCCCTGGCTCTGAGGGCGCGCACTGACCCACATGCTCCGTCCCCACAGCTCCCCATGCCCTGCCAGGTCCCCACCAGATCCCAGAGGGAATAAAGCAGTTCACCTACAGGGTCCTCCTACCCGCTCCCCCGGCCCCGCTCTGGGGCACTCTCCGCCCCCGCCCGCCAGAGCACGGCTAGGGGCCCCCGCCCGTACCGAGGTCTTGGCGACGTTGCCCCGCTGGGTGATGTTCTTGCTGTGCTTCTCGTTCGCCATCCGGATCCGCTGCTTCGCCACCATCTTCCCCCCGCGCCGCCGGGGGCCCGGGCTACTCCTCCCCGCTGCTCTGTGGACGTGAGAGAAGCGACCGCCCCGGCCTGGCCACTCAACCGCCGAGTCTGTGCCGGGCTGGGGGGGTCTCAGGCACTCAACGCCGCCCGCTTCTCCCAGACCGCTGCCAGCGTAAGCACTAAGATGACGTCCCGCCCAGCGGAAACACGCAACGCGGGGAGGAAGGGGGGCGGCGGCCACCCGGAAGGGCAAAGGTCTCCGCTCTCACGGAGCGTCCAACCCGCTCGCCCTACCCCACTACTTCCGGGTCAACGGTAACGGAGGGGCTATCTGAGGCAGGAAGGCGCACTTCCTCGAAGCACATGACCACAGAAACCCACGTAGCCCAGGAGGCGGTTCCCGCTATCGGAGACCTGGGCGACGTGTGTTTTCTAGAGGCTCTGCTGGTGACCCTTGACCCGGAAAGAGAAGTTCTGCGTCCGACTCAACATGGCGCCTTCCACGCCGCTTTTGGCAGGTGGGTTCTGTGCCAATGGCTAAGGCCAGCGGCATAGGAGCAGGTGTCGCTCGGAGGAGCAGCGCCTGCTCCGCTCCCCTTGCGGGGAACTTCCCAGTCATCCTGCGCTGCTAAACCCTGTCCCGCCGCCCTGTTCCCACTCTACTTTCAGCGGCACCTTCCCCAGCCGGGCCATGGTCTCCCTGCCGCTTTGGCCCCGGTGTCCCGGCTCCTTCCCTCCCCCAGGCCTCACTGCGTTGGTTGCCCCCCCCCCCCCGTGCCCTCGCGTCCCCTGTGGCCCCGGCACGTTTCTCGAGCGCGGGCTGCGATGGCCCGTTTGCGCTTGGTGCCGTTGAGTCTCTGCCCTGTGGAGCGTCACACGCTCCATCTCCGCCTGGCGCCTCAGTACGCAGGGAGGGGGGCCGTGCCCGTACAAGCTGCCCTGCCAATGGGATCCCACCACACTCTCGCGTGACACGGGTGCCGTTCGCACGTGGTGGTGCGCCTAAGCCTAAGCAGTTTTGGTGTTTGGGGGGCTGTGGTATTGTTAACTTGGTGCGCTACATCAGCGTGCAACATTACACAGACCTGGAGTTTCCCATGTGACTCTGTTAGATCTGGAGTTGCTTTTGATACTATTTACCTTGAGCGGTAACTAGAATGTGGCTGTAATTATTAGTAGGAGTGTATGGAGTTCTGAAATAGCTAAATTCCTTTCGATTCATTTTGATAGGATACAGAGCATAATGCTGTAGCCAGGCCTTCAGATTTGGAGTTCCAGAGCATTCCAGTGTACTGCCCTCATTTTCATTATATATGTGAGGCTGCTAGGGGAGATAGTGAGGAGGTATGCGCTGTGGTATCTCCAGTATTTGGATGACAGCCAGCTCTGTATCTGCATTTCATAAGACTTGATGGATAGGATTGACCCAGTGTACTTAGTGCTTAGCTGAAATCAGGATTTGGATGAGTTAGCTGAACTCTGTTGTCTCTGCTAAAACTGAGATTGTGCTGGTGGAGTAGAGTACTCCGCTGGAGAAATGGATGATAATGATAGTTGTTCCTTCAGCTGGAGGAGCTTGATCAGTGCTTGTTAATCAGAACCTTGGGGTTCTGTGGGACTCACTGCTGCTTATTGACCAGAAAGCTGCAATGGCTAGGACGGTGTTTCATAGTTAATTCTTAACCAGAACATTTTGACCTTTACTTTTGAATGTAGACCTGCCCAGTGATCAATTTATTTGTTACCTCAGGACTAGACCACTGTGCTATTTTCTGCATCAGGCTACGCCTTAAAATTATTTAGGAACACTGGCAGGTGCAGAATATGTTACTTTGCTAGTTCAAGAATGTTTCTCAGCGGGTTCCCCACGTTAAATATTAGTATTCTAAAGAGCATGTTTAAGAGGAAAGCAGCACGGTCTGGTGATTAGAACACTGTGTAGGGGAGTCAGGAGACCTAGTTTCTATTCCCATTTCTGATACTGACTCTTTGTAACTATAGCCAAGCCACATAACTTCTCTGTGCCTCAATTTTTCTATATGTAAATGGAAATATTTCCCTAACTCATTGGGATGCAGAGAGTCTACATTTATTGTTGGTAAAGTGTTCTGAAATCATTACATAAAAGGTGACTCATGTAAGTACTGTCTTTACTGCATGTTGTGGTATGCTCAGACTCCATTCAATACAGTATCTTCTGTCTTTCTCTTTCCCACCTCTCCAGGCTACCTGGAAAGAAGGGAATGCATTTTTCCTTCTGTTCCTCACCTCTGGAAGTGAGGAGTCACTTTTTGCTCCTGGCTGCTTGGATGTAAAGGGGATTTCAACTGTTCAGATTTTTCTGCCCCCTTGTCAGCTCTGTCTCTTGCACTGTTCTCTACTGCCTGTGGTCTTTACAATGTCAAGTTGCACAGGGAGCACTCCTCGCACAGGTGCTTCACTCTTTCTGAGAGTAATGCCAAGGAAGTGGAGGGCATTCTGTGTCAAAGAATTAAAAATTCTACATGCAATATTTAAAATTCTGCAAATGTTGTCAAATAAATGTGGAGGCTCCAGCATGGCATTGGGGAGCACAGGCCACTGGTTGCACAGAGGTAGGAGATCATTATGCGTCTCCCCGCCCCCACCCCCCTGGACACTAACTCGGTGGTGAGGCTGCACCCAACCCTGATACAGTGCAAGGACTGGTCCTGCCCTAGAAACACCCCAGAGCCCTGCTCCTCCATGCCAGGTGCGGGCAGGCAGGCTCAGCATGGCAGGATCCAAGTGTGGAGGGGCTTGGTATGGGTTGAAAGGTTTCTGTGTGGGGCAATCTGGGTATGGGAGAGGTCGGTGGGTGATCTGGGGGCGGGAGTGGGGGCAGGATCTGGATGCACAGGGGCTTGTTGGGGGTTCTGGGTGCAATGGGAATGGGACTCTGTGGGGGGGGGGTCCAGGTGAAGGTGGTTGGGGCTCAGCAGGGGTAGTCTGGGTTTGGGAGGGATAGAGCTCAATGAGGGGCTGGGGATGGGGGTGTCCAGGTGCTGGGGGACTGGGGCTCAGTGGGGTTGGGATCCAAGTGCAGCTGGTTGGGGCTCGTTCATGTGGGGTTCTGGGTGCGGGAGGGGTGGGTATGAGGGGGTTTGGATGCATGGGAATTGGACGGATGATGGGGGAGCAGCTCCCTGTATGGTGACCCCCTCCCCCTGCAGCTGAGGAACAATGGGTGAAGGAAGTGCCGGGGGGGGGGGTGGGAGTTTGCAGAGTTCCTATAGCTGGTGGAGAAATCTGGGGGTGAGTCTGACCCGGCTCCGATGCTGTGCAGGGGAAGAGGAAGTCCCATCTTCCCCAGCCCAGCGGGACTAGGAACTGAGCCTGGCACAGGGTAGGAGCCACCAGCCAAGTCTTTCCCAGTTTTGACCCCACCCCACAGTGATTTACCTCTCTGCCGGCTGCCTTGGGCACCCAAAACATACTGCTGGGAAGGGTTGAATGACTGCTTTGGTGGCTTCCCTTTGCTTCCATGTCATAAAGTCATTTTTCTGCAGGGAAATAAAGAACTCTGTGAGGGACATACATTCTGCGCATGCGCAGTGGTGCAGAATTCCCCCAGAAGTAAATATCACTGATTTAGGCCACATCTACACTGGAGACCTTACAGATGTACTGCTGTACCAATGCAGCTGTATTGTTTTAAGATCTCCCATGTAGCCGCTCTATGCCCATGGGAGAGAGCTCTCCAGGTTGGCATAATTAAACCACCCCCAATGAGCTGTGGTAGCTATGTCAGTGGGAGAGCGCCTCCTGCCAACATAGGTCTGTGCACACCAGTGCTTCTGTTAATGTAACTTGTGTCACTCAGAGAGAAGTTTTTTTCACACCCATTAGTGGTATAAATTTTATTGACAAACGTGCTAGTGTAGACACAATTAGATGTTAAGATCTTGATATCAGGTTGTCCATTTGATATATATGACCATTATGTCATAGTAAGGGTTGTTTTTCAGTTTCCTTTAAAGATTTTTTTAAAAATATTTGTCTGAAAGTGATTTGAAAAATGAGACTATCAAATATTAATAAGATGTAAAAACTTTAACAACTATTCTTTTTTTTAAAATGCTGCATGATAGAGGAAATAAGATCATTCCATTAATAGAATTTTTGAAGAACAGAATAAAATAATTGAAAATGTGTAGAACTTTTTTTAACTCCTTCAGACACCATTGAGGAACTGCTATATTTGTGAGTGATTTTCACTGCAAGTCAGACTTACTTATTTTTAAGGCCAGAAGGAGCCAGTGTGATCATCTAGTCCAGTGGTGGGCAAACTGCGGGCTGCACGCATTTTCATTGGTAGGTTGAAGAGACATCTATTATCAAGTTTCTGTTCCCCGTTAAAGTGCTTTCAGACTGTAATCAAGTCACCCCTTAAGCATCTCTTTAATAAAGCTACATAGATTGAGCTTCTTTGAGTTTCTTAATATAAGGTAAATTTTCCGGTCCTTTAATAATTTTCAGACCATTTTCTTAATTCTCTCCAATTTTTCCAACATAATTCTTGAAGTGTGGACACCAGAACTGTATTCCAATACCAATTGTATCGGTGCCAAATACAGAGATAATGTAACCTCCCAATTCCTCCTCAATATTCCCTTATTTATACATCTAAAAATCACATCAGACCTTCTAGCCACAGCATTGCACTGGAAGCTCACATTCTTCTGATTATCCATTGTGATCAAGTGTTTTCATTAGTATGGCCTACTTTTGTTTCCAGATGTGTGGCCTTATATTTAGTCACACCAAAACATATTTTTTTGTTTGCACCCCGCTTAGCAAGTGATTCACACTACTCTGTTTCAGTGAATTGTCCTCTGTTTTTTTTATCAGTCCCACAATTTTTGTATTATCTGAAAACTTTGAGTAATGATTTTATGTTTTCCTCCAGGTTATTGATAAAAATATTAAATAACATAGGGTTGAGAAACTATTCCTGTGGGATCCCAGTGGAAACAACCTCCTTGAACAGGAGTTTTCATTTACAGTTACATTTTGAAATCTATCAGATAGCTAATTTTTAATCCCTTTAATACATGCCATGTTGATTTTGTTAGCTTTAGTTTCCTAATCAAAATGGCAGTACCAGGTCTCATGTTTTAGAGAAATCTACTTATATTACATCAGCAGAATTATCTTTATTAACCAAACTTGTAATTGCATAAAAAAAAATCAAATTAGTTTGCCAGATTTATTTTCCATAAATCCAGATTGATTGGCATTAGTTTGAATACCCTCTTTAAATTCTTTATTAATTGAGACCCATATAAACTGTTCCATTATTTTTCCTAGAATCAGATTCAGACTGACAGGCCTACAGTGACTCAAGTCATCCTGTTTAATCTCTTAAAATATGGCACAACATTAGCTTCCAGTCCTTCTGGAACATCATAAGTGTTCCAAAACTTATTAAAAATTAACATTAACAGTTCAGAGAGCTCATTGGCCAATTTTTTGAAAATTCTTGGGTGCAAGTTATCCTGATCTGACTATTTAAAGGTGTCTAACTTCAGTGGCTGTTTAACATCCTCCTTAGTTACTGTTGGAATAGAAAGTATTTCATTATCATATGAGTTAAATACATTATCTGTCTTTTTCACAAATACTGAGCATAAATATTTATTGAACACTTCTGACTTGTCTTCATTATTATTGACAATTCTACAAAATCCATCTAGTAAAGAACTAATAACATTATGTATTAGGGTTCCTTTTGTTCCTAATATACTTCAAAAACACATTCTTGTTGTCTTTAATTTTACAGGCCATAGGTTTCTCCTTGTGTTCTTTTGCTTCCCTTATCAATTTTCTGCAATTTTTAGTTTCTAATTTAAATTCATTGCTGTCAACTTCCCCTTTAGAACAGGGTCAGATTTAACTTTTTATGTTAGAATTTGATGAGAGAATCTGACATAGACACATTATTCTAATTTTTTATTCCCAACTTTTGAGAGATATTACCGTGTATATTTCTTTCAGACCCTTCTGTAAACCATCTGCATGTGGACCTTCCATTGAAATCAGTGTATGAAGAACTAGAAGGATTGGGCCTCTTATCAGATAACCTATAGTAAATTTTGTTTTGATACCTACTAAAAAGCAACACAAAACTTGTTATTTTTGTTCATTCTGTTGTAGCCAACTCATGTGAATATACTAAGGCAATATCTTTGCTTTTTGATTAATCTTTAACCTTTAGAATTAAAAAATTAAGTAACAATCTTATTTTCTCCTCAGAATAAATTCAATTATTATAAAAATAATCAAAATAATATACAGTAATTTTTTTAAAAAAGGAGTTGGGGTAATATTTGTCCTAGCTCTCTCGATCTCCACAAGAGGAAGATTGCTATTCTTTTTATTATTTTCAACTTGGAAGTTCACAAAGATATAGGGCTTGCAGTGCAGTGCAAGGTATTTTTATGAAGACCATGATAAGCCATTTATACATGATAGCTCTGGCAATGATTTGATCTTGTAGTAATTTGCAAACTGTGCTAGACTATAATGTCTATTATCTGAAATAATCTATACTTGAAAAGGGACAAACCATTTACAAAAGATAAATAATGTTTAAACCGATGAAAAGAACTTTTCAAGGAAATGTATTTAGAAGAGGTCTAGATGTGCTGAATATGTTTTAATTATTCTTTTTATATTTTTTTAAACTTGTTCATTGTAGACCAGTCCAAGTGTAATTTGCAAAGTCTAGACTAAAAGTTTTAATTTATAGATCTAAATTCTTTTCTAAGAAGGAGAGAAAGATCCATGTAGCATTCTCAAAAACTTCCAAAGGATCATAATGTCAGTATATCTGCTGATCTGTAGTAAATAGATCAATACATAGTTTATTCAAATTGTATATTTCTCTGGGCAGAGACCTGCCCCTTTATTTTCCTGTTATGCATTTAGTACATTCTGGGTTTGGGATGCTATAGTAGTTAGGTAATAAATATATCATCCAAACTGTGCTGCTATGTATCAGAGGGGTAGCCATGTTACTCTGTATCCACAAAAACAACAAGGAGTCTGGTGGCACCTTAAAGACTAACAGATTTATTTGGGCATAAACTTTCATGGGTAAAAAGCCCCACTTCTTCAGATGCACTGAGTGAAAATTACAGATACAGGCATAAATATACTGGCATGTGAAGAGAAGGGAATTACCTTACAAGTGAAGAACCACTGCTGACAAGGCCAATTCAGTCAGGGTGGATGTGGTCCACTCCCAATAACTGAGGAGGAGGTGTCAATACCAAGAGAGGGAAAATTGCTTTTTTAGTGAGCCAGCCACTCCAGACCCTATTCAAGCCCAAATTAATGGTGTTAAGTTTGCAAATGAGTTGTAGCTCTGCAGTTTGTCTTTTAAGTTTTTTTGTTGAAGGATGGCTACTTTTAAATCTGTTATTGAATGTCCAGGGAGATTGAAGTGTTCTCCTACTGGCTTTTGTATGTTACCATTCCTAATGTCTGATTTGTGTCCATTTATTCTTTTACGAAGAGACTGCCCAGTTTGGCCAGTGTACGTGGTAGAGGAGCATTGCTGGCACATGGTGGCATATATCACATTAGTAGATGTGCAGGTGAATGAGCCCCTGATGGCGTGGCTGATGTGGTTGGGTCCTCTGATGGTGTCGCTAGAGTAGATATGGGGACAGAGTAGGCAGCGGGGTTTGTAACAGGGATTGGTTCCTGGATTAGTGTTTCTGTGGTGTGGTGTGTAGTTGCTGGTGAGTATTTGATTCAGGTTGAGGGGCTGTCTGTAAGCGAGGACTAGCCTGCCTCTCAAGGTGTGTGAGAGTGAGGGATCGTTTTCCAGGATAGGTTGTAGATCGCTGCTGATGTGCTGGAGAGGTTTTAGCTGGGGACTGTACGTGATGGCCAGTGGTGTTCTGTTGTTTTCCTTGTTGGGCATGTCCTGTAGTTGGTAACTTCTGGGTACCCATCTTGCTCTGTCAATCTGTTTCCTCACTTCCCCTGGTGGGTATTGTAGTTTTAAGAATGCCTGATAAAGCTCTTGTAGGTGTTTGTCTCTGTCTGAGGGATTAGAGGAAATGCAGTTGTATTTTAGGGCTTGGCTGTAGACAATGGATCGTGTGATGTGTCCTGGATGGAAGCTGGAGGCATGTAGGTAAGTATAGCGGTCAGTAGGTTTCCGGTATAGGGTGGTGATGATGTGACCATCACTTATTTGCACGGTAGTGTCCAGGAAGTGGATCTCTTGTGTGGACTGGTCCAGGCTGAGGTTGATGGTGGGGTGGAAATTGTTGAAATCCTGGTGGAATTCTTCAAGGGCCTCCTTCCTGTGGGTCCATATGATGATGATATCAATGTAGCGCAAGTAGAGGAGGGGCTCTAGGGGACGAGAGCTGAGGAAACGTTGTTCTGACTCAGCCATAAAAATGTTGGCATACTGTGGGGCCATGCGGGTACCCACAGCAATGCCGCTGACTTGAAGATATAAGTTGTCCCCAAATCTGAAATGGTTGTGGGTGAGAACAAAGTCACAAAGCTCAGCCACCAGGTGTGCTGTGGCCTCATCAGGGATACTGTTCCTGATGGCTTGTAGGCCATCCTCCTGTGGAATGTTGGCGTAAAGAGCTTCTACATCCATGGTGGCCAGGATGGTGTTTTTCAGGAATCACCAATGTAGTTTCCTCAAGAAGTTGGTGGTGTCTCGAAGATGTGCTGGTAGCATAGGGTCTGCGGAGAGAGTTCAAGTAGCCAGATAATCCTGCTGAAAGAGTGCCAATGCCTGAGATGATGGGGGCATCCAGGATTTCCCGATTTATGGATCTTGGGTAGCAGAAAGAATACCCATGGTCGGGGCCCTAGGGGTGTGTCTGTGTAGATTTATTCCCATGCTATGTATGTACTGCTGTGACAATGTCAGAATTCCAGGTTTGTTGGTGAAATCACAAAACAAATGTAAAGTTGCCACACTTACCAAAAAAACCCCTACTATCTTTAATATCCTATGAAAACACATAATATTTAACTACTGCTTATGCATTTCTAATATCATGGGATACCAGACTTGACTTTAAGTGTTGTCACTTTACATTTGTTTTGTGACTTCAGTAACAAATTTGGAATGATTCTGGAAAGTCAGCTAATCTGATTTTTTTTTTATTATTATTATTATTATACACTACAAAGTCCTTCCTAATGGATAGTTTGGGAATGAATCTGGATGTCTGTTCTACTTTGTTGCCAGGCTATAATAGCTGAAACAAGGCAGCACATTGCAGAATTCACATTCCATTTTCTACCAATATTTATTTCTTACTTGCTCTGTTTAGAGTTTAGTTTTCAAATTCAGATTTCACAGTGGACCAAACCTTGTCTCATGTCAGCCTGACTTTCTTTGCTGACACCATCTTAATATCAGTCTCAACATTGATAAGTTAGCTAGCTTCAGACCTTTTTCCAATTTAAAGTGAGTAATAGTTTATTTAACTTTTCTTTTCTAGTGCGAGGATCTGAAGGATTCTACATGGTGACTGGACCACCTAGTTTTACTGAGAATACAACACTGCAAAGGTACTGTTTTAAACATTCCATCTTTTGCAGAAAATAAAACTGTTTTTCTAAATATTTAATATACATCTAGAATTTTCATTTGGAAAAAAATCATAAAGTGAGTGCTAATGTCTGATCATGAATTAATTTTAATCTAAGTTAATAACTTAGAAAATTGGTGTATTTGAGGGCTTTACATTTGTATACGCACCATAATATTTGTATTTGTTAGTTGACTATTGCCCCACCCGAGCATGTAAGTATAATTACACAGACTGATTTTGTTATCTCTGTTATAACATAAATACTCCCCAGTAATTTCTATAAGCAGCATGGAAACTGGTTGTAACATTGCTTTTCATCTTGTTTTATGAGATACCTCTTTTGTGTGATATATTTGACTATTCATGTGTATTTGTTATGTTTTTTTAGGGACTTCGGGAAAAACTGCAAAGTTTTTGCTTTCAGTAAGGATGGTACTCTCTTTGCATGGTGCAATGGAGAAAAGTTAGTGCCGCTTTTATTATGAATGATTTTCTTTAATTGATGTTATGAGATCTGGATATATATATATTTTAGAATGTACATAAATGCTATAAATGAAAACACTACAAAGGCACTTTTTGTACTCCAGTTGCAGTGGTAGGTTTTTGTTTTCAAATTAGCATATGAATTATTTATTATTGATTTCATACATGTATAGGGCACCCATCACCATGGAATTTGGATGCTCTTTTATCAGGGGGTGATATTGTTTCTGTTCACATTGCCCAGTAAAAAATATCCAATTCCCAGTTCTGGGACTCATCCCAGGACCTTCAGCATAATAGGGTTGCAGCATGATTTCTAGGCTAAATTCTTTAAAAACAAGAGAAGGAAATGATTGTATATGGTCTTATTATTTTGAAAATATTCTGGGTGCTCAGAATGCTTGGAACTACTTGATTGTCCACCAAATGTGGAATTTTCAGTACAATACAAGGTAGTTTAAAAAGAAGTTGGCACTCTAGGCCAGATGCTGTTAGGTACCAAAATTCCTATGTTCCTAGTGAAATCAGTGGAAAATGAGGATTTTAGGCCTCCTTATTTATCGACTACACAGATTCGGGCCCTCCTATGACAAATCATGCCTCAGAAACATTCCTTTCTGCAGTAATGGCCCATTGATACCAATTGGAAAGAGGAGATAAGAACCAGTTTTGAGATTTTAAGATTCTTAATGCTCTGTTTACTCATTACCTGGCCAGTGGACAATACAAAATGTCTGTTAATGCTGATGAATGTTTTGTTCTCTGCTCAATTTTGTTCCTCAACATTTTGAGGTTTTTCTCCGCTGTGCTAGGACCTTTGTTTCAGTCAGCTGGAAAAGTCCCGTCACTGGAAGAGGGGCAGTTCATGTAACAGTGGGGAGCAAGGTCTTACTCCAGTCGCTGGAGTCTAGCAGTGGGTTGGATAGGGTATGAATCTATTTGTATATTGTTCTTTGGATTCCACATGATGCAGGTCACCATCAAACTTTAGTTTTCAAACGTATAATGTCAGGGCTGTTATCTCACCTTGTTATAGTTATTTTTTGATTGTGATGTACATGTTCTCTGGACTTACAAAAAAAATTAAATGCAGTATCTTACAGATCTAACTCTATTCTTCCTTGCTGTTGTCTATTTGTAACTCAACTTTAACGTTACAGAAACATCAGTAAGAGGTTTTTTTGTGGCAATTTTTTTAGCTGGAATGTAAATTTTTGCAGACCAAGTATGTAACATGTTTTTGACCTGAGATTTTTACTTACTAATTTACTTTTTGGTATGCTTGGATATGTGGTCTTAAAATTTGTTTTAATCAACATTTAACAAAAGGAAAAAACCCTCCTGCATTTAGTTACATTAGCCAAATGTGGAAGAAACCTAGAAGAGCCAAACATATGTGAAATGACACTGGCTATTGACTAACCAGGCTAATCAAGCTTTGTTGAAATGACCTCTCTTGGTTCCAGAGTAAATATTGTGAATGTTGCCAGCACTGAATTACTGCACTCTTTTGATCTCCCAAAGGCAGTTTGCCTTGAATTCTCGCCAAAGAATAATGTCCTGGCAACGTGGCAGGCCTACACAAGTGAGTATTTTACCATCTGTAAAAATGCATTAGGGAACTGTGCACCAACTCAAGTCAACATGAAGACTTGCCATTACTTGATTTGCATAACTATTTGCCAAAGATGTCATGGGGGAGAAAACGTTTTACTCCATGTACAGGTGCATGGTTAAGTGCATAATAAAGCGAAGATGCCTTCTGAAGCATCAGGTATGGGCCACTGGACTAGTGATCTGATCTGCTGAGCAAATGCTATGTTTTAAAAAAATTACTGAATACTACATGGAGAATATGTGTCATCTTAGTGTATGTGCAAAGTGCCTCAGGTGCCATGTGACTAGGATTCATCACTGAATTTGGTCTGCTGGTTGGGTCATTAGCTTTCCCAGTCCGGGCCAGGTACTGACTGGGAGTAAGACGTGAGCGCTGATCAATGCCTCCCAGAATATGTGTGGACACCCTAGAATACAGTTCAAACCAGCTTATAACCATGCAAATAAGATACTTTATGGAAAGAGAAAAGGAGTACTTGTGGCACCTTAGAGACTAACAAATTTGTAAGTCTCTAAGGTGCCACAAGTACTCCTTTTCTTTTTGCGGATACAGACTAACACAGCTGCTACTCTGAAACCTGTGTTTATGGAAAGAGCTCATCATAAGCTAAAGAGAAACTGAGACTTTAACATGGGAGTTTAAAGAGTGGCTGGGTGAGGTTCTAGGTGACAGAACAAATCAAAGAGTGGGACCCAACTGTGGAGAGTCACAGGAAGGGAACAGGAAGGCCAAGGTTAAAAGACTGTTGTGAACAGCCAGGTCAATAGTGTATTATAGATAATGGGTGCAATGAGTCCATGGAGAGTTTACAGTTTATGGCTATGAAAGCAAAGGTGATAGATGATGGGGGTGGATGTGGTCATGTGGGAACAAATCTTAGAGGATTTGAAACGTTTACTTTCAGTTTACCCACATGGTAGATTTTCTGAGCGCTTGACTTAATTTGTAAAACGTGTATTAAAAAAACCCCAACCTTTCCTAGGGTTAGTGACTCTATTCCTGTGCCCTTGTCTCATAGTGTAGGGAGGAGAAACCAGGAACTTCAGAGTTCTAGTCAGTTTGGGCTTTGCTGTTGACTTCCTGTATTGCCTTTGGGAAGTCTACTCCTTAAACCTGACTCTACTCTGAAAATGGACTCTTTAAAAATGGCATTGTGAGGGTTCATGTTTATTGTCCCATATGATTTCCATATCAGGCATGCTTAGGGGGAAAAAAAAACAACTAACCACCAAAGCTAGTCTGGAAAACTGAACTCTGTCACTCTGGATTCATTCTTTTTTGTGCATAAAGGTTGTGCAATCCAAATTAGTCCTTTTGTGATGGCTTGGATCACAGAAAACCCCTTGGGAACTGCCACCTGATGTGCTGAGACTACCTCTGAGCCCATTTTCCCTGACAGCTTGGGACTTCAGTGCCCTGCCTGGTTCAAGCCAGACACGCTAGCCTGCTACAAACACAAACCCAGGTCTGAACAACGTCCCCCAAAAGGTATAGGCTTAACTGAAAACAGCTTAAGAAGTGTTCCTGTCTCCACCACTCAGATGCCCAGCTCCCAATGGGGTCCAAACCCCAAATAAATCCATTTTCATAAATTGTTCACTCTCTACTGATAGAGAGAGATGCACAGCTGTTTGCCCCCCGATATTATTAATTAACTCACAGTATGTATTAAGTAAAAAGTGATTTTATTAAATACAAAAAGTAGGATTTAAGTGGTTGCAAGTAATAACAGACAGAACAAAGTGAATTACCAAGCAAAATAAAATAACACACAAGTCTAAGCCTAATAGTATAGGAAAATGATTACAGAAGAAATCACACCCTCAGAGATGTTCCAATTAGCTTCTTTTACAGACTGGTCGCCTTCTAGTCTGGGTCCAGCAATCATTCACATCCCTGTGGTTACTGTCCTTTGTTCCAGTTTCTTTCAGATAGCTTCTCCACCCCCAAAGGGGCTTATTTGCAGTGTCATTACCTGAAGCAGAATTGCAAGGGATATAATTTAGAATTTTCAGGGGCTTAAATAGACTTCCTCTTGTGGGTGGAAACCCCTTCTCCTCTCCCACAGAGAATCCAGCTCCAAGATGGAATTTTGGAGTCACATGTCCATGCATGACTCAGTTCCTTACAAGCCAGGCCACATTCCCAGGAAAGTTCAGATGTGGATTGGTTTCAGAGCGGTAGCCGTGTTAGTCTGTATCACCAAAAATAACGAGGAGTCCTTGTGGCACCTTAGAGACTAACAAATTTATTTGAGTATAAGCTTTCGTGGGTTAGAACCTACTTCATCAGATGCATGGAGTGAAAATACAGGAGCAGGTATAAATACATGAAAGGATGGGGGTTGCTTTACCAAGTGTGAGGTCAGTCTAATGAGATTAAATCAACAAGGAGTCCGGTGGCACTTTAAAGACTAACAGATTTATTTGAGCATAAGCTTTTGTGGGTAAAAAACCTTTGTAGAGATATGTAACTTGGAATATCTAGCATAAAACTCATTCCAGTTATGTTATATTTACACTCATAAGCATATTTCTATAGAGCATTATGTGGTGCAACGTCACACCCTTAATTACACTTCTGCAGCCAAATAGTCTTCAGATTATGCCCTAAGTGGAAGAATAGGTTCATAGGTAACAATCTGGTTACACAGGTTTAGTTGCCTGGAACCCAGTTA
Organism: Lepidochelys kempii; assembly: GCF_965140285.1. NCBI lineage: Eukaryota > Metazoa > Chordata > Testudines > Cheloniidae > Lepidochelys > Lepidochelys kempii. The sequence goes on along the minus strand of NC_136388.1, from coordinate 27,865,973 downwards.
TCAGTTCTGTTGATGCATGACAGAATGGAATGGACTCCACTTCATTTTTTCTCAGCTATATTGGCTCTGCATGGCTAACAGGAGTGAAAAGTTACTTTAGTTACTCAACTCAGTGGATGGGAGTCTGAATGCACCCAGGGAGCTGATCTGATTAGTAAGTAGAGGCTATTTAGTTTGTAGAATAGTACTATATTTGAATAGTAGTGCCTTGCTACCTCCCAGAGATGAAAATTAACTTGGTTAGTGTTTGAGTTGCACAGTTAAAAGGTAAAGTGCAATTCAAGTGCAAAGTAGTATTATTAATGGTCAAATCATTTACTACTGTGGTAACAATTTTGGATATAAAAAAAATCTTCTTATTCTTTTACAATTGATGAGCTATCTTCTGTGGGGAAACCTGCTAGAGGCTATGCTGGGGGAGACTGTTAATGTTGCTTACGGCACCCTAGGAAGCTAAAGGAACCACAGAATGAAGAATGGAAAAATAGTTTAGAGACTGGAAATTAGGAGGAAGAATCAGGAACCGTTGCTGATAACGGAAAGTCATCTCTGCAATAAATACTTTTTAATGTTGCAGATGGCTAATACAATAAAAAAATTAATTAATTCAGCAAATCTAACTTGTGGTTTGCTGATAAATGGAAAGGAAGTGACATAGTCATTTGAACATCTTAGCAAATAACAAAACATAAATTTGGATACTTAACTACAAGGCACTGATCAGGAATATCACAGCATTGAAGAATGCTGGATGCTTCACTAGTGCAAGGTAGATCCAGTAAACTGGAGGAGCATAGCTCCCAGATTTAAAGAGAAAGTAGATATGTGGTTGCATAAAATAAGCAGCTGGTCCAAAGAAGGAGTAGGTGAAAGCCTTATACTGTCAGAATCTGCCAAATTTAGGACTTGATCTTGCAAGGTGCTTGCACATTCATAAGGGTGTTTAGCCCTTTGCAGGATCATGAAAGGTCATTGTTAGGGTGGAATAGGATGGTGAGTGAAGCAGACCTAAACTTACTCCTGGGGCCACCACTGCAAACCTATGTTTTTTTATTACAGCTGCTAAAGATGGCACAGCAGGCATGCCCAATCTACAACTTTATGATGTGAAAACTGGGAAATGTTTAAAGTCTTTCATCCAGAAAAAGATGCAGAATTGGTAAATAATATTTTCAAGTATTAATTATCTACAGAGAAATGAAGTTTTCAAAACCTGATCTTGAAAGTATGATTTTAATATTGTGTTGGTTCTCAAAATATTGTCTGCTACAAACTGAAAGTATCTATACTAGTATCTTTGTACACATGTGTAGTCAGTTTGTAACATAGTAAATCCACTACCATTTTTACAACTGGGGGGAAATAGTACAGTTAGTAACTGGTTGTATGATATTTTCACCACTAACCTCATATAATCTTGTAATAGTGTTGAATCTCTTTTGAGCATTGGTCTAAACTTAAGTTATGAAATGTAGTTTTTAAATATAGAGATAGTAAATGTTGCCTATTTCAATTTTTATATTGTCTTTTTTTTTTTTTTTTTTTAAACCTTAGGTGTCCTTGCTGGGCAGATGACGAAAGTATATCTGCTAGGATTGTAAATAATGAAGTGCACTTCTTTGAAAACAACAACTTTGGTATGCAAACATTTCTAAGATTTGGCTTCATTGCATTCTAGATATGTCTCTTTTGCCTATCTTCACCCTTTTTACATTTTTCTGATTTTTTTCATGTCGTTGGCTTTATCTGAAATATTGCTTAAATCCTCTTTTATTTTGGTACCCAGAAAAAATAAGATCTTGTGACGTCCTAGCATATTTTCAGCACATTGACATTTTTTGTTTTCTACTTCTCAACTGCCACTCTGTAATGTGAGACAGTTCCCCATTTTAGATAAAGAGGGCCATTGATCTATGCCCAGTGGAGTTCAAAGGATGTGTGTCAGTATAGAACATGATTTCTTCTGTGGGTTGTGCTCAGCTTATCTCTTTTGGGTTCCAAAGAGCCACGAGAAGATTGACACTTACGGTGATAACATTACTATGGAGCCAGGATATTTTCCAGAGTAGTTCAGCATTAACCAAAGGTATTTTGGAAGTAAAGAGAACAAGCTGAGGCAGAGGGAAGCAGATGAGGAGGAAGGAAGCCAGGAGAGTTTGGAGATACAGAATGTTGAAAATGGAAGAGAACAAAAGGAACGCCAGGGAAAGAGAAGACAAGAGAACAGTGAAAGTAGAACGGAGGAATTCAGAGAAAAAGAAAAAACGTAGATGACACACAAGTTGTTTGAGGGTTAATGGTGTAACACACTGCCTTATGGGAGACATGGCTTTAGGATTCGGGGGCAGTTTCTTCTGAAGCTCATGGAACTTGGAGATATAGAGACATGGAGACTCTGGCTCCATGCTTGTTGGAGAAGGAAGATTAGGGTGAAAGTCATGTGTGTCTCCCTCGTCCCCCCGCCCCCACAATTTGGTGACTGGTTTACGGAGTAATATTAGTGGTGTTCTGGGAGGAGGCTTTTCACCATTCTTCCCAGGTGGAAGAAACCTTCCATAATGCTCATCAAAGGGGAGGTGTTAAGGGGTTATCCTGAGAAAAATCTGTATTCTCATCAGGTGGGATTTCCTACATTGTGCTCTTGTTCTTTCCCATTTATGATCTGTTGTAGATAGAGATGAGACTGCTATGAGAGCAGACACCCTTTAAGCTTTTTATTTAACATGGATTATTATTAGGCTGTGTAAATCCTGCTGGGTTTACTTAGCAATGGGGTGGTTCATGAACTGAACCTTGAAGTTTGTTTGAGAGGTGTAGAAAACCTACATTAATTAAGCCCCAGCTGCCAAGAGAGAATTCCATGATACCGTGGCCACTTCTGCTGTACTGCCTATTGGCCACCCCCTAAGGAGGGTGCTAGGTGTTCCTTTCTCTCTCCCCCATACTCCTTCCCCGCTCCCCCCACACACAGAGGTTTTATGGTGTTGGCAGTCCACTGACCGCACAAATCAGTCAGGGTGTTCAAAAGTATGTTAGGTGCCATCTCACCCCTCCCAAAAGCTATAGTACCAGGAACAAGGCAATGACTTCCAGACTTAGCTTACGCAGGAGTTCTCCATAATCCCTAGTGTGGTAGCTAAGGAACTCCCCTATCATTTGGTAGGGAAATATGAGGTGTATCTATTAAGGTGTGGGATCATTTGTCACTTCTGCCACTAAGCTCACTCTGATAGCTGCTCAAACGAGACTCTCGTCCCACTGCCTTACTGCGAAGGAACTGGCAGCGAGTGCAGATTCACTTCCAGAGAAAATTCTTATGTGTAGGGGAGTGATCAGTTCACAGCAGGCCTTTCAGAGAACGTGCTGTGGGGAGCAATCACCTGTGTCCCATCCCCAAAGATCCAAGGAGGGGAGACTGTACAGAATGGAGCAGGATGTGTGGGAGTGGCCGCGCTTCCTCTGAAGACAGCGTAGTTAAGGTGGGTGGCTATGCCACTTGCTTTGATTGTGGAAAATGAAGTATGTTCATGGGGGGTTCAAAGACTTTCTTGCTGTGTGAACTTCTCCTCCAAGGTTTGTAGAACGTTTAAAACCCTAGGCTGGTTCAAGTGGGTTCAAAGTTTGAGGGAGACATTTCACACCCTATAATTGTCATACCTGTGATCATAAAGAGAAATAAATCTAGCAAAAACTTCAAGTCTGAGAGACTACATAATCAAAGGTGGTGATCATGCTGCTTTTGCCAAGTAAAGAATCTTTTTATGGTTAAGTACATCATTCCTTGTGTATTATCAGTGGGGTACACTCATAAAATGGTATAATATAAAAGTACATTAAGTAGTGTGAGTTAAGTGTTTTGTCATTAACCTGCCTGTAATTGTGATTTTGCAGATACTATTGCAAATAAACTTCATTTGCAAAAAGTTAATGATTTTGTGTTATCACCAGGACCACAGCCAAGCAAGGTACCTATAATTTTTATTCACAATTCATATATTTTGGTTGTCTTTAATTCCTTTAGAAATCATTGTATTTCTCTGCCTTTGTGCTCCTAAGAACAATGTATCACTAATTTAATATATTGGTGTTGATTTAGGTTTCTGTTTATGTTCCTGGAAGCAAGGGTGCACCCTCGTTTGTAAGACTGTATCAGTACCCTAACTTTGGTGGCTCTCAGTCTGCATTGGCCAATAAAAGTTTCTTTAAAGCTGACAAGGCGACAATGCTCTGGAATAACAAAGGTACAGCAGCTATTAAATTAATATCTCTTATATTTATATTCACTAACTTCAAGGTGTGGTTATTTTGCTTGCTTTTGTTTTTGTATTCGTCAAATGCAAAGACAAAAAACTTGTGTTAATGGAACATTAATGTTATAATTTTAAACACTAAAGTTCTCATAACTTGCCCACATTGTCCTTCATAATCTCGTCCCCATCTATATCTGCTCTCATTTTCTCCTAAACATCTTGCTCCATCAACTCCTTGCATACCTTTCTTTCCCCTGAACCCTATAATTTCTTCTTCCATTCTCATCTTTGCATGCTCTTTCATGCTGCCCTGTATATCTATGTAGGACTAGAAAATTGGTTATAGTTAAACTGCAGCCTCCAAAGGAAAATCCCACCACACCATTTCCTAATTCTTGTTGACACAGAACATACTATCTCCTGTTTTCACGTCCTTCTTTAAAAGGCATTTCATCCAGAAATCCTGCTTCTTTATCCTTCCTGTACCTGAACTGGTGTCATGTGTTCCTTAGACTTGTCAAGGTTCCTTCCCCACTCTGAACTCTAGGGTACAGATGTGGGGACCTGCATGAAAACCTCCTAAGCTTATTTTTACCAGCTTAAGTTAAAACTTCCCCAAGATACAAACTATTTTAGCTTTTGCCTTTGTACTTTATCACTGCCACCACCAAACGTCTAACAGATACATAACCAGGAAAGAGCCCGTTTGGAAATGTCTTTCCCCCCAAAAACCCTCCAAACCCTACACCCCCTTTCCTGGGGAAGGTTTGATAAAAATCCTCACCAATTTGCATAGGTGAACACAGACCCAAACCCTTGGATCTTAAGAACAGTGAAAAAGCAATCAGATTCTTAAAAGAATTTTAGTAGAAGAAAAAGTAAAAGAATCATCTCTGTAAAATCAGGATGGTAAATACCTTACAGGGTAATTAGATTCAAAACATAGAGAATCCTTCTAGGCAAAACCTTAAGTTACAAAAAGTCACAAAACCAGGAATCTACATTCCATTCAGCACAGCTTATTTTCTCAGCCGTTTAAAGAAAACAGAATCTAATGCATATCTAGCTGGATTACTTACTAAGTTCTAAGACTCCATTCCTGTTCTGTTCCGGCAAAAGCATCACACAGACAGAGAGAAAGAGGCTTTGTTTCTCCTCATTGGTCATTTTGGTCATGTGCCAGCGAAATTTTCCTAGCGTCTTAACCTTTTACAGATGAAAGGGTTTTTCCTCTGGCCAGGAGGGATTTTAATGGTGTTTACAGTCTTGTCATAAATATAAAGGGAAGGGTAATCTGTTTGAGACAAGGAACATGCCTTACTTTCTTTTGTAAAATGCCACATACGTTTGCATTGCTACATAAAATGTGTGGTAATCCCCATTCTACATATTCTTTATGACCTAGTTTTGTCCTACCTTTTTCCACACAACTCCCATTGAAGTCCGTTGGAATCATCTGCGAATAGCTGAGAGTAGAAGCAGGCCCATTATATTCAGTTGTATATTTAACATCATAACTAATAATCTGAAATATTCCATATATGTGTGATGTGAGCAAATTCAAGTTACTACAAGAATCTGAACATACATTTCATGACTTTTGCATGTATACGTGGGAGCATATGTTTATTTATAATTTCCATAAATTTTATAAAGAAGGATTAAAACACTACTTTCTGTACTCTCTCATTTGTTTAGTCAAAAAAATCTAGAAAACTAGCGAACAACAGACTGAAACAGCACAGACACACATTTACATAACTAATGAAACTTTATTAATACATACTTCCAGTCCATGAACACAGATACCGCCTAATAATGTGGAAAATTCATTTGATATATAATATGTATTGTGTGTGCTTTTGTGTGTAACGTATACAATTCCACTGTGTTTAGACACTTAGATTTGTGAAACTGCAAAATGTAATTACATAAAAACACATCACATTTGAGATGAACTACATAGTCCACTTTTGTGCTTTACCACTCATGAATAATGATGGTCATTTCAAAGTCATGTTGGTAAAACTTTTATACTAACCACCAATTATTACATATACATGTGAACAGAAGGCAATGTTTATATTATATACTTATATATTTGCTTATATGCTATTTGTGTGTGCGTAAGTGAAATAGATATACATACAAAAGCTATTAATGTGCAAAATTATTTTGTTTTATTGGTAAACTGGTCTGGATGCTAGTTGACAGTTAGTCTTGGTCAAGCGGATAGCTTAATATAGTTATGTTAGTGTTATGCATCTATAAAAAATCTCTTCACACCACTTAAAAAAACCTCTTACCTTTGAATAATTCAAAATGAGTGAATGGGTTTTGCTCACACTTCCTCCATCCTCTTTAAATGAAAAAAGATCATCTTTGGGTTAAAATCAAGAAAGGAACATTTTAATTGAAAAGGAGAAGATGATAGAAAGTTCTGAGCATGTGATAAAGCATCATTAAAGAAAGTGTCTGTATAATCTTAATTATAGATTTCACAACTGGCCAAACTTAAAATTCTTTCTCTGTGTATATGGTAGTTTCTGTTAGTGGAGACTAAAATGTAGAGTCTCAGGATTACTAGGTGGTTTGCATGTTTAAAAAAAATCTTACTATGTTTTGTACCCTAATAGCTACGGCTGTGCTAGTAATAGCTAGTACAGAAGTTGATAAAACAGGAGCTTCATATTATGGAGAACAAACGCTGCACTACATTGCAACAAATGGAGAAAGTGCTGTTGTACAACTACGTAAGTGGCTTTTGAACATTTACATAGTGTTATGTCATTTGTTATTGGGAATTGTACTTAATGTATGCTAAAAATCTTACAGTTTCGGTGAAAACAGTGAACTACTGCTTGTCATTCAAATATGTTTCTGCACTAAACAGATATTAAGGTAGTGAATTTTGTTACCTCACACGATAAGAGTTTCTATGACCTCTCCCCTTTCTGTTTAATAATAGTGATGGACTGTTCAAAATAAAAACACTTAAAATTCCACTTCCGCTTCTTGAAACTTGAAAAACTGTTCAATTGAATCATGCTTGGTGGCATATGCTTTGCTATCCTGAAGTTCAACCAAAGCATGAAAGCATCCCACATGAGAAGGCCCCGCCTCTTTTCGAGGACATTCCATAATAAGCATAAGACTGTTAATACTGCCTTGCCCTCCACAAGGGCACACATACAAACTAATCATATCCCCTATGTACTGTAAAAAGAAGCATTGAAAAACAAAAAGGTTTACTATTTTGGAGGAAAAATCACTAAAACTTTTGGATGAGACCGTATTGCCAGCCCCCAAAGCTCAAAAATCATGAGTCAGGCTCACCAAAAATTATGAGATTATGTAAAAATGATAGATTTGGTGTTCTTTGTATGTGTCTTCTGCTTTTTGAGCCTTTTGAGTGCACTGGGGTCACATTTTGAAGCTTTCTCCACAGCTGTGGGGGCTAGAAATTTACTTTTTCTTTGAGAATGAAGGCTGAAATCATCACACGTCCACTTGACTCCAGGAGCTGGGGCTTTAAGGAAAACAATTATCATGAGACTCATGACAAAATCATGAGAGTTGACAACACTGAGAGATTTAAAACTGATATTTTTTTTGTAAAAATAAGGGTGTTTAATCCCAGTACCCTGGTTCAATACCAAAACCACTAATCTGTTTACCTAAAATTTCCTCTGTAATAGTTTTCTTCCCTTTTTTTCCTTAACTGTGGTTAGGCTTGTTTTGCACTGTTAAAGACTGTTGTGTGTCAAGAGTGTTGGGAGGCTGAAGGCCTGTCTACACTACAAACTTAAGTCGACCTATGTTAGGTCGACTTACAGCAACCACAGTAATTACTGCAGTGGTTCATGTCTACACTACCCTTCTCCTGTCAGTGGTGTGCGTCCTCACGAGGAGCACTTCCGCCAACTTAAGAGAGGCAGTGTGGGGGGCTGAGAGCTCAGGCTCTCAGGTCCGTGCACAGCTCCCCGCTGTGAGCCTGGTTGCCCTCCTCCCCTGGGCTCTCTGCTGCCCCCCAGGCTCTCCGCTCCCCACTGGGAGCCCGGCTGCCCATTTCCAGCAGGGAGCTCTGCACCCAGAAGGAGCCTCCAACCTGCCCTAGGGTGACAGCAGGGTGAATCAGGCTGGTAGGTTCCCTGCTTTCTTGTCTATTTCACTGGTGCAGTTAGGGCTTGTGCTTGTGTTTCTTAATACCCTCTTTGCCAACTGATATTTATATTTCAGATGCCTTAGTATGCCCCCATATTTCAAATATTTTTTTTTAAATGAAGCTTTGTAGTTAATAATCCTAATGTAGGTATTCTCTTTGGAGGGAAAAATGAAGTATGACTTGCTTTGTTTATAAAATTGGTTACTGCAACAACTATTTCCAGTGTGCATGGAAAAAAAAAATAGCTACAGGAATCAGTGATTGAAGCTCTTTAGATATACTGGGTCAACATTTTATTTTAAGAGTCATTACTTTAAGCACTAGAAATGCAGTTTACGTTGTACAAGTTTATAGGTAAAGATGTCTATATATACCACATGTGGCAGTGATAACCATGTGATAGTTGTAAAAATCATGTAATGAATCACATTTTTCATTAATCACTGAGCACCTCACTTGCACTGTGGCCACTAATCCATCTCCCCATAACTTAGTCTATTGTTCCAAATGTCTGAGCAGCTTCAGACCGCCCCCATTTTTTAATAAATATGCAACAAAAATGTTTTCTGTTCTTCCCTCGTGATTATCAGGGTCCAGACACCCATAGGGGAGAAGAAGGGGTCTGAATCCCAAGAATAAACAATTAAATCAACTGATTGTATATAGCAGGGATCAGCAACCTTTGGCATGCGGCCTGTCAGGGAAATCCGTTGGCAGGCTGGGACAGTTTGTTTTCCTGCAGCGTCCTCAGGTTTAGCCGATCGCAGCTCCCACTGGCCACGGTTCGCTAGTTCAGGTCAATGGGGGCCCCGGGAAGCGGTGTGGGCCAACGGATCTGCTGGCCGCCGCTTCCCACAGCCCCCGTTGGCCTGGAACGGCGAACTGCAGCCAGTGGGAGCTGCGATCAGCCGAACCTGCGGATGCTGCAGGTAAACAAACCGGCCCAGCCTGTCAGTGGATTTTCCTGATGGGCTGCGTGCCAAAGGTTGTCAATCCCTGGTATATAGTATTAGTGTATTGTAAAAGTATTGAGTAAGGTCTTTTATGAAAGCTGGTGAGACACTGGTGATTAATATCATTGTGAAATATATGTATTAACACTATATGAGGAATTAGGGATACTCACTGATATTGTGGTTTAAAGTGTGTCTCCTCTTGCTAAGGCAGAAGAGTAACGCAGTGGCTCAGTTTTGGGTGTCCTGAACAAGATGGCACGCCCACTTACTCCATTAAAAGAATGTCACTGGTGAGAGGTTCAGGTTGAGCAATACTCATTCCTAGTCTGGTGACAAATTAAAGTCCAGTATTTCACAACTATGTAGGCCTAGAAACAGGAATTTTGTACAACTATGAAAGAGGATATTTGTAGGTTTCCAGTGGGCCAGTGCTGCTAGTTTTGGAAGGTTCTGAGCTATCATACTTGAATATTGAGACAAAAAGGATTTTTCCACACAAAAAACTATTCTTACTATAGAAGTGGTGATGCTGACCAGTGAAGGAGAGGTAACTCACAATTGGGTGGGCAGGGGGGATGTTGGTTATGCTCAGTTTTATTTAGAGATTGCACCACATAAGACATTGGTTTGCAATATTAATTTCTACCAAAATCAAAAAAAGTTACCAAAAGTTAGTTTTTCTGGAATTGTGAATGACTGGACTTCAGGAAAGCTTTGTAATCGTGTTTTTTGTTTTTGTTTTTTATCTAGACAAATGTAAATGATACGATTTCATAATCTTAATTTATATATGTTTTTTTTTCTTTAGCAAAAAATGGTCCCATTTATGATGTAGTGTGGAATCCCAATTCCACAGAGTTTTGTGCTGTGTATGGTTTTATGCCTGCGAAGGCAACTGTTTTCAATCTGAAATGTGATCCTTTGTTTGATTTTGGAACTGGCCCTCGTAATGCTGCCTACTACAGCTCTCCTGGACATATCTTAGTACTAGCAGGATTTGGAAATCTCAGAGGACAGATGGAAGTATGGGATGTAAAAAACTACAAACTTATTTCCAAGCCACTGGCATCAGATTCTACATATTTTGCTTGGTGCCCTGATGGGGAACATTTTGTAACTGCTACGTGTGCTCCAAGGCTACGAGTTGGTAATGGGTACAAGATCTGGCATTATACTGGCTCTGTTCTACACCAATGTGAAGTCTCACCGAATGCAGAAATATGGCAAGTTTCCTGGCAGCCATTTTTAGATGGAACATTTCCAGCAAAAGCAGTAACTTACCAGGCAGTTCCAAGTGAACTGCCAAGTGCTGAGCTAAAGGTTGCCCAAGCTTATAGACCACCAGCTTTGAGAAACAAGCCTATAACCAGTTCCAAGCTGGTAAGTAAACTTCATCTCAATTATGTTGGCCCATCATTTCATTTGTACATGAAATTTGGTTGCAAAATACTTTATTAATTAGGAAAGTGGTTGGGAAATGATGACACCAATCTTGGGGGGTGGGTGGGTGGGTTTGTTTTTGTTTTTTAAGAAATAAACATTTGCCTTTTAATAGGCTTGTTTCACTGACTGCCCCATCTGCTCCCTGTTTGCAGGAATATGTGCTAGGAATGAAGTGAGCTGTAGCTCACGAAAGCTCATGCTCAAATAAATTGGTTAGTCTCTAAGGTGCCACAAGTACTCCTTTTCTTTTTGCTAGGAATGCTGTAATTTTATGGGGCAAATCCTCTTCCCTGCACAAAACTGCCCCTTAGACCAGCAGCACAAAGAGTTGCAAATGCTGCCTCCTCTTGCTGCTGCTGAACAACAAAGAGAGCCTGGGTGGTGGGTAAACTGTCACTCCAGTTGTGGTGTGTTCAGCTGGTTTTCATGAACCAACATGCTAGAGTCAGACATAAAACAGATTTGGCCAGGCTTGAGCCGGCGTTGAGGTAGTTGAGTGGTGGTTTGCCCTCCTTCAGTACACTTTGGGTATTTGTGACTCAATGATACTATTGGCAAGTCCACTGCAGCTTAGCTGTTTTCCTTATGTGGATCTACTCGTTTATTTAGCGTTGCTTTATTTTTTTTTTTTCTGTTTTCAGAAGTAGATTTGTGTGCGAAGATACTAAGTATAGTTAAGGATTACAGCCTTGACCTGTTTTTTATTTTTATTTTATTTTAGAAGGCTTTGATTTTGAGGCTTCTATCTTCCAAGGAGGCTTGGAAGATAGAAGCCTCAGGCCACAGGCTATCAGCAGTTAGTTATTACTAGGGCCCGACTTCACAGGTGCTGCATAAGCAGAGTTAGCAAGAAAGATTCAATCTGTAACAGAATTCAGGGAACTACATTCTGCCAGCTTGTATGGAGGAAAAATCAGAGTTGTGGGTGGAAAACATTTAAACCCATTTGAGCATTTAATATGTCTGACCTGCTAAAACTAGTTTTTCAGAAAATAACAGAGTATATTCCTGGTTTGGTTTTGGGTTTTCTTAAGATGAACAGCAAGGGGGAAAAAAGCTTCCTATCTTTACTACTTTAAGATGTAAAAAGAAAATCAAGTTCTGTCTGTCCTGTTTTTGCTTGAAGGACTAAAGAAATGGTGGGGGAGCTTTCTTAGCCCTTACCTGGAGGGGCAGGACTGTAAAATTGTTAACAAAGTGCTTTGCTTCCAACTATCTGTCAGGCATTTGAGTTAAATAGGTGTAAACAAACAGCAAAGTTTTTTAAACAGTCTGACTAAAAATCACCTTCGCACTCAATTGTTCAGGTTTTATATTCCTAGTATTTGCTTTAGTACTTTTGCAGCCATCTATAGATGCCTCTAGGAGAGACAGGACAGACAAGTCCTAAAAGGCTAGTGTAAAAAACAAAGGAAAATCTTTTTAGGGGGTGACACTTTTTTCAGGGTGCCTTCAATCATCAAAAGAAGCAGAAAGGGCATAAACCCATTTTTTGTCCTTTGCAGGTCACCTTTTAAACTGTGGTACTTTAACACGTAGAAAAGTTTTTCTAGAGTTTTCATTCTTTTGTAGGATATTTTGAAGTATGGCACATGCATTTCAGAAATGTCAATCTTATGTGTCCCTTAGCATGAGGAGGAGCCACCTCAGAACATGAAACCACAACCAGGAAATAGTGATAAGCCATTATCAAAGATGGCACTTAAAAATCAAAGGAAGCACGAAGCAAAGAAAGCTGCTAAACAGGTACTGCTAGCGTCAGCCCTCTTAAGGATAACGTTACATTAGCTTTTGCAAATGTGTTGACTAGTCCTGCAGTAACAAACTTTGGATTGCACTAAAAGTAATATCTATTCATGGCCATGTGTGTGAAATTTCAGGGGACTGGATGGCACGTGTGATACACCTTTTAAGTCATTCACTTGAAATTGGCCCAGGTTGATAGTGACCGACAGTTGTTACCATCGGTTGGTTGTTCATTAGTCTGTGTGAAGTGAAATGAATTGGAAGCGTCAGTTCTGTTCACATAAACATCACACGCTTCATCCTTCCAGTCCCTAAGATTCTGTTCAACTCTTTGCAGTCTCAGGTGAGAGGCAAAAGACTGAATGGTTTTGAAAACCGAAATATTGTCTCACCCTTTAAATGTGGTCTTCCTATAGGTCAGGGTGGAGGCATGATAGCAGGGCAGAGCAAATAAGCTTGTACTTTTGCAGCTACCTGTACTGTATCTGTTCTATGGCTAGATGGCAGATTTCAGCTTTTGATGTTAGCTCTATAACTTCCACAATTACTAAAACCCTTCTAAAGTGTATAATGCTTTTGCTTCATAAATTAGACCTGATTTTGGTTTTTCTGGTAGTGGGGAGGATGGACCACCAGCTCTTATAAGAAATGTTTGTGGATGTATATTTGTAGTTTCATTCCTACCAATTTCATTATACTAAGCATGATTCTTGTCTGTCTCGGTGGGAAGAAAGAAGACACAGTATATTGGAACTCTAATATTATAGCTAACATTTTCTGATAGGATCTCGGTCTCAAATAATATAATATGTAACTGAAAACTGTTTACAAACAATAGAGAGCACCAGAGGACTAATGAAAGGGAGAAATATTCAACAGCTTTTCTAGGTTTCCATGTTATAAAACAACAGAGCTGTTGTTTAAATGGTTTACAGGAACAGTAGATGAAGTTTATTAACTTACAGGAGGCCAAAACTGATGGGAACCAGGAATCAACACCATCTCCAGCATTACAGAATGTACCACACAGCACTCTGCCTTCTGTGACATCTGGAGACCCTGAGGTAGACAAAAAAATAAAGAATTTGAAAAAGGTGAGAAATTTTTCTAATGAAGAATAGTTTCCTCTTGGAGAAAGTCCTGAAGGGCTAGTCTGATTGTGGAGATGACTAATATCAGTGAGGTGTAGGGTGTACATAGAGCATACACCGCAGGCAACTGCTCTCCTCTGCTTTCTCATAGTGTAAAGTAGCACAACAGTAGCCACTTAAAAATGAGCCTGTCAGTATAGTGTCTAAGCATGTAAAGAAAATTGAGACTTGTCCAGAACAGCAGTAGCTTTTCCATTCTCTTCTCTTCCATTCTCAAGAACTGCTGGCTCTCTTCAAAAGGGCAGATGATATAGCTGGTCAATATTTGTGAAGGAACTAAGTGAGCTTCCTAACCTTGCTTTGCAAATCCTAGTCTTATTTAGGATCTGGGAAGGCTGCTCTGACTTGAGGTTGGGGGAAGAGAGGGTTGGTGGTGTTTATAGTGCAGGACTGCCAGGAAGGTATAAAGTTTACCTTTGATGGACATGTATCTCCTGTAGATCCTATCAACTCTGTGCAGAGAGGGAGTCACTGGAGGACAAAGGAAGTCAGTCTGTCTGTCTTCTCAGTCCCAAGCCCACAAAGGAACCCAAGTGTACTGCTTGTGTAGCTCTGTCAGCTTTGGAGTTCTTTGATTTAAATCCTTTCAAACAAGGGTAGAGTCACATTTGGCCAGGGCTAGAGAAGTTTTTCTATTTCTGCACTGCACAGCAGGCCATCTTTTCTTTGGTTCATAATACAGCCATGCTGAGAAAAGATGTATGGAGAAGGGGAATATTTACAGTGGAGGAGTTCTCTTTCTGAATCTTAGATGTAGCTTCCCAGTACAAGAAATTATCCTCCTTTTAAATTGTTGTTGTTACTACTTTAGGGTCAGATTTTATGGTGTTTACATTTCAAATGCATAAAATAATCTTCCAAACTCCTCCGGTACTAGATAGATGTTTCTCTACTCGGGTCTATTCATGACGAAAATAAGATAGGTTGTTAGGTTATCTTGGTTTCTGTTGATGTGAAATTCTGGTTTAGGTATATAAATGAAAAGTCGATGCATTTCTATTGCTAAGTCTTCCCATCAGAGTATCTCCTTCTCTGTTAAGATTATCAACTGGAAACCCAGAAAACTGAACATTTCTGTTCCTCTCTTGGCTCTCCCATACTTCTGTTTTCCACAGAAACTGAAAGCAATTGAGCAGCTGAAGGATCAAGCAGCTACTGGAAAACAGCTAGAGAAAAACCAGGTATTACTAACTTGCATGTGTTTTTATTCAGGATCATACTACTTTTCAATGCACTTAAAGGCATGTCTTCATGTTCAGCGCCACAGCTGTACCATGCAGCGCGTCCAGTGAAGATGCTCTATGCTGACGGCATAATAAAACCACCTCCGTGAACAGCAGAAGCTATTTGAGTGGGAGAAGCTAATCCATAGTACATTTCAAATATAATTCTGGTTAAGTACCAAAAAGAGTGTGGCTCTCTGTCTCTCTCCCATGTCAAAATTAAATGAAGTGAAAGAACTTACCTAAAAAGAGGTAAAGTTTCTCTTCTCAAATTCATCTCTAAAGAGGCAGGGCCACTAGTGCTGAGGAACTACTAGGGAGCATAGCCAATAGAACACACAGAGGAGCAAAGGAATCGGGATGTCTTCGGTCGCCATTGGCAGCTATAGGTCCCTCCCCATCACAGCACTCTTATTGCCTACCATTTGTTTTCTGCAGCCATCTATGCCATTACCCACACTCCAGGGGTTACACAGCACTTGATTAGGTTAATGCTTGATGAAGAACATTAACTTATGCTGCTTTTACTATCATAAGGTACACAAATTTTGGATGGCAGCATGCTGTCTTTGGCTACTTCTCAACTCTGTTGCTCCTTCAGCTGGCCAGACCCCTTTTTTCACACAAATTCCCCCTTCAGCAGATACAAGAAGCTGCTGGTGGAGGGTGGGGAAGTATACTCGGAATCTCTCCATGCATTTCCACCGTAGCGTTACCCAACCCGATTACCTCTTGAACAGGCTTTTGTATCCTTTCTCCCCAAGTGGACTAGTATGGAGCATAGAAAGCTTTATGAATATAGAGGAGAGTCTTGTGGTCAAGTGATACTTGGGACGAACTGAGTTCTATCTCTAGCTCTGGCCCAAACTTCCTGACCTTGAACAACTATCTTAACCTGTGGCTCTCAGTTTCCTCGTCTGTAAAATGAAGATAATACCTCTCAGGAACATTGTGAGGCTAAACATTGAATTTAAAAATCATGTCTATTTGAAACCCTTTCTGTGGTATAGTCGCAAGTAACAACAGACTCTGCTAAGATTACCATAGCAGAGAGATGAGGGAAAATATTTTTCTCAATTTTTTAAATTTGTTTGCATTTCATAGCACTTAATGAAATTGACTATGCTCCATCTCCATTATGTAGTTTGTCAATTTCCCCTGTTGCTTTATGGGTCTTTAAAATGGTGCTAAGGAGAGGAAAAACTGGAAAAAAAAAATAGGATAATGTGATTATAAAGCCACAAAAATTGGCAGACACACTCTGAGGCAAGTGTAGTTCTTAAACCTAGTTTTAACTCATTTTTTGGGAATTCACTAGATTTCAGGTTGACAGTGACACTTTCACACTTGTAAAACACATTGAATGTATGTTTGATATAAGGAACTATAAGTGCAAAGAATTATTACTGTATTGTAAGGTGTGTGGACAGCGTATGTAATGGACTGATCCAAAATAGCAATAATATGGAGTCTTCAATTTAAAAATTAGTATTTTTATACACTAGCAATTCGCATGCATAATTTGAACATTAAAACAGAATGTGGTACTATATCAGCCTCTGTGTATTTTGATTCTTTATAATGCCTGCTGCTGTTAAATTACTGCAATCTTATTTTTTGCTATTTGTTACATATTAGCAATTATGTACATTATATATTGACTTAAACATTGCTGTTTTACTTCCTGTGTAATAAGCAAAATGTATGATCTTGTGTTATTTTTCTAGTTGGAGAAAATTCAGAAAGAGGCGGCTCTCCTAAAGGAGCTAGAAGATTTGGAACTAGGCTTGTAAAACAGTAGTGAAAAGGAATTGGATTGTTACACAAAATCAGTGCAAAATGGGGTGCATTTTAACCTGAACAGAACAAAGAATATCCTTCAACTGCAGATGGCTGAGGAAGGACAAGTTTACATATTTGCTGCACACCTACATTTGTTAACCTTTTAAAAAAAAAAAAATCCGTGCATGTGCAAAATTGTAATCAAACAATGTATATTCAGTCAGTCATTCCTGCTTCCATTCAAAACCAGAAACACATTCACTCAAAGTTCTAAAATGGTGTTGCTTAAAAATCAAAACAAGTATTTTTTTTGTTTTGTGTTTTTGGCTTTTTGGTTGATCTACCAATTTGATAGCTTTATTAAACTTAAGGTACATGTGACCCTTATGCAATAATAGGATTGCAATCAATAATAAAGAGCATTTAACATTAAAAAAATTGTTGGTTTTGTGTTACCAAGTCAGAACTTGTAAAATGTACCAACCATTTCCAAGTTACCGCAATACCATCAACTTGAAATCTACTAAACTTATAAAAATGAGTTTAAAATATTTTCACTTGCTATACCTGCTCCTGTCTTTCCCCATACCAATTTGTTGCAGTTTTGCAATCACATTTTCCTTTTTTTTTTTTTTTTAAATCCTTTCCCCTTTTGCTGGGTTTTTGTATGTGACCCATACAAACAAAAAGGAAAACAGATTATACGAGGAAACCACCAAAACTGACTCTACACCATGTGCTATCAAATGCACAAAGTAAACAGAGAGAAAATTCAATGATCTCTCCGTTTATAGTAATATTAGGCCTAATTGTGCAATCTGATTCATATGGGTGACCCTTAAACCAATGTAGAGTCTCAGTGAAATCAATGGAGCTCTGCATAGAGGTGGGAGATTGCCCATATGGATGAGACTAAAAGATCAGAGCCATGGATGTTACTTGAATAGTAGGATTTTTTTTTTTAAATCGAATATAAAGTATATTTTCTTAATTGATGATATCCCATTAAATTATCACGGAAACACACTTGCAAACCTTCTAATTGATCATTGTTGTTTAGATGGTATAACATTTTCCATTCTTTAAAAAGTAATCTTTCCTTACATTTTGTTTCTATTACACAATTCACAATCACACTTTTATTAATTTACATTGTGTAAATGTTTTCTCTTTGTTTTGTTACAAAACAGTCAACAGTTTTATACTGAAACAGTTTTGAAGAAAATAAGGATTTAAAGATTTTTAAATTTTTATGTTAGAAGAATAAATGCAAAATTAAATTCTTTGATTTATCTGGTGTCTCCCTCAGTTAATCTGATTTAAAAATGTATTTGTTTGT
This sequence comes from Lepidochelys kempii, assembly GCF_965140285.1. Classification (NCBI taxonomy): domain Eukaryota; kingdom Metazoa; phylum Chordata; order Testudines; family Cheloniidae; genus Lepidochelys; species Lepidochelys kempii. The sequence goes on along the minus strand of NC_136388.1, from coordinate 27,847,918 downwards.
AATTTTTTTAAACATACATTTAGACATATAATTGCTTTGTAATGTTTAGTGTCAGTACATTACCACATTTGTTAAAGGAAAAACACATGAGATTGTTAACAAAAATGGAAAAGAAACAGTTTATTTTAAACTGAATTCAGCTTATTTGATTTTGTGTCTTGATTGAAAAAAATTATCTTGACTTTTCAGAATAGTGTAAAAATGAGCCATTATGGTTCAATTGAAATTCTTGTGCAAAAATCTATTACTCATTTTAGAGCAGTGGTTTTCAACCTGTGGTCTGTGGATCCGCGGAAGTCCACAGATTATGTCTAAGATATCCAAACGGGTCTGTACCTCCATTCAAAATTTGTTAGGTGTCTGCAAATGAAAAAAGGTTGAAAACCACTGTTTTAGAGGACTTCACAGTTCCTCAATGCAGCAACAATCAATGGAAATGTAATGGTTGCCCTCTAGTGGAAGAATCACATTACTGTTTAGACAAATATGGAACTTTCACTCTTGTGGCAGTGCTGAACATAAGAATTTGGAATCAAAGTGAATCATAAACATTGGAGATTAAAAAGACCTATTTAGACCATCCATTCCATCTCCTTTCCAATGTCTGATTGTTTTCTACAGTACATTTCCTGGTTTGACCAATTTGGTTATAAATGTCTGAAGTGATAGGGCTTCTACCATGTTCTCTGACAGTTCCACATCCTAATAAGTCTGTCAAGAAGTATTTCCTGTTATGTGGCTTAAATTTCTCCTTTTAAAAATTACACCTCTATTTGCTGTGCTGCATAGTTCCTCTCTCTCTCTTTGTAGTTAACACCCTTTAAAAAACAAAAATGGTTTATGTATCACACAGAGTTATTTCCTAACCAAGCTGCCCATATTTAGCTCTGTCAATCTTTTCTACTAAGTCAAAACTTCTAGCTTCTTCATCCCAAATGCATAAAACAACTCTTAACGAAAAACATCTTAATTCACATGAAAATCTTTGTTACAGTTAAGGGGGCTAAGAGCAATTCAGAAGGAGAGATTATTATGAACACTAAAAATGAAGGAAATACCGGTAGTTGGTGTGTGCATGCCTTAACTAGGTATTAAAGAAACCGTTCATTTGCAAGCTAGTCAGTTTCCGCCCCCCCCAAAAAAAAAAAGTTACCAGTACTGTTGGATATTATGTTTTCTCTGCCAATTTTTTTGTGGTTCTATTGAACTTTTTTCCTATTTTTTTATAAGGTTTTCTCTTCCCTGTTGCTGTGTGAAATACCCACACAAGCAACCAGAAAAACTGGCTATGCACAAAGTGCTGTCAAATCCAGAAAACAGACTGGAAAAATAGAAGAATTGCTTATCTTTAAGTTACAGTATCCTTAAGTGCTACTTCTAATGGTAATACATTTAAAATAAACAAGGTAAGCATGTGATTTTTAACCCTTTAAGGCTGCTGCCAGAATTAAGTAACCTGACATGATTCCCATTATTTTAGTGTTTAGAGGTTTTCAGTGATGTCTGGTTTTGAATTTTGTCTAGCAATCTGAACTATCAATTGTCTTTTTGTGGGGAAAAATATCATTATGGCTGGCTGGCTGGGCTATTGAATTTAGATTAGTCGTCCTTTCTGAAGATTGCGTAACACAGATGTCCTAAGAAAAAGTGTAGTTATGGAGATGGTCCTTTCCTAGTGCAGCTGCTACAGCCCTTGAGCCCTTGGAAACTGAGAGCTGTAGTCAGAGAGCACATGAAACTAGGAGCAAGCATCTGACCTGCAGGAACCCAAATACCAGGCTTCCTGTGTCTTTTGTTGGAATAACAGAGATGAGCGACCCAGTGCTCAGGAAGTGCTGCTAACTCTCATTTTATTGCCAGTCTTGTGATATTCGGTGTTTTACTTAAAGCTCCTAGGAACAAGTGATTATGCAAGACTGTCAGCTTTTATTTAAAAAAAAAAAAAGTTTCTATCCCTCATGATAGCAGAGAAAACTTGAAAAAATTGACTCAGGTGTACCTTAAAGGGTCAAAACTTGGGCTGTTAATTAATCGCAGTTAACTCACATGATTAACTCAAAAAAATTAATCACGATTAATTGCACTTGTAACAATAGAATACCAAATGAAATTTATTAAATATTTTTGGATGTTTTTCCACATTTTCAGTATTGATTTCAATTACAACACAGAATACAAAGTGCAGTGCTCACTTTATTTTTGATTACAAATATATGCACTGTAAAAATGATAGACAAAAGAAATACTAATTTTCAATTCATGTCATACAAGTACTGAAGTGCAATCTCTTTATCGTGAAAGTGTAACAAATGCAGATTTTTTTTTTTTTGGTTGCGTAACTGCACTCAAAACCAAAACGGTGTAAAACTTTAGAGCCTACCAGTCCACGCAATTCTCCTACTTATTCTGCCTATCGCTAAGACAAACAAGTTTGTTTACATTAATGGGAGATGCTGCTTCCTGCTTCTTATTTACAATGTCACCTGAAAGTGAGAACAGGCGTTGCAAGATATACTAAACATTTGTATGCCCTTTCCATGCTTCAACCACCATTCCAGAGGCCATGGTTCCATGCTGATGCTCATTTAAAAAAAAAAAAAAGCTTCAATTAAATTTGTGACTGAACTCCTTGGGGGGAGAATTGTATGTCTCCTGCTCTGTTTTACCTGCATTCTGCCATATATTTCATGTTATAGTAGTCTCAGATGACAACCCAGCACAGGTTCGTTTCACAGCAGATTTGACAAAATGCAAAGAAGGTACCGATGTGAGATTTCTAAAAATAGCTACAGCACTCTACTCAAGGTTTATGAATCTGAATTGCCATCCAAAATCTGAGAGGGACGAGGTGTGGAGCATGCTTTTAGAAGTCTTAAAAAAGCAACACTGATGTGGACACTACAGAACCCAAACCACCAAAAAAGAAAATCAACCTTCTGCTGGTGGCATCTGACTCAGATGAGGAAAATGAACATGCATCGGTCCGCATTGCTTTGGATCGTTGTTGAGCAGAACCCATCATCAGCATGGAAGCATGCCTTCTAGAATGGTAGTTGAAGCATGAAGGGACATATGAATCTTTAGTGCATCTGGCACATAAATATCTTGCAACACCAGCTACAGCAGTGCCATGCAAAGGACTGTTCTGACTTTCAGGTGACATTGTAAACAAGAAGCAGGCAGCATTATCTCCTGCAAATTGTAACCAACTTTGTTTATCTGAGTGATTAGGTAGGACCAAGAAGTAGACTGAGTGGACTTGTAGGCTCTAAAATTTTAGATTTTTATTTTTAATGCAGGTTTTTTTGTACATAATTCTACATTGGTAAGTTCAAAAAAGATAGAGATTGCACCACAGTATTTCGTATTAGGTGAATTGAAAATGTTTGGGGTTTTTTTAGTACAAATATTTGTAATAAAAATAAATATAAAGTTAGCACTGTACACTTTGTATTCTGTGTTGTAATTTAAAATAATATATTTGAAAATGTAGTAAACATCCAAAAATATTTAAAATAAATGGTATTCTATTAACAGCACGATAAATCGTGATTACGTTTTTTTAATTGCTTGACAGCCCTAGTCAAAACCCAAAGGCAAATAAAAATTATTTTTTTTAAAATCATGTCTTTTATGGTCCCTGACTCATGATTTTTGAATACTTGGGATTGGAAATACTGGAGAAGCCTTAATGTGTGTTTCTGTATTGAGGTAGGGCTACCTAGGGGGAAAGAGGTTCCTTCTCCTCAGGTTGTAGTAAGCAGGAAAGGTCTCTGCTTTTAAATGTATTAATTACTTTGAATCTTGTGCATCATCTGTTTGTTAATATACCTGCTCTGAGATAAGGGACATGGAACTGACCTTGAGCATTTAGGTTTTATTTGGAATGCACTGGTTGGTGAATCTGCTGGTTCAAGGTATATCTGCACTGCAAAGAAAAGCCTGTGGTACCGAGTCTCAGAGCCCGGGTCATTTGACATGGGCTTGGGCTATGGGGCTAAAAATAGCAGGTCAGACATAGAATCATAGAATATCAGGGTTGGAAGGGACCTCAGGAGGTCATCTAGTCCAACTCCCGGCTCAAAGCAGGACCAATCCCCAACTAAATCATCCTAGCCAGGGCTTTGTCAAGCCTGACCTTAAACTTCTAAGGAAGGAGATTCCACCACCTTCCTGGGTAACGCATTCCAGTGTTTCACCACCCTCCTAGTGAAAAAGTTTTTCCTAATATCCAATCTAAACCTCCCCCACTGTAATTTGAGACCATTACTCCTCGTTCTGTCATCTGCTACCACTGAGAACAGTCTAGAGCCATCCTCTTTGGACACAGTACTCCAGATGAGGCCTCACCAATGTCGAATAGAGGGGAGCAATCACGTCCCTCGATCTGCTGGCAGTGCCCCTACTTATACGTCCCAAAATGCCATTGGCCTTCTTGGCAACAAGGGCACACTGTTGACTCATATCCAGCTTCTCATCCACTGTAACCCCTAGGTCCTTTTCTGCAGAACTGCTGCCGAGCCATTCAGTCCCTAGTCTGTAGCGGTTCATGGGATTCTTCTGTCCTAAGTGCAGGACTCTGCACTTGTCCTTGTTGAACCTAATCAGATTTCTTTTGGCCCAGTCCTCTACTTTGTCTAGGTCCCTCTGTATCCTATCCCTACCCTCCAGCGTATCTACCTCTCCTCCCAATTTAGTGTTCCCTGCTTGCTGGTTTCAGAGACCCATCTCCAGCCTCAGCCTGAATGTCTACACCACTAATTTTAGCCCTGCAGTCTGAGTCAATTGACCCAGACTCTGAGACTTGGTACCATAGGTTTTTCTTTGCAGAGTAGACATACCCTTACAGACCTGGAGTATATGCAGCCCATCACTAAGGTTAATCTCTGCATTGGAAGAGCCCTCAGGCCTGTGGTGGTATCACAATTATTTTTCTAAGGCTATAGTCATTTGGAGAGTTCATTGTCAAGTTCACATTTAGGGAATGCATTCCCCACTTCACTGGTTAAAACGTCATAAGGAGGCAAGAAACATGTTGGATTTAGTACAGGGAACACTGGAAATCCTAAGTGGGGATGAAGCATTTCAAATGCGGAAAGATGAGTTGAAATGATTCAGGGGGAAAAAAGCAATAATTAGTAGAATGTTCTGAAGGCCCCAAATAACAAGGGGAAGAGGGACCCCTATGATTGGCAGAAGCACTAACTGTGCCCTCAAGTGGGGATGTGAACTGTGGAGCTGATACTCGGGGCAGGAGGTGCAATACCACTGGACTTCTTCATGTACTCATGGCCAGAAGAATCTTTATAGGATCCGTGCTAGGTGTCCTCCAAAAAGGTGACTGTGGGCAAGGCTAAACACTGCCCTCTGATGCTTTTGTGGCACCAGGAGCTGTTGTACTTCCTGTCCCTGCATCACCCGGTACAGGAGATCCGTCTTGATCATGAAGTAGGGTCCTGGTGCCTGGGCTTTTCTGTCTATGGATACCCCATCTATTTCAGCCACCTCCTTCCTGATGTTATAATATCTCAGGTCTTCTGCCTGAAATTCTCCCTCCTGGGACTAGCCTGTCCAAGTTCCAGGGGGCCTGTCTCTGCCCTCTCTGCCAGTTCGGTGGCATTGTGATTGGGACCAGCCTCAGGTCCTTCTTGTGCCGTGACAGCCTCTGTATCCGCCGCCCATGTCTGCCTGCCTATGAGGGCGGCCTTCTGGCCCTGGGTCAGGATCCAGGTTTCCAAGGCCTTAGCTGGCCCTCCTTTCCCGCTTGGTCTTCCTGACCCTCCCAGGAATGGGGAACAGATCCTGAGATATTTCAGAGAAAGTTGGGAGGGGGGTGGCATTCTGCTGTGGACAACTCATTAACTTTGGGATCCTCCCTTTCTTCCTATCCCTCTGGTGGGAGCAAGCTTCCAAATCCCGGGAAATTCCTCCATGTGAGTATGAGGTATGGGAATTTAGGGACCACTCCTGCTGTTACCCCAGTAAAGTTCCCCTGTATCTCAATCTTCACCAGGATGGTGGGGTAATAATTGACCACCCCATGGATGCATGTTACCCCCAGTATGTTTGGGCTGCATTAGCTGGCTCTGGCTACTTTTTCACTAGCTTCCCCGAGATGAGTGTGATAGAATTCCCGGAGTCCACAAGTGCCATGGTCTCTACCCCATTCAGTCTCACTGGCCTTGTGTGTTTATGTGGAGTCACTGCCTCTTTGCCCAGGTTGCTCCATCCCTTCGTGGCTCCTGGCTGGTCCTTGGCTCCTCTCGACTTTCACCTAGACTTCCCTGGCTCAATCGTCCGAACACCCAGGATAGGGGCTGGTCGTTTGATTCAGATGTTGTGGTTGGGATAGTTCCTTGGTCATTATTCATCTTTCCACCAGCACGACCACCTCCATCGTCGTAGAAGGAGGGGTCATTCTAGCAAACCGATGCGCAAAGCTCTGGTGGCAGTTTCCTCATGTACTGGTCTGTAGCCAAAATATCCTCTGGTCTATGGGCCTTAGATCACAGCCGCTTCCATGCGAGGTTAGTAAGGTTAAATAGTTGGGACCACAGAGGCTTTGTTCTGTTGGTATCTCCACATGTGATACCTCTGGGGCTGCACTGCTGCAGTCACCCCTGATCGGGCCAGGATCTCCACTTTCAACTGGGGATAATCGGTTGCGGCTTCTGCAGACATGTCATGGTAAGCTTTCTGAGCCTCCCCACATAAAAAGGGGGTGAGGATGCTGGATCACTGGTCCTGGGGCCAGGCCTCGGACAACATGATCCTTTCAAATGTAAGGAGCTATGCCTCGACATTGTCTTCTGCAGCATCTTTGGTGGATAACCAGTAGCCCTCAGTGCTTGTGTCCCGTCAGGCCCATGGGCTAGGGGTGGTCAGAGCTTTTGGCTGGTCCATCACCTCTCACAGCAGGGCTAGGTCCTGGGTCGCCTGACTCATAAGTAATTGGTTGGTCTTGTGCTGCACTGCATTGATTCCTGCTGGGCTGTCACTTGGGCCCAAGTGGCCTCCTGCTGGGCCACCGGGGCCTGTTCTAGTGCCCTCACCACATCGTCAGTTGTGTTGAGGACAAGAAAAATTCCCTCCCCCCCTTTTTCTTTAGCTTAGTCCACTGAGCTGTCACAATCCCATCTCTCACACCAGTTGTGACAGAGCTCCTTCTCCACCTCGGTAGTTTCTGCACTTCCTCTTAGCAGCAAGCCAGGGTATTCCTCTCTCCCTCAGAATTTCCCCACGTCCCTGGGCTTACTGTCCACACCTTGCCTGAGCAGGGTTCCTCCCAGCCTCCTTGATGGGAAGGGGGAGGGGAGACCCTTAGTCTCTGTTAGCCCCTATGGGCATGGTGACAACAGGCCAGACATCCATTCAGTCTCTCACCTCTGGTGGGGTTTCTTCCCTCAGACCTTGGGACCCTGCTGGGCAGGGTTTCCCTTGCCCTTCGCCTCTGTACCTGTGGAGTTTCCCTTGCCCTTCGCCTCTGTACCTGTGGAGTTTCCCTCCTCGTGCTTGTCAGCATCTGCACTGCCCAGCTCTTCAGTAGCGCACCTTCCTCCCACAGCTCTTATCATGCCCTTATCTGGTTGGAAGGGAGGCTCTTAACAGGTTCTGGCAGGCCCCTTGATTGGCCCCAAGTGTCCTAATTAACCTGGAGTAACCCCTGTTCACTTACCAGGGTAAAAGGGACCTGCTTATCCTGGGGCTAATATACCTACTTTCTACCACTCTCCTGTAGCCATCTGGCCTGACCCCATCTCACACACACACTCTCTCTCTCTCTCTCTCTCTTTATATATATATATATATATATATATATATATATATATATATATATATATATATATGTGTGTGTGTGTAGACAAAGCTCTGTCCTTGCCTCCGTAGGTCCCGCATTCTTGGCGGATTTCGGTAGCCTCAGAGGCTCACTGTGATCCTCCATGTAACCCTTCTCTCTCTAGAGACGAGGGTCACAGTCTACTGAGCCATTTTCATCATGAGCCAGTGAGGGAGGTGAGGAGAAGTTATCCTTCCTTGCACAGTCTCTGTTGTCTCCCAGTCTCAGTGATTAATCAGGGGGCAAAGCATGGGGGAGCCCGGGCCTACCCTTTACTCTGGGCTCCAGCCCAGGGACCCTAATAGCATCAGCTATGGTAGCTGACCTTTTAGAAATATAACATGTACAATTCCCTGGGCTCCTTCCCCCACAGCAGCCCTCACTTTCTCAAGCTCCACTTCACCCTTACCTCAGGGCCTCCTTCCTTGTGCCTGATATGGTGTGTACTACTCAGTCTCTCCAACAGCGCAACTTCCTCCCACAGCTCCTGACATGCACGCCCACCTGACTAACTGGGAGGCTTTTAACTAGTTTCAGCCCACCCTTGACTGGATTCAGGTGTCCCAATCAACCTAGCATTCTCCCTGCCTTCTGGAAAGTTCTTAATTGGCCCCAGGTGTCTTAATTGACCTGGAGCAGCTGCCATTTCACTTATCCTGGTACCAGGGATTTGGTTAGCCTGGAGCTAATATATCTATCTCCCACTACTTTTCTATAGCCATCTGGCCTTGCCCCGTCACTAATATATATAGATCAGAACACACATTAACAGAAGGGTCAATTCTTCAATTTCTTATTTATGTGAAGCCAATGTGAAGCTTACATGACTAAATACCACTCACATGAATAAAGGATTACAGTATAGGGGCCTTAGAAAGATCACCAAAAGGAATTCTTTCTTTCTTACTCTGGCATTAGTTTATGCTAGATAAAGGAAATCAGAAAAATCTCTCTGCCTGATTGTTTGGGGGAAAGTAGCTCTTACAGAAGAAAATGTGTTCCAAACTAGATAGGATAACAGAGTTTGAATTACAGATTGTACAACTTTACATTGTTTATGGAAAAAATAAAATCTGACTCACTCATCTCAGTTTGTATCGTGCTGGGACCACACATAGCCTTTAGTTTCTGGGTCACTGTGTTAATTCAGAATAACCTAAGACTGCTGAGCAGAATATTTCTTGTTGGGTCAACTACACAGTTTGTACAAATGAATGTAATTAGCTGTCTCTGAATTAAACAGTTTTCAGATTAATTGCTGCCTCAGTTTATGTTTAATGCTCTGGATACATGGAATAAAAGCAACAGGGCCTCTGAAATGAAATAAATATACATACCTCTTTTTTGTTTTCTTACGGGTCATAGATTTTTACTACTCCAAGGCAGTGATTCTTTGGTTTGCACTAAAGTCAGTTTTCCCTCCTACACCTTTCATGTTAGGCTCCGCATCCCATTCTGCTTCTGTCATAGATGGATAGTTATACCTAAGTACCCATAACACATTGGCAGGTACATTAAAATATCATAGGGGATAGATTAGATTGCAGATACTGCACTCACCCTGAGAGTGACAAGCTCCTTTGCAGTTGCAATGCAACTTCATAACCAGCCATGTGATAGTACCGGAGAAAGTTTAATATGTGTTAACTAGTAAGTTTGAAGCAGCATTATTTGGGATTTGAAAATAGTTGTGAGGATGGATTCTTTAAAAAGGAGTCTATCTGGCTGATAGATTGGTAGTGTCATATACATGATGATCTCCGCTCCTTCCACACAGTGAAATGAGGCTCTCAACATTAACCCTTTATTATCAGCTGATACCCATCCACCTCCCTTCCCTTCAAATGTGCATTGACATAACTGAAATATAGCCTTAACTATAAAGGCACCACTGTTGCCTTTGTAATATATATAATGTATATTAGAAATGAAATAACTTCAGCACCTAAATGCTGTTATTTGCATAGAATCATAGAAATAGAGGGCTCGAAAAACCTCAAGAGGTCATCTAGTTCAGTCCCTGGCACTGAGGCAGGACCAAAGCATACCTATATCACCCTGACAGGTGTTTGTGTAACCTGTTCTTAAAAACCTCCAATAATGCAGATTCCACAACCTTCCTTGGAAGCCTATTTAACTACTCTTATAGTTAGAAAGTTTTTCCTAAATCTCTGTTGCTGCTGATTAAGTACATTACTACTTGTCCTACCTTCAGGGGACATGGAAACCATCTGAGCACCATCCTCTTTAAAACAGCCCTTAACAGCCATATTTGAAGACTGTTATCAGCTCCCCCCCTTCAGTGTTCTTTTCTCCAAACTAAATATGCCCATTTTTTTAATCTTTCCCCATAGGCCACGTTTTTAAGCCTTTTCTCACTTTTGTTGCTCTCCTCTGGTCTCTCTCCAATTTGTCCAGTTGTTTCCTAAAGTGTGGTGCCCAGCACGCACTACTCCAGCTGAGACCTCACTGGTGCTGAGTAGCATTGTACAAATTACCTCCCATGTCTTAAATGACACTCCTGTTAGTATAGTTCAAAATACTAGCCTTTTTCGCAACTGCATCATATTGTTGACTCATATTCAATTTGTGATCCTCTAGAACCCCTTTTCAGAAGAATATCATGTAGCCAGTAATTCCCCATTGTATAGTTGTGAATTTGATTGTTCCTTCCTAAGTGTAGGACTTTAAACTTGTCTATATTGAATTTCATCTTGTAATTTCAGACCACTTCTCCAATTTATCAAGGTCATTTTGAATGCTGATCCTGTACTCCAAAGTGCCAGCAACCTCTCCTAGCTTGGTCATCTACAAATGTTATAAGCATATTCTCCACGCCTGTATTTAAGTCATGAATGAAAATATTGAATAGTACCTGACCCACTTGATATGTCCTTTCAGTTTGAAAGAGAATCATTGATAACTTCTCTGTGTAGTTTTTCAGCCAGTTGTGCATGTATCTTATAGTAATTTAATCTAGACCATATTTCCCTAGTTTGCTTATGAGAACGTCATGTGGGACTGTGTCAGAAGGCTTAGTAAAATCAGGATCTATCACGTCTACCTCTGTCAAGGTTCCTTCCCCACTCTGAACGCTAGGGTACAGATGTGGGGACCTGCATGAAAACCTCCTAAGCTTATCTTTACCAGCTTAGGTCAAAACTTCCCCAAGGTACAAAATATTCCACCCTTTGTCCTTGGATTGGCCGCTACCACCACCAAACAAATACTGGTTACTGAGGAAGAGCTGTTTGGAAACGTCTTTCCCCCCAAATACTTCCCAAAACCTTGCACCCCACTTCCTGGACAAGGTTTGGTAAAAAGCCTCACCAATTTGCATAGGTGGCCACAGACCCAAACCCTGGGATCTGAGAACAATGAAAAAAGCATTCAGTTTTCTTACAAGAAGACTTTTAATAGAAATAGGAGTAAATAGAAGTAAAGAAATCCCCTCTGTAAAATCAGGATGGTAGATACCTTACAGGGTAATTAGATTCAAAACACAGAGAATCCCTCTAGGCAAAACCTTAAGTTACAAAAAAGATACACAGACAGAAATAGTTATTCTATTCAGCACAATTCTTTTCTCAGCCATTTAAAGAAATCATAATCGAACACATACCTAGCTAGATTACTTACTAAAAGTTCTAAGACTCCATTCCTGGTCTATCCCCGGCAAAAGCAGCATATAGACAGACAGAGACCCTTTGTTTCTCTCCCTCCTCCCAGCTTTTGAAAGTATCTTGTCTCCTCATTGGTCATTTTGGTCAGGTGCCAGCGAGGTTACCTTTAGCTTCTTAACCCTTTACAGGTGAGAGGAGTTTTCCTCTGGCCAGGAGGGATTTTAAAGGGGTTTACCCTTCCCTTTATATTTATGACAACCTCTTACCCCCATCCACTAGGCCAGTAACCCCTTCAAAAAAGGAAATTAGGTTGGTTTGACATGATTCGTTCTTGACAAATCCATACTGGCTATTGCTTATAAACCTATTATTCTCTAGGTACTTACAAATTGATTTGTTTAATAATTTGTTCCAGATATCAAAGTTAGGCTGACTGGGCTATAATTTCTTAGGTCTTCTTTGTTCCCCTTTTCATCATACTTGTCATATACTGATGAACCTCAAATATGCCTAAATTATTTTAACTGCCAGTGGTTAGAGCAAGGGCCTGTGAGACCAGACTTCTAGGTTCTGCAATGAGTAAAGTAATTTCTGAAAGGTATATAAATCTGTTTGTAAAGTTGATAGAGCACTTTGGGATCTCTGGAGGAAAGGCACTAAATAAGACCCCAATCCTGTGGAGACTTATGCACATGCTTAACTTTATGCACATGAGTATTCCTAAGAAGAGATTGAGTTCAATATGACTATTCACATACATAAGTCTTTACATGATAAGGTGCTAAGTGCTGTTTAACATCAGAGATGTAAATATGAATTCAACATCTCAGCCTTAACTTTGCCTTTTCTGTTTTTTATGGGGTGGGAATATATGGATTTATTTATGCACCATGAAATCCAAATAGGAGCCAAATCCTGCCACTGGAGCAATGTGGATTGCCCCCCAGTCTGTATGGAGTTCCTGTTCCCATGCAGAGTCCTATTGAAATCATTGCAGCTGTGCAAGTATTCAAAGATCTGCCTGTGTGCATGCAGTTGCAGTAACTGGCCCTAAATCTGTAGAAGTAGATGGGAAGTAGGGATGGGTAGCAAACCGTTTTGAAGGGGATGTAGTAACAGAGCCTTCTGTCACCTTTCATCTTATTAGCCAAATAGACGATAGCCAATTCCTATTCTATTTTTCGTGAGTGCATTATGCTCATGTTCCAGTCACTCCCCACACACATGGTTTATTGAAAGTAATGTAATCTGCTGATGGGGGCAAAACTGACAGATTCCAGGCTTGGCAAAGTTAAATTATGCTTGTGTTTGACAATAAAAAATAACTAAGGGCTTGCGCACAGCAGAAAATGTTTGTGGTCTTCTGAGCTGCACGAAGCCTACCAGGCAATGACAGGTGGCTCCACAGCAGGCCAGTCTCGTCAGGGAAAAGACTGATCTGCTATAGAAGCCCAAAAGGAAAACCTTGAGTGTAAGGTAGGGAGGTTCCATGGTGTGAGGTACTGAAACGTGTGAGAGAGCTCCCTCTGGTGATGTTTCTGTATATATTCCCACAGAATGCCCCCCTCCCCGCTTAATTTTGAGCTACAGTTGCTAGACTTCATATCCAAACAACCCAAACAATAATCAAAAGCAAATCAACAATCAGCACCCCCATCCTTCCACTCATTAGTTCCTCTTTTAAACCTAAAACTATCTCCTTCTCAATACTAGGGTTGCCAACTTTCTAATTGCACAAAACTGAACACCCTTTCCCTGCCTCTTTCATGAGGCCCCGCCCCCTGCTCACTGCATCCCCCCCTTACTCCATCGCTCGTTCTTCCCCACCCTCACTCATTTTCATTGGGCTGGTTCAGGGCACTGGGGCGCGGGAGGGGGTGCAGGCTCTGGCTGGGGGTGTGGGCTCTGGGGTGGGGCTGGGGATGAGGGGTTTAGGGTGCAGGAGAGGGCTCCAGGCTGGGACAGGGGGTCAGGGTGCAGAGGGATATAGGCTCTGGGCTGGGAGTGCAAGATCCAGGTGGGCAAGAAATGAGGGGTTCAGGGTGTGGGGGACGGCTCTGGGCTGGGGCAGGGGGTTGGAGGGTGGGGGGTTGAGGGCTCCTGCTGGCAGTGCTGTAGGGGGTTTTTCCTGTCATATTAGCCCCTATGTGCCATCTTGGATTTCCTGTAACAACAACCTGGAATCTGTGTTTGGTACCCTTCTTCCCCCTCCCCCTGTTGGGTTTGGCACACTTTTCCCTCAGAGGTGGGAAATTGGCAGGTCCCTGACTGGTAATCTGCCCAGCAACTGGGCAGTGTATAGGTCCAGGTTGTCAGGAAGCCAGGGCTGCCCATCTTGGAGGTAGCATATGCTGCTGTTCTAGGAAATAGCTAATGCTGCTGTCTGCATCAGAGGTAGGCCATAGCACCACACTAGGATTGTTGGAAGGGTAGCTTACCTTGCACGCGAGGATGGCTGCCATCCGCTGTCCTGATTCTTCAGCTCACATCCACCTACAATGACACAGGGAGGAAGACCTATAAAGGAGGAAGACAGAGTGATCATCTACCTGTCTGAGTTCCTGCTACCAGTACCTGACCGTGTCACCTGGATCCAGAGGTCAGCCAGTCGTGACAGTGGAGCTGCTCCTCAAGCTGCAAGAGATGGTAAAGAAGCAACATATTGTTCTTTACTGGACCTGATCTGGGTTTATTCTTGGGTCAGGGCTGCAAGCCCTCTACCTTGTCGTAGATAAAGCCTGTCATATTTGATCCCTTTTTCTGTTGCAGCCAGGGGTCCTTAGTGTTTTACCTATGTTTTTTACCTTGTTTATCTTACTTGTTTAACTGTTGTCTGTTAATAAATCTGTCCCTTTTTTTGCACCTTATCCCTTGTAAGTTTTCTTTGGGGGTAAAGACAAACCAGTTGAGAGATGTGGGGTAGGAGATGAACCTCAGACTGGTTCCCCTGGCCAAGATATAAAATCCAGTCAACAGTGTGGGCTCTGGGGTGTGGCTGGGGATGAGGGGTTTGGGGTGCAGGAGGGGACTCAGGGCTGGGGCAGGGGGTTGGGATGTGGTGGAGTGTGGGCTCCGGGAAGGAGTTTGGGTGTGGGAGGGGACTCCAGGTTGCAGTAGGGGTTGGCATGAAGGAGGGGGTTCGGGGTGCAGGGTCCCAGCGGCAGCTACTGTGGCTCCCAGGAAGCAGCCGCCAGGTCCCTGTGGCCCCTAGGTGCATGGATGGCCAGGGAGGCTCCACATGCTGCCCTCGCACCCGCAGGCGCTGTCCCCACAGCTCCCATTGGTTGCAATTCCCAGCCAATGGGAGCTGCGGAGCCAGCACTCAGGGTGGGGACCTGGCAGCCGCTTGCAGGAGTCATGTGGAGCCGGGGCAGGCAGGGAGCCTGCCTTAGCCCCAGACCCCCACTGCACTGCTTACCAGACTTTTAATGGCCCGGTCAGTGGTGCTGACTGGAGCCGCGAGGGTCCCTTTTCGACCGGGTGTTCCAGTCAAAAACCATATGCCTGGCAACCCTACTTAATACCAGAATATCTCTAGCATTATCCTGAACAACCAACAGGTTCCCTTGAAATATCTGAATAGATGATTTGTGCCTTCAGCAATTATTTTAGTGCTGCTATTTAATTTTTTTCGTAGAAATTATGGAAATGAAATCTGCATATATGTTAATCTGACTTTGAGTGGCATAACTCCACCTGAGAGAGGCTTATTTTGTTAAAACCCCCATCCTCCATATTGTGTATTTTTTTCCTCTAACAAACCCAAGTCCTGATACAGAGAAGCAGCCAGGAGATTAGGAGAAGGTAAGCAACTTAAACTTCTTCCTTAAAAATTAGATGGGAAAAAGGTGAGGGATTTGGTAGCTGCTGGACCAAAGGATTACTTGTCTTCTGCTTAGCCTGACTACTTTCAGGTGAGTATGAAGATTGTGTTGATTGTGACAAAATGGGAATTTTCTGTAATATATAATGCTGTGTGTGCTTTGGTTTCCCTCTGTAATTTGTAAAAGAGACCGTAGCCTAGGAAAGCAGCAGGCACTGCAAGTCAGTGCATCATATGTAGCAAACACAGATGCCTACTAGCATTGGAACCACAGCACTTCACTCCCATGCAGGGCACCAAACATTACTGGTGGCTTTCAGCATCAAATTGCTCTCTCAAGGCATCCCTAATCCTTACAGCCCCACGCTCGGCCCCTCTAATAGCCCTGCTCTCTGGCTGTTCAAATTCAGCTTCCAGGTGTTGAACCTCCGTGGTCCATGCCTGAGTGAAGCCTTAACCTCTCCTGTGACAAATGTTATGGAGGGTACAGCATCTGGCTATAACCGTGAGGATGTTGTCATCGGCCAGGTCCAGCTTCCCATACAGACAGTGCCAGCGGCCCTTTAAACAGCCAAAAGCACACTCAACAGTCATTTTGCACCGACTTGGCCTGTTGTTGATGGCCTGTTGTTGAACCGCTCCTTGCTGCTGTCAAGGCTCCCTGTGTAGGGTTTCATGAGCCACAGCATTAAAGGGTAAGCAGGGTCTCCAAGGATCACAATGGGCACTTTGACTTCCCCTACAGTGATCTTCTGGTCTGGAAAGAAAGTCCTGGCTTGCAGCTTCCTGAACAGGCCTGTGTTCCGAAAGATGCATGTGTCATGCATCTTTCCGGGCCAGCCTGCATTAATGTCCATGAAAAGCCCATGGTGATCCACAAGCGCCTGGAGAACCATAGAGAAATACCCCTTCCGATTTATGTACTCGGAGGCTAGGTGGTCAGGTGCCAGAATTGGAATATGCGTCCCATCTATCGCCCCTCTGCAGTTAGGGAAACCCATTTGTGCAAAGCCAGCCACAATCTCATGCACATTGCCCAGAGTCACAGTTCTTCTGAGCAGGATGAAATTAATGGCCCTGCAAACTTGCATCAACCTGATTCCAACGGTCGATTTTCCCACTCCAAATTGGTTAGCAACCGATCGGTAGCTGTCTGGAGTTTCCAGCTTCTAGATTGCAATAGCCTCTTCTCCACCGCAAGGCAGCTCTCAATGTCATGTCCTTGCGCCTCAGGGTGGGGGCGAGCTCAGCACACAGTCCCATGAAAGTGGCTTTTCTCATCCAAAAGTTCTGCAGCCACTGCTCATCATTCCAAACTTGCATAATGATGTGATCCCACCACTCAATGCTTGTTTCCTGAGCCCAAAAGCAGCGTTCCACTGTAGTGAGCATGTCCGTGAATGCCACAAGCAATCTTGTGTCATATGCATTATGCGAGTCGACATCATTGTCAGACTCCTCACTGTCACTTTGTAGCTTAAGGAGTAACTCGACTGCAATTCGTGACATGCTGGCGAGACCCATCAGCGTATTCCTCACAAGTTCAGGATCCATTCCTGCAGACCAAAAGGGAAGACAGAGCGTGCAGTATAAAAAACGTTGAAAGATGGCACCAAATGTGGACAGAAGCAGAGGGATTGCTGGGATGTGAAGCGGTGCATCACGGGGCATTGGGACAGGACCCAGAATGCCCCACACCCTTCCCTCCCCCTTCCCACAAGCCATGGTGCCAGAATGGGAAGATGTGCTCTGTGGGATAGCTGCCCATAATGCACCACTCCCAATGCTGCTGCAAGTGCTATAAACGTGGCCACGCCACTGCGCTTGCAGCTGACATTGTGAACACACAGCAGTGCTTTCCCTGCTGTGGTCTCCGAGGGCTGGGCTCTACATCTGCAAGTGTAGCCATGCCCCCATTGTTCCCTGTCTGGCTGCTGCAATTGCCTGTTGTCTCTTGGTTTAGATTGTAGGCTCTTCAGCTTCATTGACTGGCACCTTCTTTTGTTGGGTGTGTGGCTGGTGCGTGGCACACTGGGGCCATCAGCCACTACCCCAATCCACAGCAATAATAACCAATCCCGCCCTGAAGCGCCAGCGGGCAGCGCTCAGCCCTGCTGCAACTATCTCCTTGGCAAGCCTGCCCCAGGACTGCTGGCAAGCAGCAGAAGGTGCTGCTGGGTCATTTTTAGCGCCCTACCAAATTCACAGTCCATTTTGGTCAATTTCATGGTCATGGGATTTAAAAAATTGTAAATTTAATGATTTCAGCTATTTAAATCTGAAATTTCACAGTATTGCAATTGTAGGAGTCCTGACCCAAATAGGGTCGGGGTTGCAAGGTTATTGGGGGGGGGGGGCTGCAGTACTGCTACTTGTACTTCTGTACTGCTCCTGGCAGCAGCACTGCTTTCAGAGCTGGGCAGCTGGAGAGCGGCGGCTGTTGGCCAGGAGCCCAGTCTGAAGGCAGAACTGCAGCCAGCAGCAGCGCAGAAGTAAGGCTGACATGGCATGGAATTGCCACCCTTACTTCTGCACCGCGCTGCCTTCAGAGCTGGGCTCCTGGCCAACAGCTGCTGCTCTCCAGCCGCCCAGCTCTGGAGGCAGCACAGAAGTAAGGGTGGCAATACTGTGGCCCCCAAAAATAACCTTGCGACTCCCCCTGCAACTCCCTTTCTGGTCAGGACCCCCCCCCCCAGTTTGAGAAACGCTGGTTTCCCCGGTGAAATCTGGTCTTTTGTGTGCTCTTACCTTATACTATACAGATTTCACGAGGGGAGACCACACCAGATTCCACGGTCTGTGAGGCATTTTTCATGGCCATGAATTTGGTAGGGCCATTGTTTATGCACCAGACATGCTAGCCCCACCCCCACCGACCCCCCCCGTCCAGCAGTGGCTGGAGCAGAAACCTCTGGCCTCAGCCAGTTCTGTCCCAGCTCTGTGCGCAGAACGCCTCCCTCGCGCGCGCCCCCGCGCGGGCAGGGTCTCGCGCCCAGCGGCGTGTGTGAGAGAGAAGGGGGGGGGGCCTCCAGTGACTGTCACCTCACGTGTCCTGCCCTGCGCGTGCGCGCTTCGTTTCCTGCTCCCGTGACCTTGCGGTGGGGGTTCGCTCGCCTCGCGGCCGGTGCGTGCTCAGCCTCCATTTGCCGGTGCCGGGGCTGTTGCTGAGGGACGATGCGGGCGCTGGTGCTGCTGTTCCTCCTGGCGGCGGGGCTGGGCCGGGCCGCGGCGGAGCAGGGGGCCCTGCCGGCTAAGAAGCTGCGCATGGCCTACGCCACGGGGCCGCTGCTCAAGTTCCAGATCTGGTAAGTGCGCGCTCGCTCGCTCGCTCGGGCTGCGGCCGGCAGCGTCCGCCACCCCCGCCCCGGGCTCGGTTCCGGGAGCGCCGGTCCTCGGCGGGGCGCTGGCGCAGGGGCCTCCAGCCGCTTCTTCCCCCGCTCTGTACGCAGGCGGGGCTCCCTGTGCCAAGCCCGAGACCCGCTGGGGGCGAGCGCGGGCGGCGAATGGGCCTCACCTCCCTCCCCGAGAGTTTCCCGGGTCGTGCGGAGCCCTGGGCCCGGTGATTGAGCCCCGGTCCCGAAGGCGGGTGGCCGGAGAAGCCCTGCTCGCTGCGGCTCTAGGGGGCTGCAGACTGCGCCGGGCGGTCGCTGTCAGGGCGGGATTGCCAAGCTTTTTGGGTGGCCAGCCTGCTGCTGGGAAGGTTTGCCAGGCGGGGGCTAGTCAAACCGGACTCGGTCAGGCTCTCTTGTGTTGGGGGGGAGGGGTTGTGAGTTCCGTATCTCCCCCCCCCCCCCCGTGCTGAGGTTGCCGAATTGTGTAATATTTTAACTTGTGTTTGTGTGTAGCGTCTAATGTCTCCTTCCCGTTCTCGTTGTAGTTGTTCTTTACAGTAGTGAGACTCAAATAAGAACTTGGTTTAGATCATAACATGGATAAAGTTGAGATCTGCAGTGTAGTTTGTGTTGGGACCCAGAATGACTTGCATTTCTTTAATCAGGGTGTCAGTCATGGATTTGGGTAAGTGATACCTAGAAGAAATCAGAAGACTACAGAGAAGCAATTAATACTTTAGGTCTTAAAACCGTAGCAGTACCTCTTTTGAACATTAAATGTTTAATGATGAATTTTTCTGATAACCGAATCAGTGTTGAATACATTTTTGTCCTTACCTTTATGATCTCTGCTTCTTTAAAATATACCAGAGATTCATGTAACAAGGAAGAACTCGTATCTTTTAACGTGGGTTTTTTTGGTTAATCTTTAGTAGTAGTCTTTTAACCCCTTTCACAGCAAGTGTTAATTTAAAAAAAAATGTTTCTGCTTTTCAGGACTATTTTTAAGCTGCTCTTGTGTACTGTGGTTACATTCGCATAGCAACCCATCACAACTGGGACTCAGAGACAGAACAGTAAATAATTAAACAACAACAAAAAACCCCTTCCCAGCTGCCTTAGTGTTTTAAAATAACATAGAGGCACTTTCAGTTTTTTAATGCTATTGCTGGAACTTTATCATTTATAAAATTAATATTGAAAGGAGAAAATATCTTACTCTCTCTAGTCCTTGATAGAAATTGAGCAATAGTTTGGAAGTTACGTATGATATAATAGCTAACTTTTGGTTTAATAGAAGACACATTTCTCTAGAAAGGGTTCATAGGGCACTGTAAGGTTAAAACAGAGCTATTAAACAACCACCTCAAGGGGAGAATCCAGCCCCACTTCTTGGTTGTCATCTGTAGGGCATAACTGGATTCTGCAGGATCTGAGCTTTCATTTTTCAAAAGTAAGTTACTAGCCCTCATGATTGTGGAGAAAACCTTTCAAATATGAACAGAGTTTAGACAGCTGTGGTTTTGTCTTGAGTCTGCAGACAATGACTGTGAGGTGTGCACTTACCTGGCTCAATTATTCTTATTGGATGTAGGCTCTAAAGATTAATGATGACCCTTCATTTTAGTAACTGTCTAATTGCGGATCATTTTATCTGACGGGGAGGTGGGAATTGTGAGTTGATGCAGGAGAGAAAATGCTGAGTGAAGATAAGAGGGGGTACATAAAAACAGGGAATGAGGAGAAGTGTGAGGATGGGGAAAGTAGAGAAAGGGCAGAAGCAGTGGTGGTCCTGAAGGTGAGCATAGTTTCCTTCTGAGTGATGTTGAAGAAGGTTTAGCAAATAGCTAAAAGTTTAGTTACTACATAAAGGACATTATACCTTTGGGCTTATGTTATTAGGAGCTCTGCTGTGAATTGATGGTAGTATATAGCATATATGTAATACTAATGCTCATAGACAATAATTTTAAGGAGTCTGACCATTTCCAAAAAATGAGATTTCCGCCTTTGAAACTAACTTTTTATCCTATCGCTTTTTTGTACATACTGGGGACGTGTCATCAATTAATTGTTATATTTGATGAGCAGCTGAGTTTCTAGCCAAACTTCTTTTTTTAAAAAAGTCACATCATTAACAGAATATTTAGACTTAATTTTAACATGATATTGTGATGTATCTGTAAGTATTTGTAAAAGTGGTAGCTGTTGAAAGGGAAAACATGTCTTGACAGGATATCAAGGAATAATTTTGAAATACTTGGTTTTAAAACAGATGTGAAGTGTCTAAGTTTATACAACTTTGTGAAAGATACATTTTATCAGCATACAAAATGGTTTCCCACAAATCAGCAAAGGGTTAGTAACAGAAATAGTACTTCATCTAATATTTAAATAACAGATACATCTATTAAATACAGTATTCCATACTGATGTGTTCCATAGTGCTTCAAACCCAAACAAAAGCTATACTCGGGATCAGAAATAGAGCTGTCCTACATCACCACCAAAATTATGCAGGAAAGAGTGTATGTTACCTTTGTGTAGTATTGATCATCTCTGATAGGAGAAGATAAATCTAGCTACATGTCATAAGTTTTATCAGAACTAGTTATTTTGTCTGCTGTCTCTGGTATAATTTTCCACAAGTGCTGCCAGTCTTTGTGAACAATGTTCACAGCAGTAGACATCTGATGTCATTAGCATGGCGAGCATTCCCTACTGCGCAGTGGTCCCCAAACGTTTTGTTTTGTGCTCCCCACCCAGTAATAGAATGTGTCCACGCTCCCCTGGGCTGGGACCGGAGTGGCAGCTGGGGTGGGAGTGGGGGCTGAAGACCAAGAGTGGGGGCCTGGAGCAGAGCCAAGGCCGCAGCTTGGGGCTGGGTGGCACTGTCTTCCTGCCCCCTCGTGGGGGCTGGCCTAGGCCCCACCGCACCACCCCACCCCAACAGTCCTGTGTGCCCCACAGTTTGGGGACCACTGCCTGACTGAGACAGCGTGCAATGCCATTTCAGCAGGAAGAAAATATTCCATGTTGGAGCAAGAATGTGCACCCCAAGCCCATAAAAATTAATGGAGTCGTTTCATATTGGTACTAGTGATTCTATAAAACACTACAAGTAACAAACTTCAGTCAAGCTAATATAGCTCTTCATTTTCTTACTTACTATTTCTATATATTTTCATATATTAATGAGACATGCAATCAGATTTTACCTGAAACAGTTTTTACATTTACAAGACATAGGTGAGCATCTTCATAGTTTACTAGAATAAACTAGCATGTTTGACCCTGTATTCATTATCTAAATTCTTCTCTCCATAATAATTTTTAATGGACATTTGTTTTGACATCAGTCTATTCACTTTTAGAATAATATAACTAAAATTACCTATCCTTGACAGTCTGTGAAACGTGCTTAATTGAAATTACTGGAAATGCAACAGTATATCACAGTTCTATAGGAAAGTTCTTTTGTTCAAAGTAAAATCTCAGAGTAAAATTGTGTGCATGCAAATACAATTTTCCTGTTATGACAAATTTTCTTGGTTTGTCAAACAAATAGTTTAATTGCCTTTTTAAACTATTTTAAATAGTTACTTAGTTTTATGAAGCAAATACCATTAGACCTAGCTTATATATGTTTCAAGGCCAAATTGCAGTTCAAAATATTTAAAACTGTCGTTATTTCAATAATATGTTTTGAGTGCTCCTGCTAGCCAATGATTGGGGCATTCCATACAAGTAAAAATAGAGGGTCTTTCTACTTGGGTCCTGTGACTCCTTTACAGTGGCTCCATCTATGCTGTGACAGTTCAGAATGTCCGTGACAACTACTGTGGAAGCTTCCCCAACTCCCAACTTGGTGCTAGATTTAGAAAAGATCCTCTTTAATATATTTCATAGTGTTGTAACATTTATTTATTTCAAAGGATATAAAATGGGAAAACTTCATTTAAACATGCAGTACTGCATATTTTTTTTTAAAAGGAACTTCTGATTCCTTATGGGTTGATTCCATGCTCCAACAAGAGCATTTCTTGGCACCTGTGGTGTCTCAGGTGTGTGCTCTGGAGTGTTTCAGTGAACAAAAACAAACATAAAAGAGTCTAAAGTGTGTGTGTGGGAGGGGTGTCATAATTTGTGCTAAATAATCTCCTTACTATTTGATGAGGAGGCATTCATTGCATGTTTAATGAAGTTGATGTAATTTTTGTATTTTGTTGGCAGTTCACTGCTAAAAACATCTTTTTTCAGAGCTCCCCCCATACTGTCTGTCATCTTCATTTTCACTACTGTGTCTGAGCATAGATAATTTCATTTGTAGAAGGTACAGCTGTTTATAATAGGCTAGACTGTCCAAGACAATAACAAAACCATGGCCTTTCCAACAATGTTTGAGATTTAATGAGAATGATTGTAGTACACTTCTCACTAAAAAGAAACTTTATTGAGAGCACTTTCCTTCAAGTACTGTCAGTCAAAAAAAAAAAAAAGAAGTTGCTTATTTTTACCTCAGCAATGGATATTCTCTTTATGCTGGTAGTATGAAGCTCATGACTGTTAGAGATTGTAGTATTAAATAGCTAGACAGCTTTTTATAGATGTCTTCATTCAAGATTTTTGGCTGAAATCTGAAAGTAGAAAACAATCTTTGTCTTCCTTAACCCCTTTAACCATATTTCTGCTTAAATTGACTGATGAGAGCAGGATAAAGTATCAATTTAGGATTTTGCTGTAGCCTCAGCTGAATGAATGATAATTGTCTTGATTGGTATGACTGTCTGATGAAGGTGATCCAGTATAAGGCTCTTAAGTGAACGTTTAAGAACATTGATTTCTGAGTTCATTTGTAAGGTGTAAATACCTTTTTTGCTGTGGCGCAGTCTATTAATTGGTCAAAAATTGTTAAAGTAGTATTTCACTCTAAATGATCATGAGAACTTATGGAGAGTTTGTATATCTATATTACCAAAAAAAGAGATATCAAATCTATGCCTCACGATCTGTCAGTATAAACATTTGTCCAAAGTTACATTGTTGTTAATTTTTTTTTTTCCCTCTAGTGTTTCCTGAGGCTACAGGCGGGTGTTTGAGGAGTACATGCGGGTTATTAGCCAGCGGTACCCAGACATCCGCATTGAAGGGGAAAACTACCTTCCGCAACCTATATATAGGTAAGTATATGGCTTATCTGCTTATAAACTAGCAGAATGAACCTGTAATGGCTGTATGTGTAATTTGTACATATCTCTCAAAGTAGAACAACAGTTTAAAAAGTGTGGGTTAATTTTTTAAGGTATTAAAATAGTCTCTTGTAAAGTCTTTCAGTTTCCATATGAAGGTATTTCCCTTCTCATTTCTAAATCAGATTTAAAGAAAAGAAACGGAGATATATTTTCCCTTGGCAGATGATCCTTATGTGAATATTTGACAAAAACAAAAAAAATTACATCTGTCTGTATCATAATATTTGAGGGCAGGTTAAATTAATTGTAGCCAAAATTCACCTTTGTTCCCTGGACATTAGTTCACATCATCTATCTCTTTTGTAGCTCACTGTTCATATTTACATAATGTTGCATAATATATATATATATATATAAAGGCTACACTAGGAATGGAGAAGTAGATTTTAAAATTAGTTTTCTTGTGACTTGATCATAAACTGGAGAATTTCTTTAAACATAATTTAAAACCTGGTGATGAAGGGTGAGAAAATAAATGAAAATGGAATGATTTTTATTTTTGTATTCAGTAATTTACAGGCTAG
Source organism: Lepidochelys kempii (assembly GCF_965140285.1). Classification (NCBI taxonomy): domain Eukaryota; kingdom Metazoa; phylum Chordata; order Testudines; family Cheloniidae; genus Lepidochelys; species Lepidochelys kempii. The sequence goes on along the minus strand of NC_136388.1, from coordinate 27,823,527 downwards.
AAAACTAATGTTGGTGTAAAGGTACTGCAGTGGTTACTGGACCACTTACTTGTCTAATTGCCTCTTGCAGAAATGTTACCAGTTGTAATGAGGCAAAATAAACATTGCAGAAGATTTTTAAAAGCTTTAGTGACTTTACACACAGAATTTTAAAGTTAAATTGTTCTCTGATGTGGGTTTAACCCCTTCATGATGAGTTATAGGGATTTATGTACTCACTGAGAGAACACAGTTCAAGTGGATGTATTTGCACATCGATCATTGAGGATATTATTCTGAAATACGATAAAAGACTGAGTACATTTGCAAGCCTAAGATATTAGGCAAAGTGTCAAATACAAATATCAGTTGTATTTATCCTTGTACTTTGTTAAATATATCTTTAAAATGACATCCAGACAGTATGCTATGTCTGTTTTATGTTTTTGTTAAATGAAAAACATTCTAATTCTGCTCTTCTGGATGATCTTAAAAGCCATATATTTTACAAATGGGTGTGGTATTACTTTCTATAAAATTTCTGATTATACAGTGTGAAAATAATTCTAATTGGAGTGATTTCGGCTCTAACATGGTGCGGTATTAACTAAAAATCTCCTTAGTGACTGTTATGTCTTTGCTTTTGATAGACACATAGCATCCTTCCTGTCAGTCTTCAAACTAGTATTAATAGGCTTAATAATTATCGGCAAGGATCCCTTCGCTTTCTTTGGCATGCAAGCTCCAAGTATCTGGCAGTGGGGCCAAGAAAATAAGGTACACCATTTCCTTTCCTTTAAAAGTAACTTTTTGGTGGTAGGGGCTGACTTTATTGTGACTTGTATAGAAACTGATGCAATATCTGTATTCAGAGTGTTTGTATACTGCTGGTGTTTTTTAAGATACAAATATCTAAAATCTTTATTAGGGAGTATCTAAATTTACTTGACAAATGGAAGGATATTCTAATTGCTCTTAACAATGGTGTCATAAATATAAAGGGAAGGGTAACCACCTTTCTGTATACAGTGCTATAAAATCCCTCCTGGCCAGAGGCAACATCCTGCTACCTGTAAAGGGTTAAGAAGCTTAGCTAACCTGGCTGGCACCTAACCCAAAGGACCAATAAGGGGACAAGATGCTTTCAAATCTTGGAGGGGTGGAGTTGGGGAAGGCTTTTGTTTGTGCTCTTTGTTTATGTGGTTGTTCTCTCTTGGGACTGAAAGAGGCCAGACAGAAATCCATCTTCTCCAACCCATCCTAATCCAAGTCTCCAATATTGCAACCAGTATACGTAAGCCAGGCAAGGCGGATTAGTTTTTTATTTTATGTGAATTTTCACTATGTTAAGAGGGAGGTTTATTCCTGTTTTCTGTAACTTTAAGGTTTTGCCAAGAGGGAGATCCTCTGTGTTTTGAATCTGAATACCCTGTAAAGTATTTTCCATCCTGATTTTACAGAGATGATTTTTACCTTTCTTTTTTTAATAAAATCTCTCTTTTAAGAACCTGAGTGATTTTTTTCCATTGTTCCAAGATCCAGGAGTTTGGGTCTTTGATGATTTTGTAACCAATTGGTTAGGATATTATTCTCAAGCCTCCCCAGGAAAGGGGGTGTGTAGGGCTTGGGGGGAAATTTTGGGAGGAAGATGTCTCCAAGTGGTCTCTTTCCCTGTTCTTTGTTTTAAAACTCCTGGTGGTAGCAGCATACTGTTCAAGGACAAGACAAAGTGTGTACCTTGTGGAAGTTTTTAACCTAAGCTGGTAAGAATAAGCTTAGGGGGTCTTTCTTGCGGGTCCCCCACCTCTGTACCCTAGAGTGCAGAGTGGGGAAGGAACCTTGACAAATGGTTACGGTCCTACCAAATTCACAGCCATGAAAAACGCATCACGGGTGGTGAAATCTGATCTTTTGTGTGCTTTTACCCCTTTCTGTACAGATTTAATGGGGAGACCAGCGTTTCTGAAATTGGGGGTCCTGACCCAAAAGGGAGTTGCAGGGGGGTCGCAAGGTTATTTTAGGGGGGTCGTGGAGTTGCCACCCTTACTTCTGTACTGCCTTCAGATCTGGGTGGCTGGAGAGCGGTGGCTGCTGACTGAGGGCCAAGTTCTGCAGGCAGCAGTGCAGAAGAAAGGGTGGCAATACCATACCATGCCATCCTTCTGCGCTGCTGCTGGCCGTGGCTCTGCCTTCAGAGCTGGGCTCCCAGCCAGCAGCCGCTGCTTTCCAGCTACTCAGCTCTGAAAGCAGTGCCACTGCCAGCACCAGCATAGAAGTAAGGGTAGCGCAACCCCCACTACAATAACCTTGCAGCCCATCCCCCACTCCTTTTTGGGTCAGGATCCCTACAATTACAGCACCGTGAAATTTCAGATTTAAGTAGCTGAAATCATGAAAATTATGATTTTAAAAATCCTATGACTGTTAAATTGACCAAAATGGACCATGAATTTGGTAGGGCCCTATCAATGGTGCTTGGGTTTTTTGTCATAGATCCAGATTTGATTGCTGGTCTTTTGCTTTCCAGACTGATAATATGGTAAAAGGAGCACCAAAAGATAAAGCTGTAGCATTGACGGGCTACAAAGGGAGTCTTTACCAGTCAGTAGGGAGTAATTTTTACATAGTCACTGAGAGTAGAGTCACAGTTTTTAAATGTATGGATTAATTTTTTTAAGGTGTTACTCCTGTCTTTCCTTTAGCATGAACTCCTGGCTATTTGTTAGTTATTTCTTATTAACCCTTTTATTCATTTTTTAGAAAAGCAAGATATCTATTTGAACTTCAGAATATTCTTTCTTCTTTTGTAGAATATGCCCTGCATGCCTTAAGGGAAACTTTCGTTACTGATGAGATGAATATCCCGTAAAATCAATCCTAAAATGACACTGTTCTTTTCGTAATAGTTCTGTTCTTAAACTGGCTGTTCTTGGAAGTGATTGATTAACTCCAACTCTGAAGAGTCCCTCTAATTTAAAAAAAATAATAATTGACAAACTTTATCTGGTTTATGCTTTTAAGGGCTAGTCTACACTGGCAACGCTAAAGTGTTGCCATAGCAGCTCTTTAACATGCCTTGTGTAGTCACGGCAGAGCGCTGGGAGGGAGCTCTCCCAGCACTTTAAAAAAACCACCTCCACGAGAGGCGTAGCTACCAGTGCTGAGAGCATGGCTCCCAGTGCTGGTGCACTGTTTATACTGGTGCTTTACAGTGCGGAAACTTGCTGTACCCAGGGGCATGTTTTTTCACACCCCTGAGTGAGAAAGTTGCAGCACTGTAAATTGCCAATGTAGACAAGCCCTAAGGCTGTTGTAATTTGACACATCTTTAAATATTGAGTTTATTATGGGTGCAGCAAACCTCAAACTTAACTACCTGTGAGGTAGGTGTGCATTAGCAGTCAATTGAAACATATGGAAATACTAGAGTACTTGATTGACAAAACAAGCTGAACCAACAAAGTAGTGGATACAGCTGTCCTGCACAATACCCTGACCTTGCTAATGACTTCACTAAGAAATGGCTGGGAGTTTTATTGGTCTGAATATTTCTCATGCTAAGTCCATTGGTTCCTGGATACCAATGTGAACAGACTGGTGTTTAATACTTAATATGAAAAGTTAAAACTATAAATAAATGTACTAGCTATGAAATCTCCAAATGCTATGTTACTGAAGATTGCATCACTTGATCCTTGGTGTATAATGCCATAAGAGAATTTAAAAGAATGGTGTGGAAGGAAAATGCTAGTAGGATTTGCCAGGGGGAAAAAAAGTACAATGACTAACTTACATTTATCAAAGGTACCATATATTTAGGCAGAGAATATTTGTTTCTGGCTACTCAGATTATTGTGGAGAGTACTTCGATAAATCCTTTCACTGGTTTTTCATGTAAACACTGTTAAAATTGTACATCTGCCTTCTGGCTCTGCAGAATGTGAATGGTTTTCTTAAAGTGGATACATCTTAGTTTACAGTATACTTGAAAATGAAACCTTAAGAATCAAGTGGTTCAATATTACTTCAATATTGAACAATATTGAACAGAGTAGCAAGAAAATGTTTTACAAACTACTGTTTAGATTAGGAAGCAAGGAAGATACTAAACAATTATGTGACTATAAACTTGTTTGAGAAAGTGCAAATTAACAATTGAAAAGGCTTTGATCACAATTGAAAAGATTTTAGTTTGTAAAGATGTAGCATGGTTCACAAGACCTCATTGTCTCTGAAATTCACACTAATTCTTAATTGGTTCTAGGTCTATGCTTGTATGATGGTTTTCTTCCTGAGCAATATGATTGAGAACCAGTGTATGTCAACAGGTGCATTTGAAATAACTTTGAATGGTGAGTTTTGAATGTTATTTGAAGGAATTGCTTTGTGTATGCTATACGTATGCTATATACTACAAGAGTTCTCCAAGGCTACCAGCCTCTCCTAAATGAACTAATGAGGGAGCAAATAAGATAAAGCAGTTACCTGTGAAATTTGTAGATGTTAACTCTTTGACATATTGGATAACTACTGTCTGTAGGTTGTATAAGGTGGTTCTTATTTGCCTTTCATCTTGAAGCTCACCTGGGGGAAACTTATTATTACTTAAAAGTGAACTAAATGCTGCTTATAACTAAACATAAAGAAGAGAGGTACTAGATTACTAACAAGACATACATGTAGACTTCAAACTGCTTATTTAAAAACACAATAATAAAAACTTAAGCTTTCCTTTAGTGGTGCCTCATTACTCTGAAATCCCCTTTGGGAGTGGTGAGTGCTCTTTCTTACGTAAGCACTGTGTCACAAGACATAGGTGATACTGGTCAGCCAAGGAAGAAATAGGGAGGGAGTTGTCTGCTTTCTCTTCTGTGGGTTTATGTCCCTTCTCTTGGCTAATATGTCTCAGAGCTGAGCTATTTCTACTTCTGGAATCTTAGCAACTACTACTGGATTAATAGTGCCAATTTTCATCTGCAGCAGTCCTGGAACTTGTAATCTTTCTTGTAATCTTTCCTTTCTGATTTGGACCTCCAAATAATTATCTATTCCTTTCTATTACATTAATCCAACCAGGAGGTGACATTCTACTGACAGCTGCCATTGCAGGCCTGCCACAAGCTTAATGCAGTGCAGAATGCAGTGGCCTGTTTCTTTTGTGGCTCTGGCCACTATAATCATGTAACTCAAGGCTGTGTGGTTTTATACTGGCTTTATAACTGCATCAGAATGAAGTTCGGGGTTATTTAAGTTTTGAGTGCACTGGAACATTTCTGCTTGAGACTGCTTACATGTAATGTATCATGATGGCTAAAATTGACTGTGTACTATTCTAGAATATTCTGTGTGGGACAGTCTGGGTGCAGGCAGCTCAGTTTGGGGGGGGGGTGTCTATGTGGGGGGGGGGGATCTGGGTGCTCAGAGGCTCATTGAGGGGGTTCCAGGTGCAGGGGCAATGGGATTCTGCAGGGGCTTCCAGGTGAAGGTTGTTGGGGTTCAGTGGAGTGGTCTGGGTATCGGGGTCTCAGCGGGGGGGACACGGGTGCAGCTAGTTGGCAGTCAGTGGCGTGGGGGTCTGGATGTGGTGGTGCAGGGGGTGGGGCATCAGGGTCAGAGTTTGAGTGCAGGGATCTCAGTGGAGGGCGGTCTGGGTGCAGGGGTGGGGGTCTGGAAGCAGGGTGTCTGGATGCAGGGGTTGAGATTCAGTGGGGTGGGGTCTGGGTATGGAGGGCTAGGGGGTTCTGGATGTACTGGGTTGGGCTTGGCTGTTATGGGAGGTCCAGATGTACAGGTGTTGGGTGGATGCGGGGAGCAGCTCTCTGTACAGTGACCTCTCCCCCCACAGCTAAGGAGTGATGGAAGCAGGGGAGGATGCTGAGCTTCGTGCAGCTGGGGGAGGTTTCTGGGGGTGGGTCTGGCACAGCACAGGCCTCTTCTTGCAGGGGAAGAGGAAGTCCTGTTCTCTCCAGCCCAGCAGGGACTAGTAGCTGATCCCAGCTCAGGGTACTTCACCCTGCAGTGATTTACCTCTCCACCAGCTGCTCTGGTATCTGTGCTGCTAGGGAGTGGTACGTGACTGCTCTTATCGCTTCCCTGTCAGAAAGTAATTTTTCTACGAGGAAGTAAAGAAATCTGTGGGGAACATGAATTCTGCACACGTGCAGTGGCGCAGAATTCCCCCCAGGAGTAAATATGAGGGCATTGCTGACCACGAAAACTATTCAGGAAATGTGCCAAGTGTTACAGGATAAACAGCCTTCTGTCTTGGTCTTGGCAAGTACAGACCTTTTTCATTCAGCCTTAAACAGATTACAGGTGGATAGAAATGAGTTGAAAGCTGATCAGACCAACAAGATTTAAGCCTTAGCTATGGTTAAAAGACCCAAAAATCTAGACTGCACCCATGTCTGGGGGAGGGAGGGAATCTGTTAGTAGCTGAGGACAGCAAGGGTATGGATATTTTTGACTCTGAATCCTTATGGTGCCTTTTAAGCAAGGAGCTTAGTGCTTACCCATAATCATTTGGGATGCAGGGTGCTGTACTTCATTTTAATACATTCAAAGGCTTGCAGAGATTCTTGTTCCAGATAACTTCCTGAATATAAGACCAAACTGTTGTTAAACTTCTTGGTTCTAATTAGATGACTACAGGTTTTCCTACTACACCTCTATCCCGATATAATGCTGTCCTTGGGAGCCAAAAAAATCTTACTGCGTTATAGGTGAAACAGTGTTATATCGAACTTGCTTTGATCCACTGGAGCGTGCAGCCTTCCCCCGCGCCCCCCCCTCCCCCCGAAGGACTGCTTTACCGCGTTACATCTGAATTCGTGTTACATTGGGGTAGAGGTGTACTTCTAATTGTGTGCTTTTTTCCTTTTTTGTGTTAGATGTTCCAGTGTGGTCTAAGCTGGAGTCTGGTCACCTTCCTTCCATGCAGCAGCTTGTCCAAATTCTTGATAATGAAATGAAACTCAATGTGCACATGGAGTCAATGCACCATCATCGATCATAGCCCCATCTAGCAGCACTGAAAACTTCTTGTAAGTGTGTGGGTGAATGGGAGGTGGTTTTTGTTTGCTTGTGCTGCAGTCACTAGCTACCGTATTAATTAGCAATGCAAAGGATTGTATGGTAAATGGCTGTTCAAGCCAAAGATCCAATTGAGCAGAATAGTCAGGCCACTGTTCAGGAGTTTCTGATCCAAAAACTATTTAGGTGAGTTGTAATTTAGCATTTAAGTAGAGCTGTCAAGCGATTAAAAAAATTAATCATGATTAATCCTGCTATTAAACAATACTAGAATACCATTTATTTAAATATTTTTGGATGTTTTCAACATTTTCAAATATATTGATTTCAATTATAACATAGAATACAAAGTGTACAGAGTTCATTTTATATTTTTGATTACAAATATTTGTGCTGTAAAAAACAAAATAAATAGTATTTTTAATTCACCTAATACAAGTACTGTAGTACAATCTCTTTATCGTGAAAGTTGAACTTACAAATGTAGAGTTATGTACAAAAAAATAACTGCATTCAGAAATACAACCATGTAAAACTGTAGAGCCTTCAAGTCCACTCAGTCTTATTTCTTGTTCAGCCAGTTGCTCAGACAAACAAGTTCGTTTATGTTTGCAGGAGATAATGCTGCCTGCTTCTTGTCCACAATCTCACCTGAAAGTGAGAACAGGCCTTTGCATGGCACTGCTGTAGCTGGTGTTGCAAGATATTTATGTGCCAGATGCACTAAAGATTCATATGTCCCTTCATGCTTCAACCGCCATTCCAGAGAACGTGTCCATGCTGATGACAGGTTCTGCTTGAAAACAGTCCAAAGCAGTGCAGACCAACGCATGTTCATTTTCATCTCCTGAGTCAGATGCCACCAACAGAAGGATGATTTTTATTTTTGGTAGTTTGGGTTCTGTAGTTTCCTCAGCGGAGTGTTGCTCTTTTAAGACTTCTGAAAGCATGTGCCATACCTCATCCCTCTCAGACTTCGGAAGGCACTTCAGGTTCTTAAATCTTGGGTTGAGTGCTGTAGCTGTCTTTAGAAATCTCACATTGGTACCTTCTTTGCGTTTTGTCAAATCTGCAGCGAAACTGTTCTTAAAATGAACAAGTGTTGAGTCATCATCCAAGACTGCTAGAACATGAAATTTATGGCAGAATGCGGGTAAAATAGAGCCAGAGACCTACAATTCTTCCCTAAGGAGTTCAGTCACAAATTTTAAAAATGTGTTAATTGAGTGTCATCAGCATGGAAGCATGTCCTTTGAAATGGTGGCCAAAGCATGAAGGGGCATACAAATGTTTAGTATATCTGGCACGCAAATACCTTGCAGTGCCAGCAACAAAAGTGCCATGCGAATACCTGTTCTCACTTTCTGGTGACATTGTAAATAACAAGTGAGCAGCATTCCTGTAAAAGTAAACAAACTTGTTTGTCTTAGCGATTGGCTGAACGAGAAGTAGGACTGAGTGGACTTTAAGTTTTTTGCATCGTTTTGTTAATGCAGTTATGTAACAAAAAGCCCCTCATTTGTAAGTTGCACTTTCATGATAAAGAGATTGCACTACAGTACTTGTATGAAGTGAATTGAAAAATACTGTTTCTTGTTTTTATAGTGCAAATATCTGTAATCAAAAACATAAAGTGAGCAGTGTACACATTGTATTCTGTGTTGTAATTAAAATCAATATATTTGAAAATGTAGAAAAACATCCAGAAATATTTAATACGTTTCAGTTGGTATTCTGTTTAACACGGCGATTAAAACTGTGATTAATTGCGATTAATTTTTTTCATAGCGATTAATTTTGAGTTAATCACGTGAGTTAACTGATTATTTGACAGCCCTACATTTTAGTGTAATATAACTTTTACATAACACTTCATGATAATGCAAGCTAAAGATTTACCTTATGACAGTATGTGGAAAAACGCCTATAAAATGAAGGAAATTACACAGACTCAGGAAATGTTGCCCTTGATGTGAAAATCATTGTCCATTTAAGTCTATTGCCAAAAGCTTTAGAGAGTACCTAGCACTCATTCAGTTTGGTGGTTGACCCAGGCCAACTCCATCTCCTCTTGCTATTGCACTGAGTGAATCCTGCCAGCCAGCCTATTGATCAGATCATGGTGGAGATCAAACTTCAAAGGGATTGACACCTCTATTTTTTATATGAAGCCATTGACTTAGGTTCTGCAAAACCACTTAAGCCTGACTTTAACCCATACTTATCCTTTAGCAAGCAACACAATAACCAGAGGGATACATAATGTTAAAAAAAAATCAGATATCTTCCACATTATTCAGAGACGCATCTTAATCCCTGTATAATGTTTTGCATATTGGATATGTGCTGCAGGATTCTGGAAAGTGTTCTCTTACTGCTGGGAACATAGATTGTAAACTTTGGTTTTGGAATAGCATAGAACTTTTTCTTTGTTGATTTAACATAACAGGATTCTAAATCTGATAATACAGTAAAACCTCCCAAGAACGACCACTCATGGGGGTTAGCAAAAGTGATTGCTTGTAAGAGATAATCGCTCTTCAAAGGTTTGTACAGCAACACTAATCTGGTGGTCCATGGCCTCTGCAGGTAGTTGCTCATGACAGGTGGTCTCTCTTCAGAGGTGGTCCCCAAGGGCTTGTCTACACTACAAAATTAGCTCGACTTAAATTAAGTTGGCCTACAGCTACTGCAGTAATTAAATCAGCTTGTTAGTATCCACAGTACCCTCCTTCTGCCAGTGGTGTATGTCCTCACCAGAAGTACTTGCACCGACTGCAGTGGGGCATTATGGGGCACTCACAGCTGGACTCCCTTCACACCAGGGCTGACCACCCTAGCTGTGAGCCAGGCACTAGGCTCAATTTCAGAGCAGGGAGCCTACCAGCCGTGAAAATGACATTCTTGTCAATTTAACGGCTGCTGCTATTTCACATTTCTTCTCTGGGTCCAGCCTGGGAGGGGTTCACAGCTGGAACCAGAGACCAAATGTGAAATAATAGCAGCCCTGAAACTGACAAGAACGAAATTTCATGCTGTGAAATTGGCTACGGCTGATTGTCAGCCCTCAGGAAGGGGAGGGTTCCCACTATGAACATGTGCGGGGGACTTGGGCTGTCGGGCATGGGGCTGACAGGAGCCCTGCCTCCTAGCTCAGGCTCTCCTTCATCACTGCCCCCCGATACGGTATGAAACTGCAGAAAAACCTGAGTGTCTCTGTATTAAGTTTAGAAGTGTGAGCAACAAGAGTGATGTAGTGGTGGGAGTCTGCTATAGATCACCGGACCAGGGGGATGAGGTGGATGAGGCTTTCTTCCGGCAGCTCGCAGAAGCAACTAGATCGCACGCCCTGGTTCTCATGGGTGACTAATTTTCCTGATATCTGCTGGGAGAGCAATACAGCGATGCATAGACAATCCAGGAAGTTTTTGGAAAGCGTAGGGGACAATTTCCTGGTGCAAGTGCTAGAGGAGCCGACTGGGGGGGAGCTTTTCTTGACCTGCTGCTCACAAACCAGGAAGAATTAGTAGGGGAAACAAAAGTGGATGGGAATCTGGGAGGCAGTGACCATGAGTTGGTTGAGTTCAGGATCCTGACACAGGGAAGAAAGGTAAGCAGCAGGATACGGACCCTGGACTTCAGGAAAGCAGACTTCGACTCCCTCAGGGAATAGATGGGTAGGATCCCCTGGGGGACTAACATGAAGGGGAAAGGAGTCCAGGAGAGCTGGCTGTATTGTAAGGAATCCCTGTTGAGGTTACAGGGACAAACCATCCTGATGTGTCAAAAGAATAGTAAATATGGCAGGCGACCAGCTTGGCTTAATGGTGAAATCCTAGCGGATCTTAAACATAAAAAAGAAGCTTACAAGAAGTGGAAGGTTGGACATATGACCAGAGAAGAGTATAAAAATATTGCTCGGGCATGTAGGAATGAAATCAGGAGGGCCAAATCGCACCTGGAGCTGCAGCTAGCGAGAGATGTCAAGAGTAACAAGAAGGGTTTCTTCAGGTTTGTTGGCAACAAGAAGAAAGCCAAGGAAAGTGTGGGCCCCTTAATGAATGAGGGAGGCAACCTAGTGACAGAGGATGTGGAAAAAGCTAATGTACTCAATGCTTTTTTTGCCTCTGTCTTCACGAACAAGGTCAGCTCCCAGACTGCTGCGCTGGGCATCACAACATGGGGAATAGATGGCCAGCCCTCTGTGGAGAAAGAGGTGGTTAGGGACTATTTAGAAAAGCTGGACGTGCACAAGTCCATGGGGCTGGACGAGTTGCATCCGAGAGTGCTGAAGGAATTGGCGGCTGTGATTGCAGAGCCTTTGGCCATTATCTTTGAAAACTTGTGGCGAATGGGGGAAGTCCCGGATGACTGGAAAAAGGCTAATGTAGTGCCAATCTTTAAAAAAGGGAAGGAGGAGGATCCTGGGAACTACAGGCCAGTCAGCCTCACCTCAGTCCCCGGAAAAATCATGGAGCAGGTCCTCAAAGAATCAATCCTGAAGCACTTACATGAGAGGAAAGTGATCAGGAACAGTCAGCATGGATTCACCAAGGGAAGGTCATGCCTGACTAATCTAATCGCCTTCTATGATGAGATTACTGGTTCTGTGGATGAAGGGAAAGCAGTGGATGTATTCTTTCCTGACTTTAGCAAAGCTTTTGACACGGTCTCCCACAGTATTCTTGTCAGCAAGTTAAAAAAGTATGGGCTGGATGAATGGACGATAAGGTGGATAGAACGCTGGCTAGATTGTTGGGCTCAACGGGTAGTGATCAATGGCTCCATGTCTAGTTGGCAGCCGGTGTCAAGTGGAGTGCACCAGGGGTCGGTCCTGGGGCCGATTTTGTTCAATATCTTCATAAATGATCTGGAGGATGGTGTGGATTGCACTCTCAGCAAATTTGCGGATGATACTAAACTGGGAGGAGTGGTAGATACGCTGGAGGGTAGGGATAGGATACAGAGGGACCTAGACAAATTGGAGGATTGGGCCAAAAGAAATCTGATGAGGTTCAATAAGGATAAGTGCAGGGTCCTGCACTTAGGATGGAAGAACCCAATGCACAGCTACAGACTAGGGACCGAATGGCTAGGCAGCAGTTCTGCGGAAAAGGACCTAGGGGTGACAGTGGACGAGAAGCTGGATATGAGTCAGCAGTGTGCCCTTGTTGCCAAGAAGGCCAATGGCATTTTGGGATGTATAAGTAGGGGCATAGCGAGCAGATCGAGGGACGTGATCGTCCCCCTCTATTCGACATTGGTGAGGCCTCATCTGGAGTACTGTGTCCAGTTTTGGGCCCCACACTACAAGAAGGATGTGGATAAATTGGAGAGAGTCCAGCGAAGGGCAACAAAAATGATTAGGGATCTGGAACACATGACTTATGAGGAGAGGCTGGGGGAACTGGGATTGTTTAGTCTGCAGAAGAGAAGAATGAGGGGGGATTTGATAGCTGCTTTCAACTACCTGTTAGCCGACGGCCAAGGATGTTTGGTGAGGTGCCAGCTATGCCCGTTTATACCATCCGTGACTTTAACCGCTAGGACGCACTGTCCCTTCGCGGCGGGCAGCCCGGGCTAGGCTGACGGATGCCCCAAAGTCCTAACCACCCGTGACTTTAACTGCTAGAGCTCAGAGCTCCTTCGCAGCGGGCAGTCAATACTGACTGACAGGTGCCCCAATGGCAGCACTAAGAGCCTCTCCACACCCGTGACTTTAACTGCTAGAGCTCAGAGCTCCTTCGCAGCGGGCAGCCAGGATTGACTGACAGGTGCCCCAAGAGTTTGCCCCGTGGAGGTGGCACAACTCAACGCTAGGCTCTTAGTACTCTCACCTAATGGCCAGGCTTTAGAGCCAAAACGGCTGAGGTTCTTTAATTGTGTTGGCTGCTTTACAGTAAACCAGAGAAAACAAGTCAGGCTTATGCATAAATGGTTACCAAAATTTATTAAGCTAGATTCTAATCATGTGGTTACAAAATTGCTAGTGCCTACTTATTTAAATGTAGAGATGTTACACACACAAACAAGTTACAAAACTGAAGCCACAATCCCAAAGAAAGAAAACAAAGTATAGAGCTCTATTTCAAAATATGTGTACACTAAAGATAGGAGATCAGGTGTGGGTGCTTCTTACCCTCCTTGCATCTCTCGATTCCAGCGGTGCCAAACCAGGATCGGTCACTCAATTCCGCGGAAAGACGAATAAGGGACAAGGCTTAGGGACCCTCTTAGCTGCACAAGCCTTGGGAGGCTGTCACTTATCTGACCAGCAGATAGATAGTGAAAAGCACTCAAAAATCATGGTGCTGTAGGTCCCATACTTATACCTCTGTACTCCTTTATTCTCTTTCTCCTTTCTTATGCCAAATTGGGGCTGGTCTGTCTGGGTGACGCCAGCTTTCACAAGAGTAGTTTACACTTGCAAGGGAGAGAAACAATAAGTTTCGACTACTGGACATTTCTTTTATCAGGGTAAATATTTTCCCACCTAGGATGTTGGTGCGTGTGCATCACGCTATTTAGTAGGGGCTAAGAGCCATGTCTGTCACAGGGCCTCTGCCTGCTGTGAGCTTAATCGTCGTATCTGTTCCCAGAGGCACATTGTAGCAGCACACCTGTGCTTTCACAGCTTCAAAGGCTGTGCTGGAATATATGTTAAGTGCCCTGTTCCGGCTTCCTCCTGTGTTTCCAGCAATGCTGGTCTGAGAGGGGGGGCGGTGTCTGTCTGGCTACACTACCTGAGAGGTGGTTCCAGAGAGCATGGTTCTAGACTGTTCTCAATGGTAGAAGAGGACAGGACAAGGAGTAATGGTCTCAAGTTGCAGTGGGGGAGGTTTAGGTTGGATATTAGGAAAAACTTTTTCATTAGGAGGGTGGTGAAACACTGGAATGCATTACCTAGGGAGGTGGTAGAATCTCCTTCCTTAGAAGTTTTTAAGATCAGGCTTGACAAAGCCCTGGCTGGGATGATTTGGTTGGGGATTGGTCCTGCATTAAGCAGGGGGTTGGACTAGATGACCTCCTGAGGTCCCTTCCAACCCTGATATTCTATGATTCTAATCCTTCACTGGGAGGTGGCAGCAGAGCTCCCAGCTGTCAGCCAACAGGTGATGTAAGTAACATGGTATCTACACAGAAACTGTCTCACCCTAGCTACGTTTACCTAAGCACTATGTTTCTCACCGAGGTGGAGTTAGGTCGATGTAGTGGGTGACCTGCATCGGCAGGAGCGCTATTGTAGTGTAGACACTTACATAGGTTGATGTAAGCTGCCTTCCGTCAATCTAACTCTTCTGTAGACCAGGCCGAAGGCAGGTTTTATTGTACTATACTGTTTCTGGCTATGCACTTTTTTTCGTCTAGTTCTTTAACTAGATTTTGGCTAAATGTCCCAATTAAAGATCTTCCATAACTACCCTCTGGAGATGATTCTGCAGCAAATTCCTCTGTTAGAAAGACTCTGCTTTTCAGCCGTAATTTTTCCTTTCCTCAACTTAATCCCAGTACTCCTAGTTATAGCTCCTGTACCTTCCTATGTAGTTCCTTTCCCTTTTTAGTGTTTACATGCATAATATATTTATGGACAATGTCCCCCTCACACCCATTAGTTGTCACTTAACTGAATTATACGTATATATTTCTAATATAGGTGGAGTAGGCTATGGAGTCACATAGGTTTTCTCCATAGTTCAGGATTGAAGATGTTCAGACTTGCAACAGTGTGTACAAATACATCATAGAAACAACTTACTGTGGTTTTTATTGTTTTGACCTAATTGTCCACTGATACAATGTTTTTGTCTCACTGTATTTTCAGCCATTAAGTGACACTTTCCCAAAGGCAGCGTGACTGAAACCTATGAAGGCCTGTACTGAAGACAGCAAGCTGTTAGTGCAGACTGGATGCTTTCTTTTCAGTCATGTTGTACCTCCTGAAAAAACCTTAATGCAAGACATCTTTCGGTGCTGGCATGTTTCCAAATACTGCACAGTCATGGAGTGCAATAATACTGTATAGTGGTTTTTTTAAGAGTTAAGTCAACCAGTTCATAGCTAAACAATGCAGGCATTACTAACTGTAACTTTTGTTTTATATTCATGTGTCACACAATGGAAGATTGAGTTGATATCTTTTTTTCTTGGAAAAAGTTTGTCTAATCTGTTGTAATTTTATATGAATTTGTTCTTTTTGTAGTTTAAAATAGAATTGTAGGAATACTGATTTATTCCCAAACTGTTTTAAAGAGACAATTGCCTATCAAACATCTCTAATTTGGTTATGTTAGATTTGTATATTTTTTAGAATATATTGCAGAGTGAACAGTGCATTATAAATTATATGAACAAAGCTATATGCAGAGTAATTACCACTTTTGTGATTTCAGGAAAAACTGAAAGACCAACTGCTTCTCAAATTGTATTGGCCAGCTCAAGAGCTTTCCCTTGACCAGTCTATAGAATTGAAAAGCTGGGCCTTTATATGTCCTAAATATAAAGTAAGCAAATTAATTTAAATAAAGAGTTTTCATTTACTGTGTAAAGTATTGGTGTACTTTTATTACTTGTGAAAGTATGACCACACAGAATAATCAAACTGGATTCTTCCAGTTAGAGCTGAAAACAAACCTAGAAGAGGTACACTTCACAGGAGCGCTATTAGTCTTGTATTGACTTCTTGTTACTATTCCATCTCAGTGAATTCTCAGAGATACAAGACTGTTATCCAAATATGTTTAACTTAGCCTTGGGAAGTTCATACTGTAATATGTGGTGTTTTTTTTAAAATTGCTGAGTGCTATGTGTTCTTGACATTTTGGACATATGAGGCATGTAGGAGAGGGGAGAGAATGCAGTGTCACAGTAGTTAAAAAAAAGTTATTGAACGTATTGTAAGATACGGATTTCAGGAAACAGGTGCAGTTTAACGAAGACATACAATAGTTCTGTCATATGGAAATGACTAGTGCAAAGGACTGTATGCCCAGTCAAGTTCTGTGAACGCTGACAAAGTGAATTCAGACTAGGTAAGGATGTGGATGTGCTCAGTTAGATGTAAGTGGATGATAAGCCAATTCTAAGGTTCTTTGGGTGCCATGCTGAGGAGAAAGGTAGCATTATAGCTGTTGCAACATGACCACTTCTACCTGAAGGGAGTCCTGTGTTTTCTGTTTGCTTGTCTCAGGAGCTACTCCTTTACTTAGATGACAGTCTCCGTGACCACTGGATACCAGCACCTGCATTAGTTACAGAATCCTGACTGAGGTTGGCGTAGTGGCATATGCACTGGAATTCACAGCCATAAAGTCCAGAGCAAGCAGTACACAGAAGACCAAGAAAGCTCTTAACAGGTGTTGCTTAGCTACATGGGACACCTCTTCAAATGGTCATAACAGGTGCAGGGAGAAGGGTAGGAAGTGGGAGGAAGGTTTATTCAAATAGTTCCCTCCCCACTTTCTGGAATAGAGTTCTTCTAGGAGGGAAATTTAGGGGTCAATAGGCTCTCACTCTTTTGTGCTCAGTGAACTTCCTGAGAGAGATTTATCTAAGGGTTTTTTCAAGATGACATTGTAGATCACCAAAGTTTGCCTTTAAGACGTATGGGAGCTGGCCTTTGGGATCTGGACCAAAC
Organism: Lepidochelys kempii; assembly: GCF_965140285.1. NCBI lineage: Eukaryota > Metazoa > Chordata > Testudines > Cheloniidae > Lepidochelys > Lepidochelys kempii. The sequence continues at coordinate 27,806,882 of NC_136388.1, read as the reverse complement.
ATAACGGTAGATCTCTTTGAGAAGACCCCAGATCGGTTCACAGCTATAGAGAGTAATGCCCCAACCCTCCTTCTGATGGCTTTACGGCCACTATTTCCTCCTTAGCTCAGTCACAGGAAGGCAGTTATATCCAGTGCTGAGATGTGATTGAAACTACTGGCTACAAAGATGCAGAAGTTCAGTAATGTGCCTGGCCCTTGTCACATCCAAAAATCCAGAATTGTCAAACTTAAAATTGGACACCTAACTCCCAGAGTGCTGAGCACCTGCAGGTCCTGTTGCCTTCATATGTTACCACTGGATATTAAGACCTGGTGCTTCTGACACTATTTAACAGTTTGGCAGTCTGAATAGAAACAAAGTGAGTTCCATAATCAACTGGAGGCATCTGTCACCTTAAATAGGAATTATTTTAGGCCCTTCCTCAAAGATTTTTAGGGACTAATTTGAATAGTGCAGTAACATCAAGACATTCCACCCAGCCACTCTTCAGTGAAACCACATGTATGCCTTTCAGCATACAATAACCTGAATTTGAAATTCTCCTTGCTTGCTTTTTAAAGGATAGCTATGTATTTCTGATGATCCATAAGCATGGCCACCCCATAGCATCCCATGTGAAACACAATTTCATGTGAAATAGATGAATCAAAATGTTTTCTAGTGTCATTACTTACATATTTCAGCCAGGTTTGGTGAAATTACTTGTTTTCCATCTATGTATATGACTGCTTAGGTGTGTTGCTAGGCTATGAATTTCCATACACCGTTATCAAGCAAAAAAATTCTGATATTTACCTAGTCTTCCCACTTTGATATTAAAATAATTGTTGATCTCTTTCCAAAGAGAATCTTAGAGCTCAGCAGTTTTCTTATCAGATCAAGACTATAAACAATGTTAGGTAAAGTGTATGGGTAACTATGCTGGTGTTTATTAAGTATGCAAAGAGTATAACCCTCTTTTACTGGCTTTTGTTATGGGACACACAGCTTTTCCATTGCCTCAATCCTGTATTTAATTTTGGGTCATAGAGTTCACCACATAGGTTTCAGTATAAATCATAAAAACAAAACTATTAAACAGTAATTCTATAGAATGTTTTCAATCAGAAAAAGGTGGTTGAAAAGAGATGTTGGCAGTCATTTAAAGGAAGTGTCACATGCACACCCTCTTAAGAGACAGTTGTACAGTGTTATCAGAATCCTTAATAGTTTGTGGTACTTTAATCAGGGTGACTTGTTTTACTCAGAAGATAGTTCTGTGAAACGGTTCTAATTTTCAGTCATATCTTCAGTTTTTGTGGTGGTCTTTGCAGTATTTTCCCCCCTACAGATCCTAATTATTTGCTGTCAAAAACATGAACACTCAATATGGTTTATCTATGCGTTATCTTAACATTGGAACTACAGTTTTAGTTCATCTTTCATGTGAAACCGGTTATTCTGACATAATGTTTCTCCAAAATGTTCAATTTTATAGGATCTAATTTTTAGTTCTCCTAGAAATCTTTATCAGTTATCATGAATCCACATGCAAAGAGCATGTAGAATTCTAATAGCACTATAAGAGGCAAACTCTAATTTCGTAATCTTTTTACTCGGTGTTCACTTAGCACAAGTGTAAATGAGGATACAAAACATCACATAGTGGTGAATCAGGCCCATTTATTCTAATGTTATGTGGATGTAGCTTCACTGACTTATGGGAGTTACTCTGGATTTATACCAGTGTGAATATCAGAAGCTGGCACTTATTGTGTAAACTGCTTGAGGTACAAATCAAGTCTCATTCTCATCTCAGAATGGTGTAAATCAGGAGTAAATCCATTGAAGTCAAAGTTGCAGTACTGAGTGAAATCTTTGTCTCTGTCTCTGAAACACCAAGGCCCAGATTTTCAAAGGTATTTACATGAATCTTTTCCAATTCTAATATCTTTTTTGAGATGGAGTGGCCGCATCTGCATGCAGTATTCAAGATGTGGGCATATGATGGTTTTATATAGAGGCAATATGATCTTTTCTGTCTCATTATCTATCCCTTTCTTAATGATTCCCGACATTCTGTTTGCTTTTTTTGACTGCCACTGCACACTGCGTCGATGTTTTCAGAGAATTATCCACAATGACTTCCAAGATCTTTCTTGAGTGGTAACAGTTAATTTAGACCCCATCATTTTATATGCATAGTTGGGATTGTTTTCCAATGTGCATTACTTTTGCATTTGTCAACATTGAATTTCATCTGCCATTTTGTTACCCAGTTTTGAGAGATCCTTTTGTAGCTCTTCACAGTCTGCCTGGGACATACAAAACACCTCAAGATAGTTATCTGCAAATTTTGCCACCTCACTGTTTGCCCCTTTTTCCAGATCATTTGTGAATATGTTGAATAGCACTGGTACCAAGTACAGACCCCTGAGGGACACCGCTATTCAACTCTCTCCATTCTGAAAACTGGCCATTTATTCCTACCCTTTGTTTCCTTTATTTTAACCAGTTACGAGTCCATGAGGACCTTGCCTCTTATCCCATGACAGCTTACTTTGCTTAAGAGTCTTTGGTGATGAACCTTGTCAAAGGCTTTCTGAAAAGCCTTTTGTGCCTTTAAATACGTCTCCATCCCAATTCTTATCTGTGCCTGGTTTTTGCCCAAATCATGGGAGCTGTAACCCCTGAGGGAGCAAGCGACTGAGATGGATCATGTGCTAGGAGACTGATAGCAGGGCCTGGTGTGAAAGCAGTAACCTTAGAGGGAAGAGACTGGGGGTGAGGGAAGACCTGAGGTCTGACTTGGCTCTGTAGGGTGATCTGGGGAAAAGACTACTGTAAAGTGATTAGGGAGAAGGCCTCAATATAGAGATTTTGGGGGGAGGGTGGCGGAATGTTATCCTGTGAAATGGGAAGACACACATTCTGGGAAGAAGGTGGTAGTCCTTGAGAGTTTAGTGTCCCAGAGCTGCAGTCTGTAGCAGAGGGAGGACTTATAATGCATTTTGAGGGTTGGTGTGGAACCTCTGTAACTCAGAGGAGAAGGGCTTATGATGCTAGCACTGAGGAATAAAAGAACAAGGATCTAACTAACCTGGGAAAGGCCAAGCAACTGTTTAGCGTGGTGAAAGCAACTGGTGAAGCCACAGAGATAAAGTTCCATGGCCTAAGGAGGGTCAAGGATGTATTTTGCTTTTGGGACTCTTATTACCCTGAAAATGGGGGGTGGAGGGCATTGTTGTAACAGAAGAGCTAAAGTATTAAAATTACCCAACCACCAAGAGAAGGAACTGTGAGTGGATGCATCCTGATGCTGTATCAGGTAAGCCACTTCTACTGCTTTTAGTATGTGATGGTGCTCTATGGATTACATGGTAGATAAATATTTGGCTCAGATTCATATCTCAATTAAACTGCTGAAAATTTGGATTTACTTCCATTACTTCAGTATTCAGAGTAGCAGCCGTGTTAGTCTGTATTCGCAAAAGGAAAAGGAGTACTTGTATTCGATGAAGTGACCTGTAGCTCACGAAAGCTTATGCTCAAATAAATTTGTTAGTCTCTAAGGTGCCACAGGTACTCCTTTTCTTATTACTTCAGTAATTTCTCCTGATTTACATCATTGTAAATGAAATCCAAATCAGATCCTTTATCTTAGTTTATTGAACGTGAACAATACTTAGTTTAACCATGAAAAAGCAATACTATTTTCTCAAGATAGATAGAAGCTTTAGTCCCTAAAAGGTTGACAAACACTGTATGTGAACTACCTAGATAAAATGGAACGGTACAAATCCCATTAAAACGGTGTTTGCAAAGCTGTTAGTGGATCTCTCATACTGGTCATTAACAAGGGCTGAAAATAATATCTTTCTTGGATTGGTTGACTTAGCATCAAAATCTGTAATAAAGGCGAGCTAAATGATTATAGAATGTTTGGCAAGAGGCTTAATTGACTAATTATTGGATTTTTTTTAGGTGAACCAGTTCACTCTGTGAAGGTGAAGTATAGGCATACAGAAGTGAAGATGACTATATATAAAATGATTTCTAATCCATAACAAGATATGAACCTCGTATAAATGATTTGATGAGTGCAAACTGTTCAGTAAATGAGGCCACAACTTTAATGAACATCACAACTAATCAACTCTAGCAAATTGCTAATAGTCCTTCAGCCAACCTGGGACCACACCTGCACTTGTCCCCTGCGCTGTTATAAATGAATACTCCCCATTTCCTTCTAGTCTCTACCATATTAAGAAATTGCCACATGTGGTTATTGCGGGTATATATGCACTGAAGCAAACAGCCAGATACTGCTTCTAATTCCCCCTGCAAATATTAAAGATACCTTCACCTGATGTCACAGATGTATGTTAGCTAGAGCATGGGAAGGAGCTGAACCCAGTCCTATCTCTTGCCCCTACGGCTCTTGTAATTAAGCCCCCTGGTATCTAGACCAAAGCCCATCTGTGACCCATGATTGGTGCCAGCTACATCAACCAGAGTGAAAACCAGGCCCCTCTGAGGTTGGGCACACACAGGATCAGAGGTGTAGCTTGGGCAAGTTCCAGCAGGTGAGGAAGTGGTGAAAGAAGGGATACAAATTCTGTCTCCCTCAGGGATCTTTCCTGCCACCCTGGTTAAAGTACAGGTGCAGAATTGGGTATCTCATGCAGAGGGAAAAGGAAGGTTTTCACACAGGTTTCATTCAGGCACATACATCTTCATCCATCACTTTCTTACCTCACATGACCAGACTGCAGTCCAGACTCCAGTATTACAAAATACTGGTTTATGTAAGAACCAAACAGGTGTGCTCCTAATTTCTGGGGACAGATAGCAGGAACCATCCTTTTGTTCTGTGTTTGTACAGCATCTAGCACAATGGAATCCTGGTCCATGACTAGGGCTTCTAAGCACGAGAGTAATACAAATAATACATCATAATACTCTCAGCTGTTCTATTCCTAGCTTAATGCATGCTGCTGGATAGCTATGCAGATCTGAAAGCAATGATTTAGGCAATGAGAGTCCTAGGAAGAGAGGTGCTGTGGCTGATTAATTTACTGGGCCAGAGGAAGCATAGCACTTTGGAGCTCAATAAAAATGTGTTTTTTTTTCCTGTATAAAAAGAAAACAAGGTTCAGTTAACTATGACATGACTGGGAGCATCCTGCAGCCACATTTCTTATTCTGAAGGTGATTCAAAATACTGTGAATTTGGAGTGTTCGAAAGTGTGTGGGCCAGAGTCAGGAAAGCTGTAAACAAAACCAGCTGCCAGGGTTATGCAGTACACATGCTGACAATGTTTGCTTGAGGCATGGGGCAAAAGGGTTTCTGTAAATGATACCATGTCACATCTGTGACACATGTATCAGACATATGGCCCATTCCTTGTCTCAGGCCAAAATACCATATGTTTTCATGGAGATTTCAAAATGCTTTTATATCTTAACTGCACTGGAGGGGATATTTGTTTAATTTCCTTCTCTGAGTTGTTTCCCTATAAATAAGGTCATTTTCTGTAATCTCACTGTGCAAAAACATTAAATGAGGACAATTTGGCTTCTGTTCATTGATTTTATAGTTCGTTCTAAGAGGTCACCCTGCATTTATACATATATATATATATTATAGTGCAGGTGATACATAATGCTGTTTCCTTGCTTGCATCTATATATAACCATGAATATTCATATGCTAGTTCTGATTTAGTACGGGGATAAATCACAATGCAATTATACATACCCCTCAGATGTGGTATGCTGGTGATGGTTGTGATAGGTATTTATCACCTGATTCCACTATTTATCCTGTTCTTTTAATCACTGCTCCTGCACTCTGGCTACCAACTCTTCTCCCCTAGCAATGATTTTACCAATCAGACCTTCTGAGCAGGTACCCCAGAAATGCTTTCTCTTCCCCTCCAATTGTGGAATTCCTCACAACTTCAGAGGTTCTCTTTCCCCCTGCCACCTGTAGGAATCTTCAGTCCTGAGTTAGCCACCTGGGCTCCTCATATAACATGTGGAGAGAGCGAGAAAGGGATCCCCAGATGCCAGCAAGCCAAGTGTGGAGCTGCCAAAGCTAGCCAGGAACTAAATGCCAAGGAGAGGGGAATTGGAGCCTACGCAGCTAACCTGGCTGAGCCGTCTGCTCAGGATCCTTAGCTGCAAATGCTCTCCTGCAGTTAGGCATCTAAGCTAGGTCAGACACTTTAGGTAGCACATGCCCTAGCAGTTGAAACAGTCTTATCTCCTGATCACACTCAATACCTTTCTCATATTTGCCCTACATTTCCCTGTGCCTACTGTGTGAGTGCTGGTCTGCCCCCTGTGACGGGTTGGACCCCCTGGGATGTCACCTGGTTTGCTGGGATGCCCCTGAGGCAGACTATTCTGCCAGCCTGAGCCCCCTTTTACCTGGTCTTGCTGGACTAGGCTCCCCTGCCTTTTCCAGCTAAGCACACAGGCAGGGCCACACCCAGTTTCACAGAGAGACAGAGATCCTCTCTGAGAAGGCTCACCTTAAGGGGCTTGCCACAGCACCCAGATGACCACCTACCACACACACACACACACGGAGTATAAACCCAAAATTATATGAAATTCATCTCCTCCCTCAATGTGGAGGAGGGTATGCACAACTTCTCTTCCTGCCCCCAACCCCATTAGAAATCGCATAAACTGGGTTATATTGTAAACCATAAATACATTTCTGAGCTATAACAGGTGTATTTTAAGTAGTTGAGGTAGCAGACAGAACAAGACTGATTACTAAGAAACTAGAGCACGCAAACTCAGCTTAATACACTAAAGAAACTGGTTACATGAAAGTTCTTATCCTAAATGTGGTTCTAATAATCTTCACAGGTCAGTCGCCCTTCCAACCTGGGTCCAGTTCTTTCCCCCAGTTCAGTCTTAGTTGTTTCCAGCAGTCATTTTGGGTGGGATAGCAGGGGAGAATTGATGACCTGGATTACCTCACTCCCCACCCTTAAACAGGATTTGCATGAGGTGGGAGTCCTTTGTTTCCTAGTTGCCCCTCCCCCCAACTTCTCATGGAAAAGTACAGAATTCAAGATGGGTTCCAGTATCAGGTGACGTGGTCACATGCCTCTGTAGGGCCCCTGTAGCCATTCTTCACAGGCTGACCCACATGTTCACGGGGAGACTAGGCTCTTTTACAGTCCATTGTCTCTCGCTGATGGGCCATCAGCACTATTGGGCTTTTCATTGTTGTACCTGAAGGGTTAGCAGGGGGTGTCACCCAAAGTAACATATTTGAAACATAGTCAATATTCCTAATTTCAGATACAGAAATGATATATGCATACAAATAGGATAATCACATTCAGTAAATCATAGCCTTTCCAATGATATCTCACATGATCCTCTTGCATGAAGTATATCTCAGTTATGGCATATTCATATCATAAGCATGTTGTCATAAAGAATATGGAATGACATGTCAGACCCCTCACTGGTGGCCTGCATCCAGGCCTTTGGGTGTGGGGTCTGACAGGTCTCTGTGCTCCGAGCACACCTACAGGATGGGGCCTGTGGGTGAGATAAGTGTTACTCATCCTTGTTTGAAAAGCCTGCTTTGGGGCCTCCATGATTTCCACTTGAACTAGGGCTCTGTGCTGCACATCAGCTGTGGGGTGGGATTAGGGGCATGTGGGGCATTAGGACTTTCGTGGCTTTGTGAATGGTGATCAGCAGAAACCTAGGTGCCTGGAGTCCTATTCGGTTAAGTGGCACAAAAATGTCAATGGTGAATGGTGAATTCAAGAGTCCTAGCGTGCGGTAGTGCAGCCTAGCTGATAGATCACTGGACTGGGCCTCAGGAGACCTAAGTTCTAGTCCTGGCTCTACCACTGGCCTGTTGGGTGGCCTTGAGCAAGTCTCTTCCCCTTGTTGTGCCTCAGTTTCCCCATCAGTAAAATGGTGATGATATCGATCTCCTTTGTAAAGCACTTTGAGATCTAGTGATGAGTTAGGGATTATTACTAGTGATTAGTCTCATTGCTAGATAACACTTTCCTGTTACTTGGCTAAAATTAGCCTGCTATACAAAGGTGAATTATTTTACACTGAAGCTTCTTTTTATCATTCCAGTCAGTGTTACATGCAAGATCTGAAACAACAATATGCTGTGCTGGGCACTTCTTCCTAGTGCTAGGCTGCTGTCCTTGGTGTTTTTAGCTGGGATTTTGGTGCTGTGTCTCAATTTAGAAGCACTGTGTTTAATGTTCATTGGTTACCATAGTTCCAAGAGTTTCTCACAGTCGATAGAAGAGAGATTTCTGAGAAAGCCATTTAACTGATAACCTTAGTCTGGTGTTCGGCACATAGCACTCACTGAGCATATTTTGTGAGTCTCTGTAGTAACTGAGATACATTTCCCTCTTTGGAACAAATCCTGGTCTCTCTATTATTAGCACTGTGTGTTTAACAATAGCAGTTATACATGGGGGATCATTTCCTGTATGGGTCAGGAGACTCTTCTAGTTTGCACTTATTCTAGACACCTGTCAGGGGTTATAATTTATCTTTGCTTTATTTGATAAAGACCTTTCTTATCTTTCTGCGTCAAAGACACATACAGGAACTGATTGAACAAGCAAACATCCCCAATCACTTTCTCTTCCCACCCACTGAGTTTATTCTGCCAGTAGCCTCCTGCTGCCAGCAGCTGAGGACTTCGGGTTTTTTTTTCACTCCCAGCACATCTCTGCCAGCAAAGAGAAAAATCTGAAAGATCTGGAAACTGCAGCAGACTGATGGCGGCTTGAAGAACAGAGTATGGCCATTCCAAGAGAACAACCTGTCTCTTGAAGAATCAGCCAAGAGTTAAAGGCACCAGGTCTTATTTTTTTTCTGCTGAAACCCCAGAAAGCATTGGGTCCTGCTCTTTTAGTCCAGACTTCAGCTGCACATTTCCTTCCAGCTTGGCTTTCTCTGTGATGGAGTCAATATAGACTGTGGAGTCAGTTACGCCTCTTGGAGCCAATGTGTCTCCCATCCTCACCTCCTAAGGAAGATGAGCCACATCTTTTATGCAGTGTTACATTCTCTCCTGGGCTTCTTCATCCCCTCAGCCAACCTGCTGGTAATCGTGATTGTCTACAGACTAATGAAGAAGCAGCAGGGAAGAAGCTACATCTTCATCCTCAACCTGGCTGCTGCAGACCTGCTAGTGGGAGTGATGTGCATTGCAGAGGCACTTGATGATATTCTGGATGGAGACTTTGACAAGAATTTATCCTTTTGTCTCTTGCGGACCTGCATGAGCATGACACCTTGCATTGGCTCCATTCTCACCTTGCTTTTGATTTCCCTGGATAGATACTTGGCAGTGAAGCGCCCCCTTTATTATCCTACCCTCTTGAACAAAAAACCTGTGGTCTTCTCTCTCACCATCCTGTGGGCCGTCTCCATCTTGTTTGGGCACATGCCTTTGATTTCTTCCTCCCTGCAGCAAAGCAACTACACAGGTTACTGTGGGCTCCTGTATGCAGCCAAGAGTGACTACCTATATGTGACCTGCTTTGGGATCTTCATCCCTTCCTTGTTGGTCATGATCTGCCTGCACATCTCAATGGGGAGGATTGCCTACTCGCAGCACAAGCGAATCAGGCGCATCTGCCTGCAAGCAGAACCCTTCACTGCTCACCTCCGCCACTTCAAGGCACTGCGGACAGTACTTATAATGATTGTCAGCTTCACCACCTGCTGGGGACCTTATTACCTGGCAGGCTTTGTGCAAGCTACTTGTGACTCCTGCAACCTGGCTGACCCGATTACAGATGTCTTATTCCTGCTGGGAGAAATCAACTCCCTCATCAACCCCCTCATCTATGCTCTGTACTGCAAAGATATAAGAAGCCAGCTGCCCAAACTGATGAAGTTCAAGAAGAAAGGCCAAGTAAAGCCTCTGGCTGTGGTTCACTTTAATATCCAAGCCCTTGATGGTTTATCCAATGGAGAGGCTAAAAGACCCAATTCATCTGGGGTTCAAGTCCCCAGTACTACTTCCTTCAACAGTTCTAGCCCCTGCAAAATAGTCTTCTCAGTGTCATGATCCAAAGCAGAAGAGAAGTTCTGCATGAACCACCAGTGAAGTGGAATGTGAGACTGACAGTTTTCTAGCGTAACAACCAACCAACCACCTGGACCTGGAGCACGTTGACTGGTATCCAGATTTACTACTTTCCCTTTTGTCCTTCTCTGTGTAAAAGGTAGCTGAGCTGGCTGGGAAAAAAAATCAAAACTTTGACACAAAATGGTGGGGGTATTGTTTTTTAAAAATAGCCTGTAACAGTTCTGTTTGGACAATTAAACTCTGCAATACTTTACTACCAGTTTTGTAAACCTGAACATACTCTGAGCTGCTGTGCACTCTTGCTCAGACCTGGGTAAATCAGGAGTAACTTCTTTTGAAGTTATGTATTCATCAAGGGCAGTTACGCACAGGATCATTTCCTGTGTGGGCCAAAGAGACTCTATCTGCACTTGTTTAGAAACCCAGCGGCAGCAGGTTATTACTTTATCTTTACTTTGTTTGGTGAAGTCCTTTCGTATCTTTCTGTGCCAGCCACATTCTGTGAATGAGTGAACCCGTCATCCTACCCAGCTGCTGTCACCAAGTGAAAGCCAGATCAGTCAGGCTCTGTATTTCCTCTGTATCAAAATATATTGTGCATTAGCTAAACAACACAATTCTGCTTTACCATATGTAAATATATATTCCTGAGCTTTTAAAATATAGCGGTGGTCAGAGGGCAGTGGCCCAAAGTTGCGGCCACCTATCAAGTGACTGGCTGATGGTTTATGTGACTTCAGCTTGAGCCAAGTAGTGCTCAGTGGATTGGTGTCCATATCACACAGGCCACCAGAATGAATACCATTTGGCAATCTTTGTTGGTCATCTCAGCAGTGGGAGCAAGAATCAGGTGGATATGGAGTTTGAACCATCCCTATAAGAAATCCCTTCTAGTTAAGGGTAGGAATGCACTTGAAGGACAAAATAGGAAAGCCTGCAGTGTTGCTAGCGGTGTGCAGAGAATGTGGTTAAGGCACTGGACTAGAACTTAAGGGAGCTGGATTCAGTTCCTTGCTCTTTCATTGACATTTTGTGTACAAGAGACCTTGGTCAAGTCACTTAATCTCTCTGTGCCTCATTCCCCAGCTGTAAAATGGGGATATTAATGCTTCCCTTCTGCATGCTGCTGATAGGGGAGTGAAGATAAGTCCACAAAATCCTTGTGTGGATTCAGCCACTACAGTGAGGAGGGAACAAAACAAACAAGACCTCTAGCCCCGGCCAACTTTTCTCTTTTTAACACAAGGTGAGTGTAATTCCTACTCAATACAGCACACTTATGTGCGCCTCTCTACTAATACTGATGTTAACTAGTCACAACCTTGAACATACACTGTATTGTTTGCACACCTCCTTCTAGTTGTGACTTAGCATTAAATATACTATTCTAATATAGGCGACACACACACTGGAATTTTACATTTCTGAAAATGAACAGATTAAAAACATTATTTTTATAGTTTGGGGGCAGTTGTTCTTTTTTTAAATATAGATCAAATGGTTCTACTCTCAACCACTATTAGAAATGAGCAAAGGCAGCATCTCTGACTCATGCCCCAATAGTGCATGCTTTGACTCAGTTAACATAAATCAGTGCATCCCGAAGGGCACCATTCCATAACCACTTACCACTAGGTATAATGCATGAATAATCCCACTTATACTAATGGGACTACTAAAGGTAGAAAGCACTGTCTTTGGTGGACGGTGGGTTACTGGCCTCCTGGATAGGTGTTGAAGTAAGAGAAGGAAAAAAACTACTTTTTTTGAATGTGTATCAACAATGCAATTCTTCAATACACACACAGCTGCAAATATTTCTCAGAATAATTAAACTAATATTGTCTTTATGCAACACACACACTGCTAGAGACTTCAGACAGGTGCATTTATTACAGCTCTTATTGAACAGTCAACATCATCACTTACATCAGAATTCTTACAAAGGTACATTAATTTTAAAGCCTGTGTTGCAAGGTAGGAAGGGGGTTTGATTTTGTCCCACTGCTCAGTAGAAGGGAAGTTTAAACATCCATGTAGTCTATCAAACAGACGCTGAATCTTTATTTTGCATGCAAACAGCAGCAGGTCTTCTTCGCGTACATGTTTTGGTGGTGGACGTTCATCAGGCTGCCTTACCTTTGAAGGAAAGAAGGTGTGGGGGAAGAGTTATAAAATGTTTATATTTAGAACAGCAATCAACAGTTCCTCGAGGATCAAAACTCACAGGAGCAGAGAGAAACACGAGAGCAAAACTTGCAAGCTACAGGTGCCCATAAGCAAAGCTACACCCAGCAATGGGAGCATAAGCCTGGTTCTCCCATCCAAACCTGTGAGGGGGAGGTGCTCTCTTTCTCGTAGTAGTAGGTTGCATGTCCGGTACTCCTGCTAATTAAAGATTTAATTTGCTGTTCTCATTGCTGGCTTGTGATATTAGAAACAATGTGAACCAGGTAAAATGCTCAGTGATTGAAATAAAATATTTGAAATAAATTAAGATGGAGATGCCCCTCTGCATGCATCTTTCCTGACTCCAACAAACAAGGTGCTCTGAAGAATTTAATCCATTCCCCATCTCTCTACAATCTAAATAGCTCCCAGTGCAGATTACTGGTGCTTCTGACAGGAATAATCTGTACAGAGGGGCTGCGTTTGGCTGCTGCAGATCAATATATTGACTATTGACAAACTTGCAGACAGACTAATTTCTGCATAGAGGGACAGAATGATCTCTATTTTGAAACATATCACATGTCCCTTTGAGTTCAATCTCCTTCTCTGAAATTGTAAGTTTCATTTTATATAAAGATGTTTGCTGAAAGTTGTAAGGCTATTTGTAAAGAGCAGGGCCAACAGGGTCCAGATCAATTACTTCCTGAGAAGAAGAAGAAATCTAAAAAATGTGAGAGACTGTAAAGTGATCCTAAGAGAGAACATTGCAGAGCAACACAGATTGCTTGTAATGGATTCCTGTGTGAAAAGGCTAGTGCGGAACAGAAGCTGAGTTGTTGCGGTTTGTGGACAGGGAAGATAGTTTGACACTTAAGGATGAGGTTCTACGGAGGTTCGACAACGAACAAATTGACCATGATGATACCAGTGAGGTGTGGGGGAAATGGCCAAACATATTACAGAAAATGCCCAAGCTGCCTGTGGCCAAACAAAAGGAGACAAGTTTAAGGGCAAGGCGACGTGCGGGTGATCCAATGGGGATGGGGGGGTGTGTGTATGCTAAAGTACCTGCACTTTTGTTCCCACGTTGAATTTGGCTTGTTCCCCCTTGGCAAGAAAAGAAACCGCAATCTTGTCTTGTCCAACTATCCTGACACCAACATATTGGTTCAAGGATATAAATATGGGTTTAAATGAAACGCGGGGTACAGAGTCCATCAAACTGCTTGGCCAGGTCCACATTCGCACCCTGTTGCCTGCTTGGTCTGAATAATGTCCTCCCTGAATATTTATGTTTATCCTAAACAAGAAGGAAATAAATTAGTGCTTTACATAACAGATCATGCCTTGCTGTTACTAATACAATGTAGACCCACTCCTGCAAACTTTTTACTGTCCTGCAATCAAGGGACTACTCACGAGTAATGGTCTGGAGGTACAGGCCCTTACTAAACCTAGTCCACAGTCAGTGGGAGTCTTTCTCCTGCTGAGGTAGGTCATAAAACAGAGCCCTAAGGGCTTGACTTCACACAGTGTTGAAAGCACTCAGCACCTCTAAGCCCTGGTCTACACTAGGACTTTAGGTCAAATTTAGCAGCGTTAAATCGATGTAATCCTGCACCCGTCCACACGATGAAGCCCTTTTTTTCGACTTAAAGGGCTCTTAAAATCGATTTCCTTACTCCACCCCTGACAAGTGGATTAGCGCTTAAATCGGCCTTGCCGGGTCGAATTTGGGGTACTGTGGACACAATTCGACGGTATTGGCCTCCAGGAGCTATCCCAGAGTGCTCTATTGTGACCGCTCTGGACAGCACTCTCAACTCAAATGCACTGGCCAGGTAGACAGAAAAAGAACCGCGAACTTTTGAATCTCATTTCCGGAGACTGCGGGAACTGTGGGATAGCTACCCACAGTGCAACACTCCAGAAGTCGACGCTTGCCTCAGTACTGTGGAAGCACTCCGCCGAGTTAATGCACTTAGAGCATTTTCTGTGGGGACACACACACTTGAATATATAAAACCGATTTCTAAAAAACTGACTTCTATAAATTCGACCTTATTCCATAGTGTAGACATACCCTAAGAGATGCTCAACTCCTATTCAAGTCAAAAGTTGCTCACGGGGGTTTTGGTCCCTTGCAGAGTTGAAACCCAAATACCCAGAAGTAGAAAAAGGAGAGGCTTTCACCCCACTGTTTTCTCTTCTCTTTAATTCACTGCAAAGTTTCCAGGGCTTTACAGTTACTGACTTTGCTGTATGGTATTTTAGGCAAATTTATTGCTTGTGTGGGTGGGGAGTAAAAAGTGGAATTGGTGTTAACCGTTTCCCCCACACATCATCCCCCTCGAAGGCTTCTCAGCTCCCAGGGAAGAGTCCCCGGTGCACAAAATGCAGCTCTGCAAATACTGTACATTTCAGGGGTTGTTACACGTCTAGTTCAGAGGGATTTACAGTTTTCATCTTAAGTCTTCACCTGTGATTTAGGTTGGCTTTGTATGTTTTACAACAATGGGCCCTGATCCTGCAAACATTTCATATGTGCTTAACTTTAAGCATAAGAGTGGTTCCATTCACCTCAATGGGCTTGCTTATGCACAACATTACTGGGCTGCATGATCATGGCCTCGGAACATAAATAAAACTTCAAGTTGGAAAGCACCCAACCTATGCTATAGCTTGGCATTTGAATTTATTTAAAAGGTGCTATTAAAATGCTCATTTTTAAACAAAGGGGGAAAATAACCCTGCTGAGCTACAGCTGTGTCAGCACATGCTAACCAGACAACCAGGGTGATGTGATTTACATGGACATACCATACAGTTCCGTTTGGATGATAGCAAGTACCTTTGCCACTGGACTCAAACACTGCTTGGATGTCTGCATTTTTTGGTTTGTCTTCCTGTACTATACAAATATAACCTCTCCGCTTTTGCACAATGATAATGGCCAGATTGCCAGATGGATAGCTGTGCTCAGATAAGGTGTTCAAAGCCTCATTGTTTGGCGAGTAGAACTGCCCTTTTATCAAGCATTCAATAGTTTTGATAAGTGTTTTATAATACAAAAGTTATCACATCAGCTAGAATATTGTTTAAAGCCTGTGAGACTGAGCTGCCAACATTTTAACCAAAGGGCTCTGTCTCAGGCTGGCCTTTTAAGGTAAGCTGGGCTCAGCCTTGCCTGGGCCCTGGCAGCTATCCCCCAGCTGAGTATGATGATGACTTAATTATAACAACTGACCCCAGCTGTAAGGGGGTGAGAGACAACTGCTTACACAGAACTGTCAGCTCAACAGAGGGAGACCTAGGAGAGGTGTTTTCTTTCGGGGAAGGCCCTGGGGGAGTTAGGTTGCAAGAGATCCCCAAGGAAAAGGTAAGGCTCCTGTGGGGGCAGTCCTGAGACAGGGCCTGTTGAAGCAGGGCTATCCTTGGGGGAAGCTACCACACTTCCTAGGGAAGGGAAGGAGTGGAGGGAAAACTTACTGGGCGGAAGCCAGCCTGGGAGATGCTTTTCAGGACCTGGGCTTAGTGGCCAAGAAGAGAGAACTCCAGTGCAACCCAACTGGGCAAAATAATTATTAGTTTCAATATTTATGTGGAATTATAGTTGGGAGAGGACTGAACTTTTAAGTGGCTTTTAACCTGGGGATACGACCATGTTAGGAAGAAGACTCTGACAGAGAGAGGCCATTTTTGGGCCAAGGAAATGGCCACCAGGGGGTGTTAGAGGCCAAGTCCCTTGCAACAATGTGTCTTGATGTCAGAGGATGAATGGTGGTAAGAGCAATTGCTTACAGGTTTCCAGAAAAATGTCTCGCTGTAGCCTGTGAGGAGTCCTGTGTACAGGTGGTCTGTATGCAACCAGCAAGGAGTGGTGAGGGATGGAGGACTCTATTAACGTGTTCCCTCATTTAAACAGAAATGATTCCTTACAACAGTAACCAAAGAGGCAGGTAATGCCATTTAACAAATATACACTAAAAACACATACATGGGCACCGACTCCGGGACTGGAGCACCCATGGGAATAAAATAGTGGGTGCTCAGCACCCACCTGCCACAGCTGTTCAGCAGCACCCCAATCAGATAGGCTGGGGGCACCGCCAAACAGCTGATTGGCTGCTGAGGCAGGGGTTTGGGGGAGGGTGGAGAGCAGCAAGTGGCAGGTGGGCAGGGCCTTGGGGAGGGGGTGGAGCAGGGGTGGGAAGAGGCAGAGCGAGGGCAAGGTCGAGAGGGGCTGGAGCACCTCCAGAGGAAAATAAAAGTCAGTGCTTATGGACACATCTGGAAAAATGTTCTGGGTATACTGAATCAACTTGTGTAATTGTAATGGAAGCAGTGAAACCCTGTAAGGAAATCTGGGTCAGGATGTATCCTCCCCATAGAAATAATCATGCAAATAAAAAACCAACCCCCCCCCCCCCAAAAAAAAAACAACAACAACAACCCCAAACACTTGGTGCAATCTGAAAACACTTGCTCTTTAGGAGTATCTTTATGAGCCCAGGGATAAGCTATCTCTGGTAGACTTGATTTAACATGCATCATACACATTTATGGCATCTTGTCATTTGACAATATTAATTAATAGCTCTATCCCTGGAACTGAGTAGGCGTGGGGGTGGTAGCAAAGGCAGGGAAGTTATCTCAAACCCATGTTCACTTTGGGAGCAGTATTTTAATAAATCCTCTCTGGTGTGTCACTGAGTCAGAAAAATGTTACTGCAAAGGAAAAACAACAAGAGGATCTTAGAGGTAACAATGGACAATGGCAAAGCTAGTTTCAGGACTAGACAGTCACTTGGAGATGTTCTATTTCTGTTGGGTTTAAACAGGTCTTGATGTCTTGTAAATTCATGGCTTGTAACTGTCTCTAGTATCTTTTACATGCTCCTTCTTAAACATAGGACACTTTTCCAAAAGGTTAATCTTAGATCTACCATTTGAAAGTCATTTTCAAGAATGGACACCCATGGGTGGGGGTATATCAGCATAGCTCAGGTTATAAAGTGCTTGCGCCTCCTGAAGAAGCTTGCGGGTGAACTTGGCCACACATTGCTCCAAATGATTGACACTCCAGTGCTACGCGGGCGGGGCAGGCTGTTTCACTGTGAGAGGTGCAACTCCATTTGAGGTTGTTAGACCGAAGCTCCAGCTGCAGGTAAATGATCTCCCAGTGCTCTTTCCAAGAGAGTGGCAGATCTACCTGGTGCCCTGGCCAACCGTCAGTACAGTACAAAGGTTCTAATCGCTGAGCCTCTGTGTGACATGCTGCAGGGCGCCCACTGGGAGCCTCAGTGCAGCACGACCAGCGTCCAGCTTGTGGCTTTGCAAAGTGCTCTAGGATACTTAAGGGTATTAAAGGTATTGTTATTTCGAACCAAGCTCTGTTCTGTTTTGAATGCATATGCTTTAAAATAGAGTATGCCCTGAAGCAAGCCAGTTTCATTACAGTGTGGCAGTAACCCCACTATCATTAAGGATTAGGAGCTTACTGTGTCTGTTCTTGATATCTCTGTAGCAATCAACCCAGTGACAGCTAAGACTTCAGGGTAGGTTTTGTCCTTTGCCATTCCCAGGTTTGGGGAAGCTTTGCTTCCCCATCCCCCACTGATTCTAAATTAGTATTTCCATGCCTTCTGTTACTGCAGGGGCGGGGGCAAATGAGCGGCTCCTATTATTGTGTTGCCCTGCCACCCTCTTACATAGAAATCCAGTCTAGTTCTCCAAACAGACATCCTCTTGTCATGAAATATTACCAGGCACTGCTCAGTCAAGAACGCATGGTGTTCAATTCTTGAACCGATCACAGCAGTTACACTTAGTACTTCTAGAGCAGCTGGAGTTCCTTGGCGAAAAGAGAAGTTATTCCGGTAATCAGAAACAGCCTTCTCAGATTGAGACTGGCGTCGTTTGTAGAACATGCCTTTATCATCATACAATACTAGTTAAGATTTAAAGCCTAAATTGTCACATAAGCAGTAATTTTTGGGTGCCTAACTTGAGACATTAGGAAGGGATCTGACTTTCACAGGGCAGATGTTCAGTCCTTCCTGAAAATCAGGGGCCATTTAAGGAGTCACTAGTTGGTCTTAAAAATCTAAATCATTTTGTTTGGGTGGCGATAGCAAAAGCGAGTGAGACATCAAGTTATTCTGAGGTAAAAAGGAACTAATCTTTTAAAATGTGATTAAATTTCTCGACTGCTCAGGTAAATGAGCCTTGTGAAGGATACAATAATTGTGCTGTGCCGTCTGGGAATATGGTAAGGAACTTTCCTCCTTGTTTGTAGGATTTTTCCAAGAACTGTTGCTTCACGAGCTACATATTAAAAAGAAGGAAAAAAAATGATGAGTTGGATCTTCACATCAACCTCACTATGAATGGCACAATTTCCCAGTTGTTCATGTGTTTATCTTGTTAAGAGCTTAGTGCCTTATTACACCCACTGCAGCAAAGCCTGGCTCCTAGCTTGGAGTTAAAACATTTGATGTTGATTTTTTTTTTCCCTCTCACTCACCCTCCACCTGTTACTTGGATCTGTGCCCTGAAGACCCTTACAGTCTAAGGCCATGGCTACACTTCCACTTTTGTCTTTATAACTGATGTTGCTCAGGAGTATAGAAAAAAATACCCCTGAGTGACATAAGTTACACCAACAGACGTACAGCGCTCATGGAGGTGGTTTTATTATGTTGACAGGAGAGCTCTCTCCCATTGGTGTAGAGTGGCTACACAAGCAATCCTACAGCGACACAGCTGCTTCGGTACAGCTGTGCGACTGTAAGTTCGCTAGTATAGACATCTTCTAAGTCTACAAGATGACTGTGGTCATGGTGGTCATACAATTACTTTAGACAGGCACAGAGAGGTTTGAAGGGCTAGGATTAGAACACTGATCTCATGAACCGCTTGTCTAGTGCTTTCATTACTAGATCATACTCCCCTGCTACGTGTTACAGCTCATTTTGTTCCTCAACAAAAGGACTTCACTGTATTCCCATTTCAGGCATAAGCTAAAATGGAGAGGACTACCAGGTAAAGGCAAAAAGAAAAGGAAATTAGCAAGACTCTGACTGTCAAGAAACACTATAAGCTTACGTTGCTAAAAGTGTCTCAATGGCTGCAGGCAAAGCAGCAAATGGATGAAGCTCCTTTGCTGGCCATGACCTCTGATAAAGCAACTGACACAGAACTGTGGGTCAGAATATGGTGGAGGGTGGAGAGACCAGCTCTCTAAACTCCTCGGTGTTGTGAGTTGCTGGCCTATTGCACACTGGGGGGTGAAACTCACCCCAATGACCAGAGGCAGTGAAAGTCCTACACATCATTTAAGTCCCACTAAGGCCCTTCTTAAGTGGTGCATGGCCTTGTGCACAGAGGTGAATGTCACCCTGGAAGGGTCAGACCCAAGAGTGGGGATCTATCACAGAGAAAGTACAGGAGCTGTTACCTTTCCACCCGCAATGGTAAAGTCACAGCAAGTAGTACTGTAGTTAATTCCCTCTTTCTCTACTCTTTCAAGTGTCTCATAAGGCATGAGAGTCCAACCTCCAGGGGAGGGTGGCTCATGGGAGAGCTGGTAGGAAATGGTTTTGAGTTGCTTTGAATCTATAGAGAAAAGAAAAGAGTTACATATTTATAGGTGGAGCAATAGTAGCACCATGTATTATTAAGTTTGCCCAACATTTCCCATTAGAAGACCCTGTTTTCAGTTGCTTATAACTTGCAAACTTCAACTTTTTGGAGCAGAAATTTTCCATGGTGGGTGTCTGCCACGGCTTGAAAATTTTTTGGAATATTTCAGCCAAAACAGATTAGCGATTTCAGAGAAGGTGGCTATGAAAAACTAAGTTGTTAAATTCTTGAGACCTTTTCTCTGAAACGCTCTGTCACCTACCCGCTTTGCAGCAGGGACTTGAAAGTTGGCAGAGGGATGGCCTTTGTGTCAAGGATGTGCATTTTGCCATCCCTGTGGAAATCTGCCCAAGTTATAAGCATTTGAAAAATTCACACAGTCTCTTTAGAGACTTGCTAAAGCTTAACAGCTAAAAATCTCTGAAAATTCTGTCCTCACTGGGCATGCTCCCTTCTCCGAGCTGTTCTCTTCTTTATTTACTACTCCCCCAATTTCTGTGTCTTCTGCAAGCTCTCAGTGATGATTTTATGTTTTCTTCCAGAACATTGATAAAAAATGTTAAATAGTGTAGGGCCCAGAACAGATCCCTGCGGCACCACACTAGAAACACACTCGCTCAATGACAATTCACCATTTACAATTACATTTTGAGACCTAACCGTTAGCCAGTCTTTAATCTATTTACTATGTGCTGTGTTAATTTTATATCATTCTAGTTTTAAATCAAAATATCATTCAATACCAAGTCAAATGCCTTACAGAAGTCTAAGTATATTACATCAATGCTATTCCCTTTATCAATCAAACTTGTAATCTCAACAAAAACAGATATCAAGTTAGTCTGACAGGATTTATTTTCCATAAATGCATGTTGATTTGCGTTTACTACATTACCCACCCTCTTTTAATTATTAGTGGCTCCATTATCTTGCCCAGGATCAATGTTGACAGGCCTATAATTCCCAGGTCATCCTGTTTACCCTTTTCAAAAATGGCACATTAGCTTTCTTCCAGTCTTCTGGAACTTCCCCAGTGCTCCAACACTTATTGAAAAGCATTATTAATAATCCAGTGAGCTCTCAACTTGCATCCAGGAATTTCAAAGGAGCTGGCTATCTGGACCTAACTTTAGTAGCTTCTGTGTAACATGCTCCAGAGATACAAATGGAATGGAAAGAGTGTTATCACCGGATGTGATTAAATCATTTTTTTTCCCGAAGTACAGAACAAAAATATTTATTGAATACTTCTGCCTTTTCTGCATTATTATTGATAATTCTTCCATTTCCATCTAGTAATGGACCAATACCATTGTCAGGATTCTTTTTGTTCCTAACATTTTAAAAACTAATTCTTATTGTCCTTAACTGTACTCTTCTGGCCACAGATTTCTCCTTGTGTCTGTTTGCTTCCCTTATCAATATTCTACAATTCCTAACTTCTGATTTATTTCATTCCTATCTATTTCCCTTTCTTTGTTATACATAATTTTTTCATAGCTGTCTTTACTTCTCCTCTAAACCAGGTCAGTTTTTTTTACCAGCACGGTCTTCTTCCTCAATTGTAGGATTTTGGGCACCTAGTAAGGTGTTCTTAAATGATTCCCAATTATCATTCAAGGGGAGATACAGATTAGAAAGGACTGGCTGGGCAAGAAGACAAACTCGGATGATGGAGCAGAGGAATGGAGACTAGGACTGGGTAGGAAAGCAGAACGGGATTGGGACAAGGAGTCAGTGGTGGGCAAGAGAAGACAGAGGCAGAGGGCAGAAGGGTCTGTGCACACTGGTACACAGTCACTTCCAGAGCCCAGAATGAAACTCAGGATTCCTGAATCTCACCATTCCTCTATCAATGAATTTCTGTGAAACCCACTGGTAATGGGCATATCCTATATGCTTCTGTGCTGGTTTGCATAGAGGATGACAAACCTCAATACTATCAGTTACTCAGCTCAAGTGACAGAGGTCTGTGCAGTGAATCCAAAGGTTCTAACCCTGCTGATGACCCATATGGGTGACAATATGATGCCACATGATGGAATTTTTTTCAGTTTGCTTTTTTCAAAACCTAGGACATTACACACAACCTACATTAAAAGATTATTATTAAGATTGCAAAGTCAAGCACTACAAAGTTAGGAAATGCCAGAATTAAGGTTAATTTGCCCCCCTTGTGTATATGTATTATGATACAGTCTTTAATTACATGATCACATGTTTTTTTCCCCACAGGACCCCTGTCTCATTCAGTGCACAGGCTAGACCTGCTTTGAGGATAAATCAGGGTTATGCAGTGAAGGAGACTGTTCTTTGTAGGACCCCTACTTCTTCTCTCCTCCCCCTGCCCCGAAATTGGAAGCTGTTTAGTGAACGAGGTTGGGGATTGCAGGAAGAGGAAGGATGGTCTCATGATTAAGGCAGTTGAATGTGGTCCTGGAGAACTGGATTCTATTCCTGCCTCTGCCACAGCATTCCTAGGTGATCCTGGGCAAGTCACTTAAATCAAACTTTTCACAGTTGGTCACTAATTGTGTGTTCTTCCTTTCACCCTGAGACCATGGGGCTCAATTTGCAGAGGTGCTGAGCACTCACAACTGCAACTGAAGTCAATGGGAGTTGTGCTTGAATACATAAAGTGCTACATAATAAATACACTGAAAAACCATGACCCAAATAAGTATATACTTTTTACCTTAATCTCTGTGCCTCAGTTCCCCATCTGTAAAATGGGGATAATACCAACCCTCATGTCACAGGGGTTTTGTGAAGATAAGTTAATATTTGTGAAGCACTTAGACACTGCAGTGATGAGCCCATTAAGAAATTAGTAATTCTCTCTTCAGGAGAGGCTTTGAATAATGTGCAGCAAAAAGGGCCCAGGACCACACATTGAACAATGAAGATAAAACAAAATGTTTGAATAGCTTCTCATAAACTGAGCACCACCCATCCTGTGCACTGAATGAAGCATGGTCCTGTGGAAGAACCAGTATGTGCTCACGTAATTACAGACTGTCATCATGCATACGTGCAAAGGGGCCAAATGAAGATTGCACAGGCAACCTTAATTCTGGCATTTCCTAACTTTTCAGGGCTTGACTTTGCAACCTTCATGTTCTATTAAGGTAGCTTGTGTGTGTGTAAAATTGTATATTAAAGCAAACAGTTCAAGCATAAGCCTTTGATGTCTGAATGAGAGAACCCACCTGGTGTAACACAACTGTGCCTATTTCTTTTTTCATGCTAGGAGCCACCTTAACGTAAAAGGCATGGCACACTTGATAATAAATTTGAGAGGAGGCACTGAAATCCACATTCCGTGAGAAAACCCGTTCCAACTCTGGCACAAATTTTCAGTTGAAGTTCGTAACAATAAAAAAAATCCAACTCACATTCAACAAAGCTGGCCTGCTCTGCAGCCATGAAGGCAAATTGTTTTGCTATTTGTCTTTCCTGTTGCCTATAAAGCAAAAACATACAGGACATAAATTCCAAACATCTTGCTTTGAAAGGTACAAGTACAATTCAGATGTCCTTGCAACAGTAATGCAAGTTAGCTGCTGTTTGATGGCTATTTGGGCCTGATTCTCCTCTTACTTATGCAACTGCAAGTAACTCCATTGGCTCCAGTAGAATGATGCCACTATGAAATCTGTGCACAAAAGGAGAATTGGGCCCATGTATAGATTACTGTATGATGTAAAATTTGACTGTTACTTGATTGTTTGACCAACTCTGCATACATTACAGTTTTTAGCTCATTAGTAAATATGCATCTTATATAGAAGAGATTTGACATCTTGCAAGATTCTGTAATTGATATTCTGTAACTGATATTCTGACAGAACGTAAGAGAAAGTACAGAATATGGAGTTATGGTGGCAGAGTTGGAAATTTCCTCTCTTGCTTATGATGATACTCACTGTGGTGATAAAATAACAAAAATTCTGCCAGTAACTCTGAGCTGGAAAACAAAGAAAGAATTCCTAAGCTCAGAATGGCTGAGATCCAATAAAAGATTGAGTCAGAAGATCTGGTTTTATTTCACTGAATGGCTGTGAAGTCTCATGAGACCTAAATTAACAGACTGTGTGCCAGATTTTATTTCACGGTGAAGACTCCTACCCTGCCATCAGTTATCTTGACAAGCTGACCCAGCCTTTGAATGTGCAACATCTTTTGAAACAGCTAGGGCAGTGGGAATACTGGATTTCAAGATGGAATTTATCCAGACTATGCAGATTTCTTAATACAGAAAATAATGGCCTCTCTCTTGCAGTTTTGTATCCAGCACAGCTTCAGGTATGTTACGCTGGCTAAACATACTTCTAAAGTCTGCTCGAGAATCTGTCCTAATAGCCAATGCTGGGCAAGCCGTGGCAAGAATGGATTAGGAAGAAACAAAACACATAATTGGGGGGCTGCTATTTAATGCTATTGTGAGGTTATTCTCTTTATCTAAGTTTATAATGTATTTGTCTTAATTTTAAATTTGGTACATAGTGCAGCATACTTACATTACAGGAGTGCATGGAACTCCTACTGTAACTGAGTGTTCAGGGACAGAAATGTTCTTAACATTTCCCCTGCCACTTTATTTTTGTTCTTTAAGTTTATGGAGTAGGCGCAGATATTTGCACGGGCTTTTGGCTTCCTTTTAAGGGCCAAGAAACTGGACATGCACAGTAAGATGAGCAGTAAAATGGGTGACCAGCCCATACTGCCGTGGGGATACCACTATCCAGCTAATCTCTTTTTATAACTCATTAGTTGTGCAGAGGGCTAGAATTCATTTATCTGGTTATTAGCCTTCAGCTTGGACAGGAAAAAGGCTCTACCAATGCCTTCTCCAAGGGCATAGCTACACTTGCAAGTTAGAGCGCATTAAATCAACCCAGTGCGCTCTAACTCACGACACAGCCGCACTGGCAAGGCACGTAGAGCGCTGCGTGGCTAGAACGCTCCTGGTACTCCACCCTAGCGAGTGGAATAATGTTTGATGCACCTCTGCTGGAGTGGCATGGCACCAGTGTGGATGCCCTGGTCTGTTCGTGCGCTCTGATCAGCCTGCAGAAGTGTCCCACAATGCCTGTTCTAGCCACTCTGGTCATCACTTTGAACTCTACTGCCCTGCCCTCAGGTGACCAGCCGTCAGACCCGCCCTTTAAATTCTCTGGGAATTTTGAAAATCCCCTTCCTGTTTGCTCAGCCAGGTGTGCAGTGCTCTCAGCGAATCTTTCCAGGTGACCATGCCTCCACGCGCCAGGCGAGCCCCAGTATGGAGCAATGGCGAGTTGCTGGATCTCATCAGTGTTTGGGGGGAGGAAGCTGTCCAGTCCCAGCTGCGCTCCAGCTGTAGGAATTACGATACCTTTGGGCAGATATCAAGGGACATCATGGAAAGGGGCCATGACCGGGACACACTGCAGTGCAGGATTAAAGTGAAGGAGCTGCAGAATGCCTACCGCAAAGCCTGCGAGGCAAACAGCCGCTCTGATGCTGCGTCCACGACCTGCTGTTTCTACAAGGAGCTGGACACGATACTTAGGGGTGACCCCACCTCCACTCTGGGGACCACCATGGACACTTCAGAGCCCAGTTAAACAAGGCAGGAGGAGGAGGAGCAAAGCAGGAGTGAGGGTGCTGAGGAGGAGGAAGACACTCCAGCATCCCTAGATGCATGCAGCCAGGAGGAAGGTAACCAGTCATGGCAGTCACGGTGCTTGGGGAAGGACAAACACCAGAGGTAAGTGGCTTTTATTTTGGGAAGGAAGTTATTTGGTGCGGGCTCTTGGGGCGAGGAGGGTTAGGGCTGCATACATGCCTAGATGCGGAATAGGGCGATGATGTACTCTCTCACATCGTAGTAATCGGCCTCAGTGATCTCTTCAAAGGTCTCAGCCAGAACTTGGCAATGCGCTTGTGCAGGTTTCGTGGGAGAGCCACTGTGGTCCTTGTCCCAGTCAGGCTAACTTGTCCGTGCCACTGTGCCATGAGGGGCGGGGAGACCATTGCTGCATACAGGCAAGCTGCATATGGGCCAGGGCGGAAGCCGCATTGCAGTAGAAAACCCTCCCTTGCTTCCCAGGTCACCCATAGCAGCGAGATATCTTCCAGGACGAACTCCCGTGGAAAATGTGGGGACAGTGTTCAGTGTAGGGGCACCCTGCAGCTGTTGGCTCTCCCCAAGGCACAGAAACCCAGAGGACAGTACAGCCATGAAACAATCAGTCCCCCTTGACCCTGTGCTTATTCACCATTTTGGAGCTCCCTGGGGTTATGTGCGCTCGCTTTGGGACAGGCAAATTATGCAATTGTGTAGACTGTGCTTGCCCTCCTTAAGTACGGGGGAATCATTGCTCTGTCTGGTGTGAACAATGCTGCCTCTGTTAAGTGTTGCATTTTGCCTTTACAGATGCAACCTCGAGATCTCAGCCATACGTGTTAGCACCGGCCGAGAGGCTGCAAAGAATCAGGAAGAGCCCACGTAGAAGCAAAGAGGACATGCTACATGAAGTCATGCAGCACTCCCTTAATGAAAATCAAAAAGTGCAGGAGTGGCGGGAGAGTGAAAGGAGGGTCCGCCAGCAGAATGTGTATCGCCAGCACCAAAGCACAGAGCGGCTGATAAGCATCATGGAGCACCAAGCGGACTAGATCCAGGTGCTCGTAGCCATGCAGGCGGAGCACCACCGCACCTGCCCCCGCAGCCCTCGTCCCAAAACTCTTTCCCTTGTGCCACCATGTCACCTCCAACCCACTTTCCTCAACATCCAGGTTCTTATCGCCACCAGCTGCCTCCAACACCTGTAGCTTCACCACCCAGCCCTGAAAACTACGACACTTACCCGCTGTGCTCAACCCCCATCACCATGCAGTATAACCATCCTGAAGAGCAGCACTCATTGCACAGCACTCCCAACAGGAAGGCTGAGTATGATAACAGGACATATGCAAACCTGTGATTGTACTGTTTCCCAAGCAGTTGTGTTTCTTTTCAATAAATGCATTTTCTTTTCATTAAATGGATTTTTTTGCTTTGAAAACATTCTTTATTATTGCATAACAATAATATACCTTAGCCCAGGAAAACAGCAGGCACTGCAAGTCAGTGCATCATACGTAGCAAACACAGATGCCTACTAACATTGGAACCACTGCACTTCACTCCCGTGCAGGGCACCAGACACTACTGGTGGCTTTCAGCCTCAAATTGCTCCCTCAAGGCATCCCTAATCCTTGCAGCCCTGTATGGGCCCCTCTAATACTCCTGCTCTTTGGCTGTTCAAATTCAGCCTCCAGGTGTTGAACCTCCGAGTTCCATGCCTGAGTGAATTTTTCACCCTTCCCCTCACAAATGTTTTATGGAGGGTACAGCACGCGGATATAACTGTGTGGATGCTGTTATCGGCCAGGTCCAGCTTCCCATTCAGAGAGCACCAGCGGCCCTTTAGATGGCCAAAAGCACACTCCACAGTCATTCTGCACCGGCTCAGCCTGTTGTTTAACCACTCCTTGCTTCTGTCAAGGCTCCCTGTGTAGGGTTTCATGAGCCACAGCATTAAAGGGTAAGCAGGGTCTCCGAGGATTACAATGGGCATTTTGACTTCCCCTACGGTGATCTTCTGGTCTGGGAAGAAAGTCCCGGCTTGCAGCTTTCTGAACAGGCCTGTGTTCCGAAAGATGTGGGAGTCATGCACCTTTCCAGGCCAGCCTGCGTTAATGTCAATGAAACGCCCCCTGTGATCCACAAGCGCCTAGAGAACCATAGAGAAATAACCCTTCCAATCAACGTACTCGGAGGCTAGGTGGGCTGGTGCCAAAATTGGAATATGTGTCCCATCTATCGCCCCTCTGCAGTTTGGGAAACCCATTTGTGCAAAGCCATCCACAATGTCATGCACATTACCTGGAGTCCCGGTTCTTCTGAGCAGGATGCAATTAATGGCCCTGCAAACTTGCATCAACACGATTCCAACGGTCGACTTCCCCACTCCAAACTTGTTAGCGACCGATCGGTAGCTATCTGGAGTTGCCAGCTTCCAGATTGCAATAGCCACCCGCTTCTCCACCATCAGGGCAGCTCTCAATCTTGTGTCCTTGTGCCGCAGGGTGGGGGCGAGCTCCTCACAGTCCCATGAAAGTGGCTTTTCTCATCCGAAAGTTCTGTAGCCACTGCTTGTCATCCCAGACTTGCATGACTATGTGATCCCACCACTCAGTGCTTGTTTCCCGAGCCCAAAAGCGCCGTTCCACACTAGTTAGCATGTCCATGAATGCCACAAGCAATCTCGTGTCTTATGCATTACTCTCATCGATATCATTGTCAGAGTCCTCACTGTCACTTTGGATCTTAAGGAGTAACTTGACTGCCAAACGTGATGTGCTGGCGAGACTCATCAGCATATTCCTCAGCAGTTCGAGCTTCATTCCCGCAGACTGAAAGGGAAGACAGAGCATGCAGTACAAAAAAAGTAGAAACATGGCGCCAATTGTGGATGGAAGCAGAGGGATTGCTGGGATGCAAACCGATGCATCATGGGGCATTGGGATAGGACCCAGAATGCCCCCGCGTAAGCCACAGTGCCAGAATGGGAAGAGGTCCTCTGTGGGATAGCTGTCCACAATGCACCGCTCCCAGTGCCGCAAATGTCAACACACCAGTGCGCTTGTAGCTGTCAGTGTGGACAGACTGCAGCACTTTCCCTACTGCTCTCTATGAGGGCTGGTTTAACTCAAAGCGCTCTACATTTGCAAGTGTAGCCATGCCCTAAGAATAAAATTTGTACTGCTAAGTACTGGCATTAACCTATTTCTACCACTCCCTGTAGCTCCATCCTATTTTGCTTTTCTCTTTCTTTAAGGAAGGTGAGATTTCTATAAAGTCACCAATTCATTTCATTGATGGTACTGGAAAGTGTTGCTACTGTAGGTAGAGATGGAGTTTGGAGAGAACAGACAAACCTTTTACTGTTTTCTCATTATCTTGCGGTCTTGCACACCTGAAAGGTTTGGGCTTTTTTCTGTATTGCTACTGCTAGAAGTATCACTTGTTGCTAAAACAATCTAATACATCCCTCTAAACAGACTTCTCTAAGTAGTAATAATGTGGGATTGCAGGGTAGTTGCCATTGATCTTGAGTGCCACCTTAATACCAAGGACCTGGCCTGCTATATATGCATTACATACGCATACCAAATATAACTTTTAAGAAGTGCTGAGCACTCACAACCCAAATTCATGTCAATGTCGCGAGTATTCAGCACCTTTGACAAGTGGGTTCGAAGTGTCTCTCAGTTTGGTTACCCCAAAAACCAAAGGCATCCAAAATCAGTGTCTCACTGAAAGAATAAATGGACACAAATCTGAGATCAGGAATCATAACATTCAAAAACCGGTAGGAGAACACTTCAACCTCTCTGGTCACTCAATAAAAGACTTAAAGGTGGCAATTTTGCAACAGAAAAGCTTCAGAAACAGACTCCAAGGAGAAACTGCTGAGCTTTAATTAATATGCAAACTAGATACCATTAACTTGGGTTTGAACAGAGACTGGGAGTGGCTGGGTCATTACACATATTGAATTTATTTCCCCATGTTAAGTATCCTCACACCTTCTTGTCAACTGTCTAAATGGGCCACCTTGATTATCACTACAAATTTTTTTTCTCCTGCTGATAATAGCTCATCTTAATTAATTAGCCTCTTACAGTTGGTATGGCTACTTCCACCTTTTCATGTTCTCTGTATGTATATATATATCTTCTTACTATATGTTCCATTCTATGCATCTGATGAAGTGGGCTGTAGCCCACAAAAGCTTATGCTCAAATAAATTTGTTAGTCTCTAAGGTGCCATAAGTACTCCTGTTCTTTTCACTGAAAAATATGGCTTAGGCATTTGGGGCTTAACGCTGTCAGTTTGTGATTATGAGTCTGGCTTCACTTACTTTCTGGAGATTACTAAAGCCAAAAATGTCATATCACTAATATCAATGAGAAGACAGTTCAAGTGGGGCATGTGCTAACACATACTGACCAGGTCCTCTGTGGACTTTTCCTGACATATATTCCTCCTGTTTGGTGCAGATTCTTTTTTTTAATCCCATTTGCTATATTTTGAATTTCTCTGCATTGTCTCCCCCAGGTTAGAATGTTGCTACCAAAAAGAACTAACTGCACAGTTCACTATATTTTACCGGCAAATGGTACCTCTGATATTCTTTCTCCCTTGCTTTCTGCCTGTCCACTTCACTGCCGTGGGCTGCATGAGGGTGAATGGAGATTGACTCATTTCTAGCATTCTCATAAATCTTTTTTTCAGTAATGATGTACTCATAGAGATCCTGATTTTGCTCACAACAGAAAAACTGAAAAGCAAAGCAGTGGTGTTACTCCAGTAGGGGGTGATTCATGGAGAAGCTCTGTTAACTCTTTGCAATCGCTTACTGATTCATAATCTTCAGAGGCTGGGTCAAGCTCTTCATAGGAAGGAAATAATTTCAGCAAGCTGCCACAGTACTCACATGTTGCAAGAGATTCCTCTTCTATCTACAATGGGGGGGGTCGGAGAGGAAAACAAGGATTTGCACGTTGATGTAATGTTTCTATAATCCTCCTATTCTAGGAAAAGGAGGCACCTTCAAAAACGCCATGTTTTAAAGTCCTTTATTTCAGTCTATGCATGCACAACCAAGCTTCTGAGATGATTAGCATGACAGTTTGAAGACTATTGGCTCACTTTTACTTTCTAAGGCGATTGCCAAACACTGTAAGTTATCCAACTTATTTCATCAGGGATCTTGAAGAGCTGTCTAGCTTCTGCAAAGTGGTGACAGAGGAGCCTGGGCAGTGCTGCAAACTTTTTGTTGCCTGGGTTCCTGGCAAAAAGTATTTTCAGAGACTGTTTTTCCTCCTTCCCCTGTGGCTTATTTATTTATTTCACAGGGTGTTTCTTAGTCCCAGCACCCTGGATCAAATTCAGATAAATGATCAGGTGTGTTTCAAGGGCAGCTCTGGACAGTGGAACACTGTCTGCTTCCGGCTCCCAGCCTTACAGAATGATATTTAGATTGCTTGGCCACTGTCTCATTTCTGAAGCAGTGTTAGATAAACTCTAATAGACTCTATTAGATAAACACATACCACTTTGGGCTAACCAGAACTATGTACTACCAAGAACATTATACATAAACCAAAATAAGATTGTATATCTCAGTTTTAGTGAAAGAACTAGATTTTGCCCTAGAAATGTATCCTCAGCATGAAATAGTGTGGGATGCTTGCACAGTCTTAATGTATTTTGGTATGTGGATTACACATTTCAATGCCCTAGTGAATGACAACCTCTCACTGCTAATGAAACCCTTGCAAGTTGAGTTTGACAGATGGCAGCATCTTACAGAGATTTCATTTTTCCCTCCTGCAGCTCTTGGGGGTTAATACAAACACATTACCATGTAGCAGAAAGAAACATCACCTGTATCTCCACGTCTTCTCTTGATGATTCTGGCCTATATGCTAGAATAGTTGGTGGCCCAATATGGGACAGTGTGCGCAGAGATTCCTCAAACAGTCTTATGAAGTCTTCATTAAACTTAAATTTGAAAACAGCAAATTCAATGTAGAGTCAGCTCTTTTTCAGAGGGAAAATTGTTAAGAATAAAATGTATAATTGTAGGGACCAGAGAACCATACCTCCATGTCGCACAAAATGCCTAAACTGCTGAGGTCTTGTGACAGCACTGCATGTATATCTGAATAGCAGCAATGAGAATTAATTAGGGAAGGCGTTGTGTTCTAGGAGAGCATTTCTTCCTAGCATCTTGGGAGGAATTCCCTCCCTGGCTTTTCAACACCCCTTCTCCCCCTTCCCTTTCCTTAACACACGCCAGCTAGCTGGAACATCTTTGGAGTTTATCAACTCGCTGCTCCTAAACCATTGGTAGGGTTGCTGTCCACCAGTGTGGAGCCCTTCCCCGCTTTGGTGTGGGAAGGGACATATGGGCCCTGATCCCATACTGTACTTAAGCATGTGCAGTAAAGCATGGGCTTAATTTTAAACAAGGAATAGTCCCATTGAAGTCAACAGGACAGCTCACTGCTTAAAGTTAAGCATTTAAGTGAAGTGTTGGATCAGGGCTACAGTGTCTAAAGCAGTTCCCACCTCTGCTGTCTTGAGAAGCAAGAGACTGGAAGCTAGATATGGGGAAACTCCTATTAAGTCTTCTAATCCGTCCACTGCCAATGCAAGACTGTTTCCTATATTTAGTCCACACATAAATATCCCAAGTGAAGGGGTTTGCACCACTCCCCTCAGACAGCTATTCCCAATCCAATAGAAATGGTTGGCCAAAAGCTTTTCCTGATATCCAATCACAATGAATCCCATTACTCAGTTATATTTCCGTGTGCCATAATTCACCTTCCACCTTACTATTTACTTCCTTCACAACCTTGCAACAAGCCATATCCCCCAGTTATGGCTCAGAGAAGCCACACTTCTAGTTCTTTTAATCTTGCCAGTCCTTCTAATCCCAAACCATTTTTATTTCTCTTTTCTGAGTTCCCTGCCCTTTGTCACTATCCGATAGGTACTGGTGTGTGCAGAATAGAATGCAGCCCTCCAAGACGGAAAGCAGAAGCAGCTCCTCTGGGTATCAGTTTACCATTTTCATCAGCAGAAGCAATGTGAATGCTGTCTTTCTTGAGCTCTTCAGTCTTTCTCTGAACTAGAATTAAAATACACAGTCAACATAGGCAGTAGCCAAGCTTTGACAATGTGTTTGATCTCATCAAAGAAAAGAGCGGCAGGGAATGCACAGCTGGAGGAGAGGAAACACCAGGGAGGGATACCAAAATACATTGAGTGCTACTCTGTGGATGGGCCTCTCTTTAATATAGCGGTGTGGTGCTGTGAGACTAAAAGCCCCCGACATTCAGTGCTCCGTCTTGTCTCCAGTATTTCCTCTTGCGAAGTGTTTGTATTGGATTTTACAAATAAGTATCCGTTAAAGTCTAATTGAGCAGCCCTTTTGCACACGATACCCCAATCAACAGTGGTTGTCCAGATAACATTTGGATGATGCAGTGTAGTTGTAGCTCTGTTGGTCCTAGGATATTAGAGACACAAGGTGGGTAGGTAATATCTTTTATATAGAGACAAGCTTTTGAGCCAGTTTCCTTCAGGACACAACCAACTTTCTCTATAAATTCTGCAACATTAACCACCTGCCTCAGAACACTGTCCTCGCCACCATGGATGTCACTTCCCTATACACCAACATCCCTCACAATAACAGCAGAGCTGCCTGCCTCAAATATTTACAAGACAATAGACAACCCTCAGATATCCACCCCAAACACATTGCCAAACTCATCCATTTCATCCTCCCCCCTAACAATTTTACATTCAACAACAAACACTTTGTCCAAACCATGGGGACAGCCGTGGGTACTAGGATGGCTCCCCAATGTATCAACCTCTTCATTGGCCACCTTGAAGAAGAATTTCTGGACAAATGTACCACAAAACCAATGATATACCTGAGATACATCAATGATATTTTCATCCTCTGGACAGATGGCTTGAACTCCCTCATAGATTTTCATCACAACTTCAACAATTACTACCCATCCATTAAACTCTCTCTAGAACACTCCTACACCAGCATCAGCTTCCTGGATGCCACAATCAGCTTCAACAATGGAACCCTACAGATATCTATATACAAGAAACCCATGGATCACCCCACTTATCTTCACAGATCCAGTAATTATCCCAAACAAACCAAGAAATCGATCTACAGCCAAACACTCAGATACCACAGAATATGCTCAGAGGAGAAAGTCTGGGATATACACCTTAACACACTCAAAATCACCTTCACCAAACAAGGACACTCCACCAGAGAAGTAGATTGGATCATGGAATGGGCCACCCAAATACCTCAAGAGAACCTGCTTCAATACATAAACCCGCTCCAACCGCACACTCCTAGTTATCACCTACCACCCCACATTGGAACCCATATGGGATATTATCAAACCCATATTTGATGGGGACCCCATCCTGAAAGAAATCTTTCCTGAACCCTGACTTCTGGCCTTCAAACAACCCCCCATCCATCACCTCTCCAAGCTTATCATCAGAAGCAAGCCCCTGACAGACCAGGACACACCATCTCAAATCAGCACCAGACCTGCCAGAACAACGATGCAAAACCTGCAGACATATATCCACTGATCAACATTCCCCACAACATACCTTTCAAGATCCATGGATCCTGCACATACATATCACAACATCTGGGGTACTGTCATCCAGTGCATTAAATGTTCCAATAACGACGTGAGTAAAACCAGACAATCCCTATGTTCTCAAATGAACTCAAACAGGAAAATGATAAAAGATAAAAACACCCTATCACACTTTTCACATAGGTCGGATATAGAGTGATCGCTATCAGTCCTCATCCTCAATGGAAACCTGCACAATACTTTCAAAAGATGAGCCTGGGAGCTTAAATTCATTACTTTGCTAGACACTAAAAATCACGGACCGAACAAAGATCTGTAATTCACTAACCCCCTCTTTTTGTCCTGTGACTGCAGAGTGTTAATGGGCCACTCTATCTTGAGTGGTCCCTTACAATATGTGCTAACTATTTATGCTAAACAATCTTGTCCACCTTGCATTTAGCTGTGATGCTCTGAGTACCTTTCCCAGATATCAGAGTAGCAGCCATGTTAGTCTGTATCCGCTAAAAGAAAAGGAGTACTTGTGGCACCTTGGAGACTAACAAATTTATTTGAGCATAAGCTTTCGTGAGCTACAGCTCACTTCATTGGATGCATGAAGGGTCTGTCTGCCTGTGTGATGCTTTTGCAGGGAACAGAACAGGAATGGAGTATTAGAACTTGTTAGTAAGTAATCTGGCTAAAAACGCATCAGATTTCGTTTTGTTTAAATGGCTGGTAAATGGTAAATAAGCTGTGCTGAATGGAACGTATATTCCTGTTTTTGTGTCTTTTTGTAACTTTAAGGTTTTGCCTAGAGGGATTCTCTATGTTTTGAATCTGATTACCCTGTAAGCTATTTACCATCCTGACTTTACAGAGGTGATTCTTTTACTTTTTCTTTAATTAAAATTCTTCTTTTAAGACCCTGATTGCTTTTTCATTGTTCTTAAGATCCAAGGGTTTGGGTCTGTGTTCACCTATGCAAATTGGTGAGGATTTGTATCAAGCCTTCCCCAGGAAAGGGGGTGTAGGGCTTGGGGGGATATTTTGGGGGGAAGTAGTCTCCAAGTGGGCTCTTTCCCTGTTCTTTGTTTAACACGCTTGGTGGTGGCAGCATAGGGTTAAAGGACAAGGCAAAGTTTGTACCTTGAGGAAGTTTTTAACCTAAGCTGGTAAGAATAAGCTTAGGGGGTCTTTCATGCAGGTCCCCACATCTATACCCTAGAGTTCAGAGTGGGGAGCTGTAGCTCACGAAAGCTTATGCTCAAATAAATTTGTTAGTCTCGTTAGTGCCACAAGTCCTCCTTTTCTTTTTCCCAGATATGAAAAAGAGCTCTGTGTGGCTCGAAAGCTTGTCTCTCTCACCAACAGGAGTTGGTCCAGTGAAAGAACAGATTTAAAAATTTTATTAAGATATTTTAAAAAAGTGAATGGTACAGAGTTTAAGCGTAGAAGTTTCTGGTAATCAGGGAATAACGTACCGATTATCAAGGGGTGTGAAGTTCGGTTTAGGATCGGATGGCGTAAGGAATACATAATCTGCAATATCCCCGATTGGGGGTAAAAGGTTGACGGGTCAAAGTACAGACATGGAGATATGAGGGTATGTTCATATAATGGCTATGCTCAGGTGTGGAGTCTAATGAGCGGATACGATGATGAGGATGGATTGACCCTCATTTGGTGAGATTATTACCTCAGTCATCCACCTCTCTAAGGGCCAGTCCACACTGGCAATGCTAAAGCACTGCTGCAGCACCACGTTAACGTGGCTTGTGTGGTCGCAGCGCTGGGAGGGAGCTCTCCCAGGGCTCCAAAAAACCATCTCAACAAGGGGCGTAGCTTCCAGCGCTGGGGGCATAGCTACCAGTGCTGGGGCACTGTTTACACTGGTTCTTTACAGCGCTGCAACTTGCTGTGTTCCGGCGGGTGTTTTTTCACACCCCTGAACGAGAAAGTTGCAGTGCTGTTAATTGCCAGTGTGGACAAGCCCTGACATTTGGTCCAATTTGGATGACTCAGTTGAGCAGCAGAAGGAAAGAGGCCATATATTTTCAACTCTATTTAGAGGCTTTGAAAGTTACCTTCCATAGGGATATGATACACAACTAGGTCTGTCATCTGTTGAGCATTCCCCCACAGACTGCTGTATATTCTTCTTACTAGCTAAACATTCTGTCACGTGTTTAATAATAGTTGTATTTAGAAGAAGTGCTAGCTAGTAGTTATAGCAAGGAGCTCTCCTGGGTTCTGTTCCCAAGTCTGACATTGACTTGCTGTAGAACCTTGCACTTGACTTCTGTGTCAAGTTTACCCTTGTGTAAAATAAGGAATTACACAAATCCTTGGTTACTAGGCACCTTATATAAAAAATATTATAAATGTGCAATTACTACTATACATGTTGGCTCTTATACAGTAAGCATCAGATATTTGAACTAGCAAAGCCATTTCTTACCGGTTTTTCTGTAGATATGTTCATAAATCCAGCTTGTTTCTGTCTGCATTGACACTGAAATTCCTAAAGATTTCTCATGAGTTGAGTGATCAACGTTATCAGATGTTTTTCTTTCACTACATATAAAACACAAATTGCAAATTAATCATGTATGGTAGCTGCAAAGAAGTTGCTTTTGAAAATCTATTCAAGCAGGAGGTTTTTCCAACTTGAGTATTTAATACACTATTAGAACTGAGAGTCACACATGTATGTAGGAAGGAATAAAGGCCTAGAAACATATTTTTGCTATCTCTAAGATTTATAGACTTACTCTCAATCAAGTCAGTCTCTGAAGGTCTCCAATGGACTAGACAATGAAAATGTCCTTAAAAAGGCCTTTGAGATTAAACTATGAAAATCTCAGACCAGTTTCTCTCTCAAAGCATTAAGTAGTAAATGAACACTAGGTTTGTTTTATACATTAAATACTTTAACACACACATTCTTGTCTTCCATGGTAAGAACTGAGATGAAAGATGTCAAGTCTGGGAAACCAGGATTAATCAAACCAGCGTTTAAAATTCCTGTGCTCCACCATCAAGGCTGACTGTTCCAATATTTGACATTTCTCTTCTTGTGTCTGATCGCAAAGACCCTGTTAAGTATCTAAGGCTTTTTGATTTATAAATCAATGCCAAGGGACCAAGACTCATGAGCAAACTTAAAAACAGCAAAAAAATAGATGCAGGCACGGGGAAGGAAAAAACGTTCAGTAGGTGAAGCATGATCAACTTTAAGTATCGTCTATTTTAAACAGCAGTGAGTTAAAATTTGCAAATCTACTTGCATATCCCCTTAATTTCCAACACCTTTCATATGCAGAAGATTATAATCCACATCAGCTGTATCATCCAATTTATAGTTAAAGCATAACATCATGTCTAAAATTAGGGCTGATCTACACTAGAAAATTAGATCGACTCAGCAACGTTGCTCAGGTGTGAAAAATCCACCCTCCCATCTCCTGAGTGACATAGTTAAAATGACCTCAGTCCCCATGTAGATAACACTAGGTTGATAGAACAATTCTTCCATTAACCTAGCTACCGCCTCTTGGGGAGATGGATTTATTACGGGGATGGGAAAACTCCTTTTTGCTGCAGTAAGTGTCTACACCAGTGGTTCTCAGGCTATTTACCACTGTGGGCTGCATATGCAGCTCTCTATTCAGTATATGGGCCGCATCCACATAATATATATACTACCTGTATGGCCCTGAGGATGTCACATGGGCCCCAGCTGTGTGCTGATTGGGCTGCAAGAGGCCCACGAGCCGTGAGTTGAGAACCACTCGTCCACACTCAAGAGCTATAGTGGTGCAGCTGCAGCTGGACCACTGTAGCATTTTAAGTGTAGACGTAGCCTTACAGACTAAAAGCATCATAGAGCCCTTCCCTTTTCCACTACATAGTGCAGCTGTCCTACTACCTTGGAGAGGTGAATTCAACAGTTGAGTTGAAAGCTTTAGCCTGCTCAAAGCTGTGAACAAGTAATGTATATGAAATATGTTGGTGGTCCTAGTACAGATCCTAGTGAACAGGCATTGCAAAAACAACCACCGGACAGACGTAGCACAAATAATCGGCACCCTTGTTGGTTATTTAAGTAGAAGCCAAAACAGGATGGACATAGAGAATGAACTACCCTTTCACTCGCAGATACTTTCCCTCCAAATCCAGGCTGAAGCTTATTCAAAAAGTAGCCCATGCTACCATGGCCCATGCTGTACCAGCTTTGTGGATAAATAGAAGACAGCAGTCTCTGTGGCTGTCAGACACCTTTTGAGAAGGCCTACATCTTAAAAGCAGGCGTGAACTATATTCAGGAAAAACAATGAAAGCAATGGAGATTTGTAAGTAGCTTTCTTCACTGGTTCTAAGTTTCCCAGCTCATGATCCTGTTTGACCACCACCAAGTCATATTAAGTTCTGTGGTAATTTTGCATGTGCTTACCAGCTTAACTTGTGTAACGAGGGAGAGGAAGTTTCTCTTCTAATTCCACCTAATATTGTAGGAAGGCCTTTTGTACCTGTTGAACACAACAAACTAGTCAATGCATACAATACAAACAATACTAAATGATTAAACACACAGACTCTTCAGTGCATCTGCTGGTCTAGGTACATGAGAGAGAATGTTAAAATCCAAACTCAAACATATCCTATTTTTAAATGGTAGTTCCATAGCAAGGTGCTTCTTAAAAGCAGAAATTTGTTACCTTAGTTCAAAAAGATGAAGTGTTGAGGACTAACTCCTGAATCGGTTTTGAGGGATTATTATTGCTGCATGCAGTCTAAACCTACTGTAAACCTATCCTCACTGGGCTTCCCAGGCTTCTGACCTGGAGATTCCAATCCCAGCAGAATTCAGCTACTCAGGGGCTCCTTTTGTCTAGCACTGAGGGTCACTTATGCCCACCCTTCTCACAGTGCCCTGCCTGCCAATATGCTATGTGTCTGTTTATAAAGCCCATCCAAATCAAGGACGTAAATACTTCAATGATCATCTTTTGCCCTAAACCCCTCCTTGGCTGTGTTGGGTCTGCTCTCATTCCCTGTGTTCTTTTTGGTTGATCATAGAGCACAAGTTTCTCAGTCAAAGACTTGCTTGTGGAACTAAGTCTTGGAAGAGGTTGACAAAATTTCTTCCTTAGTTGCCTTCGGACACATGGTAAGACACATTCACTGTGGTTAGCTAGTTCTAGATAGCTTGTTGCCCCCCTCCCTGCTTTATTGAATCTACTAACCCTTCCCCTCTTGCTCCCTTTTGTAATAATTGCACCTACAACTTTATCCTAACTGTGAGCTTACCTGTGAAAAGCAACTGAAAGGTCATTAAATGTTCCCGTAACCTATAATAATAATAATAATCTATTTGTGGGAAAATGTACAAAAGAAAGACAGACTACATTAATCTAAACAAGAAGGCCTATTGATAAAACTGAAGGACTATGTTAAAATCATGCTTAGTAAACAAGGGGAGTGTGGAACTGGAAATTAGGCCTAATTGCTGGACAAAATAATGAGGGGAGGAGTTATTTCAGCCAATCACCCCTTTTTGGGGCCCTTAAAAACAAATTTTGGGAGGGCAGGGAAGGACTACCACCACCACTACTACAGTCACTGCCATGAAATTTTTCATCATGATACCCAGATGTTGGCACATAGTAGGGACATGTGACCATCACCGCTGCACCAGCAAGGACTCTAGTCTGCTACATGAGAGATCCTGCTCTGTCTTCCTCTCCCTTTTGTCTCTCTTTCTATCCCCCAATCTCTTGGCTTTTCACTTGAGCCTAAATAAAACTGCGCAGCACAGCTGGAGCACAATGAGATGAGACAGCCCAAGCAGCTCTGCTCAGCCTGAGAAGGACGAGTGAAGGAGAGGGACCTGACCACATCAGATGTCCCTGACAGGGGAGGCAAGCCAAGGTCCACAGCAACAGCTGTTGTGGGTGATGTGCCAGCCCAAAGCACCTATTTATGACCCACTAGCCCCCTGTTTCCTGAGAACATCAACAAAAGCCATATTTCCCCATCTTATCTCTCTTCTCTCCCTTCTAGGTCCATCTGTTTTGTCAAAAGCAGGAAAGTGACTATCATTCCTGACTCAGGATTAAACAGAACTAGCCACTTTCTTCCTCATCAAGGAGGACTGTTTGATAGAATAAGACTCACTGTGGTGTCCCAGGACTTGAAGTTTCCAATGTTCGCTGAAACCTGGTGGGCTGAGAAGCTGATTGGAGGAGCGCCCAGTCTCCACCGATTGGTCCAACCACGCTATTTAAGCCAGACGGTGGTACAAGAAGTTGTTTGAGCAACAAGGTGATTTCCTGTTGCGGCTCCATGGGACCCTGTTTCCTGCACCCAACCCTGTTTCCAATTCCCGCTCTGCTCCTGGCTTCTGCCTCACCCCTGCTTTCACTCCTGTTCCCACCGGGCTCATGCACCATGCTTGATTCTTGCCTTTCCTCCATTTCCTGCCCTTACCTCGCTTCCACCATCACTTACTAGTCCTGTCTCTGACTTGATCCCTAGCTCTAGCATTTGGTTTCTGACCTCGGCTCTGACCCTCAGCTTCGATTCCTGACTCTGACTTGATTCCTGGCTTTGGTAATTAGCAGTTGACCATGGTGCTGACCCTCGGCTTTGTTTCCCCAACCTGGGTGCCTGCTAGGCCTCTAGACCTGACTCCTGCTCTGACTACTAGACAAGACTGCCTACATCCCAGTCCACAGCACTCGAACCAATATTCCCTCTCTAAAAAGACTAACTTTGTTTTGCATAATCACTCAGTTTCAATTTTTTTTGCCTTCTTTTAATTCTTTTCTTTTTTGTGTGTTTCAATCAATAAATTTCTGACCTTTGGTATAAATTTCCTAGTGTGTTTTCCATGGTACTGATCTGGCTAAAGTCTCATATAACAAACTTTGTTTAGAACTGTTTACTGTGGAACAGTTACAGGTTATGTTAATACCTCTAACTTGTTGGGCCCATATACTCCATCATAATTAATACAACATCCCCTTTATTTATATAGGTGGGACACTGATCCCTTTTGTTGATGGGTGCTTCCCTGAATGTTTTTAGATTTCCACTTTCATAGATTCCAAGGCCAGAAGGAACCACTGTGGTCATCTAATCTGATCTCCTACAGGGTTATATCCAGATGACTTTTAATTTAAGCCTGGTCAACACTAGAAACTTCTGCCAGTACAGTAATGTCACTTAGGGATTTGAGGTTTTTTTATGACATTTTTATATCAGGAAAAGCCCGAGTCTGGACACAATTATATTGGGGAAAAATATGTTTTTGCTGGCATAGCTTGTTTTCTTTGGGGAACTATGATAAGCTACAGCAGTAAAAATGCTCTTTTTAAGCTACAGCAGTAAAAAAGCTGTGCCTACACTAGAAAGTGTTTTTGTTCTAAATGGGAAGTAGATACTTTGCAGGTGACCTTATAAACTACATAAAATAGGTTTCAGAGTAACAGCCGTGTTAGTCTGTATTCGCAAAAAGAAAAGGAGGACTTGTGGCATCTTAGAGACTAACCAATTTATTTGAGCATAAGCTTTCGTGAGCTACAGCTCACTTCATCGCATGCATACTGTGGAAACTGCAGAAGACATTATATACACAGAAACCATGAAACATAAAATAGGGTTACTATTAAACTGAATAGCCTAGTTGGGCCTGAAATCACTGTGGAAGGGAGGAACACTGTTCTTTTTAAGGTTGCAATTGTATTAGATTTTCCAACTATCTAATGAGACACCACCTCTCAGAGGGCAGATAACTAGGCAGGCAGGACACGTCTCTCCGGAATCAGATTGTGAAGGGTGGGAAATCCAGTAGTTACACTGTGCATATGCAATATGCATCTGGCTTTTATTCTCTGACCAATGCTTATTCTTAATCCTTTCTATGCAAGGAAAAATGATGCGCTTTGATACTGCCAGTTTTGGTGCTTTTTCAAGATGATGTGCCAGCTTCCAGTATGATTCTAAGGAAAGGAAGGCGTGAGAGCAGTAGAATAAGGACAGTGGACTTCAAAAAAGCAGACTTTAATAAACTCAGAGGACTGATAAGTTAAGGTCCCATGGGAAGAAAATCTAAGGGAAAAGAGTTCAGGAGAGCTGGCAGTTTCTCAAGGTGGCACTAGTAAAGGTACAACTGCACACTATCCTGATTCTAAGGAAAGATGGGAAGAACAGTAAGAGGGAAATATGGCTCTAGGAGCTTTTTAATGACCTGAAAATAAAAAAGGAATCCTACAAAAAGTGGAAACATGGGCAAATTGCTAATGAGTACAAAAGGATAGAAAAGCATGTAGGGACAAAATCAGAGAGGCTAAGGCACAATATGAGTTACATTTAGCAAGGTAAATAAAAGGCAATAAGATGAAGTTCTTTCAGTACATTAGAAGCAAAAGAAAGACAAAGAAAAGTGTAGGTCCTCTACTTAGCAGAGAAGGAGAGTTAATAACTGATGACAAGAAGAAAGCTGAGGTATTTAATGCCTATTTCTCTTCAGTCTTCATTAAAAAGATTAATGGTGATCAGCTACTCAACACAATTAATATTAACAACAAGGGGGAAGGAATTCAAAGCTGGGAAAGAACAGATTAAAGAATATTTAGATAAATTAGAGACAGTCAAGTCGGCAAGGCCTGATGAAATTCATGGGTACTTAACGAAGTAATCTCTGAACTGTTAGCAATTATCTTTGAGAACTCCTGGAGGATGGCTGAGGTCCCAGAAGACTGGAAAAGTGCAAACATAGTACCTAGCTTTGAAAAGAGGAACAAAGATGACCTTGGGAATTATAGACCAGTCAACCTAAATTTGATACCTGGAAAGATACTGGAACAAATTATTAAACAATCAATTTGTAAGCACCCGAAGGATAACAGGGTTATCAGGAATAGCCAACATGGATTTGTCAAGAACAAATCATGCCAAAGCAACCTAATTTCCTTTTCTGAGAGGGTCACTGGCACAGTGAATAGGAGGGAAGCAGTAGATATGATATATCTTGATTTTTAGTAAGGCTTTTGACCAGGCCCGCCAACAAGGGGGGCAAAGAGGGCAATTGCCCAGGGGCCCAGGCAATTTAAAAGGGCCCAGGGGCTCCTGGCTGCCGCCACCGGCAACAAAGCAGGGCTAAGGCAGGCTTCCTGCCTGCCCTCACATCCATAGGCGCCGATTCCGTGGGTGCTGCGGGGATGGAGCACCCACAGGGAAAAATTAGTGGGTGCTCCGCACCCACCGTCAGCCAAGCTCCTCCCACCCCCACCCCGTCCTTCTCCCCTGAGCGCGATGTCCCCACTCCTTCCCCTCCCAGCGCTTCCCGCCTGCCGCCTAACAGCTGTTTGGCGGTGCTTAGGACTTTCCAGGAGGGAGCGGGAGGAGTGGGGATGTGGCATGCTTGGGGGAGGAGGTGGTAAAGAGGCGGGGCAGGGGCAGGGACTTGGGGAAAGGGAGTGGAATTGGGGCAGAGCAAGGGTGGTGCAGGGGAAGGGCCAGGGGCGTGGCCAGGGGCGAGGGGGGGGGTTGAGCACCCACGGGGCAGAGGGGAAATCAGCGCCTATGGTCGCTCCGCACTGCTCCCGGAAGCGGCCGGCATGACCCTGAGCCCCTGGGGGAAAAGGGGGTCTCCATGCGCTGCCCCGAGCACTGACACCGCACCTCCCACTGGCCGGGAACTGTGGCCAATGGGAGCGGTGCATGCGGGCAGCGGTGTGCAGAGACCCCCTGGACCCCCCGCCTAGGAGCCACTGCCA
Organism: Lepidochelys kempii; assembly: GCF_965140285.1. NCBI lineage: Eukaryota > Metazoa > Chordata > Testudines > Cheloniidae > Lepidochelys > Lepidochelys kempii. The sequence continues at coordinate 27,762,937 of NC_136388.1, read as the reverse complement.
GAGGGATGTGCCTATAGCTTTCGGGAGCCACCTGAGGTAAGCGTAAATCCCCTGCCCCGCCCCCCTGCCCCCCAACCCCCTGCCCCAGCCTAGAGTCCACACCCCCTCCCACCCTAAACTCCCTCCCACAGCTTGCACCCTATACCCAAACTTCCTCCAAAAGCCCGCACCCCAACTACCTCCCAGACCCTGCTACCCAACTCCCTCTCAGAGCCTGCACCCCTCACCCCTCCTGCACCCAAACTCCCTCCCAGAGCCTGCATCCCACCAGGGCCATCCCTAGCTATTTGGGTGCCCTACACAGCCCCAGGCCTCCGAGGGGAGGGGGGCACCTGCTCTCCCCCACCCAGGGTCTAGACTGTGCTCAAGGCCTGTGGGGCCTGGGAGGCAGGAGCTGTGAGGAGGCACTTTGGGGGGCCGCACAGGCCCACAGTGGCTCAGGGGATTAGTGGGGGGCCAGGAGCAGCCCGCTCCGCTTCTCTCACCTTAGCCCCAGCTGTGTCGCTTGGAGAAGGGTGCTTGGGGAAGGGGTCCCCCGTCCCCTCACACTCACCGGCAGCAGTGGGAAGTGGAGCAGCCCGGCCCCAGCCTGCATAGGCGCCAACTTTTCCCGGCACTGGTGGGTGCTCGAGCCTCATTAAATACCCCAGGCCCACCCCAACTCCACCCCTGCCCCACCCCATTCCAACGCCTTCCCCAAATCCCCGCCCCAGCCCCACCTCTTCCCCGAGAGTGCGGCGTTCACCCTCCTCCCCCCTCCCTCCCAGCGCTTGCTGTGCAAAACAGCTTTTTTGAGGCAGCAAGTGCTGGGAGTTAGGGGGAGAAGGAGTCGCGGCGCGCTCAGGGGAGGAGGTGGAGGTGAGCTGGGGTGGGGGTGCGGGGCAGGGAGCTGCTGGTGGGTGCAGAGCACCCACCAATTTTTCCCTGTGGGTGCTCCAGTCCCGGAGCACCCATGAAGTCGGCACCTATGCCAGCCCGCTTTACTCCACCAGCTCTGAGCCACGGCGCTCCGCTTCCTGCCGCCGGTGAGTGCGGGGGGCAGTCCTTTCCCCGACCTGACTGACACGGCTGGGACCGGGGTTGGGGGAGTGGAGCGGGCTGGGGCCGTGTTGCTCCGCTTCCCGCTGCCAGTGCGTGCGGGGCCCGGTCCTTTCCCCACAATCACCAGCGGTGGGAAGCGGAGTGCCGCGGCTGGGAGCTGGCGGAGGGGAGCAGGCTGGGGCTGGGTTGTTCCGCTTCCTGCCACTGCCGGTGAGCGTGGGGTCGCTGGGGGAAGAGCTGGAGTGGGGGCAGGGTGGACCGGGGGGAAGGCTAACAGGCGGGGTTGAGGGAGTTGTCCGGGGCCCCACACTCCCCTAGGGATGGCCCTGCCCCTTGAAGTGGGCGCAGCCCGCAGGGGGCCGGCCAAGGGATAGGGCTGGTTGCTGGAGCTGGTGCTGCCGCATATGCGGCACGCAGCTGCCTAGGGCACCATGAAATTTGGGGCAATTTGGTGCCCCAAATTTCATGGTGGCCTATGCAGCTGCATATTCTGCATAGGGACTTAGAGACGGCCCTGCATCCCCTCCCACCCACAATCCCCTGCCCCAGCCTGGTGAAAGTGAGTGAGGATGAGGGAGAGCGAGCGACGGAGGGAGGGGGGGATGGAGTGAGCAGGTGGCGGGGCCTCGGAGAAGGGGTGGGACAGAGGCATAGTCTCAGGAAAGGGGCGGGGCAGGAGATGGGGCAAGGGTCTTTGGGTTTGCACAATTAGACAGTTGGCAACCCTACCAGGCAGGCATGTGGAAGCCCTGTCTGTGCTGGAAGAGCGCACCCAGCAGCGCAGCCGGCAGCTTAATGGGCACCAGCCAGCACAGGAGCAGCACCACCCAAGCGTCAGGTGGACCGCGTCCGTGCAGGCGCGGGGTTTACTTGCGTGGGGGCCCATTGATTGTTCTGCCCTGGGGCCCGGAATTGCTGTCAGCGGGCCTGCTTTTGTCATAGTCCTACATGGCATTCTCATAAGAAAATTAGGGATATGCAGCCGAGGTGAAATTACTAAAAGGTAGGTGCACAACTAGTTGAAACACTGTACTCAAAGAGTAGTTATCAATGTGTCGCTTTCAAACTGAGTGCACAGGTCAGTCCTGGGTCTAGTACTAGTCAATATTTTCATTAATGACTTGGATAATGGAGTGGAGAGTATGCTTATAAAACCTGTAGATGACATCAAACTAGGAGGGGTTGCAAGCACTCTGGAGGATAGGATTAGAATTCAAAATTACTGTGACAAATCAGAGAATTGGTCTGAAATCAACAAGATGAAATTCAATAAAGACAAGTGCAAAGTACTACACTTATGAGGAAAAGAATCAAATGCACAGCAATAGAATGGGAAATAACTGGACAGACCATAGTACTTCTGAAAAGGATCTGGGGGTTATAGTGGATAACAAATTGAGTACGAGTCTTCACTGTGATGCAGCTGCAAAAATATCATTCTGGGGTGTATTAACAGGAGTATGTAAGATACGGGAGGCAAGTGTCCCAGTCTACTTGGCACTCATGAGGCCTCAGCTGGAGCACTGTGTTCAATTCAAGGGCACCACACTTTAGGAAAGATGTGGACAAATTGGAGAGTCCAGAGGAGAACAATCAAAATGATAAAAGGTTTAGAAAACGTTGACCTATGTAGAAAAGTTAAAAAACTGGTTATGTTTAGTCTTGAGAAAAGAAGACTGACAGGAGACCCGATAATAGTCTTCAAATATGTGAAGGGTTGCAATACAGAGGATTATGATCAATTGTTCTCCATGTCCACTGAAGGTAGGAGAAGTAGTAATGGTCTTAATCTGTAGCAAGGGAGATTTAGGTTAAATATTAGGAAAAACTTTACCCTGATAGTTGGAGTTATGCTCTGGAATAGGCTTCTGGGGAAGTTGTGGAATGCCCATCATTGGAGGCTTTTAAAAACCGTTTGGACAACCACCTGTCAGGCATGGGCGGCGGGTATAATAGGCTAGGGAGGTTAAGTCTCCCCTAAACCAAGCCCTGGCTCTGCCCATGCTCTGCCCTCCCCCTGCAGGTGCCCAAGCCAGCAGGAACTCAGCTATGCAGCCAGCTGGAGGCCAGTGGGCTGGCACTGGGGGCAGTTTGGCTGTGGCTCCTCTGGCTGCAGGGGTGGGGGGACACTTAGGGCTCTGGTAGACAGGGTGGGGTGGACACTCAGGGCTCCCACGGACATGAGGTAGGGGTGGGGCCTTGGGCAGAAGGGGCAGGGCTGTGTGGCTAGCCTCCCCAAAGGGGGAGCTCATGCGCCGCTAATGCTATCAGGTCTAAGTTTACTCGGTCCTGCCTCATTCAGGGGGCTGGACTCATTAACTTCTTGAGGTCCCTTCCAGTCCTACATTTATTTGATTCTACAATACCTATGTTGGGAGCTGGTTGCTGTGTGGCCCTCTTCTGGAGGCTGGTCTCGGCTCTGGGTTCTGTGGCCCCATCAGACTTTTCTGCTGAACTCTTGTCTTGAGGTGATCTAAGCAGGTGAAAGGCAATATGATCAGACTTTAGGGTAAAGGCTTTTTACCCACAGTGCCTTACTAATAGCCATGGTTAAGTCAGATGGCTTGCCATCTCCCAAGGAATTTAGATTCCCTGTTGTTAAAGACAAAATGCTACACTTAGCTGGCTGTTTAATGATTTAGATGAAATAAATGGGTACTCCTAATGTAGTTCCTAGTGGATAGGTATCCATATTCTAACAGCCCCATAACTGTCCTCATTAATCAACAGGAACAGAACACACAGTAATAGGCTTATACTGTAGCAGGGAAAACTTAAGTTAAATATTAGAAAAAATCTTTCTCATATAAGGGCCTAATTCTGCCCTGTGATACATGTGCAGAACTTTCACTAAAGGCAAGAAAAGTTGCACACAAGTTATCAGGGACAGAATTTCACCACTGTGAAGTTTCACAATGAAATATGTGAGTAAGGAAAGCTGTGGAATCATCATCACTGGGAATATTAATATGTAGGTACCCCTCCTGATGAATAACCAATTTTGCTGTGAAATTAGGGTGAGAGAAATCTACATGACTGATCATGGTGCTTTCCAACAAAATGATCATAATATAATGAAGGACCAACATCTGGAGAAGAGTGAAAGCAAAGAAGACAGTTAATTGTACTGATTGCATTGACTTCCTGATTGTACAGTCCCCATGTCAGGAATGGTTACAGCGTGCCACAGCTCAGACAATAATACAAACAAATTAAGTTTTATGTTGAAGTAATAGTTCAGCTAGAGCCTCATCTAACTCCCGTTGAAATCAATGCAAATAATTCCACTGAGTTCAAATGGGAGTTGGAGTGGGTCCTTCCTTACCTGCTTAATGTATCTAATGATGTGGAAATTTCTCTTCTAATTTCTTCTAGTACTCTGGAACCTGTAGCATACAAAAATCACTAGTATTTACACTAGATTGTATCTGTAAACTAGTAATAAGCATAATTCTGACCTGCTATAAAAGACTAAAGAATTATGTATTCACATGAATGTAAATTAAAAACAAAACTTGTTTTTTACTGAATTAAATACAACCAACAGAGCAAATGCCCCTTCTTAAATGAGAATGATAGTGAACTCCTTTTTCTGGCTTCAGAGAAGGGTGACCACCTTCCCTTCCCCACCTGAGCAGTGATTTTATGCTCCAGATTACTGAGGCAAAAGTGCTCAAATTTGGGTGCCTATAGCCAGGGCCATCCATAGGGGGGTGCAGGGCCCGGGACAACCCCCACCCCTCCAGCCCAGGCCCTGCCCCCATTCCACCCCTTCCTCCAAGCCTCCCACCTCTTCCCTCCCCTGCTCCCTGCCCCACTCCCCGTCCCTATTGCACCCCTTCCCCCAAGCCCCCGCCCCGCCTCTTTCTGGCTTCTGCCCCCTCCCCTGAGCGACACTGGGAGCTGGCGGGCGGGCTGGGGCTGGGTTGCTTGCTGCTGCCGGCGCCAGGTCTCCCGCTAGTCCCCCAGAACCCCGCATCCCAAAGTGTGGGGCCCTGCAAAGCACGGAGCCTGGGGTGGTTGCCCCAGTCCATCCAATGTCTAAAGCTAGGCACCTAAATCTGTAGCTAGGTACCTAAATGAAGTTAATAGAGAATGTGTGTGCTCAGCACCTCTGGAAAATCAGGCTACATATTTAGGAGCATAAATATAGATTTAGGTGTCAAAGTTTAGGCATCTAAAACTGAAAATATTGCTCTGACCCTATACCCCATTTCTCAGTGCACCTCTCCTTCTTGCCCCAAGGTATTTACTTCCTTTTCCTACATGCTCCAGATCACTGCCTCCTCCCTTTTTGTGTGCACTGATTTTTCTCTTCCCTCTATATGCCCAAGGCATTATAATCCCAGTCTCTAGCAAGGATGGAATTACATCATAGTTGTACCTGGGCCTGGAGCTGGCTGTTCTGTGGCCCCATCTTGGAGGCTGCTCTCTGATTCCATCTCTGTGGAACTCCTGTCTTCAGATGAGCTAAGGAAGTTGAAAAGACAGTATGTTCAGCTTACAGGGGAAAGACATCTCTGCAAAGCATTATTGTCTCACTAATGACCGCTGTTTATAATAGATGGCTTTATCGCTAAAGGAATTCAATTTCCCTCTCCTTGCACAAAGAAAATGACACATTAGGAAGAACATTAGTGTACTCTGTCTTGTTCCTAGTAGACATATTCATACAGTCCCTCCTCCTCCACTGGCACCTCTGCTGATCGTCTCAGCAGAGGCTCAAGGACTGAATAAGCACAAAGACTGAAATAAGGCTAACCTAGGAAAAATGGATACAGCTAGGTTTATTCAATCTGGGAGTGGGGAACTGGAGGGAGGAGGACAGTAACTAAAGATAAGGAGACAATCAATGAGGAAAGAACAAGTCATAACAGATGTAAAGTGCTATGCTAAGAAAGGTTTCAGAGTAACAGCCGTGTTAGTCTGTATTTGCAAAAAGAAAAGGAGTACTTGTGGCACCTTAGAGACTAACCAATTTATTTGAGCATGAGCTTTCGTGAGCTACAGCTCACTTCATCGGATGCATACCGTGGAAACTGCAGCAGACTTTATATACACACAGAGAATATGAAACAACACCTCCTCCCAGCCCACTGTCCTGCTGGTAATAGCTTATCTAAAGTGATCATCAGGTTGGGCCATTTCCAGCACAAATCCAGGTTTTCTCACCCTCCACCCCCCCACACAAATTCACTCTCCTGCTGGTGATAGCCCATCCAAAGTGACAACTCTTTACACAATGTGCATGATAATCAAGTTGGGCCATTTCCTGCACAAATCCAGGTTCTCTCACCCCCTCACCCCCCTCCCAAAAACCTTTACACATTGTGTAAAGAGTTGTCACTTTGGATGGGCTATCACCAGCAGGAGAGTGAATTTGTGTGGGGGGGTGGAGGGTGAGAAAACCTGGATTTGTGCTGGAAATGGCCCAACCTGATGATCACTTTAGATAAGCTATTATCAGCAGGACAGTGGGCTGGGAGGAGGTGTTGTTTCATATTCTCTGTGTGTATATAAAGTCTGCTGCAGTTTCCACGGTATGCATCCGATGAAGTGAGCTGTAGCTCACGAAAGCTCATGCTCAAATAAATTGGTTAGTCTCTAAGGTGCCACAAGTCCTCCTTTTCTTTATGCTAAGAAAGTTATACAGGCCATTTGGTAGGTGTAACCTAGGTTACAAAATCATCTTGGCTACATTAGATGCTAGACATCTTCCTATCAAGGATGGTTTTGGGGAAAAACCTCAATATTGCCATGATGCAAGGAATGATGGACTAGTTGACCCACTGGAGAGCTGCATAAACACCCAATGTTTCTAAGGTGATATAAGTAAGGACGGGTGGTGCATGAGGGAAGCCAGTGAAAGCAAAGAAGATTCCCAAGTAGAATATTGTGCTGAATATTGTATTGCTAGCTCTAAGATCACGTATGGCAACTGCGTAACACTGCTCAGCCCAGAATAAAGCAAATCAAAGTTATATTTCCATTTTCTTACCTGCTTCGCCCCTCATAGGATGAAGATGAAGTTTCTTTTCTATTTTCCTTGGCATCTGTTGAATGCAAATATATACAGACTAGTTGGACTGCAAGATATGCATCCGAACATGCAAGCATAACTCCCCAGTATGTGAGCTGGACTAGAGGAAAGGTAAAGAATTTTAAGGTAGGGTATTAAGGCTGTGTATACAGCATCTCCCATTCTCTTTATTGTCCCCACAGCAGGGGTGGAGGGGAGAGAAAGGCTACTCCATGTGAAGGACTCAAAGGGTTAAGTTTTGCCAAGAAGCCAGGTTCTTATAACTCTTTGGCTTCAGCTATCAACGGCATGGCCCCAACATGTGCTTTCTCCCAATTCACTCTCCAGTCACTATGCTTTACTCTAGAGCTGCTCAGAACATTTCAACACAAGTGAAATTTCCAACCAGCTCCCACCCCAGATGATGTCGTAAGTGATAAAACAAATGAGGCAATGGCTACAGCATCAGGGGCAGAAGTCTTATGCCCCACGTCTGAACAGAAATTATTTTGACACATTCCGCCATTGCGGTGCAAAAAGCAAAACATTTATTTTTCTCCACCCTGGGCATCAACAGTATCACACAGCAGGACTGGTCAGGATAGATGATAATCTTGTTAATCTCAGCTGCCCCCACTCAGTTACAGAGTTAGGGTTTTCTTCTCTATGAAGAAATTTCAAATTACTTTGCAGGTACCAGGTTGGATCTGGACTGAGAGGTCTGCCTCTGTGGCAACAGAGTGATGTCTTGAGGGGACAAATACTGAGTGCTCTCTTCTTGACTTTCAGAGGGTTATGAGTTCAATCCTTGAGGGGGCCATTTAGGGATCTGGGGCAAAAATTGGGGATTGGCCCTGCTTTGAGCAGGGGGTTGGACTAGATGACCTCCTGAGGTCCCTTCCAACACTGATATTCTATGATTCTATGATGTGGGTTTGCTTTGGGTCACAACCTGTATGTTCTTCTTGGCTGGGTGGAAGACCTGTGGGAAGTACTGAGCTTGTTGATTAAGACTGTCATTTTCCTACAAGGAGAGAAGTGCAGAGTGCCTGGAGTCCTTAAGGAGGCTCTTGCTAACCATTGACTCGTATCTCGTTTTTCTGTTTTGGGAGATCATTGAAAAGGAGGTGGCAGGGCAACTCTGGTACTTTCTGCAGTTCTTGTATTTCATTATCTTAGTCTATCACACTTTAGACCCTATCACAGACTGGACTGCCCTTTTAAGAGGAAACTGCTCCACCCCACCTATGCCTCATTAACAGTCTCTTGATTGGGTGTGACAGAGGAACTGATCTCTATAAAGAGTTAGAGGAGTGAGGACTCTCTGATAGAGGTTGCAATGAGTTGGAGGCTTCTGCAGGATACTGTTGACCAAGGGGAAGAGTTTGGGCCAGAAAGCCAGAGCAAGCTATAGAGAACCTGCAGGGACAGACCTTCAAACTAGGGGAGCTGCTTCAGCTAGGCTAGGCTAGGCTAGGCTGGGCCGGGTGTGGTATGCCAACGTAGAGAAGATGCTGAGATACCAGAGGAGGTTTGAGACCATACCTCAGGTAGGAGGGGCTATGTCCAGCATAAGATATTTTTGTGTTTATTTTTATGCAAATAAAAATAGTCTCTAAGCTAGTCACTGAACAGAGAAAAGTCTTTCTGTAAGTTATTGAGATAGTGTGACAGGCACCCTTGACCACAAGAGGGTGCTCAGGAGGCAGCTGATGTAACAGGCCCAAATACCTGTCTATATGCACTTGTTTCTGTGGCTGTCTTAGCAATGGATAAAGACTGAATATCCATGGTGCTTTCTTAAAATCTCAAAGTCCTTGATGCTTGTGGCCATGAGGTTTTGCTGGTACTGCTGTGGTTGCTAGTAGGGATCTTTGGGGAAAGTCCTAAAGGGTAGTTTTAGAAAATCGCTCTTCCAGCCAAAGGACTCTCTGTGAGCCAGGCTACTCTGAGGTTTTTCTTGTAAATTTTTGCTGATACAGACTAACACGGCTACCCCTCTGAAACCTGTCTTTTGTAAACGTCACTGTCTCTATGGCCATTGGAAATGTTAATGAGGAGATATGGGCTGGCTGCAGTGTGCTGGTGGCACCCACTGCTCCATCCCCACCTACCTGACCCAGCTGATGCAGCAGAAAGAATAAGCCAGGCTCTTTATGAGACACGGGTGTAAACAAAGGGAAGCTAGCTCGGGCTCAGTCTTACAGATGAGATGATGTTGGTAAAGGGGAGGTGCAGCTGGAAAATGGGAAAGGCGGATCTCCCCTCTGCCGGCCCAACAAGGGACTCCACACTGCTGTCAGGAGGAGAGTCAAGCGCAGAGGTCATTGGATCTAGAGTAGCTCGAGGAGCAGCTGTAGCTAAAGGCCTTTAAAAACCTGCTTCTGCTGGGAAGCCCCGGTTGGCCTGTGACCCCCTGCCCCAGAGCACAGCGCAGGGCCCAGCGCCCTAGTTCCGCTACGGCCACCTCCAGACACACAACCCGCCGGCAGTCCCCGCTGAGGCGTGTCACGCTGGGCCGCGCCATCCCCGTGACCCCGCTGCCCCGGGGGCCACGTACCCGTCCCTGCTCCCCGCAAGGCCGGCTGTTCTCCGGGCCCCGGCTCGGCGGACCCACCGCGCTTCCGCCCCGCACTGCCCGCTGCCTCCATGGTGCGCTGCTGCCCGCGGGGCTGCGGCCCCTTTGCACGCGGGGGGCCCCTTCCCGGGTCCTTGTGACGCCAACGGTGGTGCGTTCTAATCGCTAGGGAGACGGCGTCGCGGGGCGGGGCGCTCAGAGCCCGCCCCGCCCCGAGATTTAAAGGGGCCGGCTGCTGCCTGCCCCCGGGGTCCAGGCGCCCCTCCCCGCTGCGGAGCAGCCGGGCCGCTCCACGGCCGCGCGTGCCCGCGGGCCGGATGCACTTGGCCCGTGTACAGGGGTCTGGCTTATTCTGGGGTGTGGCAGGGGAGGTGTTTGGGCGCGGGGCGCGGGGATGCTGCGTCTCCTGCTTTGCTGTCCCAGGGGCGCGGGGCCGAGGCGATCTCGCGTTTGTGAAAGCGGTGGCAGGTCTCCAGCCCAGCAACCCTTGGCGGCAACCAGCTGCCTCGCTGCACCCGCCCCACCGGTGTTTCCGCCAAAAGAACCAATAATGAAGTAGGTTTTAGGCCATTAAAGATCCCCTTGCATTTTCTGTAAGAGATCTCTGGACTGTTGGCACCTGTTTACCACCCTCGCCTTTCCCCTAGAAGTGGCGGCTTCGCAGTGGTGCTGGACAAGTGTATGTGACGTTTGTAAGTGCTTCGAAGTGTCCACCAGAGCCCGGCTTTATAAAGCTTGTGGTCTTTGCAGTATGCTCAGCATTTTGGGGAGGGGTATGGATTAGTGCTCTGGAGGAGGGGAGGGGGCTGTTTGAAAAGTTACTTGAGGGTTTTCTCTGGCAGTTAGAGCCATGACTTCAATATTCATTTTGAAAATCTCCAAAGGTATGAAAAAAAATCTAAATAGTCAATATTCTAGCCTCCTGAGATACAGGTGGGGGTGGTTGTTTTAAGAGATCAGGTGGGAATTTAAAAACAGTTCAGTACAACACAATGTACTGTAATCTGTACTCAATCTAATGTGGCAGGTAAAATTGAGCAGAGATAATTTCACTTCAGTTTACACTAACTCAGCTTCTTAATAGCTTTGGTTTGTCAAATTTGAAAATAAAAAACTACAGGAATTCTAGTCTGCGATAGGATGTCACGCTGTAGGTGGCGGCTAGGGGGAGATGTTGAATAATCTTTGTCAGACTGTTTTGTTAAACCTCTACGACTAAATTCATCCTTGGTGTAACTCCACAGACGTCAATGGAATTGTGTGTGTGAATGCTGTAATACAGAACTCTGCTCTGGCTGGCATTGTTGGGTAATGCTGTTAAGCTTCCTTGGGTGTGGACAACAGTGTAAAAAGAAAAGGAGTACTTGTGGCACCTTAGAGACTAACCAATTTATTTGAGCATAAGCTTTCGTGAGCTACAGCTCACTTCAGCGGATGCATATTGGTTAGTCTGTAAGGTGCCACAAGTACTCCTTTTCTTTTTGTGAATACAGACTAACACGGTTGTTACTCTGACAACAGTGTAGTTTGCACTGCTCTTTTGCACTCCCTTGCAGTCTCTGAGAAGGCTGCCTAATTGTTAGTCTCGAGATGGGTGGCAAATTCTGAAGGAGGGGGAGATGCCATACTGATTGAGGGGAGCCGGAAAACAGTCTCAAAGGAAGTGCATTACAGTCTTACAACTAGAGCTGGTTGAATAATGAAACTTGTCTAAATGTTCCTGTGAAATTTTTAGATTGGGAAAATAGGGTCAACGTTTTCACAAGTTTTCAACCAGCTCTAGTTACAACTCTTAGAGGAAGGATGTTCCAATGTTTAAAACACTAGCCAGGGTTATGGGAGACCCCAGTTCAATTCCCTGCTCTGCTATACACTTTTTGTTTGTCCCCGGAAAAGGCACTTAGACCCAGATTTTTAAATGTATGTAGGCATGTAAGGCTACATCTCCACAGCCCATGATAGCAAGTCTCAGAGCCTGGGTTGACAAACTCAGTTTTGCATTAACATGCTAAAAATAGCTGTGTAGATGGTGAGAGTCAGGCCGGAGCTTGGGCTCTGAAGCCCCATCTCTAGGCTTCAGAGCCTCAGCCTGAACCTGTACATACCTGTTTTTAGCACGATAACATGAGTTTGAATCTGTTGGTCCTGGGGTCTAAACATAAACTTTGTCAGTTAGGCATTGCAACGCAGACTAGAGCAGTGCCTAAATGCCTCTAAAAATCAGTGTCTTTTTGTGCCTCAGTTCTTCTGTAAAATGGGGCTAATAACATTTCCCTTACAGGGGTATTTGAGGATAAATACAATAAAGACTGTGAGACCACAGAGACTATGAGAGAACTCCTTTCATAGAAAGGCTAACATTCTCTGTTTCTACCCATGTGATGGGTTGGATCACCGAAACCCCTTTGGAACTCCCATCTGATGTGCCTAGACTACCTCTGAGCCCCTTTTCCCTGCCAGCTTGGGACTTCAGTACCTAGCCTTGTTTGAGCCAGATAGGCTTGCCTGCTGCAAACACAGGTCCAAGTCTGAACCACATCCTTCACAAGCTGCAGGCTTAACTGAAAACCGCTTAAGAAGTGGTCCTGCTCCAGTATTCAGATACCCAGCTCCCAATGGTATCCAAACCCCAAATAAATCTGTTTGACCCTGTATAAAGCTTATGCAGGGTAACTCATAAATTGGTCGCCCTCTATAATACTGATAGAGAGATATGCACAACTGTTTGCCCACCCCCCAAGTTGTTAATACTTACTCTGGGTTAATTAATAAGTAAAAATTGATTTTAGTAAATACAAAGAGTAGGATTTAAGTGGTTCCAAGTAACGACAGACAGAACAAAGAGAATTACCAAGCAAAATAACACATGCAAGTCTAAGCCTAATACAGTAAGAAAGTGATTACAGATGAAATCTCACCCTCAGATGTTCTAATAAGCTTCTTTGACAGACTAGACTCCTTTCTAGTCTGGGCCCAATCCTTTCCCCTGGTACAGTCCTTGTTCCAGTTCAGGTGGTAGCTGGGAGATTTCTCAGGACTGGAGCCCCCTTTGTTCTGTTCCACCCCCTTATATAGCTTTTGCACAAGGTGGGAATTCTTTGTCCCTCTCTGGGTTCCCACCTCTCCTTCTAAATGGAAAAGCACCAGGTTAAAGATGGATTTTAGTTCAGGTGACATGATCACATATCACTGTAAGACTTCATTACCTACTTGCCAGCACACATGTATACAGGAAGACTTACAAGTAAACAGAGCCATTTACAACCAATTGTTCTTGTTAATGGGAGCCATCAAGATTCCAAGCCACCATTAATCACCCACACTTTGCATAATTACAGTAGGACCTCAGAGTTATATTTCATATTTCTAGTTTCAGATAAAAGGATGATACATTTATACAAACAGGATGACCACACTCAGATTTTAAACTTTGTAATGATACCTTACAAGAGACCTTTTGCATGAACCATATTCCAGTGACATTATATTCAAACTCATTCGCACATTTTCATAACATCATATGGAGTGCACCATGACAGCCCACACTAAGCATACTATAACTGGGACTGACTGTGTGAACTTGAACTCTTGAAATTTCTGTCTGTCTCTTATACGTGCATACACTCACAACTCTTATATATTAAAGAATAGATTGGAAAGAAAAGTAAATTACATTTATTGTATCTATAAGTACCTTTTGCTTGCTTAGTCCTCTGTAGGTACAGGGAGCACTTAGACGCCAAACAGTTTATCTGTGGCACTGCCTGAGTGTTGGTGCATGCGATTACCTAACAGTCTTCTTCCAGACTGATGGATAACAGTCGTACGGTGGACTCTTCGGTATTATTAGGAACATTCATACATGGTACATATAACATGTTTCTCATTTTATCTTACCTTTTTATCCCAACCCCTCTTTTTTAACATATAGCTAAGTCTGTTATCTGGTTAAATATGGACATTAGCTATTGTGGCAAGGCACCTTCTCAGTCTCGCTAGCCTGCACTGTTTTTAGCCTTGGTGAGATGGGTTTGGGGAAAAACAGTCCTGTTTGGCTGCACAGGGGCAGTCCGTCCTTCTCTCAGCCAGTGTTTTGGGCTTGTTTTTCTCCCTTATGGAAGGGAATACAGCCTCCTATCTTGCTACTCACCTACTGGTAACTTGACTCCTTTCCCCTTGCACCTAGGGGAGGGTTTAAAAAGGTCTCAGGCAGCCCTTAGTTGGAATCAGATGATCCTAACTGACCTCAGGTAACTCCCTCTCAGCTGAACTTGATTGACCTGTAGTCACCCCTCCCCAGTTTGATAGGGAGGAAGGCCTTTTAACCACCTGGGACTGTTTTCTACAATCCCGCCCCCCCCCCACCCCTGTGGCCATTTGTCTGAGTTTATCACACAATGGATATCAATGTTAATTTAAAATATCCTAGCAGGATCAGCTTTAATTTTTTTTTAATTTAGCATATTTTTGGATTAGGAAGGTGATATTTTGTTTGTCTGGTTGGTGTCCTTTTGAGGTTTAAAGTGTAAACCTATATTAAGTCATTTTAAAGAAGTAACCTCTTCCCCCTACTAAACAATACTGGATGTTATACCTCAGAACTCTTTTGCCAATCTGTGTAGTATGGGTGGGTCACAATGGTAATGTGTTTGTTATGTCCTAAGTTGTTTGTATGCACTAGGCTGCATTGTCTTGCAACCCTGAAAAATGGTGGTGGTGTTATGATGTATTATGGCAACGATAGCAAGTACCATTGGAATGCATCTCCAGTAGTTTCTCTGCAGTTTATGGAGACTAAGGCTTACTCTACGCTGGAAAAGATTTGCTGGTGTAGCTAATATAGATCGTTTCTACCAGCAGAAATGTCCTTTTTTATTGTATAGCTTATACCAGTTCCCTAAACAAAATAAGTGATAGTGGCAAAAGCACCTTTTTTGGCTGGTATAACTGCATCTGCACTAACAACAAAAGCTTCATAAAAACCCCAACCTCCCACCCCCGCAACACCCCGTTAACTGACGCTATCATATTGGCAAGTTTCTAGTGTAGATCTATCCTATGAAATGTTTTATGTGCAAATTTCATGGGCCTCCACATAACTCAGCATGTGTATATAAATCTATATCTATATCTATCTATCATGTGGAAAAAGATAATGTACTCAATGCTTTTTTTTGCCTCTGTCTTCACGAACAAGGTCAGCTCCCAGACTGCTACACTGGGCAGCACAGCATGGTGAGGAGGTGACCAGCCCTCTGTGGAGAAAGAAATGGTTCGGGACTATTTAGAAAAGCTGGACGAGCACAGGTCCATTGGGCCAGATGCGCTGCATCCGAGAGTGCTAAAGGAGTTGGCGGATGTGACTGCAGAGCCATTGGCCATTATCTTTGAAAACTCATGGCGATCCGGGGAAGTCCCGGATGACTGGAAAAAGGCTAATGTAGTGCCCATCTTTAAAAAAGGGAAGAAGGAGGATCCTGGGAACTACAGGCCAGTCAGCCTCACCTCAGTCCCTGGAAAAATCATAGAGCAGGTCCTCAAGGAATTGATTCTGAAGCACTTAGAGAAGAGGAAAGTGATCAGGAACAGTCAGCATGGATTCACCAAGGGCAAGTCATGCCTGACTAATCTAATTGCCTTCTATGACGAGATAACTGGCTCTGTGGATGAGGGGAAAGCAGTGGACGTGTTGTTCCTTGACTTTAGCAAAGCTTTTGACACGGTCTCCCACAGTATTCTTGCCAGTAAGTTAAAGAAGTATGGGCTGGATGAATGGACAATAAGGTGGATAGAACGCTGGCTAGATTGTCGGCTCAACGGGTAGTGATCAATGGTTCCACGTCTAGTTGGCAGCCGGTATCAAGTGGCGTGCCCCAAGGGTCGGTCCTTGGGCCAGTTTTGTTCAATATCTTCATAAATGATCTGGAGGATGGTGTGGATTGCACCCTCAGCAAGTTTGCAGATGACACTAAACTGGGAGGAGAGGTAGATACGCTGGAGGGCAGGGATAGGATACAGAGGGACCTAGACAAATTAGAGGATTGGGCCAAAAGAAATCTGATGAGGTTCAACAAGGACAAGTGCAGAGTCCTGCACTTAGGACGGAAGAATCCCATGCACCGCTACAGACTAGGGACCGAATGGCTAGGCAGCAGTTCTGCAGAAAAGGACCTAGGGGTTACAGTGGACGAGAAGCTGGATATGAGTCAACAGTGTGCCGTTGTTGCCAGGAAGGCCAATGGCATTTTGGGATGTATAAGTAGGCGCATTGCCAGCAGATCGAGGGACGTGATCGTCCCCCTCTATTCGACATTGGTGAGGCCTCATCTGGAGTACTGTGTCCAGTTTTGGGCCCCACACTACAAGAAGGATGTGGAAAAATTGGAGAGAGTCCAGCGGAGGGCAACAAAAATGATTAGGGGACTGGAACACATGACTTATGAGGAGAGGCTGAGGGAACTGGGCTTGTTTAGTCTGCCGAAGAGAAGAATGAGGGGGGATTGGATAGCTGCTTTCAACTACCTGAAAGGGGGTTCCAAAGAGGATGGCTATAGACTGTTCTCAGTGGTAACAGATGACAGAATGAGGAGTAATGGTCTCAAGTTGCAGTGGGGGAGGTTTAGGTTGGATATTAGGAAAAACTTTTTCACTAGGAAGGTGGTGAAACACTGGAATGCGTTACCTAGGGAGGTGGTGGAATCTCCTTCCTTAGAAGTTTTTAAGGTCAGGCTTGACAAAGGCCTGGCTGGGATGATTTAGTTGGGGATTGGTCCTGCTTTGAGCAGGGGGTTGGACTAGATGACCTCCTGAGGTCCCTTCCAACCCTGATATTCTATGATTCTGTGTTTACCAAGGGCTGTTGCTGCCAGTGCAAAAAATGTCCAGGATATATCTCATTAACATTTCTCCATCACAGTCAAGTCTGGCCTAGGAATTGATTACACAATATAACTGGGGCAGAGCTTTCCCTTGAAATCCATGTGTGATCACTCTACTTGCTCTGTAGCAAGCTTTATTAAATGACAAACACTTTAATCATATCTGTGCACCATATGCAATCAGTTTTCATTTAAAAGCATTTAGCTTCTGCTGGAAAATGATTGTACAGCCCTAGCTGACAAATGAATGAGAATTTAAACACCGGCACACAGTATTCCTCTACATTAGCTCATTGCCATACGGGAGCAACTTCAATTACCTCCAGTCAATGGAGCTGTGCTATTTTGGGGTTACCTCATTACCTTTATTAGTATGGCAGCCTAACCAAATGATGTCAAAGTTAATCCAGCAAGTATGTGATTGAGTTGGCTAGACACGAGTAGTAGAGTTTATGCTGGTGAATTCCTTACAGGGAATATCAGAAGGCTAGATTTAATGACCTGTTGTCCCCCTGAGTTTGCAGTGCTCCAGTATCCTTCCTGTTACTCTCATAACAGCAGAGGGGGTGCAACTCCACCCCAGTCAGCTCCTCTTCTGCAAGCTACTCTCTTCCCTTGGTCAGCTGTACTTTGTCTTGGCCAGCACACTCCTCAATCCCCTGCTCAATTCCTGCCTGCTGCTTTCTCATAAGCTTGGCAACCTGCTGCCTCCACTTGCCCCAGTTCGCCACACTTTCTCCTGCTCTTCAATTTCCGCACTTTCTCTGGCTCCCTCTGTTGCTTACGAACCCTCAGCACAGTGCCACTATGTATCTGACCACCACCACCCCTTTGGCCAGTGAAGCTGTCGGTAATTCCCCATTGCTACCAGGGTCAGAATAAGACATCAGAACTATAGGCCCATGTGTAGGGCGCCAGCTCCAGGAATCAGATGATCAGGTGAGAATCTTAGCTGTCATTTTGAAAAATGAGTAAGCCCTCTAGCCCTCATGGGTTGTGAAGAAAAGCTTGAAAAGGTGACCTAAATGTAACTGATGCATGGTTCTAGATAGCATGAAACAACAGCACGGAGAGATATGAACAGGGCCATCCTCTGGGATGTTAACTCCATGACCCACTGCAGCAGGAGGTCCCACCAACAACACCCCAGCCTAGGACTTTGTGCAGCAGGACAGCCTACCCATGCAGATACTTACACGATAGCTGTTGGGATATTTGGAAGCTGCTCTCCTGTTACCCCATTTCTCCAAGGGAGAGAGAAGGCCCCATCATGCTCTCTCTGCCTTTCTGGGAGGTTGTGGGCATTCCAAGTCAGGGTGGAGCCATGGGAGCATTTCTTGGTGTGAAGGACCCTTCTGGATTGCCTTAATCTGGCCCTGAACACCACCCCAGGCTTTTCCAAATAAACACTGAGGAATGAAGTGTTCAGTCTCCTACAGCATTCCAGAGAATATGTTTGGAGGGGGCAGTTCATAACCTACCTTATTACAGATTTTACTTCCGAAAAATCACAAGTGGGAAACCAAATATTAGTAAGGGAGAACCATTCCAAGAACAGACACTTTTAATAACCCTGGGTTCTCAATTTGCACTGAGGAAAGTGTTCGGAACCCATCTGTAGGCCTGGCTGTTTTCCCCATCTGCTCAGATAGTTTAAATTCCAGTCCGCATGTGTCATTCCAGTTTAAATTCCAGTCCACATGTGGCCCTGAGGAAGTTGCAAAATTCCTTGCCCAAGCAGTAGGTTGCACTCAGTTGTCATTAAAGGAGCAACTTCCATGATATGATCAAAAGGTAATGTATGTCCATTGGCACCTCAGTGTAAGTGTCCCCACAGAGATGTAGAAACACCATCCTGGGAACTGACTAAGAAGGACAGGTGCAATCCATTCTGTGTGACTGTGAATGAGGTAGCTTCTGGAATGTTGAGTAGCTATTCTTAGTACCTGTCTCACTTTTTAGAGAGGACTTGAAACAACCCTAGGTGATTTAGGAAATGGGTGTTTGTACCTGGGCAATGATGCTTGGCTACAAAGAGACTACCCAAGAACAGGCACACAGGAGTAAAATAATACATTAAAAGAGGGGGAAATGGCTGACAGCAGCAGCTGCTTTGGAATCATTAGTGGCAGTGCACAGTTGCTATTCAATCTCTGCTATTTGTATCGTGTGAAAAATTCAGAACAGTGTTAAGAGCATGAGCAGTGTTGTCAGATTATGTAAGTGTGTCCACATTTTTCTGTTTTAAAATCACACTGCTTATCAAATCAGATAAATGACTTGCTAAGGACTCACTTGTCATATTCTAGAAGGGTTGGTGTAGGCAGGCATTTCTCAGTCATTTCCCCTCCCGCTTTCCCTCCCTCATGTGAGGTCTGAATTTGGTTTGTGAGTACAGAGTTGGCAGTGAGTATGATTTGATGGGAGGCACCTGGAGACTGAAGTGCTGTGAAAAGTAACTCTGCATAAAGCCTTCCCCCAGAGCCACAGTGGAAGACAAGTGAAGAAAATTCATACAATCCAGACCATCAAAACTAAAAAAATTCTTGACTTAATTAAAATAAGTATATGTAAGTATAGTGATCAAAGATCCTGTCTAGTAATTCGGGCCCATAAAGCCCACTTTTGTAAATACAGCAAAAACAACTAATATCCCTAAAAGCTAGTTTCAGGCCTATGCACAGCTTCACAGACCATACATGCGATGCTGGTGCACTAACAGAGATAAATTGGATCCCTATTCCTTTCTGCTTATGTAAGTGGCTTGAGGCAGGTTCTGCACTTTGTTTGCTGCACTTAGTACAGTGGGGGCCCTTGATCCTGGCTAAAGGCTCTTGATACTATTGTAACACAAACAACAAATAACAATTAGAAATATGGGACAGGGGAAGGGGTGCCTACTAAATAAAAAAGGATTTTCTTCTGAGAGGCCAAAAAACCTTAAAACAAATCTCAACCCCTTGTCCCCCACAACCCAGCACCATTTAATGGTTGGACTCTGAGTAACCAAGACAAAGAAATTCAGTCTTCCCTTGAGGGCCTGACTTGCAATTAGCTCAGCTAAACCAATTTAAAAACCAGTTAGGGGCATAGGCTGAGATTTTTTTGAAGCCCCCTAGGATGCCCACTTCCCATTAATTTCAGTAGGAGATTTGGACATCCAATTCCCATGAGGTTCTGAAAATCTGTTAATGTAGACCCTGTTTTAGGGGTGGGGTGGTTTAAGGCAGCATCACATTTTTACTGAACCTAGTGGTCTCAAAGCCAATTCAGTATAAAAAGCTCTACACAACAATTTAAACCAGCTTTGAGATCTGGGTAGTTGAATCAAGTAGGTTTTTTTACTCAATTTTTTTTATTGATTTGTCATAACGAAAGAGACAATGAAAAAACACAAAACTGTAAATAACCTACAGCTTGTCTATGTTTCCAAATACCACATGCTTCACAGGGTTGCTAATAGAATAACAAAAGTTTGGTCTAGCAGCTTTGACAAGTTGTAAGACAACGCTACACAGACATGTTAGGGTGGTGGTAATAGTAATAAAATAGGCATACATGAATAAGGAGGGGAAAAGAGGCAGGGTTAGGTGGAATGTAGGTCTAGTATTCTTTGAGCAATCTCTTCTTTTTTATCCAAATGTATCTAGAACTAGTTTTAAACCACTTAGAAAATGTCCCCAAAGTAGGCTGGCCCTAAGTGACATCTAAGGCCTGGTCTACACTACGGGGTTAGGTTGAATTTAACTGCGTTAGATCGAATTAAAAATGACTGTGTCCACACAACCAACCCCCTTCCGTCGACCTAAAGGGCTCTTAAAATCAACTTCTGTACTCCTCCCCGATGAGGGGAGTAGTGCTAAAATCGACCTTGCTGGGTCGAATTTGGGGTAGTGTGGACGCAAATCAACGGTATTGGCCTCCAGGAGCTATCCCAGAGTGCTCCATTGTGATTGCTCTGGACAGCACTTTGAACTCCGATGTACTCGCCAGGTACACAGGAAAAGCCCTGGGAACTTTTGAATTTCATTTCCTGTTTTGTCAGCGTGGCGAGCTCAGCAGCACTCAGCAGCACAGGTGACCATGCAGTCCCCCCAGAATCTTAGAGCATAGAATGTTTCTACGCTCCCCCTATCATCTCTGTCCCTGAGGTTATTGCAGATTAGAAGGTGAAAAAAATGCACTCGCAATTACATGTTTTCTGAGCTCATGCAGTCCTCCAGCACTGATAGGGCACAGCTTAATGCATGGAGGCATTCAGTGGCAGAGGCCAGGAAAGAATTTAAGTGAGCACAAAGAGCGGAGGCAGGATGCGATGCTGAGGCTAATGGGGGAGCAAACGGACATGATGAAGCATCTGTTGGAGCTGCAGGAAAGCCAACAAGAGCACAGACCCCCGGCTGCATCCACTGCCTATCCTCCTACCCATGTTCCATAGCCTCCTCACCCAGATGTCCAAGAACGTGGGGGGTGGGAGGAGGCTCCGGGCACCCAGCCACTCCACTCCAGAGTATGGCCCAAGCAACAGAAGGCTGCCATTCAAACAGTTTGATTTTTAGTGTGGCTACAGTAAGAAATGTGGCCTTTTCTTTCCCACTTCCCCCACTCCACCTGGGCTACCTTGTCTGTTATCTCATTTTTAAAAAATTAATAAAGAAAGAATGCATTGTTTCAAAACAATAGTTGCTTTATTTCGAAGGGGGGAGGGTGGTTGGCTTACAGGGAATTAAAATCAACAAAGGGGGTTGGTTTGTGCTCTTCTAATAGCCCTGGCTGCTGGTGTCTGGCTGCTCAAAATCGGACGCCAGGTGATTTGCCTCAACATCCCACCCCGCCATAAACGTCTCCCCCTTACTCTCACAGATATTATGGCGCACACATCAAGCAGCAATAACAATGAGAATGTTGGTTGTGCTGAGGTCTGACCTAGTCAGCAAACAGCACCAGTGAGCTTTTAAATGTCCAAAGACACATTCTACCACCATTCTGCACTTGCTCAGCCTATAGTTGAACTGCTCTTTACTACTGTCCAGGCTTCATGAGCCATGGGAGCAAGGGGTAGGTGCAACTGCGCGGTGCTGCCAGCTGGGAGAGCAGCCTGAGGCAGAAGCCTCCAGCTCACATGATATTCCAGGCAGGACTGAATTTCCATGAGATGAAACTTAAAGAAGAGAATGACCTGGAGTTTCCGGCTCCCATTTGGTGCTCTAAGAGGAGAATAGCCATGTCTGACCAGGCGTCCCTGATCAACCTCACTGAGGTCTGCCAGGAGCACCCAGGAGATATACGATGGCTATCAGTCCTACTACACCATCTGCCGTGAAGGCAAGGAGCTGCTGCTGTGTAGCAATGCAGTACCACGTCTGCCAGCAGCACCCAGGAGACGTAGGGTGACAGTGAGCTGAGTGGGCTCCATGCTTGCCATGGTATGGTGCCTGCATGGGTAACCCAGGAAAAAAGGCATGAAACGATTGTCTGCCATTGCTTTCACGGAGAGAGGGAGGGAGGGAGGGGCACCTGACGACATGTACCCAAAACCACCCGCGACAATGTTTTTGCCCCATCAGGCATTGGAAGCTTAACCCAGAATTCCAACGGACAGCGGCGACTGCGGGAACTGTGGGATAGCTACCCACAGTGCACCGCTCCGTAAGTCGATGTTAGCCACGGTAATGAGGACTCACTTTGCCGACTTAATGCGCTTAGTGTGGTCATACGCAATTGACTGTATAAAACCAGTTTCTAAAAATTTACTTCTGTAAAATCGACCTAATTTCATAGTGTAGACATACCCTAAATATTGCTTCAATTGGACAGTGCTAAGTGGTATAAGTTTAAACCAATACCCATACACAAAATTGTGCTTATTTAGAATTAAGGTTGTTAGTTCTTTGCTTTTTACATTAGGTATGATGGCCAAGCAGTTACATCATTTAAAACTCCATCTGCACTCCATTCATTTGTTCTCTTTCTAAACCTCCACCACACCTCCCTTGCAACCACAGCCCACCCTCATCATAAACAGACCAGCAGTCTTAACTCTGACCATATGTATTGGTTAGACGTTACTGTGTTCTGTACAGCGACGTGTAGTGTCAGATTGCAAACAGCAGTTGCCAGTGGTTTTCCTGTAATGTTTAGGAAAACTTATGTGAATGGATATCTATGTATGTTGTAAATTTGGTAGACGTAGAAATTACAGGTTCTGGGGTATACACTGGTAATTATAATTGGGATTAAGACTATTTTATTGATTCAAGATGAACTGTGATATAGGGTAGGGGAGACCTGATTGGGAGGGAAGGATGAGGTAGTATGGAGGAACATGAGGAAAATCGGTGGGAGCATGGCAGCTGTGCTAGCAATCTGGAAATGGCACACATTTATGGGAGGGAATTATGGATTACAAGAGGAGTTTGTGCTAGCAGAGGGGAGGTACATTTCTGATGTGTACATGCAAAAGTAACACTTACCCCATTAGGGAGCCCAAAGTTCCATAAATAAAGTCACTGATGCAGAGTTTACTTTGGTAACTTATTGGCATTAAGACAACCTTAAAGGTAAAATAGAATCAAACCTGCAAGAGATTTTCCCCTAGAGAGTCACAGCCTAGAAAACCACTGCTCATTTAGAGCTCCTTCCTTGGAAGCAATGGTTACAGTAGTGAAGTAGTAACAATTACCAGCAATTAATTTTATTGAGCCTCATTAGGGATGCCTTCATGGCTTTGGGGTCATAATTTTGATCAATTTGATAATAATTATTGAATCACTGCAATGTCCTAAATTCACTACTGTATTATTAATATGCAGTCTGCTAATGATGCCAAATTCCATGATCAGCTTCAGTATAAATGTAACATGCATTTCCTCACAAAATAATCAGAGTCTCCTGGATATGGTAAAAATGGCCACCAACCAAGCTGAAAATACACTTAGAAGACCAGCTGCAATGCTTTAAAAAAAACTATTCATGAGCTCTTCACTAACAGAATACAACACAGAGAAGAGCTGAGGATTAGAGGTTTGTACAGTATGATGGGGTTCACTGCAACAGTCGTCAATTACCTCGACTTACTCCACTTGAACCAGCCTCACTGGAGTGAGTGATTGTACTGCAAAACAACACTTGGCCTACACAGAGTGACTGGGTTAGCAGCTGTTCCATCCCCATTGCATTACTATCTAGTGTCAGCAGCACTTGAGATTCAATCTCCCCTCTTCCACAGGCCAGCTAGCTGGATCTTAAATCTCTTGAACTAGAATGTGTGTGTGGATGGGAAATGGGTTGCTACAAAACTTGATTTATAGCTCAAGCTAACAATGAAGGGAAGACAAGCCCATATACATGCTAAATATTAGACACATTATATATGTTGACTTGTTACAAATAAAAACACCATATGAAAAGTTTTACATGAATTTAACTGTTATTCACCCTCTAAGACAGAGGTGGGCAAACTACGGCCCGCGGGACCGTCCTGCCCGGCCTCTGAGCTCCTCCCCCGCTGTTCCCCAGCAGCCAAGCCGCTGTGAGGGCAGCTCTCTGGGCGGCGGGGCTGCATGCTCATGCAGGGCAGAGTGGCAGCATGTCTGGCTCTGGCTGGGCAGCTCAGCAGCCAGATATGCTGCTCTGAGCAGCATGGTAAGGGGGCTGGGGGGTTGGATATGGGGCAGGGAGTCCCAGGGGGCAGTCAGTGGACAGAAGGCGGTTGGATGGAGTGGAGGTTCAGTGGGGGGGGGTTGGTCAGGGGATGGGGAACAGGGGGCAGTTGGATAGGGCAGAGGTTCGCGGGGGCAGTCAGGGGACAGGGAGCAGGGGGTTAGATAGGGGGCGGGATCCCAGGGGGCAGGGGATCCTGGGAGGGGGTGGTCAGGGGACAAGGAGCAGGGGGGGTTGGATGGGTTTGGGGTTCTGAGGGGGGCAGTTAAGGGGCAGGAAGTTGGAGGGGTCAGATAGGGGGCGGGGGCCAGGCTATTTGGGGAACCACAGCCTTCCCCACCTGGCCCTCCATACAGTTTCGCACCCCAATGTGGCCCTCAGGCCAAAAAGTTTGCCCACCCCTGCTCTAAGAGATGAATTCATGACAGTGTGGATTTGACTGATTACAGAAGTCTAACATCTCTTTATCTATTGTTTTAGGTGACTGCGATAGGATCAGCTCTGACAGGAGATACCAAAGAACCTGAATTCAGAACCTGGCAAGTAAGTGAATGAAAACTACTTTTAAAATTATATGGTTTTGAAATGTAAGTTTCTTAGAAATTTAAGACTGCTTAAATCAGGGGTGGCCAACCTGTGGCTCCGGAGCCACATGCGGCTCTTCAGAAGCTAATATGCGGCTCCTTGTATAGGCACCGACTCCGGGCTGAAGCTACAGCTGCCAAGTTTCCAATGTGCCGGGGGGTGCTCACTGCTCAACCCCTGGCTCTACCACAAACCCTGCCCCCACTCCACCCCTTTCTACCCCCTCCTCTGAACCTGCCTTCTCCTTCTCCCCCACCCCCAGAGTCTCCCACATGCCACAAAATAGCTGATTGGGACGTGCGGGGAGAGCGGGGGAGGTGCTGACTGGTGGGGCTGCTGGTGGGTGGGAGGCGCTGCTCCTTCTCAGGCTCAGGTTGGCCACCTCTGGTTTAAATATCAATTTATAAAAGTTAGCCATTATTTGTTTTTAGGCAGCACCTTTCATATGATTATCAGTTGCTTTACAAACACTACTTAAGCCCCATAACAAAAAGACGCAAGCATTATTCCTATTTAAAGATGGGGAAACTGAGGCACAGGGAGACTAAATGACTTGCCTACCTGCACACAGCATGACCATGGCACAGCCAAGAATGGACCATAGAATTCTGGCTCCCTGTTTACTGCTTTAGCCTCTACACGTTTGTAGTGTGAAGCCAATCCCTACAAGTCTTTTCAACTCATTTGTCTTTAAAATGGAAATAATTCCATTTCAGGGGGAGTTGCCAGCAGGATAAGGGTTAAACTAAAAAAAAAAAAAAAAGCTTCATAAGCAGATAAATACTCTGTTACCAGTATTATCTTCTGCGGCTGGAATTAACTAACTCTTTAAGAATATGCCATAGCGGAGCAGCAAGTATGATCAGTTTTGTTGGTCTGTAAAGTATTTCTCTGTCAGTTGTCAAAATGCTGGACAGACAAGAAGTATGATCAGAGACGTCCGAAGACGTGGTTCTAGGACTTGTTTCCAATTCCATACTACATAGCTTCTCTTCTTACTGGTCACTTCTTTAATAAAAAGTTCACTTGGCTTCCGTGGGGTTATCTAATATACTCCAGAACAGGACATGACCTTGCACCTATGCTACTTTCTTTTTTCTTGACGCACTACTGCATGGCTAGCGTGTTCTTTTTGTAACCCTGAGCTATAGCCATCAGAGAGTCACACCAGTAAAACGGTCTCCAAGAATATGTTTCAGGTTTGCTTCCTTAAGAAGTTAATCTGGTTTTTGGATCAAGTATCAGCTATCTGAGTTTATTGTCTAAATGGATTACACTTCTAACTTCTTGGCAGCAGGGGTTACGTATTCTGTATTCGAAGCAATAGATACAGCAAAACACCAAAACCAGGCACCGTAAAATCCAGAGTGAAAGGACCTCCCCCACAACTAATTTAACAAGAACTAAATGATGTCTCAGGTCTTAACTATGTGAGTAAATTGGTATACCAAGTCTTCATAAAATACACTTACTTCCAGTGAACCTTCATTTCTCCAACAAAGGTGTTAAATCATCTACCATGAATTGTGCAGTGTGATTTACAAAGAGTGTTAGGGAAATTTAATCTGGATTCATGAATACTGTTACAAACCAGGACTTTGTTTTCACTTTACATTTTAGTTCTGTTTAAATTATTGTTGTGATTCTGTCATGCTTAAACTAAGGGCCTTCTGCAGCAAAATTTGGAAAACGTGCCATTTTTCATTGTAAGCATTGCTAGGCTATTGGAATGTGAATTGCTTTTGAGAATTCTTGGTTAACTGGTCCTACGCAGAGCCTAGGCATTACCTTCTGAAGACCCAGAGCCTAAGTCTGATCTTGCGACAGCAGTGTAAATCAGTTCAATGAAGTCACTGGAGTTATGGAGTTATTGGAGTCATGAGTTGAAGTCATTGGAGTTACGCTAGTGTGAGATCCACCAATAGGACCCTGAACTATACTGTGTCATTAATAATAGTTCCAGGGAGTTCTTTCCATGATCTCACAAACCCTCATTTCCACAAAACAAACTAATACATATCCTACTATTGGTTCTGGTGGATTATTTGGGAGTACTAGCTTGCATTCTCAAGAAGTTGTACAGAAGCCCCCCTCCTCATATGAACTAGATCACAGAAAGGAAGGAAACATTTTGCCTGGAATATCAGATTCTTCTTCCATTTTGGAGCACATAGTATATTGTCCCATATGGTCACAGACACTGCTACACTATTAAAGGGAAGTCAGATTTCTACTATTCTCTAAGAAGGTGATGTGCTAGATCTCAGACCCTTTCTGGAGGAAGAAGCAGCATGTGTAAAGACCTAAATCTGCTTATTTTCTGTTTTTTTCTCTATATAGCCTAACTGGATAATAAAACTGTCGTCCCAATCCTGCAAACCTTCTACATGTGGAACTCTCACTGATGTCTATGGAAGTTCTGCATGTGGAGAGCTTACAGAATCAGGCCATAATGTGGTATCCTTTCCTCTGATTTGATTCAGATTAAAAGTTGATGTAAATGACACTTAAGAGTGAGAATGTGGTCTCAATTCACAGTAGCACAAGAGAAAATTTACATGTACAGAGAGTAAAACAACTTTGAAAACAACAGCTGCCACCATAATTTCACACAATTAAACTTTAATATGTGGGCACCTCTATCAATTAAACACGCCACACAATGTTGTTTTTGCAAAATATTTATTAAAAAACTAAAGTAAATATGGCAACAAAAACTTAAATAGCAAATGACATGACACTGGCCATAAAGCTTTTACTATATTATTCTAATCAGTCTCTGACAATATCAATAATCAAGTATGTCTCCAGGGGAAGCCACATGTAAACAACCTGAATGCACCTCTATATGGTCAACTGCTAGCTGTTTGAGAACTATTAGATATGCGCCTCTTACTTTACTAGCACCTGTTCCAGGGCCCTTGTAAAATGTTCCAGGCATACTCAACTTTAAACGAAGTGAATGGGAGCAGAAGATGCTCAACACTTTGCAGGATCAGGCCTGGTTCATTTTTAAAGACACAGCAAGTGATCCAACACAACTGTTTTTTTTTTCTTTTTCTTTTCTTTTTTTAAAATAAAGAAAAGGGAATCAGAGCAGCAAGGGAACCTACACCAAAGTACCTTTTGTTCCTCTCTGAGTCACAGTAACCTCTCATGGGTACCACACTTGAAGCTATTTGTTTATTCTCTTTTTAAAAGCCCAGCAGGGGGAGTAAGTCAAGAGGTGTCTGTTTTCTCCTTGGATAACTCCTCTTAAGGGGAGCTTTGGGTGCACATCAAAGAGAAAAACAGACCCTCAAGTCTATTAAAGACATATGTCTAATGGAAGCTCTGTTGTTTTTAAAAAGCGGTAAAAAATCTTCAAAAAGCATTCAAGAATTCTAAAAAAAACCCTTTTCCGGTTCAGATGATTGACAGGACACGCACTCATTTTGTCCGGTTAGCCATGACTTAAAACCCAAAGAGAAAGTTGTTACAAAATGTTGGCTAAATTAGGAATCCTAAGAGATATATATGAAGACATAGTTGAAGATCATTTTAAAAAACCCTTAAGAATGTAAAGCACTATGCCCAGACAACCCCAGGTTTCACTAATGACACAGATATAATCACGGACAACACGTAGAAATAGTCACATTGATGCCAAGGTTTCCATTGTCTGCAAAAAGATGTGCTATAGCTGTATCGAAAACTAGACAGTCGCTGTTCATGATGGCAGCAGCCACCCCATCGTGAATGGAGCGGGGCGTTGCCTCCCAGGTCAGCCTGCGCCGGTTACCATTCAGCTCCAGTCGATAAGCAAAGTTTTCTGCTTGTTTGCGAGTGCCAATGAGCAACACAATAGCAAAAAACTGCTGGTGACCCTCATACTTCTCCTGTTTCTCCAACACCAGCATGAAATGGTGGCCAAAGCAAGACTGCATCATGACCCAGTCGACGGCACCTGGCAGGTTAATGTCCGTGGCGAGAAAGACTATGTCTTCTCCCTGAAGGGTGGTAATGCTTTTGTGGGCGTGCATGAGGTGGGACATCACAGCTTCCAAAGAGCCCTGCCATTTACAGGAGGCACCAGGACATGGACAGGAGTAGGGACGGTATTCACAGATATCTTCATGCTCCGGCTTTTCTGTATGGTGGAGTGTCAGGGAACAGCCTGTAGTGGCATACTGGAAGGAGACAAAACACAGGCCATCAAGATATACACGCAGATTTAATGTTCTAAAGCTCCCAGCTGTGAACTGCAAAATGCAGCATCAGTAAGAGCCCTCATTTCATTCTAAATTTTACATTATATTTTTAAGTGCTCTGGATTCAGAGCTGAGATTTATTTTACCCCCAAATGGATTCCTGCTTCATATGCTTTTAAATGGGAATTGCAAGCCGTTAGATAAACACGAATATTTTATTAGAACACACACTTAGAAAGTGCAGCATTACTAGAATTTATGTCCCATTCAATGAAAGATTTTATTTTAATTTAAATGTTTGCAGTCTCACTCTGCCACTGCATGAGAATCAAAGGGAGTGAAACTGACTATTTTCACCATACAAGTAAGGTGAAAGCCTAAATAAGTGAGATTTTTGTTTAAAGCTCTGTTTTAATAGTCCCTGAGTCACACAGGTAAAGACATGTATTTATTTGTTTTAAATCAGAAAGTGCACCTTTACATTCTTATAGCAAATTCAACATTCCTTAAACAAAGCACATACTTCTGCATCCTTACACAGCAACAGTCCCTTAATGGGAAAGCTTTTCCCCTTCATCCCAGCACCTGATTATCACCATTGTCACAGCTGTGAGACAAGCCAGAGCACTTTCTACACTGACAGCAATAAGCCCTCCACAATACGTACATCCACAATTCAAAAGAAAAAGGATTAAGCAAGAGTTTTCACTCTCCACCTGGCTAAAGAATAACAGTGTCTCAGACCGGAGCATAACAGGGGAGGCAAACTTCTTTTCTCAACCTCATCCCTTATCTTTTTCATGCACTGATTTATTTAGAGTCATTTTATTCCCAGTCTCTAGTTAGGGACAAGTCCAAAAACAACCACTAGCTGAGTCACTTTCCTGGAATACACAATGTTATATATTAAGTTTCTATGCAACACAGTTAGGAAATGTCAAGTGACCATTCTCATAGCAACCAGTACTTGGCCCTTGTGTAAGGGCCTCATGAAAAGTGCATCATGGAGTTTCCTGACTTTGTATCATCTAGTGTTTCCACTGATGTGCTGGTGTGGTGGTTTTTGTGTATGTATAACATGAGGGGGAAACGAGTCCAGGAGAGCTGGCTGTATTTTAAAGAATCCTTATTGAGGTTACAGGGACAAACCATTCCAATGTGTAGAAAGAATAGTAAATATGGCAGGCGACCAGCTCGGCTTAATAGTGAAATCCTTGCTGATCTTAAATACAAAAAAGAAGCTTACAAGAAGTGGCAGATTAGACAAATGACCAGGGATGAGTAAAAAAATATTGCTCGGGCATGCAGGAGTGATATCAGGAAGGCCAAATCACACCTGGAGTTGCAGCTAGCAAGAGATGTTAAGAGTAACAAGAAGGGTTTCTTCAGGTATGTCAGCAACAAGAAGAAAGTCAAGGAAAGTGTGGGTCCCTTACTGAATGAGGGAGGCAACCTAGTGACAGAGGATGTGGAAAAAGCTAATGTACTCAATGCTTTTTTGCCTCTCTCTTCACGAACAAGGTCAGCTCCCAGACTACTGCACTGGACAGCACAGCATGGGGAGAAGGTGATCAGCCCTCTGTGGAGAAAGAAGTGGTTCGGGACTATTTAGAAAAGCTGGACGTGCACAAGTCCATGGGGCCGGATGCGTTGCATCCAAGAGTGCTAAAGGAGGTGGCGGATGTGATTGCTGAGCCATTGGCCATTATCTTTGAAAACTCATGGTGATCGGGGGAAGACCCGGACGACTGGAAAAAGGCTAACGTCGTACCCATCTTTAAAAAAGGGAAGGAGGATGATCCTGGGAACTACAGGCCAGTCAGCCTCACCTCAGTCCCTGGAAAAATCATGGAGCAGGTCCTCAAGGAATCAATTCTGAAGCACTTGGAGGAGAGGAAAGTGATCAGGAACAGTCAGCATGGATTCACCAAGGGCAAGTTATGCCTGACCAATCTAATTGCCTTCTATGACGAGATAACAGGTTCTGTGGATGAAGGGAAAGCAGTGGACATGTTGTTCCTTGACTTGGAGAAAGCAGTGGACATGTTGTTCCTTGACTTTAGCAAAGCTTTTGACACGGTCTCCCACAGTATTCTTGCCAGTAAGTTAAAGAAGTATGGGCTGGATGAATGGACGATAAGGTGGATAGAAAGCTGGCTAGATTGTTGGGCTCAACGGGTAGTGATCAATGGCTCCATGTCTAGTTGGCAGCCGGTATCAAGTGGAGTGCCCCAAGGGTCGGTCCTTGGGCTGGTTTTGTTCAATATCTTCATAAATGATCTGGAGGATGGTGTGAATTGCACCATCAGCAAGTTTGCAGATGACACTAAACTGGGAGGAGAGGTAGATACGCTGGAGGTAGGGATAGGATACAGAGGGCCCTAGAAATATTGGAGGATTGGGCCAAAAGAAATCTGATGAGGTTCAACAAGGACAAGGGCAGAGTCCTGCAGAAAAGGACCTAGGGATTACAGTGGACAAGAAGCTGGATATGAGTCAACAGTGTGCCCTTGTTGCCAAGAAGGCCAATGGCATTTTGGGATGTATAAGTAGGGGCATTGCCAGCAGATCGAGGGACGTGATCGTTCCCCTCTATTCAACATTGGTGAGGCCTCATCTGGAGTACTGTGTCCAGTTTTGGGCCCCACACTACAAGAAGGATGTGGAAAAATTGGAGAGAGTCCAGCGGAGGGCAACAAAAATGATTAGGGGACTAGAACACATGACTTATGAGGAGAGGCTGAGGGAACTGGGGATGTTTAGTCTACAGAAGAGAAGAATGAGGGGGAATTTGACAGCTGCTTTCAACTACCTGAAAGGGGGTTCCAAAGAGGATGGATCTAGACTGTTCTCAGTGGTTGCAGATGACAGAACAAGGAGTAATGGTCTCAAGTTGCAGTGGGGGAGATTTAGGTTGGATATTGTGAAAAAGTTTTTCACGAGGAGGGTGGTGAAACACTGGAATGCGTTACCTAGGGAGATGGTGGAATCTCCTTCCTTAGAAATTTTTAAGGTCAGGCTTGACAAAGGCCTGGCTGGGATGATTTAATTGGGTGTTGGATCATATTAAAGAAGTTCTGTATTAAAATCACAAATGAATTTGATTCCCCATAGTTTAAATTCCAGGGTATTACTAATTAAGAGGTCTCTTGGCTTTTGGTACTGTTTCTCTCCCTCTATGTGTGAAACCTGCAAGCTGCTAATTGCATTAGTACATTCTAGACAAAGTCTAGACAGAGTCTGTTCTCAAAGCAATTCACACAGAGAGAGACTCAAAGCAATACTCTGTAACAACAGAAACAGCATCCAGAGACTCCCCGCCTTTTGTTGTATTAACAATTGTGATTAAAATAGAGATAGAGGATGTATGTGGATGGATGCTTGGTGTGGATAATAACTGAATGATCAGGGAGGTGCCAGCCTAAGAATCCAGTGTCCATCGGCTGAAGAAGGCGTCAAGTGGAAATAACCAGAGGACCCCCTGGAGGGCAGACTGGAATCCACCCAACAGCCTCAAGAATGGGAGAACCAAAGAACAAGATAACATTTGGCAGCACGGAGCCGTCAGGAATGTGCCATCTGCTGATTGATTCAGCAACAGCATGATGAAGCAATTCCCATAGACTGGCATAGGAAGAAATTCCTATAAAAATGGACTCTAGAAAGGGAGAACTTTGGGGTCTGATTCTGCAAACCAACTTCCAGGAGCATCAGACAAGGCCCTGCTCCCTCCTCATGTCCAGGCCAGCTGGCCAGTGGCTTGGCATGAGCAACTCTAAGGCTGGTAACTATGATAACAACCTTGCAGAACGTGTGTGTGTGTGTGTGTATGAATGTGTGAATAAATATGAGATTGAATGGAATGTTATAGCTATAACTAACTGCTTACTATGATTCTTTCTGTATTCACAATAAATGTGAAAAGAAAAGGAGTACTTGTGGCACCTTAGAGACTAACCAATTTATTTGAGCATAAGCTTGCGTGAGCTACATCGGATGCATCCGATGAAGTGAGCTGTAGCTCACAAAAGCTTATGCTCAAATAAATTGGTTAGTCTCTAAGGTGCCACAAGTACTCCTTTTCTTTTTGCAAATACAGACTAACACGGCTGTTACTCTGAAACCTGACAATAAATGTGGTATTTTGCCTTTTTCCCTTTAATAAGATCCTGCTGGTTTTTAACTTATTGGTATAACATGAGGATCAGTCCTGCTTTGAGCAGGGGGTTGGACTAGATGACCTCCTGAGGTCCCTTCCAACCCTGATATTCTATGATTCTATGAGTGGAGGGGGAAATGGTTACACTTCCTTCAGAAGGAAGAGAAAAATATACTTAGTTGTGCAGTCAGAACTCTAGAAATCATACATTCAAAGAGGAACTTCACATAAAGAATAGAAACAGCTGATCAGGGAAGATTCACAGTGGACAAGGTTAATGCTGACCCCCAAAAGTTTGTTTTGTTTTTTAAATTGGATTTGCACCCTTTGTTTATACTTTATACAAAGGAGGCCCCAAAGGATGTTTTTATTTAAGTTAGCAATATCAGGAATGTCAAGATCTGATGGAGGACCTTAGATGTTTATTAGAACATCTTACATGTGAACAGAGGACAGGTGAGTTGAATCTTTAAACACAATACCCTTTATCCAAAATGTTCCCCAATCCTTGGAGTTAAGAGGTGATACCAAAATGAAGCAAAAATAATAATAAATAGTAATAATAAAAAAAAAGGCCCCTTTCCCAAGGAATGGGACAGAGGACTAAGCTACCAGCTTTAGGTGTAAGAATGGCAAAAACTCAGTGATCTAGAAGCTGAATTAAATACCAAATACGAAAATACGAACAAGTCTGGAGAGAGTTTCTGGTGATATGAACAAGTAAAAAAAGGGTTGTTTCTTAATAATTATCTGACCAATTTTTTAAAAAATCAAGGTTAAATGCAATTTTTCCAAATGTTTAAAAAAGAAACAGCTATTTCTGAGTCAGAACAAGCACAAGGAATTTCAGTTCCGAGGGTTAAATGCCTGAGAAACAAGGGCTTAGATTCAATATCATCTCAGTTATTATACATATCATGCTGCTAACGTGTATAGTGGAAGAACACGAGAGTACAGACTTCTGTTTCAGATGTCACTAAAGAGTTAATGCATTTACTGTATCCACCCCTCCCCCCCACTAATTAATCCTCTGCTAAGAGATTTGTTTAGGTATGCCAGTGAGCAGACAAGCCATGAGTTCTGCACCACCACAGTGACAGTAGAAAGAAGTGGTCCGAGTGTCAAAAGGGGGGGTGCGCCACAATTGAGGCCAAATGCTGCAATTTGTCAGGATTGCAGCACTGCTGTTTGCACACGCATGTATGCAACAGAAGATTGTCCCAGACACACAATGATAGGTGCAGGCAGACGTGAAACAAGTCAGTCTTAAGCCTAAGCATTCTTCCCAGGAAGAGATTTTAGCCCTATTGCTGCTCATGGTGCAAATAAGTCTTTATGATAGTGACACACTTGTTTAGAAGTTAAAACAAAACAGAGAGAGAACTAAAGTTCAAGTATATTGATGCTCGTGGCACAGAAAAGGCAATGTTTTAGAGAAAGTCCAAGTGAAGGGACAGTTAGAAGAACCATCACTCTAAGTACTTTACATTTCTTTTAAAAAACATAGCCTATCACTTACCAAATTTTTTAAAAACCAACTTTCAACAATCCCCAAACACTGCACTTTGTTGCTGGAAAGCTGCTCTCGTGGCATAACACTCTTACTTGTCATTTAAGGACAGTGCCCCAAAGGGTTAAATAGGAGTTTCCGGATGGATGTTCAGTATTTGAAAAGTGTGAGCTCTGGTGATGTGGATAAGCCTTGCCCAAAATTATATGGTATGTGAGAGTGCTGCTTTAGCTTTTGACCTCATCCCTGCCACGTGAAGCATTCAGTTAAATATAGATTTAGATCCCCAACCCACAATGATATTTTTCTAAGCCTGTTACATAGAGTGTCACAGCCCTGAATCCCAACCGTCTCTTGTATGCTCCAGTACCTTCCATTTGTTAGCAGGCTTCTTAGTTAGAAGTAGCTAGCCCTATAGCACCCTTCGCAAACCTCTGCTTCTCTAGCAAAGCTGCATTTTCTGCTACTGCTAAACTAGGCTGAGGCCAAACAATTTTATGTAAAATGAAGCCAAGTAACTTCACTCAGAACGATCAACCTCAATTCAGCACAGTGCAAACAATGCAGAGGGGCTCCACTATAGAAGCGAGGTCTACATATTAAAAAACAAAACATAAGAACAATAAAATATCAGAAGGGTAAATACTGGGAAAATAAACATCCATCAGGAAAAGATAGAGAATGAAAGCAGAATTGGAACTATTGATAAAAATGTCAAAACATCATCTACTTCTTTCACAGCCTTGTGTCCTGCAAGCCTTAAAAGAACCTGTTATGCCTCAAAATTAGAAAGTATAATCTGATGTTAGACTCTTGTTAGATCTTGGACAAATGGAATAAGTAATTCAAATCAGAATCATAAAGCATAAGGACAGAAGGGACCACCAAACCACCTATATCACAGGCCACCAACTCCATCTCGCATGCACACACTACCCCAACAACTGAAATTAGACCGAAGTATCACAGCCCACAGGATGCTAAAGTATTATGCACCACAGTGAGAAAATAGAAGGGACTGACATGCACTTTTGCCTGAGATGCCTACAATGACAGTAAAATGGTTGAGATAATCCTGGCAAGTGCACCACACCCACACGCTGCAGAGGAAGGCAAAAACCCCCCCCGCCCCCTAAAGTCACTGCCAATCTGCCCTGGTGGAAATTCCTGTCTAACCTCATCCACATATGCCTATCAGTTAGACATGTGAGCATGTGAGCAAGAACCAGCCAACCATGCACTTGAGAGCGAGAGAATGCTTGTTTTACCTTTCTAGTTTTGGAAGACTTAAATTAAGGTTTGAAGTCATGGGACACAATCAGTGCTAGATTACCGGGAAGAGAGTAAATAATATGCATCACATAAATATGAAATGCCAAACAACTGGCATAATATTTACCTGACTGGGAAAGCTGCCATTCTACCACCCTATGTGATGTGTTTATTTCTGTCTGGACAATTAAAATTAAGGGTCGCATATCTGTCTATGTATGTTAACAGTCAGACTTAGTTTGCCTTGTTTATGTAAACTTCTGATAAAGTTGCGAGGTAACCGTGAAGCACAGAAGGAAGTTCAATTTTTTTCTCAAGTCAAAAGTTAATTACACAATACTGTGAGTTTATCAGGTTTTCTTGTAATAAGTACACTTGTCTTTAGAGGGCTTAGAAGCATCTGATTATCTGGTGGTAGAGTTGGCTGGAAGGCAAGATGTGCAACTGGCGTATTTCTTGAAATGACATCTCTATATCTAATGTACCTGTGGTCTAACTTCATAAAGTGCTGAGCACCACCGTTCCCAGTGATGTCGGGAAATGTGGGTTTAAAACCCCTGAAAAAAAAATCAAGCCACTTACTTCCCTGAGACTCCTGGAATATATGCATAACGAAAAATACAGAAATCTGACTATTTCCTTCCTAATTTGCAAAATGTATTCTTATATCAAATTACTCACATCACTAAGAACCTATTTATTTGGCAATGGGGGGAAATCCTAAAACATTTTCAAATATATATATTTGTATTAAATGTAACTGAGCACATTCCATGTAGTTGCCCATTAGCAAGTTTGCTACAAATGTATAGGTTTCAGAGTAGCAGCTGTGTTAGTCTGTATCCGCAAAAAGAAAAGGAGTACTTGTGGCTCCTTAGAGACTAACAAATTTATTTGAGCATCAGCTTTCGTGATCTACAGCTCACTTCATATCCGATAAATAAATAAATAAAATAAATAAATTTGTTAGTAGTCTCCAAGGGACCACAAGTACTCCTTTTCTTTTTACAAATGTATAGAAGACATTCCCCCCAGTGGAGTCCTCAAAGCTAATACAAGGGGACTAAGTTTATGGCTGTGTAAATCTGAAGCAAATTCTATTAAACTAAAACACAAGCAGGCAGTAGCATGTGTTTTAACACTATCAGGAGTGCAGTTCTGCACAGGGTTCTGTCATTTCTGTGGCCACAGCAATGATCACTCAGGCATGAATGGTTCTGTTTGTGAAGTACTATCATGAAAGGTAATGCTAAAATATTGCAGAATAGACAAATATTGGTTAACGTGTAAATATATGAAGTCTCTGCAGTTTTATAGCTCAAAGTAAACAGCAGCATTTAAAACTCTAATTATTTCACTGCAAATTTCTGAATAAGTAGTTCATCTATAAAAGCACATTGCACCACTCAGTTCGCTAGGCCACATTGCAGTAGTTCAGTTGCTTAGGAAGATGAAATTTGGCAATAATTAATTAGATTTAATAGCCCTTCATACATCTGTGCGTTCACAAGGTTTATTTTCTCCAATCTACAGCATCCTTACAAAGACACCTGAGGCCACAAGAGAAGCTAAATCCATATAAAAAAGCCTCCCTGACTAAACAGCGCTTTTCTACAGCTAACCAGTTCCATATTTATTTAAAAGAGGAAAGGTAGTAAGATGATATTTCAGCATGTCTTTAACGAGGATTTTGAGTCAGAGGATGATGTGCATTTCTAGTTTTGAAAGTGTGCCTAGAGCATTCCGTAAGTATTTTAAAATTTCAGTGACTTAACACTTATCTCCTGTAAGACTCACCTCTTTCATAATGCCTATAAGAAGCACATAGATAATTATACAATGCTATATATATTTTCAAAAAGCCTTTGTAACCCATCCAAACGGGCACAGAGAAAAGTAAGAAACCACATGACCCCATTCCTATAAACCTTTCTGTTTTCTCTATTGTACACTTTTGGGCACTGTAAAACCAATAAATAGATGCTTTCTAAGCATGGAAGACAAATGCCAGTGAAAAATACCCCGGTTAATGTCACTTTGTTGCTGTTTGGGAGGAGTATGTGCAGCAGCATAGAAATTACTCGTGGTAAAGAAAGACACCCCCTCTCCCCCATAAAAAGAGAGGTTGGGAGAGGAGTAGAAAGTAGAAGAGATTCTTAGTATTTCCACCCCTTTTCCATCCATGAGAGGCAGAAAGCTCCTTCTACTTCCCAACAGCTAGCAGGAAGTAGGATTTCCAATTTAGCAGATTCCTACCAGCTGGAGCCTGAGGCGAAGGATGGAGCTCCAAAGATCAGAAACATCAGCCCGGGAAAACCCCAGCCGTCTCCCCATTCTCCAACAGTTAGGGAAGATAGAAGAGTAGTTAGTTGCCACTCCATCTTTCATATCCACCTCTGGCATGCTCTTCAGACCCTGTACTAACTGGTGCCTATATATGGCAATGACCCAATTCTATGTTTTCTATAGGCCTCCTGTGGGAGACTTGGATGCATAAAGAAATGCAAGATCAGGTCCCAGCCTGTTTCACACAGGCAACTGAACACTATCAGCATTAACAGCTTTCAGTCACTCAGGCTACATCTGAACTCATAAGACAGAGATGAAAAGCTCCAAATCCCATCACCAAGTAAGTCTCTGAGCTATCCAGTCCCCATGCCCCCCCCCTCAATTATTCCATCTTCCAATCTAAGCTACATCCCTCCCCCTTTCTCAGTCAGTGTTAATGGTATCAGAGTAGCTCTGCAGGGTCAGAACATACCAAGCAAGATAAGTTAATTGCAAAGGTAATATTGGAAAGAATTTTGGAAAAATGGTTTCCTCAACTGCAACAGAAGTAAAGGCTCCAAAATGCAAATTTAAGCTTTGTAATTAATGTTGTGCTATCTACACCTCCACAAATGTTTCAAGCAACAATTGAACACTTTAACGAATATGTGGACTCAATTCACCATAGCTGGCGTCCTTCCCAAATGTATACTGACACAGCACTTAAACTATTAGTTTGGAACTTCCTGTGAATTGAATTGCCTTGCATCTGCACTGAAGATCAACAGTGGATCTGCTGGGACTCACTGCCCAGAAATAGACCAAAGAGAAAGTCTGAGACAATTCTAGAGACGAGGGGAACGATATAAGTGCCCAACAGACAGTAAGATTATTTCTACTTGTTTTCTTCCACTCCTTATTTTATATTGTCTCTGTCTCACAATTAGTAGTAGTTTGCAGGAAAGTTTTTTTCCAATTAAACTATTAAGGTCCATGTACTTAATGTTTCCCATGACCCTACCCAAAACAAGATAACTGAGCTGCAAAAGGGAGTGGGGTGGAAAGGGTGTGTGGGTACATTTTCTTGCTTCTTTACGATGTTTAAAGAAGGCACAAAAAAAATTCCGCTTAGTTTTATTTACATTAGTCAGTCAGGGTTTATCTGTGCCGAGAGCTTCTGGCCAACTGGAGAACTGACAGGTTAATAACAGATATACCAAAGAGGAGAAACTTGACTCAGAAAGAGAAGAGGTGCTTTTTATTCAAACTGTTTAAATCTTTTTAGGTTTTATTGGTTACACCTTTTTATTTAAAGAACAGGAGAGAAAAGAACTTGGTTAAAGAATCAACAAGCCAATCTTTTGTTTTATCCTGTAAAGTGAACTGGTTTAATGTATTTGCTTTGCTAAAAATATCACTATAAAATGGAGAAAATAGCTTGATTAAAGGAAAGCCTGAGCAGAGGGAGCTGTTTTCACCAAGGTTTGTAATCGCTTGTAAGTATTTCCTACCACTAGCAGTGAGGCTAGGAGACATGTAAGTAAGTGTTTTTGAACTTGGGGGGAAAAAAAATCATCCTTTCAGGTAAGGTCTCAGAAAGCTTTCTGTGCCCATTTCTGAGTCATCCAAGATGCTCTCCAACAACAAAGACAAGTCTTGACATTTCCAGTATTTAACATCTACATTCACACACCCCTTTCAGGCCTCCTTTAATCATCATAAAGCAGCAATAAATAAATAAATAAATACAATAAAGCATAAGTCCAACCTGTCAATGGCAGGTTTTCAGCCTAGATGGACCTCTAGTCAGTTTCAATACAAAATGAACTGTAATTTGTGATCAGAATAGTTGCTTTGGGGAGTGATGCATTGATTTTGTTAAGGGCAACTAGGAAATACTAACTGTCACTGAAGATTAAGACAGGACACTTTAAAAAATGAAAACTAGGCAAGCAAGCATATCTGAAAAGAATGCATGGAACGTTTCGGTCTTTTTAGGCCAAGAATGCATCACAGTGGGGCATCTGACTCGCTGAACTTCTTCCTATATTGGATTTAAAAAGAAAAGCTGTGTTTTAGTTCTACATTCCATGTTATTACAATCATGAGATTAATTCTCATTTGAAAATGGAATAGAGAGAAACAGACTCCTATGTTCCTAAAAACTCAATAAAACACCTAAACTCATCCCACCTTGTCCTGTGATCTAGTTCACAAGCTAAATAGGTGTCCCAACCAAGGACTGTCACTGAACTTAAAATGTTGAAGTAAGTGGCACTGATGATTCATTCAGGAGGTGTCATTCTTTCCTCTGAGTCAGTAATGAATCTTGCAGATTGTTATGGGGCACTATATGGCTATGGACTGGCTTTCAGAGGTTATACAGAATTAATGACCATAAATATCCCATGGCACCCTTCGTCAGTGAATGCATCCGAGGAAGTGAGCTGTAGCTCATGAAAGCTTATGCTCAAATAAATTGGTTAGTCTCTAAGGTGCCACAAGTCCTCCTTTTCTTTTTGTGAATACAGACTAACACGGCTGCTACTCTGAAACCTGATCTTAGCAAGTGTTCTGTTCAACCTGGGTCATTATGTTCTGCCTCCTTCTGTTATCAAGCATTCTCTCTCACGTCTTGTCATGAAGTTACATTCAACAGCAAAGAGAAGCAACACCATTCGGTGTCACAACCACTATTGGCTTCAGCCATTATTGTTGTGAGGCTTAGCTGTCCTGTCAGGTGCTTTGAGACATTATGAAAGTAAAAAGGGTTAAAGGATATCTAGCTAAAGTTTTAAGAATAATTGAATTACATTTGCAGCTCCAAAACCTATATTGGGAAAGATATGTACTTCAGAACAGTTCACTAAGTTTTAAAAAGAAAACAGTTTAAAAATGCAGTAAGATTTAAATATTTAATCTGCCTACCTGAAAAACTGTGAAGTTCTGAATTAAATCTAAAGATGTCAACTATAATTAGTGACAGGACAGCTTGTTCATCCCTCTCTCTCTCTCTGAAGGACTACAGAAAATTGGCTGAAGAGATGTAACAGATGCCCCATTCCCATGGCTAAATAGTTCTTTTAAAAACAGAATGAAGCTACCTCGCAAAACACTTCTAACTTCATAAAGGCAGGATGACTGTGCCAAATAGTAAGAACAAAAGAGACATTCTGCATCCAATTTACTGCAAACTAGAACGAAAGTAGTCAATTTAAAAAAAAAAATTAGTGAAATTCATTTAATGCTAGTGATGTATGATGCTCCACACTGCTGAAGCATGTAGCTGGCCTATGGAGTGTCAGGTAAATGCCCTCTTCTTAGTACAGCGTGTGTTCTGTTTGCAAAGCTTTAAAACTAGGAACTGGAGACTTAGCAGAGCCGTACATACACTGTACTACAAAGGGCATTTACCAGATTCTTCACAGGTACAGCAGTGGAGTTCCACTGTGAGAATTACTTCACCTCCTTAATGTACACTGGGGCATTGCATGGAGCAGCAGCCGGAGACTCACAACTTCAGGCCTTGAAAGAAGGAAAAGCTCACAGTAAATATTATTTAAATTGAAAACCAACAGAGCATCTACCCCTACAAACTGCCAAACAAACCTGCCATTGTTTGTTTTTGATTAATCTGAGAAAAATCCTGGAAATCCTCCCGTAACTGCAAACTATCATATCTCTTGGTCTTGCTAGCAATGGGAATTTAATATAAACTCACTTATATTATAGTTCAATTAAGTGCTGATTATCAGAACTCTTGTGCATCAATCTCCCTGTGGTAATTTAAAATCATTCTTGAAGGAAATCCAGCAATAGTAATGTTTATTACAACTTTAGATTTCCAAACAATGCAGTTGGCTGAGAGTCACACAACCAAATACTCATGCATTCTTGCTTCACTCACCGATTCAGAGGGTCTGGTCTTTGCCCTGTAGCCTATGACCAGTCCCCTGGGAGTGACTCTTAAGCATATCAAATCCCCCGGGGTCACAGAGTTCCACAGAGACAGGCCCATGGCCTCCAAGACTGAGTATTTGTCTCTCTCTGTCGCTCCCTGTAAGGAATCTAGCCAAGCCAGACTCCTGCAGGAGGCTTGTACCCTTTGGACGCAATGGTCACAGTGAGCATTTGCTGTGATATGGGAAGCCTTTTCTAAACAAGGTAACAATTTATTAGTCACTTGGCACACAGAACCAGAACGTCCTTGGGTTAGCAAAGAGAGAAAAGTTCTGTCAATTCTGGTCAAACCAGTGCCATGAGCAAGCCAAGCTCTAATCTAATGGATTCCATCTCAGGCTCTCTCTCTCTCTCTTTGTCCACCCATATGACAGCAGCCATCCTCTTCCAGAAGCAAACTCTTTAACTCAGTGGTGGGCAAACTACGGCCTGGGGGCCTCATCCGGCCCTTCAGATGTTTTAATCTGGCCCTTGAGCTCCTGCTGGGGAGTGGGGTGGGGGGGGGGCTTGCTCTGCACAGCTCCCTGAAGCAGTGGCATGTCCCGCCTCTGGCTCCTACAGTTCCACACACTGCCCTGCCCCAAATGCCTCCCTCGCAGCTCCCATTGGCTAGCAAAAGGAGCCAGAGCGGGGACATGCTGCTGCTTCTGGGAACTGTTTGAGGTAAGCACAGCTGAGAGCCTGCACCCTTGACCCCCTCCCACACCCCAACCCCCTGCTCCAGCCCGGAGTCCCCTCCCACACTTTGAACTCCTAATTTCTGGGCCCACCCCAGAACCTGTATCGCCAGCCGGAACCCTCACTCCCTCCCACACCCCAGTCCCCAATTGTGTGTGCATTCATGGCCCACCATACAATTTTGATACCCAGATGCAGCCCTCGGGCCAAAAAGTTTGCCCACCCCTGCCTTAACTCCTTTCTGTCCCAGATCAGTTCTTTGTTCTCAAGCTGGGGTCTCTTCTCAACTTCCCTGCTGAGAGGTGGGGAGAAAACCACCTTCCTCCTGGCCATTGTTTCCTAGGTGTCAATGTTCTGGCCCCTGAGGCTTTCCATTGTCTCTTTTGGACTCTGCATTAATAGGGGTTGCTTTCAGCAGGTTTCAGCCAGTTCCTCAACAACCCTATTCATTGCAGCCCAGACAGCAAGACAACACCCACACCTCATGTCCTGTGTGCTGCTCCCAAGAGCAGGCTTAACTCTTTTTCCTCCTCTGGGTAGCAATGCAAAGTACACAGGTGTTTCATAAAAATATTACAGAAAATCCTAACTTCCTCACAGCTTCTCTAGACGGTTAATAGCTTTTTGGAATTGATTGGCAAGACACTGGCCAAAAGAAGAGTCTGACCTGTCCTTAAAGACTTCTCAGCACCAGGCAACAAGGCTGGCCTGAAAGAGACTTCTCAGCACAAGGCAACTTTTATGCTGCAACAGCTAATATTCTGCTGATATCCCCACAATGTTCCCAGCCAGGTTTTAAGAACACCCTAACAGATCATGATCATACAATCCACCTCAGGTTTTACACTGAGACCAGTGCATAGGTGGAACAGGAGTTACTGACTCTCCACCCAGCACTGACTTAACTCCTCTAGTGAAAGAAAACAACATCAGTAACACTTGTTTATGTAAAAGCAGCAAAGAGTCCTGCGGCACCTTATAGACTAACAGACGTATTGGAGCATAAGCTTTCGTGGGTGAATATCTACATGTCTACATGCATCCGAGGGAGTGGGTATGCCACAGGACTCTTTGCTGCTTTTACAGATCCAGACTAACACGGCTACCCCTCTGATACTTATTTATGTATCTTGCTATCAAGTCTCAGGGCCTTGCCTAAAAGAGCTCTCACTTTTTTCGGGGGTGGGTGGGATACTTTTGATTGGACACATTATGCATTAGAACTTGAGCCCAATGAGTAAGAATTCCAGGTAAGAATAAAATGTTTTAAAAAACAGGTGATG
Organism: Lepidochelys kempii; assembly: GCF_965140285.1. Lineage (NCBI taxonomy): Eukaryota > Metazoa > Chordata > Testudines > Cheloniidae > Lepidochelys > Lepidochelys kempii. The sequence goes on along the minus strand of NC_136388.1, from coordinate 27,718,854 downwards.
ACAGACACTAAGAACTGAAGTAAATATCACTCCTGGAGCGCTGCTGTTGGCTGCATGTGACCCTGCAAACTAAACTACAGAACCTTAAATATTGGCAGGACACGAGGAAAAAAAATACTCAAAAAGGAATATGTAAAACAAACTGGAGTTTTAAGGACAAGCCTCACTTTGGAAAATCAGAGTGAACAAAAAATACTCTTAGCTGTAGAACACAGGACATATAGGGGGGTGGAAAATGAGCAGCCATTAATGGCCTGCTGTCACTTTTTTCAACCAGAAGGAAAATTCACTATAAGCATCAACTCCAGTCAAGGCTCTACATTAACGCAATGGAGTAAAACAGTCTATTCCTTTTGTAACATTTCCTATTGCCCCAGTTCTTCAAGTAGATGTGATAATATGAACTCTTGAGCTTGTGTGCAGGCTAACTGCAGGATCTGGGGTTGTTTGTAAAAATCAAAGTTCTGCTAGATGTAGCAAGAATCTGTATAATACACCTTGTATGCTTATTTCCATAAGGAAATATTTTAAGATATATTTCACACAATCTACTTTCAATGAAGAGACACACCAAAGAAAACCAAAGCTCTTAAATTCAAATGAAACTTTTCTAAATATTCTTTGGGGCTTATTTTGGAGTGATCAACACTTTATTTAAAAGGACACTGACAATTTGAAATCTAATCAATTACAGAAGTGAATGAACAGTAGTCTCAGGTACTACATCTGTCTCTGATTCCCTTGGTCTATCAATCACATTACCTATTTTTTAAAATATATTTTTCTGTCCCTTGGTACTGTAAGAGAGACCCACCCAAACTACAGAGAACTATGCCAGGGGAAAGATGTGAAACTGATTAAATACGAAAGTGCTGTCTATAGGCATAAAGTAAGCAAACTGAAAATGAGAGGACAGGTTTTTTCTCTCTGATCTCTTGGAATTATAATAGTGTTCTAAACAAATAGGTAAAATGTATTCAGTGATCATGACTTTTAAAATATATTGTGTCCCTCTTAGTACAAAATTAAATCACAGGCCTACTTATATAAACCTTAACCCCCTACTTCTTTCCAGTGATTTAATTAGAGATGGCCATTTGTCCTACAAAAGAAGCAGTATATTGCATGAAGAATAATACAGTAGAGTGGTCTAAACCCTCTGCAACAGTGAAAGAGGTCTCTGCAAGAGTCTAAGTGTGTGAGATATTACTTTTAAAAATTAGATGCTTATGTAATTTTTAATCGTTGATTGTTTTAAAAGCCTTAATGGTGTAGTTACGCATTATGCCACTGTGTAGCAGCATGGCTATCAAACAGGATTAAGGCAAGACAGCAGCTCTAAATTGTAAACAGGTATGCAGAAGAGCCACGCTGTCGGTATCTTTAAGACAAAGAACAATAGGATATATATTCTATGTATTCTTATTGCTCATGGGGGTCCCCCCCCAAAGTTCTCCTGGGTAAAGGAACTGTGCTCCTAGCAAGAGGCCATATGTCTATTGACCGGGCTAGGAGTGGAAGACCCTCTGTGTTTCTGCTGGAAGGGGGTGAGACAGGCTGCTACTGGGGTTCCTCAGGCTCCTACTGATGTGGGGAGCTTCTTCTGCTTCTGCTGGGAAAGGGGGCAGGGATTTGTTTAAAAGCCATATAAATAACTAGGACAGGAGCCTCCCTCTGGTATGGCGGAGAGGTGCAGAATGTTTCTGTTGACTGGAATCTGGAAAGGAGAGGCGAAACTTTCACGATCTCGCCTCTCTGCAAAATTCTGCGACATCTCGGGAGTTGAGAGGGCAGGTCCCCTTCTTAGTGACCCAGGGGGCAAGGGCTCCCTACTGGCAGCTCTTGGAGGAGCCTTTGCTTTGTGGCTCTGCAGAAGTGACAGCAGCATTCCGGTCCAGAGGCGATCAGAGGCACAAGGAGTTTAGCTCCATCCAGGCACCCCCGGGACCGTGTCGGCCGGAGCAGGCAAAGGGCTTGGAGGATGCTCTTACCTTGCAGGGGAAGAGGACAGCCGAGGCCACTTTCTCCATGGCCAGGTTCCTGATGCTTGGGGTCAGGGATCCCCTGCACGTGGGGCAGCAGCTCAGTTTCTGCCGGCATTGATTGCACACCAGATGCCCGGCCTGGCACTGCAGGATCGGGGGCAGCACATAGTCGAAGCAGACGGGGCACTCGAACAGCGAGGTCAGCTCGTGGTGCTGAGGCGAGACCGGCCCGCCGCCGCCGCCGCCTCCTCCGGGGCCTGAGATCACAGCGGCCGCGGCGGGTAGCGCGGAGGAGCCGGGGCCGGCAGCCGAGATGGTGGCGGCGGCAGTGGGGGCAGCAGCGGGGGACGGGGCGTGCTGCTGCTTGCCGCAGGGTTTGTTAGCACTGGGTCCGGCGGAGGACGGGCGGCTCATCGCGGTCCGAACCAACCATCGAACTGCGGGCACCTGGGTGGCCACTCACCGAAACCCGGCGGGACCCGCGCGACGGACCGGCTCCGGGGCCGCTGTCGGGAGCGGGCCGCCGCCAGCAGCCGATGGGCCGCCGCGGACGTTCCAAAGTGTAGCAGCGTTCCAGAGGGCTGTCCCAGCGTTCCGAGAGCGGCCCCGCCAACCGCCGCGCTTCCCGGGCCGAGCGCGCCACGCGCGGGTCCTCAGCCCAGCGTCTGCACCATTGGTCTGACGCAAGCGAGAGAGGCAGGAAGAGGGTGTAGCGCCGAAGCCTGCTCCCCGGCGGGTTCTGCTCCCAGTGCCTGGCTCTTACTGAGCATGCCCCAGCCGCCCAGGCTGCTGTCCCTCCTCGTCCTAGTCCGCTCTGGGATCCGCCCGGCGAGACGGCGAAAGGGAGAGGAGACGCGGGGGTGGGCGAGGAAATGGGGTAGGAGTTGCACGAGCAGAAGAGGAAGGCGTTTGCTGACACTCCACTGGGGGAGGCAGGCCCACACTGGCATGTCTGACGTGTAGGAGCCCCCTTCCACCGCCCGGGGGTGGTGGGGTGAGGGCCGCCTCTGCCTGTCTCCATGGGACTGCGTGGCTGCTGACATGGCTGGCGCAATCCAGTGGGGGAAACGGCACAGAAAGCGCCAGCAGGCACCGAGCTTGCACCAAGGGAGCTGCGATCTACTATGCATCCATCACCATAGCACTTTGCAGCAATAAAGGGTGGTGGAGGGGCTGCCACGCGGTGAGGTTCATGGGTAGGGTGACTAATTGCGATTCACGGTAGCAGGCCGAGCTAGTGTTTTTGCAGCGCACAGGTATGGTAGTTATTCTAAAAAATGGCCTGTGGCTGCAGGAGGGTACGCCAAGGCTCCTGCTGCCCAAGAGCTTCTTTGCGACGAGTCTCCGCCTCTTCGGAATCTCGTGCACGCTGTGGGATGCATTTAGTCCAAGAACAGATTTTTTTAATGATGTCATGCACCCATGTTTTGCGCTGAAACATGTATGTTGCTGATTTGACACACGAGTACTATGTGCGTTACAAAGAGACTGATCCTGATAAGGAGCGCACGTTGTGGGAGACCTGATCCATTTTTATGTGAGATGTGGTTGCAGTTCAGCAGATCCACTCATGTGCGGCTCATCAACTGGAGGCTTGATGTAAAAGCCACGTCTTATTGCTCTGCTGGAGTGCACACGTAGGTGGGGGCGGAGGCTAAAGTTTCCCATGCATTCCCTTCGCTCGGAGATGACGACCGGGTGTGTGGCATGTGGCTTTTTTAGACACAACAAATCCTGCATCTTGGCAGGGGCGGGGGTTAGACTGGATGACCCTTGTAGTCCCTTCTAACCCTACGATTCTATGTCTGCTGGAATTGCAAGTGTGTGTGTGTGAGAGAGAGAGGGCAAATAGAGTAAAGGCACCCTCCCGCATAGTGGATTATTGGTGCTGTGCACCGTGGCACATTTAGCACACTTTTAATACGTAAATTAATCTCAAATCATGTTACACAAGTCTTTTATGACTACCAGTCACACCATATATTTTAACTTTACATGAACACGTGACATAATCACTTCAAAAATTCCTTTGGCAGATTTTAAGATAATGTAAAATTCAGAGGGCTTTTTCAATATTTTCTATGGTTAACATCAGGGATGTGAAAGTTAGAAACCCTTGTTTGGCAAACACTAATGCATATACAGAATTTTGATACTAATCACTTGACTAAAGTAATGCACATGCCTAAGAGTTCGCAGGACCAGGGCCAAAGCAAGTGTAATTAAGCGTCAGAGAAAAACACAGTTCTCACTCTTCGGGTTGAGTGCAGCAAGTCAGATACACTTTATTTTCTCAAGCAATTGCACAGAGGGAGAGAGTGCACAAGGACACAGGGTTTCCCCCACCTAGGCAGATCTCTCAAGAGATAAACAATTGGAGCAAGCATTTATACCTTTATTACAGACAATAATAAGCAACAGCTGCATATTGTTTATACATATTCCTTCATGATATCTTATTTTTCTCACCAATTTCTCTTATAGTATACATTCTATTCTTATCTAATACAAGGTCACAACAGCCTCTCTCACGGTTCTTTTCCCACTCGCTTCGCACAATCCCTGCTTCTACAAATCCCACGTTATTAAAACTAGAGTTAGTCTGACTCCTGCTCATTTCAGAGGCCTGAATCCAAAGTCCCTTTATCTACTTCCACACTTCCCCCTTTTTGTGCTTCCAGCAAAACTATCAATTTTAAACTTCCATTCTCATTAAATTTTGTATTTCAGATTCTACATCAAATACTTCAACCTTCAGGGTTTTAATTGGATACAATGACAATGCATGGTTAGTATGGACATGGAGAGTATTATTATTACATCCTTTACAACAATAATAACATAACCCTAAACTAAAGAACAACAATACAAGCAATAACATGCCCCCAATGATAATATAATGGGGTTGTTGCACAGTTTTAGTCACAAAATACAATACATCATACTTAGTATATAAAGTAGATACTCTATGAGCGGTATGAAGGGCATACTTTTCAACTTGATACATATTTTGAAGCATATGAATTTGCCCTTTCAGAGTAGCTGCCGTGTTAGTCTGTATTCGCAAAAAGAAAAGGAGTACTTGTGGCACCTTAGAGACTAACCAATTTATTTAAGCATAAGCTTTCGTGAGCTACATGCATCCGATGAAGTGAGCTGTAGCTCACGAAAGCTTATGCTCAAATAAATTGGTTAGTTTCTAAGGGGCCACAAGTACTCCTCTTCCTTTTGCGAATTTGCCCTTGTAATTCAGAAATTTTCTGAATCTCTGGTAGGAGTAAAAGTAAATTTTGGAATCAATCAGGTACTAGGGTGGTCCAATTAAAGGGTATCTGAAACTTAAGGGCTGATTGTAAAATTCTATCCGCAGGTCAGTAAATAATATGATTGCCTGCAGCAGTGGTGAGATTAAAATGGATATCTTGTAACATGGTGGCCTGAACATGCACACAGCTATCATTAGCTTGGAAGAGTAGGTGTCCTGTCAGGGTAGTTCCTTGTCCCATACCCTCCCAACAAACATTGTCATGAATAGTTACAACTTCCCCTGGCTTCAGTTTACATACACACTGAAGCTGTGGGGCTTCTAATAGCCAGAATGTCCATTGTATCCCTATCCAAATGTTGGGTGTTATTCCAGGAGCACTGACTAAAAATCGATTAGGCATACTAGGTAGTCTAAGTTCCCAAATGTCTCAGTGAATTACCCAGTCCCACCTGCATCCTCCCCACGGACCTGGCAGGATTCGGTATGTGGGAGCCCACATCCCTCCAACTGGTCCGTATGCTTGGAAGGAACGCTGCGAACGTCTGCACCTCCACGCAGAAAATCTCCAAGTGTGTCTCCATGGCCATAGATCAGATGATACTCCTGACGTCTCTGTAAGGGCAGTAGGCCAGGCCTGATGCTCTAGAGTACTCTGAATGGCCGTCAGCTGGTCATTCAGGAAATCATGGATTTCTGAGCAAGCCAGATCCCACTGCAATGATTTCCCAGCCTCAGTGATATTCAGTACCATCTCTGTTAACAGCTTCTGGGTCATTGAACTAAGGGCGGAGATAACACGTAATTCACCCACTGCAGCCTGAACCTGCTCCAGTTATAAGGCCAGTGGCTTTTTCCAACTCTCCTAATTTCTCTTCATGTTCTTGGTTTCTATAAATATTCCAAATTGCTGCTGCACTATTGGCCCCATCCCATAGGGATCCAGCTAAGTCCCTCTTCCTTCTAGAGGAAACCTAGGACCTTTGTTGTGCTAACCTAACGGCAGCCCCTCTTGAGCAATTTGGATAGGTAGAGGTGATCTGAAAACTGGACAAGGGCAGAGTGAATTTTATAGTCCCTAGTGTAGTACTTTACCACATCTGTTGGCTAAACACTTTCACTTTCAACACGAGAGGCATTAGCATTAATGGTATAAGAAAGGGTATATTGCAATATGGTACAGGTTAAATTATTAGTTACTGCACTAACTTCAGTACAGGTAAAATTTCCAGTGACAGAACAAACTCTTTGGGTATACGTTTGGTTATTCACTAATTGGGTGACAAATAACAATAAGGGCCTCTTTCATCTAACATTTTACAAACTCCAGGAATGACCATCATCTCTACCTTGCTATAGAACCCACTAATCTCAATTTCTGATTCTTGGGGTTCATCTGTAGTGATATCATATGTTTCTATTTCCACTAGTCCATTTGTTTTCCATTCAGTTGTTCTCTCATATGAACTATTCAGAACCTTAAAAAATAGGTTTTCTGAACAAAATTTCAATAAATCACTTAGAAGAGTGAGAACTGTGTTTTTCTCTGACAATTTGGGGGCTTGTCCGGGATGGCAACGCCTGCGGAGACAACAGCAGCTGCTGCGGACTGTTCCCCTTCGAACCCCATGGCACCACAATTGAGGTAAGAGACCTTTCGAAATCTCTGTTGGGGTATCGGAGAAGGACTCCCGTGAGGCCATCTGTCCCTTTTGGGCTTATGCCATCTGAACTTATTGATTGTGCAGCAAGATCAGATGCAGAGTGGTACTGGGGATTTGTTTGCTTCCCTGAATAAGGTTAATTTGAAGTGGTACTGGGGATTTAGTTTTGCCACCCCAATAAGGTTAATGCATAAGGTTAATGCATTAGGTTATTGTACTGGTGCTGAGGGGTTGTTACTGCCTTAAAGGTTGTATTAAGTCCGGACATAAAGCATTAAGGTTACTGTACAGGAGATGCATCGTGGTGTGAAGATACAAGAGCCTTGGTGTGTGTGTGTGTATTTGTGGGAATGAGGGCCACCGATGTTGTACCAATAAAATAAAAACCAGCAGGATCTTATTAAAGGGAAAAGGGCAAAATACCACATTTATTGTGAATACAGAAAGAATCATAGTAAGCAGTTAGTTATAGCTATAACATTCCATTCAATCTCATATTTATTCACACATTCATTCATACAAACACACACCCACACACACAGGTTCTGCAAGGTTGTTATCATAGTTACCAGCCTTAGAGTTGCTCATGCCAAGCCACTGGCCAGGTGGCCTGGACATGAGGAGGGAGCAGGGCCTTGTCAGATGCTCATCTGGTGCTCCTGGAAGTTGGTTTGCAGAATCAGACCCCAAAGTTCTCACTTTTTAGAGTCTATTTTTATAGGAATTTCTTCCTATGCCAGTCTATGGGAATTGCTTCATCATGCTGTTGCTGAATCAATCAGCAGATAGCACATTCCTGACGGCTCCAAGATGTTATCTTGTTCTTTGGTTCTCCCATTCTTGAGGCTGTTGGGTGGATTCCAGTCTGCCCACCGGGGGGGGGGGGGGGGGATCCTCTGATTATTTCCACTTGACGCCTTCTTCAGCCGATGGACACTGGATTCTTAGGCTGGCACCTCCCTGATCATTCAGTTATTATCCACACCAAGCATCCATCCACATACATCCTCTATCTCTATTTTAATCACAATTGTTAATACAACAAAAGGGTGGGGAGTCTCTGGGTGCTGTTTCTGTTGTTACAGAGTATTGCTTTGAGTCTCTCTCTCTGTGAATTGCTTTGAGAACAGACTCCGTCTTAGAATGTACTAATGCAATTAGCAGCTTGCAAGTTTCACACATAGAGGGAGAGAAACAGTACCAAAAACCAAGAGACCTCTTAATTAGTAATACCCTGGAATTTAAACTCTGGGGAATCAAACTCATTTGTGATTTTAATACAGAACTTCTTTAATATGATCCAACATAATCCCCCTTTTGACACTAAGATTTATAATCGTCAGTGTCACTTTCTATGTAGCCTATTCAAGAGAAAGTACTGTGAGGCAATTTGAGTTTGTGATTCCAATTCATGCCACATACATGATCCTAGTGATGTATCTTTACTACAAGGTTCTGGGGCAACAGGCAAGGTGAGGCACACCCACTTTTGAGGAGTCCATTCGGTACAACCTCTAGTGTCCAATAGCTTCCCTCCCTCCCCAGCCCACTGGCTCAAGGTCCAGGGTAGCCAAAAGGATCCCATGTGTAATATGGGGAGTGGGTTAACCTTCAATACCTTTGCCTCCAGGGACTGTTGGTGTGCAATTTTGACAACAATTTCTCCCATTAACAAGTCTGGTTTACAATAGTGGAAACATATTGCATCCATTCATATTGATAAGTGTCAAACAATGATCTCTTTCTTTTTTAACAAATGCATCAAACCCTTAATATTTCCCAATAGGACCCAGAACATTTTGTGTTCCAAAGTAGCTAGTGCAAGTATCTGCATTTCAGTGCATCCCATAGTTATGGCTGTGTAGTTTCCTATTTCTAATATTTTTTTTTTCTTATGGATAAGCCATGTGGTAGTATTAAGCCATTACTAAAGATTCCATTGGCCTTTTAGGTTACCCAGACCAATTTGGACCAAGTCTACATTGGCATGTACTTGTTTTTGTATCAGGCTGTCCTGTAGCTGGGACAGAAAGCTTAATTTATTTTTAAGTTCCTGCAGGTCTTCAGTATTTTTTTTTTTAAACACACAACAGTGCGAGCAACAACACAAAACACAAGACAAAACATAGAACACAGAACACAATTTCTATTGTGACAGTAGATTCATGGTATTGGGTTGCTTTTCAGCTGGCAGCTTTTCCTGATTTTCTGAAAGACAAAAAGAACATGTTTCTACCCCTTTTGGGGTGGCAGATTATTGCTTAAAATATTTCTTTTAGAAATACCCTTGCTGATTGCAGGCAAAACAGAGAAATTGCCCCCATATTTTCCTGTTTTTGTTCTATAGGCAGGCCAGGTTTCAAAGGCTTTTATCTTTTAAGGGTTATGGGGAAATTATCCCACTGTTTAGTCATTAAATCCCTGAGTTTTCCTTCTTATACAGCAGACCAAGTTTATAATGTTTTTCCTGCTGTGTTAAGCTTTAAGTTGTATTTACAGGTAATAACTGAGAAGCATCATTACCATACGACCTTAAAGGATTTTTCCAAAAATCATACACACTATACGTTGTTACAGGGATACTTATTATCATTAAATGTATTAAAATTATCTTGTTATCCCATGCCTTTTATTTAGACAATTTGTTTGCTGACCAGGTATGTCCTTTATCTGCAGCTCCTTTGTGCTGCTAGTTCTTTCCTTCCTTTATCATTTAGGTAATTTGCATTTTCACAGAAACTTCCTGCTTTTGGATTTAAAGCCATCAGCAGCTCAGAGACTCGTCTGCTGCAGTTTCCACGGTAAACATCTGATGAAGTGAGCTGTAGCTCACGAAAGCTCATGCTCAAATAAATTGGTTAGTCTCTAAGGTGCCACAAGTACTCCTTTTCTTTTTGCGAATACAGACTAACACGGCTGTTCCTCTGAAACCTATCTTAAAAGGGACACAATCAACTTTCACCAGAGTTTTGATTACTTTTAACTTCTGCTTCCAAAACACACAGCAATCTGAAAAAGAAAACCCAACCTATTGTGGCTCCCTTTGGAGCCCTAATAGCATTTTAATTAAGTAGCATGGTATGTTTGCATTTCTTTTGCCCCTTCTACAATATACCCTGCACATGTTCTGGGGCAAATGCACATTTCTTCCATAGTTTAACTTCTATAACATTATCCAGATCCATTTTTACATAAGGTGTCACTATTTCTTTTTTTTGCTTACAGAGTTTTCATGTACCTTTATCAAAGTGACAGTCTGATTACTCAGAGCCATTTTAAGACTCAGTGTTTCTAACATTGCTTCTTTTTGTTTTGTGCACCTCACCCCTGCTGTTGCTTCAGAGAGGCACTGTCTTTTTTTATTTTTTTTTTTTTACTACAACTCTCATCTGCTATTTTGTTACAAAAAACAAACAAAAAGAATCCAATTTTTTTTTATATATATTCTCCTGATTTTGACTGCCCTGCTGCAGCCACAACTTAAAAGCATTTTAAATTTTGTAAAGCATTGAGTTACCTTTTAAGGGTTAAATGCCAAATCCCAAAGCCAAACAACACTAATTACCTGTGTCTAGCAAAAAGGTCTGTCAGTTTTGCAACTTTGAATTAAAGAGTCAAATGGATTTTTAGTGGCATTAACAAAAACAAAACTAACTGGTCCTTAGAACTTTACATATTTACACACACACAGACAGATACATACACATTTTCTTTTCCTTCAACATCCCTTCCACACTGCTCTGTTTTTTACATCTTACATTCCCTTTATACATTTGACGCAGTTAAGTTCCAATAGAACCCTCTTATGTTCTTTTAGCAAATTTGACTAAATTGTCCAGTCAAATGATTTTAATCAGATAGTTTATTTTTGCCTGGCTAATTTACAGACATTCCTTTGGAAAAGGGCCCATTTTTCTTTCAGAATGGCTGCAAAGAAACCAAGAATGCTCTAACACTTTTCCTTTTTAACATTTTCGGTTAAAAGTTGTTTGGGTGAAATACAAAGTTTAACTGCTTAATTCCCTCCAGCCTCTGCAGAGTTAACTTTTTTTTTTTTTTTTTACTCTCTTTTCTCTTTGTAATTATGCCTGGGGGTGCCGTACATAGGACCTTCTCCCCCTTTACCTGCCTCCCTCCAGCCTCTGCAGAGTTAACTTTTTCACTCTTTTTGTATTCCTGGAGTGCCTCTTTCACTATTTTCAGCTGGCTTTGGATATTTGTAGCCAGCACCTTCCAATTGTCTGCTCCCTTTTCCATTTGTGCCTTTTCCTCTTTACATGAAGACAAGCGGAGAGAAGAATCCTTACATGCCTCCCACAACAACCAAATTGCTGCTGCATCTCTTTTGGCAGCACTAGAAGGTTTGTATATGAGGATATACTGAGCCAATCTATCCTCTAGGTCCGAAATAGTGCAGACATCAGCTAGGGCTTGTTTAGTCCAAGGACTGTGCCCAAATTTTTGAAGGATTTGTTTAAAAGGTGTAATTTCTTTAACAAAAGGTGAGGTTGGAGTTCCTTCTGACTCCATTCCTCCCTCTAGTACTGGCTTACCCTGTTTTCTTTTAAACATCTTAACATGGATATTTCAATCTCTTTGTCACTGCTGGTATTACTTAGCAAGTGACACAGCCTAGATTCTGAAATCATAGCTTAATCTATGCGTTTTTCCCCTGCTACCTTCCCGGAGACCAGCAGGTCCCCTGCTACCTTCCCAGAGGCCAGCAGGTCCAGTTAACCTATTTCTCCCTGCTACCTTCTCGGAGGCCAGCAGGTCTGGTTAACCTGTTTCTCCCTGCTACCTTCTCGGAGGCCAGCACGTCCGGTTAACCTGTTCTTCCCTGCTACCTTCTCGGAGGCCAGCAGGTCCTCTGCTACCTTCCTGGAGGCCAGCAGGTCTAGTTTAATCTGTTTTCCCTGCTACCTTCTCGGAGGCCAGCAGGTCCCCTGCTACCTTCTCAGAGGCCAGCAGGTCTGGTTTAATCTGTTTTTCCCTACTACCTTCTCGGAGGCCAGCAGGTCCCCTGCTACCTTCTCAGAGGCCAGCAGGTCTGGTTTAATCTGTTTTTCCTGCTACCTTCTCGGAGGCCAGCAGGTCCCCTGCTACCTTCTCAGAGGCCAGCAGGTCTGGTTTAATCTGTTTTCCATGCTACCTTCTCGGAGGCCAGCAGGTCCCCTGCTACCTTCTCGGAGGCCAGCAGGTCTGGTTAACCTAATAGAAATGCCTAGCTCACTAGAGCTGGCGGTGTGCACACCAATATTTACAATAACTGAGGTTTTTTACCAATATTCCCCCTTTCGCAATTCTCCACCAAAATGTTGTACCAATAAAATAAAAACCAGCAGGATCTTATTAAAGGGAAAAGGGCAAAATACCACATTTATTGTGAATACAGAAAGAATCATAGTAAGCAGTTAGTTATAGCTATAACATTCCATTCAATCTCATATTTATTCACACATTCATTCATACAAACACACACCCACACACATACACACCCACACACACAGGTTCTGCAAGGTTGTTATCATAGTTACCAGCCTTAGAGTTGCGCATGCCAAGCCACTGGCCAGGTGGCCTGGACATGAGGAGGGAGCAGGGCCTTGTCAGATGCTCATCTGATGCTCCTGGAAGTTGGTTTGCAGAATCAGACCCCAAAGTTCTCACTTTTTAGAGTCTATTTTTATAGGAATTTCTTCCTATGCCAGTCTATGGGAATTGCTTCATCATGCTGTTGCTGAATCAATCAGCAGATAGCACATTCCTGACGGCTCCAAGATGTTATCTTGTTCTTTGGTTCTCCCATTCTTGAGGCTGTTGGGTGGATTCCAGTCTGCCCACCGGGGGGGGGGATCCTCTGATTATTTCCACTTGACGCCTTCTTCAGCCGATGGACACTGGATTCTTAGGCTGGCACCTCCCTGATCATTCAGTTATTATCCACACCAAGCATCCATCCACATACATCCTCTATCTCTATTTTAATCACAATTGTTAATACAACAAAAGGGTGGGGAGTCTCTGGGTGCTGTTTCTGTTGTTACAGAGTATTGCTTTGAGTCTCTCTCTCTGTGAATTGCTTTGAGAACAGACTCTGTCTTAGAATGTACTAACACAATTAGCAGCTTGCAAGTTTCACACATAGAGGGAGAGAAACAGTACCAAAAACCAAGAGACCTCTTAATTAGTAATACCCTGGAATTTAAACTCTGGGGAATCAAACTCATTTGTGATTTTAATACAGAACTTCTTTAATATGATCCAACACCGAAAGACGCCCAGAGCTCCCCGCGAAGCTGTAAGCTCGTGATTGCGGATATCTCTAACACAAGCTCAGTGGCTTTATCTTAGTGGATCGGTAAAAGATCCGACCCAAGGCGGCTGTCTCTGCATAGCATGACCGGCGAGGGGTCTGCCTGGGTCTAGGATTGTGTGACCCCATCTCTCCTCCTTGTTTGAACCACTGACTAGTCTAATCACCTCACCGGAAGCAATTAGCGTATGCGGCCTTGTCTGTCTGAGACTAGCCGACTCTCTTTGCTGAAGGGGGTGTTGGAGGGTCGTGGACATCCTTGATAAATCTTTCCTGTGTGAGTGCCTGAGGAGAGAGAGAGAATTCCTTCACTCATAAGCTGCTGAGCAGACAAGGCTCCTCCCCTGGTGTGTGTGATTGGAAAATGGGTGGGGGACAGTCTAAGAATTCCCCCTCACCCCCAAAGGGTACCCCTTCATACCACATGTATGTGTATTATGGTCCCAAAACCTGCAGATATTTAGAAAATTGGAATTCTTGCACGCATGATAATCCATCTAAACAATTCCCACTAGAAGGTACCTTCCATTTAGATAAACTTACATACCTCAGAGGAACCCTTACATCACCAAAAGCCTCTGATACACAGTGGGAGCAATTTGTATATTGATGGGAGGAAGTGACAAAGAGAATCCACAAGTCTCGGGTGTGGAGTCTAAAGGACTCCCAGGAAAATTAAAAACTCAAGGACAGGATTTAAAACTTAAATGCAAAGCATCCGGATGCCTCCCTGCCCGAGCAATTCCCTCTGTCCCTGTAGATCCCCAATTGGTCAAGACTGAGAGTGAGGGGGAAGCTGCTGAGGACATTGTGGATTTTTTCAGCAATGTTCCACGGCAGCAGCCATTGTCTCCTCTCGCCCCTCTGCAGGCTGCACTTTCTGGTGATCTCCCTGCAGCAGCAGCAGGCTCATCGCCGCATGTCTTGACTGTACAAATTGTTTTCTTCTTCGGGGGAAGGGCCTTCTTCTTCTCTGCCTTCTACCCGCAGAGAAGTGATTCCAATAATACCAGCCCCTCCAGCAGCTCTCCCGACCCTGTTTCTCCTGTTCCAATTGCCCTCCATACTAGAAGCCATATATCAGCACTCCAGGCTCCCTTAAGACAATTGCCTAGTAGTGATGGAAATAATCTGATTACAGTTCATGCCCCTTGGACACCAGAGGACCTTAGAAACTTGGTAAAGGAATTTCCTAATGTTTGGGAGGAGTCAGAAAAGTTTAGAGACGAGCTCTGGACAGTGATTCAGTGTTATAATCCATCATGGGCGGATGTTAATCAGCTCTTTTGAGTAGTTATGCCAGCCGAAGTTCGACAGTGGCTTTCCAGGCAGGCCGATTGGCCTGATGCTGACCCTGGAATTGAACGTGACTTAAGAGAGGCTAGGGACTGTCTTTTGAATCCATTTCGGAGGTTTGCCCTAAGAAAAAGGGTTGGACAAAGACTAACAACTGTAAACAGAACAAAGGAGAGCCCCCTGCTGATTATCTAGACAGACTGACTAAGGTATTTGAACAACACTTGGGAATTGCCCAGCCAGCTGAAAATGCCAGAGAGGCAGTAGGGGCTGCCTTTGTTCAGGGACTCTTGCCTTAGGTCCAGCAGCAGTTAAGGACTATCTGTATTGGTTGGCAGACTAAACCCCTTTGTGAATTGGTGGCAGTTGCCAACCATTGTACAGCTTGCATAAAGCAGAAGAAGGAAAGTACTGAAACAAAACTCTTTGCTTTGCAGTTGCAAACTTATCAATATAGAGGCCGTGGGGTAATGAGGGGAGGACGAGGACAAGGGCGAGGTTGGGGGAGAGGTCCCTCATATCCTACCGCGATAGGGAATACTCCATGCCACTTTTGTGGCCAAGAGGGACACTGGAGGAATGAATGCCCAAATCGACCATCTCAGAATCCTCCACCCCCTTTCCCAAATCCTGAAGCGCCTGCCTTTCCCCCACCAAACAATTCTTATTAGGACAGCCTGAGGGAATGTAACTGCATCGTGAATCCTTTAATTCCTATTAATCAAGAAGGCCCATATGTAACTTATAAAATTGCAGGACAATCTGTTGCTTGTCTTGTGGATACTGGAGCTAGCTGGTCAGTTTTAAGATCCTTAGAGTTTCCCTCTGTTCCTTTTTCATTCTCATCTATTAATACCGTTGGCATTTCAAATAGAGTAAAGGCATTCTCCTGCATAATGGATTATTGGTGCTGTGCACCGTGGAACATTTAGCACACTTTTAAAATGTAAGTTAATCTCAAATCATGTTACATAAGTCTTTTATGACGAGCAGTCACACCATATATTCTAACTTTACATGAACACATGACATAATCACTTCAAAAATTCCTTTGGCAGATTTTAAGATAATGTAAAATTCAGAGTGTTTTTTCAGTATTTTCTATGGTTAACATCAGGGATGTGAAAGTTAGAAACCCTTGTTTTGCAAACACTAATGCATATACAGAATTTTGATACTAATCACTTGACTAAAGTTATGCACATGTCTAAGAGTTTGCAAGACCAGGGCCAAAGCAAGTGTAATTAGGTATTATCCAGTGGTTCTTCATTTGGTGAGGTAAATGCTGGAAGATTGCTTGTTTTGTCCAACCAGTGAACATAAAACCAATTGACTCTGACATTACTGAATCTGCATTAAAGAAGACTGCCTAATGAAATGACACATATTTTGTTTGATTGCATCTTGTTTACACAGCATCATTTCAGACCATATCTCCTCTCATTAAAAAGGGATCAAAGGATCTTACTTGCCTAAAGGAAAGTGACTCTTAAGTATTCCCTGGGCTATGGACTATTGTTACCCTGGAACTCTGGGTAAAGACCTAAAAGCACTTAGCCACAGTAATACTAAGAAGTACGAAATGCATCTTCAGTGTTTTTTAGAAATTGACTTTTGCTGATGTTTTTGGATTGTCTCAAGATTTCCGTGTCTTGAAGCTAAGGCTCTGATTCCATTATTTTGAGAGCTGCAAACTCCTGCATTTCCTCCTGTATCCATTTAGCCATTGCAGCTATTGGTTCTCTAAGCCCCAATTCAGCAACAGCTACTTTAAAATTCTTCTGTTATATACTCTGATTAACCATGTAATGCATCAGCTGATAATGCACAAATCTGTTATAGTCGAGTTCTAGAAGTCAATAGCTGCAGTTCCTGGAAGGATAGAAAAAGAATCGACTTGTACTATCTGCATGCCAGAATGAAACATGCAGTACAGCGTTGACTGTATCATGGAATACCTTGTGACACAAGTAGAAAAATATAGCAGGCAGCATGTTACTGTTACCTCTGTGATTTTGGTGCTTGAAATTAAATTGTTTGTATGAAATCCATTCTCAGGAGTGGATGCAACAAAAACTGCCAGCATGTATGAATGAATAAAAAATACATCAAATGAGGATGTAACCCAAACTTCAATGGGATTGCTCCTGTGTAAATATAAACAGGATTGTTTATATTTATATACATTAGTGTTTGCAGGATTGGGGCCTGTTTTCATGAGATCTGTCAAGGTTCCTCCCCCACTCTGAACTTTAGGGTACAGATGTGGGGACCTGCATGAAAAACCTCCTGAGCTTATCTTTACCAGCTTAGGTCAAAACTTCCCCAAGGTACAAAATATTCCACCCGTCGTCCTTGGATTGGCCGCTACCACCACCAAACTAATACTGGTTACTGGGGAAGAGCTGTTTGGACGCGTCTTTCCCCCCACAATACTTCCCATAACCTTGCACCCCACTTCCTGGACAAGGTTTGGTAAAAAGCCTCACCAATTTGCCTAGGTGACTACAGACCCAGACCCTTGGATCTTAAGAACAATGAACAATCCTCCCAACACTTGCACCCCCCCTTTCCTGGGAAATGTTGGATAAAAAGCCTCACCAATTTGCGTAGGTGACCACAGACCCAAACCCTGAGAACAATGAAAAAGCATTCAGTTTTCTTACAAGAAGACTTTTAATAAAAATAGAAGTAAATAGAAATAAAGAAATCCCCCCTGTAAAATCAGGATGGTAGATATCTTACAGGGTAATTAGATTCAAAAACATAGAGAACCCCTCTAGGCAAAACCTTAAGTTACAAAAAAGATACACAGACAGAAATAGTTATTCTATTCAGCACAATTCTTTTCTCAGCCATTTAAAGAAATCATAATCTAACACATACCTAGCTAGATTACTTACTAAAAGTTCTAAAACTCCATTCCTGGTCTATCCCCGGCAGAAACCAGCATATAGACAGACACACAGACCCTTTGTTTCTCTCCCTCCTCCCAGCTTTTGAAAGTCTCTTGTCTCCTCATTGGTCATTTTGGTCAGGTGCCAGCGAGGTTACCTTCAGCTTCTTAACCCTTTACAGGTGAGAGGAGATTTCCTCTGGCCAGGAGGGATTTCAAAGGGGTTTACCCTTCCCTTTATATTTATGACAAGATCTAAAAAGAATTAATGACAAATAAAGAGTTTTGTGGTGGTGAATGTTTTGTTGTTTTGCTTTACGTTTAATATTTTCCTAGAGTGCATGAGAATCAGAAAGTGGAACTGATTTGGTTGTTTTCATTGTCTATGCTAAGTGAAGTTAGAAAATCAGATTTGATATTTTCAAAATTCCTTTTGTTTTAATAATATTACAGATGTGAGGAAACGGTTGTGAGGAAAAAATAATCTTACAGTGCCTCTTTACAATTTGAGTGAAATAGAGGAAAAAGAAGGAATCGTTTGATTATGGTTAGTAAAGAGTCAAACTTAAGTCTGGGTCTGTTTGTCTTTTTGTTCGATGACCATGTGTAGAGGTTAAAAACAAGGCTGAACTATTTCCTATATACAAGCGCCCATGTTCAGCATAACCCATCATAATGATCAGTTAGTCTTGAAGGAGTGGTATAACTAGTGTGCGTTTCCTTGTCAGCAAAATGAGACTATTTTCCAAAGAGTTGTTGTAATTTGACTCCGAGACTATCTGTGCTTACAGGAACAGTTTCTTACCTCATGGAGGCGTACATGTTTTTTTTGTTTGTTAGGCCTTCTATAATTAGAAAGGTTGCTATGGTATGAGCAGCTGCATGACTCATTCTTGACTTTAGCCACTAGCAAGATTCTTAATTAAGTTACTATCTGTACAGAACTTAGATTAAAGGGAAATTGTCATAGTTCCAAGCATTGGAGATCATTTTTTCCCCCATGTTCATAGAGAGTCCAGAGCTGCCCTGTAAAATCACAAAATCATATAATTGATAAGAAGAAAAAATGTTTTTGGCATTAGTACATGCATTTCTAGTGTCAATACAGCACTTTACAACTTTTTTAACTTTTTAGTAAACTGTTCAATAATGCATAATGCAGTAATACATAGTGAAAAAAGCTTGCATTTCATCTGACATTCATTAGCAATATCATAAGGGAAAAACATGTTGGGGGAAACGGGTATCAAAACACCAACTGAATTTTAATGGAGGATGAATACCCAAGTCCCATTTGTGCCTTTGCAAATCTTTTCCCAACTTCTAATTTTTCCTGATGACCATTGATTTTCTGAATAGTTTTTTAGTCAGGTTTTTTCTCAAAAGAGTCAAATCATACTAAGAAGTATAATAGCTTGAAGAATATTCTTAACTGTGGCTGTAGAAGTGACTAAAGAAGTAATGGATTTGATTCTGAGGCCTTTATGGGCTAAATTCATAGCTTCCCATACAGTAGCTAACAATAGAGGAAAATAAGCAAAGTATGTGAAGAGAGAACAAAATGTCTTTCTTACTGTTTTGTCCGCTCTCTGCCCTGTGCATCTGTGATGATAAAACTCAGAAATAATCAACATATTATTAGATAGCTAATATTATATTATAGTCACAGATGACTCCAAGGAGAGCCATTGATTATTAGAAATATAGAAAAGACTGACCAAATATTAGAATAATTTAGATAATTATAAAACTCTCATTTAAACAGTATCAAGAATAGATAATTACTGCACGGCAAGACACATAAAAGGCAGTCAGCACAGAAAGTTCAGAAACTGAAGTACTACAAGTAAAACAAGTGGAATGAAGCACCGATGCCGGCAAAATTAATGTTGCTTAGTGGGGTGCTTTTTCACACCCCTCAGCAACATAAGTTTTGACGACATAAATGGTAGTGTCGACATGGCCTTAGTTTTGGTGTCAGTGGTTGCTAGAATCACCACAGGACATTCTCAGATCATTGCAGACTTTCTCTGATGTGTGTTTTCTCAGGCTTGGTCTTCGTTTGAAAGCTATATTGGCAAAGCTATGGCGGTATGGGGTGGGGGAAAAATCACACCCCTGACTGACATAGATCAGCTACCATAACTCCCAGTGTAGACATGGTAATGTTGGTGGAAGAATGCCTTATCGATGTACCTTACGTCATGCAGGGAGGTGGTATTGCTATACTGATAGTAAAACCCCTTCCGTTGGTGTAGGCTGCAGGGCCATACTGGCATAGTTTTTCTGGTGTAGTCTTTATAGGGTAGAGATATTCTTAGTGAAATCATCTCAAGAATGCAAAGAAGGCAAGGTAGGTAGTAGCAATTATTCATTTTTTTTAGTCAAGCGGCTTTGTCTTTTACAAGGATCATGGTCTGTATGTTCTTAAAATGTCACTGAACCACACACTACACAGGGTCAGTGAGATTTAAATTGAAATAAGGTAGTTTTTGAAATACATGGCTGAGGCTTTTGAAAATTCACTGTCCTTGACTCCATCAGATGAGAGGTCCCTTCACTGCAAGCCATTGCTGCCAGTGCTTGCCATTACCGTAACAGTGAATAGTTCAGATCTTGCAGTTTCATGTCTGCGACTACACTGGTATTCATTCTCTGAATTTTTCAATCCATTTAAAATGCTACAACTTTACAATTACAGGGGCCAAGCCTGCATTCATTGCACAGCGAAAGCTCCCACTGATGTCAGGGTGGATTTATTAACGGGGATACTCTATACCCTAGTACTCTATACCCTCCATCATTGGAGAGTTTTAAGAGCAGGTTAGACAAACACCTGTCAGGGATGATCTAAGTAATACTTAGTCCTGCCATGAGTGCAGGGGACTGGACTAGATGATCTCTTGAGGTCCCTTCCAGTCTTATGATTCTATGAAAGAGTACAGGATAGAAATTGATAAAGTACAGGTAGGGAGTGAAGAGAAAAAGCCAAACAAAAAAAGTCTCATTCAGTTACATCACATGAAGGCAGACAACTAAATACTGATACATGTTATAAATGCTTGTATACAAATGCAAGAATTCTAAATCCTAAGATGAGGGAACTTGAGTGTCTGGTAGTAAAATGAGGATATTGATACAATAGGCATCACAGAAACTTGGTGGAATGATGATAATCAATGGGACACGGTAATATCAGGATACAAAACATGTAGGAATGACGGAGTAGGTCATGCTGATGGGTGGAGTGGCATTGTATGTGAAAGAAAGCACAGAGTCAAATACAGTAAAAAATCTTAAATGAATCAAAAAGAACTATTGAATCTTTATGGATAGAAATTCCATGCTTGAATAATAAAGAGTATAGCTGTAGGAATATTCTACCAACCACCTGACCAGGATGGTAATGGTGACTGTGAAATGTCTAAGGAGATTTGAGAGGCTATAAAAAGAGAAAACCCAATAATAATGGGGGATTTCAACTATCCCCATATTGACTGGGAACATTATCTCAGGATTGGCTGTAGAGATAAAATTTCTAGACACCAGTAATGACTGCTTCTAGGAAAGCTTAGTCCATAAGGGGAGAGGCAATTCAAAGTATTAAGTGGCGCACAGGATCTGATCCCAGAGGTGGACATAGCTAAACCGCTCGGTCATAGCAATCATAATGTAATTAAATTTAACATCCTTATCAGGGGGTGGGGGTGGGGGTAACTAAAGAAACTCACCGCAGTAGCATTTAACTTCCAAAAGGGTAGCTACACAAAAATGAGGTGGCTAGTTAAATGGAAATCATAGAATATCAGGGTTGGAAGGGACCTCAGGAGGTCATCTAGCCCAACCCCCTGCTCAAAGCAGGGCCAATCCCCAATTTTTGCCCCAAATGGCCCCCTCAAGGATTGAGCTCACAGCCCTGGGTTTAGCAGGCCAGTGCTCAAACCACTGAGCTATCCCTCTCCCTGAATGAAAAGGAACAGCCACAAGAGTGAGATGCCTGCAAGCTGCATGGAAACTTTTTAAGATACCATAATAGAGGTTCAAACTATATGTATACCCCTCCTATCCAACCTCCCCGCCTGAAACAAACAAACAATAACGGAGGACCAAAAAAAAAAATGCCACCATGGCTAAACAACAGAGTAAAAGAGATGGTTAGAAGCAAAAAGTCAGTCTTTAAAAATTGGAAGTCAAATCTCACTGACAAAAATAGAAAGGAACATAAATTCTGGCAAGTCAAGAATAAAAGTATAATCAGGCAGGCCAAACAATAATTTGAAGAATAACTGGCAAAGGACACAGAAACGAGCAATTTTTTTTAAAGTACAAAAGCAGAAAGCCTGCCAAATAATCAGTGGGGCCACTGGAGGATTGAGGTGCGAAAGGCCATTGTGGTGAAGCTAAATGAATTCACTGCAGAGGATGTGAGGGAGATTCCCACACCCAAGCCATTCTTTTTAGCTGACAGATCTGAGGAATTGTCCCAGATTGAGGTGTCAGTAGAGGAGGTTTTGGAACAAATTGATAAATTAAACAGTAATAAGTCACCAGGACCAGATGGTATTCACCCAAGAGTTCTGAACGAACTCAAATATAAAATTGCAGAGCTAGTATACATGGTATGTAACCTCTCACTTAAATCAGTCTCTGTACCAGATGCCTGGAGGATAGCTAATGTGATGCCAATTTTTAAAAAAGGCTCCAGAAGCGATCCTGGCAATTACAGGCCAGTAAGCCCAACTTCAGTACCAGGCAAATGGTTGAAACTGTAATAAAGGACAGAATTATCAGACACATAGATGAACTTAGTATGTTGGGGAAGACTCAACACAGTATTTGTAAAGGGAAATCATGTGTCACCAATCTATTAGAGTTCTTTGAGGGGGGCCAACAGACGTGTGGACAAGGGTGATCCAGTGCCCATATAATATACTTGGACTATCAAGAGACCCTCTGACAAAGTCCCCCACCAAAGCAAACTTAAGCAAAGTATGCAGTGATGGGGTAAAAGAGAAGGTTCCTCTCATGGATCAGTAACTGGTTAAAAGATAGGTAACAAAGGGTAGGAATCAATGGTCAGTTTTCACAGTGAAGAGAAGTAAATAACGGGGTCCCCCAAGGATCTGTATTGGGAGCAGTGCTAATCAACATATTCAGAAATGATCTGGAAAAAGGGGTAAACAGTGAGGTGGCAAAGTATACAGATGATACTAAATTACTCAAGATAGTTAAGACCAAACCTGACTGCAAAAGTTACAAAGGGAGTTCACCAAACTGAGTGACTGGGCAACACAATGGCAGCTAAAATTCAGTGTTGATAAATGTAAAGTAACACACATTGAAAACATAATCACAACTATACATACAAAATGATGGGGTTTAAATTAGCTGTTACCACTCAAGAAAGAGATCTTGGAGTCATTGTGGATAGTTCTCTGAAAACATCAGCTCAGTGTTCATCAGCAGTCATAAAAGCTAGCAGAATGTTAGGAACCATTAGGACAGGGATAGATAATAAGACAGAAAATATCATAATTCCAGTATAAAAATCTGTGGTGGGCCCACACCTTTAATACTGCGTGCAGTTCTGGTTGCCCCATCTCAAAAAAGATATATTAGAAGTGGAAAAAGTACAGAGAAGGGAAACAAAAATTGTAAGGGGTACAGAACAGCTTCCATATGAGGAGAGATTAAAAAGTCTGGGACTGTTCTGTTTAGAAAACAGACATCTATGGGGGGGGATAGGATAGAGGTCTATAAAATCAGGATTGGTGTGGAGAAAGTGAATAAGGAAGTGTTAATTACGGCTTCACATTACACAAGAATCAGGGGTCAGCCAATGAAATTAATAGGCAGTAGGTTTAAAACAAACATAAGGAAATACTTCTTCACAGAGCATACAGTCAATCTGTGGAACTCATTGCCAGGGGATATTGTGAAGGTCAAAAATATAACTGGGTTCAGAAAAGAATTAGGTTAGTTCATGGGAGAGGTCCATCCATGGCTGTTAGGCAAGATGGTCAGGGATGCAACCCCATGCTCTGGGTGTCCCTAACCTCTGAATGCCAGAACCTGGGACTGGACAACGGGATGGATCACTCAATAAATTGCCGTTTTCATTCCCTTTGGAGCATCTGACATTGGCTACTATTGGAAGACAGGATCCTGGGGTAGATGGACAATTGGTCTAACCCATTCTTATGTTCTTATGTCATAGAGTTCAATAAGAAAGGATCAGGTTCCTTTTTGGAATATCTTTTTCTCAGGAATGTGTTTTAAAATTAAGCATAACACTTCAGCATCATAGGAGAGCATGGGAATGCTGCTATATGGAGAGTTGTCAGTTTCCACTACAAACCCCAGCGTTGAGATTGTTTTAATTTTATATCTCAAATTAAATTTGAGCTGTAACTTCACATTTTAAGTGTCCATCCAGAACATTTTTATATATTAATACATTTTAAAGTTCGCTTGTTTTTTTAGAATTCACTTGCCAAGTATTTTCATTATTTTAAAACAGTGTATTTTTGCTTGTGGTTGGACCTCTCTTCTTACCAAAATATTTTTCCTCATTTGGGTACACACACTGAATTGTTGTTGTAGAGTTGCGCCTGAATGAATTGATGTGTATTTGTTTGTTTGTGGTGTTTGCATCTTCATTTTTTTTTCATTTTGAATAGAAGCATTTGTTTGGAAACACACTCATTTGTTTAAAAAAGACACAGATTTGTGTGTGTATTTGTAATGTGTGTATCTGATGTATAATTTAGGATCTACTAACCATAGCAGTTAGACTCAAGTTTTGTGGCTTTTAAATGCTTTTCTGTGCTTTTCAAAACAATTCCTGGTTAGTTTATACATTGAAAAGGTCTGTGTTGTTATACTGCTGTGGCTGCAGACTGTCAACAGTGCCAGCAGTGTAAAAACATTGTTCAGCTTCTGTGCAAGTAACTCTTAAAGGTTTTTAGCAGGTCTTGATACTCAGGTGTGACACCCTGGGCCTGATAGGGATTAGTGTGTCAATGGATCACACACTTGGTAGGATTTTGCAGTGTAATCAATAATAGCCGAGAAGGAAAGGTTAGTGTTGTCAGTAGTTGATTGCCTGTGTGTTCTCTCCGTGTGCTGTCCTGGCTCTGGCCAGGTTGCCGGCCCAGCAGACCTCGATTGAACAGCCCAGAAAGATTACCGACTTGGTTCTGTGGCGGAGGTGCTCATCTGGGTTTATTGCTGACAAAGCATGGTACCAGCCCCCCATGGACTCTGCATGGACACTAATACATGTATGCTTGTGACAGCGGACCAATTCAGTCAGTGGCAGGATCTCCCACTGTCCCTTCGGTCAGACAAAGACACTCCTCCTTTGACCCCTTCTTTTATACACGGATACAAACAAGTTACATAGTACCCTTCTGATGTGGTTAGGGATCACCCTACACCTTGTACCTGTTGGTTCAAACAAAACATCTCCATCCATTATCCTGTCCTTATCTTTAGGGCGTGCCTTTGTGTCCTTGTACCATCTTTGGGCAGTGTGTTTATATCATAACTTTGTATCGGACTGATCTAGTACTACCCTTCCAGAATGTGTTTATGTGAATGCCTAGTGCCTAGCCCAGAGGTGGGCAAACTACGGCGCGCGGGCCACATCCGGCCCGTGTGACCATCCCGCCCGACCCCTGAGCTCCCAGCCAGGAAAGCTAGCCCCTGGCCCCTCCCCTGCTGTCTTCCCTCCCTCGTAGTAACACCGCCGCGCGGGCAACGTAGCTTGCTCCCGCCCACCTCCCAGGCTTTCCAATAAGCCTGTCATGCCGCTCTGACCGGCATGGTAAGGAGGTGGCGGGAGGGGGGGGTTGGAGGTCCTGGGGGGGGGGCAGGAGGTCCTGGGGGGGCAATCAGGGGACAGGGGGTAGTTGGATGGGGCAGAGGTTCGGGGGGGGGCGGTCAGGAGACCGGGATCAGGGGGGGTTGGATAGGGGGTGGGGTCCTGGGGGGTCCTGGAAAGGGGGGGGAACAGGGAGCGGGGGGGTTGGATAGGGGGTGGGGTCCTTGGTGGGGCAGTTAGGGATTGGGGTCGCAGGAGGGGGCAGTCAGGGGACAAGGAGTGTGGGGGGGTGTTGGATGGGTCAGGAGTCCTGGGGGGGCTGTCAGGGGGCAGGGGTGTGGATAGGGGTCGGGGCAGTCAGGGGACATGGAGTGGGGGGGTTGGATAGGGGGTGGGGGTGTGGATAGGGGTCGGGGCAGTCAGGGGACAGGGAGCAGGAGGGTTGGATTGGGAGTGGGGTCCTGGGGGGGCGGTTAGGGGTGGGGGTCCTGGGAGGGGGTGGTCAGGGGACAAGGAGTGGGGGGTTGGATGGGCGGTGGTTCTGAGAGGGGCAGTCACGGGGCGGGAAGTGGGAAGGGGTGGATAGGGGCGGTGGCCAGGCTGTTTATGGTCGCACAACCTTCCCTACCCGGCCCTCCATACTGTTTTGCAACCCCGATGTGGCCCTCGGGCCAAAAAGTTTGCCCACCCCTGGCCTAGCCCATCTTAGGAGTGCCTGTGTTTTATCAACACCAGCCATGTTCTTGCCAAGTCCATGTACTGGATAGTGAACTTGTAAGCAGGCATTTGCTTTATAGCAGGGCCTGACCTTTGATCATAGCCTGACTTCTGCTGACTTTGGTTCAGGCCTCAGGCCTTGTACTAGGCCCCATGTGTCAGGGTCTCTCTTTCTACTACAATTAAGTCAATAATGTTAAAAGTGTGTCTTAAGTGTGTTGTTTAGAAATCCCCAAAATATACCTAATCACAATAGAATAAGTTAAAGATGGCATCTGAGGGTTAACTTTGGTCCTATTTATACTACACAACAACTAAACCAGTCAGGGGAATCAGTTACAACACACTTAAAACTTGGAGATTGGATTTAGCTGTGTCCCTGTAACAGTGCTAAAGCTTTATTTTTGTATCCAGTTCCCCTGATTTGGCTTTAATTTAGTACAGATGGGGGCCTTCAAAGGTCCTTGCTTTTGAGGGCCAAATTCTGCTCTCATTTACACATGAATTCTATTCAAATTAGTGGAGTCATTTCAGATTTACAGTGGTGTAACTAAAGTCAGACCTTGGCTCTGCAGATTTAAGTTAGACCCTTACAGCTAAGCTTTGCCTATGCTACCCCAGGAAAGTCGGTGCAATTTCATGAAGTGAAAATGAGGGCAGAATGTGCCCTTGTTATTTTTTGTGGTTTATTGTGTGTGCTGTGGTATGAGAAAGAGACAGAGAGAAATAACAACCTGCCGACAAATGGAGTGGAATAATATGGGCGTTTGTAGCACAAGAGTATCGTTTTGTGTAATCAATTAATAGACATTAATTTAAAATCATGTTACTATATTTAAGCAGGATCTAGTTTTCAAATCTTTGTATGTAGCTATTTCACTTTTTTTTCTATCAAAGGCTCCTGCTAAATAACTACCCTATCTAACACTTGTCAAAGACTTTTTGGGCCTGATTTTCAGTGCTAACACCCACAAAACTGACTTAAATAAATGGGAACTCAGCAAAATCAGGTCCTAAACCAGTTAGATCGGTACCAAAAGAGCATGCACATTTCCACTGCCTCACACTGGCTTATCTACCAAGTTATGACTGTCCATTCTTGAAGACAAAGATGCTTGGAAAGGGTAACCCACCCTTGACACAAAATAGTACAGTACACACCAGTGCCTAAAAGGCTTGACAAGCCCATAGTGACCATTATTTCCAGAAAAAAAGGGTGATTCACAAAGCAGATAGTAAAAAAAATAAGAGCAAAAAGGATACATGCAAAGAGCTATCCATACAACAGATAGATCTATGTCAACAAAACAGAGTAAGCAGATACCTAAATAACTGAAGGGAGTTAGATCTAGAGCAAAACAACATGCTGCATATGGTGTTATGTATGTTTCTGTGAGTACCTTTGAGTGTCATTGCACTTGTTTATTACCTATAAGTAAGATGAAGAGAATATCATTTATGGCAAGAAGGTAGCTGATATCTAATCTAGCTGCAAATGCACCTTTCCCTGTAGGCATATTTTTGTTTTAGCCAATATTTTTTGTTTTTACCAATATTATTGTCGTTTTAAAAATAAAAGCTTCCATGTTTCATATACGATGTTACAGTCTAAGGACGGAAATATTTAAATATAATTAAAAAAGGAAGAAAAAATAGAGGCAGTATCGGATACACAGATGTACCCAAAATTTTCTGTGCACTTTGTAAGATTATGATGCTATAGTGAGGGAGAGAAAATTGAATTTCAAAGACCTACTGGAAAAAGCATTTTTTGCTAGGCTTGTGCATAGGGGAGTGTGCACAGTTAGGATTCCTATGTCTTGTCACCAGCATTTGGATGGTCTTTGTTGTTGCTGATGGGAAATGAAGCCCATGTAAAATCAGTCTTGTTTTGTTTTGGAAAATGGAGCTGACCTGTTTCAAAGAGATGAGGGCTTTTGTAACCTACATTTATTAGAAATTATAGAGGGTCTTTAGACCAGCATGGCCCTCAGAGGGATCATATGGGTGAGTTTAAAAGACACACCATCAATTTCAATTATCATAATTAATTATGCAAAAATTTCAGAAGGGATATTAACATGGGCAGCCGGTGGAGCCCCACTTTGGGAAGGCTAGTTCCCAGCTCCGCCCCTTCTGCCCATGCCCCTCCCCTGGGGCAGAGCCCCGAGTGCCACCCCTTGGACGGAGGAGCCCTGAGCCCCCACAACCTGCCTGAAGGAGCCCTGGGCCAGCTGTGCCACCCCTTCTCTTCCTTCCACTCCCCAGACCCCAAGCTGCCCAGGAAAAGCTGCAGCATGACACTGACTCTTCCCGGAGAATAAACTGAGCTTTTGATATGCCCCATGCAGATTCTGGGGCGGATGAGGAGGCAGTATGTGTTACTCAGATTCCTCAGTTCATCAGTAATCTCTCTGGAGTCCAGGCAGATTACTGATGAACCCAGGAAGCTGAATAGCACACACCGCCTCCTCAGCCACCCCAGAACCTGTATGGGGCATAATAAAGCAACACCTTCCCCCTGCCAAACCTGTAACTAGGCATCTGGCGGCAAGCGCCATGGGAGGCAGAACCGCCCCGGCCTATTATATCCTCCACCCATGGATATTAATCCTAGTGTGTCAGAGCTTAAACCTAACCATCAGAGAGCAGGATGAGGCCTATGTGGTGGGCAGATTATGCCACATCTGCCAACTGCGGGGCTCTTCTGAAGTGTCTGGTGCTGTTCACTGCCGAAGACAGGATACTGGACTAGATGGACCTTGGGTCTGAGCCGGTCAGGCAATTCCTGTGTTTCTAATTTTAAAATTGCACTATTCTCTGAATGTTTTTACCTGCTGTTGTTACCTAAGGTAGTGTAAGTGAATGAGTGAATGTGTCTAGAAAAGGGAAAGTTTTCCCCTGGTTTGCTTACATTGTCCATTTGATAGCAGTTTAGTCAGTTCTGTTATTTCCTATGGATAGTTAGCCAGCTTTCCCATTTGTTTGTGTGGATCTTTCACACAGCAATAGAGAAGAGAAAAATAGTTAAAAAGCAAACAAACAAGTGCGCCCCCCCAACCCCTGGGCCAAAAAAAATTCTGCTTATAAAACCACAGGAATTGGCAGGAGCACTCAGATACGCCTAGTGCTTGAAACTGCTTTCAAACTCCTATTTTTTGTGGCTTTAAGTGCATTTTTGTCCACTAATGTTTCTTTACAAAGACATAAGAGTCCAAAAAAGGGGGTTGTTGCTTTAGATTGTAGGGAGGTTGGCTTGTATGTGTAGACATAGACACAGGAGACAGTGTTCACTATGCTTTGAAGAGCTTCAGCACTTTCTCATGTGTTAAAGCTGGGCTGTTAATACTGAGCCATAATCTTTGTATCTTGGGGTGTGCAGTGGCCAAGTTAATTGGGTACAGAAGTAGGAGTTAGAAGGCCTGAATTCTATTCCCAGCCATGTCACTTTCTTATTCAAACTCTGTGGGCAAATCACTTGGTTTCTCCATGACACAATTTCCTCATCAGAAAAACAGAGAAAAAAAGCATACTCATGCTTTGTAGAACATGAGACTGTGGGTGAAAGTTCTGCATTATTAACAGTAATTAGTGAGGTGTGTACCACCTCTCCTGGCTGGATGGTGGCCATTCTTGTTTTCTAAATTACTTTCTAATTCCCAGTTTCTGGGTAATTGTTGGATATGGAAGCTACACAGCTTGGTGGTATGGAAAGATGTCCTGTCTGGTTCATTCCCTCCTCTAGCCTCTGATAAAGGTTGTTCACTGTGACTTCATATTTTAAGATGCCTGAGGAGATGGCAGCATTTAATCTTTTTTTAAAAATAGGAATTGTGTGGTAAGCTAATGTGGTGTGGGTGTAGGTATGTGAGGAGGGGCGTTGAAAAAGAATTGCTTGTGGGAAGTTACAGTGCTATGTATCCTATAAAAAGTGCTTTGCACTCCCCTAGTGCCTCCTGATCAAGGATGTCAAAATTCCTGGCAAACATTAGCCCCACAACACCTTTATGAAGCAGACATTATTACCCCCCATTTTACAGATGCTAAATATCCGTGTGACAGAGATGGAAACCCAGACTCCCAGTGCTGTGCTTTTCTGGATGCTGTTTCCTCTCTTTCGGCTTGTGTAAGCTGTTGTTATAATAAAGCACAATATTGAATACTAGGGGTAAAATCCTGGTCCCTTTGAGGTCAATGGCAAAACTTCCGTTCTCTTCAGTGAGGCAGGATTTCACCGCACGTGACTTCACCCACCTAATCCATGCAATATCCCCTAGAAATGCAATGTGTGAGCTGGCTAGCTGCTATTATGAAACAGAATTTATAAAGAACAGTGAGGAAAATGTACCCACTCAGAGTATGGGGCTCTGAATAGGGTGTGCCACCAACCATAGGTAGTCAAAAAGTTGAATTTATGTCCAGCTCTTGAAAGCCATCATAATCATTTTCCTCACTGTTTGATTGCTCTTGGAGTAATAAACTTTCCAGCTCATCCAGGAGTTTTCAAGGAGTTACATTGTTTGAATATTGAGGCTGGCTCAGGTAAGGTACCAAAATGAGTTGTGAGTTTCATTGTTTACATTGACTGGATTTGTTTGTGAAATACTTTGTCATGGCAGATAGTTGGCTTAAAAATGGAAGTCTGGCCTGCCTAGACTACTCATGGGTAAAGTTAAGTAGGTGTGTGAGTCTCTGCAGGTCTGGAGCCTTAGCCTGCCTTCTGAGAAGGAATTTCTGTGCTAAAGGTGGAAAGCCACAGTTATTTTAATTGTGATTAATCTCTTGAATGCAGAATTTCTCTGAGCAGTCAGAGCTGTTTAATCTCCACACCTGTTTTTTTTAAACAGGCTTAACTAATAGCCACCAGTCTGTTTGTTATTTTTAGAGCCCCCCAAAATGTGCTGCAGCCTCAGAGAAATGAACGAAGACACTGTCCCTGCTCAGAGGAACGTACAGCCTAGATTAGACATGATGCAACAAGGGGGATATAAACAGATGCTAGGCCAGGGCGTGGGGAGGGGCAGAAGAGAGGAAATCAAAGGGAAACAGTGAGGTCAGATAGTTTCTCAGCTCAGTGAGGCATGTGCACATCTTGACGTTTCTGTTCCCCTTTTTCCCCTTTCTTACTTCTTTTAGGTAAGACAGCAGAGATGAGGTGGCAGGGGAGGGGGGGATTTGAATGAGGCGAAGGAGGTGGTTTGAGGACCAGTGTTTAGGAAGGTGCTCCAGGCCCAAAATGGAAGTGGTGAGTTGTTTGCAAATCACAAGTCATGTGCATTTAGGGTGACCAGATGTCCTGATTTTATAGAGACAGTCCCGATTTTTGGGTCTTTTTCTTATATAGGCTCCTATCACCCCCACCCCCTGTCCTGATTATTCACACTTGCCGCCTGGTCCCCCTATGTGCATTGCCCAAGTTTACATGGGAATATTGCATAGAGCTTGCCCACATTATGCAGTCTCATGGTCACTAAAATCACCGAATACACCTGACAGATATTTGAAGAGGTTGCTTTTGGCAAAATACTCAGCTTCCTGCGTATGTGTTTTTGTACAGTAAAGGGTAAATTAATAGCTGTAGTAGCACCATCTTGTGGAGAGCTTAAATAACATTTAATGCAAGAGATTTTATGTAGAGCAGGTGTTTTAGGATATTGTTTATTGCTAAAAATGTTTGATTTACATGGGGTTTTTTGTGTGCAATAGATGCAAATTGTTCTCAGTAGTGACAAGTTCTTTACACTTTTATACTGTACTGACTATCTGTCTGTGCACACAATCAAAGGACACCATTCTGATAAGATCAATTTTCTGTTTATTTCATGGAACAGTTAATATCATATGACTTTTTACTTTTAGATGTTCAGGTATGTCATGTTACATAACGTTTACATGCTTATACATATAAACAGAATATTTGTATGTGTTTTCAGAGAAAAAGAGACAAAGAATGACAAGAAAACTGAGAGGAAGTGTATTGTAAAATGCAGTCACTAGAATACTCTGTTCCTGATTTGTCAATGTGTCTGGGTGTCTGAGGCAGGAATCAGTCACCAGTTCTATACCAGAGCTCTACCACTGACTTGTTGACATGATGTTGTTTTTCCTCTCATTGAAATTAAAATGCAGTTTTCAAAAGGGTTGGATGAAACTAACCCAGGGTGAGTGTTTTTTCTCATCACTGTAGTTCACCAAAATTATAAAGAAATTGGTCTAGATAAAATGTTTTGTCAGAAAAGTCCAAGTCCTATAATGAAGGGGAATTGTAAGAATTAATTTACAGTGGAAATTAATTTCCTGTTACAGTTTCATTTGAACAGACTACCAGCTTCTGTTTCCTCCATACCTATTATGGTAGCACTCAGTTGGTTAGTTGCCAGGGCTCTGTTGTTCCAGAAATAGATACTCACTCCATAGTAATAGTTTAACTTTTTTACTAGCAAAGTGGTAGCGACTCTGATTACAGTTAAGTTGGTGTGTGCAGTATATGGATGGGGTGACCACCTGTCCCGAATTGGGTGGGACAGGCCTGAAATGCAGAGTTCAAGTTCCGGTCCGGGGCTGAATGACTCTGGGACAGCATTTGTCCCAGAATCCCTCCGGCACAGCTCTGCACTTTCCCTGAGGCTCAGGGGTGGCACTAGTCTCTTCCGTGGCGGGGGTCTGAGGTGAGCCAGGCAGTAATAAGAGCTGGTCAGGTAGCTTGGGCCGCTGTGGGGAGCCTGGGACTGTCCACCTGCCCTTGGTGGTGTGGCTCGGGGGGGCAGGGACACTGGCTGGGGTCTGGTCTCGGGCACCCCAGCCCCCCATCCAGGGCAGGTGGAGGGTTTGGGGCTCCACACAGTTGCCCGGCTCCTTGGGCTGCTCTTACCATAGCCCGGCTCCAGCCTCTGGCCTGGCCAGGGCCTCTGGGTTGGGTGGGGTCTCAGGGGAAGAGGAGGAGGAGAAGCAGGGGGAGGGGCCACAGCCGGGGGTGCAGGACTCCTGCATATGTCCCGCTTTTGCCTTTTGAAAAGATGGTCGCCCTATATATATGGAATGCACACAGGGAAGGGACAGCTGTCCACAAAAGACCTTGTAGTAATCACTGGGCCAAAGGAATCCCTGTGTGAAACTGAGTCCTGGCACAAGGGTGCAACTGGAGTGCAGAAAGTGCAGTTCTACTCTCCACCATCCTGAAATTCAAGGAATGAATGTCATTCAATATTTGAAGCAGGGCTACATTCTCACATTTAAAGTCTTCGGGTGGGACTTTAATAATTGGTCAGAGTTGCCTCATATTTGCTCCCAGTGCGAGCAAAGTTAGGTCAATGCTGAGTGCATTTGAAAAATCACATGCTATTGTACCTTGCAACCAAAAATGCCTCAGAAGTGAGCTGTATCTAGTTCCCAGCTTCAAATCCTATGCTCAGTCCACTAGGACGCTTTCTTTACTTACAGTAGAAGATTTCTTTTTTTAAAGACATTAATTAAGTGACAAGTCAGAAGTGCAAAGAATTTGAAACGTTGAGCAGCTTACATTTCATACACATCAGATGAACATAATGGTCATTTATACTATCCTCGCTTTATTGACTCTGATTTTATTTCCCCTACGTACAACACATATAGGAGATACTATTATTCAGTTAACATCACTGCTTGCCCTGGGAGAAAGTGATAGTGTTGGTGTGGCCCCTTCTTCCTCCCAAAAAGTTGCCATGCTCCACTTTTCTCCTTACTCTTTTTTCAGCCTGCAGCTGTGAGAAGTGTGTGTGTGTGTGTGTGTAGCATAAACTACACCCCCTCCCAGAATTCTTGTATAGATTAAAAGAGTTTAATAATGAATTCTTCTGTTTCATAAATGATAATTTATAACCAAATGCAAAGTGATTCGAAATGCCAGTCTAAGCTGGGAGTCCTGTTAAGATGGCAAAGATTGTTCTAATGGTAACAAAGCATTCTTTTCCTCAGTGGACTTCCGTACTTTACAGAGCCAGTCACAGGGCCGTGGATGCCACATTTGTGCAGTCTCTTTCTTCAGAAGAATGGGACAGCCCCATTCCAGTTGATGGCTGCCCCCTCCCACTTAGTTCTGATTGCCATCTCCACAGAAGGAAATCTCTTTTCTGGGTCACTTTCTTCACAGTGATTCTTTTCCCAATGATGAGAATGAGTGTCTGAAAGAGCAGTGCCCCAAATTCAGTGAAAAAACCCCAGCAATATGAGTCTAATTGCTACAGCTCCATTGGCTGTTTTGTGCAACCGCTGATCAGATTTTAAAATTCCACATTAGAAGCCTAATGGGACTGTGTGGTAATATTCGGCTCTTCTACATGCAGAGCTGGTCTAGAACTGCTAGGCAAATGCAGCTATTGCAGATGAAACTCTAGACTCATGGCAATATGCAGTTTAAATTTAACATAGGTGGCACTGCTTGCTTTCCAACAGTTCATAATTTCAAAGGCGACTATTTTAAATGTTCAATTTTTGGGGTCAGAATTTCAGAAAGTGAGGCTTGAAGTCTGTGGGCATTACAAGCATATGGGCATGCAACTGGAACGAACTGTTGGTGTAAAAATGGACAAGGACCTCACATCCTAAAAATCTGACCCTAGTTTACAATAGCAGTAATGACCTCTGGGTGGCACACTTCCTGGCAGTTTAAGACCAGCTATGTTAAAGGCCCTTGGGCTCTCAATCCTTCCCCTTGATTATAAATAGGCTGGAGAGACCCTTTCCATCAGTTATTACTTGATTCTGAACTCAGTGAAACGGTTCAGAATGAAGTCTTGCTTTCCCATGGGTTATTGTGCCAGTCATTAGCTGTTTAGAAGGCTGTTATTGAAAATACATCAAAGTCTGCACCTGCAGCAGCATGCAAAGCTCAGGATATACAGTTTATTAAATCAGAGCAGCCATAACGTCCCCTAGTGGCTTTTAGATAGCAGTGATGGGGCAAAGGGTGGTGGGAAAGCTGCAGGTGGGGTTACAATGTAGTGCATGGAATGAAAGTATAATCGTTGAGTCACAGTTCTAGGGCCCATCCAACCAGAATGGCAGTCCCTGAGCCACCTCCTACAGATCCAGTTCCCGGCTCCAATAAACTGCTGTACCCCAAAAGACCTAGCCTCAGCGGCGTACAGTGCAGTAGAGTAGCAGCAGACTGGCCATCGTGGCACAGTCTCTTTCTGTACCTATTAGACACAAATGGATGATCTGGCCTATGGGCTGCAACATCGTGATGTATCTGTGCTATTGATTCATTAGGGGAGGACAGTTTTGCGATTAAGTCACTGGACTGGGACTCAGGAGATCTGGATTCAATTCCTAGGTCTGCCATTGACCTTTGGCAGGTAATTTAATCTCTCTGTGCCTCAGTCTCCCATCTGTAAATGTGGATAATAATACTTCCTCTCTTCCACCCTTGTCCATTGAGATTGTGAACTCTGTAGGGCAGGGGCTGTCTCACACTAGGTGTCCGTACAGCACTTGGTACAGTTAGGCCCTGATCTTGGTTGGAGCCTCAAGTCACTACTGTAATACATGTAATAATAATAATGTGATCCCAGTCCTGCATTTTGCTGTGCTCTCAATTCCTATTAATATTGGTGGGTATCGAGGATGCTCAGCATCTCAGAGGATTCTTGATATTCATATATAGATTCAAAAGTGGTCAATTCTACTGACAATGTTCTTAGATATCGCCCCAATAATAGAGCTTCTGCTCAAGAATATTGTCCCCACCCAACTGATTATGTCTCTTAAAATCAGCTTTTGATTTGAAAAAAGAAAAGGAGGACTTGTGGCACCTTAGAGACTAACCAATTTATTAGAGCATAAGCTTTCGTGAGCTACATTTGTGTGGGGGGGTGGAGGGTGAGAAATCATTTGTGTGGGGGGGTGGAGGGTGAGAAAACCTGGATTTGTGCTGAAATGGCCCAACCTGATGATCACTTTAGATGAGCTATTACCAGCAGGACAGTGGGGTGGGAGGAGGTATTGGTTCATATTCTCTGTGTGTATATAAAGTCTGCTGCAGTTTCCACGGTATGCATCCGATGAAGTGAGCTGTAGCTCACGAAAGCTTATGCTCTAATAAATTGGTTAGTCTCTAAGGTGCCACAAGTACTCCTTTTCTTTTTGCGAATACAGACTAACACGGCTGTTACTCTGAAACTTTTGATTTGAGCCATCTCTTATGCACTGTTTACTGTATCTTCTACATGAACAGACTAATATTAAACACTGATAGTGATATACATTTAAATACCTTTCTTTGATAAGCTTAAATGCCTACCTACTGTTAGATGTACTGTTTTTTTCTGTGATGGCTGCCCATTATATAAGTAAAGATCAAAGATGTGTTCCATTTTCCAGTCGGATAAGAGCAGCCTGTTTGTGCTGAAAAGAACACTGTATATGCCACTGATGTTGCACAGCCAGATGGGTAATTTAGGAGTCTTTAGCATGCTTCCAACCTGGGGGGGAAAAGGGTATTTCAAACATACTTTCATTATTAATAGGCACTTAATGTCTATGTTGCTTTAAAGGAACATTAGTTTTACTGCTCTGAATACAGAGTTACTAGGAGGTATTACTGTCCATTCCCTCTAGTAATATCTCTGCAGATACCTTTTAATCAGGACATGAGTAAATAAGTCAAGGTGGTATAAATGATATATGTCTCAAGTTGAACTCCAGCGCGGATGAAATCCTCACCTGTGCTTTCATGTCTATTGATTTACAGCAGCTGAGGATCTCACCCACTATGTTTTAGCTTGAGAAGTGCACTTTGCTTTATGGATAGTGTAATAAAAAATCTCCAGTAGATCCTAAGCCTGGGAATACATTTACGGGAATCAGCTTTTAAAAATAACACTGACATAATGGGGTTCCAAATGGTCTAAGAAAGGGTGAGATAATGAATGGGTTGTAGCCAGTTCAACAAATTGTGGACCCAATTCCACAGTCCTATGTTCATTCTAAAGTGCATTTGTGCAATTGCTACTGAACGTTGGTGCTATTCTGTCAGTAGGTCTATGTGGTAATGTAAGCAGCTAACATCAGCATCTGAAAATATAGAAAAGAAACAGTGGTATGATGTGGTGTGACCGTGGAGAGGAAGGTGTATTCAGTGGGGTTTGAAGGGCTGAACGTTGCAACAAGAAAAGTCTTTCTAAAAGTATGTAATCTATTTCTCCCCATGAGTAGCAGTGAACTCTCCCAGTCCAGTATGTTTCCAGGTAGTCTGAGCATTGCATTATCCTCCAGGACCTGCTTCATAATGTCTCTTCATAGAAACCTCAGACCTCTGGGCTAGGTTGTGATCTCAGTTACACAGGTGTAAATATACAGGAACTCTCTTGGGCATAATTCTCATTTCGCTTACTTATATAGGTTTTAGGGCTGTCAATTAATTGCAGTTAACTCATGCAATTAACTCAAAAAAATTAACTGCAATTAAAAAAAATTAATCACGATTAATTGCACTGTTAAACAATAGAATACTAATTGAAATTTATTAAATATTTTGTATGTTTTTCTACATTTTCAAATATATTGATTTCTATTACAACACAATACAAAGTGTACACTGCTCACTTTATATTATTATTTTTTATTACAAATATTTGCACTGTAAAAATGATAAACAAAAGAAATAGTATTTTTCAGTTCACGTCATACAAGTACTGTAGTGCAATCTCTTTATCGTGAAAGTGTAACTTACAAATTTATATATTTTTTTGTTACATAACTGCACTCAAAAACAAAACCATGTCAAAACTTTAGAGCTTACAAATCCACTCAGTCCTACTTCTTGTTCAGCCAATCGCTAAGACAAACAAGTTTGTTTACATTTATGGGAGATACTGCTGACTGCTTCTTATTTACAGTGTCACCTGAAAGTGGGCACAGGTGTTCGCATGGCACTTTTGTAGCTGGTGTTGCAAGATATTTATGTGCTAGATATGCTAAACATTCATATGCCCCTTCATGCTTCGGTCACCATTCCAGAGACATGCTTCCATGCTGATGACGCTCCTTAAAAAAAATAATGCGTTAATTAAATTTGTGACTGAACTCTTTGAGGGAGAATTGTATGCCTCCTCCTCTGTTTTACCCACATTTTGCCATATATTTCGTGTTATAGCAGTCTTGGATGGTGATCCAGCACATGTTCGTTTTAAGAACACGTTCACGGCAGATTTGACAAAATGCAAAGAAGGTATCAATGTGAGATTTCTAAGGATAAATGCAGCACTCGACCCAAGGTTTAAGGATCTGAAGTGCCTTCCAAAATCTGAGAGGGAGAAGGTGTGGAGCATGCTTTCAGAAGTCTTAAAAGAGCAACACTCTGCTGCGGAAAATACAGAACCCAAACCACCAAAAAAGGAAATCAGCCTTCTGCTGGTGGCATCTGACTCCGATGATGAAAATGAACATGTGTCAGTCTGCACTGCTTTGGATCGTTATTGAGCAGAACCCGTCATCAGCATGGATGCATGTCCTCTGGAATGGTGGTTGAAGCATGTAGAGACATATGAATCTTTAACGCATCTGGCATGTAGATATCTTGTGACACCGGCTATGACAGTGTCATGCAAACGCCTGTTCTCACTGTCAGGTGACATTGTAAACAGGGAGCAGGAGGCATATTCTCCTGCAAATTGTAACCAGACTTGTTTGTCTGAGCGATTGGCTGAACAAGAAGTAGGACTGCGTGGACTTGTAGCTTCTAAAGTTTTACATTGTTTTATTTTTGAATGCAGTTTTTTTTGTACATAATTCTACATGTGTAAGTTCAACTTTCATGATAAAGAGATTGCACTACAGTACTTGTATTAGGTGAACTGAAATATACTATTTATTTTTTTATAGTGCAAATATTTGTAATAAAAAATAAATATAGTGAGGACTGTCCACTTGGTATTCAGTGTTGTAATTGAAATCAATCTATTTGAAAATGTAGAAAACATCCAAAAATATTTAAATAAATGGTATTCTATTATTAACAGTGCGATTAATTGCTCAATTAATTTTTTAAATCGCTTGACAACCCTAATAGGTTTTATAGTGATGTAACACCACTTAAGTTGCTTTGGATTTATACAGGGGTAAGTGAAATCAGAACGTGCCCCCATAACTTAAAACAGAAAAATAATGGGGGTGCTCTCTAAATGGTATAAAATGTAATAAATACTGCTGTTACAGAGAACAGGCCAAATTCAGTTCTGGTGTAAGAGGACATAAGTCCATAGACTTCGATGGAGTTGTGTCTGCTTACAACAGGGCTGAATTGGCCTCTCATGAAAGGTCTTGTGTCTCTGTTGGCAGGCTATTGTGAGGATCACTTGGGGAAATGCAAATTTAATGTCTCTGGATGTGGCCTTTGAACCTTGTTTTCATTGCTTTTCCATTAAGTTTGGACTCTGATGTCATATGATATATATTTGGCAGTCTCAGACCAGTGCTTCATCGACAAACAGCTTGCATCCAATGACCATTAACATTAAGTCTGGTGTGTAAAGATGAATTACCAAGGTGAAATGAGATATGACCAATCTAGAGACAGAATAATTCCTCACTTTGAGAACAAAATCTGTCAGGCAGAATTAAGTACTGAAGAAGAAGGAACCCCCTAAACAGTTTATAGACTCTAGTCCTTAGACATATCCATGCAGTAGTTTATTAGGAAAGACAGCTAAGATTAACTCTAGCATTTGATGGTGTAAATAATTCCTCATACATAAAAGAAGAAAAGAAACTTTATGTTTTGCATTATTGTGTATTCTCTCTTGTTTGGGGAAGGGGGAAAGCATCCTATCTAGAAAGATTAATAATGCAAGTCAGCTGAAAAAAGTGAATTGGACAACAATGTCTTGTATGTCAAGTTTGAAATGATCACCATGCTATTGATGTATGTAAGCCTCAAGAGCATGACAATGAGAGTAACACATGTAAGGAAAGAAAGAACAACATGTATTGAGTCTTCTCTGGATAAGTGAAATTAACCCCAGAGGGTCATGTTTGCATTTGTTCTGCATTAACTAGATCTGTGAAAATATTTCAGTCTTAAAAAGGGAACTAATATAAGAAAACCTTGGCTCAGGTCCACAAAGGTATTTAGGATTCCAAATTTGGATCTGGGCCCTAGTAACTCAAGACCTTAAAATAAATGTCCCAAGACATTAAAAGACTCTTCAAGCAGCTTAAATCCCATCTTCATAAAGGGCAGACTGTGTTGTTTTAAACTCCTATGGGAGTAGGCAAAAAGCAGATGGAAGTAGCAGTTTCCCAGCATTGACAGTCTAGAAGTGTATTTGAATCTTTAAAGCAAATCGTGACTGACTAAACTTCACAGCACCTCTGGGAGATAGGTAAATCTTATCCTGATGTAAGCAGTGTCAGGATGAGCTTCACCCTGACATTTGGTGGTGAGGTGTGGCAAGTTGTGGAAAAGAACTTCAGGGGCTGATCTCATTTGCATAGGCACACCCACCCCGCCTAGAATGAGGCCATAGCTGCCCAAATGGTCACTTTGGCTGCTGTGGGATCCCCAGTGTCTCTGTTATTGGGGCAGGAAGAATAAATTGTTATTACCCTGATTATGGGAACTGTGCTTGGAACTGTACTTGGCCTTTTGTTATGATGGAGGGACTCACCATCAACTAAGTAGCACTCGCTAGGCAAGGGTCGTGGGTTTTAAAACTCTGTGAATTGAGAGAGGCTGGGGACAAGTATTAATACTTGGTGGCATGGGCCCCTTGGTGAG
This sequence comes from Lepidochelys kempii, assembly GCF_965140285.1. Taxonomy (NCBI): domain Eukaryota; kingdom Metazoa; phylum Chordata; order Testudines; family Cheloniidae; genus Lepidochelys; species Lepidochelys kempii. The sequence goes on along the minus strand of NC_136388.1, from coordinate 27,678,138 downwards.
GGCCTTACATGCTAATTGCACTTTCTCCTCTCTCCACTGTGGAATATCAGAGCTAATTTTGATTCCATTAGGAGTCTAGTTACAGGCTGCTGAGCTCACTTTGGGCTAATGATGTACCAGCACTGAGGCTCCCCTACTACAAGCTGAATTCACCAAAGAGCTGAACTGACTAAGATTTCAGTGAACTGAAATCACTGAGCGTTGTGTTAAGTAGTGGGGGAGCCTGAAGATATATTGTGGAGCAGTTTGTGGGACGGCTGGAGTGCCTTGTGGACAGGCTGGTGGAGCAGTTCGTAGGATGGCGGAAGCTGCTGGTGGGACGCGGAGCAGTTTGTGGACCGGCTGGTGGAGCGCGGAGCTGAGTGAAGGAGTTCGTGGGGCGGCTAGCAGAGCGAAGCGAAGGCCTATGGAGCTGTGGGGTGGTCAGCTTCAGATCATGTAAGGTGCCTCTTACCCCCGTCCCATCTCCACCCAGGTTGGGAGGTAAAGCTCCGCAGATAAACTTTCAAACTCTGGGGCTGCCCTGACCAGGGACAGAGACTTTTGGGTCATTGGACTTTTGGGACTTTGGGTGATTTGGGGTTGCTGGACTCAAGAACCAAAGGGAAAGGGGCATCCCCCAATTTGCTTGGGGTGGGTTTTTTTGCTCATGGGTTGTGTTATGAATCCTGTTGCTGGTGTTTTCCCAACATAATGCCACATTGTTTCTCTCTGTTATTAAAAGGCTTTTTGCTACACTCAGACTATGTGCTTGCGAGAGGGGAAGTATTGCCTCTTGGAGGCACCCAGCGGGGGTGGTATATATTTGTCCCAGGTCACTGGGTGGGGGCTCGAGCCGGTTTGCATTGTGTTATTGGAATGGATCCCCTAGATATTGAACCCGGCCCTTGTTGCTGCCAACTCTGACGGGCAGAAGGGTTACACTTATTTTACAGAAAGGGAAACAGAGGCATTGACAGGGTATTTGAACTGCCCCAAAGCCACACAAGTCAGTAGCAAAGCCAGGGATTAGAACCCAGAGAATCATGACTCTCAGTCATGAACACCATCCATCAGACCACACTGCCCTTCTTTACATATACATCAGAGTGTTTCATTGTCTTCATTCTTTCCATCAGCGATACTTTCACTCTTCAGCCAATTTTATTACTGTGTTTGATGTGTTACTCTGAGGGCTGTAGCTTTGAAGCCCTGGAGTTTGCAAGGCAACACACTGAGTACTGGGGTTGTTCTCCTATGGCCTGAACAAGGGTGCTGGAAAATCCTTAGGGAACAAAGGAAAAGAATAGGGAGCACTGGAAACTATACAGCAGCTCCTCGGATCTGCTGGTGGTGTAGGCACGTGAGCAAAGTGTGGTTGTTTTAGCCATCTAAGTGGAAACTCCTGTGATGCAGCAGGCCAGGGATTGGACAAAAGGAGGGGGCAGGAGTGTGCCTTAAAGGTTCAGCATATGGGCATCTAGCGGTGGGGATTGAGTATGGGAGGCGGGTGGGAAAGTGTGGGAGCTGTAGACTGAGAATGTGTGTGTCTGTGTCCAGCAGTAACTGTAAATGTGTGGCCATCCATTGCCCTTCTGCATTGGCAGTGAGTGGAGTGTGACTTATACAATGAGAATGTGTGTGTGTGTAGACCTGGCTAACTGGGGCTGGCTGCATTTTGGCTTAATGCAGACATTGTCAGCTTTAGTTCAGATGGCTTTCTACAAATGTATTTCCATATTTTCTTTGCATGATCCTCCTTTTCCCCCTGTCCCTCCTCCCACTGACTCCACCTACTTTCTACCCAGCTACACTCAGATTATGTGCCTATGATCTGTTTTTATGCTAGTTTTGTGTGTGTCACTGTTGGCACGTTTTAGCTGCATGGCAGGGTGGCATTGAGACAACAACCCTGTAATTACCTAGTCTTCAGATGCTTTACTTGATCACTTATTGCCTATTCCCTTATTCCACTGCCTTTTTCCAATGCCATGATGTGGCCCCCACCCTCAGTAACCGTTGTGCTTTCATTATATTGCCCAACAGGAACCTTTCTAAGACGGTTTGCAGGTTTCACATGATTTGTCTTCATTAGTATTTTATCTTGAGTTACCTAACTCAAATTAAGAACACACTTTATTTTCCAGTGAAGATAAGCTCCCAGTCTACAGAGGCTAAATGAAATTTAAGGGGAAAGCTGATGATATATAGTGCACTCACTGTAATAATCTGAAGCCAGGGGAACTGAGCATAGGCGTGTCAGTGCAGCTCAGTGATTTGCATACGCTCTCACCTGGAGGGGTCTGTAACGCTCCACTTCCTCCTTGTTCCAGCGTAAATAGCCCACATCACTGCGGGCCAGGACTCCATGCAATAGTTCTTGCACTCCACCTTCACTGTCAAATTTCTGGAACCCATTAAATACATGTGGACTTGCTCTGCCTGTTAAAATGACGTTGAGAATTGCCTAGAGGGGAAATGACCTACAATTACACTTTCAGGCAGCAGAGCAGAAACTACGCTCTAGAATTCCTTGCTGTTGTTCATCTTTCCTATAGCTCCTTTTTTTTCTCTATATAGAGTAGGTGGCACAAAAGCATGATTTCATACACATCTGTCTTAGGCATTTTCAGGACACCTGTCACCCTGGTACCTACATGCCAGTAATAATACTTGTCATTACATAGAGCCTTCCAGATGTCACTTCCCTGTGACAAAGATAAGTATTTTGAACTCCGTTTTACAGATGGGGAAATTGATGCAGAGAGGTTAAGCAACTTTCCCATGGCCACATCGTGAGTCAGTGGCATAGCCAGGACTAGAACTCAGAAGCGTTGCCTCTGAACCCAGGCTCATTCTGCTAGACCATGCTTGTGTTGATGGAAGTTTCAAAACTGTATAATCAGTAGTAAAAACCCCATTGTGTCTATGGGAATGTGAGGATGGATTCATTATATTAATTAATGAAAATATGGGCAGGCAGCAAAACCAAACTCAGACTTCTGCTTACAACAGGTTGCCATCCATTACTTCACCAGGATGTGCTTGCTATTAAAGACAACTTCTGTTCTCTTCTCATTTCCACTTGTTTTGCAAGCATCCTCAGAGAGGAAAAGCAATTGCTATGATTCTGAACCCTAGGCACTTAAATCTTGCTTGTCACTGATGTCTCCCACAAATAATTGCATAGGTGCTGAAACTAGGGGTGCTGCAGCACTCCCTGGCTTGAAGTGGTTTCCATTATATACAGGGTTTACAGTTTGGTTCAATGGGCTCTCAGCACCTCCACTATAAAAACTATTCCAGCATCCCTGAATAACTGAGGTTTATTTTATGCTGCACAAGCACATATATCTATTTGCTTCCCCCTAACACCTGCTTGTACTTCTGTATTATCCTTTAGTGTGCCTTGAAGATAGACCTAGGTAGGCAATCTGTACCTTCTGATGCCTTTTGATTCAAGTAACTAGAAGTGGGAAAATATTTGCATTTACATTTGTAATGCTTGCCATGTGAGCATTTTTGCATTTTGTCAAAAATCCAAAACTGGCCCTATTTTTGAAAAAATCCCAAACTAAAACAAGCTCACTATCATGTGAACCTTTTTAATTTTGCATGTTTTTAGACTTAATTTCCTGTTTTTATGATCTTTTGCCCCCAAAGCCACATAATTTTCAGAGGTGGAAAAATACCTAATGAAGCCACCATAGCAGATGTCAGGAGAATGCCTGAAGCTTTACACAGCCCAGCAATGCCCTTGGCAATAAAACACAGCATTTTGCGACAGTAAAAACCATAATGATGGCTCTCAATCCTCATTGTCATTTCTGGATATAGACATCCAGCACACAGTAATCTGCTTTTCTTCTCTGCAAATAATAGGTGCCAGATCCTTAGCTGGTGGAAACTCATGTTACATCCATTGAATGAGGATCTGTCCCATAACCCTTTATGGCCTAACATTTGCCTTTTAGCAAAACATAGTAAAAGTTATGACTGTTTTTCTACCTCAGCCACCAAATGATGTAGGAAATCATCTTCATCATGGGTAACATTAGTGATTCAAATTCTGGGAGACCAACAGTCAGCTATGGTAGGTATATGAACCATGAACAGTAAAAATCATCTGTTTGATAGGACTTGTAGAGGCTGACGCAAATAGTTTTTGAGTGGGGTGGGATGGGGATATCTACTGGGCCTACTCTTTGCTGCCTGGTTTGTTCTGTTTTCTCATTGTATTTTGGTGTGTGGTGATATTTTTTGAGACTACAAGTTTAGTTGTGGCCAGGACATCTAGAGTTTGTGTACAGATGTTCTTTTTTATATTTTAAATGGAAAGTAAGAAATCATAAAAATATTTTTGTAATTGGGAAGACCTTGATGGATTCTTTCTGAAATTGAAAAGACTAGAAGCAATAATGGAAATTGACCTAAAATGCGTACACTAATGTTAAGACAGTCAATTAGGAGAGCACGATTCTAAAGTGTCAGAAATACCTTTTGACCATATTTGGAAGTGGAACCATTTACCTTTAGGGAGGTCTTATTAAGAATTGTGAATATTAGGTAAACTGATTACACATATTTTACAAGAACCATTCAGGAAAAAATCACATAGTCCTACCTGTCTACAGATGAAGTTTCCAAGACTGAATTGTAACAGATGAGATGTTGTGAAGTCTAGGTCTTTTTGGAGCCTGTGCAACCAAAAACAAAGTATTATTGTGGTGTCAGCTGAATGATAGGAATGACTCTGTACATCATTGTATGATTGTCAAGAAAAATTAAAGTGGCAATATGTTCCTCAGGGTTCTTTTGTTTTTCTTTATTACAGGCAAGGCAGTGGTGATTGAGCTATACTATTATTTATAAACCCAGGTTTAACTTTTATTCGAGTTGGATCTGAGATGCAAAATTCAAATTTAGACCCAGACCCAAACTTTCCCAAAATGTATGTATGTTTGGTTCACAAGGTTTGGTTCCGGGTGGTCTTTAGCATTTTCTGGTAACTATTATTAACAATTCTAATACCTATCTTTAGGAATTGAACTGAAAAATTAGTGGGTAACATTTTGAAAAGTGCCTAAGACCTGGTCTACTCACCTATTTTGTATGGCTATATCTATTTTTGTTAGGGGTATAATTTTTTTAAAACTAAAATACTGATACAATTCTGGTGTGGATGCAGTAATATTGGTATAAAAGTGCCTTATATCAATACAACTTATTCCCTATCCCACATAGGAATAACTATACTAGTATAAAGCACCTTTACACCAATACAATTGCATCCATTCTTAGGGTGGGGATAGAGGTTGTGCCACTTACCTTTATTAGTATAGTTAGAGTGATAATTTTTGAGTGTATACAAACCCCTTAGTGATTCAGATGTCTAAGTCCCATTGACTTTCAGTCACTGTCACCACTATCTATGTGATAAGAGTTGGTACAATACAGGTATAATTTGGCTTCCCTCTCCTAATTCCTCCCAGTGTCATGAGGAAAGAGACCACTTCATATGATATTGCTAAACATGTATAGAAGGTTTTAAAAAAAGACATAATTTACCTTTCCAACGTCCTAGAGAAAAGCAAGCTGTATAGAAATAAGATCACACCATGGCTTCCTTCACCTTTGAACTGATTAAAAAACAATAAAGAAGGAATTATGGCAGTTACCCATGATTGGTTGAGATACCCCTTCTGTTAACTCTTCAGATTTGTATCCCTTGCGCCTTTTGCTACAATCTTAGATGAAAATACTGGACCAAATGCATGAGCTGCTACTGCAGTCAATGGGAGCTTTGCCACTGACTTATTAATCACAGTAGGATCAGATCAAAAGGGGTGATAGCAATCTTTCATATCATTTCTATTATTTCATAGAACAAACTACAGTCCTATTTGTTGTTTTCTTTGTATGCAGATTTTAACAAATGATTTTAGTGACTTTACAATTTTTTTGTATTTTTACAAACCACTTTTTCATTAACATAAAATTTAGCTCCTGATTACATAGAGTGGAGTATCCTGATCCCATTGAAGTCACTGGCCAAACTCCCATTACTTTCACTGAGAGCAGGATCAAGCCGTGTAATGTATTGTTCTAATTTCCTGTAGTGAAAATCAGAAATGATTCATGACATGTTCATTAAGTTTCTGAAGATCACATTAAATATGATGTTATAAGCAAGATCAGTTTTTATACGAGAAATAGAATGGGTGGGAAGCAGCAAAATAACTCAACATAAGAAATTGCTTATTCCTCACTTACACATTGTATATGATCACAGATAAATTTCTGAGCTGCTTCTTTCTCAAAAAATTCAAACAGCTGGAGCTGTAAGTCAGGAACATAAGAAAAAAATAGAACAGAAGACATTAATTATATCCAAAAGTGGAGTTTTCAACCCACTGTTTTATTTCTTTCAGACAAACAAAAGAATAATATAGGAATCTAATCTGACTCTGCCTGAACTAAGGCATTCAATTATATACAGGAAAACTAAATAAATAGTTATAAAGTTAACATGTTTGCCCTTTTAGGAGGGTGGGAGAAATCATAGTTGTTAATCAAAAATAATTATAGCCTCTGGATTCATATAAAGAGATAGAAATACCTTTCAGAGCTCCAGCTGTGACATGGATCTTAAAGTGCTTATAATTTGTAATGTATCATAAGGTAGGGCACGGGGTTTTATGAGATTTTATATTTGTCTTTAAAAAAAAACCCACTTTTTTCTGCAAATCTTGTTTATAACAGGTACTGTATTTTCTTACTTACTCTTTCAGTCAAGTTATCTATTTTGTAGTCTATATTGGGTGTAAAATAAGTATCAGTGGTGACAAGACATACAATGGCTTTCCGACATTCCCCTGCTGTCCACAGAATATCTCCCAGAGATTTTGCAAGAGCGTTTTCTTGTTCTGTTTGGCTCATTTCACATAAACTGTAATGCAGGACACAAAAGAATATGAAAGGCATGGCAATGGCCAATGAAACTACCACAGGAAAATTCTAAGGCATTGTGTACGCTCAGGGACATCCCTGATTCAGCACTCGGTGCTGGCATCTAAACATAGACAGTGCCATACTGGGCTTTGTATCAAATGAGCTAAAGGACCGGCACAAACGCAGCTACACCAACTGCTGGCAATTGTTTGCTGAATCAGGGCTGTGCCTGAGGATAGCCAAGGTTGTCATGAACATTATGGTGTTGAAGGGTTTTCTTATTATAAACGAGAGCCCTGTGTTCTGACATGATTTGGTCTTTCCTGTGTTAGAACCATTTTATAAGCATGCTACAGAATTATGATACAGTTCAATGAAGGTTAGGGTTCTAATATTCATTCTCTAACCTGGGTTGCCTCTGTCTGCGAGGGGTGAGACCACGATGTGTTATGATATGGTCAGGATACTATATCATGTAATAACCTGATCCCTGACACAATAAAATATGTATGTAGATCGGCCTTAGTTGACAACCAAATTCTATCCCCACAGTAAAACCTGTGAGAGGAGGCCAGAGGACCTTGAAGTGTTTCTGGCAGATGATCCTCTCATGGGGATGAGCTTAGAGGGTTGGAGGAGGCCAGAGTATGAAAACGATAGCACTGAGGTACCTGCTTCTCTGCAGCACTGCCTCTGCCCCTCCCTAGAATCATGCTGCCATTGGCTGTCCATGTCACAGGCAATTTTGTAAGTTAGTGCTATTAGCAGCTGCATTAGCTCCTGCCTGGTTATCTGCCGCTGTTAAAGGGGGATGGGGAGCATGGCTGGAAGAGGTTTTAGGAGTTCTGAGAGGGAGGACCTTGCCACACTGGCTTCCAGCCCTTCGGATGCGTTCCCACTCAACTTTAGTGTATTAGCTCCCCTCCAAGCCTCACTGAGAGGGGTTTAAAAGTTTCTGTTAGATCTTTGCTCATGTTTTTGTCTCTCTCCTTTGGTTTCTCTGAGGGTGCTATTGAAGACTGTCACTGCCAGAGAAAGGAAGATCTGCCTTTATAGCAAGTGCAGCTTTACAGAGCTATCCTGATTACCCTGTTTGCCCTATCACCTGAACTAGGGCTAAGCAAGTTCCTGTTAAATCCTGCCTGATCTCTCTGAACCTTGGGCTGCTTTTTGTGGGTTTCAGTGCTGCATGGCATAACCTATAAAGAATTAGGGCCTGGTCCCATTGACAGCAATGAGGTTTTTTGGTTCATCAGGAAAAGGATTGGGTTCTTGGTTTGACCATATTCTTGTTGATTTACTTTCTAAATAACACATTATATGAGCCATTGAGTTATTTTCAAATAGTGTTTAGTGCAGGGGTAGGCAAAGTTTTTGGCCTGCAGGCCACTTCTGGGTATAAAAATTGTATGGTGGGCCATGAATGCTGCAAATTGGGGGTTGGGGTGTGGGAGAGGATGAGGCCTTTGGCTGGGGGTGTGGGCTCTGGGATGGGGCTGGAGATGAGGGGTTCGGGGTACAGGAGGGTGCTCCAGGCTGGGACTGAGGGGTTCGGAGGGTGGTAGGGGGATCAGGGATGGGGCTCAGGATGGCAGGCTCCAGGCAGCGCTTACCTCAAGGAGCTCCCGAAAGCAGTGGCATGTCCCTCCTCTGGCTCATACGCGGTGGTGTGGCCAGGCAGCTCTGCACGCTGCCCCATCTGCAGGTGCCACTGCCACAGCTCCCAGAAGCAGCAGCATGCCCACGGACGGCTCCTACGCGGAGGCGTGGTGCTGGCCATGCAGTTCTGGACTCTGCCCCATCCACAGGTGCTGCCTCTGCAGCTCCCATTGGCCATGCTTGGCGTGGGGGCAGTGTGTTGTGAGCCCCCTGTCTGCCCCTACATGTAGGAGCTGGAGGGGGGACATGCTGCTGCTTCCGGGAGCCGAATGGCAAGCTCCTGACCCAGCTCCCAGGCTGGAACACTGGAGCGGGTCAAGCCCTTGACCCCACTCCCTGGCAGGAGCTCAAGGGCAAATTAAAAGGCCTTATGGGCTGGGTGCGGCCGTATTTGCCCACCCCCGATTTAGTGGTTTTGTGCCTGTCAAAGTGAAATACTTGTCAACCCACATAGCCTGGTTTTCAGCTCCTTGACACCAGTGTAACTCTATTGATTTCAATGGAGGTCCTCCTGATTTACACCAGTGTGAGGAAAGAATCAGGCCATGAACGCCATGTGTCACAGCCTCAGCTAGTGTAGAGTTAAGCCAGTTTACACCAGATGAAAATCTAGACCGATGTGGTTACTCAGATTTTGGATCCATCAAGGAAGATATCACATTGGAAACTGGAAGGATTTGCTAAGAAAGGAGCTGCAGCAAAAACGGTTAAATTTTTTCCTTTAAAACACCGGTGAATTCCTGTTACAATATATTCAGCCAATTAGCCAGCCTGAACCCCAAATCTGGCTCTTTACCAAACAGTGCAGTCAGCACATGCATTTGTTATCTTAAGAAGGACCACACGTGCAGAGAGGGATAGCACCTGTGTTTTTCAGGGCTTTCATTCATTTTAGCGCTATCACATTGGTGTCCTTTGCAATGACTGCTGACCCCTGCCTTCTCCTTTCAAACACTGACAAAGAATGTGCTTGAGATCAGGGGAGGGTTTTAATTTCAGTTGCCAGTACAAAGGCCAGCCATGCAGCATGGAAATTGTCCATAAGTTCTGGTCACCACAACTCAAAATGGGCCAAACAAGCAAGTCCCTTGGCCATAAAACTAAAAGATTTCTGAGAGAAAAATCTATAGCAAATGGACCAGATTCTGCTCTTCACGCTTGGATTTGCAGAAGCATAATGGAGAGTAGACTCTGTCTCTGTATAACACATAGGACAACACTAATCTTTCTGTTTATGTCCAAATAATTTAAGTAATTCGTATTTTTTTGTGGGAAAGTACATTTTCTTACCCTTGGAGGGGAATATTTTCCTCTCTATTTCTTACGAACAAGCAGTATTTAATGATGTACACCTGTACAGCCTTCAGAATTGCTCTTGCTCCCCCTTAGAAAAATTTCAGAGAGTTAAAAAACCGTAAAAGACAAACCCCCTGCCCCATATACTAGTGGAACCAAACTACAATGCGCTGTGTGGATTTTATGCTAATTCCAGCTGTCTCTGACCAAAGTTTTAGCTTTCAAATACCAGTGTCAGTAACTTGTCCAGCCTGTCTGAGACTCTAAAATGGCCACCATGCTACTGACAGCTCTGGAGATAAATGGAAAAGTAAGTAGAGAGAGGGCTTATGAGCCTAAAATTAGGAAATCACTACCCAAGAAAGGGCACAATTTTGACCCTGCTAGATGCCTATGCTGGGAAGATGTCCCCTTTACTCCTTTATGCTGGCTACAGCTATCTGTATGGTGCAACATGGGGAGAGAGCAGCTGCTGCCCAGTCACTACTTGTCATTCTGTGCAGTGGGCATGCAGGGGCAGAGCGTAGGTGGAGCCTTGAGTAGCTAGCACAGCAGTCTGCTCTAGATATAGGACAGGTTCAGGTTGCATCTGGCTACTTTCTCCCCCTCCCCAACAGAGTCCCAGAGCACCAGAGGGACCAGATTCTCTGAATTGCAATCTGATTCCTGATCTGCTTCTAGAGTAACACAAATAGCTCCTGACCCAGGGCTCATTGCAAAGTCCAACTAAGGCCTAAATTAATAAATTAAGCAATAGCAGACCCTTCAAGATTAGAAAGTTTTGGCCGGACTAGCTAAAAGTTTTTCAGTGAGGTTAAATGGAATTGCTAGAAAGAATTGCTACATAAATAATAGATTGTGGACATTCACAACATTAATTGCTTACTGCCGTCGTCTTGCTTTACTTTTAAGGCCCTGACCCAGGAAAGCACTTAGCATGTGTGTAACTTTAAGCACCTTAAAAAGAACAGGAGTAGTTGTGGCACCTTAGAGACTAACAAATTTATTAGAGCATAAGCTTTCATGGGCTACAGCCCACTTCATCGGATGCATAGAACACCCTTACTCTACTTGCACTACATTGATGACATCTTCATCATCTGGACCCATGGAAAAGAAGCCCTTGAGGAATTCCACCATGATTTCAACAGTTTCCATCCCACCATCAACCTCAGCCTGGACCAGTCCACACAAGAGATCCACTTCCTGGATACTACAGTGCCAATAAGCGATGGTCACATAAACACCACCCTATACCAGAAACCTACTGACCGCTATACTTACCTACATGCCTCCAGCTTCCATCCAGGACACACCACATGATCCATTGTCTACAGCCAAGCTCTAAGATACAACCGCATTTGCTCCAATCTCTCAGACAGAGACAAACACCTTCAAGATCTCTATCAAGCGTTCTTAAAACTACAATACCCACCTGCTGAAGTGAAAAAACAGATTGACAGAGCCAGAAGAGTACCCAAAAGTCACCTACTACAGGACAGGCCCCATAAAGAAAATAACAGAACACCACTAGCTGTCACCTTCAGCCCCCAACTAAAACCTCTCCAGCACATCATTACAGATTTACAACCTATCATGAAAAATGATCCATCACTCTCACAGATCTTGGGAGACAGACCAGTCCTCGCTTACAGACAGCCCCCCCAACCTGAAGCAAATACTTTCCAGCAACCACACACCACACAACAAAAACACTACCCAGGAACCTATCCTTGCAACAAAGCCTAATGCCAACCCTGTCCACATATCATAGGACCTAATCACGTTAGCCACGTCATCAGGGGCTCGTTCTCCTGCACATCTACCAATGTGATATATGCCATCATGTGCCAGCAATGCCCCTCTGCCATGTACATTGGCCAAACAGGACAGTCTCTACGCAAAAAAATAAATGGACACAAATCTGACATCAGGAATCATAACATTCAAAAACTGGTAGGAGAACATTTCAACCTCTCTGGCCACTCAGTAAAAGATTTAAGGGTGGCAATTTTGCAACAGAAAAGCTTCAAAAACAGACTCCAGGGAGAAACTGCTGAGCTTGAATTAATATGCAAACTAGATACCATTAACTTGGGTTTGAATAAAGACTGGGAGTGGCTGGGTCATTACATATGTTGAATCTATTGCCCTAAAGTTAAGTATCCTCACACCTTCTTGTCAACTGTCTAAATGGGCCACCTTGATTATCACTACAAAAGTTTTTTTCTCCTGCTGATAATAGCTCATCTTAACTAATTAGCCTCTCACAGTTTGTATGGCAACTTCCAACTTATCTGTATGTATATATATCTTCTTACTCTATGTTCCATTCTATGCATCTGATGAAGTGGGCTGTAGCCCATGAAAGCTTATGCTCTAATAAATTTGTTAGTCTCTAAGGTGCCACAAGTACTCCTGTTCTTCTTGCAGATACAGACTAACACGGCTGCTACTCTGAAACCTGTCTTTAAGCCCCTTAGTAATTACATTGAAGTTACATTGGGACTGCTCATGTTTTCAAATGTAGGTACATGCCTGCTGGATTAAAGTGAAATGTGATCACATTTGTTCCTTATGTGGATCTAGAAACATGTTGGGGCTTTCCTTATGGGACATATTTTAAATTGCCATTGGGGAGCATGCATATGATTTGAAGTCCTCTACAGTGCATTTCATGGAGAAAAACAACAAAAATAGTGTACGGCTATTTAAAGGATGATTAAAATGTTTAAAAGAAGTTGGAAATACAGACCTCAGGATTGACTCTATGGACTAGGAAATGACAGAAATCATGAGAAAAACTGTCTAGAGAGGGGACTGGATGAGGAAATCTGAAGGGACTGGATTGAAGAAACAAGTTTTATAAATAGGAGACGGTAAATCAACAGAGGAATCTGAACACCAGCAAAACAGAGCTGGTAAATCAGTGCAAAATAACAATACCAACAAAAGAAGAGCAATAGTAATCATATTTGGACAGTTATTACAGAGAAAAACAAAACCTTGAAGAAGCAAGACAAAAGAAACAGGAAGGAAAATCCCACTGCTAGATAGAGGAGTAAACTGAAGAGTTCTCTAAATGGTTAGATTCCTGTGTGCAGTTTCACTGCCTAAAGGAAGAACAGAGCACTTCATTACAAATCTCCTGGAAATCTCTAAATTAAAGAGTCCGCCAAAGGCATGAAAGGGGAAAAGTGCAGAAATGTCTCAAACTCTATTTCAGCCCATTACTTCTAGTACTATTATAAATAAATCCTCTCTCTTTTTGGTATTTATAGCCTTTAGATATTTGCAGACTGCTTTGTCCCCCCTCAGTCATTGCTTAGCCATGCAATATATTCAACTCTTGTAATCTCTCCTCATAAATCATTCTCTCCAGACCCATAATTATCACCTCTGAGCACATTCGAATTTGTCCATATTTCTGGTATTTAGATGCCTGGAATAGAGCACAGTGTTCAGGTGTGATCATGCAGAATTAGAGTCTGGTAAAATTAGAGTACATTTGCAAATCCCCGCAGTTCACTCTGTGATACTGAAAATACGTGGTCAGTCATTACATTAAAAAAATTTACCTTTTCTGCCTCCAAAGCATAGGATAGATCAGAATATGGAGCGTGGAACTTGAAACATGATTTTTTCCATTCATAGCTGAAGACGTGGAATGTGTTTCCAAATAACATTTTTCGGAGCCCCTTAACATGAGAGGAATAAAGATAGAATGGGTCAGATTCTCATTTACACTAGGGCCAATTTACACCATTTTGGCAATGTAGAGGGGCCTTCAAGTAGGAGTAAATTACATTTACATTCACTTTCAGGCACCTTCCCTCACATTGCCAGCGCACTGTAAAGTGGTCATAGGGTGCATCTACATTTGAGCTGGGAGATGTAATTAATTCCCAGCTTGCTTACATGTGCCTGTGCCTAAAAATAGCAGAGCGTCCCTCATGGCAGAGGCAGGGGCGTGACTAGGGGCGTATGGGCCTGAGTACATACCCAAAGGGCTAGGTGGGATTGTACTTGGGAGAGGGGGAGCCGCCACCAATGACACTGTGCTATTTTTAGGTGCAAGCTTGAGCAGAACTAGCATGGGTACATCCCTGCAAGCTGGGAATTGCACTTCCCAGCTCAAATATAGATGTACCCTTCGTGAGAAGCAGGCCCTATGACGTGAAAGGAAAGGAAGCATTTTTGGTTAGTCACGATGACTTATTTCAGGTCTCAGTTACAATAAAATATAGCTCTAGGTTGAATTATTAATTTTAGGTTATAGCACCTAGTTAAAAGGAATCCACTTTTTCAGATTTGCTGTTGCTCTTTTGTGTAATTCCAGGAATGAAAGTCTGGACCCACTGAAGTCAGTGGTAAAAATCCCATTGAGTTAAATGGGGCCAGGACTTCACCCCAGAGATGCAAAGGGGCCATAAAACTGGCTTAACTGGCTGCTTGGGAAGTCTCCTGTGTAAGGCGAAGCATAGAACTGGTGTGGCTGTTCACTCTCCCTAGTGGAATGCCTTCATCTCTTTAGTCCTACTCACATGAGTGAAGCCATGTATATATGTGTTTACCCATTCAAAATGGATAAAAAGCCACTATGCACCGATCACTTATTGTGCTGCACTTCTAGTCAGAAAACACTTAATGGGAACACCTGCCTGTGGTGTTCACCTCGTGAGAGCGTGGCATAGAAAAAAGAAGCTTGGTTTAGCCAAAAGAGAGCACGTTCCCCATACCAGTCAGAGTAGGGTGTTCCTGGGCAAACATCATGAGTCCCTCTGTGCACAGCCTCTGCTTAAGCTACTCCACATCAGAGATGGAATGATTTATGCACACAGGCTGTTGTATCCAGTGTGGAGAGATTCATTTGAAGTCAGTGCGACTACTCATGTAAACAAAGTCATTCATATACATGAGTCTTTGCAGGACTTGACCCTTACTATCTATTTTGTAAAAAGGAAAGGAGGACTTGTGGCACCTTAGAGACTCACCAATTTATTTGAGCATAAGCTTTCGTGAGCTACAGGTGAGCTCTAGCTCACGAAAGCTTATGCTCAAATAAATTTGTTGGTCTCTAAGGTGCCACAAGTCCTCCTTTTCTTTTTGCGGATACAGATTAACACGGCTGCTATTCTGAAACCTGTCTCTGTTTTGTGTGTGTTCACCAATGCAGTTCTCGTGTCAGAATTTTACCCTTAGTGTTAAATGCCTGAGCTTTATGTTACATGGGTGTTTTACATTAATAGATAACTGGGATTTTTATTGATCCTTACAGCCTGTAGGCACCAAAGAGCAATTCTGCAAGTTCCCCATCTTCAAAAATCCCATTGAAGTCATTGGAGACTCTGCATATGGCAGGATCATGCCCCAAAATATTTAGTGACTTAAAAAACTAGCCTTTTGGATAAGGGAAGACTGTTAACCTAATCTCCTGAATTTATGACCAGTGTTCTGACACGTAGGCCAGTGGTTCTCAAAGTGTGGAGTTCCCCCCACAGGGGACGTGGAGGAACATGTAGAGGGCACATGGGGCTGGAGCCAGCCTCCACAGGGAGCAGGGAGGGAGCTTCATGCTTCCAGTGCCGCTCCATCCTCACACCAGCTCTGCCTTCAACCCTGTTCAGCCCCGAGTCCTGCTCCACCTCCAGGTCCAGCTCCATCCTCGCTCCCTCTCTGCCCCCACGTGAGCTCCGACCCAAGTCACAGCTCCACTCCTCCCCAAGACTAGGTCTGAGCCCAGCTGCAGCTCCACTGCGCTTCCTGCTCAGGCCCCAGCCTGGCTCTGCCTCTTGCTCCAGCTCCTCTCCCATCCCCAGTTCTGCCCCCAGCTCCATCTTCAGCTCAAGCTCTGCTGCTGAGGAAGCTTTGGCTGTGCAGTAATGGAGGGGTGTGTGTGTAGACAAATTCCATTGCTGGTAATGAGAGGGAGGGTGTGACTGGAAAATTTTAAGCACCACTGCACTAGGCAACAAAAATATCAAATAGCAAAGAAACAATATCCTTTATTATTTGTCATAGTACCTGATAAACATTGTATTATATCAGTTTTGTGGCTTGTACAGCAACTGTGTTCTTTAAAAGCATAATAAATAAATAAATAATTAAATTTATATTCTTCTTTTATCAATACCAACAAACTGCGCTCTTGAATCCAATAATAATCTAATCCTCATATAACACCAGATAAATTCCCAGGTCTTTCTTGATTTGGTGAGGTTAAATTACAGCTCATGCTTAATTGACAAGATCTGCTTACCACTGCCATTTCTAGGGAGATAGGCAGGCCGCCCAGGTTTGATGAGACTGTAAGCGGTTTGGGGATTAAGAAAGGGATAGTGGATGGAAACTGTCCCTGCTTTTTGGAACTTCTAAACTGAGATGCTTCCATTCCATCCTTGTTGTCATAATCAGATTTGTGATTGTCTTGGTATTTCTATAGAGAGAAACGAACAGGACTTGTATATTCTTTCAGCTGCAGGAGTTAGAAGCTAGCTTATTCCTATGCTTGGTCCTACTAAGTTATTTCCTTCCCCCATACCCCCCAGCGTCCTTTTTTCATAACAACATGGACATGATGAAGTTAAAGTTATTTTAAAAAGTGGTAAAAGATTAAGAATACATATTCTTTGTCATATAATTCCAGATAGTTAAAAGGAAACTATAAAATATACACTGATGTTCTAGATTTGAAATAATACAGCAATATATTTAAAGAGACAGACTGACATGTAATTCTGCAACACTGCTCAAATGGTGCAATTTTTGTAATAACTGTATAGTTATCTTTCTAAAGGCGGTTTCAAGCCACATAATTCCTAAAATTTTCTGTTTATTGCATTGTGGAAACTAACACACACATAAAATCACTTTCAAGAGTCAAATTCCCAACAAGGTCGGACATTTCTATTTTTGCGGTTGGGAAAGGAATAAAACAAATACTTTTCTACTTACTATTTGGCTTTTCTTTACCTCTTCCTGCAGTATTTCAGTATAACTTAACTTTGAATCTACTCGTCTTTTGACTTGCTGTACTTTTGGACCGATGTCCATAGTTTGCCAGTGTAATGAAAGCAGTTACAGGAGAAGTTACCCAGTGACAGCTGAACCTTGGAAAAGAGAATTGCCTTCCTAGCTGTCTGGATTACCAGAGAACAGGAGAAGATCTCTTTCTTGTCTAGTGAATAAATCATCTGAGTCATAGGCAACTACTGGAAGAGAAGCTTTATTGCAAACAAAAAGACGAAGCTGTCACATCGGCACTTTGAATGTTTTTTCAACACTGCCACCTACAAAATGTTATTTATCTAATATGTATTTTTATTTTGTCTTCCTTCCTTATACACTTAGTTTTGAATAGGATTTCTAAAGAGTTTAAATTATTTCACTGTCCCCTATTAGGACATGAACAATAATTAATAATTAAAAAAATCCAGAGCTATTTCTGCTTTAGAACAAATTTGTTCAGGAAGCCATTTAAGAACAGACTTCAATAAAGGTGATGCCTTTAATTTCAAGTTAGTTTATTTTAAACATGCATGATATTGAAAGTCAAATATTGGTTTTATAACCAGAAACGATTGTTTTAGCCTAAATACTAATTAGGGTGAAAGAGTTATCTGTACATATTAATAGTTTTAAATTGCTTAATACGCAGTTTACTTGTCTGTCTGACTCACCTTTTATTTTTTTTATCAATGGTTGCCAATAACTTCAGCACATTCTAATGACTACAGTACAAAAATATATAATCTATGACTAAACTTTTTTGATATCTTTCAATTTAAGGTTTGGGGCAATACATACATTTTGTATTTCTGAACACTGTGTCTTCTTTCCTATGTTTTAAAATTGACCAAGAAACTCTTGACTTTTAGACAAAAAAGTTCATTATCCTAGATTCTTCTGTTACTTTGAACCTGATTATGAAAATTTCTCTTCCAAATATATGAAGGCTTGCTTCTCAAAGGAAAAATGTATAAGCAGAAATTGTTAAAACAGGCTTTTTTACAGTTTGATTATTATTTTCTTAAGAGAATACGAGCATCTAATGTGCTACATGTTACATGAGTAATCTCTTAAATACGATTGCCTACTGAAGCAATCACAAAAAAGGGCAGACAAATATAAAAATGTTACCTTTGAGAAAAACAGTTACTTGGTGAATTGTATTATTGATTTCCAACCTGCAAGTGAAAATAAAACTCAGCTGAAAAAAATAAATGCAGTATTAACCTAGTATAGTTTTCTTTGACCAGTGGGGAAGAAAAACTTAAAACCAAGGAATTATACTTGCATTTTGAAAATACATTTGAGAATGCAGACATAGAAATAAAACATTTAAATTTGTAAAACCCCTAACAAAAGACTATCTGGTTGTAAGAATATGTGAGAACAAAGCAGAATAAAAATCTTACCCATGGCAACTAAAAATTTCTCTCCATTTATCTCGATTTGAAATTTTGCTGGATATCTCAGCTAGTTCCATTTGTTGTAAGCTGTGTTCACCATTGGATGCCTCCTTGTACATCTGCACTCTGCACAAAAGTAAGAGATGTAAACATTAAAAATAAGGATATAAACTCCCTTGTATCTAAAAGAGAACTGACCCTCTTGGCACATATGCCTATATGAAGTGTCCTAGCTCATACCATCAGATCCTGATTAAACTTTTATTAGAGTTGGACATAGTCTGTTTTTTTTCTGCTCACTGTATATACAGCATGAATGTTTAATCCAAGACACAGATTTATACAAAAACAAACTGCAATTACATATCTGTTTCAGAGAAATCTGAATAATTAACTTGATGGCACTAGGCTTGGGAGAGTGTAATCATTTTCATATAGCACTGCAGGGAAGCCTACCTAAGGACCAAATCTTGATTCTATTCATGGCTAAATGCCCATTGACTACAAAGGGAGCATGATTTGGACCTTAATGAATGCTTGGTGCTGAAATAAGTTTCCTGAGGAACACATTTACTAAACAGATATCTATGAACTCTGACACATTCAACACAGTGATGTTACTGTGGGAGACAAGCTAGTAAAAAAGATGAAATTTAAGATGAAGGCTGACACCTTGTCTTTGACTGCCCCCCACTTGTCAGTGTTTAGAGTTGACTGTTAGACTTATAGACTGATAGACTTTAAGGTCAGAAGGGACCATTATGATTGTCTAGTCTGACCTCCTGCACAACGCAGGCCACAGAATCTCACCTACCCACTCCTGTAACAAACCCCTGACCTATGTCTGAGCTACTGAAGTCCTCAACTCATGGTTTAAAGTCTTCAAGGTGCAGAGAATCCTCCAGCAAGTGATCTCTGCCCCATGCTGCAGAGGAAGGCGAAAAACCCCCAGGGCCTCTGCCAATCTGCCCTGGAGGAAAATTCCTTCCCGTCCCCAAATATGGCGATCAGCTAAACCCTGAGCATGTGGGCAAGACTCACCATAATACAGACACCTGGGAAAGAATTCTCTGTAGTAACTCAGATCCCACCCTATCCAGTGTCCCATCACAGGCCATTGGGCATATTTACTGCTAATAGTAAAAGATCAATTGTTAAAATTAGGCTATCCCATCATACCATCCCCTCCATAAACTTACCAAGCTTAGTCTTGAAGCCAGATGTGTCTTTTGCCCCCACTGCTCCCCTTGGAAGGCTGTTCCAGAACTTCACTCCTCTGATGGTTAGAAACCTTCATCTAATTTCAAGTCTAAACTTCCCGATGGCTGGTTTATATCCATTTGTTCTTGTGTCCACATTGGTACTGAGCGTAAATAATTCCTCTCCCTCCCTGGTATTTATCACTCTGATATATTTATAGAGAGCAATCATATCTCCCCTTAGCCTTCTTTTGGTTCGGCTAAACAAGCCAAGCTCTTTGAGTCTCCTTTCATAAGACAGGTTTTCCATTCCTCGGATCATCCTAGTAGCCCTCCTCTGTACCTGTTCCAGTTTGAATTCATCCTTCTTAAACATGGGAGACCGGAACTGCACACAATATTCCAGATGAGGTCTCACCAGTGCCTAGTATAATGGTACTAACACCTCCTTATCTCTACTGGAAATACCTCGTCTGATGCATCCCAAAACCGCCTTAGCTTTTTTCACAGCCATATCACATTGGCGGCTCATAGTCATCCTGTGATCAACCAATACTCCGAGGTCCTTCTCCTCCTCTGTTACTTCCAAGTGATGCATCCCCAGTTTATAACAAAAATTCTTTATTAATCCCTAAATGTATGACCTTGCACTTTTCACTATTAAATTTCAGCCTATTACTATTACTCCAGTTTACAAGGTTATCCAGGTCTTCCTGTATGATATCCCGGTCCCTCTCTGTATTGGCAATACCTCCCAGCTTTGTGTCATCCGCAAACTTTATTAGAACATTCTCACTTTTTGTGCCAAGGTCAGTAATAAAAAGATTAAATAACATTGGTCCCAAAACCGATCCCTGAGGAACTCCACTAGTAAACTCCTTCCAGCCTGACAATTCACCTTTCAGTATGACCCGTTGTAGTCTGCCCTTTAACCAGTTCCTTATCCACCTTTCAATTTTCATATTGATCCCCATCTTTTCCAATTTAGCTAATAATTTCCCATGTGGAACTGTATCAAATGCCTTACTGAAATTGAGGTAAATTAGATTCACTGCGTTTCCTTTGTCTAAAAAATGTGTTACCTTCTCAAAGAAGGAGATCAGCTTGGTTTGGCACGATCTACCTTTTGTAAAACCATGTTGTATTTTGTCCCAATTACCATTGACTTCAATGTCCTTAACTACTTTCTCGTTCAAAATTTTTTCCAAGATCTTGCATACTACAGATGTCAAATTAACAGGCCTGTAGTTACCCGGATCACTTTTTTTTCCTTTCTTAAAAATAAGAACTATGTTAGCAATTCTCCCGTCATACGGTACAACCCCTGAGTTTACAGATTCATTAAAAATTCTTGCTAATGGGCTTGCAATTTCATGTGCCAGTTCCTTTAATATTCTTGGATTAAGATTTTGTGGGCCACCCGATTTAGTCCCATTAAGCTGTTCGAGTTTGGCTTCTACTTTGTATGTGGTAATATCTACCTCCATAACCTCATTCCCATTTGTCATCCTACCATTATCCCTAAGCTCCTCACTAGCCTCATTAAAGACTGAGGCAAAGTTTTTGTTTAGATATTGGGCCATGCCTAAATTATCCTTAACCTCACTCCATCCTCAATGTTTAGTGGTCCCACTTCTTCTTTCTTTGTTTTCTTCTTATTTATATGGTTATAGAATCTTTTACTATTGGTTTTAATTCCCTTTGCAAGGTCCAACTCTATATGGCTTTTGGCTTTTCTCACTTTATCCCTACATGCTCTGACCTCAGTAAGGTAGCTTTCCTTGCTGATCCCTCTCATCTTGCACTCCTTGTAAGCTTTCTGCTTTTTCTTAATCACCTCTCTCAGGTGCCTGCTCATCCAGCTTGTTCTACAACTCCTGCCTATGAGTTTTTTCCCCTTTCTTGGGATGCAGGCTTCTGATAGTTTCTGCAACCTTGACTTGAAGTAATTCCAGGCCTCCTCCGCCTTTAGACTGTTGAAAGAGCAATGGTCAGATATGTAGTATGCACAGTTGAGCTGTGGGAAATACATTGGTTTCATGTTGCAGGGGGTCATGGAAATATTTTTTCCCTCCTTTTTATTTCAGTTTGTGAAAACTCAAGAGTAAACCTAAGACAAAATTAATTTCAATGAGCTTTGCCTGGGTTCAGGTCAAAACTAGAGAGGAGTCAATACGTGAGAGCACTGATTTGAATTTCCCCAGGAAATGTATGAATTCAGGGCTTTGTTCCAGGCCTATCCAAAGAGTAAACCACATGAAATTACGAAGTTTTCTTCCTGAAAAGCAGAAACAAGGATATATATATAGGCACAAAAGTAGATTCACCTGGAACACCAAGCAGAGTGTGTCTCCACATCTGATAATTGTAGGCTTCTCCCACAGGAATTTGTTATGGAACTTTTTTCTTTTCTTCAGGCTTCTGATATTAGTAGGATAGAATTGTTCTACAATCCAAAATTCACCTTTCTTGTCAGCCTATACTGAGGCTTATTTAAAGCATGTTGTAATGGGGCAGTTTATGTAGACAAGCTAAAGTAAGCCAGAATCCTTGTGTCTGACAAAAACTGGCCTCTAGGCAGAGGTATCTAGAATCTCAAAAGTCAAGTTCAGAGACAAAAAAATGGGTCACATTTCCCCAACTTCGGAGAGTCCACAATCCTTGAATATCATGTAGCTGGGGAGAATGAGTATGATAGTGCAGAACTGTCCCATGGATACAACTGAGAGCTGCTTACACAAGGCCAATTTTGGTTCTCAGAGGCAAGTAAAAGAGTTTAATGTGGGGAAATGCCATTGGGAAAGTGGAAATTATAATCTTCCCCTTAGTCCTGAGAAGGGGTCCTGCTTATGGACCAAACCCCAGCCACATCTCCCCATTGTGAAGTACTTCAAATGCAGAACAGTCTCTAGCATAGGTGTGTGTCTGGGGGATCAAGAGGGCATGTGGACAGAGTGCAACTCCTTGAGGCTGCTCTACGTTTTACTGGGGGCTACTCTCAGATATTAGAAGGAGCAAAGGTAGCTTAAAGTATCTATGTGCCCTCCACCACAACTTGCCCTTGTCTACACCAACTGCAAAGTTGTGTCAGAATTGCATGTATTAGCTTGACCCTTCAAGATCTTGTTCCATCATGACTAGATTTTGTGGTGAAGACAAGCCCTAATTAGACTCTGTCTGGGAGAGTAACTCTAAAACTGACACAGGGATCAGGAGAGTTTTTCTATCAGATCCACTGCTCCTGTCTCTGCCTCAGGTTTCCCCCCATTTCTCCCCTACAGAGATCCCCCACAGTTTGATGCTACAAAGTAGGCCTCACATTCCCTATCTGTTCCTGGTGCAGTGGATGTGGGGTGATTCTGCTGTGTTTTGGGCACTCTGTAGTAGGCAGAGGGCCACGCGATTTAGCTTTGTGAAAGCCAGGCAGCAGCATCTAGAGCCAAAGCCCTGACACTGACTAGCATACACCCTTTCTCCTTAACCTTCCAAGTCTGCTGTGCATAATAAAAAATGAATAATTAATCAGAGAAGGTGAATAAATTACTTTAGCTTAAGGCATCAGTAATAAGATCTGTGTAAATCTCAGCTGTTGACAGCATAAATCCTTCTAGGTGATAGTTTGGCATTTCCTGTGCCCATAGCTGATTTTTCTCATACAAATTAATAGTGACTCTCCTGTTTTTCAGTTTTAATATATCCAATGGGCCCAGTCCCATGAGGTGTATGTATTTGCACAACTCCAGTTGGACTCAGTGGGAGCCCCAACCACAATGGGCTTGTAACACTGGGTCCAATATGAGCAATTACCTAACAAGCCAGTAACAATGGGTCAATAATCACAGGGAGGTTTAAATGTAGAGAAAGGCCACTGAAAGGTGGGAATGTCCAGCCCTTAAAGCCAGTGAAAGGCACAAGAGCCATACATGGATAGCTCTCATTTGCTGTTGATTCCAAGGGGTCTGTGAAGCAGACCCATGGCCATTCAGCAAAGGGAAGAGGATTTCCCTGCTTTGTATCTTCCTCTGTCTTTGTACAGTGCCTAACACAAGTAGGTCCTGATTCTGACTGGCGCTTCTAATTGCTACTGCAATACAAATAAAAATTTATAATAATCCCTCCCCACAGAATGATCTGGGAGCAACATTGTGAAGAGATCCTTGCAAAGTTCTTCTCACCCTTAACCCTTTCCTATGGGGTTTGGTCAGGAAGGGACAAGCTAAGCTCATATTAGGTAAAGGAACAGAACCATCTTTTATCCTAACACCTCCCTCCCAAAGGTTGTGAACATTTTAATATTTGTCCTCTCTATAATCTGCACTACTGACCCTGGTCTTAATAAATAAATAAAAAGTGGATCTGCCCTAGAGACTGACTTTACCACTTCTAGGATGTGTTATAGGTCAGTTTATTTGTGTTATTGTTTTATTAAGTGTTTAAATGACCAATGAAATGTATCAAAATTATGTAAAGGAGATGTTGGTATGAAGAGGTTGACACTTAATCAACAGTTTCTACAACAAAAATTTTTTATTTTGTTTCTATATACGCCCCCTCTTACAGTTGTTCTTGGTTTGTAAGATAGCCTTCGTCAAGGAACCATAACAGTCACGTGTAATGGCTTCTTACGTGCACTATAATGACTATTGTACTTTGATGCCGTACTACATTCCACCCTATTGTATACACCCCTCTCTGTGACACATCAAAACCTGTCTGAGAAGATGTGCTCAGTGGATGCAGGCATTCTTTTAGACATCATAAGGCACACAATTTCCATCATGAGACATTGTAGAAGACTATTTTTAACAAAAGTTTAAGTAGAGACATGTAGGAAGAAGCTTTACCAGCCCCTGAAAACTGATTCCTTTTGAAAAAAGTTAGGTTCTGAGGAATTAGCAGTTGTTACTGAACTCTCTCCATTACACCATTCAAAGTGCTGTTGAGTACATCATACCTACTTAGAAACATCAGGTGAAACATTAGGGGTTTTGTTGTGAAATTGAGCATTGTCCATTAGCCTGGTGTTTTTAATGAAGAATAACTTTATTGCTTCACTAAATGTGCTTAATAGTTATCTCTTCCTTATAAAAGGCCAGTATAGATGTCCCCAGCGAAGTTCAGAACATGGTTTGCTCCACTGAAATGGATGGTTAGTAACATTTATTTGATACTGGTAGTTATGATATAGTCAGACACATGGAAAGGAATGGGAGAGCTCACCTATTGTAGTATCACCACCTTTTAGGCCAGATTCTGATCCTCTGGGCAAAGCCCAAGAATGGAAAAACCTATGGAGAGACATGGACTCCTTTACCTCGACCCAGTATCCAGGCACTCCTTGCTCACTACCAGAGACATTGTGCACCTCCACTCAAGGATTTTAGGCTAGTGGATCCATGTAGATTGTGGGCTTGACACCCATACCCTAGAGCAAGTTTAGGTTTGAAGTAGTGCTCTGTGACACACGGGGCTCATGAAATGTCCCTGCTCTGCTTATCCAGGGCTCCCTCCTCACCCCCACTGTTAGAGGACCCTGAAGGCTGGGCTTGGCAGGAAGTACTGCCCAGCAGGATTTGAGTGGCAGCCCCCAGCAGCCTCCTTTTTGGCTGATACCAGTACTTAAACCAGGAAGCCATAGAGGGGAGTTGTCTGAGCAACCACGCAGACTGTCCTACTGTCTCTGCTTCAGATCGCGCTTGTGATAGACTCTGGCTTCTGCCCCTGGTTTGTCCTCAACTTTGTTATTCGATTGCTGTCTGTAACTTGGTGACCGACCCTGATTTCCTGGTAACCTGATCCTACCTGCCTCCTGTTACTGGACTCTCACTTCACTTTCTAGCCTGTCTTGGGGGTATGTCTATGCAGCAGAGAAAAACCTGTGGCTGCCCTGTGCCAGCTGACTCAGGTTCATGGGGCTAAGGCTGTGGGGCTGTTTCATTCTGTGCAGATTTCTGGGGTCAGGCTGGAACCCAAGCTCTGGGACTTTCCACCTCGCAGGGTCCAAGAGCCCGGGCTCCAGCCTGACCCCAGACATCTACACACCAATGAAACAGGGCCGCAGCCTGAGCCCCATGAGCCTCAGTTGGCTGGCACAGGCCAGGCATGGGTGTCTAGCTGCTGTGTAAATGTACTCTTGCACTTTCACCCACGGGTAACCTGACTGTGCCTGCCTCCTGATGTCTGACTCTCAGTTTGCCCTCTGGCTTGTCTCGGACTCTGACCTCCCGAGTGCTGCTCTGACCCAAGTGCTGCTATGACCACTAGGTAACACTGCCCTCGTCCCAGTTGTGACACCAACCCACCCTCGTGTTCAGTGGAACTGTATTAGTTCAACATTTCAAACTTTGGTTTCCAAATGGTTAAGTGGGTTCTGCTGATTCACTGAGGGAGGTATCTCATCACTCACCTAGATATAGAGGATGTGGTTGTTAAGAAAGGAAGAATCTAGGGTGTGGGCTGAGCAATCCTGAGGTAGGAGCCCTCCTGGGGGATGGCATGAGCTGAACTTTCTTATGTTAGTAAGGCAATAGTGTTTGGGCTTTGTTTTGAACAAGTTGTGAAAGACACCTGCTCACACAGCTCTATGTGTCAACAGAGAACTGCACATGTTGTTCTTCAAGCAGGACCTGCAAACTCTAGGAGTCAAAAGAGTCTGAAAAAATCATTTACCTAAACATAAATATAAACAGGAATTATATTTCAGAAGAGGTGTGTGCGTGTCTGGGTGGGTGTGAGAAAGAGTATATTTAAAGCGTTTTTACACTTTGGGCCAGATTTCGTCCTCATTTACACTGGTGTAAATCCAGAGTAATTCCATTGAAGTCAATGGAGTTATCCTAGATATATATGAGTGTAGTTGAGCAAGATTTAGCCCAGTATTTGTATAATATTTTTAAAATGTTGTCACATTAAAAGAAAATGTACCAAAAACATTTTATAGGAGCAATGCTATATATCGTACATCACCACACAGCTGAGATATGTGGGGATTTTGTATAATTGCTGCCCCTGCCTCCCCCAGGATATGTTGTTTAGAGAATTTCAGGCGCAACATGTTTCTTTGTTCCAAAAAAATCCCCATCCTGCTGTATATTTTTCAATTTGCCTGCCTTGAATTGTTTGAATCCTAATATTAGCACAAAAATAATACATTCCATCTGTAGATAGATCTTAAAATGCTTTACAAAGAAGGTTGTGTCAGTGTCCCCATCTTCAAGATTGAGAGGTTATATGACCTATCCAAGATCACTTATTGAGTGATCAATGGCAGGTCTTCTGACTCCAGGTCTAGTGTTCTAAAGGCAGCCTTGTCCAATGGGTAGAAGGGAAAAATTATTTAGCTGTAGACAGCTAATGAAAGTCATTGCATTTTTGTGTGCCAGTCACATCCTTAAATTGGGTGCCTAAAAACAGTTCAGCTCAGTTCACAAAATCAGTGAAACTGAGGTGGCAGAGATCTATTAGGTCATCTTGTCCATGTACATAGCCATGGTATGTGTTAATTTTGAATACATATGTTTCAATATGAAGCTTCCATCATAGAAATGTTGCAGCTAAGAAGCTGCAGAGTTAATTCCCAGGCAGGTGGATTATTAGGGGTAATAAATAAACCCTGGCTAGTGAAGTCAGAACTATTTTAACATTAACAGGTTTCAGAGTAGCAGCCGTGTTAGTCTGTATTCGCAAAAAGAACAGGAGTACTTGTGGTACCTTAAAAAGAAAAGGAGTATGAGTGAGCTGTAGCTCACGAAAGCTCATGCTCAAATAAATTGGTTAGTCTCTAAGGTGCCACAAGTCCTCCTTTTCTTTTTGCGAATACAGACTAACACGGCTGTTACTCTGAAACCTGTGGTACCTTAGAGACTAACAGATTTATTTCTGCATCCAGTGAAGTGAGCTGTAGCTCACGAAAGCTTATGCTCAAATAAATTTGTTAGTCTCTAAGGTGCCACAAGTACTCCTTTTCTTTTAACATTAACAGATGCCAGGAGCAATGAATTAGTGTTTTTAGGGTTTTTCATAATGTCTGCAGCAGTGAAATGTAAAGAGGAATCTGTTTTTCCCACTTTGCACCATCTGTTATTTATAACAATCAGTAATAGATAAGTTGTTCGTGTTAGTTACAGGAGCAAATTAGTTTTATTTTTAATTGTTTCTCCCCTCATGTGGTAGGTATTTTATATGAGGATAAGAACTGTAATCACTTGGAAGATAAATGGAAAGTTAGGACTTTTCCCTGTATCATGATACTTGGAATAAATCACCTTTCTTTATATAGGGAAACAAGTTATAAATAACTCAGTGGGTAACCTTTCATTAAAAGTGTGCTTCAGTTACTAGAAAACATGTCATTGAGGAATAATGCCTGCTTTTATGATTCATCCATATGGTTTTATAATCCCCGGTTAACACTTCTTTGCCCAGTGTATTTACTGGACTATACTCTCCCAGTTGTTCTTAGGCAGAACACCTCATTGATTTCAGTGGGGAGTTTGGATTAAAATTTGACAGCACAAGCCAGTCCAGTATGTGTAATTCCGACATGCTATATGCAACAGCGGTCGGTCTGTTTTAGATCTCATCTTTTCCATAAGTGGCTCTTCATTGCTGTCCTTCAGCTTCTGGGCTTTCTCCTTGTCTGCAGGGGTGAGAGACATAGAATTTAGGCACAGATCTTGTGGCCCAGGGAAAGGTGAGGTGGGATATTCTTTCAATCCACCTGAAGGGGCTGGTTGGCTGGGACTCTAACTGGGAAGCTTAGTACCGGTCAGTTCTAATGTAGATGTAGGGACAGAAAATAGGTTTTGCATTGTTTCTGTTATAGTTAGGGTATGTCTACCCAGCAAAAGTTGCGTGTTTCTGCTAGTCTACCTGAGCAAGCTTAAATCCAGCTAGTGCGGGTAATAGCAGCCAAGTCAGCAGAGTGAGAGCTTCAGAGCAAGCTAACAAGCCAAGAACATACCTAGGATCCATGCTAGGCTTGTACTACTAGTGCTGAAGCCCGAACTAGCTCAGGTGGGCTAGCCCGTGCACAGCTTTTGCTGTGTTGACATACCCTTAGTCACACAAAGGACCCTATTGTGCTTGACCCTTTCAGAGGTGCAGAAGGGGGAAGTGGCCTTTCCCTCCCTTTTGCATCCCCATTCAAGAGCTAGGCCCAATTGCTCTCTTCTGAGTTAAGGGACTGCTTCCTCTTGGCATCCTGAGGCATTCTAGTCACTCCAGAGAAGGTGGGAGAAGATGGGGTTATGGCTCTGCTCCTCTCTTCATGCTGGCCTGTGGAGTTGGCTGGCTAAAGAAGGGAGAGTATAGGATGTTGCACCTTCTTTTGCTCCAGTGGTAGCTGTGAGTCCTCAGAAAATCAGGTGTTTCAGTTTAGGCAGCCAAAATTAGTTGAATGCATCTGAAAATATTATAATTGTCCCTCTTCTTCCTCATTAGCACCTGGTGTTGCTGGTTGCTGGTAAGTCCCAGTACATATGTGCTGCAGCCACTGTTCAGGGACGATTCCTCTCTGTCATGCTCTCCCTTTTGCCTTTTAATCCTTTTAACTTCCTTCTTTCTTATCTGTAAGTGTCAGGTCAAATTACAAAGGTTTCCTATCACAGGCAGCACCTCCGTGTGGAAGGAGGAATTCTTGCCTGGTGGCGCAACACAGCTCCGCTGACTCTGAGTGTTCTCAGCACTGACTGGCCCATGTGCAGTTAGCATTCTTTGCACAGTTTCTGTGGAAACGTCCACACTGCTGCCCCAGCAGGGAAGTGGCTTTTCACCTCTAGGCGTTCACAGAGGGCCATTGTGATTAGAAAATTAATAATTTTATAAAGATAATACTTTGCATTTCCATAGCAACTTTCTTCCCAAGATGTCAAAGCACTTTACCCAGATAAGTGAATGACATGGGAAGGTGTTGTGTACTCCAGGAACATGACTCACCTAATTCTCCTTTAAATCCATTAGCCTGAGACAGATTTAAATGGATTTTACTTCTCTAACTTCACAGAAGATAGCTAGTCTTGCAAGTTCTACCCCCCCCATCCACATCTATCAACGGTTATAATTAGTGATTAAAGACTTAAGCAGGATAAGGGGAAAACATAACTGGTTTATTAGACAACAAGATTTAAACAACAAGGACCCCAAAAAGAAACAGAACAAATAATAATAGTCTGGTTGTTAATGATGATGTTGTGGACATGAATTCCGGAGCCCGCAAACCCTTACACAATAGGGGAAACCGAGGGACAATAAAAGGCAATCACAGTACCATCTCTCTCACTGACCCAAGGGAGGAACCCTGTTGCTACAAGATGATGATGACCGGTTCCCTGGACTGGAACTGGAACTCAGGAACACAGGGACAGAAGCTGGAACACAGGAATGGTGGAACAGGTGATCACTTAGGTAAGTGGCCAATGTCCTCTTTTTCCTCTATCTTCTGTTCTTGAAGATGTCGTCCTATGTGTGGTATGGAGACTCTTCTTTCTTAGATGTATAACGGTTGCATTCAAGTAAGTCTTGAAGCTGGAAGCTATATGGAACCTGAAATCACTAACAAGTCCTGGTTGGGCTGGACTCTAGCTCTTGGCTGCTCATGTGGAAGACTGCCTGCCATTCTGATGGACTGCCCAGAGTAACGGTTACACTACCCTTAAATAATCTGCAGTTGCTGGGCAGACTAGGCTGTTACATGACTTACCCTTTTCCTGCTCTAATTTGAAAAAGGCAAAAAGGGTGCCAAACTCTCCATGAAGGAGGGTGTCCAAGATGGAGACCTAGTTGTTGTTTTAACAAATTCAACATGGCGAATGGGGAAACCATAACAAACAGATTTTAACCGAACACTTTTACTTCAGTTTTACACCAGCAGAACTCCACTGACTTCACTGCAGTTACTCCTGACTGTTGTGAGAGGAAAATCAGGGCCACAGCATATGAAAAATGCCATCCCCAACAATGGGTACTGATGAGGAGCTAGAATCTTGAGTATGTCTTGAAGTTAATGCTACAGACTTTGGTCTGCCAGAGAGCTGGATGTTGATACATAATATTACGACCTCCTTCCCAATGCACACGCGTGCACACACACACACAGGTAAATATGATGATGATGTTGAAACCTTTTTAAATATTTTCTTTATTCCACCCCCCTCACCATACAACTGCTTCATGCTTTCTGATCACAAAATATGTGAATATCAAAATGGCATAGGGCAGAGGTTCCCAATCTGAATTCTGTTTACTGCTAGTGGTTTGCAGAACACTTGCTGGTGGTCCATAGCAAGAAAGAACTGGTCACATGATGCTGGCTCTTACCTTTGCTTTCAGCTGCTAAAACACACAAATAGTTTCTAAGTAAACAATTGCTGTGATTGTAAAGGGGATGAGGATGAGATATGATCATGAATGGGAATGGTGTTGGTCTTCACAACTGAATAGGAGAGGTGGTGGTCCCTGGAGCATTCTCTCTAAGTGGTTCACCTTATGACAATGTTGTTTGGGAATGTGACAGGATGTGTTAGGCTCAGAGGCCCCCTGCTGGAACCCTTACAGTCTTACACAATCAGAAGGAGGCTGCAGGGAGCCGCCAATCCAGGCCCAGCAGGGCCATATAAATGCAGTTTCAGGGCTCTCTCGAGCAAGTCAGTTGCTGCCTGGAGTTGGAGGAGCACAAATGGTGTTCCTGGCTGAAGGCAGGTACAGGGATGGGATAGCTCAGTGGTTTGAGCATTGGCCTGCTAAACCCAGGGTTCTGAGTTCAATCCTTGAGGGGGCAGTTTAGGTGGTCTGGGGCAAAAAATGGGAATTAGTCCTGCTTTGAGCAGGGGGTTGGACTAGATGATCTCCTGAGGTCTCTTCCAACCCTGATATTCTGTGATTACCTGATTACATTGACAGAATAGGAGAAAGTGTTAATATGCTTTTTAAAAAGGGGGGAGGGATAGCTCAATGGTTTGAGCATTGGGATGCTCAACCCAGAGTTGTGAGTTCAATCCTTGAGGGGGCCATTTAGGGATCTGGGGCAAACATTGGGGACTGGTCCTGCTTTGAGCAGGGGGTTGGACTAGATGACCTCCTGAGGTCCCTTCCAACTCTGATATTCTATGACCATGGACAGAAGAGTTGCAGGCAGGGACTCAGGAAGCAAGAAGGTGCTCCTGGCTAATTGCTGGG
The DNA here is from genome assembly GCF_965140285.1 of Lepidochelys kempii. Lineage (NCBI taxonomy): Eukaryota > Metazoa > Chordata > Testudines > Cheloniidae > Lepidochelys > Lepidochelys kempii. The sequence goes on along the minus strand of NC_136388.1, from coordinate 27,646,469 downwards.
ATGGCGTACAAGATTTCAGCCCTACAGTAAGGTTGAAGTGGTCCTGAAGCTGCTGGGGCTGTGGAGAAGTAGTCCAGGGAATTGTAGCAGCAATGCAGTTTAGTTAAAGGGATGCTGTGGGTGGCTACTATTTGTAGGGTGCTTGGGCTAGGACTTGGAGTAGTGGGCAGACCCCAGTCCCCTCATTAGCCACTGTGGAAGTAGCTGAAATACTGAACTGTGCTAAGTTCCCAGAAGGGGAACTGAACTGGTAGGTGGCCTAGCTGGAGAGCTAGATCAGAAAGGCACAAAGTGGGCAAAGAGTCTCCAGAGAGGAAGCCTTGAGGGCATGGCCCCATACCAGGGTCGAGGGACATTTGAAGATTGTGGGACTGATGAGGACTGAGCCCAGGGAGAGCTACAAGAAGAGATGTACCAAGATGTACCAACCAAGGTACCAACCATGATGGGCCCTATTGAATTCTTTATCCTAAAGGGGTTGCTTGTATTTCACACAAACTGTATGTGACTTGGCAAGAAGGTTGAGTCACCGAACACCCACCTGAACTGAAAAAAAGCAGGCTCACACACCAGTTGACAAGGGGGCACTCTCATGAGGTGAGTGCACCCCATTACAGGGAACCTCAGTGATAGAGTATCTCTGGTTCCATGTAGCTAAAATGTATTGAAAATATTGACTTTTTTTACTGACCGCTTTTTGTTTTGTTCTTTATTTTACAAATATGAGTCCTGCTCCTGCAGTCGGATCTGCTATGGAGCCCACTTCATGCAAAGTCTTAAAAATATACAAATAATTTTTGTTTGTATATTTTTATTTTGATCCATTACATTAAAATTTCAAAGATGTTGCAAAAAATTTTAAAGTAGATAATCTTTATAACACACAAAACCAACCAGAACAGAACATCCTTTTTTTCATTTACTGTATTTCCTCATCACCAATCCTATTCAAATGATTTACAGTTTGTCTGCACACTTACTAATTGTTCATATTAAAAATATTTCTTGGTTGTGGCATACTAGAGTGTGCATTACATCTCATTCAAATTCCAATTGATATGATATGCTTTAGGAGACGATGGGGCGTAATGGATGGGACGCTGAGGTAGGAGAGCTGCATTGTATTCCATGCTCTGCCACTGATTGTCTCTGTTATCTTGGGCAAGTCACTGCCCTCCTCCCCCCTATGCCTCAATTTCCCTTCCTACCCTTTGACTCTCCTTCTGTTTAGAAAGTAAAGTCTTCAGGACAGAGAATCTCTTACTATGGGTGAAACCCTTGTGCTGTTGAAGTCAGTGGGAGTTTTGCCATGGACCTCAGTAGGACCAGGATTTCATACTATATGTATTCAAATAATAATTAATTTGGCCCCTTCTCCAACCAAGCAACAGGTTTTACTTTCTATTTCTGCCCTCTATGGTCTTCTGGGATTGTCAGTACCATGGTAGATGTGGTACCTGTGAAATATGTGTGGGTTTAAGTTGTCCGCTATCTTCCTCTAATGTTGTTTACCTGCACCACTGAGAACAAATGAGTTTTTAAAAAAATGGAGCTTCTATACTAACTAATTAAAAAAAAAATCTCCTGCTGTTCAAACTCTTGTATTGCAAAAATCCTTTGTCTGGTTAACCTCTCTTTTATTTTTTTAAGTGGGGGCAGCAGACAACACGTCAGGAAACAGAAGGCAGAAAGGAGACCTTTTTTTTGAGCAATTTAGGAGGGATGGAGGCGTATAATAAGGTTATAGGACAGTCTCTCTTTTATGGACTCAATAGTGCAAGGTACTCAGCAAGCCTGGGAGGTGCTGAATACTCAACTCCCACTGGACCCTCAATTTGGAGCATTTGTAACTATCAAGGCACAGCAAGCAATTGGGTATGCAGCCTGCTAGTTTGGTTACATATTGAATAACCGCCTCTGCCCCCCAGCATGGTTTTGAACATTACTTGTGGTCATTGTACTTGAGAGAGAGAATTCATCACCTTGTTTTGCAGGTATGGGCCCTAAATTTGTTACTTAAGCTGCAACAATACATTCTGTTTTCTTTCATTTGGTGTTTGCAGCTTTCTGGTACACTCAGCACTTTTCATTTGTTGGCCGGAGTGGAATTTTTAGTCCAGTCTTGATACATAAAACATTAGTAGTAGTCATTCCAGTACACCACTACCTTTACAGATATAGGCAAATGCTGTACTGCTGGTGGAAATGTTTGCTTTCCTCCTTTATTAAAGTACATAGGGCCCAGATCACTGTTATATCTTATTTCTTTCATAATCCCATTGAAACAAATGGGACTGCTGTCATGATAAGGTACTATGCGATGGGAGTAAGGATATGTTGATCTAGTCCTAATGAGGACCATGCATACTATGCCTTTATTGTATTTACTGTGTTGACATTTATTTTAGATTTCTTCTTGATTTTAATGTCTTTCAAATTAATCATGTAAAACCAGATAGATTTGGTCATTGTTGAAAGTGTCTGAGATTAACCTTTTTGCTTGAAATGTTATTAAAAATTGACATCAGGCTAGTACATGAGATCAGCTGCTCCAGTAGTTGTTGTGTCTGACTCTTTAGATTTTGAAAAAGGAAATTCAAATCCAGCAAACCGTATTAGCAAAACATTCAGGAAGTGCACCAAGGAGCAAACCAGGATGATCCAGAATGAATCCTGAAATTGTTCATTGTGAGTTTTAAAGATGAAACTTCCCTCTTTGTAATTTGCAATTTTCTCAGAGAGGTGGTGAATTTTCACTTCTGAAGAAAATAGTATCATGATGAGACAACTGCAAGAACCTGAAATAGAACAAGAAACATCACTGCTCTGAGAATTTCCTAACAACAAATCTTTGAGAGACATAATAACCAAAAAGTAAAATGTCATTTTCATTACATTTCAATATATATTTTATGGTCACTTAACTGACTCCTTCCAAGGTGCTTCTTTTTCAGGACCTGATCCAATGGCCATCGAAGTCAATGGGATTCTTTCCATCGACTCCAGTGAACTTTGGATTAGGATCTAAATAGCCAACCATGCCAAGTGTTATGTCTAGTGTAAGGCCTCAGTCCAGCAAAGCACATATGTAAGTGCTTAACTTGACTATTAAGCATATTAATAATCCAATTGATGTTAATGGGACTGCCCACGTGCTTAAAGGTAAGTATGTACTTAAATACTTTGCTGATCAGGGTCTTAATGAGCAACATCCCTTAGCACAATTTTTCTCTCCAGCTAAACTAATAGTAAAAATTTACTCTAGTTAAAAGTCTAATATGCCTCATTCTTTTTACTGCAAGTGGCAGTAGATTTCCTATCCCTAATGGGCTTCTTCAAATAGGATGCTTTCCAGTTGCAACCCTTACAAAGTGTGAAATGTTGGCAACAAATCTGCCTCTTGCAAAGAAAGGCCCCTGAGCCTGATTTTGATCTTGTGCTGATGTCAATCAGGAGTAATCCCAGTGAAGTCAGTAGTGTTGAGATAAGAATCAGGCCTATTGTTCTTTCTAATAAGGTACTAATACAGAGCCCTTTTCTCCCCACAGTTACACCAGTGAAATTCCACTAACATCAAGGGAACGAATGGGAGAGTCAAGCCCAAGGATTCCCAGGTGGGTTCCCCAACAAATAAAAAAAAAATAATTTTTTTTTGTGTTAGAATTTGCTGATTCATCAAAAACAAAACATTCTATGGAGATGGTTCGAATCTGACAAATGGAACCCTGCTTGCCAGGCAACTTTTGAAACCCTACCTAGAATCCAGCCAGTTTGCCTGCCTGGCTCTCTGGGACCTGTCTGGTAGGGTGCTGGGGTGCCCAGGCTTCCAAGGTCTGTGGCTGCAGACGAACTAGTGGCCATGCTTCCTACCCTGTTATGGAGAATTTTGAAGTTTTGGGGTTTGTTCAGAATCAGAACTGCACCAAATTTTAAAATAGCACAATCCTCCAAAATGGAATATCTTTCTCCAGCCAGCTATAGTTTTCAGGTTTAGATTCAATACAGCGACAGTTCTCAGGATAGTATCATGTTTTATTAAATAGATCACTTATCTTAAGTCATTAAATATGAATAAGTGACTAATTTAAATGCAGAACTATACTAAAGTACTTACATGAAATGAAGCTCCAAAGATATAACCCTACTGGACCATGCAGAGTTTCATAGGGATTGCCAAATGCATTGTACATGAAGAAACCTGTTCCCACCAGAGCAAAGACTATCAGTACTGTACAGAAGAGAATGACACTTACATGGATACTTGCAGGGATAATTTTGAGCAAATCTGGAAAAACTAAAAACAAAATAGAACAAAAAATTACTACAAACATTAGACAAAATTATCATTTTAAAAATCTGAGCAGGGATTTTGTGCTGCTCTGTGCTAATTGTTTTAAATTGTGCTCCTCAGAACTCAGTGAAAGAGGAAAATGAAGTAATCAGATTTAATTATAAACAGATTTGTAAGGATGTTTAAAGAGAAGCACATTGTGGAATTCAGAAGTGCAAATTGACCAAAAGAGAGAGACTAGCTTTGTGGGAAACCTCATCTCACCTTTTAGATCACATCTACCTACATGTATTAATAATTACTGCCCTTTCTGTGCCAGAGAGTAACTCAAAACCTTACCTTGTGATGTCCAAGCTTTTAAGAGCATTCTATCTGAGCCAGCCTTATTGTGTTGAGCTTTTAAAGAATGTAAATTCCACATATTTGAATTTTTAAATGCTAAAAATATGCCCTGAATCAGCATACTAAATGTTCACTCCCTACTCCCAAATGGTGTTAGAACAAACTAAAGTGCTTCAACATCTGTAAGTATTGCTTCTGTTACACAGTGCCTAGGGAAGATATAAAATGCAGACTAGAGTACAACATTTCAACACCCTGGAAGTCTCTGGGCCAAATTCAGTACTGATGTAAACAGTGGTGCAAATTATATGTTGGGCATAAGTTGGTCAAGAAACAGATCCTGCTGCATGTAAGTTGCAAAGTAATGTAACTGGCACTCATTTGACATTAAGTTTTTAATGTCAGTTAAGTGAGCCAGTCATAAAACAGGAAGAATGCAGTGGTAAATCAGATCCAGGTTGCATAGGTCTAAATAATGACACAAGGTGCAAGAGAGTGGAAAACCAGGTCCAATGGTGGTGATAAAGAGTGTAACTTGCACACCAAGCTGGTGGGGAGAAGGGCGGTGGAGGGCTGGTGAGGGGGGAGAATGCAGCAAGAAAATGGTGTAAGAAAATACAGCTCTCACCTCACTTAATTGTTAGGGAACCTTCCCATTAATTTTCTAGGGCAAAATTCCACACTGGCATAGTGGGTTTCAACTAACAGGTTTCAGAGTGTCACATGATTATACAAGGACAAATTTTGTCCCCACCAAACCCCAAACTGGTGTAAGTTATACTTGGTTGACATACTTACTGAATGCCAAATTGTTGCAATTTATTGTATTTTGCTTAAACCCACTTAAATCAATTTTCTGACCAAGTTACACCTTATGTAGGTTACATTGACATTACCTAACATGGTGTCAAGTATCAGGGGATAGCTGTGTTAGTCTGTATCCACAAAAACAACAAGGAGTCCGGTGGCACCTTAAAGACTAACAGATTTATTTGGGCATAAGCTTTCGTGGGATGAAGTGGGTTCTAGCCCACAAAAGCTTATGCCCAAATAAATCTGTTAGTCTTTAAGGTGCCACTGGACTCCTTGTTGTTTTTATTGACATCACCATTAACTCTGGTCCATAGTGTTCTATAAGTAACAAAGAAGTGCTGGACTCTGGATTGTTTTGGTCATTTATGTAGCTGTAGCAAATGTATGGAATTAATTCAGAGTTTTGTTTGGAGGAGTTTGGATTTTTATTATTCTCACTTTATTTGCTGAGGGTCTTAGGTTGAGATCAGGAGTACCTTTACACTGTATCGTTATTGATATTGTGTTCTTTAATTTATTTGATGGGCGCCTATTGGAGCTTTTATAAAACTAAAGAAAGTTAATGATTAACTCTCCACCAGCTTTTTCAGTTGTAATTAAGGGTTTGATTTATACTGTAGGGGAGATTAATGCATTGTATTGTATAGTGTACTTCCTTATCTGTTGGAGACAGAAAGGACTTCCCATTGAAAATGCAAGTCTGTCATTGATAATGGAACTATATTGTGTGGGCACTTATATATGGTTAAGGGTGTCCCATAATTTGATTGATGTAGGTGCAGATAGCTACCCCAGTTTGTGTTTGTAAGTTTGTTCCTAGATAGTTCCTATAGTTTTGGGTCCAGGAACTACAATTCCCAGGATGCACTGGGGGAGGAAGAAGAAGGAGGTGGAGGAGAAGAAAAATAGGAAGAATGTGAGCTTTGTGAAAGAGTGAGGGGAATAAACCTTACCTTTGCTGTTATCAAGCTTCTCGAGCCTTCCTCAAAGGGGTTCAGATATAAAAAAAACTGGCAATGAGCATAAAAGAACCTCAGAGAAACACAAAGGTAAATTTATCTAAGTGCCTCATGATGTGGACTTACCACCAGCAAGAAGAAATGTCAATTCTGTACCAATTCAGTGACATATCTAGGACATACAATATGTAAGAATAACATACAACCCAGACCAAGTGAAAGCCATTTGTGATGCACTAGAGCCTGACAACAAGGGCAAACTTTGATCCTTCTTGGGACTGCGAATACTATTAAAAGTTTGTATAGAAATTTGCTATGAAAGTAGACACCTTTGCATCATCTCCTAAAAATGATGTAAAGTTTGAATGGGATGAAGCATGCAAGACCAGCTTTAATAAGATAAAACATACAATTTCTACCAATCTGCCTCTTAGCCCTTTTATTTCTGAGACGCAAACAATTTCATAACAAACGCTTGTGAGTACAGTCTTGATTCAGCTAAAAAATGGACAAGAAGTCGCTATTGCATTCACCTCCAGAGCCTTGACTGATCCAGAAAAATCCTAGTCTGTCACTGAGAAAGAAGCTCTGGTACATTTCTGGGCAGTAAGTCACTTCAGAAACTACCTGTGGAGTAGGAGATTTATCTTTAAGATCTGATCACAAACTTTATTCAGCATGTGAGGTTGTGGGAGAGCAACACCAAGAATTGCCAAATGGACCACCAAACAAATGGACTTTGATTTCCAGACAGTATATCTTCCAGGTGCCAAGAATACCACTGTAGATTGTCTGTCTCACCTGCCCATACCTTATCATGAGTTTAAATAGAGAAATATAATGAAGAGATTGTCATTGCCCAAATATCTGCTACAACCCAAGGAGTGATCGCATTCTGAGAGTGGGCAACAGTCATGAGAGAAAACATTGTACTTCAGGACCTAAAGATTTACATTCTCAACAGATAATCTTACAAGACAATGACACCAGAACACTTGCAACCATATAGACACATATCACACGAGCTGTCCCTTGTGTAAATGAATGGATTTTGAGAATTGACTGTCTTGTGCCTACACTTCTGAGTATGATTGATTCACATGGCACATGAAGGATATCTGGGGATGAGTCTAACCAAAAGACAACTGTGACAAGTCTTCTGGTGGCCAGGGATGGACAAGCAAGTTGAGGAAATAATCAAGAATTGCATGGCTTATGTTAGTAGAGATAAGTGACAGAAAACCTTCAGCATCCTTCTCACAATAGTTGACTATCCAAGCTGTCCATGGGAGAATATGGCTCTCAACATAATAGGACCATTTGAGGATCAGCCTGTTACGCAAAGGTTTGCCATAATATTGGTAGATTCATTCAAAGTGTCCAGAAGATAGATTCACTTTAATGGTTACCCCTTAAAGAGTGATTAAGGTCATGTCATCAGTCTTCTCCCAAGAAGGATTTCCCAAGGAATTAGTGTCTGACAATGGAATGCAATTGACCTCTGTTGAAATGCAAAACTCCCTCACTAGCAATAGTATCAAGCACAAAACTGTTTGTTTATACCATCCTAGAGCTAATGGTCTAGTTGAGAGAACAAACAGACTGGTGAAAGAATTTTTTGCAACTTATCAGTTTGCAAGCTTTACTTGAAACACTGTTTGCTTACAGGACCACTCAACAACAAGAGTATCAACCTTTGAACTGTTCAGAGGACACCAGGCCGATACACGACTTACTACCTGTCAAAGGCTCACATTCTCCTTTTTCAATTAAACCTTCCAATGAAACTATTTGTGAACGTGTTAAGAATAAACAGCAGAAATACAGACAGTATGTAGATCATAAAAAAGGTGCTACAATTTGAAATTGTGAGGTTTAGATTGTGTGAAGCTGCCATACAGAGTCAAAAAGGACATTCAAGATAGCAGAAATCCAGGGGATTCTGCTGTATTAATAGATAGAAAGAAATGGAACATTTCAAGATTGTCTGCAGCTCATCAGCCAGCAGCTGAAGAATAGAGTGCTAATTCTCCACCTTGGACCAGAGAACATCAATGACACCAATAATAATGATGGACAATCTATAGTAGTAAGAATTGCTCCACTGTTAAGTCTTGTTCCTGCCTTTCCAGGTATTAGGAGAAGTGTGAAACAAAGATTGGAAGACTTTGCTAGCGGACTTAAATCATGGTTTGGAAACAACTGTTAAAAGTTTTACAATGGTTATTATTAAGGGGAAGGCTGAGTTCTATCTACCTAGATGCAGATAGCTACCCCAGTTTGTGTTTGTAAGTTGTTCCTAATTGTTCCCATAGCCTTGAAACCAGGAACTACAATTCCCAGGATGCATTGGGGAGGAACAGACGAAAGAGGAAAAAGGAAGACTGAGCTCTATGAAAGTGTGAGGGTAATAACGTTACCTTTGCTGTTATCCAGGTTCCTGAATCCTCCTCAAATCCTCCTCAAAATTGGTATTTCCTTTTTCGTTTATGGACTATAACAATGAACTGGAACAAATGTGCTAGGTTTACATTAGAAAATTTCCCTTCCTAAATTCTCCAAATGGCCTGCTGAAGCTAGGAGCGGACAAAGGTCAAGGGTATTTTATAAGATCAGAACACTTCCCCTGAGTTGCTTTAAGTAAAACATTTAATGGAACGTTTTGTGTCTGAAAACATAGTTCTGCAGGTAAAAGAGAGGGGAATTAAAGGAGAAGTAAAAGAAAACAGTGAAGCCTTAATTTTAAAAAATGGGATGTCAAAATAAAGGAAGAAGGAACTAGTGGCCAAATAAGATGTATAGATATTGTGGGCCTTTTTCTGCTCTGTCTCATGCTGGTTTTACCCGTCTAACTCAATCAGTTTGGTCAGAAGGCATCCTCTTGTGGGTTGTTGCTTTGCTACTTGTTACAAAGCACAGTACTCTGTATGTAATAACTCATTAATCAGCACTAACTTGTAAGTCTATATTTGTTTTTTAAAAATGGCCTCAATATTTTGGCTACAATTTGTTGCATGTGCAATTGTGCTCTTTGTCCTGACCACCTAAAGGCATCTACAAAGCAAGCAGTTACCCATCTAATGGGTATAAACATGCACATTATTATGCCTGCAGTTTTGCACCCATACTTAATTATTACTGAAGGATAAAAACTGTACCTGCAAAACTGGAAACTATGTTGAGGCTTAGCTAAAAACAAGGCATATTTTATCAGGCACAGTGTCAAATAAAATGTTAGGAATTATATATGGTTTTGGCATCTTTTGTATTAGGTTTTAGCTATTAGTTCAAATTATGACCATACCTACACAGGTCAGGGTGGATAGTGAATCAGATTTTCTGTAAGTAATTTTTAATCATTTATGTGTTCGGTGACAACAAATATTTTAAAACTAACCATAGAACAAACTTAACTGCTGCTGATCCACAGGGGCATGATTAAACTGGGGGTAATAACTCCTCAAACTGCCTTGCTGTGATTATAACATGCTGAGAAAGAGCTAAGTAGGAGCTTCACATAAATTAATCTACCATGTAAAATGTTTACCAGCAAACAGTTTTGTAGCTGGCATCGCAGTAAGCATAAAAAAGCAGGTAATGCAACATTTATAGTCATGATGAAATTAACAGCAAATTAATTATATTTAAGCAAACATTCGTAAAATTTGCTAGAAGCTTTGCTAAATGTAATCTTTAATATTGTCTAAAAATATAAGTGTGCACTACAGCGAGTCCAGGCATTCAAATTCCCTTCTCCTTGCCCATTACCCTCTCTCAGCCCAAAGTGAGAAGAACGCTTTAAAGCACTATTCAAAAGATCTGTTAAAAACTGTACTTGTCTTGACCGGTTTTGATGGACAAAGGCATTATGTAGTTATGGTTTTGCCTTGATAGTCCCTGAGGGGTACAATCTCATCAATGTTTCTCTTATCTTGTGATGAAACATGTCCAATTGCAGAATCAAATCTCATAAAGTCAGAGTTATTAACACAGGAATTCCTCAAATACCAGTTTATATATTTCTAGCACTCACCAAGAACTTTGCATTTAAAACTAGCCATGTACATAAAATTCAATTCAAACACTTATAGCCTTTGTAGCGTAGTTACAGAACTGCTGTTCATCAGCAACAAACAACCCCTCTGGTAGTGCTGCCACCCCACCAGGCAGGAACTAAGCCTTGTCTATTTTCAAGACATCAGACTACAGCTACAATTCATTCCTTACTATATAGGGTCTCAGAGTAACAGCCGTGTTAGTCTGTATTCGCAAAAAGAAAAGGAGTACTTGTGGCACCTTAGAGACTAACCAATTTATTTGAGCATGAGCTTTCGTGTGTGCATGCCCAAAACTATGTACAGGATTGCATGCCTAATTTGCAAGAACATTTACCACAATTGCATGTATAAATCAGGTATTTGCAAATGCTATTTCTGCTGCGAGCCACTAACTACCGGTAACTAGACATTTGCACATCTGAATACCAAGTTTCATGCACAGTCCCAGTCACTGCACATGCATAGTTCTGAAAATCAGGCCCTTCATTTATTCTTTATATTACACATTTACTTTCTTACTACCCAAAATAGTACTTACTAATAGTACTTACAGTAGTATCAGTGTAAATGGTATACATTTTAGCACTATGCCAATTAAGTTAGCCATAAACTAGGGAAAACAAAGTCTTTAGTTCATGTCGACTTTCTAAAAGGGTATATCACACATTCTATCACAAATAAGGTTCTCCAGAATTAAGTCTTTCAGCACTAGTGAATGTTTTGGGATAAAGTACAATACGGCAAACTTAATAAGATCAATCTTTATTTTAAGTAAACATACAACTACATTGTATTGGCTGTTACCCTTGACAGCTACGTCTAGAATTTTAAAATTGTATAGGTGACATATCAGGAAAAATTAAATTCAGCAGAGATGTTGTTTTGAAAGAAAAACATTTCTTCATTATAATGAATGAATTTGTGTGCTAGGTGTGAATGCCAATGACCTTTAGAAAATGAACTGCCGACCCAGAAACTGATGAGAATCAGCCAGAGTAAATGAAGCAGAAGTCTTTTCCCAGCCTGACGGGGTTTGCTGGCAGACCAAATTCATTTTACAATTAAAAGAGATATAGTGGTCAGTAGGGAACATTTAATGGGAACAAACATAGAACTAAATCATTTAACCTATTTTCCAGACTGTTTCTTCTCAGATGTGTTACAGTGTACTTCAGTTCATTAAACTGTGGACACATATATCGTACTACTTCCTGAGACATTTATAATGACTTCTAGAAAGAATTTGTGTAGACGTTGTGTGTATTCCCACAGATATGGAGAATGTCAACTGTCTCTCAGTAATTGGGCTCTGTGCAGCTGAAATCCTTCCTTAGATGCAGATATTAAGCTACCTTATCATATTTAAACACAAAAATCACATGCATTTGCTCTTTCAGCTAAATAAAAAATAGTCTGAGTTATTTGTAAAGGGAACATTAACTCCTCCACCATCCACTCTCTGTGAAAGTTCACAAAAGACAAAAATGCTTTAGTGACTGATTTTCCAAAAGGGTGTGTTTATAAGATTTATGCTGTAACCTAGTTGCAGCAGGTCATCCTCGTGGGATTCTACAGTTTCAGATGTACACTAGGGCCAGTAATCACTTCCTGGTAGTCTCTTCTGAGGACGCTACAATGAAATATTCCTGGGCATGTAAGTAGGATTTACACTGGGCTTGTAATACAAGGGGAAAATCTATTCAAATAACAATGCAATGCCACATATTTAATTTAGATAAAAGGAAGGCAACATACACTAGTGGTTCACTTAGGGCAGGGGTGGCCAACCTGAGCCTGAGAAGGAGCCGGAATTTGCCAATGTACATTGCCAAAGAGCCACAGTAATATGTCAGCAGCCCCCCATCAGTTCCCCCTCCCCGCTCCCAACACCTTCCTCCCACCAGCAGCCCCGCCAATCAGCACCTCTCCCTCTCTCCCCGCACCTCCCGATCAGCTGCTTCATGGCATGCAGGAGGCTCTGGGGGGAAGGAGGGAGGGGTGAGGGCATGGGAGCCTCAGGGGAGGGGGTGGGAAGGGGTGGAGTGGGGGCAGGACCTTTGGCAGAGCCAGAGGTTGAGCAGTGAGCACCCCCAGCATAGTGGAAAGTTGGCGCCTGTAGCTCCAGCCCCAGAATCGGTGCCTATACAAGGAGCCGCATATTAACTTCTGAGCCACAGGTTGGCCACCCCGGACTTAGGGAAATGAGAGCTAGGAGGCCTGACTCTCTACTGATTTGTTTTATGTTCTTGAACAAGTCACTTAGACCCCTGTTCAGGAAAGCAGTGACATGTATGCTTAAACTTTAAGTACATAGTTAAGGGCCCTTCCTCAGGAAAATGGGTGCATTCCTGAATCAGGGCCTTAATCTCTTTGTACCTCATTTTCTCCATCTGTAAAATTAGGATGATAATATTTGCTAGAGTTTCTTGTATTATTCTTAACACAGCCTCTTTTTTTGCTTGTGAAATATGTGCAAACATTGCAATTTCCTCATATTTATTCATTACTCAAATGTATTTGATGAATTTTTAAAAAATATTTTCCCATGTGGAATGATCACATAGTTCACTGTGGATGGATTATCTAGTGCTCAATTTTTAACATTCCACACTGTGTTTAGTATGTTTAGCTGTGATTAGCTAGATACCTCACCTAGTATTGTTTCTGTTCATCTATTGGATGTGCATGCATGCACTTCTGGGTGCAGTTACTTGTAGGTGTGAAGCATAACATTCTGGTGAATGCCACTTTGAAATTAATATTTGGTGAACATTTGTGACAGTAAAGCTTGTTTGGACGAATGGTCCCAGAAAGCTCATCCAAAGGGTATATCTCCAGTGCAAAATAAAAAGGTGAGTTCTTAACTCACATTAGCTAAACCAAGATAGCTAACTCAGGTTAAAATAGCAGTAAAGACACAGCAATTCGGTTTTTAATTTGAGCTAGCAGCTTGAGTTAAAGCCTGTAGGGGAGTCAGGGGTTGAACGCGAGCTGCAAACCTAAGTTAAAAAACAAGTTTGTGCATCTTCAGTGCTATTTTAACTCATGTTAGCTAATGTGAATTAAGAAAACACCTTTATTTATTTATTTATTTATTTATTTTTTGCGGGGAAGACAAACCCAAAGAGTGCAAGTATGAAAAGGGAGCCAATTCATTTAAAATGGGAGTAGCTATTCATGGAAAATTTGTTGCAGTATTTTGCCAGCTCTAAACTCCACTTTAATAAAGCACTTTCAGATCCTTTGTATTATTATTATTATTATTATTATTATAAATCATTACAAACCTATTAAGAGCACATTCATAATTTCTCTTTATATAGAAACAGAAGTGATATCAGATTAGAAGTGACCAATTCAGAACAGACTAGTAAATCATTTTGGTAATGACTAGTTCCATGAACCCAGCCATCTTAGGCTAGGAAAATGCATTATAACCATTTTACTTTACAATATGAGGACAATGCAAGTGTTCTAATAACTCAGGGCCCAATTCTGCAACCAGAAAAGGAGTACTTGTGGCACCTTAGAGACTAACCAATTTATTTGAGCATAAGCTTTCGTGAGCTACAGCTCACTTCATCGGATGCATACTGTGGAAAGTACATAAGATCTTTTTATATACACAAAGCATGAAAAAATGGGTGTTTACCACTATAAAAGGTTTTCTCTCCCCCTACCCCACTCTCCTAGATAAGCTATTACCAGCAGGAGCGTGGGGTGGGGGGAGAGAAAACCTTTTATAGTGGTAAACACCCATTTTTTCATGCTTTTGTGTGTATAAAAAGATCTTTTGTACTTTCCACAGTATGCATCCGATGAAGTGAGCTGTAGCTCACGAAAGCTCATGCTCAAATAAATTGGTTAGTCTCTAAGGTGCCACAAGTACTCCTTTTCTTTTTGCGAATACAGACTAACACGGCTGTTACTCTGAATTCTGCAACCCTTACTCATGCTGAGTAGTCCCTATTTGAGTGAAAGTCAGAACTACTTGTCTAAGTAAATTCTGCTCAGTGTAAGCATTGCAGAATCAGGCTCTCTGCTGGAACTTTTGCCAAAACTCATTAGTGCTTCACACATTCCCAAGCTGCTGGGGAGACAACCTCCCCACTCCCCCCGCTAATCATGTGATTCCCAGCTTTCTCCTTAACCAGTCTTAACAACTCCATTATCTTAATGAACATGAACTAAATCCAGTCAGTGCTCTGTTGTGCTATCTGCATTATCATTTGCAGTTCATAATAATATCTACAGATGAAATCTAATTCCTTTGGATTTAGTAGACTGCTCTGAAAATTCATCCCAGACTGTAACCTGCAGGGTAGAACATCAGCATAGTGTGACAGCCGGGAAAGTAATAAAAAGAACTGTCATAAATAGACCCGTTATGGAATTTAGACATATCAAAGTTTAACAGTAAACTAAATGAATTTGGTCTGCTACCTCTGCAAAAAATAGTACATAGTAAATTTTTTCTGATGCATAATCTGGTAACTTTACACCACCACAGATGATTGATGCAAGCAATTTACCATTACTGTTTCAGAAGACTGCTTCCAAATTGTCTTTTGTAATAATAATTTCATGTGGCATATTGTAAGATATGTACATAAAACAAAGATCCATTTGTTATTATCCATTTAATATGTTGCTATATATAAACTGTATGTTCACTTGATCAATGTATTAATCTTTTTATCCTTGAGGATGAACAGGTTATGAATATTGCATGTAAATCAAAACAATTTCTAACTGTCTCCTTCCATTAAACTCTGTATCTGTCAGATACCCAATTCAATTTGCAGGTCAATTAATTGAACAGCTACTAGCATAAACCCGGTATGTTTTCCCAATTAATGCAGCAGATTGTTATCTTTTGCTGCTATATTCTTCAAAAGCAGTAAATGAGGCTTTGAGCTGTCTTTCTAATAAGGCTGCTGTTACCTTACTGCTGTTGATTTCACAATAGAACATAAAATAGATAAATAGACAACAAAATCATTCTTTCAAAGTAACAAAAAAATTATGGGGAAATAGCTATTTGTTGTAATAAACCATAAGAGAGGTGCATTGAAATTGTCACTAATACTGTAACTAATATTAGTAAGGTAATTTAAATGTTAAGATGGACACACTTCAGAAACAATACCATTTAATCTTAGAATATTTTGCACTTGTTAAAACTCTTAAGTAAATAAGAACGCTGCAGCATTTGTCTGCTCATTATCATGGTAGTGTGCACTAAGGTATTAAATAATTCAAATGTCATTGTTACTTACATGAAAATCGAAAAGGTCTCCCTCCTAGCCCACATTGTCTAACACGCTCCCCGTAGAAAAGCCCATACTGAATTTCACCAATAAACTTCTCCAGTTCTGGTCCTGTAGCGTTGACAAGCAGAGCTCCAGTTTTGCACAGTATTGTTCCTTTGATCCATAACTGAGTTCCGATGGCTGCTGCAATGCCTAGAGCACAAGCAAAGCTTAATACCCCAGCTATGCAAAATATGACTTTCTTCTGTTGGGCTGGCATGGCTGCTTGCAAAGTCCTTTCTAGGGAAGGAACAAAACTTTTAATAAGAGAGCAAAACGATCTTCATCACATCAGCAAAGCAGACATACTATCCAACTTGAAAACTGCAATTTCAACTCAGTGGTAGCCCGTCCCCTCATAGTACTAGTATGCTGCTATAGTGCTAAGTAATCTCCCCCCAAAGAAGCTTTTAATTCTTTTTTTCCCTCTCCCCCTATATACTCCTAATTTATATACACACATTTTAAAAGAAGCTGTAAAATAGAACTGTTTGCAAAGTGTTTTTCAGCATATCCTCTGTGTTACTTGATAACAAAGGTTTAAGATAACAGATGGAACCTTCTGTGTAATTTGATGAATGTTTCTCCTCTTCTTCATCCTTTGTCTGATTGAGTGAGCTGAAAATTACAGAAATAGGTTTGGCTGCCATGTGACATTATCAACTGTCCAAAAAGTTAACTTCTGTAGGTGGTTTTGATTTTCCAGTGATAACTCTAAAAACTAGCAACATATAGCATTTCTGCTTGTTTCACTATTCCTTGTGCAATACAGAGAACCAGAAACTGAGACAGAAGTCCTAGGTGGAATGTCCTTTTCCCCATCAAGATCTCCTTTACAACAGGGCTAGTGTGTTTTGCTCAATAGTATTTTGTTTAAAATATGTGGCTGGATGCCAGCTTCTTGGTGGAGTTTGGACAAATATATATTTGAATTTGGGTTTTAGATATAAGCAAATAATTTCCATTTGTTTTACTCTTACACAGTAATATGTTATTCACAGCACTTATGTAGTTAGGCCCTAATTCTGCAAACACTTATGCATATGCCTATTTTTGTGTGCATGTGAGTTGAAGTCAGTGGGACTACTCATGTGCATATGTTTATTATGTGCATGTTCTTACGTGCTTGCCAGATCAGGGCCTCAGATAGGACCAGATGCATCGGTGAACAACCTGGGATGGTTCATTGACTACTTGCCATCTCAACACTTTTTGTAAAACATTAGGGCCTTGTCTAGACTAAAAAGTTTCACCAGTTTAACCAAACCAGTTTAGAAATGGATTTAGTTAACTCAGTGCAAACCCTTTGGGTGAACACTCTTAAATTTGTTTAAAATACCTTATATCAATTAAGCTTAAACCGATTCCTTACTAATTTAAACTAAATCCATTACATTAATTCAAGCACTGGTTTAACTAATTGGTTTTAAAACAAGACTTTTTAGTTAAACTGGTACAAGTTTGTGTATCAACAAGACCTAAAATAGGATAGTGTTCTGTAAATAAAATAAATTAAATAAACCTTTGCTTATGGTTGTGATAGTAGATGTAACCAAAAGATGGCGCACTGCTTTATCATTAAAAGAAAAGGAGGACTAGTGGCACCTTAGAGACTAACCAATTTATTTAAGCTTTCGTGAGCTACAGCTCACTTCATCGGATGTAGCTCACGAAAGCTTAAATAAATTGGTTAGTCTCTAAGGTGCCACCAGTCCTCCTTTTCTTTTTGCGAATACAGACTAACAGGGCTGCTGCTCTGAAATCTGCTTTATCATTAGAATCCTTAGGGTCAGGCTTATACTATACTCTGCACTAAATGCATACGTGTTTGTAGCAGTACTTAATTTTAAAAATGATTTTGAAAATTCTTGGTCAAGAGGAAGGCCTTGAACACTTCCAGGTAACATACTGTGCAAACATCACAAGTACAACAGCACTGACACCACACACAACAAAGACTCCTGGGAATCACTTAAAAGAAAACATGTAGTTTAAAAATGAAAGAACTGAGGGTATGTCTACACTTGCTGGTAGATCAGCACTGCTGCAATCGATGCAGCGAGTGTTGATTCAGTGGGTCTGGTGAAGAACCGCCAAATCGATGGGAGCATGATTTGTATACTCCACCTCCCCGAGCCGCGTAAGGGAAGTCACATAGCGCAGTGTAGCCACCGCGGTAAGTGGATCTAACAGTGTCGACTTCAGTTACGTTATTCATGTAACTGAAGTTGCGTAAATTAGATTGATTTACCACGGTGGTGTAGACCAGCCCTGAGTGCTAACAGCACCACAAATCCCCTACCTGTGGCGATTTTTTTTGATAGGGCCAGTTTCTGATCCCCTTTCTCATTTTGAGTAGTACCTTACTCCACAGAAATTCATTACATCAATAATGTTACTTGTGGAGTAAAATATTATTCCGCATGAGCAAGAGGATCAGAATCTGGCACCCATTTTTTAGTGTTTAATTTAAAAAAGAACTAAAACAAATAAAAAACTCTAAGGGTCAGGCTCAAGACTCATGATTGCAAAGGAGCTACTCCAAGGGTAAGGTACTATTCAGCATCTTGCCTATAATCTTAAATTTAGCCACACTCTGTTTGTACTCTGCTGGCCTAATTCAGCTTTTACGCAAGTGTGAATTAGGAGTGACCCCAGTGAAATCAGTGAAGCTATACTGTTACAGCAGTATGTGAATGAGAGGAAAATCAGGTCCTTTTAACCATAAGGGTGGGGAATTGTTCAGTGGTGAAGTGGATTTGTGCTGGGTTGCTTTTAAAATCACTGTGTTTAGAATGTATTTTAAATGTCAAGGGGAAGTAGAGTGTATGGATAGTTTCCTTTTAGCATATTTATAAATCTAAATAAATACAATAAATCTCCTGATATACGAGGCAGATGTTAACTTTTCAGGTCTCTGCAAACTTGAGGCTCAATCCTGCAAACCCTTGTTCATGCAAGCAGTCCTGAATGGTCCATGAATAGTGTTGTTGAAGTCTATGACACTACTCACAAAAGCAAAGGTCTGAAGTATTGTTATTATTTCATTAATTTAACAATTCTATTGAGGTAGTGTCTAGAGACCTCAACCAGATCAGGGGCCCCATTGTGCTAGGCACAAACTCTTTTTACTCAGACTAAGTTTCCAACCAATTTAGGGCCATATTCTGATATCCTTACTTCCACGAAGTGGCAGCTTACTCCATGAGTAGTTCCATCAACTTTAATAGGATTACTGAGTACTCGTATTTTGAAGGAAAAAGGATATTGAAATCTGGCCCTTGGCAATTAAGGGTGGGATTTTTCAAAAGTGCTCAGCATTAGCCCAACTCTGCTCCCATCGAAGGCAATGGTAAAACTCCCGTTGATTACAAATGGGAGCAGAGTTGGGCCAATGCTGAACACTTGTCCAAATCCTACCCTGTATATTGAGCTATCTTAACTGAAATGCTTTTGATTTGAAGATAAAGTAGAGCCTTGCTAATCCATATATCACACATCTGCCCTCTCAATTCACAGAGATATCTTTGTGTCTCCCTATATGTCACTCAAGATATTATACCAAAATGCAAGTGATGTTACCAATAAGCCCTCATTGTTCATAGGAAATAGGCTGCAGTACAGCTACTGGTATGTTCTTTTCACAAGTAATTCAAACTAACCTGCAGTTGCTGCGATAAACAAGTGAGGTGCATTTTTCTCTTGGGTCAGCCTAACATTGGCCGGAGCAGAGGGGCTTTGGGCACCACACGCTTTCACAAAGAACCACTGTCAGTGTCAACTTGTCAGCCCTCCATCCAGTGCTGACGCTCCTGTCATACTCCCAATGATGCACACACTGGGGCAAATGGGGCAGACAGCGGGTGGGCCTCCTTATGCCCTCTCAAGGCCCCCCAGAATGGGTGCCTAGGGATGTTTGCTCATATAACTAAATACTGCTGCTCCATTACAAGAGTAGTTGAAGTTTTAGGGCAGGGGTGGGCAAACTTTTTGGCCTGAGGGCCACAACGGGGTTCCAAAACTGTATGGAGGGCTGGGTAGGGAAGGCTGTGCCTCCCCAAACTCTAACCCTATCCGCCCCCTCCCACTTCCCGACCCCTGACTGCCCCTCTCAGGACCCCTGACCCATCCAACCCCCCTACTCCTTGTCCCCTGACTATCCTCTCCTGGGACCCACTGCCCCTAACCGCCCCCCCCCCCAGGACCCCACTCCCTATCCAACCCCCCCTGCTCCCTGACTGCCCTGCCCCCTATCCACACCCCCACCCCCTGACAGGCACCCGGGGACCCCACTCCCTATACAACCCCCCCACTAAAGCCCCTTTCAGAATGTGGCCCGGCGAATATGGGTGGAGGACTCAGGAGGAGCCGGGGTAGCCGCGCAGCCGGAGAGAAGCGGCGGTTTCCCCTTCAAAGTGCCGCTTCTCTCTGGGTGGCTGTGCAGCCACCCGATGCTCCTCCTGAGTCCTCTGCCCGTGTTTGCCACGCTCCCACCACCCGCACTGCCCGCCTGCTTCCCTGTGGCTGCAGGTGAGCCTCCCTTCCTGCTCTTCCCTGCCCCCCGCGGTGCAGCTCGCTCCCGCGCTGGCGGTGCGGTGAGCTGAGGCCGTGGGGAAGAGGGGACAGCGGGGGAGGGGCCGGGGCTAGCCTCCCAGGCCGGGAGCTCAAGGGCCGGGCAGGACGGTCCCGCGGGCTGTAGTTTGCCCACCTCTGTTTTAGGGCTAAATATAAATAGTGGCTTCTCTGCAAGACCAGAGCAAAGGACAGCGACCGGTTGTGCTGTCCCAGGCAGGAGCAGAACCAGAGAGTCATAATCCAGTTGGTGGTTCCTTCCTGGCTGCAGGAGGGAAGGAAATTATACTGATTGTACAGATTATTTCTCTGTCTGAGCCAGCTCAGCTGCACTGGTCCATGCAAAAGCCATGGCTGGATAGATAGATAGATACATACTGTGCACTGGCCCATGCACTAGCCTGGGGGTAGAGCCAAGGATCCACCCATTCCCAGCCTGCCTGTACAGGAGGCAGAGTAGCAGCTCTGCAGAATGATGTAGGTATGCATAATCCTGACACGGGAAAAAGAAGCTGGCTTTCTAATGTCTCTTTACTCCCCTACATGCTCACATAGGGGGAGTGACAGTCTTGTCCTTTATAAAGATGGAGATTAACCCTTTCCCCACTTCTCCATGGCCAGGGTTTAGACACCTCATAACAGAGACAATGCAAATCACTGAGGTTAGTGAAGTTATAGTATATATAAAACAATACATTTTCAAATATAAACCCCATGATGTGATATAAGTTTAGAAGAATGAATGTGCTTTGAGGTGATTCAGTGCTGAGTTGCCGTTTGCCTGCACTGACAGGTGGGTAAAAAGGTATTTTTTATGGTTTTCAAATTTGAAGAATTATAATACACAGTTTGAGGCTGGTGGGGTGAGGTTCTGTTCTCATTGTTTTTAGCATTATTCAGGTACCCCTTTTCTTTGTGACCTTTCCTGAGCTTTTCTTTTGTGACAAGGAATCAGGAGCTGCAGGTTGGTACTGTTAATATTTCTTGCTACTGAATTGTGTCACAGTTGTCGGAAGCTTTCAGAGATTTAGGCCCTTTGCTGCAAGCACTTACTACTGAACATGTATTTCTTCAGTGGGGTTGCTCACAGTTGTAACCTTAAGTATGGTAGAAAGTATTTGTAGTCAGGCTTTAGTCATATGTGCTGTTTAGACAGGCCCAGATCCTCCAAAGTATTTAGTTGCTTTACTTCCACTGATTTAAATGGGAGTGAGGCCAAATCTACATTACAAAATGTTGTCAGTATAGCTATGTTGCTCAGGGGGAAAAACACTGCCCTCCCCCCCAGGCAACATAGCTATGCCAGCAATCACAGCCCCCCCTCCCCCGGACGCAGCTGTGCCAACAGGGGGAGGTGGTGTTACTATGCCGACAGAGAAACTCCTTCTGTTGGCATACCCTGTGTCTGCACTATGGAGCATTTGTAATATCGACAAGGCCTTAAGGGTCTAAATACCTTTGAGCATCTGAGTCATGCTGACTAGTTTAGGGCCTGCTTTCCTTGAGTTTAATGAGAATGGTTGGTGAACTAAGAATATAGGATCTAGCTCAGAATCAACCATTGCTGCATGCAATGCACACATTTCACAGCACAATCAATAACTATTATCTGGCTCTTCCCCCTCTTACATTGTATGATGCATTGTACATCACAACATACAGAGGTCATGAACAGTGGGGTATGTGTGTGAACGCCAAAGAGAAGTGGTGTGTTATCCTGTTAGCAACATCCACAGGACACAGATAAATATTTATTATTTATTGTGGCAGTGTATGCATCTATCTCTAAGGACTTTATCAAAAGGATCAGAGCTAGCTGTTGTTTTGGAGTAATGTTTGTTGTGTCTTCTGCAATTGAGTTCCAGGGTTTAGTACATAGGTTTGTTGCAAAGATATGAAGAAAATTCAATTAAGTCCTGTACTGCATGAGGAAAGAGAGAAACTGGATATACTGTCCTTCAAATTTTGGTACCCTAGGCAGTCAGATTTATCTACACAGCGTACAGATTATATTCTATAACAGAAGACTATTTCATTATTCCATGATTTCATTCCTTTATTAAGAGAGGCATAAATGAAGCTCTTTTGGATTAGGTCCTAGGCTAGATCCTACTCTTGTTTGAGCTGATGCATGAGGAAGAAAAAGGGCATGGGGCAGCATTATGCAGGGGAGGGGATATCTTGCAAGAAGCCACAGGAGTGTACAGGCAACTATGCATCTATGAGTCAGGACCTGCACTATGGTAATCAGGGATGTGAAAAGTAATCTGAGCAAAAAGGGGCATGGGTAGGCCTCCTGTGCTACCATTGTCAATAGTGTAGCAGTACCTGGCAGTGCATTGCAGTGAGCCATTGTATTCTGCTATGGTAGAATGCCTTTTTTTGCTGGATGTAGAATCAGCTAATCACCTCTCTCTCCATGGCATTGATTTCCTGCAGTCAAAGTTATAGATTTATGCATTTATCTTCACAAACCATTGTTATTTCTTTAAAGGGGTTTAATTTATTTCAACAGAAGTTAGGTGCCTATATCCTTTGAGGATCTTTGCGCTTGATTCTCCAGAGTGCTGAATACTATCAACCCCACTGGGGTGAAAAAAAACCAAACTTTTCATTCCCCTTCCAGCTTAGGGCTTTCCATGGAAAAGAATAATTTAAACTGACACCAAGGACTGGATTCATCTTTCACATACCCCAGTATAACTGAGAGGAGAATCATGCCTGATCATTCTTAAACTTACTCACTCTTTGAACAGGTGTACTGTACTCAGTAAGTAGAGACATGAAGCAAAAGCACCTTTCTAATGATCACCTGTATTCTGCATTCCCAAAATTGCAGATGAGGTTTCTGGTAGTGTCACACAAGCATTCCTCTGGCAAGAAACAGAGTATGGCAATGCAGATTCTCTTTGATTCCTGATCAGAATTCAGCTCTTGAGTTGCTATTAATAGGGATTTCTACTTTTCATCTCTCTTCTATATGCTTTATTAAGTATCCTTGGTGAGGGAAAAGCATGTTTTATATGGAAACTTGCCAGGAACCTCATTGATGACTCCTAGTTTGGATAAGATAAAGCTGATTAGTCACCTTTTTATTTTTACTGTGTCTCTATTAATAATGTCCTTCCACTCAGCTCAAGACCAAACATTGCATGCTGGGGTCTATTGTCTCTGTGGGCTAGAGGCCACATTAAAATTGAGGGCATCTGCAAGCTCTGTTGTAGAATTCTGGTCATCTCTCCTCTTTTTGAATGAAATTTCACACTGACAAGGTAGGTAGGTCATTCAAGCTTAGCATGTACTAATTAAATTACTAAATTAATCTTTATTAAATCTGTCAGGTGAATCAATTTCATGGAGCCTAAACCTAAAAAAGGCACAATTTTGTGAGCAGTAACTTCTCTCTAGCGGGGATCGATTTATCGCGTCTAGTCTAGACATGATAAATCGACCCCTGTGTGCTCTCCCGTCGACTCCTGTACTCCAGCGCCACGAGAGGCGCAGTCAGAGTCGATGGGGGAGCGGCAGCTGTCGACTCACTGCAGTGGCGACACCACAGTAAGTTGATCTAACTACGTCGACTTCAGCGACATTATTCACATAGCTAAAGTTGTGTAACTTAGATCGATCCCCTCCCGCCCCCCAAGTGTAGACCAGGGCACTATCAGGTTTCTGCTATGCCACTTTGAACCAAACTAGCTGCTATAGAGTGGCTGGTAATTTAAGGGGAGTTGGTCCCAGCCTAATATGTGATGGATCAGGGATCTCTCAGTTGAGACTGATTAGCTAGGAATCAGGTGATTGTAAAAATCAGGATAGAGACCTGCTGGGATTAGAGGGTTTCTGGGGGAAAGTCTCTTGGTAAAGCTATAGTAAGAAGATGGGCTCCTGTAACAGGCTGGTTCAAACAAGTGCCTGCTAATGTGAGAACCTGTAGGGAAGAGATATTCCCCTGCAGAGGACCCTGGATTAGGTGGGAAAGGATGATTGATATTCTGAATTTTTGTTAGTTGTTTAGAGGAAATAAAGTTGAATCCCTGAGAAAAAGGGCCTGAACCAGACTCTGAATGTAGTATCAATCCTTCCTGAGCTGGGGAGCCCACACTTGCCAAGAAATGTGATAATTTAATGTTACTCTGCAATGTTGTTTATAACGAAAGGCCATGGATGATAATGGATTTTATGTTTGTATTAGGAGAAGGACATGAGCATTAAAGGCAGAAGATTGTTTACTGTAACACCACCCTGCTATGCTCAGGAGGGCCTCTAAATTTCTGGAAGTCTTGAGACCAAATTCAGCAATTGTCTACACTGTAGTCCATGGTGTATTTGAAAGCAGAACTTGGTTCATCAGCACTGTGTGTTTAAAATGATACCATTGGTAGTTTGAAATACTAACCTACATGATTTTGGTTCAATGAATTTACAATGGTCAAATACATATGGTGTTTTAGATCACATATTGTGTATTAATTTTGCTATCATTCAACTGAGTTCCAGGGTATCAAAATAAATGTTTCACTTTGCATGGGGAATTCCCAGTTGCCTGTTTAGGGCAACTCTGTAGCCATAGTGGTACAAAGGAGTTGTTATCTTTGGGGTCAGGATTTAACTGTAGGTTTTTACTTGCAGTGCTTTTTTTTTTTTTAGTTGGAGTATCCATTATTAAATGTAGGTACTGTGATGGGTTCCCCGCGGGGTGCCACCTGGAACTGGGGTACTACTGAGCCTTCTGCCCCACCAGCTTGAGCTGCCTCTCATACTGCACCATTGTGACAAGCTCCAAAGCCCTCCAGCCTGCACTTTCACCAACAAACATACAGGTAGGGACACACCCAGCTGCAGTTACAAGCAGACTCTCTGACCAGCCCCTGCATGGGAAGGCTACTCCCAGCTCTTCAGGCTCCCCGTCTCTGTAGTATAAACCCAAAATTATACCATTTTGCACTGCACAAGGAACTGTACAGTGTAAGCTCATAAAATTTGCCCGCTCCCTCAATATGGAGAGGAATATGCAACAGCCTTTTGCCCCTGAGTTATGATTCAAACACATTTCATTCCAACTCACTGGTTTAGCTAAAGCAAAAACAAATTTATTTACTACAAAAGATAGATTTTAAGTGATTATAAGTGATAGCAAACAGTTCAAAGCAGATTACGTAGCAAATAAAAAAATGCAAACTAAGCTTAATATACTAAATAGATTGGATGATTCTCACCCTAAGAGATGATACAAGCAGTCTGCAGATTCTTCAGTGGTAAGCTGCACTTGCTTTACAGCTTGGAATCCCCAGGTGTTTCATTCACAGGCTAAAAATCCCTTTAGCCTGAGTCCAGCACTTCCCCCAGTTCAGTCTTTTTTCCTCAGGTGTTTCCAGGACTCTTCTTGTGTGGGGAGCAAATAACCAGATGATGCCACTCCCTGCCTTATATAGCTTTTGCATATGGCGGGAACCCTTTGTTCCCAAAGCTTGGTTCCCAGACCAGTCTGTAGAAAAATACTGACATCCCAAGATGGAGTCTAGAGACATGGTCTCATCACATGTCCTTGTAGAGTCATAGCAGCCATTACTTGGAGGTTGTCTGTAGCATTCTCAGGAAGGCTCCCAAGGTGGGAGATAAGCTTCTCCTAAGGCCTATTATTTTTTCCTAATGGCCCACTGCCCTGAATAGGCCCTTCCCCACCCACTATTTAGGCTGAAAGCATCTTGTCTAGTGGGCATTACCCAAGTGTAACTACATTTTAAATACAGATATGTAGTCAATATTCATAACCTCAGATACAAAATGATACATGCATACATATAGGATAGTCATATTCAGCAAATCATAACTTTTCCAATGACATCTCACATGACTTATTTCTCATAAAATACATTCTAATTATGTCATAATCATATCATAATATCACTGTGAAGGATATCGGGTGCAGTGTCACAGGTACCAGCTTACTTCTCTCATTCCTTAGGAGAAGTGGCTCTGCACTGAATAGATATGGCGATGAGCTAAACCCTGGGCATGTGGGCAAGCTCTGTACTGTCAAGAATTGCAACCCAGCAGTTTAGCAATGGAACTGAAAGGGTTTATTGGAGGAAGTTTCCAGGGCACTGGAGCAGTGGGTTAAATCCAAAAGGGGCCCCTATGAAATTCCCAGAGATGTATAGGGGGAGACTGGGACTGCGTGGGAAAAAACTTCCAATGAATAGTGCTGGAAAAAAATGCAGAAAAAAGAAGCAAAACAATTTTTACTGCAGGAACTACGTGTGTCTTTGTTTTCAGATGTTTATTTTGTATTATAGTGATGCAGAATTGTCTCAGGTAGTCAGTGTAGGGATGCTGGGCAGTTACTGACCCAGAACTGTATATGTATTCTCCAGTGATTTTAGTTCTCTGCACTGTGGCTGAGAGGTTTGATTTGCATGAAGATTGTATGGTTATTTCTCAGCCATACAGTGTGTAGATCCCTGCATACTATCTGGCTCAGGGCTGTTATTAATATTATTAATATGTTATTAGCTGATCAGAGCTCAGGGATTTATAGTAGACAAGCAGAGTATAAGAGAGAGGAGGAGGAGGAGGAGGAAGGGAAGTGCATTTCAGCACAGTAGTAAATATAACTATTTGTATTCTAACACCACCCAGAATGTGCTGACCGTCTCTGAATAACATTCCTGTTAATAAATTTGAAGGGGCCCCTGATTAACTCAGTAATTAACACGCCCTGCATTAATAAAAATTCCTAGGCTTTTGACCTTGGTGTTTATTTCCTACAGACACCTTAGCCTTTTTCTTATTGTTTTTCATCCAATATATAATTATTATCTTGAAAACAGGGACCATTTTTGTTTTTCATTTGATAACAATGAAAGTTATGGCTTGATAAGTCTATGGGCAGTCCAAAGTGCTGCTGGTTTTTTTTTTAATGAAAAAGTAATGTATGCTTAAGCTGGAGTAGTGGTATGATACTTCCTGGCTGTATTCAGGGTTGTGAAGCCTCTTGCTACCACCTGCCCTTAGGTGTAGGTTGTACACCTAAGCGTTGGCAATGGCTATTCTGAGTCAACTCCCCAGGTCCACAGGCAACACAAGTACTTGTCTTGTCACTCTACGGGTTAGCAATTGGTACACTCCAATCCTTGAGTGTTCCGAGCATCTTCCTGGAGTGTTCGGCCACTGGACACTTGCAGTATTCTCAGATTTGCTGCTTCCAAAGAAACAGTACATCTCAGCTTACCAATGCCACCTCAAATCACTGCTCCCCTTAGTGCACAGAGCACTTAGATATGTTTATAGTGAAATCAGGCATAAGTTACAGAAGCACAGAAATTCAAGTAGTATCAAGTGGAAGTATTGGAAACAGAAGGTTAAATATAAAATCGTAGCATGCATTCTAGAAACTAGACTTAATTAACAAGACACTCATCTCTTATAGATAAGGTTGAGATTCTTTCACAGGTATTTTTAGTAAAAGTCAGGGAGAGGTAGTGGGCAATAAAATATTCACAGAAGCCCGTGACTACTCACTGACTTTTACTAAAAATACCCTCGGGGGAGGGGGATGAACGATCAGAGTGCTGCTGGGGACTGACCTCCAGCAGCTGCTCTCGCCCTGCCGCTGCTCCAGGCCCATCCAACCTCGGCCGCTTCAGAGGTAAGGTGACCAGACAGCAAGTATGAAAAATCAGGATGGGGGTGGGGCTAATAGGAGCCTAAAAAGAAAAAGACCCCAAAATCGGGACTGTCCCTATAAAATAGGGACATCTGGTCACCCTATTCGGAGGCCACCAGATGCTCCGGAAGAAGTCCCAGAGGTCCTGGGAAGTCATGGAATCCATGATCTCCGAGACAGAATCGTATCCTTCCTTATACAGAATAGCTCACCCATAATCCTTGCAGCACTTTATAGCCAGGCTGGCTTGGACTCTCTTTTCATGAGGCAAGCACACTGTCTCCTAGGTGAAGGATTCACTGCGTCGTTTTGTGCTCCAATCCTTCATCTTTATTCATAAATAGCACACCCCCTGCTGCATGTTTCTTCCTGTAGATTTTCTCTCTTGGAGAATTTGCGATCTCACCATTTGCATTTAGCTCAGTATATAAATAGGCATACAGTACACAAATGGCCCCATCAGTAGATAGGTGTCAGTTACCTCCTACCTGACTGGAGCATTTCCTAGGTATGGCACCTCCTGGTAACTTGATTTACCTCCAAGACCTTAAAAATATAATTTCAGTATAGATACGTAACTCCTGAAATACTGTCCGTACATACAGTTCTCAGCGATTATGACAACCAGTGGGCTAGTGGCTCTCAGTAGAAGACTCACATGCTACCCTTCAATGACCTGTTATTCAGATATTTGACCCCAGGGATTCCTGTAAAACCCTGTGCACCCCTCTGCCAGGTATCTTTATATATTATTTACCTTATATCATCCATTACAGTGTCTAGAACTATTACAGCAGCAAAGGTACAATTTCCTATGTGGACACTACAGTTCCCCTTATTAATAACAAGTAGTATTAATATGCCTTCTGCCTAAATCCATATGTTCTCTGTTAAATTCTGCTGTTAAAGTTCTGCTTGTGACACAAAAAAAGAATATTTGACAGGGCCTAGTGATTTATATTTGATAACACAGCTGCACATTTATTGCTTCCCCACTTGTTTACCTTCCTGTCTTCAGACTGTGAACTCCTGCGTGCTGGAATTGTGCTTTCTGCTCTGGGTGGAAAGTGTCTTGCACACTGTGGGTACTATTCGAAATCAGTAACATAGAGGGCCAGACCCTCAACTGTGAAATTAGGCACAGCTTCATTGAATTCAGTGGATATGTGCTCATTTACACCAGCTGAGGATCTGGCCAATAATATTAATATTTCTAGTTTAAAGGCTAAATTTTCAGCTGGCTTTGAACTACCCCGAGAACATATACCCAGAAGATGGGTGCATGTTTAATTTTGTGGGCACAGTGCTTTTGGGAGCAAATTTGGAGGCTGTGGCTGAGTTGTCCCTTCCACCATAGCTATGACTCAGTCAAATTTTTAAACAAATCCACATTTACTGCATTCATATTTTGTGTTCTAATATTTTAGCAAACAAGTTGGCTACCAGCAAGGTTTGCCAAAACAGCATAGTACAAGCCTTGGTATTTGAGTTGATCCTAAGA
Organism: Lepidochelys kempii; assembly: GCF_965140285.1. Classification (NCBI taxonomy): domain Eukaryota; kingdom Metazoa; phylum Chordata; order Testudines; family Cheloniidae; genus Lepidochelys; species Lepidochelys kempii. The sequence goes on along the minus strand of NC_136388.1, from coordinate 27,616,952 downwards.
GTTATGCTCATCCTATCAGAAAACAGAAGCTGAAGCACACCTTATCATATCCATGCCCAATCCGGCAGCTCAGATATTGAATACGTGGAATGAATGTGTACTAGAACCTGTACAACTGCCTTAATCTAGTTTCCTGAAGTCCACTTTTTGATTGGTGTTTCATCTTCCCCATTAATAAATCACTGTGCATTACTGTTAATATTGTTCAGTAGCAAATTATATATATATACACGTACATAGGAGAGAGATATTATATAGATATAGGTATAAATAAAATTCAAAGATAATTTTGAGCTTGCTTTAGCTGCAGTAGTCATGCTGAATTCATTTGATATTCATGGGATATCACATGCATCTTGACAGCCATTGCACTGTAATGCAGCATTATCTTCTGAATGCTTAGAATAATATCTCCAGCTATCTTCGGCATTCTGTGTATCATGCAATTTACCAAAAAAGTCCCCACCCCATTATTTTAGATGTTGATGACATTTTGTATATAGGCAGAGAAAGGAGTCTCTCAGTGAATTTTTGCAGGTTTCACACAAAATGTCCTCCAACTTCTGGAGTACATGAAGCAGTAAATGCCCCCCCCCCCATTTTTTTCCTGTAGGTGATTAAACACAGAAGTGAAACTGAGTCTGTTGATAGCCACACAACTCATTTTATTGCAAGTGCTGTATGCTCCAACTCCATGAATGTTACTCCTAATATGTGACAAGAGACCAGAAGATACAACAAATCACAAAATGAAAAAGTATGTGGGGGTGACTAGCATTTTTTTTGCCTTAAGAGCATGAGAAGCCAGACATTCTCACTGAATCATTGATGATGAGACTAAAGCAAGTTACCATTCAAGGGCCAGTTTGATAACCTAACATTTGTTCAAGGAGTGTTGTAAGTGGGGTATTGTGATTGGATGTTATCAGATGGGAAGGGATGATGTTTAATTTTTGTGGCCAGTAAGTGGCTGAAATCTGTTTTGTTGCTAGATAAGCTGCCACTTAAAGTATCACCAACCACCTTAAAATATTTTACTGTAAGGTTGTGACAGAAAGTATCCCTGTATTCACACCATTGTAATAATCTTTGTACAAAATATGCCTTGGGAGGTATCATTTGAAAACTAATAACTTTCTGGTCAATAATATCATGGTAAAATGTGTGTAGCAACACTGTATGGAAAGTTACAAAATCCCCCTGTATGATATTATTTAGCACATGTTCAAAATCACACAGCCCTGCCTAGGGAAAAGCTGTTAAACAGCTGTGTCCTAAACAAAGGAATGTGCATTTACCTTAATATACATATAAATTGTAAACAGCGTCCTCAGACAGTGAGAGGGTGAAGACGGCAGACAAGGAAAATCTGCATTTTAGCAAACCACAGCAGGAAATATCTTTCATTATGCGTTCCCATGTCTCCATCCTCACAGCTGGAAGGAACTTTATTTGGGGGTAACCCTCAGGAAAATGCATTTCAAAGGGTGACAACTATAAAAGAGAGAGGTGAAAACGCTCCACATTCTCTCTTCCTATCCATCTCTCTCTTTTCCACCTAGGAAGACAAAAGAAAGAGTCTATGGACTTTGGGAGCAGATCCTGATCTGTTACTGGGAACCTGTGGTAAGAATTTTACCTTGCACCAAGTCTAGTTTGTTAAGAGGAGAAAGCATCTTATCTTTATTTCTCTTGTAACCATTTCTGACTATAATGCCTTATACTTATACTCACTCAAAATCTCTCTTTTTAGGTAAATGTTTTATTCTTTAATCAAAACTAATCTAGTGTTGTGAAGAGTGCAGGTAACTCCATTTATAGTACCAAACTGTTGTATATTGATCCCTTTAGAGTGGCAGTGGACCTAACATATTTGGACTGTCCAGGCTGGACAGTGCAGAACAAAGATTTTTTTGGGGAAAATCTGGGACTGGGAGTGTGTTGGGGTTACCCTGCAAGTAGTAACCAAGGCTGCTGGAAGCCAGAGTGTGGCTGGAGTTTCCTAACAGGCTGCAGGGGTCAGAGTTGCTGGACCAGGGCTGTGGCTATACACAGATACTTAGAGTGTGACCTGCATGCTGATTGTGAGGAGCCCGGGTTGGGATATACAGCAACAAAATACTGTGAAGCAACCCATGTTGTAGAGCAGGGGTGACACAGCTCCTTACTGGTCTGAATCGCATTACAGAATATCATAAAGGTTTAGTCAAAAGTCTTGGTATGGCTGTCACCCACCTTCCCTCCAAAAGAAAACCTGAACTGCTGCTTAGACTTACATTCTGTCATCTTTGACTCTTTCTGGTCTTTCCCCCCACGTATCCAGACTGTTACTAAATCTTGTTACTTCTTTTGCCACAGTGTTTAAAAAATCCTAACTTTCCTCTCCATCCTGATAGCTAAAACACTCTCCTGAACTCTTTTCATCTCCTGTCTCAGCTTCAGCAGCCTCTTCCTCTCTGGCCTCCTTGACATCCCAGTTCCTTCCCTCTAGTTCATCCTAAACTATGGTGCCAACACAATCTTCCTTGGCAGATGATCAGACAAGGTGCTTTCGCTTTGACTCTCTCCATTGCCTTCCCTTTGCCCACACATAACAAGTTTAAACTTATTCTCCCCTTTAAGGTCCTGTACAGCTCAACCACAGCCTTTATTGTGGATCTTGTCTCCCATCATGTTCCTAGCTGACCCCTTCTCTTCACTAATGCCAATCTCCCACTTTCATTCCCTTCTCTCACTCCCACCTTTGTGCCTTTCCCCAGGCTGTCTCCTACTGATAGAATATTTTTCCATACCCAGGACGTTCGCCACTCCTCTTTCAATCCTCTCCTACTAAAGGCCCCTGTGTCCCCAAGGGCCAGGTACAATGAAAAATAGATTCAGGGATACACTTAAAGCTAAGTTTTATTTTTATCATTCTTCCCTCTTCCTCTTTCTTATTGCAGTCCCCTGTTCTTCCTTTTAGCTAATCCCTTCCTGTCTTCCTTCCTCACATATCCTCGTCTATCATATATTTAATAGATATAATATAGTAAGTAAAAGAAATAGAAACCTATCCAACAATAATTAAAAAACAAAATAACCGTCCTATCAACAAGAAATGGTGGCGGTAATATGACACTTGTATGGCTCTGTTCACAGTGTATATTATATCCTTTCCTGGCCCACCGTCTGCCTTGTCTATATAGATTGTAAACTCTTTGGGGCAGAGACTCAATACTTACTCTTGCGCTATTCTTGTATAGTGGCTAGTATAATGAGATCCAGTCTTGGATGGGGTTTCTATATGCTACTGGAATACAAACAATAATAAGGTAATTCCTTTTAATTACAATTTTGCAGCATGTCTCATCTTTCCATGTCTATTTTGTTACTGCAAGGGATCATGTCTTAACAGTTAATAACAATTTTGGTGGGTAGCCTAACCTGCTAATTACTTGCAATGGCTTTGCTGAGTGTTCTATATCGAAATACTGTGCACAGTGTATTAAAAAGAGGGTCTGGAGAATGTGGGGATTGTGTGTGGTATTTTTTACAAATAACACTTGCCCTTCAGGGTACCTGTGTTATAAGAGAATGACAGAGAGAAGAGTCCTTGAGGAAACAATGGGGAAGATGTTTATTGGGGAATACTCCCTACTTGGATCCACCTGGGCTAAGAACCATTTACTCTTCCAAAGACTAAGCTTAGGATCAAAGGGGGACACTAACCCATTACAGGACCCTGGGAAAGAAAGCGGTTTGGATGAGCTAAGTGGAGCTGCCCATGGCACCAAACTCAATTGGGCCTGTTTTGTTAGTAGGGAAATAGGGGTCTGCACCCCAGAGATATAGTCTGAGGAGTTGGACCATATGATTCCACCCATAGTAAGGTGCACTGAAGAGGGACAAAAAGGTGTCTAAGGAGCAGCTTGTCTGACAAATGGTAAGGAGGTTAACTGCCTTCTATGTATCAAGAGACTCAATCAGTATATATACTTCCTGGAGTGTTCAGCACTCTTTTTCCAAGGGAGCATGCCTTTTAGGTGTGGTAGGATACCATGCAGAGTGTCTGTATGAAAATAGCTCCTTTTTAATGGTCACATCTGTATGCTCTCTTTCAGTTATAGTGCAGCAACTTACTTAATTGACAAAAATAATTTTTAGGTTAGCTCTGCAGTGCTAAGAGCACAATCTGTGAAAAAGCATGCTGGGATCTATGCTGCCTAGTACATTATCAACAAAACTGTTAGCCACATTCTGGTTCCAAGATCTTTATTTGTGATGATATAATAGGCAGAAAAACCACAGCTGGATGTTCTGATCACAAGTTGATTTGTGCTGCTTAGAAAAACTTCTTTTGAGTTGTAAACTAAATAGGTATTCTGTGGAAGTAACTGAGATGCAATAAACTTCTCCATGTCATTTTTACAAAGTCACCTTTCAGAGTATGCTTTTCTGAAAATATTGGTGTAAAAATAAAGGTACACTTGACATAATGACCTGTTCACCTGCACATGTGTTGCATTTTATTGGATGGCAGTAGTGGCATAGAGCTAATGCACATGGCACAGAGTAAAAGAGATTTGTAAGAAGAAACATTGTGAGAATCCCCACAAAGATTACAAAGCTTGTAAGCATGAAGGTACTAGTTTGTCTGTATAATAGAAGGATGTCAGTGGATTGGTAAGTAGTATAGTAGAATCAGATTAATCTACATGTCTTGGTGGACACAGCAACAACAACAAAAAATCCAGCAAATCATCATCCTGATAATTAGATGCTCATAAGAATATGATGTAGTAAATTAAAATAATTTACCTCCCTCTCTCCCAGGGATGTTGTGAAGATTGATTAGTTAAGGATCGTACTGTCCTTTGTCGATGTAAAGAACTATATTCTATACATGCTAAGTGTTGTGTAAAGTGCTGGTACTGATATGATTTCAGTAAGACCTGTGGGTGCTCAGCTCCTCCCAGTACACAGTAAATTTTATTTAAGATGTATGTTGCCTCCATAATAGACCAGGAAAAAATCATGAGGTGAACAAAAGACTGAAAAATATGTTGAACTAGATATTGTGACTTGGTCCAAACTCGCTTCAAGGAAGGAAGCGGGAGTCAGAACCTCCCTTATGTCCCTACAGAGGGCAACTAGACCTTGGCTTTAAGAGCGTAAGAGTAAGTATTTTGCCTGCCTCCTACTCCCCTCAGAGCAGGTGGGTACAGAGTGGATATGGGTTAGGTGGAATCTTGGCCATAATCTCCTACATTCTGGCCAGTGCAACACAGCTGAGATGGGGGTGTTCTAATCTTATTGCTGGTACAGACCACAAGCAAATTTCTGCCTGCTGGCTCAAGGAGCAAGCACTGGAGGCATTGTAACCCCAACGGGTATTCCTGGGGCTACTCCTACGTAGTGCAGTTTATAAACTACTCATTGCTCAAGGTTTAAGTTACACTGTAGCCCATGCTAGCCATCACCAAATCATATTTGTAAACTAATGTGAATAGTCTTAGAGAATCTGGTACTGTACCAAGCATTCACTTAAATGCATTAGTATGCCATTGTGGAGATCTCTGTGATTTGCTACAGTCTTCTGTGTTTACTTTGCGCAGCACCTTGTTTAGATGGCTTTGTAAATCAGTACCAGTTGTTTGTTGGGATTGAAATGCATTGTATTGAATCTGCTCGCTGGCCACCATCTCAATCAAGTAGCTATGTTGTTATTTGTTAGTGTGCTGATGAAGTGTATTTTATTTTACTCTAATGATTGAAAGTATGTGGATCAGGGACACACGGAAGTATTAGGACCTCCAAAATTGCCTCCAGGTTTGTATGACAGATCTATAATTGGTGCAATGCATGGAAGAATAGGACTTTAACCTCTGGGACACCAAAATTCAAATCAACACATTCTATACGTGGAAATGATTTTGATCTGGTTCTAGTCCCCTTTGTCCTTGTCACAAAACTACTGCACAGTTTGGCTCAATTCAGCACAAGTGGCAGTTTCTGTTATAAAGACGGAAACAGCAGGAATAATGTAGATCGAAAGTGAGAGATACCAACACAGCGATCTGTGGGATGCTTACACATTACCTGCTTGTGCTCCACCTGACTCCAGCCAAGGCCATTAGTCCTTCACTACCATGAGCAATAAATTCACTTACAAATTTTGAGAACACGAGATGTCTGTAAAGAAAACATATTATTAATCATTAACAGGGTGATTTCAGAAGTTACTTTTTATTTTTAACTAAGAGGAGCTCAGAAAAATCAAAAGACGATGAAGGTGGATAAATTACTATGGGCAGATTCTGCCACCCTTCCTTACCATGTAACTAATTTACTTCATGAATAACACAATTAAATCAGTTTCCACGATATGCATCTGATGAAGTGAGCTGTAGCTCACGAAAGCTTATGCTCTAATAAATTGGTTAGTCTCTAAGGTGCCACAAGTACTCCTTTTCTTTTTGCGAATACAGACTAACACGGCTGTTACTCTGAAACCTACAATTAAATCTGAGGGACTGCTCGTATAGAAAGGTACAACTCAACTTGAGGAAGGCTGGCACAAGCTGACCTATTATGTTGTGACTAGATTAGAACCCCAAACCAGGATTTGCATTCCAGATAGGGATCCAAATTTCAAACAGCATTTCTGCAATGGTACATACTGACAGTCAGGTCAGTATGGTCCCAAACCTGAAGGTTTGAAATCTGATTCGGAATCCAAATTTCCCCAGATTTAAAGATATTTGCAAGCCACATCTGATACAGATCATTATAGAAAGCAAACAACTCAAATCCACATCTGAATTTAGATCTGTGCTTTTTGTTGGGCCCCCTCTCTGTGGAGAACATTGTGGGGATGCTGTGAATTTGTTTAATGTTTGTAAAAGGTTTGAGATGCTTGGATGGCATGGGATAGCATGCAATGTATTTCTATGAGATCACCGGACAATTTTGAATTGTAAGAAAGACACTAAAGGTCAGGATGCATGTAAAAATATTAAGATATGTTTCACAAAGTCTCAGACAGAAATAAAGAATGTAATGATATTAATCTTAAAATATGAAAATGTGAATTATTTTAATCTTTCCAAAGATATGGATCTTAACACTAATCTAGTTATTTTGCATACCAATGCAATTTATGAAAAGTTCTGAAGCATTCTTATCTGCTACTGGAGATGATGGGTAGAGATAACAAACACTGCTAACAGATGAGCATACTCTTGATTCAAGGACAGAATCCAATAAAGCCATCAAGGAGGGTTGTTCCTGAACTGAATGTAAACTTTTTCATGAGCTCAGACTTGTTGATCTTTGGCCTTTTGGTGAAGACTATAGCTTTAAGCATTATAAGTAATTTAGTAATAAGAAAACGGAAGAAGATTAAATTATTTAAACAGAGGGATGGATTTGCCAGTTAATAGATTTATTAAAAAATGAAACATATGGGGGCATTACTACCCTACCTGATACCATACTCTAGTTCAGTATCAGCCTTTAAATTCTCCTTGGAGAATTCATCACAAAGATTAAACTTTTAATTCTAGGATAAAAGAAGGGAGGGACCAGACAAAGTGTCCAGTATTGCCAACACCTAAAGTTCATGAATTCATCTGCAGAGTGACATTGTTAATTTTGTTAGGAGCCATTTGCTCACCTACTATCGAATGGAATTTTATTTATAAAGGATGCAATTACTGTCCTGGGTGGAGGCTTAGCACCACAACAGAAGCTGGTAAAAGCTGGGGATAGGAAGCATGAGAACTACTTTTTCTCTGTAAACATATTGCTGTCACAAATGCATCTGCTTGCCTGTAGCAAACTAGTTTCTATTTATATTAGGTGTTTGTAAGGTGCCTACCATCCTGGCATCTCTACCAAGCAATTGGAGACTTTACTGCAATAAGGGAAGTGAACAATTCTGACAGCAATTGCATGTCTATGGTAGGGACTAACACCCTGATTCATGAAGATAGGTAAGTATGAGATATCCTTACTCATCTTAAGTAGTACATTATTCTGGGAGAAGTCCCATTGAGTTCACTGTAATTTTCTTTTGCAGAATAAGTATTCAGAAGTTGCAGCTCATTCTACTGAAGCTGTTTTGTTTTTCCCATCCAGAGTAAGTTCCAGGTCCTGTGGCCCTTACTCATTGAAGTCTATGGGGCTATTCATGTGAGGAAGGACTGGGTTGGATAATTGCATAGTAACAAATGTACTTAGCATTTATACAGCAGTCTTCTCACAAAGATCTCAATGTACTTGACAAAGCAGGGTGGATATCATTAGCCCCCTATCCTAGATATGAAACTGAGGCACAGAGATTAGAGACAGAGTGACAGAGCCGAGAATGAAATTTGGGCCTCCTGACTCCCACTCACTGCCCTGTTCAATGGAGCATACTGCCTTTCCATAGTCTTTTTTCATGTATTGGGTCAGATTCTTGGCCTGCTTGTCGCAGACTGTACTCAGTCATGCAGGCCAGTAAGGGGAGTTACTCCTCTGCTCATGGGTGCCAGGTTTGTATAGTTTTTGGTGGTGCCCAGAACGGATCCAAGCAGAGACATCCCGTCCATAGGATGAACTAGGGCAACCGCCCTGGGCCCAGTGCTTCAGGTGGACATGGGGTCCATGGCGGCCTGGGGGATTCATGGGGGGCCTGGTGCTGGCAGCAGCAAGCGACCATGGTGCCAGCCCGTTCCGTGGCTCCCAGCGTTACTCGGGGGAGGGGGCAGAATCCGGAAAGAGGCGGGGCAGGGGTGGGTCGGGGCGGAGCAGGGGCAGGAAGGGGTGGAGTGGGGTGGGGCAGAGCAGAGTCACTTGCTGCTGCTGGCACTAAGCCTCCCGCTAAACCCCCAGGCCACCCTGGACCCCGCACCCCCTGAAGTGTGGAGTCTGGGGCAATTGCCCTGGTCCTTCCTATGCTCTGAAAATATAAACTGAAACATTTGTGGAGCTGGGCCCACCTTCCTGAATATTGGTGGAGCACAGGCACCATGGGCCCATAAACTTGCCACCTATGCCTCTGCTTGGCCATACTCAGATTCCTTCCCCAGGGCTGGTGTAGCAGAGCAGGGGCTACTTGCTTACTACTGCTCCTCCCTGCAAGCTTCCTTCTCATTCTGAGAAGAGCCTCCAAGAAAAGAGGTGAAGTAAGTTACTCCTCTCACAGAGGCAGTGGGTAGGAGAGAGGGAACTGAGACTCTGAGAATCCCAGTTTTTTTCCTGAAGTGATGCAGTTATGCACTAGCCTTTGCTTAGGCCAGGCTGTGAAGTTACAGTCTAGCCCTATCTGATAGTCTCTGCACCCTTGGACTCACGAGCAACTCAGGGAAAAATATTACAGTAATTGCAATATTATAATAGCATTTCATATAATAAGCTACATTTGTTTGCTATTACTCTAGGCCTAATCTTGCAGTCCCTACTCAGAAAAAAACTCCCATTCACTACAGCTATCCTAGCAAGGACCACAAGCTTTTTCCTGGGGAATTTAACAAATAGCAATAAAAACCTGAATTATACATATTGACACCATGAATCTTGTGTGAGAGCCTTTCATGCCTTTGCCACTTAACAACTGGGCAACTGTAATGTCGCTCTATATCTGATGTCCAGTCACAAGCTGAGGCTAGTACAGAATATGACAGCCCACTTAATAAAGAGCCTTTTTTACTGTGAACACCTGAAGCCAGAACTCTGGGATCTTCATTTGCTGATTTTTTAAAAACTTCTTGATTGAGTTTAAGGTGGCATTTTTGACCCTTTAAAACCCTAAATGGCCTGGGAGCAGCCTACCTGAGAAACTGCCTCTTCCACATGCCCTAGTACCACAGATGAGATCAGCAGGTGCACTCAGTGTAACAGAGAGAAGTCTGCCAGCTGAGCCTTTCCCTGAAAGCCCCTTTCTGTTGGGAATACTCTTTGCACTAGTTTAGAATAGCCCATCTATTTGAGCGAGTGTTAGATAATGGAAGAGGAAATCTGTGAAGGGAAAAGTGTGTGGTGTGGTGGGAGCATTAATCCATAAGTGCTTGGCTGAGAGATGCCAAATCTAAACAGTCTCAGGCTTTCTTCTTTAACCATCAGAAAGCAATCCCAAGCTTACTCAGATTGAAACCAGGAGACTCAGTCCTGATTAAAATTGGATGAGTGTAAATACTCGACCACACCATCTGCAGCCCAGGATGCTACCTTGATGAGACTGATCAAGAAACTGGGTGCAGAAGAAACAGAGAGCATATTCAGTTGTTTCCACATGCAGTTGAATTGCCATGATTCTAATCTCAGTGGGTTTAATGCAGGGAGATAATTCTGCTGAGATGGGTCTTAACTATTGAACAGGAGTATACACATTTGGGGTTTGATAGTCCCAACTGGACAAAATCTTGCTCAAGGCCAGAAAATGACCAGATCTGAACAAGTGAGGGAACCAATGACTTGTCTGGAGCTATGATTTTGATTTTCAATAATAATTCTGGCTAAGGATAACTTACATAGAAAAAGGGGGTGGGGGAATTGTGAGGAGATGTCTGCTATTTCTTTAAAACTTTGGTGTGAAGGCGGATGGAGGGTGTGGTGGGGTTGAAGGTGTGAGTCAGGTTCTACAGTGAAGAATAAGAAAGATTAGCTTTAGGGAATATACAGTTTTCCTTATTACAATAGAGTTCCATGTTGTTCTAGAAGACAATTACTTTGTAAATCTGTACTGTTGTCATGTGACACCCACAAGGGAAGGGCACCTGCTGTGCAACAACTGAGGAGACTCTTTCCCTCCCCCCACCACTTGACTTAAGAGACATGTTGGGAGTACACCTGCTGCACAATAACTATGGGCTTTCCTCCACCATCTACATAATATGTTCACCAGAAGAAGGGTCTGTAATAGCTGGTGGCCTCTTCAGCACTGCAAACAACACACCTGCCAGAAGAACAAAAGTAGCAACCTGCCAAGCCCAAATGTGGGATGTGATATAGGACAAAGAGCCAGAATGGGGAATATAAAAAACCATCCATGCAGAAAATTAAAAATGCTGTGGGATTCCTTACTTTAGTGCAAATGACTCCTTCTATAATGTATGCAGTGTAGTTGTAGCTGTGTCAGTCCCAGGATATTAGAGAGACACGGTGGATGAGGTAATATCTATTATTGGACCAACTTCTGTTGGTGAGAGAGACAAGCAATTGAACCACACAGAGCTCTTCTTCTGGGCTGGGAAAGGTATTTCTAGCATCACAGCTAAATGCAAGGTGGCACAGATGATTTATTATTTATTTAGCATAAGTAGTTAGCACATATTGTAAGGGACCATTCAAGGCAGAGTGGCCCATTATCAAACAACTACAACCCATACTTGATGCAGACCCCATCCTGAAAGAAATCTTTCCTGAACCCCCACTTCTGGCCTTAAAACAACCACGTAACCTCTCCAACTTCAGCATCAGATGCAAGCTCCCCACAGAGCAGGACACACCAACTCAAAGCGGCATCAGACCCAGCCAGCACAACAGATGCAAAATGATAAAAGAGAATCACCCCTTCACCTGTGGGTGAACACTTTTCACAAAGTGATCACTCTATATTTGACCTATCCTCAAAGGAAACTGGCACAAAACTTTCAAAAGATGAGCCTGGGAGCTTAAATTCATTACTCTGTTGGACACTACAAATCATGGACTGAACAGAGACACTGGATTTATGTTTATTACAACAATCTGTAACTCACTCATCCCTTTTTTGTCCTGTGACTGCAGAAATGTTAACAACCACCCTACCTTGAATGGCCCCTTAGAAAATGTGCTTACTACTTGGGATAAACAATCTGTTCCATCTTGCATTTAGCTGTGGTGCTTATACCTTTCTCAGACCTGAAGAAGAGCTTTGTGTGGGCTTGAAAGCTTGTCTATCTCATCAACAGAGGTTGGTCCAATAAAAGATATTACCTCACCCACCTTGTCTCCCTCTACAATCTCAGTTTTAGGATTCTTTATTTCAGAAGTAAATTATTTTCAACAGTAAAAGTGAGTCAGGAGAAGTGACACCAAGTTTGTTGAACGTAGGTATGTTTGCGACTAAATGAATAACATCTCTCAAAATAAAGTACAGTTGAGTGCTATGCAGAGAAGGTGTCTTTTTTCACAATAGCTATGGGTGTTTCTCCATAATACATCCACCAAACACACTGGAGTTAAGAAAGCAGTTAACCAGGCTGTAAGCCACTGTGAAAGTCTGCTGCATTTTGCAGAGCCCATATCCCATTTCCTTCACATTATTTCTAAGTGGAAGCACTTAGGGACAGCAGTTTCATTTTGAAGCAGTAGGAAGCAGCCACTTAACAGGCACAGCCAAAATTCCTGCAGATTCCCACCTGCCTCCCCCTCCACAATCTCTTTCAGGCCTCAGCTGTGCTCACTTCCATCTACTAGCATTTGTGGGAGTCACCCAAGCCCCCAGTGCTGTAGGCATTGACGGGGGGGGGGGGAACACTTTATCTGTTTAAACATTTAATGTCAGAAATAGCCAAATAACACTTAAAAAAAAAGTTTTGCTTTGTTATGACCCAAGTTATTAGTCGATGTCCTGCTATGAGCCGATCTAGTACATCTCAGTTATGTGGAGATTAATGCTTTCTCTTTCACTTGGAGATTAATTTTAAACCAGTTTATTTCTGAGCCCCTCTCAGGAGGAAGGATTTTGCTCTGCGTTGCAGTCGGGCATCTACCATCAACCCCTCGTTCTGGATGCAATTGGAAGGCATCTCCCTCCTGATGAGTGACTTGGCTGTGTCTTTAAGTGATATAGTTGAAAAAGAAATAGCCAGGCCGGTTTGAAATCCCCTCAGTGAAATTATCCTAGAGTGAGAGAGGGAGCCCTGGCAGGGCTGGGGAGGGGGGACATACCCCACCCCCAAAACCCTCCCTCCAGCTGCCCCAGGGCTCACACTGCCCTGCCCTGCCGGACCCCCAGCTGTGGGGCACTTGCTTGGCAGCAGCCTGGGGGCGATGCTGGTGGGTGTCTGTCAGGAGGCAGCATCCAGCCTGCCTCGCTCGCCGCTGCAGGAGAGAGCGAGCCAGACGGAGAGAGGGAGCCTGTCTGCAAAGTGCTGCTCCCTGGTGCTCAGAGCCTGCTCCGTCTCCAACTCCCATTCATTTTGCCGGCTAACATGAGAGATCATGGCCGCCTTCGGGCTTCTCAGCTATGAGCAGAGACCTCTCAAACGCCCCCGGCTGGGGCCGCCCGACGTCTACCCCCAGGACCCCAAGCAGAAGGAGGTGAGAGCCCGAGCCTTCGGCTGCGCCGGGCGGGGGCTCCGCGGAGCTGGCGAGGGGCAGAAGTTTGCCCGGCGGCCACCTGAAGGGGTGATGGGGGCGCGGGTCTGGGGGTGGGGTGGTGGGAAAGGAGCCTGCCGGAGCGGAGCTGCTGCCAGTGTGGGGGGAGCCCTGAACCGGGGCGGTGATGTTTTCACTGGGGGGCTGCTCCCAGCCTGGGCCTGAGGCAGCCCCGGCTGCTGCCGCCCCATTCCCCTCCCCTCCCTTGTAAAGCCTTTTAAACTTTTGAAAAATGTCGGCTGGCAAGGCAAGGCAAGGCACCCCCCACTGACTTGCATTTTCTGCGGCGAGGCTGGGCAGGCATGACAGCTCTCTGGACCTGTGTGAACAGGAGACCCCCTTCTCTGGCAACCCTGGGGGAACTGATTTCCCTTCCCTCCCGCCTTCTGGGGCAGGAAATTCTGACCCAGAGGAGATGGACAATCATTATAGACGGACAGAGGCTTGTCTATGTCCATGGATGCTGTAGTGCAGTAGGCAAGTTATTTGGCTGTTGGTCAATGGTCAGTAACATCTGCTGAAAAAAAAGCTGTTTGCTTGACTTCTAGGTGCGTTGCTTCAGCACTCTGGGTGCCACTAGCAGGTACAGTGCAGTAACCATGGCATTCTGTAGGTAGGGTACACTGCAATTAACAAGCAATTATTTAAAAATAATTGCTTGTTAAAATAATCACTCTGCTACAATTTGTCATGGGACTTGTTTATTTTTTGACTCACCTGCTTCCCATCTGTCCTGTTTTGTACAGGTTAAAGCTTCAGTCACCTGTAAACCATTTTGCCTGGGTGACTTTCCTTTTCTTACCGTGACCTCAGCCAAATGGTAGTCATTGCCCTTATAGATATTTTGAATGTAATTGAGGGAGGGAGGGGAAATCAGCAAAGATAATTGAAATGAGATGGATCCTCAAATTTGTTGAGGTAAAACCTTCTGGGAAGTGCAAGTGTTCATGTCCTTCTGTTGTTAGAAAAATTTGGTATTTTTCTTTCTAAAAGTGCATTTTAAGAAAATGTGCCCTCGAATTGTTAATCTAGATTGTAAAATTACAAATCCCAAAATAACAAGTAACTCTTAAAAAGAAAAGGAGTACTTGTGGCACCTTAGAGGCTAACAAATTTATTTGAGCATAAGCTTTCGTGAGCTACAGCTCACTTCATCGGATGCAAGTTTATGCTCAAATAAATTTGTTAGTCTCTATGGTGCCACAAGTATTCCTTTTCTTTTTGCGGATACAGACTAACAGGGCTGCTACTCTGAAACCTGTCATCAAGTAACTCTTAGGCAGCGCTTGCTGATGTGTTGACTTGCAGGTAAACCAAATAGAGATCTGAGACCACAGAAGTAGGGATAATGATTCTAATTTCAAAGGGCAGCTGGATGCATGGCCATCTCAAGTGAGAATGTATTAATTACTAAAACATAGTTTCTTAAATCTTAAGCAGTGGGCTCTGAGTGACCTTCAATTCTAAGGTAAGATGCAGCCCAAGGAATTCAGAGACTTGAAAATGTATTTTTAAAACTTGGTCAAAGGGGGAAGGGGAAGGAGGAACCATACTTGCTGCTCTCAAATATTATCCAAACATTTGATCATAGTCTCTATGCTGCTGTTGTCTCTGGTAATATAACAAAAACATATCTAGAATTATGGTTAATTCCTTTATTGAGGACTTGGGAGAGTAATTCAGGACTGGCAATATGTTCTAGTTGGTGCTTCTCTGTAAAATCTGACAATCCATTACACTGTCAGTATATCTGCTTCCTGTACATTTTTTTTCCTTTTGCCAAGAAGATTTCCCCATTTCACCTTTATATTTCTTTTACGTTCAAAGCTCCTGCTTCAAGCTGATTATGCCTCTGGCTGTCTCTAAAGTCCTGGGGTTTGATCCAAAGCCCATTGAAATCCATGAGAGACTCGCTTTTTCCATTGACTTTGTTGGGCTTTGGATCAGGCTCATGGCCCTTTGTGTGGTATGAAGGCCACGTACTTCCATTCCCTGCTATTCCTCTCCTTAGTAGCTGTATGTACTGTTCCTAGAGCACTTCCAACTTCCACCCTTTCCCCACATCTTTTTTCGGTGAGTTCACCATTTATGAAAGTTGCCAGCCTGAGTTCTGGAGAATGAATCTCTCTAGTTATCTATGGAGCAAGTATAGCATGGGCAGCAGCAATGTAAGATTCTCCAGGTCGCCTGGTTATCATGGCCCATTCATTCTTTGGTTTCTTTGCTGAGACAGCCAGCAAGGATGTCAGTGATGCTAATTTTGATGGTGATTTGCGAACATGGACGCATCTGCTATGAATTCGACTTAAACCACCAACTGATTCATATAGGTCACCAAACAGTCATCAGATTGTAACTGCTTCTGGTGACGGCTGACTTCAGATGGATTTGAACTAGTGATTTAGATAAAAGCTCCATTTTCTATCCCATTACCAATCCTCTGAACTCTTGTTTCTTCCGGCCTCCGCTTCCATCCCACATGCTGCCCTTGTTGTCATATTTATAAATAAAATTGTAGGTTACCATTATTTTGTGACACATTGTATATTTTTACAAGTGATCTTGACCAAACTTACAGAACTGTATTTGGACTAAGGTGTGACTACATACACAGATCAATTTTTAGCTCAGGAATGTGATATATTTTTAGTTAGGAAGTGGACTGATTCTTGCAGATACATTTTATACATATGCAGTCAGTTACAATAAGCGTGATAGTGGTAAGTGTCCAGATGGTTAATATTTAGAACACACTGCATGGGCATATTAGTAAGTAGAAAATAACTGCAGCCGGCCTATTATTTGCCATGAGATAATTGATTGAAGCATAACTTAGGGGGAAGACTTGCTCACTTTATGTTCACATGTTGCATTGCTATGCGTTTGTTGCAGTGAGCATACACAGTATGAAATAACGCTACCAGCATCACTCCATCTCTGTTGTTAAACCATAGTCATCATTTTTGGAAAGTGGTAATAAGCTTAAAATGATTGATTGAAGAAAAGTTAGGAGCAAGTTAGAGTAGATATTTTTGATTAGTGTGGTGTCAAAAACCATCATTTCATCCTTTACCAAATTCACACTCCATCGAGAACAGGCAACACCTCATATGTTGAATTGTCAAGTTCTATATCTCAAATCTGGTTTTACAGTAAGTGGATGCAAATATGAGGTATTGTAGGCTTTAAGACCTGGTGTTCAATGTTTTTTACAATTGGTCAGTCTCTTTGGAATTAGTAATTACTTACAGATACAAAAGGATGGTTGAAGGCACACCTTCAACTTAAAAATCTCACTTCTGTCTGAATATATTTTTACCTAAAATTGCTATAAAAGAAAGATTAAAGAATTATTTTTTTGGTGTATTACTTTGGACAATACTTGGCACTTAGAAAGTTTTACTGTGTATTCAGCTTCATCTGTTGAATGACTGCATTTTTCACATAACATAAGAGAGAAAAACTTTGAAAAAAATTAAGGAAAATGTGATTGCTGGGGAACTCGGGGCAAGTGTAGTACCTAAACCTACTTTTTTCCTTTTTTTAAAAAAATGCTTATTAGATTTCAAGTTGACAGTGTCCCTTTAAAATAAACTCAACTCACATTAAATGCTGTCTAACACAGATCTAAGGCATAACACTTAACCTAAATAATACAATACAGCATTAGGGCCAGGTCCTCCCTGTTTTGCTCATATAAGTAGTTCCATTGACTTAAAAAGCATTATAGAATTTCATCCTTATAAAACTTGTATGAAGGAGACTATTAAATCTCAAAATGATTTACAGAATCAAATTCAAAGTATAACAATTTCGTGTCATGCACATCACTGTTGTATTTAAGAAGTGCCCCCAGTAAGGAAGGGGTTTCCATTGTTCTTTCCAAACTAGAAGCATACAGCATGACTCTTCCCAAACTTCAGTTCTCTCAGGTTTAAAATGCCTCCCATTACATCCATAACCAATACTTTATTTTGTTTCAGATACTGAATTGTTTCATCCAGCATAACAGGGAAATCTATCCCAACACGATTCCCTTATGCAGTTTCAGAACATGCCTATTCTTCTTAGGCCCTTTGAAAGTACATGTAAATCACTCCTTTCTCTCATGCTCTGTGGATCCATTTAATATGTTCAGTGTCTAATCTTCACAGCCTCTGATACACTCGGCTTTAGAGCTCAGTGTTTTTCCCTTTCCAAAGTAATGGAAGCACCATTCTGAATAGTTACCCTAGAAAGCACTAATTGCCATATTAACATTAAGACTAATCCTTTCCTGCTTCCTCCCCCACCCACTTGCAATGTATTGCATCGCCCATAAGAGGTAACTAGTATAATATGTTATCTATGTGCTTTCTCATCTGTTTTAGGGAGTTATTTCTTGATCTCAGTTATAAATCAGCTGCACTACTATAAACCATGTATATGCTGGGGATTTGTGCCAGGGCAGCCGCATCAGTGGCTAAAATCGCAGTATAGACGTGAACATAAGAACGGCCATACGGGGTCAGACCAATGCCAGGTGCTCCAGAGGGAATGAACAGAACAGGTAATCACCAAGTGATCCGTCCCGTGTCGCCCATTCTCCGCTTCTGGCAAACAGAGGTTAGGGACACCATCCTTGCCCATCCTGGCTAATAGCCATTGATGGACATATCCTCCATGAATTTATCTAGCTCTTTTTTGAACCCTGTTATAGTTTTGGCCTTCACAACATCCTCTGGTAAAAAGTTCAGAAGGTGACTGTGCGTTGTGTGGAGAAATACTTCCTTTTGTTTGTTTTAAACCTGCTGCCTATTAATTTTAGTTTGTGACCCCCTAGTTCTTGTGTTATAACACTTCCTTATTTACTTTTTCCACACCAGTCTTGATTTTATAGACCTCTATCTCATCCCCCCCCTTAGTCCTCTCTTTTCCAATCTGACAAGCCCCAGTCCTTTTAATCTCTCCCAATACAGAAGGTGTTCCATACTCTTAATTTTTGTTGCTTTTTTATGAACCTTTTCTAATTCCAATATATCTTTTTTTAGATGGGACGACCACATCTGCATGCAGTATTCAAGATGTGCGTGTACCATGGATTTATATAGAGGCAATATGATATTTTCTGTCTTATTATCTATCCCTTTCTTAATGATTCCCAACATTCTGTTTGCTTTTTTGACTGCAGCTTCACATTAAGTGGATGTTTTCAGAGAACTATCCGTGGCCTTACTTAGGAAGGGTTTGGGTATCCGAACTACTACTTTAGCCTGGGAGTAAAGGCCCCAAAATCCAATCCCTCTGTCTGTCGCTGCTGCCGGTTGAAAAAAGGAAATACGTTTTTGTGAGAGTTTAGGCCAGAGCTGAAATTAATGAGACATTATACATGCTTATCAGCTAAGACATCTGCTTTTTCAGTAATGTCTGTTACCTTACAAATGCCTACAGAGAATATAAAGATAGCATTACAAATGTAGCTGAACATGTGCAGCTCTGACTCATTCACCTGTCCTTATTGGTACATACTCTGGATTTAATTCTACATTTTTGTATTTCATTTTTTATCTCAGTTTTGTTTTCATTCTTAGACTGGAAAAATAAATACAAAAACACAGAAGCTGATCATAACAGCTTGTATACTGTTAATTTTTTATATAGAGCATTTCTAAAATGTTTAATAGTAATCCAGTAAGTCTGAAAATGCAATCCAGGTTTACTTTCAGTGTACTAGTCCTTGTCCATGACAAATTTGTTAGCAAATGACAGAAACAGGTTGCTATTCACATTTAATATGAGAGCGAGAAAATACCTGAAATAATAACAAAACTCTTCCCAGCTCACAAATGGTTTTGCAGTTGTGTGGCTCAAAATGTGATTTTTTTTAAAAAAAAAAATATTGACAGCTCAAAGTATTGTCTAATCACACCTAGTATTTTACGGGGGATGGGGAGAAGCCTCAAATTGTCTTTCAAACCTTCACATACCAACCTTAATTTTAAAATGGGCAATCTAAATGTGTACTCTCAGACCTGAACCTTCCTTTAGATATGCAGTTTATATGTGTGTATTTGTGCTGGTATAGTTTATAAGGAAAAAACCCAGATACATGAGGTAGATGATAGCTGAAGTGAGTGGAAAGACTCCCATTGACTTCTGCGGTCTTTGAGTCAGGCTCTTAATATTATGCTGTAATCCTAATTCCCATGATAGAGGAGATGTTGTCTTTCTGATATAGAACTCTCAAATTTGGTGTGTACTAAAATGCATCCTTGTATATCTCAAAAACAGCTTGTGTGTGTGTGTGTGAGAGAGAGAGACACACACACACATGGCTACTTTCTCTGGGTTTATGTTTTATCTCTTCAAAGAGGTTTACAAATGTTAACTAATCCTCATAGCAACTGTATGTGGTAGGTAGTTAAGTGTTCCTGTTTTACAGAGAGGATGAGGGTCTGGCCCTGGCTATACCAGCCTTGTGTTGAGTTGCATTCTACGCCCATGGGCAGAATCAGCCCTAAATGCTTTATACAAGGTCACTAGGGTGTCAATGTGATTTGAACACACAAGTTCCTGGCACACAATCCCGTTTCATAACCACTATAAATCACAGCTTCATAATAACTCATTTCTAACCCCTTGTAGTTGCTTTGTGTGGTGTCATCAATGAAATACCATGTTACAGCATGTTAGCACTGTGTGCTGTGTTTCTTTATCTCCTAAATCCAACTGATAGCACTAATTCCTTCATATATGTTAAAAGATGACCACACCTCTGTTTGAAATCTCATCAGTCACATGGAAAGAAATTGTGTTAGGTGTGTTTCAAGATGGCATGTTGAATTAATCAGTCGTGCATTTACTTACTTACACACACCTCCCCAGCAGCAACTTCTGCAAATGGAAATATAGCCAATTTAATGGACACTTCAATTAACACATATAACTAATGTATTTTGCACTTTAGTGATAAGTTTTGTACATGTTTATAGTTAAGGATCAGTCAGGATTTTCATGATACAGTGGCTCAGGTCACTGTCACTTATGGGGAAAACCAACAGTTGGGAGCCAGAGAGGAGGAGAACTCTCCCAACATCTCTATGCTGTAAATTGACGAAGTTCAAGCTGTAACCAGGTACTATATCAAATCTCTTCTCTTCCGTGCAACAGTGCATTGAAGTTGTGTTGAAGTGTCCTGAGGCTTTGTGTGGCTCTGTGCCACTCAAAGCATCATCGAAGCCATCATGGACTGGGAATAATGCTTTGTCTATCTTGTAATATTGTACTAAAGAAAAAAGGTGGAAATGTAAAATGCTTAAAATAAAATAAAAAAAAAACCTTCCAGACTTCATAATTCACATAAGGAAGAGAATCCAGAGTTTAATATGGAAAGTATTTATTGTAGCTGTACTGTAAATAGTGGCAAAACAAGTACCTGTTAGTGCTGGATTGTGCATTTGAGCCTTCACAGCAAGGGTGGGGGCAGAAACTCCATCTTCCTTTTCCAGAAACACAGGCTTCTACCACTTCAGCTTAAGAGAAACTTCCTTAGCTCTTAGACATATAGGTAGAGCACTATGCGGATACAAATTTGTATCCACATCTGATGTGTGATCCACAAAAATGGTCTGGATAGCCGCATCCATGGATGTAAAACAGATATCCGCAGATTTGTAGGGCTCTATATACAAAATTTGTCTGATATGCAATCTGAAAAAATGGTCCGTGGATATCTGTGGATTTGCAGGGCTCTACGTACAGGACCGATGAGACACAAGCCAGTAATTCTGATTCTATCCAGTTGACGGCAGTGTCCCACTGTCAAGGTTCCTCCACCACTCTGAACTCTAGGGTACAGATGTGGGGACCTGCATGAAAAACCTCCTAAGCTTATCTTTACCAGCTTAGGTCAAAACTTCCCCAAGGTACAAAATATTCCACCCGTCGTCCTTGGATTGGCCGCTACCACCACCAAACTAATACTGGTTACTGGGGAAGAGCTGTTTGGACACGTCTTTCCCCCCAAAATACTTCCCAAAACCTTGCACCCCACTTCCTGGACAAGGTTTGGTAAAAAGCCTCACCAATTTGCCTAGGTGACTACAGACCCTTGGATCTTAAGAACAATGAACAATCCTCCCAACACTTGCACCCCCCCTTTCCTGGGAAATGTTGGATAAAAAGCCTCACCAATTTGCATAGGTGACCACAGACCCAAACCCTTGGATCTGAGAACAATGAAAAAGCATTCAGTTTTCTTACAAGAAGACTTTTAATAAAAATAGAAGTAAATAGAAATAAAGAAAGCCCCTCTGTAAAATCAGGATGGTAGATACCTTACAGGGTAATTAGATTCAAAACATAGAGAACCCCTCTAGGCAAAACCTTAAGTTACAAAAAAGATACACAGACAGAAATAGTTATTCTATTCAGCACAGTTCTTTTCTCAGCCATTTAAAGAAATCATAATCTAACACGTACCTAGCTAGATTACTTACTAAAAGTTCTAAGACTCCATTCCTGGTCTATCCCCGGCAAAGACAGACTATAGACAGACACACAGACCCTTTGTTTCTCTCCCTCCTCCCAGCTTTTGAAAGTCTCTTGTCTCCTCATTGGTCATTTTGGTCAGGTGCCAGCGAGGTTACCTTTAGCTTCTTAACCCTTTACAGGTGAGAGGAGCTTTCCCCTGGCCAGGAGGGATTTCAAAGGGGTTTACCCTTCCCTTTATATTTATGACACCCACGCACATGAGCCAGTTCGTTAGTGTCCTCTTATGCCTGTTGTACTTAGATTGCAGGGGGCCACACCACAGTGGCTGAATGTGACTACTATATATTATGCAATATCTTCTAGACACAAGAATGTGTAAAGAACGTTATTTTGCATTTCCTTTCTTTTGTGGGTTTAAGTTGGTCCCCTTTAAATTTGTCCTCTGAAGGATTCTCTCAGGTTAAAAATTACATTTTTAAAAATCCATTGTTTTTAATAACACTATTAAACTGAAATAATTTTAAATCTAATTTGCCATTCACCAGTTCTGCTGTCTGTTTACTTCATATGCTTCATTTAGCCTGGATGTCAAAATACACTGGGCAGTTCCCATTTTATTTTTCACTGTAATTTTCTAGTAATTTACTTTCTGATTCTCCTTCACTAGCCCAATGATGCAGTGACTGAGTGATAAACATTACTGGAGAACGTTGCAAAAGAGTCTCTTCAGATTTCAGCAAATTAAAAACAAATTCTTATACAACTATATAGTCTGAAGTACCCCACAGTGATCCTTTAACATTGTTTGAACATAATTATTTATGGTGTATTTGTATTCAGTGTTCTCTCTCTGGATTCAAAAACACTAATTGAAGTAGGCCTGTCATGTACTAATTGTGACCCTAGGAGCACCCCGATGCCAGTTGGCAAGGGGCTCCCTGGTACATAACAATAAAACTCAGCTGGCCTGACCAGCTCAATGCACTTCATATGCTGTTGTCATGATATTTATCTAAAAGGTGTTGTCATGGAAGGTATCATATACAAACTGGTAACATGCTGGTCCTGAAAATCATTGCATGGTGCATATATGGGGCTTGTACAAAGAGTTGTAAATGTGTGCTGGAATTCTGTTAAAATGTGTTTGGCAAGCAATGCATAAACCCAGTCTGCCCTAGAAAAAGGAATATGTATTTGCTTGTCTGACCTGCCTGGTTGTCAGACAGAGACAATGAAGGTACATATAAGGTAAATAAAGCTAACAAGCAGGGGAGAAGACAGCATGGTGTCTACACCCCAGCAGGAGAGAGAAGTTTTGTCTGGTCATACTTTTCAAAGAATATATTTCAAAGGTTTACTGGCCTATAAAAAGATGGGAGAGAATACTTATTTTATCTTTCATGGAATCAAAGAAACCAAGTGCTTTGAGCTCTGTGTGTTGGGTCTTGGCTAAAGACCGGGCCAACTATGCTATGCCCAGCTGTGCCGGGCCAGCTATGTAGTGAGAGAAACTTCTTTGAACAGAAGACTCTAGTTTTGTTGATTTTTAATCATAGAAGCATATTTTTAGTTTGTTTGTAACCATTTCTGACCTTATTCTTTATACGTGGTGTCACTTAAAACTATGTCCTTTCGTTAATGAATTTGCTTTACTTTTACCATAAACCAACTCAAAATGTTGTGATTGAAGTGGAGAGTTTAACCCCAGTTACGTTAATAAACTGCTTTTTACTATCCCTTTAAAGGAGCAGTAAAGTTTTGTGGGTGCTACTGTAAGAGGGGCTAAGCACCGCAGAGAAAGACATATCTGAGGTACTCAGGAATTGGAGCTCACTCATTCTTACCAGCTAGGCAAGGTTTGGACTGGTAGAGTCCTGAAGTTTGTTGGCAAGACAAGGGGGATAACCATAGCTTAGCCGTAGCAAAGCTCACACTTGCTGAGACTCAGAGGGGTAATACACTGGCTCACAGTTCTGGGAAACCCAGCAGATTGTTGTGCTAATATTCTGAAGGCTCTTTTGACTGCACTTGGTAGGTGTTGCAAGACTCTGCCATACAATGACAATGACAGTATATGGGGAGTGTAATAATGAAGGACAGAAATAAGTTCAAGGCCTGACTTTTTCTTCGAGGTGTAGAACAACTGCAACTTCGATTCAAACTATGGAAGATGAGGATGCTCTGAACATCAGCATTCTCATGTATTATCCTTTTCAAAATTTCTTACCTTTTATAAATGCTCAGCTACTATGGAGATGAGTGTTCTGAATGCATAGATGGATCTCAAAAATGCTCTGTAAAGCAATTAAGATTTAATAAAATTTGAGCTCAGCTACTCGGATGACTATTTAAAACTACAAAACAGTTTTAAATCTTGATTGGGCTTGCTTGGGGGCGCTGCTTGACATCTTGAAAGCAGGCTTGACATCCCTTCAAGAGCCTGCAAAATCCAGTGCAGTACAGTGTGTCTCCTCATAAGTGACAGCACTGTGTGGCATTCTTGTGTTTGTTGCTTGGAGATGGCTTGATTTTCAAGCTAAACCAAGTGATAGCATGCTCAACCTTTGTACATTTAGTTGTGTACAATTTAGGGTTGTCTACACGGAGAAAAGCCTCTGTAGCTGGTGTGCACTAGCTGTGCAGACACTTACTGTGCACTGAGTGCCTTTGTGTGCATTAGTTTAATTGGAGATGTACTAATCTAAACAGCTTGAGGGCACTAAGCAGTGTCTACACAGGGTGTTTGTGCAGAGTAACTAGTGCACTTTAATTTCACATGCTAGCTTCCTGCACGCTAACTTCTCTGTGTGGACAAGTCCTAAGTTTTTTACTGATGTTACATAATTAATTTGCTTGACATTTTTTTCTAACAAAGTTGTACTTTTAGGATCTGATCCTGCACCGTTAAAGGAATTGATATCTCTCTTTGACATTAACAAGAGTGGGATACAGTTCTTATTTCTGAATTTTTTAACCTTCCCAGTATGATGAGTGTTCAGTTATATGAATATGATTGGTTGAATTAAACTAGTGTGATATATTTGAATCTTTTGATGGTATCTGGTACCTGGATTAATCTCTGTTCTTGGTATGTTAAACTTCATTTATTAAAATCAAAAGCTGATGGGAAAGAAATTAATAAAAAAGTGAACCACTCCTCTGAAGCCCCACCTAGCTCTAAATTTGTTTGAGGCATGGATTCATTTAAAGTTCTTGTATCTGAACTGTTGTTTGACCAAGAAAAGTCAAACCAAAGAACTACAGTATTTGTGGTACCACTTAAACTTCAACTCATGCCATGGGTCAACAGTATGTAGGATATTGGAACACAATGTCACTTACGGACAGATGTTCAAAAAAGCAGAATTAAAATAAAAAGACAAACAGCAAAACCTTTTGAGGTCATCTATGCAGTGAGCAGTAACAGTAACAAATATATTATTTTTCTTTGCAGCTTACTTTACATTTTATTTGTTTGCTTAGAATTAGGGCTGTTGATTAATCGCAGGTAACTCACACTATTAACTCAAAAAATTAATTGCGATTAAAATATTAATTGCAATTAATCGAAATTTTAACCGCAGTGTTAAACAATAGAATACCAATTGAAATTTATTAAATGTTTTTGGATGTTTTTTCTACCATTTCAAATATATTGATTTTTATTACAACACAGAATACAAAGTGTACAGTGCTCACTTTATATTATTTTTATTACAGATATTTGCACTTTAAAAATGGTAAACAAAATTAATAGTATTTTTCAATTCACCTCATACAAGTACCGAAATGCAATCTCATCATGAAAGTGCAAGTTACAAACGTAGATTTTTTTTGTTACATAACTGCATGCAAAAACAAAAAGATGTAAAACTTTAGTGCCTACAAGTCCACTCAGTCCTACTTCTTATTCAGACAATCACTAAGACAAAAAAGTTTGTTTATATTTAGGGGAGATAATGCTGCCAGCTTCTTTTTTACAATGTGACCTGAAATTGAGAAATCACATGGCACTTTGTAGCTGGCATTGCAAGGTATTTATGTGCCAGATATGCTAAACATTCATATGCCCTTCATGCTTTGGCCACCATTCCAGAGGACATGCTTCCATACTGATGACGCTTGTTAAAAAAAACCTGAACTCCTTGGGGGAGAATAGTATGTCTCCTGCTCTTTTACCTGCATTCTGCCATATATTTCATATTATAGCAGTCTCAGAGGATGACCTAGCACGTGTTTGTTTTCAGAACACTTTCCCTGCAGATTTGATGAAACGCAAAGAAGGTACAAACGAAAGATTTCTCAAACCAAGATTTAAGAATCTGAAGTGCCTTTCAAAATCTGAGTGGGACATGGTGTGGAGCATGCTTTCAGAAGTCTTAAAAGAGCAACACTCTGATGCGGAAACTATAGAACCTGAATCACCAAAAAAGAAAATCAACCTTGTGCTGGTGACACCTGACTCAGATGATTAAAGTGAACATGTGTTGGTCTGCACTGCTTTGGATCATTATCGAGCAGAACCCGTCATCACCATGGATGAATGTCTTCTGGAATAGTGGTTGAAGCATGAAGGGACATATAAAACTTAAGCGCATCTGGCATGTAAATATCTTGCAACGCCGGCTACAACACTGCCATACGAATGCTTATTCTCACTTTCTGGTGACACTGTAAACAAGAAGCAGGCAGCATTATCTCCTGCAAATGCAAACAAACTAGTTTGACTGACTGAACAAGAAGTAGGACTGAGGGGACTTGTAGGCTCTAAAGTTTTACAGTGTTCTATTTTTAAATACAGTTATTTTTTGTACATAATTCTACATTTGTAAGTTCAACTTTCATGCTAAAGACATTGCATTACAGTACTTGTATGAGGTGAATTGAAAAACGCTATTTGTTTTTTACAGCACAAATATTTGTAAGAAAAAATAAATATAAAGTGAGCACTGTACACTTTGTATTCTGTGTTGTAATAGAAATCAATATATTTGAAAATGTAGGAAAACCCCAAAAATATTTAAATAAATGGTATTCTGTTATTAACAGTGTGATTAATAACAATTAATTTTTTTAATCACGCACTTAATCGCAATTAATTTTTTTAATTGTTTGGCAGCCCTATTTAGAATCCTTTTGATCGCTTTCATCTCTTGGTTGGTCTAATTTTCAAGGCTGTCTTGGGGGATAGTGTAGGTGGGAGGAGGGTTTTAGCACTTTGTTGTACTCATTTAGAATTCAGATTAGTGTTTCTGGCTGGCTTCATAAATCCTGCAGAGTGTTCAGAGTTCTCTTAAATTCAAAAATACTGTAGTGAATAATTCCTATGTTACCCTTCAGACTTCCCAGAAATACTCAAAAGCTCTGCTCCTTGTTGAGGATAACAAAATAAACCAAAAGGGGAGTTTCTAGGTCAAACTCCTTTTGGAAGACTGTTTTGCCAAAATAGATTATAGTCCATATATTTTTGGAAAAAAAAATTCTTCTGGCACAGTATTTGTTTAGTTTTGGTGAAGTTTAGGGAGTTGGAGGAGGCTGTTAGAGCAGGTCTTAATTGGCAAGTTACACCCCCAACCTGTAAAGACCTAGGTATGTACATGTGATTAGTTCACCGAACTCAGTGGGATTGCTCATGCTTTTTTGAGTTCTTATTGTCCCATTAATAGGACTGTGCACTTGTTTAATGTAAACACAAGCATAAATCTCTGTAAGATCAAGTCACTGTCAAAACTTTATAGTAGTGATAATCTCTCACCGTAATACTCCTACTGCAAAAGTAACACTCCAGAAGAAAGAAAAGGAGTACTTGTGGCACCTCAGAGACTAACCAATTTATTTGAGCATAAGCTTTCGTGAGCTACAGCTCACTTCATCACTTATTTATGCTCAAATAAATTGGTTAGTCTCTAAGGTGCCACAAGTACTCCTTTTCTTTTTGCGAATACCGACTAACACAGCTGCTACTTTGACTCCAGAAGAAGTAGGTTGAACTGCAAAAGGGGCACCATTGCTTCGTTGTAGCTGATTATTCCGGCTGTTTCAGTATGGGTAGTAAAGATTTGTTTCAGTTGTGGTTTCAGCCACCGAGCTGAAATGGTTGCATAGAAAGTTTCAGCAAAGCAAAATATGGTACAGACCATTTCTCTTTGTACCTGTCATAAATCAGATGCTGTTTTTGCTCTCTGCTCTTGGGGCAGGACTACATAGGATGGTGTTCTTAAACCCTGCCACAGATCTCAAGTCGGAATGAAGCTGCCTCTGTAATGCAGTGGGAACATATTTTTACCTTTGCTCTCTGAATTGCATTGGTTTCCTGTTTGTTTCTGGGAGCAATTGGAGATGTTGATTCTAATCTGTAAAGTTCTTCATTCTGTCTGACATCGTGTCTCTCTATGCACCATCACAACACGTGAGATGCTGACAGTTTCTAGATATGTGATCTGAAGGGCTGGAGCAGCGAGTCCCCAGCTGTGGGAGCGCTCTGCTTTGGGCAATCCAAAAGCGCTTTCAAATTCACTGATTTTTTTTTTTTTTCAGAAGGCCATGCAAGACACAATTTTTAGTCCAGATCTACTCTGGTTATTGATTGTCCCCGTGATATTTATAATGGCTTGTTAAAGCAACAGTGCTGCTTGTGCTTTCTGTGGTGAACAGTTTCCTTTGTTCTTTGTTAACTTGTGTCATGTGCCCAGCTGCCACAGCACAAGTGCATAAAAATATAGAAATGTTATCCCTTCTGTTTCCTACAGCTTCAGCTGAAAGCCTTCAGGTTTCTAATCCAAAAATAATAAGAGTTCTGGGTGCCTCTGAAATGTGTCTTGTGCTCTTTGGATGGTATAACATTTAAATACCTTCGGAAAGCTTTTGGTCATTGAGCATTGCGACGCATTCAGGTAAGTGCCAGAATTAGCTCAGGAGTGTAGCCGTGTCGTTGGATATACAGCATCCGCAACTTTTGATGCCAGTGTCTCTTTTCTGTAGTATTGGTAGAAGGACTGGGAGGCAAGGATCAGACATATAGCTCCATTTAGCAATGAGAAGTAAACCTAACTCTTGCCCCTCCACCTTGAAAATATGGAGCCATCTTTGGAGAGGTGGGATAAATGCTACTGGCTCTTCAGACATGAGTCTTGAAGGGCCTAAACTGTATGTAGAACAACTTTGTCATGGGATTTCCCTTTTACGGGCCAAACTAAATACATCTTTGAAGAAGGGGGTGGCGAAGCAGATGGAAAGGTTACATTTGTGTGTGTAGTAAGACCATGTTTGGCTTTAACAATACACTGGAGAACTTCTTTATGAAGACCATGTCATTTTAGAAAGTGGCCCTTGTAGTGCAGCCAAGAGCAGTGAGACCGATAATAGGGTCATCTGCGGAGTAAGTGCTGATAATGGAAGGCAGTGGTAGTGATGGCAGCTTAAATATTTATGTTCGGTCATTCTCCTAAGATGATACATTTGGGGGAAAATATATTTGTAAACATGTTTGTGTGTAGAGAAATTCTAGTGCCTCACGTGAAAGGGCTTTGCATGGGGAAACAGTGTTGGAGCTGATGGGAACACAGGCAGGCCATGGAATCTTTTTGCCTCTCACTCCCCACCAGAACAAAAGAAAACCAAACTAATAACAACAAAAACTGGCAGATCAGTACAGTTCATTGGCTGTAATGCTGAATACAACCTGTATGTAACAGACAAGCCGGAGGCCTGGCACCTCTATCACTGGGTCTCAGTTGGTATTCTGTGAGTTACGGTTTTTGGAGGGACTTTGTGACTGTTGCGAGCAAGGCTTGCTGGGAATGGGGAAGCAGAATATAAAAGGCAGGTACCACGTCTTGTTTGCCAGTGTGAAGAGAGACTTACAAAGAGCAGCATGCTGATGAGGTTCTCCAGTGACTCGAGGCCAGCAAGCAGGGTTCCCAGTAAGGGGCCATGCTAAGGCCTGTGGAAGGAGAGGTGAGATGGGCCAGTGTAGGAAGTGGGTCACAGAGAATTATGCATGGAGTGGGCAGCTGTTTTGCTGCTGTAAGATGTTAGAGGCTGGAGCCTCTGATTAGAGGGTGGCGCAGGCTTCCCTGTGGTGCTGCCTGACAGTGGTAGTGTACTGGCACCCTGGCAGTGAAGGGGGAAAAGGGCTGTTGTGATACACTGGAGCAGAGGGGGAAAATTCCAGACTTGTGCGGTTTTCCTTTGGGCCTTTGTTTACCCCAAAAGGGAATGCTTTTTAGTTTGGTCAGAGTGTCAGGCCGCCTTACCAGTAAAGGCAAGCAGAGGTGTAGATGGAGGAAACAGAGGCAGGGGTCCACCTAGCCTTGCATGTACCCCATAATGGAGGTTTGTGGCTAGCGGATCTATCCAGTTCCTGGACCTGGATTTATGTGTGTAGTCAAGTCCTGCCACACTCTTGGCTAACCCAGAGCTCGCCCTGCTGCAGAGCTCAGCCCTATGGCATACAGAAGACTGTGGAGTCACACTCTGCTCTGTCTGTGCTTCACGTCCTCCCCTCTCCCAAACAGTAGAACCATATTGGTTCTATTGTGTGTGGGCTTGATGTGCAGATACTTGTGTTGCCGGCACCCAGTGCCGAGAGGCTAAACAACAGCTGGAGTTGGTTCGCTATCTGGTGTGCTACACCCAATAATCACAATGGGGTGGAGAAGCAGAAAAGCTTATTTGCAGCTGCAAAAAGGTACAGGGAGAATAAAATCTCAAATCCTGCGCACAGAGCAGGAAGTTACACAGGCTTTTATACATCCTTTTTCCCAGCATACTTATCCAATAGCAAGCTGCCCTAAGTATCCATATAGCCAGCCAATCCAGTTCCCAGCTAGTGCCCCTGTTCTCTGTATCATTTCTTAAACCATACATAAAGCTGCTTTATTCAGCATTGTTCTTCCATATCTGCCCTGTTTGGCCTTGCTTAGTTTCAGGCAGTCTGACTCTGCTGCATATTGTTGCAGATTCTCAGCATAACTGCTGTGTGTGCCTCCAGGCGGGGGGCCAAGGACACTTGGGCCTAGTACGCAGAGCTGCTGCGAGTGCCTCCAGGAGGGAGGAGGGGCCAAGGACAATTGGGCCTAGTGTGAGTGGGCTTCATCGACACTCGTGGTCTTCCATCCCCTCGAGCTACCTAGTGGCCATGCCCCAGTGTCCCCAACACTTGGATGATTTGATCTCCAGGCAGTTTCTGTTCTTCCTTCTTTCCGTTTTTTATAGGAACCCTCCTGCTCCAGCAAAAATACAGACAGGTTTGAGCTGAAGCCTGGAAATCTGGAATTAGGAAGAACAATTTCATGTAAATGGGAAAAAGAGTTGCATACTGTCATCTTCCCTTTTCATACAATTTTAGAGAAAGCATATGTAGAGAATACACCGTCTACGTGCAAAATATACAGTGTGACACACCAAGACTTGCTTTTATAAAAATATGTTTATGCGAATGATCAAATTTAAAAAAAACCTAAATTCTAAATTTAATTCTTCGTAACTTAAAGATATGCTCTTTGCAGGATGAACTTACTGCAGTGAATGTAAAGCAGGGTTTCAATAATCAACCAGCCTTCTCTGGAGATGAGCATGGATCTGCTAGGAATATTGTCATAAATGCCTCAAAGGTAAGGCAAGGTTTGTTAGTTTGCTGGAATACTGATTTACAAACATGTATATTTTACCATTTAAATTACTTTTTTTGGAGGATGGGGGAGGGAAAGCGGTCTACAATTTGTAAGTCAACAGTGGTGTTTTTTGTTGCACTGATTGTTCTACACTAAAGTCTTAATATTTGTAGATCAAGATTGGATGTTTGTCTAGAAGATATGCCCTAGGAATTATTTTTAGGAAGTTCTGCGTCCTGTGCTATACAGGACGTCTGAATAGAAGATCAGAATGGTTCCTTCTAGTATAAGAATCTGAGTATTGAAGTTAATTGTAAACCTAGTGTAACAATGTTGAGAGTAAATTCCAGTTCTTCAGCTGGTTACTGTACTGGCCTTCAGATGTTAATAATAGGGTTGTAAGTAATAACCAACATACATTTGTCAAGAACAAATCATGCCAAACCAATCTAACTCTTTGACAGGGTTACTGGCCTAGTGGATAGGAGGGAAGCTGTAGATGTGGTGATCTTGATTTTAGTAAGGCTTTTGACATAGTCTCATAAGCAAATTAGGGAAATGTGGCCTAAATGAAATTACTACAAGGTAATTCAACTGGTTGAAAGACCATACCCAGAGTAATTATTAATGGATTACTGTCAAAGTGGGGTGGGGGTGTATCTAGTGGAGTTGCACAGGGGTCTGTTCTAGACTTGGTACTATTCAATATTTTCATTGATGACTTGGATAATGGGGCATGCGCAGGAGGGGACAAGCGGGACCATGCCGTGCTGCCCCCCCCCCCAATAATCAGCAGGGGCACAGAACTCCTCCTGGCCGCGGGGCTGTGTCAGGGAGCGCGAGCTACTCCCGGCTGCAGCGGGGACCCTCCAAAAGCGGTCAAATTCCTGTAGATGCCTCTGCTTATATTTGCAGATGACCCCAAGTTGAGAAGTTGCTAGCACTTTGGAGGACAGGATTAGAATTCAAAATGACTTTGACAAATCGGAGAATTGGTCTGAAACCAACAAGATGAAGTTCTTTAAAGACAAGTGCAAAGTACAACACTTAGGAAGGAAAAATCAATGTAGAACTACAAAATGGGGAATAACTGGCTAGGTGGGAGTACTGCTGAAAAGGATCTGAAGATTATAGTGGATCACAAATGGAATGTGTCAACAAAATGACGCAGTTTGATAAAAAAACGAATATCATTCTGGGGTGTATGAACAGGAGTATTGTATGTAAAACATGGGATGCAATTGTCTTGCTCTGTTTGGCACTGGTGCAGCCTCAGCTGCAGTACTATGTCCAGTTCTGGGCACCACACTTGAGGAAAGATGTGAACAAACTGGAGAGAGTCCAGAAGAAAGATACTGAAATGATAAAAGCCTTAGAAAACATGTTCTCTGAGGAAAAGTTAGAAAACACTGGACTCCTTTAGTCTTAAGAAAAGAAGACTAGGTGTGGGGGTGAGAGGAATGTGATAAGTCTTCAGATATGTTAAGGGCTGCTATAAAGAGGACTCTGATCAATTTTTCTTCATGTCCACTGAAGTTAGGACTAGAAGTAATCAATTTAATTTGCAGCAAGGGAGATTTAGGTTAGGTATAAAGAAAAGCATTTGAATAGGCTTCCAAGGGAGGCTGTGAAGTTCCCATCATTGGAGGTTTTTAAGAACAGGTTAGACATACACCTGTTCAGGGATGGTCTATGTAAACTTGTTCTTGCCTTAGCACAGAGAGCTGGACTAGATAACTTCTCGTGGTCCCTTTCAGCCCTCTGTGGAAAAAAGGGTACTAAAAACTGAGTACTGTTTACTTGACATAATACCAGATTGTAACATTTCAACCTGAAAAAGGTAATGACTTTTTGTGTTCAGTCTTATGTTTTCATGGTTTATAAAGGCAAGAATGACTTTCTTTCCCTGTAGGTAATCATTGCTGGTGTAAAGACACCTGCCTTGTGGTGGGCCGTTAACTGGTCCAGCTGTTTACTTACTGCCAGGAAATACCTTCCCCATCAGCCATTGTTGCTGCTTGTTTGATTCTATTCAAATGAAGATTTTTTAAAAATGTAGTTTTGAATTGGATT
Source organism: Lepidochelys kempii (assembly GCF_965140285.1). Classification (NCBI taxonomy): domain Eukaryota; kingdom Metazoa; phylum Chordata; order Testudines; family Cheloniidae; genus Lepidochelys; species Lepidochelys kempii. Next base: position 27,583,467 of record NC_136388.1, on the reverse strand, counting down.
TACTAAATCTTCACATACTTTTTTTTTTATGAAGAAAGCTAAGCAAAAATCAAAGTACTGTAAAGCTCAATAAAATATAAGTAAAAGTCTTCTAACATGATAATTACAGCTTATAACTTAATTTTTTTTTTAAAACAAGGTTTTTCAAAGGAAACAGAGAATTTCTTTTTTCCTCCTCTGTTCTCCTCCCCCACTTTACCACTGGGAAAGGAGGTGGGGGGGAAGGAATTATTTATTGATGGAAAAACTGAAGTTTCAAGCAAAATGAAAAAAATCTTGATGAAGTGAGCTGTAGCTCACGAAAGCTCATGCTCAAATAAATTGGTTAGTCTCTAAGGTGCCACAAGCACTCCTTTTCTTTTATTGCATTTGTAATTTTTAATAGAAAACATTTATCTTCAGGGCTGGTTGGAAAAGTGATTTTATTGTGATAAGTAATCAACTGTTTTGTACACAGAGGACATGTAGCTGTTTGGAGAAGCATAAATATCAAAATATGGTATTTGCCAATTTATTCTTTTAAAATATTAAGAGATGCATATACAAATTGTTTGTATTGACAAAATACTAGTGCATTTGTGCTACATTCTTGTGGCTTTCGTATCCTCTAGAACTGCTACCTGCAGGCACTTGCTGTGTCATTTACCCTTTAATTAGTCTTGCATTGAATAATATTGTACTGTGATGAGATCTTAACTATTCAAAAATACAAACTTAAAAAAAACAGTTCTGAGGAAATGCTCAGAGCTATTAAAGCTGTTTTATTCTACACGACTTAAAATGTGTTCAATGTCTATTTTAAAGCCTTTTTGCTGAAATTAAAACTTAACCACCTGGAAACATTCTCCATGAAGATTAAAAAGCCCCCCACAAAATGGTTTTAAAATATCCATCTATAATATCTTATGTTGTGATGAAATACTTGTTTTGAGATCTAAATAAATTTGGATAACTTTTTTTTTTTCTTTATTGCATCTTTGTTTTTCCTGCTGTTGGTAGGGCTGCCAATTTTAGTTGTACATATTCCTTGAGGTTTCGTCACATGACATAATCTGTAATTAAAGATTAATCTTTAATTCCTGGAGACTGCAGGACAATTCTGGAGGGATGGCAACCTTAGCTGTTGGTTGAACCTGAGATTGCTGAAATACTGTAAAAGGCAGTTCCCTTGAGCATTTTTGGCTTAGAAATAGGGCTGTCGATTAATTGTAGTTAACTCATGTGATTAACTCAAATTAATCACAATTAAAAAAATTAATTGCGATTTATTGGACCTTTAAACAATAGAATACCAATTGATATTTATTAAACATTTTTGGATGTTTTTCTACATTTTCAAATGTATTGATTTCTCTTCCAACACAGAATACAAAGTGTACAGTGCTCACTTTATATTTATTTTTTATTACAAATATTTGCACTGTATACGTTTGTAAGCTACACTTTCATGATAAAGAGATTGTACTACAGTACTTGTATGAGGTGAAATGAAAGATACTCTCTTTTGTTTATCATTTTTACAGTGCAAATATTTGTAATAAAAAATAATATAAAGTGAACACTTTGTATTCTGTTGTAATAGAAATCAATACATTTGAAAATGTAGAAAAAATCCCAAAATATTTAAATAAATGGTATTCTATTATTGTTTAGCAGCACAGTTAATCGAGATTAATTTTTTAGTTGCTTGACAGCCTTACTTAGAAGAAATCAAGAAGTATTGGAAATCTCATGAATCTATGCTTAAACATTTTCATATACATTTGAACCTTTATATGCTTATCTGTACCTTTTCAGGTTTGAATATCATCACTGATGATGGAAGGGAATTGAATACTGTCCTGGTCATAACTGAGGGCTTTGTCTACATGGCAAGATGCTGTGTGGCAAACCAGGGTGTCAATCCACAGTACTCTAGGTCGCTGCATAGTAATGTCCCACATGGACACTGCTACAGCACACTGAAAGTCCTGGAGTGAGGCTTAGCAGATTACGACTTGAAAATACAGTACACTAAGTCATTCACTGTATTGTAACCGTGTCCACGTGGGAAGTTACTGCATGGCAAGCTGGTGTGCTGTAGATTGATACCCTAGCTTGCTGAGCAGTAATTTATCAAGCCCATAGTTTGCTTTTAAGCAAAGGGTGTGTGTGGGGTGAGGGAAGGGGCATGCACGTGCACTCTCACACAACGTGCTATAATGATGAAAGATGGAGGAACAGTGAGAAATGTATTACTGTTAAAGTAGTTATTTTAGACTTGTATTATGGTCTCGATCCAGCAAAGGATTTAAGCACACTTTTAACTTTAAACATGCGAGGAGTCCTGTTAAAATGGGACTATTCATGTACTTAATGTTTAGAAGAATTCTAAATTCTTTCCTGGAATGGGCCTAAATTGAGGATCATGTTCTATTGGAGAGACATGGAAGTATGGGTTATAGTGTAATCATTGGAAATATGGTGTGCACTGCATTTTTTTTTAACTTTATCAGGCATCTTCAAGAGCCTTTCTTATTTACTGCTTGGCTCTGTTGGCCCTTATCTCCTATGACTAGTAATGGTGCTCTGCTGCTTAGCATAAGGAAACTCCAGCTCCGAGCTCCAGGGAATTAAAGTGTAAGCTCATTAAACTGATAGCTTAGACTAGAGTGATGACTACCTCTATTCAAATGGAAATCCTATGTGTGTTAATGTACAATAGATGCTTATTTACTGTGTTGTCTTATATTTGTGTTTTTTGTTTTTCCACCAGATTGGCGCTTATTTTAGCAGCATATTAGCAGAAAAGCTAAAACTTAATACTTTCCAGGACACAGGAAAGAAGAAACCACAAGTAAATGCCAAAGATAATTATTGGCTGGTTACTGCTCGCTCTCAGAGTGCAATTCACAACTGGTTCACAGATTTAGCAGGAAATAAACCACTGACTATTTTAGCAAAAAAGGTATAAACAGATTTTCACTCCCTTTTTTAATGTTCCTTGGATTTTACAGAGTTGGAGTATTTATGTAATACTTTATTTATATTAACCAATGCATATTTCTGCATTTATTTATTAAAAAGTGACTTGATCTCATTCTGATCACAAAGTAGGCTTTCTTTTAATTGTATAATAAGGGTGTAGGTGGATATGGACAACTCTATATACATCACGTGGGGAAATGCTTTTTTTCTCTGTCCTGAGATGTATAGTAATGGGAAAATTGGCATACTTTATAATTGGGGTCCCCACTGAAATCAATATGATTTTGCCACTGACTTCAATGGGAGTAGGAGGATGCTTTGAAATGTTTGTTCTTGTCTTTGTATCTTCTCATTCAAAAGAAGAGGCAAGATTCCCAAATACCATCTAAACTGTAAAGTTGTTTGTGCAAATTGCCTTACTTCTCTTTGGCTATAGTTAACCTTGGGTAACGTGTATACACTTTATTTAGATGTTTTCTGTCTCAGTGCAAGAATTCTGCTCTACAGAAATTTCTCATAACAAAATAGGAAAGTGTTGGAGGTTGATGCAGTATTGAGAGAAACACCTTGCTTTTACTCCCACCCTCTTGAATGCCCTTTATATTGACACCAATACGTCCTTACTATCTCTTGTAAATTATTTTCCTTTCACCATTCTTACTCCTAAGATCTTGCTCAGGTTTGAGCTTCCAGCAGCTCAAGGATGGGGGAAGACATTTTGCTTCTTTTCAGGTTTCTTTCAAATAGCATGATGTGTCTGAAAAAAGAAGTGTGTGGAACTAGGAAAAAATTCTGTCAAACTCTGATCAGTTAGGAATATTGAGACAATCAAGACAAGTGTCAGTGTGGCTATGGAAATCTTACACTGTGCTTGAGATGGAAACTGGAACCAAAATAACTAAATTGGTGTCATTAGTTATTTTGGTGTAAATCTGTCTGTGACAATCTTATTGTGGTATAAGAGTGACCTATGAGTTTAACAGGTTTCAGAGTGGTAGCTGTGTTAGTCTGTATCAGCAAAAACAATGAGGAGTACTTGTGGCATCTTAGTGACTAACACATTTATTTGGGCATAAGCTTTCATGGGCTAAAACCCACTTCATCAGATGCATGGAGTGGAAAAAACAGAGGCAGGTGTATATATGCACAGTACATAAAAAAATGGGAGTTGCCTTACCAAGAGGGGGGTCAGTGCTAACGAGACAATTCAATTGAAGTGGAAGTGGGCTATTCTCAACAGTAGAATACCAAGGGAGGAAAAATCATTTTGGTAATGAGGCAAATGTAATCAGGGTGGCGCATTTCAAACAGTTGATAAGAAGGTGTGAGTAACAGTAGGGGGAAATTAGTTTTTGTAGTGACCCATCCACTCCCAGTCTTTATTCAGGCCTAATTTGATGGTGTCCAATTTGCAAATTAATTCCAGTTCTGCAGTTTCTCATTGGAGTCTGTTTTTGAAGTTTTTTTGTTGAAGAATTGCCACCCACTTTAAAGTCTGTTATTGAGTGTCCAGGGAGATTGAAGTGTTCTCCGACTGGTTTTTGAATGCTATAATTCTTGACATCTGATTTGTGTCCATTTATTCTTTTGCGTAGAGACTCCAGTTTGGCCAGTGTACATGGCAAAGGGGCATTGCTGGCACATGATGGCCATATGATATGTTTTTTCCACTCTATGTATCTGATGAAGTGGATTTTAGCCCACAAAAGCTTATGCCCAAATAAATGTGTTAGTCTCTAAGGTGCCAGAAGTACTCTATAAATTTAAGTTACATTGAGATATAGTACTCTTATTCCACAATAAGATTGTGCACAGTGAGACCTAAGCAGAGCTGTGAGTTACACCAAGTTTGGTTCTGGTTTCTGTGTTTCCAAGGCCTACGACTAAAATAAATAGCATAAGAATATATACCATCCATTGCCAGGAGTGAGTGTTTTACAATAAGAGCTATGTTCATTATCAACCAATAAGGTTAATTTCTTAACTTAAAAAAATGTTAATCTCAGAAGTGGTGATACTGAAAGGATCCTTTAGACTATATTCTTGCTTCCTAGTAAGTGGCCAGGACACTTAAATGTCTGAACAGCTAGGATAATTGACCTGCCAATAACACCACAAAGGGATACTAACATTGTCATGTGTCTAGTAACACAGAATGGACCACCACTGTTACTGAACACCTGTGAGATACTGTATGAAAAAATGCTATCAGTCAATGTCAAAGATCATGAAAACAGCCATTATTATACCAGGGACAGCAAGCTGAGCATTCACGCTTTACTCCACAGTATGAGTTGCTTTGAAAAAGTGTTAAATGGATATGTTTTCCTCCCTAGATATTGCTTCAAAATGCATTACAAAATTATTCCACATATATGCAAAAAGTTAGATGATCTCCTGAGTTTATGGATTAACATAAAATATACTTCAGAAAGAATTTTAGAATTAAATAGTCAAGGTCTATAGAAACCCAAGTTGGTTTCCTTACAATTGGTTACATTGGATTTGCTATAGTATTTTATTTTCTGTTTCATTCTAGGTTCCTATTCTCAGTAAAAAGGAGGATGTCTTTGCTTATTTGGCAAAATATTCTGTGCCACTACTGCGAGCAGCATGGCTGATCAAGATGACCTGTGCCTACTATGCTGCTGTATCTGAAGCTAAAATTAAAAAACGTCAGGCTACTGATCCAAATATTGGTAAATGAGCAAGAATTCTCATGTCTAACTGCACTGTAATAGTTGAATGGAACTGTTCCTTCTGTTCAGTGTTCTGGGGTTGCTAGGAAAGTATGTAGCAAAGATTCATTGATTAGTAGGAGTCTTATTTTTTTTCCATTTAGATTTCTATTCCCCTGGCCCCCACTCCTCCCGAAACCATCAAATAATACAGAGTGCTATAAGATACAAAATATTGCCCCATCCAATTACCCCTCCACCTGTCAAATCAAATCTCTAATCACTTTAGTGAAAAGAATATAATGTATTTTAATCATCTGCTGGTGACATTCATCCCAGTGTAGAGAGCTCACCTAGGGGCCTATCCATTCAAGTTCCTCTTATTATGAAGTTAAAGGCTTAAATGGCCAGAGGTCCTTCTATGCTAGGATGAATGTCATCCTGGAGTGAATTGAGCTGTTACTTTGAAAAGCCTGGAATTAAATTTGAAAGTTTATATTTGAGGCATAATTGTATTAAAATGATTGTGGGAGCACTTTTCATTTCACCAGTGGGGTTGAATGCTACCTTCTGGCACCAAAAAGTACTGGGCCAAGTACTGAATGTACCATGGATGTGAACATGAAAATCTAAAGAGCTTTCAAGAACAGTGAGAATGGCATGCTCTTTCAAGAGAGATGGGGAATTTGTTATGTCTTCCTGCTGAACTCCAACTTGAAAACATATTTGTAGGCTGTTCAATGCTGGAGGGATTACATTTCATGTCAGATTTTCTGTATGTACAGACAGGTTGGTTGCCTGATCCAGATCTGACTTGTATGTCTTTCTCAGCGTTGTCAGAATAGTTAAGTGTGAGCTGTCTGGCGCAGGGACTGTCTTCTCCCTTCCTTGTGTGTACAGTGCCTACCAGAATGGTGCTGCTGATTTGTGGTTCCTAGGTACTACCAGAACATAAATAATAATTGGAACAAGCTTCATCCTGGGGGAAATATGCCATTTTTCTGATCTGATATATTGCTAAGTCATTAGTATGGTCCATCTCGTTCCCGCTACCCATTTTCCATTTCCTCTGGGCCCAGCCCACCATTCCCACTGCAGATCTCTCTCTTCTGTTCTCTAGCACTATGTCCCTTATCTAAATCCTCCCTCTCTAGCTTCTTCCTGCCACTGTTCCTTGTTTGTGGGTTTGTACTAATTTATTATTTGTATTATGATAACATCTAGAAACCCTAATCAAGAATCAGGGCTGCGTTGTGCTAGGTGCAGTACAGCAAAATGACAAATAAAAAGAAAATCTAGGTATGAGACAGGACAAAATACAGTAGAACCTCAGAGTTACAAATACAAGAGTTATGAACTAACTGGTCAACCACACATCCCATTTGGAACCGGAAGCACACAATCAGGCAACAGCAGAGACAAAAAAGAAGAAGAAGAAGAAGAAGGCTTTCTTCCGGCAACTCTCAGAAGTTACTAGATCGCAGGCCCTGGTTCTCATGGGAGACTTCAATCACCCTGATATCTGCTGGGAGAGCAATACAGCAGTGCACAGACAATCCAGGAAGTTTTTGGAAAGCGTAGGGGACAATTTCCTGGTGCAAGTGCTGGAGGACCCAACTAGGGGCAGAGCTCTTCTTGACCTGCTGCTCACAAACTGGGAAGAATTAGTAGGGGAAGCAAAAGTGGATGGGAACCTGGGAGGCAGTGACCATGAGATGGTCGAGTTCAGGACCTGACACAGGGAAGAAAGGAGAGCAGCAGAATATGGACCCTGGACTTCAGAAAAGCAGACTTTGACTCCCTCAGGGAACTGATGGGCAGGATCCCCTGGGAGAATAACATGAGGGGGAAAGGAGTCCAGGAGAGCTGGCTTTATTTTAAAGAATCCTTATTGAGGTTACAGGGACAAACCATCCCGATGTGCAGAAAGAATAGTAAATATGGCAGGCGACCAGCTTGGCTTCACAGTGAAATCCTTGCTGATCTTAAACACAAAAAAGAAGCTTACAAGAAGTGGAAGATTGGACAAATGACCAGGGAAGAGTATAAAAATATTGCTTGGACATGCAGGAGTGAAATCAGGAAGGTCAAATCACACCTGGAGTTGCAGCTAGCAAGTGATGTTAAGAGTAACAAGAAGGGTTTCTTCAGGTATGTTAGCAACAAGAAGAAAGTCAAGGAAAGTGTGGGCCCCTTACTGAATGAGGGAGGCAACCTAGTGACAGAGATTGTGGAAAAAGCTAATGTACTCAATGCTTTTTTTGCCTCTGTCTTCACGAATAAAGTCAGCTCCCAGACTACTGCACTGGACAGCACAGCATGGGGAGGAGGTTACTAGCCCTCTGTGGAGAAAGAAGTGGTTTGGGACTATTTAGAAAAGCTGGACGAGCACAAGTCCATGAGGCCGGATGCGCTGCATCCGAGAGTGCTAAAGGAGTTGGCGGATGTGATTCCAGAGCCATTGGCCATTATCTTTGAAAACTCATGGCGATCAGGGGAAGTCCCGGATGACTGGAAAAAGGCTAATGTAGTGCCCATCTTTAAAAAAGGGAAGAAGGAGGATTCTGGGAACTACAGGCCAGTCAGCCTCACCTCAGTCCCTGGAAAAATCATGGAGCAGGTCCTCAAGGAATCAATTCTGAAGCACTTGCATGAGAGGAAGGTGATCAGGAACAGTCAGCATGGATTCACCAAAGGCAAATCATGCCTGAGTAATCTAATTGCCTTCTATGACGAGATAACTGGCTCTGTGGATGAGGGGAAAGCAGTGGACGTGTTGTTCCTTGACTTGGGGAAAGCAGTGGACGTGTTGTTCCTTGACTTTAGCAAAGCTTTTGACACGGTCTCCCACAGTATTCTTGCCAGCAAGTTAAAGAAGTATGGGCTGGATGAATGGACGATAAGGTGGATAGAAAGTTGGCTACGTTGTCGGGCTCAACGGGTAGTGATCAATAGCGCCCTGTCTAGTTGGCAGCCGGTATCAAGTGGAGTGCCCCAAGGGTCGGTCCTTGGGCTGGTTTTGTTCAATATCTTCATAAATGATCTGGAGGATGCTGTGGATTGCACCCTCAGCAAGTTTGCAGATGACACTAAACTGGGAGGAGAGGTAGATATGCTGGAGGGTAGGGATAGGATACAGAGGGCCCTAGACAAATTGGAGGATTGGGCCAAAAGAAATCTGATGAGGTTCAACAAGGACAAGTGCAGAGTCCTGCACTTAGGACGGAAGAATCCCATGCACCGCTACAGACTAGGAACCGAATGGCTTGGCAGCAGTTCTGCAGAAAAGGACCTAGGGGTTACAGTGGACAAGAAGCTGGATATGAGTCAACAGTGCACCGTTGTTGCCAAGAAGGCCAGTGGCATTTTGGAATGTATATGTAGGGGCATTGCCAGCAGATCGAGGGACGTGATCATTCCCCTCTATGCGACATTGGTGAGGCCTCATCTGGAGTACTGTGCCCAGTTTTGGGCCCCACACTACAAGAAGGATGTGGAAAAATTGGAAAGAGTCCAGTGGAGGGCAACAAAAATGATTAGGGGACTGGAACACATGACTTATGAGGAGAGGCTGAGGGAACTGGGCTTGTTTAGTCTGCGGAAGAGAAGAATGAGGGGGGATTTGATGGCTGCTTTCAACTACCTGAAAGGGGGTTCCAAAGAGGATGGCTCTAGACTGTTCTCAGTGGTTGCAGATGACAGAACAAGGAGTAATGGTCTCAAGTTGCAGTGGGGGAGGTTTAGGTTGGATATTAGGAAAAAGTTTTTCATTAGGAGGGTGGTGAAACACTGGAATGCGTTACTTAGGGAGGTGGTGGAATCTCCTTCCTTAGATATTTTTAAGGTCAGGCTTGACAAAGCCCTGACTGGGATGATTTAGTTGGGGATCGGTCCTGCTTTGAGCAGGGGATTGGACTAGATGACCTCCTGAGGTCCCTTCCAACCCTGATGTTCTATGATTCTAAGAAGAAGAAGAAAAAAAAAGAAGATACAGTACTGTAAACTACTAAAAAAAGGAAAGTTTTTAAAAAAAGATTTGACAAGGTAAGGGAACTGTTTCAGTGCTTCTTTCATTTAAATTAAGATGGTTTAAAGCAGCATTTTTCTTCCGCATAGTAAAGTTTCAAAGCTGTATTAAGCCAATGTTCAGTTGTAAACTTTTGAAAGAACAACCATAACATTTTGTTCAGAGTGACGAACAACCTCCATTCCCAAGATGTTCATAACTCTGAGGTTCTACTGTAAGTGGGCAAAAAGTACCAAATGGGTGTCTGGATGAGATAATATATGAACAGAGTTTTTACCAGATAAACAGGATTTGATGGATACCAAGTCAAGTTGTTAACCTCCACGGTTTAAGGAAAGCATTTTTTAATTTAATATTTAAAGTTTAATACTGAATGTACTTTTAAACAGTTGTTAAATGTAACTGAAGTACATCTCCTTTGCTGCTGAGTGTACCTGGTAAACCCTGACTTTCTGATTTAAGTGAAATGTCACTTTAAATTGGCAGCTCAGAACTGTGCCTTGGAATCCAGCATCAAAGAGACTAAAACTAAAAAATATTTAGCCAGTTTGGAAGTTGGAGAGTTTGCAGATTGTTAGGGATGAAATAATATGTTTACAACTCTTCCAGTACCTGAAATTAGTGATTCCCTTCTCCCGCCCTTTATTTATAATGTAAACCATTAAGTTAAAGCAAAAGCTCTTTGTTTTTCACCATCATATTACAGCACTTCTGTGTCCCTGCTATGAGCACCTGTAGGCTGTCATATCTTGCTAATATTTCATGCAAACATTTTTTCAGTTACTATTTGTGGGTTTTCAGCCCCTAAACTTTGCTTTGATTAACACATTTTAAGCTAGACAAGCATGTTTTTCATTCTTTAGCAAAAATCTTAGACAACTTAGCCCTCTAATGGGGATGTACAGAAATAAGTATCTGACCCAACTTTTCAAAAACTCTGAAAGTGTTTGTATTTTGGAAGTTATAAAACCGTAGTAGATAGAAGCAAAGAAACCTGTGGTGGTGCTGCATGGTGCTAGCATTGGTAATACTAGGTGTGCTACTTTATTTTCCAACCTGCATAACCTGGGGCTTCAGATTCAGAGTCAAACCAGGAAGGAGGCAAACTGAGGGTGCTGCGTATACAGCATTGTTTTTTGGAAACATTGCTGCTCATGCCAAATTCATTAACAGAAAAGAGTCAATTGATTATAAACTAATCAACTTGATTATGAAATGGACATTGCATTATAAAATACATTAAAAGAACATTAAGATTGCAAAATCCAGCACTCAGAAGTTAGGAAATGCCAGATCTGAGGTTAACCATGCAACATTAATTTGGCCTTTTAGTGCATATGCATTATGATACAGTCTTTAAGTACATGATCACAGACTCTCTTTTCCCCCACAGATCCCAGGGTCATTCAGTGCAGAGGATGATAATCTAGACACTCAAAAATGTTTGATCTAAAATATTAACATCTGTGGTTTTGCCCTAGGTTTTGGCCTAAAGTAAATTTTGTGTCATCGGACAAATGGTAGGAGTGTCTAGATTAGTATTTTAAAACTTGTTAGTTAATTGGCAATCAGCTAACTTGTGTTAGAACAGGAACAAAAACTCTAGTCTGCCTACTTCTACTCATGCTACTACAGCATCCAGGCAAAGGGATATGAAATATAAAAACTAGAATTGTTTCCTATAACTGAAATATTAATGATTTTTTCTGTAAAACATGTGGCATATACCAAATATATGGCATTTTGATATGCGATAAAGGTTTTAATAGTGCTTTTTTGGGATAATCTGTATAACTCACTCTTGGCTTTGGCAGTCTCTTACTAATACATCCACGCTAAACTGATGCTGATAAATCTTTTGTACCACACATATACGTTGTTTTGGTGTCTTCTACAAGTGTGCTCTGAGAAAAGTTCAGGACAGAAATGTATCCTTGCCCTCAGTACATATCACAAATCATTGAGAGAAGTAATCTGTGACTCTACAAGAGCTGGTCTTGTGTCTCAAGAGATGAAAGGCTTGTGCATTAACCCACTGTGCCAGCCAGTGAGGCACAAGTAAATGTGGATTTACTGGCAAGATGAGTTTTCAGGTTGCATTTATATCTTATTAGATAGAAATTGGGTCTTTGGAGGACAGTCTACTGAGGGATCATAAATATTTGAGTTTAAAATAATTATAATGAGAGTATTCTGCAAGTCCATATTTTCCTCTGAGAACCTTAATTTTATGTCTGTCTTTGGAAATGGGGCTGATTGTCAGTTTACCATATTCTGAGCACAGCTGGAGGATGGTAGGTGCAAAGGAGCAGTGTGCAACAACCCCAACCCCAATCCCAATCCTGGGGCTGGTTCTGAATCAGCTGGATTTTCAGTGTAGGTTAGAGAAGCTTGAGGGCTGCTCTAAACAAGGTTTGGGTGGAAACATCATTTAGGGATGAATTTATTAAAGGGGAAACTCTGTATGCTAGTAAAGAGGATAGGAAAGAAATTGGTAAACTACGGATAGAAGCTAGTGAGAAACGGTCAACTATAAAAGAGTCCCACTTAAACATAACACATGAAGGCAAATAACTAAATATTGACAAAATTGTACAAGCTCATGTGTACAAATGCTAGAAGTCTAAATACTAAGATGATGAACTAGAGTGCTTAGCATGAAATTAGGATATTGATATAATAGGCATGGAAACTTGGTAGAATGATGATACTCCGTGGAACACAGTACTATCAAGGTACAAAATATATAGGCATGACAGTGTAGGTCCTGGTGGTGGGGGATATGTGAAGGAAAGTATGGAGTCAAATAATGGAACCATAGAATCTCTATGGATAAAAATTCCATGCTTGAACAATAAGAATGTAGCAGTAGTACTGGTCTGGATGGTGACGGTGATTGTGAAATGCTCAAGGAGATTAGAGAGTCTACAGAAGCAGACAATGCAATAATAATGGGGGATTGCAACTATTCTCACATTGACTGGATATATGACCTCAGGAAGGGATGCAGAAATTAAATTTCTAGACACATTTAAATGATTGCTTCTTGGAGCAGCTAGTCCTGGAACTCACAAGGGGAGAGGCAGTTCTTGACTTAGACCTAAGTGGAGCACAAGATCTGGTCCAAAAGATGGATAAAACTGAACTGCTCAGTAATAGCGACCCTAGTGTAATTAAAATTGTGTCATTGTAGGGGAAAAATACCAAAGAAACCCACCACAGTAGCATTTATCTTTAAAAAGGGGAACTATACAAAAATGAGGAGGCTAGTTAAATGGAGATTAAAAGGAACAGTCACAAGGGTGAAATGCCTGCAAACTGTACAGAGGCTATTTAAAAACACCATAATAGAGGCTCAAACCAGATATATCCCAAATAAAAAAACAGAAAGAGGACCAAAAAATGCCACTCTTGCTAATCAGTAGAGTAAAAGAGGCAGTTAGAGATAAAAAGTCATCCTTTTAAAAATTGGAAGTCCACTACTAATGATGCAAATAGAAGGAGGCATAAACTCTGGCAAGTCAAGTGTAAAATATAAGGCAGGCCAAGAAAGAATTTGAAGAGCAACTAGCAAAAGACACGCAAATAGCATATTTTTTTTTAAAGTACATCAGAGCAAGAAGCCTGCCAAACGGGGCCACTGGACGATTGAGGTACTGAATCAGTGTTCCGAGAAGGCAAGACTGTTGCGGAGAAGCTACATTAATTCTTTGCATTGGTCTTGTGTGCAAAGGATATGGGTGAGATCCCCATACCCATTAGATCCTGTGCTAACATAGTGTGCTTGTACTTTCAGAAAGTCTTTGACAAGGTTCCTCACCCATATGCTCTTAAGCAAAGTAAAGAGTCATGGGATAATAGGGAAGGTCCTCTCATGGATCAGTAATTGGTCAAAAGATAGGAAACAAAGGGTAGGAATAAATGGTAAATTTTCACAATGGAGAGAGAGAAATAGCAGGGTCCCCGAAGGATCTGTACTGGGACCAGTGATGTTCAGCATATTCATAACTCTCTCTTCACTGTTAAGATCATTTAAGTCCAAAGCTGACTGAAGAGTTACAAAGGGATGTCACTAAACTGGGTGACTGGGGCAGCAAAATGGCAGATGGAAATTTGGTGTTAAGTGCAAGGTAATGAACCTTGGAAAAAATAATCCCAGTTCTATGTACAAATGGATGATATCTAAATTAGCTGTTCACTCCAAGATCTCTCTCTTCAGTGGTATCCTGGATAGTTCTCTGAAAACATCTGGTCAATGTACAGCGGCAGTCAAAAAGGTGAACAGAATATTTGGAGCCATTGGTAAAAGAATATATGATAAGACAGAAAATATCAGAATGTCGCTATATAAATGCACGGTACACCCACACTTTGAATACTGCGTGCAGTTCTGGTCGTCCAGTCTCAAAAAACATCTATTAGAATTAGAAAAGGTGCAGAGAAGGGCAACAAAGATGATGAGGGGGATGGAACAGCTTCCATATGAGGAAAGATCAAAAAGACTGGGACTGTTCAGCTTAGGAAAGAGATGACTAAGGGGGGGATATGATAGAGGTCTATAAAATCGTGAATGGTGTGGAAGACCATGAAAAGGGTGATGTTGTTTATCCCTTTGTGGAACACAAGAACTAGAGGCACCTGATAACATTAATAGGCAGCAGGTTTAAAACAAAAAAAAAGGAAGTAGAGTCACACAACACGTAGTCAACCTATAGATCTTATTGCTATGGGATGTTGTGAAGGCCAAAAGTATAACTGGTTCCAAAAAATTAGATAAGTTCGTGGTGGATACGTCCCTCAATGGCTGTTAGACAAGATGGTCAGGGACATAACCTCATGTGCCAAGTGTCTCTAAACTTTCAATGTCCAGAAGCAGGGACTGGATGACAGGAAATGGATCACTTGAAAGTGCCCTCTTCTGTTCATTCCCTTTGAAGCAACTGGCCCTGGCCCCTGTCAGAGACAGGATACTGGATTAGATGGACCATTGATCTGAGCCGTATGGCCATTCTTATGTTCTTATGCTAGCTGCCAAGGTGCTGTTCTGGTGTCTGAACATCATTAGGGCATATGGAAACTGTGTCTGAGCCCTCTCTTTCAAGGGCTGGGATGGATTTACCTAGAGAGCCTCTTGCACTGGAGGGATCCACAACTAGCCAGATTTAAGTCTGCCTTCTACCAGGAAAAAAGGCACAAAGCAGGCATAATCTGTCCAGTTATTTCCCTTTGGGCTAGCATTTTTAAAATGCAAATCCTAGATCTGTCACTGTTGGGGAAGATTGGGACCTGATAGGATGTTGACAGCTGGGATAGGCAGGCTGATGATGCAAATAACATAATGGGAAATCTGTTTTCCTCAACCACTGTGTTTTCTTGGAGGCTACCACACTCACTCCTGCCTAAGGGTTTAGGTGCTGCTGGCTGTTCCTACTCGCTTCCTTTAGGGCCCAGCTTTGCTGTTTATAAACCTAATTTGTCTGCTTTTTCTTTCCGCTGGCTAATTGAATTTGCATGGCATAATAGCAGTATATTTATAGAACATCCCATATTGTGCCTCTTAACGTAAAACATGGCAACCAGCTTAATTCAATGGAGAAGTGGCTGGAGGAGAGAGCAGGGTGTAGCGAGGAGGAGAGGTGGTGCATCTTGGAACCATCACAGACACCACTGGATCCAGCCGCAGCAAGGGATATCGTAAGTGCAGGGAGTCTAACTGTCTAGCTCTGTAGGGAACCTAGGGCAAAACCCAGTTCTGCAAGAACCACTGAGAACATTTGCTGGTGGATTGTCCCTCCAAAGAAAACAAACAAACAAACCCCAGAAAGATATTTGGGAACCCTAATCAGGTCTTTTAAGGAGTATACTTGAGTTTTGGCAGCCTATTTGCTGCCCTATTTGTCAGTGCTTCTCAATTTTATATATATCTGCTCTTTTCAATAGCATACAGAACTTTCTCTTTCAGCTTGTTTTTCTTTCTGTTGAAAGAATTAAACTATTTTTTTTTGTTTACTTGGATGCTGGTAACATGTTGCATTAGATCTAGGACATGGGGAGAAAGAGGCAGCCAAGCAGGATGCAATTGTTCATCTGCAATTTTTTCCAAATCTGAAACAGCTCATGTGCCACACCTGTGAAGAGTGTTTTCTGGATGTGGGGTGTCGGAGAGATTATTTTGCACTGTAGCATAGATGTGCCTTGATCTGTCCCACCAAATCTTGTAGCTTATTCTGTCTGGGACTGTGGTCAGGCCATAATATGGGCCAACACTAAGGGCATATCTACACTTGCAAAGTTACAGCGCTGGCAGTTACAGCACTGCTTAGAGAGAGCAGAAGGAAAATTGCTGTTGTGTGTTCACACTGAGAGCTGCCTGTGCAATAGCATGTTCACGTTTGTGGCACTTGCAGCGCTATTCAGAGCGGTGCAGTCTGGGCAGCTATCCCACAGAGCACCTCTTTCTCTTTTGCCCCTAAAAGGTGGAGGGAGTCGCGGGGCATCCTGGGTCCTGTCCCAATGCCCCGTGATGCATTGCTTTGCATCCCATCACTCCCTGTCCTTCTGTCCACATTTGGCACCATCTTTCAACGGTTTGTGTGCTGCGTGCCCTGCCTCTTTCGGGCTGCAGGAATGGATCCCAAACTGCTGACCAGTATGCTGCTCACATTGACCAACACGTCACAAGTGGTAGTGGAGTTATTCCTTAAACTACAAAGGCAAGAGGAGTGCAACATTGATCTCACCACGTGTAGTAGCTACGACACGAGATTGCTTGTGGCATTCATGGAGGCGCTGACCATAGTGGAATGCTGCTTTTGGGCTTGGGAAACAAGCACTGAGTGGTGGGATCGTGATGCACATCTGGGATGATGAGCAGTGGCTGCAGAACTTTCACATGAGGAAAGCCACATTCATGGGACTGTGTGATGAGTTTGCCCCAGCCCTGTGGTGCAAGGACACGAGAATGAGAGCTGCCTTGTCACTGGAGAAGCGCGTGGTGATAGCACTGTGGAAGCTGGCTACTCCAGCCTGCTACCAATTGGTCGCGAACCATTTTGGAGTGGGAAAGTTGACTGTTGGAGTTGTGTTGATGGAAGTGTGCAGGGCCATTAATCGCATCCTGTTCCGAAAAACTGTGACTCTGGGCAATGTACGTGACATTGTGGATGGCTTTGCACAAATGGGCTTCCCTGACTGCAGAGTGGTGATAGATGACATGCATATTCCAATTCTGGCACCAGACCACCTAGCCACTGAGTACCTTAATCGCAATGGGTATTTCTCAATGGTTCTCCAGGTGCTTGTGGATCACGGTGGGCGTTTCACAGACATTACTGCAGGCTGGTCCTGAAAGGTGCATGATGCATGCATCTTCTGGAACACTGGCCTGTTCAAGAAGCTGCAAGCAGGGACTTTCTTCCTGGACCAGAAGATCACTGTAGGGAAAGTCGAAATGCTCATTGTGATCCTGGGAGACCCTGCCTACCTCTTAATGCCATGGCTTATGAAGCCATACATGGGGCAACTTGACAACAGCGAGGAGCAGTTCAACAACAGGCTGAGCAAGTGCAGAATGACTGGAATATGCATTTGTCCGTTTAAAAACCCGCTGGCGCTGCCTCTATGGGAAGCTGGACATGGCTGATGACAATATTCCTATGCTTATAGCCGCGTGCTGTATACTCCATAATACTTGTAAAGGGAAGGGTGAAAGCTTCACTTAGGGCTGGACTGCAGAGGCTCAGCACCTGGAGGCTGAGTTTGAACAGCCAGGGACCAGGGCTATTAGAGGGGCACAGCGTGGGGCCATAAGGATCAGGGATGCCTTGAGGCAGCAATTTGAAACTGAAAGCCATTAATTTTTGTTGCTATGCTCGAGATTGCAGTGCTTGTAATGCTAGGAGGTGATTGGTGCACATGATGCAAGAAGGGGCCTTAACATTATTGTATGTTGCTTTGCAGTGCTCTTTTTCGCTTTCACTTAATAGAATAACGATTGTTTTCAAACAAACACAACTCTTTTATTAAAAGACAACAACTGGAGGAAAGAGTCAAATGAAAGAATTCATCAGCAGGGAGGGGAAGGGGGTATGGAGGGAGGGAAGTTCTCAAGGGGAGTCGTCATCCTGGGACAGCTACAGCTTTGAGTATGTCCAGGGATCATACCCAACCTTCTCCTTTGGAGTACAATGCACCTGGTACTTCAGCAGGGCCAAACTGCAGAGGGATGGGTGTTGAGTGCAGTAGGTAGTGGGAGTCCACATTGTTGGACTGTGAGGGGGGAGGAGTGGAATGCTGCGGGTAGAGAGTGGAGCCAGGATGTTAATAAGAGTGTGTTGGCGGTGTCCGGGGAGGCACATGGGAAAGAGTTTTGTGACAGAGGCTGCAGGGGAAAGCAGGTGCGGAGCTGCTCTGTTTGAAGACCTAGTATCACCTGGTCTCAAGTATCAAGTGTCCACTTGGTGCTCCATAACTGTTAGGAGCTGCTCTGTGGCTTCTTTCTGGTGTACTGCCTTCTTGTTTCGGTCCCTCTTCTCGCTGTCTCACTGCTCCTTCAATTCCTGTTTCTCGGCGGCCAAGTGCATCATAACCTCACGCAGAAAGTCCTCTTTAGTTCTTCTTGGACGCTTTCTAATTCTCCGCAGCCATTCTGTTGCTGATAAGGGAGGCTGTGCTCCCAAGGTCATCTCTGTGAAGTTCAATTGCAACATTTTACAGAAGCAGTATTGTTTGCAACACAGACAACAGTGATTCAGTGCTTTAAAACACAGCCAGTACTCTCACACCTGTCAATAACTGGCTGACCCCAGGCAAGCACTCATGAGCCACAAGAGCCCCAAAATGGCGAGTAGCCTCAGGGGCAGGTAGATTGCTGTTCCCGGACCCTACTAGACACTGGGCACGTGGCACTCGGGTAGAGCCAGTACTGTAGCGGGGGCCTGATAATCATTCCTGTCCCCACACTTTCCACAGGACGTGATCATTTTGGAAGATATCTTGCTGCTGAGGGTGAGCAGGGAATCAAGGGATGGTCTTCTCCAAGCCTGCAGCTTCCGCCCTGGTGCCTATGCAGCTAGCCTGTGTGCAGCAATGGTCCATTTCTCCTCACCCCCCCGGTCACTGCAAGGTGGCGCAGGAAAGTTATTGTTAATGGGGAAAGAAATGAAGCAGCTCTGCCGAGGAGCCTGTGGCAGCGGATTGCCCAGTATCTCCACGAGAGTTTCCTGGAGATTTCTGAGGGAGATTCCCATGAAGAGAGGGAAGTCTATCAACAGTCTGTTCTGCCACTCAGACTAGGCAAGCGGTGGGAGACAAGTCTGCTTCCTGCAACCCTCCTGTCCCCAACAACTTGCTTCATCAATTCCCAAAATCAGATCCACTTACCAGGGGCCTCCTCTCCAGCGAAGTATCCACAGGGGCCTTCACAGTGGAGGAGGGGTCGCTGCCAAGTATCGCGTCCAGCTCTTTGTAGAACCGGCAGCTCGTGGGCGCAGCACTGGAGTGGCAGTTTGCCTCCATGCCTTGTGGTAGGTGTTCCGCAGCTCCTTCACTTTGACCCTGCACTGCAGTGTGTCCCGGTCATGGCCCCTTTCTGTCATGCATCGTGAAACCTGTCTATAGGTATCATAATTCCTGTGGCTGGAGCACAGCTCGGACTGGACAGCTCCTCTCCCCAAATGCCGATGAGGTCCAGCAGCTTGGCATTGCTCCAAGTGGGGGATCGCCTGGTGCGTGGAGCAGGCATGGCCATCTGGAAAGATGCGCTGAGACCACTGTACGCATCAACGAGCGAACAGGAAGGGGACTTTCAAATTTGCAAAGGAATGTACGGGGTGGGGCTGACAGTTGGTCACCTGAGGGCAGGGCAGTAGAGTTCAAACTGATGACCAGAGAGGTGAGAATAGGTATTGTGGGACACCTCCTGGAGGCCAGTCGCAGCGCTGTAATCGACCAGGGTGTCTACACTGGTACTGTAGCCCCAGTGCAGAAAACTGTACGCCTCTCGGCAGAGTGGGTTTTTTTTTTTCCAGTGCTACAACTGTGCAGTTTCTGTGCATTAAGTGGCTTGGCAGTGTGTACACCTCGGAAGTTACAACGCAGAAAGCTGCTTTACTGCACAGAAACTTGCCAGTGTAGACGTGGCCTGACTCATCCACTGAAGTTATTCCAAGGCCGCTTTTTCTTCCAGCTTCTTGTATGATACTCCACAAAGTAACCTGTAGTGTGCATAGAGCGTTCTGGAAATGCGAAAGAGAAAGTGGTGCTTTTGTCATTCAAACAAGTCCAGCAAGAAAAGTGCAAAACATGGGCTCAGTCATGCAGCCCTTAAATCATGTGAGTTGTTTCCCTGAAATGACATACGAGCTGTAGGATTTATTTTTGTAATGACTGTTACTTGGCTGTTTCTGTCATTAGAAAGGATTGTGTCACAGGATATGACACATGCTGAATGTACAATTGAACTGGGAAACACAAACAAGCAAAACAGCAAAGTAACATGAGAACACACCAAACAAAATAAAATCAAATCATATTTGCAAAAAAACTGCAAACTTGAACTGACTTGTTATAAGTACCAAGTATTTTTGTGTAGGATCCCCTGTCCTCCCCTCCTGTGCACATTGGGATGTTAGTTCCTTGAAAGTGAATAGAAAATTCCTTTTAATTAAAAGAAAAAAGAGAGGGCACTCTTAAAATTCCGAATCATTAGTTAGATATCATTAGATTAAAAAGGAGTTTTTTCAAAACTTTGCATGTTTCGTGCTGTAAGAAAAGCAAATCTGGCTCTAGGCAAGGAAGTATACTTTCAAGCTGCTGGACAAGGAGTTAGGCCCATATGGCATCTACAGAGGCTGCACAGTTCAGTTAAAGGTACAGAAAGATTGGAAGGACAGGATACATATGCCTCAGTGTAAACGCTAAGCATGGGGTGAGAGGATAGGAATTTTTGAGTTCTGATTGTAGCTCTTTCACTTACTGTCTGGATGACCTTGTAAAGTCATTTAATCCCCCGTGACACTTTCTCCACCTGTAAAACATGGGTAAAGATACTATTACTTCATTATTGAAGTGCCCAGAGTGCATGCAACACAGCATAAAATGTGGTCCCTGCCTGAGAAATTTACAATCTGAAAAAGACAAATGAAACATGCTAGAAATCCCAGGAGAGGGATTATTCGAGCATATATATATTTTAATTTAATGTGGCGATGACATTTGTACTGTCATGGACTGGGTTTGAAAGGAGTGAGATGCCTGGCATACTGGGAATAGGCTGTGGGGTCAGCAAGGGAGAAAGCATGAAGATGAGAGGAGATGTGGGGAGAAGTGAAGTAGGATTTATGAGTAAAGGTGATGGTGATAACTAAGAACAGCCAGGCAGAGGAAGTTTGAGCAGGACTAGAAGGCAAGCAGGGCAGTTGAATTTGGGTGGGGGTAGATGAGAGGAGGTCTTCAGTGGAGGGATTCAGGGTGAGGTGACATTGTCCAAGTGGCAGGGGAATGTTTATTTTAGTAGTTGCATTCTAAATGGAGTGGAGGAGAGCAATACAGGAATGGCGGAGGGCAGAAAGATGATGCTTGAAGTATTCAGGAGGATAATCAATGCGTGGACAAGCACTTCAGCCGTAGGCACTAGAGTGGAAATTTGGAGATATTGGAAAAGTGAGTAGGATTTGGTAACTACTTGGATATTGGGGAATAGGAATGGAGAGGAACTGAAAATAAGAGATTGTGAGCTTGGCTGAAAGAAAGGGTGGTCAGTCGCAATGGAAAAAGAAAGGAGAGAAAGTAGTGCCTAAGAAGAAAGAAATTAGGAGTTCTTTCTATCATATGTGGTAGGGGGGTTGTGAAGATTGCTTAATGTTTGTGCTGTGATTTGAGATACAGAGTACAGTAGAAATGGCAAATAGTTACAGCATTACTAGTTCTAGATGAAAACTTCATCATATTGCAGGTATTAAAGGGGGGAAAACAGTCCCTTAAGAGGATCTCATGTTCTGTGAGACGCACAGACTTTAACCAAACTCTAAAGATAAAGTTAGAGAAACTACCAACATTAGAAAATAGGAAAACTAAGTTATCCAAGCAGACTTAACTCTTTCCTCATCCCTGCTAACCTTCTGTTCTTTCCACTGTCACATCTGGATTTTTGGAGAATGTTTCTTTGTCAGGACTTTAAGAGGTTTTTGCAGCCTGTGGCAGTTTGGCTTTTTCACAAAGTGAATTATGGCAGCCTGAAAAAAGCCATCTTTAAATCTGAACAATTTTTTTTTAAGTTGTGTGACAGTGTTGTAAGGTTAGTTTAGGATTGGATAATGTATGACTATATAATACTATTGCAGCCGTTACTGTGACTGTATGTTAACTGCATATTAGTAGCAGCAAACTCCCAAAGCAATAAACTTGAGCTCCAGTGGCAGAAAACAGTGTTGTGTTAAATTAATAATCCTTGTTCAGGAGTCTAAATATGAAAACAGGTGAGAGCAATAGGCGAGACACTGAGGAACTAGAATGTCACGAAAAAGGTATAGATTCAGAAGGGGAAAAAGCAATGTTTACAGTGTAATAATCCGTGTATTTAATAGAGTGGCTTTAATGAAAGCAAATGAAACAAAGTTAAATTAATCTAGTTTAGTTGAAAGAAAAGGAGTACTTGTGGCACCTTAGAGACTAACTAACAAATTTATTTGAGCATAAGCATTTGTGAGCTACAGCTCACTTCATCGGATGCATTTTTCCCCCCCACTGAATGCATCTGATGGAGTGAGCTGTAGCTCACGAATGCTTATGCTCAAATAAATTTGTTAGTTAGTCTATAAGATGCCACAAGTACTCCTTTTCTTTTTGCGGATTCAGACTAACACGGCTGCTACTCTGAAACCTAGTTTAGTTGTGCATTTGGCAGTTAGGACCCAGTTTGCATCTCATCCAAAAGATGGGACCTTTGGCACAGTGCTGTCTTGCAAGAGTATTGATTTAGTACTGTCACAAACAGATAAAGGTCTCCTACTGAACTGGCAAAATGAATGAGTTGTGTTGTCCTGGGTTTTCCTTAGCACACTCCCATCAAACTTCTGTCCAGGTCTGGCCTTGCATATCTTGCAATCTAAGGATGACACAATTGCAGCTTGAAGCAAGTTTTTGCAACACTGTTGAAGATGGATTTTCCAAGATAGAGTAATAAATGGTAGAGACGGGTCTGTGCCATGAGGCTTAGATCAGGCATTCTCCAATGTCTATGTGTGTTTGGACCCAGTGTTCAGGTTTGGTCCCAGATACTCTGTAATATGTAATGATTGCTGGAGTGCATTTCAGAACTCTGTTGAAATGGGACCGTGTCCCATCACCAGTGACTGGAAAAAGGCCAAAAACGTTGAATTAGGTTCATGCCTCCATGTTCTGTTCTTGTTTCCTTAAGTCAGGCAGTGAAGCCCCCTCCTGATATTTGATTTGGTTGGTCTGGGGTCCATGCCTTTTGTCTGTGACTGACAAAAAGTGCTCTTTGGCGGATAAATGTCTGCCTTTTTTTCTCCCTTCCCTCTCTGCTGCTGCTTTTTGCCCTTTTCTCTACAGGAGAAGCTCATCTCCATATCAGTGAAGCAGATCTGCAACTTTTTGGGGGAATGACCACCTTACTTATCTAACTCTAACTCCCTGTTTCACCCTTATCACTTTTTGTGTGGCAGAATCTCTTCTCGTTCGCCCCAAGCATTAGGGGTGGGGTACGCATTGCAACAGGGTCTTTCCAACCCCTCATGACCCTTCCAGCTCCTGTGTGTGAGTGGGTTCTCTGCTGCCTTTCCCCAGGCCATGGAGTGTAGGGTTAGGGCTTGCCGAAGCAGGCCCTCTTTCTCCTCCCTGTAGGGAAAAGGATTGGGGAGATGGTGGGATGTTTGCAGTAGGATCCTCTTCTTACCCAGTAGAAGTGATAGAAGAGGATCCCTGGATGAGGATTCCCCCACCCCCCACTTCTCAGTAATGTGTGTGTTTTAATGCAGCTGCTGGTGGGTGGCTGGGCTGCTGAGTTCATCTCACATGTGAGTTCACATCACCTTCTTTTTCTCTTCTTCCTCCTGTGACAGTCGCTTATATCACAGCAGCAGGGAGGCAGAAGGCAGTGTCAACTCCTGATGAGGTCCAGCAGTCATGGATGGGGGAGATGGAGCAGGCAGGCTTCCGAGGGAAGGGAAAGAGACTGAGGTGGCACTGTGGGCTCTGTGCATCTTTTCCTTCCCCCTCCCAAGGTCTCTCCAATGTAGAAACCTTTGGGGAAGAAGAGTCTCTAGGACCTGACCCTCAACCCTGTGACCAGTGCTGCCTTGCTTCTCTTCTGCTTTTTTTTTTCTATTCCTTTCCTGTCACACACTCTCTTCTCTCCTTCTGCAACCTGTTATAAGTTTTTATAGAACATAGTGTCCTAGGCACTTACTCACCTGTCTCCTATCTCCTGCTTTTGCTATTCCACCTTGCTATTCCAGTCTCTGACCACCTTTATCCTCTTACCTCTACTCCAAACAGTTTTAGGGATAGTCCGTAGGAGGAGTTACAGTATTAACCGCTAGAAGTAAGTTTATTGCTTCCCTAATCACGGCGATTAGCTCTGCTCATGATCTTCATTGAGACACCACATCATGCTATCCCAAGGAGATATAAAATGACACTGGATTAGGTTTGAGTACCAAAGGCATATCTTCTCAGCCTGGAATGAATATTGGTAATGCTGCATTTAAACCAAAGAATTCTCTCAAACTATCTTGACTTTTTAAAAAAGAAAAGAAAAATAAATACGTTGAGTCTTCTGAGCAAAATCAATGGTTCAGGTCCTCAGTTGGTGTAACTTGTGGCATAGCTTCAGTTTACACCAGCTGAGGCAGTATTTGTGAAGAAAATGTTGTTCTGCTTCCTGGAAAGGGAGAGACATTGGTACCACAGAGGGATAAATAGGTGGGTGGATACTTCTGGTTTCAGTTCTGTCTTTGGTCAGTTCCATGATGATAGCTGGAGGAGGCACATGGTTATCTGAATGAAACGAGATAACAGGACTGTCCTAAGGTTGATGCACTTAGTTTTTGTTTCACTATTATATTAGAGCTCCAACACAGATTTTATTTTGAATGTGCCAAATGGGTGCTAAAGGTTACATTATGCATGCAAGTTTGCTATTTTGCAAAGGTTATTTAGAGCTTTCTGAGAATAATTATACAGTACATCACTGATTAGTTTTTGGCAGTCTTCAAAATGTTTCAGGTCTGTGCCTTAAGTAATGAAAATCATTCATTCTCCATGGTTTCTAACTCAGTGGCACTGAGGAACTGGTAATAAATTGCCTTGGGAAAATTATCCTTTCATGGTGTGACATTGAAAAGAAGTGTGAAATGGTGGATTTGCAACAGTTTTTAGAAAATTGAGTGAGTGTTTTGAAGCAAATATTTACTAAACGTTTCTATATAGTTGGTTTAAGCCTGAAAATTACTCCACGTTTTTGTACCAGGCCACTAGCTTTGGAGAGAAAACCCTTTCAGTAGATGTTGATGGGAAGAATGATGAAGAAATTCAGGGAAAAAAGATTCAAAGATGAGCAAGCTAGCGTAAAGCCTGAGGAGCAAATATTGCACAGGCCACAATGAAAACTGTAGCCTTTCATATGGGGAGTCCCTGTAGTTCTGATAGTAAACAGGTTTAGACTGTCAAAGCAATGCTTTTATGTGTTCATAGAAGAATGTGCTACAGTATTCTCAAATATGCTGCATGCTGGTTAAACATAACTCTGTAACATATTTGTCTCTTGTGGGATATTAAAAAAATATCCCTAGTAAATTCAGCTGTACTGTTAAGAGGATGGAAAAGAGGAATGCTAAGGTAGGTAATCCTTCACCTAAATTATCACCCCTCGTTAATTTAAGGTTTGTCTAGACAAAGTTAGTGTGCAGCAAGCTGCGATGTGAATCTAAAGCACATTAGCATGCACGTATCAACTGTCCATGTAGACCCTGCTACCACCCACTCCTGCATTTGTACTAATTTTAAGAAAAGTTCCACCATATTTTGTGTATTGCTCTCATACTGGGTCCATATTTCTGTGATTATCTGAATAAGAATGACAGAAACGCAGCAATCACGTCATTATTGCAAAACTTCACATAGCCTTTTACTACATTGTTCACTTCACTCTAAACTTTAGAACGAAACACTCAATGAGGTAAATGGTAGTGGATTAATTAACTTCGATTAGCACTGTTCTGTGTATGGCAAGATCAAAGCTTGTCATGTCGGTGGTAGTTTGTATTCACAGAAATCCTCTTCATGTGCACAGATGATAAATGCTTAATTGTGTCCTGTGAGGTGTGCAAGTCAGACAAAAGACCGAATCTGCAAGATGAGAGGGGTGTTTGGTTTTTGAAAGGCAAGACATCAGAAGACTTTACAAATATTAATGTAAGGTTCAACAAATGGCTTACATGACTTCAGTGAAAATGTTAGGAGTTCAGACGAGCAACTGCCAACAGGAAGACCCAAGGTTTTGGGTGTAATGAGCTAGAAGGAAAGATTTAGGGCCAAATATTCAATTTGGAGTGCCTCAAAATAGGCATTTAAATTCATATTCAGATATGTTGAGGTATCTGCATTTCAAAGGAGGAAAAAAGAGGTCATGTTCGGGTAGAAATCTGAGGCATAACCTTTTAAAAGGAGCGCTACAAAGATTAGGTGGAGAAATTGTTCTCCGTAGCTATCAGCTGTAAGGTTAGAAATAATGGCTATTTTCTGAAGCAAGAAAAGGTACAGTTAATAGAAGAAGCTGTTTTGGTAAACTCAGCAGGGCAGTTGGACATACCACAAAAAGGAAAAAAAAACATTAGTAGTAGAAATCATCTGAGTCATATTTTGAGTAGCCAAAAGTGCTGAGATTAAAGTAATGGGAAACTCGCCCTTTTAGTTAGCAAAATTCCAGTGGGCTAAAACTGGAGGGTTTGGGTCACACCCCAAAAGTTTGCTTGGAATACTGAGTTTGCCATTGAGGCTTGACCACTCCCCTGACTACAGGGTGTGGCAAGAAGCTCTTCTACCTCTGCTTCTTATCGCCTACAAATCTTTGGGAAAGATCTCCCAGGGAGTGGGCTGCCTGCCTTATACTGCCCCCCACCTTTCCCCAATTCAGTAGCTTCCTGCCCATTCAGTACTGTGAAACTGGAAATTCTCCTTCCTGCTCGGTTTTGTAAAAGGACGTTTACTTTATTTGGGGGTCTGAAGGAGACTGATCAGGTCATGGAAATTGCATTCAAACCTCTGTGTAGAGCACTAGCACACATCTGATCCTATAAAAATATTGCAGAATACATTGTACAAGTAAAGAATTGATATCTTTTTTTTAATCCTAAAGGCTTTTGTATAATCAAACCTGTATTTCGTGACTTAAGCTACTTGAGGATGAACTTTTAAGTGTATTCACTGAAGTTGGTGATGGCTCAAGGTTTTAATATCCGTCTCGTCCTGTGTATAAAGGAGGAACGCAATATTATTTGTTGTGTATTGCTCTTTCTTGTGTGTGGACTCAAGTGGGCTGACACTTGCTGTAGCTTCTGCTGAAGTCAGTTTTGAAGTTCAGCACAGCCATCCCTTAGCTCAGTCACTGTTGGCTCTGACCATCTGGTCAGAGAACATCCTATCAGAGGTAGGCCCAGGTAGTAGGGTTGTATGTAAGAAAGTGCCAAAAGATTCTTTCACGTATGCAGTGGGGGAGGTTTAGGTTGGATAGTAGGAAAAACTTTTTCACTAGGAGGGTGCTGAAACACTGGAATGCGTTACCTAGGGAGGTGGTGGAATCTCCTTCCTTAGAAGTTTATGGTCAGGCTTGACAAAGCCCTGGCTAGGATGATTTAGTTGGGGATTGGCCCTGCTCTGAGCAGGGGATTGGACTAGATGGCCACCTGAGGTCCCTTCCAGCCCTGATATTCTATGATTCTATGGTCAGGTGGAGTTGTGGCCATTTTGAGAGTTACACTGCAATCTTCTCCGGCAGCAGACTGGATTGGTCTATGGGTTATTTTTCCCTTTCTCCGAGCACCTTGCAAGACTCGCGTTGTAAGGCAGCTGTTACCCCTAGGGGTCGGAGCTAAGGACAGACAATGCATCTTTAGGTAGTCATGATTCCCTTAAGGGGAATCTTTTTGAGATAGTGAGAATTGTGCCTGGGGAAACCTTTGGTTCTCAAGTGGTTGTGCACCAAGAGACCAAGGGCGGTTTGTAGGGGTACAGTGAAAGGAGACTGCAAGGACTGGGTGCCCCTGAGGCTGTTGGTTCATTTTGATTTAAGGTTTTGGATAGAGGCCTTTTAAATAAATGTAAGATCTAGAGTTTTATTGGCAGTTCTGACAAGTGGCATAAGCAATGTGTCACTAGCTCTCTGAGATACAGAATGAATTGAAGTTGACCTTCTTATGCTTTGAGGTTGCCAAAGGTGACCTAGTGGGTGAATTTCTGCCCCTATGGTTTTGATGTAATTTGATGTACTAATTCTTCCTGCCCCCACTAAAGCATCCTGCATTGTAGACTCACTGGTTGGATGAGGCTAAGAGAAGCACTACTGCTTGCTGGTAATGTCATGACTATGTGACAGGCAGTGCAAGATGACTCAAATCTGTGATTGCGTCTTTGTCAGTCTGACTTGAGAACCGTCAAAGCAGTCTTGTCTTGATGCGTTTGATACTGCAGTGGCCGGTCTGTTGATCTAATAAATTGCTCTAAGAAGGTTATGTTCTGGAGAAAAAGTGAAATCAGAGTTGCTATAGATCAATTTCAAAGCATTATAAGAACGTTTTTTTTTATTTCCAATCATTTTGGCTTGTGTAAAATCCTGTTTTTGTTTTATTTGTTATAATTCTTTGCGGGGAAAAAGTAAGACTCCATATCGAAATAATTAATTGTAGTATATTCCTACACTTCTATGCAAGGTTGCTTTGTGATTGAATATTGAGCCTTGATGGAGCAGATGGGTGATTCCCTAAAGGCATAGCTGGTATTTGTAAGTTTTAAAATACAGGTGGACACATTCCTGGTGTGTACACTTTGAAAACAAAGCACAGGAGATGCGCACACACGCAACCTCTTAGTTCAGAGTCATGTTATACAATTGCTGCTTAATGTTATGAAAAGGTATTTTGACTGTAGAGGTAATTGAAAAGTTGTATTTTTACTATGAAGAATCAAATATGTCATCACATGAAAAGAAAAATAAGTCAATTTTTAACTGTAAACTTATTTCATAGAATGGACTCAGATCTCAACCAGATACCTTCGAGAGCAGCTGGCAAAGATTGCAGAATTTTATCATGTGTCCTCAAACCAAGGGAATGGCTCAGTAGCTATGCCTCAAGAGGTGGAACAAGCCCTGAAGCAGTGGGAATATAATGAAAAGTTGGCATTTTATCTGTTTCAGGTAACCTTGTAAAAAGTGCCTTTTTGGGGATGACTGTATTAGGTAGGGTCCAATTTTAAAATGCACTTAAAAGTAATTTGGCACTTTGCCTGCTCTTTCGTAATTTGCAGTTAGCAGCTTACAATTTATGCATGTTTTGTTAAAATTTGCTAGGTATGATATTGTTTTAAGTTTTCTCTGTATTAGATCTATGAGGTTAAATGCATTCAGATTTAGGGACAAACTTTCAACTGGTTTTTAATTTTGCGTGCCTGGTTTAGGACATCTTGGGTCTCCTTTCCCATGACTCTGGTGTACGCACAGTTATTGTCACTTTGACAAAGCTGCAACTTTCTTGTCTTACCACTGATTAATTTTGCATGAAGTGGATTTAAACCTTTTAATTTAGAAAGAAATGCACATTATTATCAAACTTCCCATTTTCAGTCACTGAAACAGATAATGAGCAAATTAATGTTAATTCAGGTGCAACCTGCTGATAGCAAACTTGTAGCTTCATATTTGGTAATGAAAGAGCTATTTGTTCATTATAGGATAGTGTAATTCAGCTCAACTGTAACTTGAGGTTGTGTGTGTGTATGTGTGTGTGGGAGCAGAGGGTGCTTCTTCCATAAGCCTAGTTTTCTGACCAAATTGTATGAATGAAGCATAAAGAGGTCAGGTACCATGTGTTGGACAGTGGCTTGAACAGGGTTAAAGCTCGAGATTCTCTGAGCCCTTAATTGATTAGTCACTTGCTCAGCCCATTAGACCCTGTGCCCTCCATAAATGCATTTTCAGCATGTATTTGATTCCAGTGCTTGTCCATACATATTCCATTCTTGGTACGCATGCACCCAGTGCACTTGAGTTTGGGTTCTTTTGGCCAGCAGTGTCTGTTGGGGGCTGTGCCTGTGGCCTGAGTGTCCTTGTACCTCCAACCAAGGGCATGAGGGAGGAGTGACCCCAGCTGCTTCTCAGTGCTTTCTCACTGCCTGTGGCTGCAAGTCAGATTTGCAGTGTCTGAGCTTTGTTGCTTACTGTGCAGCCCCAATCCCCACCTATCCCTTTTCAGGGCCCCTTTTCAGGACAGCACGCTACACCAGGAGGTGCAGTCACTGCCATATCTCAGAACAGTGGCAGAAGTACCTCAAGAGCATGGGGAGGGCTTTTACCCTTATTACTTTCTGAATCCCAGAAAGGAAGAGGGCTGGAACCTTTTCCAGGACCTGGGACAAATGAACCCCTTCAGGTACAAGTTCAGGTTGGTAACTGTAATTTTGGTGATTCCAACTCTAGATCCACACGACTGTTCATAGCTTTCACTTCCAAGACGCTTATTTCCATATAGTGATTCACCCTGCCTGTAGAAGGTATCTGAGATGACAAGTGGGCAGTTCCCACTACCAGGACAGTGTTCTCCCATTCTGCCGATTGACAGCATGATGGGTATTCAGAAAATGCCTGGCAATAGTGGGGGCTTACCTCAGGAAACAAGTTCATTTTTATCTGTGTTTAGTTGACTGGCTCATTTGCAAAAGTTGCATTGACAGGTTTCATGCTCCATACTACAGACTGCAACTTTTCATCCCTTAGATCATAGAAGATTAGGGTTGGAAGAGACTTCAGGAGGTCATCTAATTCAACCCCCTGTTCAAAGCAGGACCAACACCAACTAAATCATCCCAGCCAGGGCTTTGTCAAGCCGGGCCTTAAAAAGCTCTAAGAATGGAGATTCCACCACCTCCCTAGGTAACCCATTCCAGTGCTTCACCACCCTCCTAGTGAAACAGTGTTTCCTAATATCCAACCTAGACTTCCCCCACTGCAACTTGAGACCATTACTCCTTGTTCTGTCATCTGGTACCACTGAGAACATCTGAGCTCCATCCTCTTTGGAATCCCCCCTCACTCTCCTCTTCTGCAGACTAAACAAGCCCAGTTCCCTCAGCCTCACCTCGTAAGTCATGTGCCCCAACCCCCTGATCATTTTCGTTGCCCTCCGCTGGAATCTCTCCAATTCGTCCACATCCTTTCTGTAGTGGGGGGCCCAAAACTGGACACAGTACTCCCGATGTGGCCTCACCAGTGCCGAATAGAGGGGAATAATCACTTCCCTTGATCTGCTGGCAATGCTTCTGCTAATGCAGCCCAATATACCATTAGCCTTCTTGGAAACAAGGGCACACTGCTGACTCATATCCAGCTTCTCATCTGCTGTAATCCCCAGGTCCTTTTCTGCAGAACTGCCGCTTAGCCAGTCAGTCCGCAGCCTGTAGTGGTGCATGGGATTCTTCCTTCCTAAGTGCAGAACTCTGCACTTGGCCTTGTTTAACCTCATCAGATTTCTTTTGGCCCAATCCTCCAATTTGTCTAGGTCACTCTGGACCCTATCCCTACCCTCCAGCATATCCATCTTAGTGTCATCTGCGAACTTGCTGAGGGTGCAATCTGTCCCATCATCCAGATCATTAATGAAGATGTTGAACAAAACTGGCCCCGGGACTGACTCCTGGAGTACTCCACTTGATACCATCTACTAGGGCTGCCAACTTTCTACTCACACAAAAGCGGACACCCTTGCCCTGCCACTATCCCGTCCCTCCTCTGAGGCCCTGCCCATTCTGAGGCCCCACCCCCACTCACTCCATCTTCCCTCCCTCTGATGCTCACTCTCACCACCCTCTCTCACTTGCTCATTTTCACTGGGCTGGCTCAGGGGGTTAGGGTGCAGGAGGGGGTTAGGGCTCTGGCTGGGGCTGAGGGCTCCAGGGTGGGGCTGGGGATGAGGAGTTTGGGGTGTAGGAGGATGCTCTGGGTTGGGAACGAGGGGTTCAGAATGTGGGAAGGGGATCAGGGCTGGGGCAGAGGGATGGAGTGCGGGGGTGGGTGAGGGCTCTGTGCTGGGGGTGCAGGCTCTGGGGTGGGGCTGGGGATGAGTGGGGGTATAGGAAGGTGGGAGGGGGGATTCTGAGGGCGGGTGGGGGGATCAGGGTTTAGGCAGGGGGTTCGGGCATGGGAGGGGGTCAGGGGTACAGGCTCCGGGTGGCACTTACCTGAGGAAACTCCCAGAGGCAACGACATGTCCCCCCTCCGCTCCTACACGGAGGTGCAGCCAGGCAGCTCTGTGCGCTGCCCTGTCTGCAGGCGCTACCTCCATAGCTCCCATTGGCTGCAGCTGCCCCTACACCTAGGAGCTGGAGGGGGGACATGCTCTTGCTTCCAGGAGCTGTGTGGAGCCAAGGCAGATAGGGAGACTGCCTTTGCCCTGCTGCACTGCTGACTGGACTTTTAACGGGCCGGCAAGGTCAGCGGTGCTGACTGGAGCCACCAGGGTCCCTTTTCGACCGGGTGTTCCGGTCCAAAACCAGACATCTGGCAACCCTAAGATCTACAAGTAAACCAAGAAAAATCAATACTCACTCCAAGTCAAAGAATGAAAATTATAGGAGGGGCTTTAGTATCCTTGAGGCCAATGGCCTACCTGTAGCCATTGTTTAGGTTGACTGGTAGCACTCACCTCCAATAATCTAGGCTGCTGCTTGTGAGTCACTAGCCATGGAATATGCATGAACAAGTATTCAAAGAAAATATTGTTACTTACCCTACAGTAACTGTTTCTTTGAGATGTGTTGTCCATGCATGTCCCATGACCCGCCCTTCTTCCCTGATACTACAGAGTCTGATAACACCTGGATTCTGTATTGGGGGAAAGAACTGAGAGATAATTGAGGCCATCCTGCTCTTTATGCCTATGCTCAATGCACGAGGACACTCAGTGTGTAACCATTGCACACCAACACATACTACTGGCCAAAAGAATCTGAATTCAGGTGCATTGGGCGCATTTGCACCAACCGTGGAATATATATGGACAACACATCTCAAATAACCTGTTATTGTAAAGTAAGTAACTGTTTCTTTCTATCTGTGTTGTTGTAAGTTAAAGTAATTTTGGTTTATAAGAAGTTTAAAAAAAGATGTGACTAGAAAATAGCTATTGTATAGACTAACCATTGTACAATTAGTATGGGCCTAAAGCCAGGTCACATGCAGGGATCCAATCTCGGCATTTGAGGGTTTCTTGATTTCCCGTTTGCAGATACTAGACTACACCATCAGACCTCAAAAACCAAGAACAACAAATTGGTGTTGAATCAGTTTTTTGCTCCATGAGAGTGTACTTTGTGGAGTTCCCCTCCTGGATGATCAGCCTTGTTCTCCTCCTGCATGGTCCACTGTGCACTCAACTTGCCTAGCCTGCCACTAAGCACCTCTTTCTAGTCTGATTATTAAAAATAACAGTAAAAAGGAATTCTGTTGTGGGGTAAATCAAGAAAGGTAGCGGGAGGCTGTGCATGGAGAGTGTGTACTCCCTGCCAAGCTGAAGGTCTGAGAAGGGGGAACTAAGACAGAAACAAGTCTCTGTGGTGCCAGGGGTCAGGCTTAGAGCTGCCAGGGGTCATGATAGTGAATCTGTCAAGGGGATAGGGTTCAGACAGTCTGGTGAATTTGAACTGTGTGCATAGTCCATTCCAGTTCATGGTTGCTTCTTCATCTACTGGGCTCTTTCAGTAGCATTAGTTCTTGCATATTTTTCTTTCTAGGTTAATTTTTAAAAAATCTTTGAGAGTTGTAGGGTCTTATCATCAAGTCTTAAAATCATTTTGATTTGAGTCAGGAGATCAGAACCAAGTGGCATGATAAAGGAGCATTTGTAACAAAATTATAAAGCTGCTTGTGTGCTGCTTCCAATTAATTTTGATGCAATCTAAAACAAAATTCTTTCAGGAGGGAATGCTTGAAAGACATGAGTATTTGACATGGATACTGGATGTTCTGGAAAAAATCAGACCTGCTGACGATGAACTTCTTAAACTTTTGTTACCGCTAATGTTGCAGGTACAGAGCATGGTTTAAAGCTATAGTTATTTTTGAAAACAATTATATTTTAAAATATCCCTTATATAACATTTTTTTATTTGGTGCTCTTCAGTATATTTGTAAAAATTGCTTATGTACTAATGTTCTACCTATAAAAAGTAGTGAAATCTTTTTCCAGATGCTTCGCATTTGGACTAAACTACAGTTTTATATGCATTTTTAATGCTTTGAAATTCCTCATGCATTGAATACATAAATTAGGTTTTCTAAATAGAAAAACAGGGCCAAAAATGCTCGTTCAGGACAGTAGATTTTTTTAAAGAGTCAGAACTGTAGACCAGTGTTTCAACAATGTTTTCTGTCTGAGAGATCTTCTAGATGCATTAGATGATCCCTTCTAATTTATGTATGTTAGATATCAGAATTGTAGTGAACGTGAGTACCTTGAAAAGTCTGTTTTGCTTAATATATTATGCATTTTTTTCAGTATTCAGAAGAGTTTGTTCAATCAGCCTACCTGTCCCGTCGCCTTGCTTATTTCTGTGCCAGACGACTGTCTTTATTGCTAAGTGATACTCCTAACCTCGTAGCTGCACACTCACCTCATATGATTATTGGACCAAACAATCCTCCTTTAGCAGCTCCAAGTCCTACTGCAACAGGTCCTGTGGTGAGCCCGGTACAGCTAGCCTGTTCAGATTTCTTTTCCTGCCCACAACATCGTCCACTAGTTTATGGACTGAGTTGTATGCTGCAGGTAGGTAGATGTTTTCAAGGCTCTAACAATTCTCATTGCAGTGTATCTGGGGACTTGATGATTTGTGGGTCTGGTAATGGGATAAAAAGTCTTCTACGTAAAGGTCATTATTTCATATCTATCTGTGACAATTTTTGTTACCATCTCATGGTTGCTCACTGGTCAATTTGAAATGAGTGGTGTCAGACACATTCCTAATGTATAGGTGCCATATCACAAAAACCACCAGTAGGTTTGGTACTTCTGACAATTTCAGCTAAGAGATGAAGATCTGAATGAGCCTGGTCAATGAACATAAAGGTGGCTTCTCCAGGTTATGACTGAGAGGTATCAGCAGGAAGAAGCATGTGCTGGCTACTGTCCATGTTGGTACCTGTTGTGTGGACAGAAGCCCTCTGCTGGCAGAAATAATCAAAACCTCCCTCGGAGAGCACTCTGCTAGGCACGTTGAAATGCGTGGTAGTCTGGCCTGTTCTCAAGAAGCCAGCGTGTGACATCAGTGACTCTTGTTAATTTCTGCCTGGTGTCAAACCTTTCATTCCTGAACAAGGTCAAAGACAAGGTGGTAGTGCACCGACTCCGGCAGCATCTAACCTCAGAAGATTTGCTCGATTTTTCGAGGTTGGCACAGAGTCAAAACAGCGTGGGTCATAGTGATAGACAAGTCCCGGTGGCAATGAACCAAGGTGAGACAATGACATTCATACTACTTGCTTTTTTATCAACCTTTGACAGTATTGATCCTGAGATGCAGGTAACTCATTTACATGTGCTGGCAAGAGGTGACAGAACTAGGCTAATATAACTTTTTTTCCTTTCTAAAAAGGCTCAGTTATGATGAGCAGCTGCTTCTCCTCCCTAAGAGCTCTGACGCGCAGAGTACCTCAGGGCTCAGTTCTATTTCTGCTTCTGTTTAACATCTACCTGATGACATGGCTTGTGATGCCAACAATATGCTGATGACATGCAGCTCTATGTATCTCTCAGGCATCACTTTCTCACAGGCCATGGCACCTGAGGGAATTGAGAGCCTGGGTGAAGACCAGCTGGCTCAAACTGAACACCAGGGACACTCAATTAATACTAAGTGAAGAAGGTAAATGGGAACATGAGTACCTCTTCCTCCATCAAGGGCTTGTGACTGTACTAGGATAATGCAAAGTCTATGGACTCCTCACTGACTCAGGAAAATCAAATTGCAGCTAGAAGAGAGTTTTTACCACTCC
The DNA here is from genome assembly GCF_965140285.1 of Lepidochelys kempii. Lineage (NCBI taxonomy): Eukaryota > Metazoa > Chordata > Testudines > Cheloniidae > Lepidochelys > Lepidochelys kempii. The sequence continues at coordinate 27,547,517 of NC_136388.1, read as the reverse complement.
CAGCTAGCAAGACTTCTCCTGTTCCTCTTGGACAAGGACCTGCCATTAATGTTTGTCGCCTCCATATTGGATTACTGCCACATGTGCTCTTTTTCTTTCTTAGCACAGACAAATTCATAAAGCTGGTAAACAACACAGTGGCTTATTTCCTAACTGTAACAGTCCAAAGAGACTATATAATGCTTTGCTACCTGCGCTGGTTCTCCTTGTATCACCAGATCAGTGCTGAGTTTTGGTACAGATTCACAAAGCTGTCAATGGGACATGCCCAGGTTATTTTCAAATGACACTTCTCGGGCAACCTGTTTAGCAGGTTACTGTTGTTGGAGTCCAGATCTGGATTTGTGAGAGCAGGAGGTAGATCTTCTCAACAACACAACCCAGGACTCTGGAACATGTTCCCAAAAGAAGCTGGGAAGAACCTTACTCTAGCTGTTTTTCAGATCATGCATTAAGATCCATCTCTCCTTCACCAAAAGAATTTCCAAACCACCAAGGCAAAAGAAAACAGAGTGGCAAGCTCAGAAGCAACTTAGAATTTATTTTCTTACTTTCTAAAAGTAATTTAGAGCAGGATAGGTTGCTGAATGGAACCCAGTCAAGAGGTCCTGCTTATACCTCGATGATGAACAACCCTCATGGTGGGTGAAATCTTGCACCCGATGAAGTCAATGGCAAAACTCCTATTGACTTCAGTGGGGCATGATTTCCCCCGGTGGATTTTAATCCTTGTACAGCACTAGATACCATAGCAATAGTCATTTTTATAATGGTTTATAAATGAACATCAGTCTTCATCCAGCACCTTTCAGGAACAGTAGATTTACTTAGAAATAAGGTGCATTTGAATGGCTCCTTTGTGTTTTAAAATCTTGATAGGAAAGCATATTTTAATTAATGACATAAATTTTAATTTTTCACACATAGCTTCTCTTTGTAAACGAAACCCAAAAATGACACCTTTTTGCTAAAAGTTATTCATGTTTCATAGGCAGTGTCTGATGGAAATTAGCCTTCAGTGGTGTCTTTGGCAGTATGAAAGCAATACAAATGTAAAGCGAGCAAGTATATATTTAAATTCAATTTTCAAATTAATAATGAATAAGGAAAATACCATTTTAATTTAATTTCCCGCACTGATGTTTTAAAAAGCAAATGGTTTTGCAAAGGCCTCTTTTTAGTCATTTTCACTGCACTTGTGAGGCAGAAGTGATTTAGTTCAAGAGACTATCTCCTTTCGTTGGTGTTTAGCTGTGACCCTGTCTGTGGCAAATGTTCTGCAAAGGAGATTACTTCTAACTACTTTACATTGTCGCTTGCAGACTGTAACTCTCTGTTGCCCAAGTGCCTTGGTGTGGAATTATTCCACGAATGAAAGTAAGAGCATTAATCCAGGCTCTCCTCTGGATTTACTTCAAGTTGCTCCATCTAGTTTACCTATGCCAGGTGGAAATTCAGCATTTAATCAGCAGGTAGGCTTGTTTTTTTACAGGGCAAAGGTCTATATTCTGTGTACCAAAGACATAACATTTCATGCTCATTAAGACTAGCAAATTTAGGTATGCCTATATTCTTGGTTTGGGATTAGTTACATGTTAGCTTTAGAATTGTATTAGTTATGGTATACTAAATTGTTTGGCAAATCTTTATGAATGATGGGATTGTTTGGATTAAAGTATTGTGCATTTGAATAGCAGTATTGTTAATGCTTTCAAAGGAAAGATCTTGAGTTAATTTAAATTGATGTTATTTAATGGCACAAAACAACAAATAGCAGGAGACTTGTTGCAGTTGCTAGTAAAGTTGCGACATTCATGACCTGAAAAACTTTCACTCATACAGTATTGTTGGGTTGAATATAAGTCCTGAAATGAAGATATTTCAGTATAGATAATGTTTAAAAAAAATTAAATCAGTTGAACACTCAGTGCTTGAGGGTACTTTTTCCTAATATAGGAAAAATTGCGATACATTGTTGTATACCTTACTCATGCAGAGAAATGTGCTTGAGATGAGAATTGTGGCTTCCCAGCCACTAGCTAATAAGCAACAATAATCTTTTTAGGTTCGGACAAAGATTTATGAAGTAGAACAGCAGATAAAACAACGAGGTTGTGCTGTGGAGGTGCGATGGTCTTTTGACAAGTGCCAAGAATCAACTGCAGGTAAAGCAAGTCAAATGCAATGTAAATGTTGAAAAATGTGGGTCCTAGGTTTTACATATTTGTGTGTGTTGGGCTTGATTACATCACATTGTGATTAATTTTAGGCGTAGATTTGATAGACTGACACAAAGTAACAGGCAGCATGTATTTTTTTTTCATTTTTGGATTGGTGGTGTGTTAGCATAAATATTAGTCAGGAGGGATCATTACAATTCAAGTTCTGGGCTTAGTGAATCCTTTGCTCTTGGACCAAGTGGGGATATGAAAATTTGCAGAAATAGCCTCTTCAGTCAGTAGGGGATAATCTTCCATGACTCACCTGCTGACACAGGACTAAGTGGTTTTGGGCTCCTGAGGGAAACCGTATGTAACCCATCTGAACTGTAGGATTGGTCGATGTGAGAAGGGAGCATGTAAAGATCCCTGGGGGTGGGAGTGTTTCAAGAAGGGCAGTGAGGACACCACCTAAGGACTGGAGAAACTTGCAGTTTTAATAGTAGGGTTTGTGTGTGCATAGATTTCTGGTAACAGACAGGATTTGGTTAATCTCTAGATGTATTTTTAGAATACAGGAAAGTATTTAGCATACCATATCTTTCATCATTGGATCAGCTATTGCTTACTAAACATCACCATCTGCAGCTTTGGTGGGCTGCAGTAGCTCAGAGGATTGATAAAGAGAGTGAGTGCGTTTGGTCTTGCATTGGTTCAAATCTAGCCCAGATTGATAGTGACTGACCATTCTTTTTGCTTTTCAGAGACCAACGGGGAAGCTAATTTGATTTTAGTCACGTTGGCTGAGGACAGGAGTCCATGTCAAAGAATCATAGAATATCAGGGTTGGAAGGGATCTCAGGAGGTCATTTAGTCCAACCCCCTGCTCAAAGCAGGACCAATCCCCAATGTCATCAGATCCACCACTGAAATTAGCACTTTCATAGTACCATAAACATTAAATTCAATTTCCCTCCTTTTTTAGGGGTGGGGTTGGAGATGGCTTTTGTGTTCATTTCACCCAGACGTTAGTGCTGCGTGCATCCAGTGAAAACAGTTTTAACAAAGAATTTTTCTGGTAAACTATTTGGTTACCTTTTTTTTAAACTTTCATATCTAGGGGTCACCATCAGCCGAGTTTTGCATACACTGGAGGTCTTGGATCGACACTGTTTTGACAGATCAGATTCCAGCAATTCAATGGAGACTCTTTATCACAAGATTTTTTGGGCAAACCAGAACAAAGATAACCAAGAGGTAATTAAGGTTCTCCCAACCCACTTCAGAAATTGTAGGCTCATGATTCCTTTATTCATTGCAATAATTTTATAAAAGTTTGGCCTTAAAGTTTCATGTCTTTGTTTAGTTTACATGCACTGGGTGATTAGTTGTTAGGAAAAAATGGTTCGTCATTGTTATGAGAGACTTCTTCTTCAGTGTTATATGACCTAAGCCCTTTTTTATAAGGAATACTCTTTCTCCACTGGAGCATAGCTCCCTTGCCCCTCCTTGTGAATAGAGGGAAAGGAGAGATTCCTACCCCCCTGATTCCCTCAAACTATCCCTCTCAACAGGTACAACACTTATTTTATTTCCTTAATAATCTTCTTTAGGAACCCCAGATCACATCCCCTTGGGGCTGCTCCAAGAGGCTTACTGGTGCTCTGGGCAGTGGCGGATTAGCCACTGGGCCCACAACCCCCCCCGCAGCACCCCTCTTTTCTCTGGCAGAAGCTGCAGGACAGGGGAAGCCCCCCATGACCTCACCGCTGGCAGAAGCCACAGGACGGGGGCAAACCCCCCCAGCAGTGCCCTGCTTCCCTGGCAGAAGTCGCAGGATGGGGGAACGCCCCCCCCAGCAGTGTCCCCCGCCCCGATCCATTCCCTGGCAGAAGCTGCGAGATGGGGGAAGCCCCGACCCCATTCCTGGCAGAAGCCACGGGACGGGGGAAGTCCCCACAGCAGCTCCTCCTCCAGAAGCGCTTCCCCCGTCCCCAGGAGAAACCCCTCCCCCAGCAGTCCTGACCCTGGCAGATGCCCCCAGGCAGGGGTAGCCCCCCCCAGTGGGTCCCAATCCTGTCTCTGGCAGAGAGAGCCCCCAGTGCCCCGAACCCACTGGGTGGGGTGGGAGAAGCCCCAGCGCCCTGATCCTGGTCCCCTGCAGAAGCGTGGCACCTGGACCCCTACTGCAGCCCCGGGACTGGAGGAGCTGTGACTCCCCGCTATGGCGGGCAGCTCCTGGTCAGTGGTGCAGCGGGGCTAAGGCAGGCTGCCTGCCTGTCCTGGCTCCGTGCTGCACCCCAGAAGTGGCCAGCAGGTCTGGCTCCTAGGCGGTCGGGGAGGGGACAGAAGGCTCCATGGCATGTGCTGCTCTCTCCTGCAGGCACTTTCCCCCAGCTCCCATTGGCTGGGAACCGGTCAATGGGAGTGCGGAGCTGGTGCTCGGGGTTGGGGCAGCACGCGGCGCCCATAGCGCCCCACCCCCCACCTAGGAGCTGGACCTACTGGCCACTTCCAGGGCGGAGCACGGTGCCCAGGACAGGTAGGGACTAGCTTGCATTAGCACCGCTGACTGGGCTTTTAATGCCCCAGTCAGGGGTGCTGACCAGAGCCGCCAGGGTCCCTTTTCAACCGGGTGTTCCAAGTTGTAAACTGGACACCTGGTTGCCCTAAGAGCAGGCCATTTTCTGAAGGCTTTGAAATGGCAACTTTATTCCAGTATATGGTGGTGGGGAGTTATGAGGCATTCTCACAGTAATCTGTTGAAGTCAAACATACTTGTACGTTGGTTATATAGCATTAGCTGGTTAGAGGAATTAGGAGGAAAATAAACACATTTATGCCAGTTGGTTGAGAGACTTTAGTTTTCCCCTCCTGTCCTCCCTGTTTGGCTCCTACGCTTATGTTAAATTGCAAAGTGTTCCCTTAAACGAGCAGAACCTGATTAGGGTTTTCAGAGGATTGTAACTTGCTGCTTGTGTTGACTAATAGGAAGTGGGAGAGCCTTGTATTGCTGACGGGCTGTTTTCCAGTGTTTACTGAACATTATCTGATATTTGAGTTTTTAACAGTGGAAAAAATTACCACTTTTGATGTATGTTGTCATCTGCACACTGACTTTCAGAGAGCTCCTGCATCTTAATAACTGACAGGTGTGTGGTGACCATGAGTATAATGTAAATCACAGTCTGTGTGTTAGTCCATGTACCTTGTAAATAATTTAGGAAAGTGTAGTTGAGCCACTAGGTGGCAGTTTGTTATGAGGCACCTTTATGGGCCTTGCAAGTTTACTTATACCAGCTGTACTTCATCTTTACCTTTGCAGAAGTCACATACGCAAGAGAGTAGATCTGTACTCAGCTAGAAGGCCTCTGACTTGTATCTGGTCTTGATTTCAGTCTGTTAGATGCAAGCTGTCTCTGTGTTTGCAACAAGAAGCTCTCAATCATGGGCTTATGCCTGTACTCCTATTTTTAGCTAACCATTTATGTAACATTGTGGCCTGTCCTTGTTTTTTATGGTGCTCACAGCACCAGAGTATCTGCACACTAACAATTATTTAAAGCAAAATTCAGTATGAAGGACTGTATGCATTATCCCTCATTGATAGGAAGCCACCATAGCATGTCTGTATGAGTTATCCCTGATTGATAGGACTGTATGCATTATCCCTGATTGATAGGAAGCCACCATAGCATGTTTGGCATTTTTTTTTTCCTGCTTCCATGGTTGATGAATTGTAAAACTTCATCATGAAAACAGTAAATTATGGTAGTGTTTATTTTACACTATAGGAGTGCCCCAAAAGTGCTAGGCACTGTACAGGGAAGACACGCCCCCTGCCATGAAGACCTTAGAATGAAGAGATCAAAAAATCAGATGTTTGGAGTGGTGCTTTGCCACCATCTTATCTTATTGATTCCATGAAGGATTTTTTTTTATGGAAGAAGTAAAAATAAATCTTTTTATTTCTTTCAGCTGTCATAGAACAAATGGCTCTTAGGGAGTGTAGTGGGGTAGTTACCCTGCTCCAGCCCTGAAGGGGTTCAAGCAGCCCTGGAGAGGGCTGCAGCTGGGAAAAAGCTAGGCTGATTGGGGGGAAGCAGCCACAGCTGGGCCCATGCCCCAGTCAGGCCACAGCTGGCCCTATAAGAGGGCTGAGGGCCAGAAGCTGAGGGAGTCTCACTCTAGCCCAGGAATGGGAAGGGCTAGCTGCCTGAGAGTGAGGTGCCTTAAGCAGAGCAGTGCTGGGGAAGGGCAAAGGGAGCTGGGGAGCTCCAGCCTGGTAAAACCCCAGGCTGCAGGCCTTGGTAAAGTCCCAAAAGGTACTGGGGCTGCAGAGGGGCAGCCTGAGGATAGGCAGAGGCAGCTGGTCCAACCTCCTTGCCAGTGATGCGTGGCCATTACACTGCAATCTGCCCCAGTGAGTGGGGGCTAGATGATGACTGGCAGTAGCCACTGAGGCAAGGTGGGTTTAGAGGATTGGGGGTTCCCCTGGGAGGGGAGACCCAGACTGTGGGGTACTGCGGTGGGCAGAACCCCATGGTAAGGGGCACCGGGGTCCAGGAGGGACACGGGGGGCCATAAGGCAGGTGAGACACTGGCCTGCAGAGGGCGCTCCGGAGGTTGGAGAGCTAATTCCCGAGATGACCAGCAGGAGGCGCCGTGCCAGTGAGTCGTTACTTTGCTGCAGGGAGACGTTTGATGAGGGTAGTGGAGTGACCTGGTAAACCAGCTGAGGAAGCGCAATTCAAGTATGGAAGTAGTGTGACGAAACAAATGTGGAAGTAGTTGTGGGAGAAATGAATGATGGGGCATCAGGGCTGGAAGAGTTTAAGGGCTGGGGGTAATGTGAACAAGGCAAATGTGGATAAGTGAAGGTGTTGAGTGAAAGTGTTAGGCAGGGCCTTGAAGTTTAAACTTTGTTGCAGTGGAGAAGTAGAGGATCAAGAGGGAGGCGATGTAGTCAGATTGGGCCAGAGAGATGGTCTTAGCAGCTTCACGAACATGTTGGGTAGCTGAGAGGGGGAATTGCAGATGGCCTCCCTTGGAGTGGATGGTGTGTGTGGGTGGGTGGGTGGGGGGCGGAATGGCATCAGTGACAGAGAATGGGGAAGTGAAGAAGCTATGGGCTGAAAAATAGGGGTTCAGCTTTGGCTATGCAAGTTTGAATTACAGCGACATATGCAGGGGAGGAGGTACATAAATGGATTGAGTAAGACAGTGGGCAGGACGATTTTGAGAATCATCAACATAAAGATGGCATTTTGAAACTGCATGAGTAGATGAGGTCACCCAAAATGAGGATCTAGAGGGGGAAGAGTGGACTAAATACTGAGGCCTGTGTGGGATACTTGCAGAAAGTGGGTGGGGCTCTTTTTCGAGTGCTTGCTCATGTGTTTTCCACAGTAGGTGTGCATGCTCACCACGTGCACCGGTGCTGGAAGTTTTTCCCTTAGCAGTACCCGTAGGGGGAGCATTGCTGCGACCCCTGGAGTGGCACCTCTGTAGCGCGCGATAAGGGGAGCTGCGCGCTCCCCACACCCTCAGTTCCTTCTTGCTGCCAGTGAGCGTGTGTCGGAACTACTTGCTTCAGCTTCGCTTCGCTGTAGCTCGTCCCAGAACTTGTCGTTTGTTGTTAGTGGCACCTGTGTGTGTGTGTGTGTGTGTGTGTTCAACAAGTTTCAGTTCAGTTAGTTAGCATTTGGGCCGGAGCATGCCCTGTGCCCCAGGGTTTAAATCGTGTGACTCTTGCAGATGTTCGATGCCCAGAAGTGACCCGCACGCCGACTGTCTCCGCTTCTTGGGTCAATCCCACATTAGCGACCGCTGTAAGATCTGCGGGTCCTTTAAACCTAGAACCAAAAAGGAAAGAGTCATTAGACTTTGGGCCCTTCTCATGGAGTCGGCACTAGCCCTACCCCAGTGTGACACCCAACCCCAGTGTCCCGAGCAGATTCGGCACTGGGCACCTTGTCTTCGGTGCGCAGTGATCCCCTGGCACCTTCCAGTGGCTGGCACCGCTCCCTGTCTAAGAAACAGAGAAAGGCCCCATCTTCTCAGCAGCATCAAGAAAAAGCAAGGGGAGAGGCTAGACCTGAGTTGGGCAGCCCCAGTTCCCCCCTGGGCTCCAGAGCTCCGACTCATGTTGAGTGGAGCAGCCCGGTTGCATCGACTCAGGCCTCTCCTGATGTCTGGATGCCTTTGACCCCGGAGGCCCTGCAGGCGGCCCGAGACATTATGACTCTGCAGGTCCCCGAGGCACCACCGGCACCCGGGCCCCGCTCTAGAGGCAAGCCGCTGCTGGGCTCTAGGCAGTCGACCCCAACCCGACGCAGATCCCAGTCAAGGGACTGCTCTTCGGCCCACACAGCATCCTGTCAGGGCACAGTCTCCAGCCTCCACTTTCGTCACCCACTAGGTTGTCTGGTCAGGTGCCATCGGATTGGAGTTCCAGGCACTGCTCCATGCTGAGCAGAAAGTATCGACGGGACAGGCAAAGGCGCCGTATGCGCTCCTTTTCTCGTTGGAGCTACCATAGCCACTCCTGACGCGGGTGCCATTGCCATTCGCGCTCCAGTTCTCTCTCCTTGAGGCACCATGCCCATGACTCCCGGTGGGGATTGCCAGCTCCTCATCGTCGCGGATCTAGGTGTTGCAGCGTCTCGAGAAGTAGTGGCTCGAGGCGGCAGTGTTCCTCGATGTTGGAGTCCCGGTCCTGTGGAAGACGTTGTCCTCGGCACTATTGATCGTATTGCTCCCATGGTACTGATAGGTCGTTGGTAACCCTGACCTTGACCCACCCGCGGCTCCCTACGTCCCAGCCCAGCCAACCCGACCAGCTGGTTGTACGATCAGTGGCAAGGGCTCCCATGGCAGGGACAGTGGTGCCAGTGGACCCCCTGACCCCCTCTGCATGCCCAGCCAGGGGCTCGTTCGGTAGCAGGGGCATCTGAGGCTCCCTCCGCCTCACTATCCAGGCTTCCAAGGAATAGATCGGCGGGTCATGGATCCTTGGCACTGCACGTGGAGTCCGACCAAAGGGTGGATCCTGCTGCGCCAGCCGACGTGCAGAGCTCCATACTGGCCTCCTCCTCCACGCCAGATGACAAGGTTGCAGCCCCACCCCCCTCCGCACCACAGGAGGACTTCAGGGTTCACCAGGAGCTACTGAAGCAAGTAGCGTCGAGCCTCCAACTCCAAGCTGAGGAGATGGCGGGACCCTCAGACTCACTCCTCAATGTCCCCTCGTCTTCGGTACTGGGCCTACCACTGCATGAAGGGGTGGCTAACATTTCCAATGCCCTCTGGCAAATGCCGGCCTCCCTTGCGCCAATATCAAAGAAGGCAAAGCGCAAATATTTTGTGCACATGAAAGGGAACGAGTATCTTTATACCCACCAGGCCCCCAACTCCCTAGTGGTGGTGTCTGTAAATCCGAGGGAAAGACGTGGTCAACCAGGACCCACACCCAAGATAAGGACTCTAGAAGGCTGGACTTGTTTGTTAGGAAGCTTTATTCGTTGTCCACTTTCCAGCTCGGCGTGGCCAACCACTAAGCCCTCCTTAGCCGTTATGAGTTTAACTTGTGGGGGTCACTGCCCAAATTCAAACCCTCCCTTCCGGAGTGTGAAAGGAAGGAATTTAAGGCACTTGTGGAGGAGGGTGCCGCTGTCGCAAAGGCTGCTCTGCAGGCAGCATTGGATGCAGCTGACATGGCTGCTCAGTCCATGGCCTCGGTGGTGTCCGTGCACAGGTGTTGTGGCTACTGCTGTCGGGGCTCTCTACGGAGGCACAGTCTGTGATGCAGGATCTTCCCTTCGATGGCAAGGACCTGTTTCTGGAACAAACAGACGTGAAACTTCATGGCATGAAGGACTCACATACTACCCTGCAAACCCTCGGGCTTTACGTCCCGCCTGCCAAGGACAAGCCTAAGCCTCAGGCTCCTGCCCCGGCTCCCCAGCCAAGATATGAACCCGCCTATAAGAGGTCCAAGACCCAAAAGAGGCGACCTCAGAGGCATTCTCGCTCTGCCCCGCAGCCTGGGTCCTCGAGGGGCAAGGAGCAGGAAAAGAGGCGTTTTTGACTGGTTGCAGGAGGGTACCCGGGTGCCTCCTGAGAGGACCCTCCTACCAATAAAGTTTGCCTTTAGCAACCGCTTGTATGCGTTCTTTGCGGAATGGTTCCGAAATAACATCGGACCATTGAGTCCTCAACACCATTTCCCAGGGCTACACACTACAGTTTGTCTCACTCCCACCTTCCCACCCCCCTTTCTGGGACGGCAGAGGGGACCCATCACATGTATCCCTGCTAGAGCAGGAAGTGGGTCGGCTCCTCAGCTTGGGAGCTGTGGAGAAAGTTCCAAGGGAGTTCCAGGGAAAAGGGTTTTACTCCCATTACTTCCTTATCCTGAAGGCGAAAGGGGGGCTCAGGCCTATCCTGGATTTGCGAGACCTCAATTGGTTCATGGCCAAATGTCAGTTCCGCATGGTCTCTCTGGCATGTATCATACCCTCTCTGGACCCTGGCGATAGGTATGCTGCCCTGGACCTTCAGGACACATACTTCCATATCAGTATATTCGAGGGGCACATACGCTTCCTTGGTTTCTTGGTGGGACAGGACCACTACCAGTTTACGGTCCTCCCATTTGGCCTGTCTACTGCACCCAACGTATTCACAAAGCGTATGGCGGTCGTGGTGGCCTACCTCAGACGCTGAGGTGTCCAGATATTTTCCTACCTCGATGACTGGCTGCTCAAGGCCAGCTTGCGGTCTCAGGTACAGGATCATGTGGAACTGCTCTTGGCGCTCTCCTGGATGCCTTCAAGGCCACAGCCTCCCTTCCCCGGGCAGGTTCCAGACCCTGAAGGGGCTCATATCCTCGGTCACGGAGTTCCCCGTGACCACAGCCAGGGCAAGCCTGCAGCTCCTGGGCCACATGGCGGTGTGCACATACGTGGTTCACCACGCCAGACTTCGGATGAGGCCCCTCCAACTCTGGCTGGCCTCAGAGTTCTCCCAGGCCTGGGACAGGCTAGACAAAGTCCTCACGGTACCAGCGCTGGTGATCGCCTTGCTAAAATGGAGGTCCTGCCTGGTCAATATGCTCCAGGGGATTCCCTTCTGGGGCCCAACCCCCTCGCTAGACCTAGTGTCCAATGTGTTGGACTTGGGCTGGGGGGCCCCACATAGGGAGCTCACAGACCCAAGGGATGTGGTCGGCCTCGGAGTTGTCCCTTCACACAAATGTCAGGGAGCTCAGGGCAATACGCTTAGCCTGTGTGGCTTTCAGCTCACAACTGCATGGCAAGGTGGTCAGAGTATTCACGGACAACACCGCTGCGATATTTTACATCAACAAGCAAGGCGGGGTGAGGTTCTCGTCCCTCTGCCAGGAAGCCATCAGGCTCTGGGAGTTTTGTATAGCCCACGTCATCTACCTGAAGGCTTTCCACCTACCAGGAGTCAACAACACACAGGCTGATTGCCTGAGCAGGGTTTTCTCCTCCCAACACAAGTGGTCGCTCCACTTGGAGGTCACTCACCAGCTCTTCCAAGCGTGGGGCACTCCCCAAATAGACCTGTTTGTGACCCGACAGAACAGGTGTTGCCACCAGTTCTGTTCTAGGTGGGGATGGGGAGGAACGCGATCTCAGATGCCTTCATCCTGCCATGGTCAGGTCAATTCCTCTACGCCTTTCTCCCGTTCCCCCTCATTGGCAAGGTCCTGGAGAAAGTGAAAATGGACAAGGCACACGTCGTCCTGATCGCCCCAGCTTGGTCCCGGCAGCATTGTTACAGGACCCTCCTGAACTTGCTGGTGGCCCCTCTGCAGCTGTTGCTGCTCCGCCCAGATCTACTTTCCCAGGACCCGGTCTGCCGCCTCCATCCCAACCTGGTCACCCTCCATTTGACAGCGTGGCTGCTCAATGGCTAGATGCAGAGGAGAGAAGGTGTTCGGAAGGGATCAGGCGTGTCCTCCTAGAAAGTAGGAAGCCACCCATGTGCCAAGCCTACTTGGCAAAGTGGTCCAGGTTCTCCAGGTGGGTGGGTGAGCGGGGTACTTCCCCAGGGTCTGCCCCTCTCCGGCTTATCCTCCTTCACCTTAGACCTCACGGTCTGGCACCTTCCTCCGTCAGGGTGCACGTGGTGGCTATATCGGCATTCCATCCGCCAGTCCAGGGCTGCTTGGTTTTCTCCTATGCCATGACCGTGCGTTTCCTCAAGGGGCTAGACTGGTCCTTTCCATATGCTAGAACCCCCGTTCCACAGTGGGATCTAAACTTGGTGTTATCCCGCCTCACGGGCCCCTGTTTGAGCCCATGGCCACATGCGCCTGGTCTCGCCTTTCATGGAAGGTAGCCTTCCTCATGGCTATCACGTCAGCTCGGTGGGTTTCGGAGCTCAGGGCCCTGACCTGCAAGGCTCCCCGCCCAACGGTCTTTCACAAGGACAAGGTTCAGCTCTGCCCACACCCTGCATTCCTCCCTAAGGTGGTCTCTGCCTTCCACATGAGCCAGGACATCTTCCTGCCTGTCCTCTGCCCCAAACCTCATGCCTCTAATGAGGAACGCCGCCTCCATATGCTCGATGTGCGCAGGGCACTGGCTTTTTATCTGGATCGGACTAAGCCGTTCCGCAGGTCTTTGCAACTATTTGTCACTTCAGCCGAGCGCATGAAGGGTCAACTGATCTCCACCCAGAGACTTTCCTGGTGGGTTACATTGTGCATCCACACATGCTATGACCTAGCAGGGGTTCCCTCATCACCGATCGTGAGGGCGCACTCGACAAGGGTTCAGGCCTTGTCGTCTGCCTTTGTGGCCCATGTCCCTATCCAAGACATCTGTAGAGCTGCTACCTGGTCCTCAGTTCACACGTTCACCTCGCACGATGTGATTGTCTCCGACGCCGGGGATGACGCTGGTTTCGGTAGAGCTGTGCTTCAGCCAGGGAATCTGTGAACTCCTACCCACCTCCATCAGACATAGCTTGTAATCACCTTCTGTGGAATATACATGAGCAAGCACTCGAAGAAGAAAGGACAGTTACCTGTTCCATAACTGGCGTTCTTTGAGATGTGTTACTCATATCTATTCCACATCCCGCCCTCCTTCCCCTCTGTCAGAGTTGGTTCGGCAAGAAGGAACTGAGGGTGGGGGGAGTGCGCGGCTCCCCTTATCGCGCGCTATAGAGGCGCCACTCCAGGGGTCGCAGCAACGCTCCCCCTATAGGTACTGCTAAGGGAAAAACTTCTGGCACCGATGCACGTGGCGAGCATGCACACCTACTGTGGAATTGACATGAGCAATACCTCTTGAACACCAGTTACGGAACAGTTAACTGTCCTTTCTGCCCACCAAAATAGTCCTTGAAGGAGAGGCAGGAGGAGAACCAGGGAGTACAGCATCACAAAAGGCAAGGGAGGACACCATTTCAGGCAGGAGGGAAGTGATCAGCAGAGATGGAGGATGTGAGAGAGTGTTGGCCTCAAGATTTGGCCATAAGATTGTTAGGATGTGCTCTAATTAGAGAGACTCAGACTGTATTCATAATCTATCTTCATTTTGTGACCAGGACTAGTTGCTCCACAGCTGCATGAGGGGGGAATAGATACTGTATTGATGAAGTGAAACTTTAAGCAGGAGATGACTGATTGTTCCTGGTTTCTGATTGACTGACTGACTATACCTGTAGCTTAGCAGGGTGATGGCCTCTGCGTTACTAACTTTGAACAAATTGGCTTGAGGAAACAAAAAAAAGCCTTCGATGTGATCACAGACTACAGCACACATACTCTTTGCCTTATGCTTGCTTTCATGCGAGATACAGTAGATTTACCCAACTGTTTGTGTACAGGCCAAAAATCAATGTTCAGTCTGTCTGTCTCTGAGTCCTGGTCTACACTGGGGGGAGGGGAGGGAGCAGGAATTGATCTGAGTTACGCAACTTCAGCTACGTGAATAACATAACTGAAGTTGACGTACTTAGCTGTACTTACCGCGGTGTCCTCACTGCGGTAAGTCGATGGCCGACGCTCTCCCATCGACTCTGCCTGCGCCTCTTGCTCTGGTGGTGTACCGGAGTCAACGGGAGAGTGCTCGGCAGTTGATTTACTGTGTCTGGATTAGACGTGATAAATTGACCCCTGCTGGATGGATTGCTGCCCGTCGATCGAGCGGGTAATGTAGATTTTTAACCGTGATTTTTAACAATGAGCTGTCTCTTCAGTTCCATGGTATCGTAGTAATACTTGGGTGAATTCTTTAAAACCAAAGCATATGGTCTGAGCTCTCCTACTATTTTTATTTCATAACTCCTTACTGAAATTCATATGATGAGAGAGAGAGTGTTATGCTGAGCACAGTGACTAACCATTCACTCCAACAGTTCATTTACAACAGTTCAGCTCCACTGACTTGAGTGGAATTGCTCCTAATTCTCAGCAGTGGGATAGAATTGGGTCCTAAGTATCTATGATACGGCATAGGTAAATATGACTTTCCACTGACTTAACAACAATTAGCTACTTAATAGCTACTTTCCACTGACTTAACAGGAATTTCCTGTTCTATGATGACCAACCCCGTAGCAAAAAATTGTATCACTGTAGATTTTTAAAAAATTCATGCAGCTTGATATGTCATTTGAGATTACATGTATGTCTGTAGAATTGTTGTGCTCGGCTCAAAAATGATTAGTGCTATAAATATTATGACGCAGGTGTAATATTTTAAAATAAATATTGTGTGTGTAGCCCTCCATTCCAATCAGGCAATTTTAAGCAAGGTTAAATGTTTACTAAAATCAGCTAGATTTCAAATGAGTGGTTACAGTAAATGCAGTGAGCTGTAGCTCACGAAAGCTTATGCTCAAATAAATTGGTTAGTCTCTAAGGTGCCACAAGTACTCCTTTTCTGGTTACAGTAAGAATGCCTTTTAATTGGTCCTTTTTAGCTGCTAAAAATGCCTCTGGAGGTTTGGATTAAAAATAGGGCCCTTAGAAACATTAAGGCAGTATCCCATAGAGGCAGCCTAATGCACAGGGATATAGTACCAATTTCTTTCTGGACCTTAGATGAGTAGGTTTGCAACAAGATGTATGGAAGTCATAAATTATGTTTAACGCTCAGCAGCAGTTGCTAGAATTGCATGACTAGCAACTATCTGGTTTTAAAGTACTCACATAGCTTCCTTTTCACATTTGTGCACTGGAATTTAGTTTGGGCAAAATCATCACCCTACTGCACAGTCTGAATAACGGGGCTGTGTACTGAGCTGTCCCATGTGATTGTGAATAAAGGAATCCTCCTCACCCCAGGACTGTGCAGTGACTCTGTGGATGCTCAGGGATGCACACTATGCTTTTGCACATAATGCGCTTCTGTGCCTGACCCTCCAAAACCTGCAGGGAAGAACATCTGCCAGGCACCGATGTCAAGAGCCTGGCCAAGGAAGCCATGTCTGAGAAGGAATGAACAGAACAGGGCAATTTTGAGTGATCCCCACCCCCTGTCACCCAGTCCCAGCTTCTGGCAGTTGGAGGATTAGGGACACCTGGAGCATGGGGTTATGTCCCTGACCATCTTGCCTAATAGCTCATTGCTGGACCTATCTTCTGTGAACTTATCTAATTCTTTTTTGAACCCAGTTATATTTTTGGCTTTCACAACATCCCCTGACAATGAGTTCCACAGGCTGACTGTGTGTTGTGTGAAAAGTACTTTCTTATGTATGTTTAAATCAGCTGCCGATTAATTTCATCAGGTGATCCCCAAGTTCTTGCGTTAAGTGAAGGGTTGAATAACAGTTCTCTATTCACTTTCTCCATATCATTCATAATTTTATAGACCTTTCTCATATCCCCCCTTGGTCGTCTCTTCTCTAAGCCAGAACAGCGCCAGTCTTTTAATCTCTCCTCGTCTGAAAGCTGTTCTTTACCTCTAATAATTTTTGTTGCCCTTCTCTGTACCCTTTCCAGCCTCATTCAACAAGCAATGGAAAAGCAGGAATAAATTCTGAGCAAGATTATAAAGTTTAATAATTCAGTCAGCACATGCTGAATTACTGTTTATTTGAAACTTGTCTATTTTTCTTCTGTGCTGCGGAAGTCCAGCATGAAATTCCTTCATGACTAAGGGACTATACTGCGCAAAATCACTGGTGTGAGGCAAAGTCTGCCCTATGACATTAATAACGTGAACAGTTTTTTAAAACAAACTGAACAAAGAATTTCTATTATTAGAAAAGTTGTAAAAGGACAATATTCTTAAATTTTTTGTTGAGTCCGGTCTGATTTTTTTAAAGCAAACGTGTAATACAATGTAGCATGTACCTCTAATCCGAGGCTTGTCTTCTGTCTTAGAGTATCTTGGTGTAGTGAGTAATGGCTCTCCCGTCTTCCTTTCATAACTTTCTTCCATTTGGTAGTCGCTGTCATGATGTCATAAATACATACACTATATTATTGCATTCTAAGTGCTTTCGAACAAAAACAATAAAATTATGAACTCTGTCAGAAATAAATTTCCAGGATGCAGTATATATATTGAGAGCTAGGAATCCGGGTCAGAGTCAGGTTGGAGTTGGAGACCAGGCAATGTCTGATGTTGTAGCAGGCCAAAGTCTGTGTGGCTACCCATACAACTTCTCGGGGCAACCCTTGGGGTTAAACGGGGTGCTTGGCCGATCAGAAGGCTGCAGGGTACCATCACTCTGGGTGTCCTGGGCAGCACTTCCTACAGCACCTGCTCTCCATAGTACTCCCACGGTAGCACCCAGAATACTATGCAAATGCACAGCCGGGGAGCATCAACCATCCCAGTCTCTGCAGACTTTTCTAGTCCCTGGGCCCTTACAGGAACAAAGGATTCTCAGGTAAGACCCGGAGGAGATGAGATGAATCCAGAGTCTGATCACCTTTAGGAGATGCTACTTGAATGTTAACTAAATTACAGTGTAAATAAAAATTTACAGCATCAGAAAGCAGGAAGTCCTGAGCTAAAGCTTTTATGAGATGTCGTGACACGCGCCCTTATGCACATGAAAGGTAGTCTTTATATATGAGAATTGGTGTGCTATGCTTTTCACTGTCATAGGTTTATTGATCATATACACAATTTGTTCATTATGTTGTGCACTTGACATTTAAAAAATGCTGTATTTTTGCACTCAACTTATCCATCACTTTAAATTGATAAAATAAAGACTTTTGGTGTTGGGCTCTTCACACGCATACTTTTGTGCACTGTGAGTGGTCTCATGGATGTCAATGATACAACTGACAACTGATAAAGTGAAGAATATACATAACTCTGCAGGATAAGAGCCTAAGAAATTCAGCTATTTATACTGCTCTTCATGCATGTACATTTTATGAAGAGTTCATTGTTTTTAGTCACTTTGAATTTTGAGGTGGGGAAACGTTTTAATGTTCTTCAAGTAATTGGAGCCTTGTATTTTTGTTCAACAGAGATTGTCTTTTGAATAAACATATTTACTGTGCTAGTGAAAAGTATGAAGCTGTAGAATCAGTGCCATGGTTTCTGAGTTTAATCACGTGCAGCCAACTAATGCTCCCGTTTTTTAATTGGCACCTTACTTTACCAAAAATTTACATTAATTTTATTTTGAAGGTATATAATCAAAATTTATTTTTGTATTTGGACTAGCAGTTGTACAATATTAACCAGTAAATGACACACTTAGAAATAGAACCAGATGTCTGCCCCTTTTCAGTTTCACAGAGCTGTTTTTCTAGTTTATTAGTTTATTTTTCTAGCATTAATAAAGAACATTTTTGAAAGTCTTCAGTAAGAAGAGAAATGATTGTCTCTTTAAAATATTCAGACAATTCTACTGTATAACCTGTTTAAATTTAGGGTGAAACTGGAAAAGATTTAATTTAATCTACAGATGCCTTTGTCAACTTCAGTGCTGTCCTCAGTAGGGTAAATGCATGTTTTTAATTTATTGCAAAGTATACAGAGTATACTTCTAGCAGAATTTTAAATTGGACCTTTGTAAATACTGTATCATTCAAATGCAAGAAGCCACAGCTGTTCTTGAGTCATTTTATAAAGAAGTTTTAGCTTTCAGATTACAGGGTCAGCTGGCTCTGATTTTGTTTTTGACTTTTTTTTTTTTTTGGGCTCTTTCCTAACCAAAGTTAATTATACAAACTTTAGTCAAATAAGATATGTGATTAATGTTACTGGCATATATATTAGCTAGGAGTGTTCTTTTGTGTGTTTTGTGTGTGTGTGTGTGTGTATAATATATGTACACACGTATGTATGTATGTATAATAAATCTCATCATTCTTTTTATAAATCTACCTCCACAATTAGTGTCAGAGTAAAAGGTTTGAATGTTCTTTTTGTTTTTAATCACAGTGCCTCCTCTCATTTAGCAGCCAATCTGAACTTTCAGGTTATTTGATAACACTGACTGCAGAAGAAGATAAGCTTTCCTAATGAGGGTTTAAAAAAAAATCACATATGAAAGAGAGGATTTGAGTCGATAAGCCTTTGCCCCTAGTTCCAGTTGGTATAGTACTTAATTGAAGCTCTGGTTCCTTAATAGAGCCTGTAGAAATGCGATAGTGTAAATTATTACATTTCTCCAAGTACTTAGCAGAGATGCTGTGTGTCTGATAAAGCAGGATTTGCAGTTTTCCACCATCTGTCTTCATAGTCTCAATAGACTCAGGAAAAATAGGTTTTGTGGTACTGACATTTCCCATCTTCCTGATATGTATCTCAGGATGAGCTTTGATGTGTACCGGGGACTATTATTCGAAAGCTTAATTATGCAGGCTGGAAGGAACCAGTGATGACGACCTGTTGCATTAAGTACACAAATTTAATGCACTCTTAGATGTAATTTACATTTTTGTATGTAGTGGAGAGGAAACCCCAAATCTGTTCCATCATCTTCATAGTAACATATATGTAGTCTGCATGTGTGAATCACTGTCCACTTGGACAATTGAAAAGAACTTTTTTACATTTGGACATTTGACAAAGGCCAGCTGTAATAATCATTGAGCCCGTGTGTGTTTATCATGTTTGTGATCAACTTCCTGCTGATTTAATCATAACATTAATGTTCATAATAGAATCGTATAACTTCACAAGTAAAACTTTTTACACAGTGTTTTCTTTAATGTTTCTCCTGCTCTTTATTAAATAGTCTTTTCTTCATATGGTACATTGAAACATTAATTATTACTATGTTTATCATAAACCTGAGGCTGGGTTAGGATGGACTTTTGCTACGACTTGAATTAAGCCAACAAGATACGAACACATTGAGCTTGGTGGGATCACAAGTGGGTTGGCTGCATGGTGCTAATTCTTTTTCATTTTTCATATTATTTTTAAATTATAAGAGAATAACGGATGAATATGTCTGATGGTTTTGACCATCACAGATACCTTTGGAAGAAAATGTTTGCATATTATGTGTGCAGATATAATTTTTGTAAAGAACAATAATTTCATTATATTTGTGCTGGGACAACCTGGTGAATGTGTTTTGGGGCAATTCTATGGAAAAACTTTCCTAAATTCATTTATCAGCGTTTTTGTCCTTGAAATTTCGCGTGTGCCCCGGGTTGGACCAAGATAGAAGCATCGAGGGATGTTTGCCCTCTGGTTCCACCTCCAGAAGTGGCATGGTGGGACCTGTTCAAGACTTGCTCTTTTTCTTAATTTCTCTGCAGTTTATTTTCTTGTCAGCTTCTCTTTCTGTTTCCTCCCTTCTGTTTCCCCTAAACCCAATCACTAGATGCCTTGATTAGTCCAAAGACCCGAATTGACCCTACTGATATTGGAGCTCACACAACTCTTCAATAACCTGCAGTCTTGCTGCGGGATTCTACATTTTATCATTTCCTTAGGGCTTGATTTTTCAGAGGTCTTCAGTGGGAGTTGTGGGTGTAAGTGTTGCTGAAAATGAGGCACTTGATCAGTTTGTACTAGGAGCAGCCATCCTTTCTGCTTACTGATGAGATAGAGATGATCTATATGAGGGGAGGGAACTCCAGCTAGGAATCCAAAGGAGTACTGTTGTGCTAAACACAGCACTGATGCAACTACAGGGATTTGATGATCTAGGAAACTTTTCTTTTCTCCCATTTAAGACTGCCCTTGGTTGAGCTATAGAGCCATTTCCTTCCATTTTTTAAAACTTGTTTTCTGTTGCTTGCAGAAAGGGGAACAGGTCAGTGTAAAGTTCAAACTACAATATCTTAGGGATTTCCTGCCTGGGTGTTGAAGATATGGTTTATCATTATTTGAAGATATTTGTTTCCATCCGCCACAGGAAGAAGTGTGTTTGACCCTTGTGGTTCCATTTAACCCTATGGTTCTATGATTGTTCCATTTGATTATGAAAGATAAAGTAAATATTTTGCCACCCTATGTTTGTTTGAAGGATTCTGTTTTTTACCGTTGATCTTTTCGATGGTTTTAAACTGTTTAATCTCTCTTTCTGGCCTGCCCTGCTTGAGCGCAAATGTAATATGTGGAAATGTTCCATTCAGTAAGTAACATAGCATAGTTTTTCTAGGTGAATGGCTTTTATGCAAATAATCATCTCTCTTAAAAATATTAATCCTGAAACAGTTAATCTTCAGTGCTTGGAGGTCTGTAACTTTTAATAGCTCTGAAAAATGTGTTTATTTTCTGGCTGTTTCATGTACGTTAGCCTTTTTACTTTTTAAACTCTTCAAATGTAATATTGATTAATAATCTAGAGGAAGACGTAAAGAGCCCATTTATTTAATTTGCAGATTATGCTAAATTCAGAGTGTTTCAAACACTAAGTGAAGGCAGGGTAGTAGAAGTATACACTGTATAGATGCAGAAAAGTTAAAAATATGGGGAGGAATTACCAAAATTGAGATGCAACTATCTAAATTCAAGGCAATATCTGAGGGGGAAAATATTTTAAAAATGAAGATGTTCAATGTGATGGGAGATATTTAGTAAATAGTTGTTTTTTCTTTTTTTTTTTATTACAACTTCCTATCATGGCATGATAGAGAAAATTGGATATGAGCTTGCTGTGAGAGGAGAGTGGATTTTAAAATTATTTTAAAGCAAAACTAGTGTAGTTTTGTGATGCAGTACTCAGAGCTGTCACATCAGAGATCAGTGATATCCTCCTTTATTTGTCACTGGAGATTTAGTAGCTATTATATTTCATTCATTTCTGGGTACTTCAATTTAAAAAGATGCTGATAAACTGGAAATAATT
The DNA here is from genome assembly GCF_965140285.1 of Lepidochelys kempii. Lineage (NCBI taxonomy): Eukaryota > Metazoa > Chordata > Testudines > Cheloniidae > Lepidochelys > Lepidochelys kempii. The sequence continues at coordinate 27,526,086 of NC_136388.1, read as the reverse complement.
CTGAGATGAGCAACACAAGTAATTATGATTCTGGAGGTATTTCTTTGAGCAACATTTAGCCAAATTAAACATATTTATTATGGAGAGAGGAGCAAGGTGATATGCTGTGTTCCTGCTAGGTGTTCTTGTTTACACACTTTTTTTTTAATGGAAAATTGGATTTTTAACTAATTTTTTCATGATCTCTACTTTCCACAGAATTTAATTTTTTTTCATCAATACAATTTTTTTCTGTTTAGATATGCTGCTGCAGCGTCTTATGGGAGTGATAGGTTCATTGCCTCATGTTGCTATTCTCTATGGGAAGCATTAGACACCCAAACTATAACTCTGATGGGGCAATTTTCAAACAGAAGTATTTCAGATTTCGGTCCAAGATTTTCATTATATATTTCAATTTTGGACAAAAAAGCAAAAATTTCCGTGGGGGAAGAAAATCCCATTTTATTATTTATTTGTATTACTATAGGGCTAGGCACTGAATAAAGATACAGCAAAAAGATGGTCCCTGCCCCAGACAGCTTACTGTCTAAGTCTGAGACAAGTCAAGAGATGGGTACTGACATACAGATGGGGGAGTGTAAGGAAATGAGACAACGTGGGTTAGTATGATAGGCAGTGGTCTCAGCATGGCAGTGGCCTAACTGTTACATTTTTTTTGTAGGCATTACAGAAAAGAAGAGTTAAAAGAGGTTTTGAAGGAAGATAATAAGGTAGCTTTGTGGATATTTATGAGGAGCTGCTTCCAAGCACGGGGGCAGCATGGGCGAAAGCACAAAGGTCCTTGTTTGAAAATTTAACAAGTGGGTGATGGAGGCAGGAGTTAATGTCTTGATGTTGAAAGAGAGTTAATAGGTAGGGTAGGGATAGGCTGTGAAGGCCCTTGAAAGCTACTTGTCTTCACTTATATTTGATGCAATAGAGAAGGAGGAACCAGTGGATGGATGCAAAGAGACGATGAAGACATGGTTAAAGTGACTGGCTAGAAAAATTATCTTTGCATCAATATTCTGAATGGATATGAGTGGTGCAAGGTTGCATTTGTCAATACCAGAGTAAAGGATGTTTCAGTAATTGAGGCATGGTGTGATGAGAATCTGGATGAGTGTTTTAGCTGTGTGAATGGATAGGAAAGGCTGTATCATAGAGATGTTATACATAAAGAACTGACAAGATTTAGATATTGCCTGGATTTGAGCACATTCCTAGAAATAAGTCCGAGTCAAAGATGACACCTGGATTACAGGCCTGAGTGACAGGTAGGATGATGGTGTTGCCCACAGTTTTGGGGGGAAGTTTATGGCCTCTGTTTTAGCAGTGTTTAGCTTGAGCTGGCAGCTAGACATCCACAAGGAGGTGTCTGAGAGACTATGATTTTTAATATGGACAGAAAGAGACAGGTCTGGAGTAGAGAGGTAGATCTGTGACTTATCTGCATAGACATGGTAGTAGAATTTGTGTTTGCTGTTGAGATTGTCCAAAGATCAGCTGAAGAGGGAGAGAGAAGAGAAGGGGGCCAAGAACATAGCCCTGAGGAAGTAACACAAGGTAGGAAGGAAGATGCTCTGGAGGAGAAACTGGAGAAGTCAGAATCATGGAAGCAAAGGGAGAACAAGATTTCAGGAAGAAGAGAGTGGTTGATTGTGTTGAAAGTGATTGACAGATCAAGGAGTGTGAGGCTGGAGTACTGGTCTCCACTTTGTCTAGGGACAGGTCATTAGAGACTTTGGCAAGAGTAGTTTCATTGGAGTATGAGAGGCAGAAGCCATACTGAAGATGGTCTAGGATGAAGTTGGAAGACAGGAGCTCAAGGAAGCAATTGTAAACAGTGTGTTCAATAAGCTTAGAGATAGAAGGGAGATGGGGCAGGAGTTGGTAAAGGATTTGGGTTTTTTTTAAGATGGGAGAGACTAGATCATGTTTGTATCGTGAGGGGAAAGAACCAGAGGAGGCTGAGAGGTTAAGGAGAAGAGGAAGGGAAGGAATGAGAGTGGGCACAATGATAATCAGGAGATGAGATGTGGTGTGTGGGGCAAATGAAGGGGTGAGAGGAGGAAACCAGCCATCAAAATTCTGTGCCTCTACTTTTTGGAGTCTTCAGTAACACCAGTAATAAGAGGGAACTGAGGGAGGGTTGCAGTCACCCTGTTCTTTATGCCCTCATATGGGACAACAAAGAGGCATACAGTGCATGCATGGCCCAATGGACATTGCTAATCAAAACATTCTGGTCTTGTGCACATGAGGCTGCACCTGCACTCATGCTGACTACATTATCTTGAAGAACCATAGTTATTGTAGGGTAAGTAACCATTCTTTGTTTAGCTAGGAAGATGGCAGAACTGAAAGAGGAGAGTATGAGTTTGAGAGAAGGCGATCATCTTGGTCGTAGGATTTCTGCCAGACACATTCTGAAGAGTGAGAGCAGGAACAGAGGAAACGGATGTTGCGGGTGGCATGGTGGATCTTGTGATGGAAGAAAGGGGCAAAGAGTTAAGAGTGGAGAAGACTGAAGCATGAAGTAAATAAATCACCATATTAGTGTGGGAGAGGGTCTGAGAACAGATGAGAAGTCACCAGTGCTGATTGACCAGATGTCATGGAAAAGATTGAGTGACAGGGCATTGAGAAGGAGCTTGAGGGTCAATTCTGAAAGGAACCAGAGGATCAGAGAGGAGGAGTGACTCAGCAACAGAGAGAGAGAAGTGCTTGGTGAAGATGCAGTTGAGTGAATGGTCCTTTTAGTGCGTGGGAGAGTTGAACCCGGGCTGCAGGTTGAATGAAGACATGAGGATGAGGAAACATACATCAAAGGGCTCAGATGGGTCATCAGTATGGAAACTGAAGCCCCTGAGGATCAGGCTGACGGGGAGGAATGGAGTGGACTGTAGATGACAGCAGAAGGGAAAAGTTGGTTATAGTGCTGTTCCAAAGAGGAGAAGGAATGGGAAGGGGGAGGCAGAAGGAGTTGGCAGTATTAGGGATGGGAGCAGAGAAACCCAGCACCACCTCCACAGTCTGATCCAGGGTGGGGGGTGGGAGCAGTTGACAAGCTCTAATCAGGGGATATTTCCTAATAGAATAGGCTGTTGTTCTGAGAAATAATCTCTCACGAGAAACAGAAAGTATGTAGACTTTTAAAACTAGTCTGGACCAAACATTATATGGACAAATGCAAATGGCTCTTACCAGTAATGTTTTAAAAAATTTTAATATTGGGAGAGTTGAGGTTAATTTTTAACATATTTAGGTAAATCAACCTACCTCATCTGGTCAGTGTGGCGGTTTGAATAAACAGGAAATAACCAGTGACTTGGTAACTGCATCCTTCTACTCTAGCAGAGACAATTCAGTTTTATCAGCTAGCTACAGATTACATGAGTGTAACCACACCTTGCCCACTCTGGGTTTTAGGACTCTCCCTTTGCCCAAACTGACTTCTGCCAGCTTCATCACAGCACAGTATGGTGATGGACATGGACTCCACAGTAGCTTTGACAGGTTTTCTAGGCCTTTAATTTTTCTCTTTCTGACTTCTTTAAGGACAGAAATCCGTCTCCTTTCCTCAGAAGCATCCAACGCTTCTTGTCCCAAACGACTGGTCCATGCTTCAGTTAAAATAGATGGAACTGAGCATAAAGTTTATTTGGTACTGGACTAAAGATCCAGAAAACCACAATAAAAGTGAAGTTAAACAAAATAAAATTGACTTCAATATTAAACTTTGATGTGCATACAGTAGATAGCTAAGGTCTGACTCTTCGTTTACAACGTGTAAGTCATGCTGTAAGATTTTTAGCTTGCTTAGGAAATACAGTGATCTTCATAAAAGCAGCATGTTTTTTGTTTCTTTGTTCATCTTTGGGGTTCCAAAAAAGTGTCTTTCCATGGCTGATGTCTCACTATGTAACAAGAGAACCTCATGCTTATAGTTCTTTTAGATTGTGAAATCTTCATTAACCTGTTGCTGGTACCTGGATTACTTTTCTTGCTGAGCTAATGCCTAGAAAATATTAAAATCAGATTGTTCTGTACATTGAGTTTTCTTCCTAGAAGATGGCAGAATCCAATCCCCAAAGGATACAGGCTCAATATTTAACTTGTCAACATTTTAAAATACCTTTTTCTGATATTAATTTGATAAATCTGTCAACCCTTTAAAACATGGCTAAAATCCCAATTTCTCATTTTAGTGATCTACTTTGTGGTGTGCTGGATCACAGAAACCCCTTTGGGGCTGCCAACTGATGTGCCACGACAACTTCTGCCCCCGCTTTCCTGCCCTGGCAGCTTGGGACCTCAGTGCCCTGCCAGGTTTGAGCCAGACCCAGGTCTCAACCATGTCACCTAACGGCTGTAGGCATAATTGAAAGCAGCTTAAGAAGTGTTCCTGTCTTTAACACTCAGATGCCCAACTCCCAGTGGGGTCCAAACCCCAAATAATTCCTTTACTCTGTATAAAGCTTATGCAGGATAAACTCAAAAATTGTTTGCCCTCTATAACACTGATAGAGAGATATGCACTGCTGTTTGCATCCCCACCCCAGGTATTAATACATACTCTGGGTTAATTAATACTTAAAAAGTGATTTTATTAAATACAGAAAGTAGGATTTGAGTGGTTCCAAGTAGTAACAGACAGAACAAAGTGAATTACCAAGCAAAATAAAATAGAACATGCAAATCTATGTCTAATACAGTAAGAAAACTGAATACAGATAAAACCTCACCCTCAGAGGTGTTCCAGTAAGCTTCCTTTTACAGACTAGTCTCCTTCTAGTCTGGGTCCAGCAATCACTCACCCCCCCCCCCCCGTAGTTACTGTCTTTTGTTCCAGTTTCTTTCAGGTATCCTTTGGGGGTGGAGAGGCTATCTCTTGAGCCAGCTGAAGACAAAATGGAGGTGTCTCCCAGGGATTTAAATAGACTTTGTCTTGTGGGTGGATACCCCTCTCTCCCCCTGTGTAGAATTCAAGCTACACGATGAAGTTTTGGAGCCTCATGGAAAAGTCACATGTCCATGCATGACTCAAACTTACAGGTAGCAGCCATGGTTCACATGCTACCTTTAACGTCCTCAAGTAGACTTCTTATGTGGATTGGAGCCTTCCAAGATCCATGTCCATTAAGTGCTTCTTGACTGGGCACTTAACTTGCAAATTCCTTTCCAAAGAAGCTGACCAAATGCCTTACTAAGGCTATTTAAAATCAAACAAGTATACAGCCAATATTCATAACTTTGAATACAACAATGACACATGCATACAAATAGGATGAATATATTCAGTAGATCATAACCTTTACACAGATATGTTACATGGCATATGTAGCATAAAACATATTCCAGTTATGTCATATATACATTCATAAGCATATTTCCATAAAGCCTTATGGGGTGCACCATCGCATATTCTATTATGATTCTTTAGATGATGTGACACACACTAATCTGCTTTCTCTGACAACTCTGTTTATGTGTAGGATTTTTGCTAGTTGTACTCTGCTGACAAAAGAAAAATGGGCAATGCTGATCAATATACATCCCAGGAACCAAACCAAAGCTGCTTACATGTGTGGGGGAAGTCCCATTTTGGGGGCTGGGTGAAAAACTCCATGTCAATTAAGCATGAAAATATTTTCAGATCTTCTTGCTTACATGTGTTACAGAGTCTCTGAGAAGTGCAGTCCTTATTCAAAAGTACTTGCCAGCATTTAGAGTAAAATGCTTCAGAGAAGCCAGGGGGCTGCTGTGTGTATTCCAATTGATTTTAAGTTTATTTTAATGTGAGTATCTTAATTATCAGGTGCTCCAAAAGGTCAGTATTTGACTAAGTGTAGATATTTGTTTGAACATGTTGAGGTTCTTCCCTCTCTCCCTTCCCCATTAAAGTTCTGTGGTCCTCTGTTCACAAACAATCCCTTCTTTAAGAGGCCTCCCACCTAGCACTGGTCTGTGGCGAAGCTGGAGGAAAAGTCTGGGCCTTCTATTTTCTATTTCCCCTGACATACTGAAGAGAAGAAAACAGGGCTGTTTCCAACACTTAGTGATTTGAACAAGGAGGGATCCTTGGCGTGCTCTTCTTAGTGAATGGGGATGAACGACTTCTCCCGTCTTTCTCTTCCTGGGGCTGGGGGCGCTCAGGGTTACTCTTCTCTAGGGGGTGGGGAAAGTACAGACCTCCCTGTCTCTTCCAGACCTGTCTACGTTGGTGAGGTGCAAAGCTGAGGAACAAATTACATAAAACATGCATTGAATCAGCATGTGACAGGCATGAAATTTGTATAAAATTTGAAATATGGGGTGCTCTGCTACACCCAGCCCCAGATTCACTTATCCCTTGTTCATTAGTTACCGTTGTCCCTCCTCTTCCCCGTTATCCCCAGTATATCCCCCTATATCTGTTGATGCTTCTGTTGTGCCCCTTGCTTCCTTCTTCTGCTGCCACTATGCCCTCCCACACCCACTTTATCCCCTTAGAAGATAAAATGTGCATACACATGCATCAGTAATTTCTAAAAATTGCTTCACGTGGGTAAAACAGAATGCTAGTACAAAGTACATCACCACCAGCAGCCTGGTTCCATGCTGGTTCTAGCCAGCAAATAAATAAGCAGTGCTATTCCTGTGGAAGTGAAATGACTATTTTGTTTCTCCTTTGAACAGGTTGCCCCTAATGATGAAGCTGTGGTAACATTGCTTTGTGAATGGGCTGTGAGCTGTAAAAGATCTGGCAAACACAGGGCGATGGCTGTGGCAAAACTCCTGGAGAAGAGGCAAGCAGAAATTGAGGCAGAAGTAAGTTATTCTTTCTCATTTTAGAATAATATGTTGCCAGTGCACTTAAAATGAGCAGTTGAGGAGAAATTAGCTTGATACAACATAGAGTTTTTAAACTGTTGAATCAGACTTGGCAAATTGGATGTTATACCACCAATTTATGGTTCTTGAATCATGTCTTAACTTGAGTGATAAAGAAGCTTCTGAATAAAAATAAACCTTAAACTAGCTTCAGTTAGTTTTATTACTATTTATTTTTCCTGTCATGGTTTGCTTTTGTGTATTAGGAGTTTATATATAGTACTGTGTGTGGAGGCTTGCCATCTATTGTCCCTTGAAGAAATTAGAGTGTTAAACTGGGTTGACAGGTGCACGATTATGCATACTAAAGATTGTGCTCTGATGGCCTACAAAATCTGGAGAATTCTACAAACCAAGTGGTCAATTCTGAACCAAAATAATGTGTCTTAAAGAGAACCATACATTATGTAAAACTGGCTAAGTTTTTTTCCATTGAATCTGAGAGAACAGCAAAACTGTTTCACATAGCCTCAGGGCTGTGTCCTTGGCTGGTGTAAAAGGTGTGTCTTTATTGAGATAAATGGATCTAAGCCAATTTACATCAGTTGACATTTGGCTCATAATATTTCTTAGCTCCTCTACAACTCTTTTTCTTTATAAAATTAAACCCTCTCCACATTGGAGATCAAATGGAGATGCCATTGGTACTTCAGTTAATTGTTAATCTAATAATTGAGTACCTCAGGTCCTGTGGTGTGGTAGCCCATTGATAAATATTGACTTTTTAATGGTCATCAGTGTAAACTGTGTTTTTTTAAGCCATGTCGAACAGACTGTTTCAATAGATGGTCCTACTAACAAAGTTTAGCATAAGGGGTATCCAAAAGTAGGAGGCAAGACTGTATTGATTTAAGATGCAACAGTCTTTTTAATGCAGCCAGAGTACTCTTATAGAAGTGCTTCTTCCACCGGAACTGGCTACAGATAGCACTATACACACAAACATATTTTTACTTTCACTCTCCATACGCCCTGTGCTCCTTCAAGCTACCTCCTGCCCTGCAGCCAGGCAGTGAGGGGAAGGGAGAACCCATTACACCAGTAATGGGTAATGCACGCAAAAGAAGAAAATTAATTTCCTTTGTTAAAGCTGTAATTATAGCCTGTTTGTGTAATCAATCCAGAAAATTAAGTTTGTTTGAATTTTACTAAAACATTCTAACTATAACGTTTTATACAAGTGGTGATTCTATCCAATTCTCATGTACATCTTTTCCATAATTATTATATAACTCTTAAATAAGCACTTTAGAAGTACTGAAGGTAGACAGAGGTGGGAAAATGCTTTATTTCAGTAGTGCTTCAGTGGGATTTCTGGGATTTTGGTGGATATTACATTGTGAGGAGAAAGAGAAACACTGTCACATTTAGAGTTGCATGATATGCTAATTGGTTTTTTTCTCCCACTGTGTAGAGATGTGGTGAGTCAGAAGTGCTGGATGAAAAAGAATCTATTTCTTCAGCTTCTCTCCCTGGATCCAGCCTTCCTGTCTTTCAGAATGTCCTACTGAGGTTTTTAGATACACAGGCTCCCTCATTATGTAAGTATTAATTCATCTCTGTTCCAAAATAGGACCAGAGCAATTGGTCTTGTCCAGCTGCTGAATTTATTCTGCTTTGTCAGACCATATGCTGCTAATTTGCAGTTTCCATTATGATCCCCTCCATCCATTTTCACATTATCATAATTTTCCAAAATGTTTCGTTTTTGTGCTGAAATCTTCCCGTGATTTCTGTGCCCAAAGGTGAATTTTTGGAAAACTTGAGCAAACTCCTTTTATCCATGTTTGAATTGCAGTATTAGGATGGGAAAGATACACTTTTCATGCATAATTCATAATATAAAGTATTGATTTCATGAGGAATTAAAAATGGCTGACTTTGGTATATATTTAGTTCTCAGTGCTTAACTTGAAAAGAAAATTGGTCAGATTATAAACAAGTGGGATTTTTTTTATTGGGCATGCTAAGTAGCCATCAAAAATTTCTTAGTCTAATGAAACTCCTTTATGATGTTTCATAACAGTTTCTCCTGACTCAGAAGTCTGGCAAGTACATGGACTGCTGACACTTTTTGCATGAAGGAGATTATAAATGTTTTGTAGAAACATACATAGTACAGTCCTTCAACAATGTACTTCCTTAGCAACAGGAAATTGTTATAAGTTTGTTGTAAAATCTGCATTTAGGTGCTAATGGTCTCATTTTGGTGAGGACTACCCAGGGCAAATACTTCTCGGTGTTTACAGTCTCAGGGACTGCGGACTGTTTTTGCTGTTTTAGATGTTATGTTGGATTCCTGTCACTAGGGGCTGCTCTTCTGGGCTTCTCCTGTTGGACACAGAGACCATATGTGTGGGCAAACTGCCCCCAGTTCCTTCTCTACCTCCTTGGCCTGAGACAGAGCTCTAGCTTGCCTGCCTTGAGTGTGCCTCGGCTATTTCGTATTCTTTTTATAGTAGTTTGTTAAAATTAGTTAGTTAGTAGTGAGAGGATTTCCCCCCCCGCCTCCATCTTTCTTGTTGGGGAGCCTTGTCTTTCTGGCAGTGCATGCCTGGCTTGCCAGGCTTCAAACACTGCTCTTCCTGCTGAGAGGCTATACCTGTGAGCAATGACCACTCTAAGTGTGTCCATTGTTTGTGGGAGCCCCATGTCACCCAGAAGTGCAATTGCTGTCTAGCTTTCAATTCCAGGGCAAGAAAGAACAAGGAGATTAAGCTCAGACTGTTAGTGATGGAGTGCTCATTTCAACCAGCCTCTGAGTCAGGTCAGGAGCCCACAACCCATACATCTGTCTCTAGATAGATTCAGTTCCCCTTATCTCTTGATGCAGGGCTCCTAAGAAGGGGAAGTCATAGGAGGCTTCTGAGAGGGCTCCCAAAAAGTGGGGTACAGATTCTCTTCTGAAGGAGCCTGCTCCAAAAAAGCCTAGGTTGCCTGTAAGATCTACAATCTCTGAAGCCTCGACCACTTAGCTTGGTACCACTGAGTCAAAGGACTCCTCCTCCAGTACCAGAAGATCTGGAAAGTCCTGGAGCTTGTGGGAGACATATGGCTCCAACAGGGCATCAGTCCCCTCTACCAGGGAGGAGGGCAAGCATAAGCATCCTGGCCTGCTATTGTCAAGCTCGGTCGTGCTTTTGGCACTTATTCATTTGGCACCCTTGCTAACGAGCAAGCAACTATGCCATTCTCCATTGGTGTCTACATCGCTACGCCTGCCATCAGCAGTACCATCAGCTTTGGCTACTATGTCCTTGGCTGCTACATCGGTACCAGCTCCGTACTGCAAGAGTTTAGATATTTGAGGGACCTGTCCATGATGGATGAGCTGGAATCCCCAATTCTCATGTGTAGTGAGCATCTTTCTGTACCAACACCTCGATCTCCAGACTTCTACTGTACCCTAGGGCTCCTACATTGGATGTTTTTGGGGAGAATGAAGGAGACTTCCAGTCAGCCTCCATTATATCAGTTCAGGGTTGTGTCCGTGTCGTCGTGTGTTTGTGTCCGTCCCGTCCCCCCCCGGTCCAGGAATCCGAGTTGCAGGGAAAATCATGACTGTCATCAAGGTTGATGGAACCAGCCCTGTATGTCACCTCCACTCCCATATGCCCCCCCCCCCCTTCCCTGATGGCAGTACTGAGGTCCCTGAGCTGTTTACCAACAGAAATTCTCCAGACCACAAGTACTATCTCAAAGGGAGACTAGAGTTGTGCAGTCCTCTCCTCCCCAACCAGTTCACCCCACAGGAAAGAGACGTGAGGAACAGGGTTGATGCCAGTGTGGATAAGGAGGTTACCCCTCAAACACCCATTTCATCCTCGTCACCAGATGAAATGGTTATGTTTCCACCACCTTTCATGGCTCATGATTCACTGAGAAGGGGGATTAGTTTTTGGCCCTTGACCGACAAAATCTGTATTTCCATATAGTGGTACACTCTTTGCACAGGAAATATCTATAATTCACTATAGGCCAGGATTATTTTCAATACAAAGTGCTTCCCTTTGGCCTGTTCTTTGCCCCAAGGGTGTTTTCCAAGGTTCTGGTGGTAGTGGCTTCTTATCTCTGACAGGAGGCAATCTTCATCTTCCCATATCTTCAGAACAGGCTACTCAAGGACCATTCTTATGAAGCCGTGCTCTCTCCAATCTAAACTGCTCTTGCTCCATTCCAAGAGTTGTGTCCCAGCTAAATGTGAGAAAATCCACATTAACCCCTGCAAAGAACATAGTTTATAGGGGCATCTTTGGACGCGTTGACAGCCAGAGCCTACCTTCCCTCAGACAGGTTTGTAGTCTTGTTAGGTTTGGTATGGACAATTCATGTGAATCATCAGACCACTGTAAAGAACTATCTTCAGCTCTTGGAACACATGGCAGCTTGTACTTTTGAGACTGATCGCACAAAGCTACCTCTCCATAGCTTTCAAGGTTGGCTCAGAACAACCTAGTTTCCAGTCAGACACATCTTGGCTAGATAGGTGATGGTTCCTCTTTAAGTGGGGAACTCCCTGGATTGGTGGAAAGATCAACTCAGTGTCTGCACAGGAGTTCGATTCTGCTGCCCAACTCCATCCCTAACTTTAACAACAGATGCATCACACTTAAGATGGGGAACTCATCTCAATGCTCTTACAACTCAGATGGATAACTCAGGAGACCAATCTCCACATCAATCTATTGGTGTCCAAGGCTCTCAGGAATGCCTGCTTTAATTTCCTACCTCTGATCATGGACAAATCAATAAGGGTCATGACGGACAACATGTTCTGCACTTTTTACATCAACAAGCAAGGAGGAACAAGTCCCTGCTCCTCTGTGCACTGAAGCTGTGAAACTATGGAACTGGTGCATAGCTCATCAGATACAATGCCACCTCCCAGACATTCAGAACACTGCAACCAATGTCATCAGCAGGCACTTCTCACAGGATTGTGAATGGGAGCTAGACTGTCAAGTGCTATACAATGTATTCCAAAGATGAGGTCTGCTGGAGGTGGATCTCTTCACCACCTTCAGGAACAAGAAGTGTCCTCTTTTCTGCTAAAGATGGGATCTGGGATGTAATTCTTTGGGGGACAGAAGAATGATCTGTTGTATGCATTTCCTCCAACTCCACTGACACAGGATTTATCCTAATAATACCAACCTGTCTGAGACAAGCTTAGTATCCTTATATGCTTTATCTATGCATCCATCCATTGCTCAAGCTCCTCACCACTCCTTATCTCCTCTCACAGGATGTGGGTTGCTTCACTCCGATCTAGGTGTTCTCTGCCTCTAGGTGTGATTCCTGGATGGTTTGTGGGAAGAATCCTCCTGTACTGAGGAAGTGCAACAGGTGTTATTGAGTAGAAGGAAGAAGTCAATCTGTGCTACTTACCTGCAGAAATGGAAGAGATTCTCTCACAGATGCTGTCATTGCTGCTTCCTGCCTGAAGCTGTACCTCTTTGTCATCCTGGATTATTTGGTGGATCTGAAGAATTCGGGATTATCAGTGAACTCAATTAAGGTCAATTTGGCTGCAATATCATCCTTTCTTCTGGCTATAGAGGGAGTTTCCATATTTGCTCATGCTATATCATGTAGGTTTATTAAGGGTTTGGGGATGCTCTACCCCCCAGACAAAAGATCTCACCCCGACCTGGGACATGAACCTGGTCAGGACCGGCTCTAGGCACCAGCAAAGCAAGCACGTGCTTGGGGCTGCACATTTCCAGGGGTGGCAACCTAGAGCCAGCCCTGGGTAGGAGCCCTCGTAGCAAAAGAACCCCTGCACGTTGACCGTGAAGGTGTCCATGTACTCGAAGTAATAAGCCAGCCTCATGTTCCCTGCCATGATCACCATCTGCAAGTAAAGCATGCTGGTGAGCGCAGAGGGCACTTGCAGGCGCTCCGGCGGACGGGGCAGCCCTCCCCCCCAGCTGCGGGCTCCGCCTGCTCCCCGGCAGCATCCACCGGGGGAGGAGGCGGCTAGTCCCAGCAATCAGTGGTGGCGGTGCTACCCAGGCGCAGGCTGGAGCACATGGGCAGCGCAGGAGGCTGGTTAGTCGCGGGCAGCTGCTCGACCCATGGGCAAACACTGGGCAGCTGCACCAGCGTGGCCTGGGCGCAAGCCCATGCCCATGGGCTGCTCCTGTCAGGCAGCTGCGCCCAGGCACAGGCTTGTGCACTGGGGGAGCAGATGGCGGCTAGACCTGGGCAGCAGCGCCAGCTCCATCCGGGCAAGTGCAGGGAAAGGCAGGTCCCCTCCTGGGAGCAGCCCCTGGCTGCCGGAGCAGGGAGCCCAGCTGAGAAGCAGATCCGAGGGTTCTCCTCTCCAGTGGCGCTGGGGCTGCAGTGTTCGGGCCAAGCCTACCCCCGGGCAGGTGCCTGACGCCTCTGCCCAGCGCCAGCCTCCTGCGGGAGGGAGGGGGGCGGGAATCCCAGGCACTCCGAGCCCGCCAGCTCAGTCCGCACGAGCCCAGCTCCGGGCAGGCAACGCAGCTGCTGCTCCTGGGCTGCCAAATCCGCCACCCTTTCCCATCTTAGGATTTTGTGTCTTTGTCCAAACAGCTGAAGCAATAATTGCCCGTGCTGAGCAGCCTTGTGCACAGCCCCTGCCACCGCCTCCCCCACTCTAGCTGTAAATTCTTTGACAGATGTACCAATATATTCTTCAAAAAGTTATGCTCTGAGATCAGAACTCCAAAAAAATAAATACAGATAACAAGTAACTTTCAGGTTGTGGCCCAAAAGGACAACAGCCAGAGACTATAGTCAAAAAGCTCAAAGGGTCTTTTACAAGGCCACACTGTTAACTTTAAATCCATTTTAAACTTTACTTGGCTTTGTTACTGCAATCAGTCAGTCTGATCTCAGTTGTGAACCAGATTTGCCTGTTATTTTTTCCCTCTCCTGCCAGAGCAAAGGAACCTCCACAGATTTTGTGTGTGCTTTACCTTTTTTCCTTTGCCATACTAACAAGAAATACTCCCTACAGAAGGACTGGCTTAGCATAGCATGGAAATGTGGCATTGGAACAACAATAGGCTTGGCAGATTCTGTCACTTTGGTAAAGAAAGTGCTAAACGGGAGAATATATTTAGAAAATGGGGAAAATTATTCTTGCAAACACACATACAGCTTTGAGAAAAGTCAGATTCATTTATACTGAAAAGTTGGACTCAGAATGTAAATTATTCATAGTTGATTAGACCAAGACAAGCGTTTCTCAAACATTTCTCAATGCTTAAAATTAAATGAATACAGTAATAGGAAATTGTTTTATTTCACTAACTACAAATTCTCTGGTTTCATTTTTTAAAAGATTTGAAACAGTCAAAACAAAAGAACAAAAACATTGCAAAGTGCAAACGTGAAAAGCCAAAAAAAAGGGTGTGGGGGGTGGCCAAAATTTTTTTTGCCTGGGGCAGCAAAAAACGTAGAGCCGGCCCTGAACCTGGTATACAATTACTTTATGAAACATCCATTTGATCCTGTGGAAACTTGTTCTTTACTCCATTTATCTGTGAAGATGGCCTTTTTAGTAGTCATCACGTTGGCCCATAGAGTTGGGGAGATTGGTGCCTTGATGGCAGATACCTGTTTTACGGTATTCTTCAAGGATAAGGCTTTTTTTGCGCTCACATCCTAAATTCTTACTGAAGAATCTCTTGTAGTTCCATGTTAACCAGTTTATTAATCTACCAGTGATTTTCCTGAAGCCACATAACTCTTCAGGAGTCATGTTTTCATATCCTGGATGTTAGAAAGTATCTGGTCTCCTTCTTGGATAGGACCAAGCAATTTCGAAGGTCACCAAGACTGTTCCTTTCCTTTGCAGATGGATCCAAGAGATCTATGATTTCTGCTCAAAGACTATCAAGATGGATATTTGGATGTATTGTCACTTGTTATAAAACCACAGGCATTTATTATCCATAGTGTTGCTTAAAAACATAATGGTGTCTGAGATACGTAGGGCTACTCCGTGGGCCTCAGTACGTACGTTTTCAAAGCACTATGCTGTGGTAAACTGTCGTGTATGAAAGAAGAATTTACTCACCTGTGCAGTAACTGCAGTGCTTTGAGATGTGTGTCCCTGTGGGTGCTCCACTACCCAGCCTCCCTTCCCTTCTGCTTCAGACTGTTCTCTATGGAGATGTTTGAGTGGAAAAGGAACTTAAGGTGGTTCACCTCCACATCCCTACATAGCCTTGGTGTCTGGCGTGAGGAGGCACAGGACTCATGTGCAGGCCAGGGACATGCGCATCTGAAATGGAGTGCCCACAGCAGGTCACATCTTGAACTGCAATTACTGCATAAGGTGAGTAAATTCTTCTTTCCTACATGGTAGCTTACCACAAGTCTTCCCCATAGTGTTTTCAACCAGGATGGCTGAGATCCTTCTTTCATAAGTTCAAGCCAAATATCATTTGTCTTTGCAGATTGAAGGATACCCGGGGATTCATCTGCGCCCTAGATATAACAGGCCAGAACTTTGATCTTCACCTGAAAACAGGGTCCCTTTCCCCCCACTATTCACCTCTTCCTGTTGATTTCCTTCTAAAATTTCTGTAAACTCTTCATGAGCATTTGACTCAGTATGCTAATAAACTTCTTTTGTAAGATACACAATACATCAATGGTCCGGGAGGGAGTTAAGTGTGTCTCATCTTCTGTCTGGAGGTTTGTCTCAAGGAATGCTATTTTTGATTGATCTGCTCTTAACGACAAGGCCTAGAGAATATAATATTCAGCATCTATACATAAGTCCTCATGTATTTTCCATACTGTGACTGGGCAAGGCCAGATGGCTATGGAAAAGTAGTGGGAGATAGATATATTAGCTCCAGGCTAAACAAATCCTTAGTATCAGGATAAGTGAAATGGCAGCTGCTCCAGGTCAATTAAGACACCTGGGGCCAATTAAGAACTTTCCAGAAGGCAGGGAGAAGGCTAGGTTGATTGGGACACCGGAAGCCAATCAGGGGCTGGCTGAAACTAGTTAAAAGCCTCCCAGTTAGTCAGGTGGGTGGGCATGTCAGGAGCTGTGAGAGGAAGTTGTGCTGGTGGAGAGGCTGAGTAGTACACACCATATCAGGCACAAGGAAGGAGGCCCTGAGATAAGGGTGAAGTGGAGCTTCAGGAAGTGAGGGCTGCTGTGGGGGAAGTAGCCCAGGGAATTGTACATGTTATGTTTCTAAAAGGTCATTACCATAGCTGATACTATTAGGGTCCCTGAGCTGGAGCCTGGAGTAGAGGGTGGGCCCGGGCTCCCCCCGCACCTTTGTCCCCTGATTAATCACTGAGACTGGGAGACAACAGAGACTGTGCAAGGAAGGATAACTTCTCCTCACCTCCCTCGCTGGCTTATGATGAAAATGGCTCAGTAGACTGTGACCCTTGTCTCTAGAGAGAGGAGGGTTACGTGGAGGGTCACAGTGAGCCTCTGAGGGTAGTGAAATCCGCCAGGAAATGCAGGACCCACGGAGGCAAGGACAGAGCTTTGTCACAATACATACGTTTCACATTAATTATGATGACTAGTGTGACATGCTTTCACTAGGCCCCTTACATTATTTTGGTGATCCTAGTACTCTTATATATCCCTGTGCCCTCTGTTAACTCGCTTGTTCTTTAGAGATTTTTTTTTCATGTTGGGGATTTGAGAGAGCTAAATTTTGAATTATTCATTTTGTGAAGTTCAGTTTTCTTAGATCTTTCTGTTGGTTTTTGAGGTATCTTCTCCTTCCCTTCTCTTTTCTATCTGAAACATAAAACAAAAGTATGTTGAAATCATTCAGCTTGGTGTTTGTGGGGTTGCATACTGGCCTTCTTGTTAAACTTGTTGCAGAATGTATTGTACTTGAATACTTTTGAGATACTGTGTGAGCTACTCAGTCTCCAAGAATGAGAATACTGTGCAGATGGTATCGATCAATAGAGGAAAAATGGCTATACTATAATTGTACTTTTTTTAAAAGATACTTCTCTCACTCCTCTGAGTTACCACTTCTCTGCATCTGGGGGTTCTACTTTTGAAGCTGTGTGCAATTTTATCTGTCCTTTGAACAATTTTTTTTTAAACTTAGACTATTTTAATTTTATAGCAAACATTTTTTAGTGAGCTTTGGCTTCCTTCCCAATTCAGGAATTAACTGAAATTTTCACTTTAGTTTATCAGGTATACACTTCTGATAGTTCTATTTTTAAAGTGAAAGCATAGCTGGGCTGTAACTACGTAACTGTGATAGTGTACTATATTGAGAACTACAACAAACAGAGTTTATAAAAGGTGCATTAGGGTGAAAAATAGAAGGGCTTTGTTTGTTTGCCAAAAGTTGGGAGTGACCTAGCAAACTCACTTGTTCATCCGTAAATTGCTTAATGTTGCAGCAAATTATTGCTGTTTGTAGAACAATGGTTGTATTTTGAACTAGTTTCAGATTTTACAGTGTAACTTCATTTTGGTTTCAAATACTTGTTGATGAGTTGAATTTGTGGCTAGCTGGAGGTGTTGTTTCCTATTAAAGAAGTTGTGGTAAAAAGCTACTCTGCTACCTCTGCATGATTACAAACATGAAATGCTTGATATATTACAAACGGAGTAAAATTTTAGTATTGCTGTGACAAATGCAAATTAAGTAAAATAGTCACCTTCAAAAATGATTATTCATTCTTGATTCTTTGTCAGCCAATGGTAACTCATTGGCAAAAGTGGATGATTCTTTCTTTCTTTCTTCTCCTTTTCCCCCCCTCAGATACACATGAGTATGTTTATCTGAAAAAATAAAGTTAACATTTATCTGTAATAAAATAATCTTCCAAATAGTTTTCTAAAATATTTCAAAGGATTTGTGTTCAAAAGGTGTTTACTAAGGACATAATTTCATATAGTCACCCTAAAATGCCCCAATAGATAGAAACATAATAAAATCATGAAGACTTCTTTGGCGAGGTGTGGGGTGGGGAGGAAGAGAGAGAGAGAGAGAGCAATCCTAGTGTGTCCATTTTTACAATATGTAATATGCTCGTACATTGTTAAACATGGTAGAAATACATTAAAGAAATGAGTAGTGAATAGCCTGCTGGTAATGCAATGTGGGCAGAAGTCTATGGAGCAGAATGCTTTGGAATACACTGCCAGAAGAAAGTTCTTCAGAGAGATGCCCTGAATGGTAACAAGTCTAAGTATGCCAGTTATGCAGCACTGGATTAGAGTTGGCTTATTATGTAGAGAAGAAAAGCGGTACTTAGAAGACAAAAATAAAAAACAGCTATGGTTAAAAATGGTTTTAAAGACATTTTTATGGAATTGAAGAGCACATTTATGTTTTAAACTACAATTAATTTTTTTGGTAGCTGACCCAAACAGTGGATATGAGAAGACTGAATTTGTGAATCTGGTGCTGCTGTTTTGCGAGTTTATTCGACATGACGTTTTCTCCCATGATGCATACATGTGCACTTTAATATCGCGTGGAGACTTGTCAGTTACTGCAACCACTCGACCACGCTCACCTACTGGAGAAACTGTGGATGAACACTATTCTAAGGACCATGATGTGAAATTGGAGGTAACAATACACATCTTCACTTATTTCTGTTGCATTCAAGGTTCAGCATCAGTAGCAGACCTCCACACAAGGAGTGCAGAACTTCAAACCTGATCTTTTAGTAATTGGAAAAGAGGTGAAAATCTGTTGCATTTGGAGTCCCAGATCAAATGTGTGTCTATCCTGGTGCTTTGAAATACCCCAGCTGCAGTGCAGGTATAATGAATTCCCTTCAGCTGAAGATGATAATGCAAGGCAATGCTTCTGATACATGTACAATCCCAGCTGGAATCTCTGAGTTTCAGGAAAGCAGATCAAAGTAAATGGGGAAAGGCTGTCATTTAACTTCAGTGAACGTTACATCAGGTCCTTAATTTGTTGAGGTGAAATCATCCTGTGGCACAACCTGTAAAGTACCCATGGTCTGCTTCTTGTGTTTCCTCGGTTTCCTTTTCAGCTCCCACAGTCTCACAACCTGATTGAAAGTTGAGGACATGGGATATGTTCAGATTACACCCTGTGGTGTCCAGAGGGACACATGCATCAGAGGAAATACTATCCATCAAAGGAGGGCAGGTAGCAATACTGGTGAAAACAGTTTTGAGTTCTATAGGAGCCCCTATGGGCAGAGTCACCCGAGTACATATGCTGATTCTTGGTGAACAAGATGTGCTATCTGTCTTTGTCTCCCTTTCAACCAGTCTATCCTTGATTATCTTTAGTATATAGGTATGAATTAGAAAACCTTTTATAAATTGGGGAACATTGTGAATATTGACAGTAGGAATGGTTTGTTTTTTCTTGATTTTAAACAATAAAATATTTCTTAATTTTAAATGGGTGGAATTTTTGGCTTTATGACCAATCAAACAGAATTTTCATTATAATCTGACTGGTGTTTTTTCTCTCTCTGGTGATTATTAGGAACATAGTATTATGGAACATATGGGCATTGACTCAGGAACCACTAATATTTTTGATGATGTAGACAAGAGTGACTTTAAGACAGATTTTGGTTCGGAGTTTCCAGTAGGTTTAATTTTTTATTTTTCTGCACACTATGCATTTCTTTGCCCCTTGCTTCCTATTTGCACAAACGTGTTCTCCATGATTCTGAATTAGAACCATCTTATTATTGTCATATGGCCAATATTCTTTCATTTCCAATCCTTGTAGTGTTACAAGTATAGGGTATTGCATCATAATCTTCATACACCCACCTGTTACAGCATTGCTTCATTTCTACATTGGGGAGCTCTCACTGATTTCCACAGTTGTCCCTTAGGCCATCTCCAGCATATCAAAGCACTATTAGTCTGTACATACACACTGTACAAATGCTTGGGGTAATGTTGTGTAATATATTTTTTACATGTTGAGCCTGATTCTCTATTCTCATGATGGTTTAAATCTTGAGCACCTCCATTGAGGTAAATAGGAGCAGAATCAATGTAGTGGTTGAATTGTGAATGTTTCAGTTTCCAGTAATCTTAAACATTTGTTTTACATTACTTTAGATTTTTTCTCCAATGCCTGGGGAGTCTTGTGAGAATGTCAACTGTTTGTTAGAGGGAAGAATTTCAGTGAACAGTGAGAAGTCAGTGAAGAGAGAAAAACTGAGAGAACTGATTTTTCCATCCAGTTATGACCTCCTTCGCCATTTGCAATATGCAACACACTTCCCTATACCTCTGGTAAGTTAACTCCTTACATTTAAATTTTATATGTAAATGTATAGATTGAAGATGGTAAAGCACTTAGATAAAAGAATAAAACTGCTTGGAGGGTAAGATTTATCACTTAGCAAAGGTATGGGGCACCACTAAAGTCCCTTCATTAGAAGGGACGTCCCTTATTTATTCATCTCTGTACAATGACATCGGGAGTTGCTGAGGATGGCAAAAAGCTGCAAGAAATACCCCTGGCAAATATAGGTGAGTACTGCTAATTATTATTTTATTGTTTATGATTATTTATTGCAGTGATGATACTGATGATAATATTGGGAGGAAGGGTGAGGCAGGAGTGCTAAAAAACAGTCCCTTATTTTTGAAATGTAATGTTGGCAACCCTAGATGGGTGTAGTATAAACACTTAAATATAACACAAGGCTTATTTTACTTTGATTTTGCTGGAAATTCCCAGGATTCACTGGAGTAGGGTTTTTTTAGGGGGGGAGGGGGAGAGGGGGTCTCCTGCCCTTCCCCCTCTTCTTCCTGGAAAAAACTGGTTATGTCAAATGTGGCCCTCTAAACAAATATCTGCAGTAATGCTACTAAGATCTGTTAACAGGTGTTAACTTCATATTAATATTAGTCTTTACTTCATGATGACGATGGAATATATTTGAAATTCTGGAAAACGTGTGTTTAAAAATTAGGTTTTGTTGTACTTTTTAGATTATTGCATTTTTTGACTAGAGCTTCCTATTGCACCAACCTGGGGATATAGTTGAACAATTTGTGTTCCTGCATTAAGAATGAGATTCCCATGCTCCTTGCAAATGACCCAACAGACTGTGTTTGGGGAACTGTGTGGATCTTGGCAGGGCAAAAACCACACACTTGCCAGTTCCGTATAGTTTTGTTATCCCCTTCCTTGCTGCCACTACAGCCTCTGTGTTAGAATTAAAGTTTCACTCTAGAGACCGCTCCTATACAGGCGTTTGCAACTGTGCACTTAGTGGCCTAGCCTGCCTCTCCTCAGGCCTGCCTCCAAACTTCTGTGATGGCCCGTGCAGAGTCAGCACAGAGCCTATCTCTGCCCTAGCTTGCCCAGGCAGAGTACTCCTGTCTATCCAGTCCACAGGGCCACCCACAACATTTTGGCACCTGAGGCGGGGAGCTCAAATGACACCCCCATGTCTCCTCGCTTGGGTCAAAACTTTGAAAGGTCTCAATTCTGCCTTCTTCCTGTTCTTCTCCTGTCATGGTACTGCTCTGCTACCTACCCCAATAAAAGAGAATTAACAACTTAAAATGCCTTGTTCAAAAATTTTAAGTAACACTTAACTTTCAAATGCCTGAACAGCAAATGTAACTTTTCTTGTCTGCGTAGAAAACACTGGCATTTTTATCTGTTTGAATAATCAAAGTGGTGCTTTCCGTGCCTTCTTGGTTGCAAAGATTTGAACTGCTTCCTGCTGAAGGTCCACAGTCTGGGCCAGATCATGCTTTATTGAGATGGTTGCAAGGCTGACCAGCCTCTTCTGTGTCATTGTGGAGTGCAGATGTGTTTTTATTAACTTCAGCTTGGAGAAGCTGCGTTCCACTGGCAACTGTTACAGGAAGTGTTAAAAGTATGCACAGAGCAACAAAAGCATTTGGAAAGAGGGTGATCATCTTATTTGTGCACATATATTCCAGAACAGCCTTTGGAGTTGATCCTGCTGAAATGTATCTTGAAAGGGCTTTCAGTTCATCGCCTAAATCACTCGCATCAATATCGCACATGTTATCATGTGTCAACACTGTCTCTAGTACCCTGCATTGCTGGTGTAGGTCTTCTTCAGGTATAGTGAGGAGTTTTGGAATATCATAGAACATCCCAAATATACTGCTGTGTTCCTTGAGCTGCGTGAAACTTTCTTCAGCTGACTGTATTGCACAATCTAGCACATGGTTAAAGAATTCAATTTTGAATTGTTGTTTGGGGTCTCTTATGGGATTATCCCGTGCCTCGTAATCAAAATGTCGTCATCTTCGGTGACTCTTCTATTCTTGAATGGGTGGGAAAATAGCTTCAGTGTGAAGTTCCTCCTCTAACTTCTGTGCGCTCTTCAGAATGTTTTGAAA
Source organism: Lepidochelys kempii (assembly GCF_965140285.1). Taxonomy (NCBI): domain Eukaryota; kingdom Metazoa; phylum Chordata; order Testudines; family Cheloniidae; genus Lepidochelys; species Lepidochelys kempii. Next base: position 27,503,888 of record NC_136388.1, on the reverse strand, counting down.
GCCCTCATCTGACCGGTAAGACTGTAGGTATGACTTTGCTTTGTCCAGTTGTTCCATTGCTACAGATATATCAAGGACAGCACCTTGGAGTCTCTTGCTTATAACATTTATTTCAAACAGTATGTCATGCCACAACACTAAGCCACACAGAAATATAAAGTTATGTATGTTTCTGGTGATTCCATTTCCCTCTGCCACTGTTCTCCCATGAACAGTTCCTGTCATAGCATTATCCTCCATAATGGCAACGATGGCATCCTCTATCTTCCCAATTTGGTGTTTGATAGGCTTTATTGCCTCCACTTGACTTTCCCATCGTGTGGCACTCAGGGTTTGTGTCAGAGAGGATGTTCCCAGATGTTGCTTCAAAATTTGACGTTGATGAGTTGATGCAGAGACAAATACATAGATGCTTTGAATTACATTACAAAATTCAGCAGCCTCACTAGAAGCAGATGCTGCATCACTGAGCCCCAAGTTCAATGAATGAGAACTGCATGGGACAAAAAAAGCTCAAGGGTTTAACTCTTGGATCCGTGTCTGCACTCCTCTGTTCTTTCCTCTCATGTTGGCACCATTATCATAGCCCTGACCTCTCATGTCAGCTATCGCAATTCCCGTATCGTCCAGCTTTTTAAGAAGCACATTTGTCATACCAGCTCCTGTAGTATCATCAATGTCAATACATTCTAGAAAATGCTCTGACTGTCCCTGCAATGGTGACTTTTTCACTAGGTTCTGTTGTTTTACAAAATGCACCATTAAAGTCATTTTGTTCCATATGGGTGATGTCAGGTGTGCAGTCCAGAATAACAGAGTAATATCTTGCTGACTTCAGATCTGCCACAATCTTCTGTTTGACTTTTGTTGCCAGTAACTATGTGATCTCATTTTGAAATTGTTTTTCCAAGGTAGTGGTGTGTGTACATTTCTTGGGTGGTGACTCTTCTTAGACGCTCCTGGAGTACAGCATCAAACTCAGCCATCGGCTCTATAATTTTAAGGAAGTTTCATTGTTTGGCACATACAGCTGATCTGAAGTGCCACGCAGTGCTGGGTTTTGAGTAGCAAGCACTCACAATGGCAATGAGCCTTTTCAGAACATTTTGCCAGTAAAGAGACTCTGATGCAATCGTCTCTTGATGCTGATCATCTATGGTGGCCTTTAACCTTAGTCTCATCTCAAGCTCTTTCCAGCTATGCAATGCTCTCTGGTAATTTGCTGCCTTCTCATGGCATGCCAGATTTCTAGCCAGATTTTTCCAGTTCTTTGTTCCTGTGGAACCCAAGTGAATGGAACATTAGACTGGAAGAGTTTGCAACAAAAACAGTAAGCAGCATTCTGGGTTTTTGAGTACATAAACCTTGTCACCATTGGGGATTCCACGCCAGTAATGTGTTGGATGGAAACTTCTATTTTCATTGTCTTTGGGGTTTTTCACTTGCTGTGGCCCATGCAGCACAAGGAAGTCCCTCAGGCTACTGCTCAAGTGGGTCCACAGTCCTGGATCATCTACATTTAAGGAACTAAACTCAGCAGCAGGTGTTTCTTGCGCCTCCACCACACACTTCTCTGATCTACACTTTTCTTCAGGAATGTACATGGTTACATCCATTTGAGATGGAGATATGGATGCTGCAGTAGCTGCCAGGTTACCTGCACGCTGACTAACTGGAAGATCAAGCATCTCCTCACCACACACATCCTCACAGGGGCCGGAAGGCTCACCGTGAACATTTGTGTCTATGTATCTCAGGAGAACTCCTTCCTGCTTAGATAGAAAAGCTTCCTTTGCTTTCTTTCTTTTACTGAATGCTGCCCCAGAGGGGTGTTTTCTTCTTTCACTCATGACTGCTATTCTGTGCCAGCTATATTGGCTCTCAATGCTCAATTGAAGGGGACAAATAAGCAGGCTGGTAGCAGGGCCTGCGTGAAGGAAGATATCAGCGTCTTAAGGGTCTAACTGGCTCCTACTACTTCAGTTGACTGCCTGTTCTCCTCAAGTGGGTTCAGGGAAGCAGCAGGAAGCTCCCTGAGAAGCTAGTGTTAATCAGTCCAGGCTCCTGGGGATGCTAGACAGGTACATAAGAGGCTCCTACTCCTCTCTCTCCCTGCAGCTCCTGCTGCTTTCTGTTATTTCCTCTCACCTTGTCTCCTGCTTGCCTGTTATGTCTCTTGTGCCCTCTTTCCTCCAGCACAGCACTCCACCATTTCTGTGCATCTAGAGCAGAGAGAATACATATGCACCAGCAGCAGACACAATTTTCTGTGTGGGTCCTAGTGGTTCTCTCCCCCCCCCGCCAGTCTGACATCTGAGTCGGCCACCTCAGTTCGCCTCATGGTAGGGCTAGCCCTGCCACTCCACAGTTGCTCTTGTCCATAGTGGCTCTACTAAAGTGACGACCTTCAGTAGCACCTACTACACTGGGTAACTTTGACCCCAAAAGATTATATTTATTGTTGCTGTGACACTAATTTTATTCTTAACCCTGTTGTGCTATGCGGTGCCCAAATGCGAACCAATTTAGGGCACAAGATAATATGAGATGTAGCAAGGAATCTTTTTTGGTTACTTTGAGTGTTTTATATTTCAATGAGCCTTCTGAGTAGTTGTTTAGCTACAGGTGTATGCATTGGAAATAATAACACATGGTGATATGCTAGATAAAGAAAATGAGTACGGCATTAAAATACTCATTTAGGGATTATGGATCAAATAAACAATTATACTGAATAGAAAATTGGATACTGTTAGTCACTGGAATTTTCATTTTCTGTAGAATTGGACGACTGCTGTCTGGTTAACTTACCAATGCATTGGTAACAGTTTTTCTGTTTCATTTGCTGTTTCATTTTCTGAGTCATAATTGACAGTGTAGCTGAGAAATAAGGGAATCAGAATGTATGTATGAGATTAGTAATGGTGAAATGTGTAGGACTGAAGAATTATTGTAGGTTTTTCTTCTTTGGGTCTTTGTTTGTTTGTTGGCATTTAACTGTATGCCACTTGAGAAATGAAGGGAGCTAATTGATACATGTCCCAACCCGAGAAAATCCCACCTTTCCAACACATACCCTTGTTGGCAGCTTCAGAAGAGTGGCCTAATACTGAATAAGCCTAAAGGCTGATTATGTGTCTCGGCCCAGAAATGTTCACTGAAAACATAGGAAAACCGACACAATTTAAAAAAAAAAAGAGTACTTGTGGCACCTTGGAGACTAACAAATTTATTTGAGCATAAGCTTTTGTGAGCTAGAGCTCACTTCATCGGATGCAGCTCACGAAAGCTTATACTCAAATAAATTTGTTAGTCTCTAAGGTGCCCCAAGTACTCCTTTTCTTTTTGCGAATACAGACTAACACAGCTGCTACTCTGAAACCTGACAATTTTAAAAGACAATACAAAATTCAACGAACTATTGTAGCTATCAGTTCAAGAGGTAAGATGTGATGTGGCACTTATAATCATCTCTGCTTTAAAAATATAAGAAGCTTGGGTTTGAATTTTCTTGCTCTTAATTTCTTGCTATTAGATGTTGGATGAGCTGTCTGTCCAGAGTAATTTTGGGTGCTTGTTTACAGTTGGTCAAAATACGAATACGTTTTGTGGATTAGTAAACGAAGACAATCTAGTTTTTGTTTCATATTTCTGAAGTATTTTTGGTTTACCATTAGAACGAATCCAGACTGGCAATAACTTGTATTTGTCTTTGGTTTTTGGGTGTTTAAGACATTTTGGTTTTCTAAATGTCTGAGATGTAAATACCATGTAGCTATTTTATTGGTGTAGTTTTTTGTTTAAAAAGTCTTATAAAAATCACGAACATACAGAAAGAAAAATTGAATATTTTACGTTTTGTCTAGACACTTTGTGCTGTTCAGTTTTTCCCATTTAACCCAAGAATTTTACTGTAGTAACTTACATATTTCCATAATTTTAATACTCAGTGAAGTAGCAAAATGGGGAAAAAAGATGAGTATTACAAAATGAAAAAATTTATTTGTAAGCAATGACAGGGGTGATATAAGCAGATACAGTGCATTTTAAATCAGTTCAGCTTAAAATAACTTTCTAAAAAAAGTGCCTTTTGAAATGTTTGGTTTTATTATGGCTGTGGAGAGTCTTCGCAGCTTATCAGTTGCTGTTGAGTACATTCTTCCTTTATTATACCTGGTAAATTAATACAGAAAGCATTTAACATTATTATGTAGTAAAGGTGAGTCCAGATCGCCTCAATTCATAAACCTTTATTAAATATTTTTGAATCTTTCTTGATAAATTGCATTACAAAACATGTTTGGATCATGCTTCATAGGTATTTTTTGGGTAGGTCTTTAGTATGACTTCATATGTTCTTAATTAAGCAGTGTGTTAAAATATTCCTATGACTCGTATCGGGTCTTCTGATAGTACAGAACTGTATAATATTCCAAATCAGTGTATGAAGCTGTAAAATAATAAAGTGATCCAGATCCATCATTAAGCTTTCCTTCTGCCCAGGGTTAGGGTTTGACAGTAATTTTATTGACATTGTTAGCCATGTTCAGCAAACGCACAGCAGTTGTATAAATTACATATGCATACACAGTGTTGGTAGTCTACGTTGAAATACTACAGTACTTTTGTATATAATGTGCCTCTTCTCAATGTACTCCTTCTCCTGTGAGAATCTTTGTTTCTTTATGTGCTATAAAAGTCTCAGTAATTTTTAGTCTAAATGTCTTGGAAAGATAAAAATATAAAATAGGATCAAAACAGAGATTCAACACTGCCAACAGCAGAGTGGATTCCTTTGCTTTAAAGAGGGATTGTTTCAGAAGACAATCGGTTATAGCATCACTCTGGCTCAAAGTATAGGGGATCCGAACAATGTGGTAAGGAACGAAACACATGATGTAGCCTGCTGTTACTAACAGTATATTTATCTGAGCTTTCTTTACATTTGCATAACTCTTGCTGTATTTGTTTAGGTAAAGTTGTCTAAAAACAAGAAAATTGGAAATAAGTATCATGGCTGAAAAATTCAGGAATATTGCTGTACATATGAAATTGGTAAACACATGCCAATCTTTTCCAACTGTTGTTTTGAAATCAATACACCCCACAGTAGGCTTTTGTTCTATTTCTTTGATTGGAATCACCATGTTAGGTACCATTATAAGGAGAACCATTATCCATACAACTGCAGATAACATCTTGGCAAATCCAGGTTCTTGGATTCGATAGATCTTAGTACTGTGCATTAACTGAAGGCAGCGGTCCATGCTTACAAATCCCAAAAATATGATTGATAAATACATGTTAATATAGATGAGGCAAGCTGTGACCTGGCAGTGGAATATCCTCAGTCTCCAGGGGGCAATACCTAAGTCAACAATTATTTTTACTGGCAATGCCAGAGTCAACAGGAAATCAGCTGTTAGGAGGTTAATTAGATAGATGCTCATACATTTTTGTTTCTGATCCTTTTGAGTGAATGCCCATAGGGCAAAACAACTCCCAATAAATCCAATGAGGAAAATTAAGTAGTAAAAATAGGTAAATGGTTCCAGTTGTCTGTAGACACTGCAATTTGAGATATTGCTTAAGGACATTTTAATTATCCGGTGGAAAAGTAAGGTGTTTTGGCTGCTTAAAGATATCTAGAACCTGAAAAGTAAGACATTAGAGATAATTAGTGTGAGAATCTTGTTCCAGTATAATTTCATAAAAATGTGTGACAAGACTTGGTAATGATATTACTGAAACTGAAGTATTTGTATTTCTCAGTGTCTGGAATAGTTCACATTAAGTTGCATGGGTTTCATTCAAGTTTTAAGCAATTTATAGAAATATCTTGGGTCCCTTTCCTGCAAACACTTATGCTTGAGTATGTTCACTCATGTGAAGAGTTCATTTAAGCGAATGGGACTATTTGTGTGTGTGTATATAAAGTTACTTGTGTATCTGCAGCAGGGCTGCCCCTGGGGTTTTTTCTCCTCTGGGTGGAAAACATTTTCAGTGTCACCCAGCAGTTGACCTAAAAGAAATAAACCCCCAAACAAAACCACACAACAACAGATGAGTGGAGCAGCGGAGTAAAATAAATAACTAAAGAGACTGAGTGGTGTGCCCCCCCAAATGGTGATTTGGCACCATTAAAAGTTGGGATTCAGGGTGATCACCTTGCCCCTAAGACTGGCCCTGATTTTGCTGGATCAGGGACCTAGTCAGTTCATTGGAGCCACACTCAAATGTAACTTTTTATAAAAAAAATGACACTTTTACTCAACAAAACAAAAACAAACAAAAAACCAAACCAACCCTCCCAAATCCCCCCCAGTTAAGTTAATGTTTATAAAAATACTTCATATATAAAATATTACAGGATTAGTAAACATTAATAATACTCTGTCAAAACCAATAAGGGTCTATCCAATAGAGAGCTGTGCTCAATACTAAATATTCCTAAAATTGTTGATTCTTCTAGTTAAACAAAACAAAAATATATTTGATGAATATTTTATGTAGTTCAGAAAACATTTTAAAGAATCTGTCAGTCATTTGCATCATATTTTCAGGCTTCCTCAGACATTTAGGGAAAGGAAAGTGTATTTGCTTAGATGGGAACCTAAGTATTATTTTAACTATCTGAAACTACCATTGTATAACTTTTTTTATAGTAGCTACACTGGCATTAACTTTAGTTGGAACATGTTGACTGAAGAGGAAATGAGTGTTTTAAAGTTTTTCTGAGAAATAAGACAAGGAAGCAAGTCTTTGTTGAAATAGCATTGAACCATATTAGCTTTCTATTTATATAGTACTGTCTTTTTCATTTGCTAAAAATTCTGTTTGTTTTAGTGATCAAACATAATTCTAGGTTAAATGTTGCCTGAGTAGTAACAGTTGACAATGAATCAATATAACATAATTACTTGGCCTGTGTGTATTGTGTATATAAAAATGCAACTACTTGAAACTACTCATGGCTAGAAATAGAAGATCTATAACATTATTATAATCACCCTTCTGCAAATGGAGGATATTACCCTCCCAATAAAAGAGATTATTAACCTGAGGTTAAATGAAGTTGAATGCCCACAAGGTACAGAGGAAATAGTTGGTTTTGTTCCTGAGCCAACAGAAGGTAGGAGCCAAACTCCTGATATGAAAGAGAATTCACTATGTCATTCCACAATGATTATTCTGCTTGATTTCAGATGAGTTTGGGAATGAGCTGTATCCAGTTCTCTTTGGCTCAGGGGCTGCTCTACTGGAGGGCTTTTTTTTATGTGGAAGGAGCCAGGGTCTCCAAAGGGCAAGACATTCAAAATGGTTATAATGAAGTAACACTTAATAAGTGCAGTGAAAAACATTAGTGCTTTTAATATTTAACCTATTAGTTTTTCAGTGCAATTTGGCATATTATTTAGTATTTTATGCAATATATTTACCTTGGTGTATATGGACATATTAAAATGTATAAAAAGCATTTAAAATACATACCTTCCTTTTTAGATTCTGAAGTCTCATAGGCATTAGAAGAAAGTTTGTAAAATGCTTGATTAGTCTCAGTGGATAGTCACATCTTTGTCTGATAATATGTAAATCCTTTCCCCTTTGTGCGTAGGCTGCTTTTTAAGAGAAATGTCTCTGTGGTTTTTAAATGTGTAGATTGACGTAATTAAAACCAGCACTCAAATTACTAAACAACCTGGAAGTTACCTAAAAGGGTCATGATAGAAAAATGTTAGTGTTCACGGAACAATCCAAAGTTGCCTTTTTCCTCTTTGGGAGAAGATGATGTTATGGAACAATGTTTTCTTGAGCTGAAGGCAAACTGCCTGCAGCTGTCATGGGGCCAGAACTTGCACAGCCCTCTACACCTGTTAATTTCCATTGACTTCAGTGAGATATTGAGGGCACATTGCATCTTGCAGGACAAAACGAGAGTGAGCTGTGTGGGTAGAAGGCAGCCTCTTAAAGAATGGAGTTATAAACTCTGACGTACTAACACAAATAGAATGGATTATCGTGCTTCAACATTTTGGTGGCATTTGGGTAATTTCTATCATTTTAGAGCAGGGGAGGGCAAACTACGGCCCGTGGGCTGGATCCGGCCCATCAGGGCTTTCAATCTGGCCCGTGGGATTGCCAGCTCCATGGTGCAGCGGGGCTAAGGCAGGCTCTCTGCCTGCTCTGGCCCTACGCTGCTCCTGGAAGCAGCTGGCACCACGTCCCTGCGGCCCCTGGGGAAGGGGGAGGGAGGGGCAGAAGGCTCTGTGCGCTACCGTCACCTGCAGGCACCAACCCCCAACTGGCACCAACTGCCATTGGCTGGGAATGGGGAACCACACCAATGGGAGCTTCGGGGGTGGTTGCGCAGTGGCGAGGGCAGTGCTCAGCGGAGCCACCTGCCACACCCCACTCCCAAGAGCCACTGCCGGACATGCTGGCCACTTCTGGGTGCGGGGCCAGGGCAGGCAGGGAGCCTGCCTTAGCCCTGCTGCGCGCCGCTGCCACCCCAGAGCCGCTCGAGGTAAGTGGCGCAGGGCCAGAGTCCGCACCCACAGGCTTGTCAATCTGTTGTAATAAAAATTAAGGTTAACAAACATTGATTTGATTGTGAATGAGGGATTGATGACTCTGCTCAAACCTTAATTTATTTTAAGACTGAAACTTTGGGCTTGTCTGGATGGTGATGGCAAAGCTCACTAGAGGTATGTGATTTGTGCTAACATGTGGGGCTCTAACTGCCCTGTGTAGACTCTGATGGTGCTCTCTAAAAGGTACCTAATTCACCTTAGTCCAAACAGGACTATGTTAATGTGAAGCAGGTACCGTTTAGAGACTGCCAGCAAGGTCTATATGGGGCAAGTAGATCCCAGCATGTTAGTGAACTTTATAATTCATAATCCCTGGCACGCTTTGCTGTGCTGTGTGGGGAAGCTTTGTCACATGTTCACTTGCGTTCCCCTTTCCTCCCCACTGTGCACTTTCAAGTTATGGCTGGAATTAGAATTAGAAGCGCCAAGATGCTGTAACTAAGGGCTGGTCTTGTGGCATGTGGTTTGGAAGCAGAAGCAGAGGTATAAGAAATCTTATGAGTAAGTCTTTTCTTGCAAGAGTTACAGCCCAGTTTGCAGACTTAAAAGTTTCAAGTGCTTCTAGTAGATATCTAAGCATATGGATGTCTTTCTGAACCAAATTCAAGTTTCAAATCTTCTGATATTTGTCCAGTCTCTACTAAAAATAGATGGGCTGAGCGAGCAGCAAAAATCTTCATATTTTTCTTTTTGAGAAAAACCCAGACAGTAGAACAAGCTGTTGAATTTAGCCTAGTTTCTCTGGCAGTAGTACAGAGAAACTAAAATGTACAGCAAACTCACTGCAGACAATCGTCAAGATCTCAGAAAGTCGAATGACATGCCAAATGGAAGTAGTTATCACCACCAACCAAAATACCCTTATTGCCTACAGGGTTGGGAAAATCCTTCGTAAAGAAACTACTCCGTGTGTCTGGTTTCAAGCTTAGTCACAAACTCAAAACTCAGACTATGTTTGTGAAATGTTTGGAAAGGTTCATAAAGTTTTTGAGTGATCCTGGATTCAGAATTGAGCAAATGTGGGTGGAGTTATGGCTTTCCACCTAAATCATGCAGACCTGGTAGTTCTGTATGTTTTTAACATGAAACCCCAGGTGCTCAAATTTAATTTCATTTTAAGATTTTGGAGTTCAAGTTGAACCCAGATCTCTGAGAACTTCCTCAGGTATATAAAAGGAGAGGAATCCCCCTGGATCCAAAAGGAATGAAATGTCTCTAGTTTTCCTAAATCTTTCTAGTTATTCAGAAGGGGAGGAGGCATGGCATTATCTCCAAATGAATAAAAATGCAATTTATGTCATTTTAAGATTTTTGTCTTTATTTCTGGATCAGCACCCCCTCAGTAAGCTCCCCTGTTTGTGTCAGTTATTGAATAAGTCAGTGGGGTTCATATATATTTTTACTTTTTATCATGATGGCTGACTGATCTAGCCAAAGGTATCAAGACACTTCTATTTTAAGCCCCCTTCTTGCAGGAGGCAATACGTCACGGACCCCAGCTTTCAGAGAAAAGGATAGGACTTCCGTCATAGTCAGAAGTTAAGAAGCAGCGGTGTGACTCTAAAGTGTATAAGGCAGTATGTAGCCCTTTCTCCCAGGAGGAAGAATGTTATAAACATAATATTCCCCATCTGATTAATTTAGAGTGTTGGTACTTGAATCCAGAAAGTTCACATCCACCCATCATTCAGGCCTTGATTCAAGAAAGCATCTCTATTTGGGAAAGCACTGAAGAACATGGTTAAATACTTTCCTGAATCAGGGTTTGACAATCATTTGTTAGGCCGGTTACTGACATACAAGGCTTTGCATACTTTGTGACCACACAGGGTATGTCTGCTCTGCAATTAAAATCTGTGGCTGGCCCATGCCAGCTGACTTGGGCTCAGCCTAAGGGGCTTCTTAACTGCAATGTAGACATTTGGGCTCGGGCTGGAGCCCAGGCTCTAGAGGACCTTGCGAAGTGGGAAGGTCCCAGAGCTCCACCTGCAGCCCGAGCACGAACACTACGCCACAGTTACAGCCCATTAGCCCAAGCCCATAAGCCTGAGTCAGCTGGTGCAGGCCAGCTGTGGGTTTTTAATTTCAGCATAGACATATTCACAGTCTCATGGGTTTTTCTCTTGTGGAGTTTCTAACCCTCATAAGAGTGAAAAAGATTGAGAGCTGCTGTATTCATCCTCTTACCTGGGATGTTGCTGATGGGCGTGAACACTTTGGTCATAGGGGTTCACTTTTGCCGTGTTTGTTGTCCTGAGTCCTAGAAAAATCTCTCTTGCTGTCTTTTGCTGTCACTTTTAAAAATGTGGGAGCAGGAAACACATGTATGTATATAATGCAGAACAATAGGAAGGAAGCAGGCAAAATGCTGGTGAGGTAGCTGAAAACAGTATTAGAATGGCTGTATTGGTTGACATGGCAGTGTAAATGGAGATTCATATGGCATTTTGCTAGAGAGGAGAGTTACAAGGCCATTTGCACAATCACATTACATGTGGGATGTAGGAGAGCAACATATTTAGAAGCTTGTTCAGGCCTCAGAAATACAGTAGTCCTGCCATGGAGTGAGTTACCGATGAGATGAATTTGGCCCATTGTCTTTGGATCCTTGTCTTATGTACAATGTAAAGTTGTATGTTCTGTAATGTTACAAATACAGATGTCAATTTTAGATTTCTCTCAGCTTTGAATTCTTTTGTGTGTATGTGTGGGTTGAGTTGCTGAACTCCAATATGTCTGTATAAAGTTGGAAAACACACACACAGGAGTTGGCATCTCACACACTAACACAGTCTAAGCTGAGAGAAATATGTGTAACATTGTGTTTGTAACACCCTAACCATAGTAAAAAAAAACTTTCTATATTTTAGAGAGAGAGTGAATGAGTTTGAAAATATAATTTAATGAGTTGGGGGAAATCTTTATTTTTTAATCCGGGATTTATGTTGATATTTAAATATTTACATGGTATTAGGAGGTGATCACTCTTGAAGATGTACTAAGTGTTTTTTTTTCTTTCAGCCAGTTACTGTGAGAGCTGAGTTTACTGGGTTTCTGAAGTTTATATTAATCAGGGGACTAATAAAAATGAGTCCTGGAATTTTCCTTTATCCCTTTCTCCACATCCATTTTGTGATTATAAGCTTTGTGACTAAAACTGTCCTTAAGGAGTAATTGTTGACAAGTTTTATTAGCAGCATTCAACCATGGAGTTCTTATGGTGGTTCTTTCATTTATGGTTTTCTTCCTGTTTGTTTGTTATGAGGAATCCAAGTAAACTCTGGCTCTGTTCGTACTGTCCCTAAGTCTCATGAGGGAGGCTCCTGCACGTCTTTTTGGGAAATAAGCAAAAAGAAGTTTTTCTGTACATTTTTAACCTCTACATATACTAGCTAGCAATTTTGGCACACTGTGTCTTGTGACTTTCATTTGACAGATTCATTGTTTACCCCATAATATATTTACAAAAACATCAAAAATTTAGATCCTGCCACAAGGGAGTTATATGAATTGTGATCAGGGTCATTTACTGTGGGGTTGAGGGGAAGGAATGGACTCTAATTTTTTGAGTTAAACATAAAGAATGGTAAATTATTATTTTGTAGTTCAGTGTAACTCCTGTCTCTTTAAGACTGTAATCTCTTTTGGGAGGGGCATAGTTCTTGTTTGGCACACTGCACTGCGTGCAGCCAAGCTGCTGTATAAAAATGGTAATGAGCAGGGCCTGTAAATGACCTAGTGCTGCACTTCATGGCAGCTAATGTCAGCTGCGTAACGTGATCGCAAGTATCTTCCCTGACAGGCTATGGTGTAGTGTTTTTATAATTTGTAATTAATTACTTTTAATTAATTCATGTTTACACAGTGCTTTAAAGATGTGCAGTGCTGTGTAAGTGATCCTTATTAGTTGATCTATTAAGAGATGTTGCTATTAAATATACTTCCATAAAAAGGATGCATGATTAAAACTTAAGGAAATCAGTCATTTTGTGGGTGAAATCCTGACCATGCTGAAGTCAGTGGAAGTTCCCCACCTGACTTCAGTGGGGCCAGGATTTCATCCTTTATGTTGGCAGAGTTTGGCATGAGCTTTCCTCCATAAATTAATTCCTATTTGCTGAGTTTAGCCCTTGCTTCTGGAAAAACTGTGGTGTTCTGTTAGTGGAGAAGGAATTTGAAGCTCCAGTCCAAAGCATTAACATAAATAACCCATTGCACGTTAATGGGATCATTGACGTTTGTCCGATGTAGCTCGTGCATTATCACTACAGGCTAGAGCAGGTGTATGAGCTGATGCATAAGTTAGTGTGAGATTTATGTACTCTACATTTCTGAGTTTTATGTGACAGATATATGTGCTCATATCTGGTTATCTCCTCAAGAGTTTGAGTGGCTGAACAAGTGAATCTTAAGAAAAAGATAGTTTTGAATTCCATTTAGAAATTTATGTTTAAAACCTTATGAGCAACTTCATTTTCACATTTATGCTTTAAATCTCCCTTGGCTTCTCATGCTGCATGTTACCTCTACCCAGGAGGAGAACAGAAATGGTTACCTCTGCAGTAGGCACAAAATACATTTCAGTCCCTTACTTCTCAAAAGGAACACAACCATGTTATTATAGTGGAGCCCAGGGTGTCATGAGGAAGACAATTCTTCTATTGCTTATGTAGCTGCCTAAAGCATGGGTTCTCAAACTGGGGGTTGTGAGGCTATTATGTGGGAGTTGCAAGGTCTCAGCCTCCACCTCCAAGCCCCTGCTTTGCCGCCAGCATTTAGAATAGCGTTAAATATAAAAAAACGTATAAGGGGGGGTCGCATTGAGAGGCTTGCTGTGTGAAAGGGGTCACCAATACAAAAGTTTGAGAACCACTAGCCTAAAGTGAACAGGCACATTTCTGTTTGGTTCTGAACCAGTGGAAGGAATTATAGAAAGTAAGTCCCTCCTTGGATGGTTGGTGACAGTGGCATGACTGCAAGACTTCTGGCCATCTGGGGAGGCAGTTGGGGTAGGTAGATAGTCTGCTGAAGGTATGCGACTCACTTTCTTTCAGAGGTAGAGTTAACCACCTTAGTGTAGAATACATTTCTGACCTCACCTGCAAGCCCTGTCCTTTCCAGTTTATTTAGCTTATTTTCAGTCCAAGTAAAAGTGAAAAGCACTGTGAGGGGAAGGGAGCAAAACTAGGTTTAATAGGCAGGCTGGTTGAGACTTGTGCCCAGTACAGACACCAAACTATTGTTGGTTCAAAGGCTATGGACGCACTGTTCTGCATCAAAGTTATCCAGTGATGGATTGTTTTTTAATAGGGCAATATAAAAAAAAAAAAAAAAAAAGCACAGCGAGCAGTATGTTTTCCATTGTAACCCCCTAACATATATCTAGTCGTTCAAAGTGATAACGTGTCAACCTGTTTGGGTGGGGAGGAAGGATTTTTCCAGAATATAGATATGTTTGCATAAATTACTTTCTAGTCATGAAGATGAGATTTTACAAAGGCAGGTGACAGATGCTGTTTTCATGTCACTATACCAGTACTCTTTCACTGGCCCTTTTGTTTAGATAATGCAGCATATACAAAGGGGCACTTATGCAAGGTAGTAGGTGCTCTTGCCATAAATTACAATAAGAAAATTAAAATCTCTCACAAACCAGTAGATTCCCCTCCTTGACACATCTGGATTTCTACTGCCAGGAGGAATTAGCCTACCAATGGAACCAGTGCAGTTTCTCTATATACACTGTTCTGAAACCAGACTGACGTGTCAAAGAGACCTGAGGCAACATGAGAAATATTGTTTCTGATCTTAAAAGAAAGTTCAGACTAGATATGGACTCACTAGATATGTGACATTCAGATGAAAATCTAAACCTCTGTAAAATGTGGGGATGTGAGGGTCTGGGATTTCGGTGTGCCAATTCAAACAGTAATATCAATGGGACTCTAGATGGTTTTCCAGAAATGTGGTGTTTACTTCCTAGTCCCTTAGGGCAAATCTGGCATAGGTCAAGAGTGACAAAAAGCCATCACTGTGGGTTGGTGCTCTCAAATCAGTTCATGGTAGACATGGCCTCAACAAACAGATTAGGGATTCAGTGAATGCATTTATGTACTGATTATCAATACAGCCCATAGCCTTGTCACCAGGATGCCTTATTTTTAGTTAAAAATGCATATTAGTTATGAACTACCTTTTCATCCTGAGAGACTGTCCTTTCAGAACAGTGGTAAGGCAAATTGGCAGGATCCCTGTTGGAAAAATTCGTGTTGTTTCCAGCCATAGAGAGTAAAACGGAGAGCTTCCATTTGCAGAGGAGTCATCTGGAATCTTTTATAAACATTACGTTCACTGGCCCACTCCCCATGTAAAATTATAAAATCCAAACAAACCTAGCTGCATTGAAAAAGAGAGGTTTTATTTTTTTAGTATAAACACAATAAAACATGCGAAATGCACAATAAAACATATGTACACACAAAAATAAATGAAATATGGGTAGTTTTCAGTTCTTTGTACAAAGAAAAACAATGAAACAAAGCAAAATACCAAATCATTCTTTCCAAGTACACAAATGTCCTGTTTTAAAGAGAAACTAATAGCTCTGAGTTTTAGGTTCAAACAGCTAGTTTCAGTAGACTCTCCTTGCCTCCTAAAAATTCACTGTTTGTGAAGAAGTCACAGCCTCTTTGCTTTGCAGGTTTTTTGGTGCAGACTAAACTGCATGCTAGACAGTGTTGGTTCATCCCATAGATATAGTAATGACTCAGTCTCTGCTGATCTGAATGGGTGTTTAGTTTTTCATCTACTAAATCATCTGTGCGGGTCACCATTTTCCCTTAAATTTCATTTCCGTCTTTCTGTACATAAGCAGCAGTTGCTGTGTATACCTGGTATTAGAGCAAATTGACAGTCTCTTCTAAGGACTTAATCCACTCTCTGATATGCTGGCATGTATTTCCATTTGTCTTGTAAAATGTACAGCTATGCATAGTATGAGTAAGCCAATGATTTGACAAGCTACTGTATATAATAATGTGCATGGGCATGTTACCAAAAAGGACTGTGCTCTGAGAGAATAGAGCTGTTTGAAACTAGTCGTTGGAGAGTATGCAAATGATACACTAGGCATTATTTCAGCCTGGAGAAACAGGGATAAGATTGGGACCTCTCAAATTTTCCCAGTACTTAGTGGTCCAAAATGCAAGAATATTGGCCTCACATCTAACTCCAAAGCAGAATAGCATATTAAACATGGGACTAAACTGTTTCAGCAGAATTTCAGTAATGATTTGTGTGTTAATCAGTAGACTGGGAGACTTATAAAAAGGCCCATTAAAATATACTTTCTTCATTATGAAGTCCTGTAGAATTTAGTAGAAAAATACTTTTCTACAGGTTTGTAGAACCATCCTCTGTTGCTTAAAATAATATAGCATATCTGTGCTGTAGAATTCAGTAGGGTGGTTTCTAAAAACAGACAGGATATAATTTTCTGTTACTGTCTGTAGGTTGTGAGAATCACTCTTACAGATTCCTATAGTTTTGTTGCTCTTAAATAAGATAAAGGTTTCAAATAGATTTTCATGAACTATAAAATTACCTCCCGTCGCCAAATCATTCTAGGATTCCCCAAGCTCTATGCAGAGCCTTGAGGATCTGAGCTATGTTACACCTTTATTCTTTCCTATCATCCTTCAACTGTCCTTACAGTTGGTTGTGTGGAACTGTCTCCAGAATCAGTCATCTCAGCTCTTCATTTTGCTGGAGATTAATATAGGGCTTTCTCTCTTCCCTTCAGGGGCTGAGTACTCTGACTTGGTCTCTACCAGCCACTCCAAAACAGTCTGCTGCTGAGGTAGAAGATCTCCTCCATCCCTGAGCTGGGCAAATAACGGATTTTTTTTAAATTCAACATCAGTTGCAAAAAATAGGGGAAAAAAATTAGTTTGGGTTGAAATTCTTGAATCAAAAAGTCTGTTCCATAGTGAGAATTTGAACCTGGATCTACCACATTCAAGATGAGTGCCCTAGCCACTGGGCTAAAGGTTACGAGTGGGTGATAGCGTCACCAGCAGCAGGAGCGTCACTACCTCCTCATCTTTCTCCTCCTCCTTCCTCTGGCCGTTTTGTGAATGCCCGAAACTATTTATGTCAAATTCACGACTAGTTGGAAGCCAACTGAAACTGCATTTTTTTGTTGAATAAGCGATTTGTCCAAAATTTTTTGCGCAGCTTTGCTATTCAGTCGCTTGTTGCTAGCTTTCACTTCTTATGTGCTCCAGGTTGGCTTATGGAAGTTATAGTTTGACGTAATCTGGAAGTAGTGCACAGTACAGTGTGTGGTAATGCTTTTAAATATGGAAAACGAACAGCTGAAATGCTTTTTAAATTGACACCTTGTGTTTATTGTTGCACATGCTCTTCGTTTGTCCAATTCCTTTGTCAACTGCTTTGCAATCTGGAATAATTTTCCATACTGCATCTTATAAGGGATATGTGAATTTATGAAATAATTACGCTTTCATGTAGTGTTTGACCTTCTGGATCTAGAGTTTTCTATTTCACCCGAAGTTGTCAACTTGAGATGCAGTTGTTGGTATAACTTTTCTCTAAAGGGCTTGCAGAGAAATAAATAAATAATGGGGTCAAGGCACACATTTGCAGCGGACAGTAACAGAGTAAATTCTTTTGCATAGAACAGATTTTTGCTTGACTGACAGGAGAACTGAGACCCAGTTTGACTTAATGTGTATGGAAGTCTGCAAAGATGATATGGCACAAAACAAATGATAAATACAAACATGATGCTGAATATATTGCGATTGATTTTTTCCCTAGTTACTGTTGAATTTCTCCTGAACTTTCTGTAGGAACTATATATTTTTCTTGATATTGCACTGTAAAAAATGATTAACAGAAGAAACACAGTCCAGAAAATTCCTAGGCAAATATAGCTTGAAGCCTTATGCCATTGTAGTCCAAGCTCACTTTTAAGATTTACACACTTTTTGGAATTCTTCTCTGTAGCACTTTGGTTAGTTAAAATAATATTTGGCAGTGATAAAAACATGAGCAATGCCCATATGACTACAGAGACAATCTTGCTGTAATTAACTGTGTGAACAAAGGAGGTAAGCATAGGCTTTACAATTTTGTAGTATCTGTCAAACCCTATGAGGCCAAAAAATGTTATTCCAACATACATATTTAGGTAAAAAATAACAGCAGAATATCGGCAGACAATAACGTTGAGCTGCCAAGGCCCAATTTCCGCATCACTAAGAATTTTGAAGGGGAAAGTCAGGCTCATAAGAAGGTCAGCAGCAACAATGTTCTTGAGATAAACGACAAAGCTTTTCTTGCTAGGAACATGTAGGAAAATCCATGCTGCTACACCGTTTAGCAGGATTCCTCCTATGAAAATGAATCCATAAGCCAGTGGAATGACATGAGTAGTTACTGTTGAGTTGTAAGTACAGTTGTTTCCTGAAGTGTTTACGCTTGAGTTGGACATCTTAGAATATTTTAGTCTGTGTTCCTGAAAGCAGAGGGAAAACAGTTTTACCAGCAAGATAAATTGGATGTTTTCATGTTGAAGTTGTTTCCATTATTATAAAATTAACATTGATGTCCTTTGCTGTATCATCAGGATGCTTTTCAGGAACTGAAGTAAATATCATTTCCAATAAATGTGCTTAGTATAAATGTCTAATCACTGGTGTTGGTTCACTCTTTTAGCTCTATGAGGGAATAGTATTGTTTTAAATAAGAAAACAATAGATTCTCTAAGTCCTTGATGCCTTTCTGTGAGACAGGCTTATTGCAAAAAAAGTGGGGAAAATTGTGGGATGGTCTAGTTAAAATACCAGGGTGATCATTCACTTAGTGATCTAAATTTTGGGTGTCTACTGGAAGAAAAGCCTACCTACAACATTACTTATGTTAGAAGAAAAGGTGGAACAGAAGGTTTTTGGTTTTTTTTTTTTGAATTTTCAGCACCACTGATTTCCCAGCACCTCAAGTGCATGTTGCATTTTTCACTTTAACAAAATTATTATATTTTTAAAACACTGAAATATTTCACTTTTTTCCCCTTCAGTGTACTACAAAGTTGCACCCTCTAAGCATGGATGGTTCCAGACACAGCAGAATCTATGAAGTTCTGTTCTGCAGGAGTAATATGTAAGGCATGATTTCAGGTGTTTAGAGTAGGTCCCCGTTTTTTGTTATGTAGTGGAGACAAGATTGATGCTAGTGGGGGCAAGATTGGTGAATATATTCCTGCCCAGATCCATTGCTCACGAGGGCCGTAGGGGCTGCTCCAGTCCTGAGGCTGGAGTAGCAGCTGGACAGTCACTCAGTTGATACTATATTACTTGGGGAGTAGGCTTTCTTCCTGTCATGGCCCCATGGAGATACCAACTCCAGTTCCTTGGGCTAGGTACTGGGAACAGGATTTGGAGCATAGTATATGTGGTTTAATGAGTGCAGATATATGCAGTTACAAAGGTCTGGAGTTCTGAATTCTAAGGCTGGTATACTATAGATATCCTGTATGTTATTAGAATGTGTGAGGGAGAGAAATGTTGCTTCAGCAAATTTTAAATTCTGTATATTGCACTTGTAAACAAGAGGCATAATGCCAGCATTCCTTACGTTCTGTTGAAGGAAAGCCTTAAGTGCAACTAGCACAGCTTGCTCTATCTTAGTTGTTAGTGGCTTGATTATAAAGATGCGTTTGTACACTAGCATAAGGTGTAAGCTAGAAGTGTCTTCTAAGGCTCCCCAAATTAAAACATAAATCATTTCTTCATGGGCTCCAGGAAATCACATCTGCTGCCTGCTCTCCTTTGACAGAAGGTTTATGTGGGTCTATTGTCCTTGTTGGGAACTGAGTAACCAATACTGTATATTGCTGCTGTATTTGGCAAACTAAAACTTTAAGAACAACTGAGAAAACAAAGCTCTTTGGTGTCCCTTTGAAAGTAAAGCTTTTGCTTGTTGCCATAAGTTTGTTTTGCAATGGTCACAAGTGAACCGAAAGTTAAGAATAGCAGATCCATGGGATTCCTGTGCGTGGGAGGCTGGAACTCAGACACAAGCTCATGGTCATTTTAAATACACAACATGGGAAATTTTCTTAGAAATAGGACTGCACAGTTGGGTCACCTTTTGCATACTGTATTTGAAACATCCGGTTTACAGAGAGATTGTCAGGTTTTAAGTCAGTCACCTTTAACTTGGAATAGGATGGCATATGGTATATCACAGGTCCCAGATTCTCCCAGTAATAGGTTCAGAGGCCCACAGTTAAATCTTTTCCTAGTAGACACACATCCAACTGTAAACAACTTTAAACTCTAGCTGTCAATTTTAGTTGGGAAAAGAGGGGTGTGTGTGTGAGAGAGAGAGAGAGAGAGAGAGAGAGAAAGGTGTAGGGCTGTTAGACTATAGTCACAATGTTAATAGATGGGGAGGATCATTAAAGGGTCATAAGGTTAATTCACCTAGAGCTTGGGAAGGAATTATCAAATATAGGAAGATTAAAAAAAAATTGCTACAATTTCCCCAACTGAAATGGCTAAAGCTAGATACCTAAATCCCCATTTAAGCACCTAAACATTGCCTTATTTGTAGGCTCATTTTAAATTGATGGGAGTTGCATATGCTCATTATCTCTGAAAATCAGACCACTTTTATTTAGGTATTAAGGCATCTGTGTTTGAAAACTGTAGTCCTTGGGTACTGTCCTCTTCCCTAAACCCTTGTTTGTACTGTATTTTTTCTGTTTAAACTGTAAACTCTTCTAAGCAGGGAGCTGTCATGTTTGTCAAGTGCCTTGGAAATATTTGGGTGCTACATAGAAAATGAGCTATATGCGCAAGAATTTTGCTAATGGCTAGTGGTTCTGTATCTATAAAGAGTTTGGGCAAGTTCAGGTGATGGTCCTTGCGCAGATGCCGCACACTCTGGAGGGTTGTCTCGATGGTGTTGGCACAAAGAGGTGGGTATAGAAGAGCTTTGTATTTTGTCTCTCGCTTAAGTCCAAGACAGAGGATTCCTTAGAGAAAGATTACACTTTCAATTTCTGCTTAGTTCAGTTTCCTTTTAACAGTTATATAGTTCATAAATATATTATCTAGCCTATACAAGCTGGCTATATCTAGTGAGTGATTGAAATCACACACAGGACAGAATCTGTAAGTCAGCTGAAACCAGTGGCATATCCTTACCTGTTTTCTTCTGATTTGATAAGTTGCAGTGGTTATTTACTGAGGTGTCAGTGTTCTAAGGGAGTTTTGCATCCCAAGGGACTGGGACTTTTCCTTTCTTGGGTAATCTGTACATAAAATGAAAAACATACAGTTTAGTTGTGTGTCAATGGTTACATATCTCCTTAAAGGGTATTTAGGGGGAGCTGACAGTAACCCCTGTATTTAATTTGCCTAATATTTAACATTATAAAAGATTGTGGAGATCTTTTATTGAGAAGCTCTAACACTTCCATTGTTTGTAGCAGGCCTTTAAAATTTGGCAGAGACAAAGGCCCAGGGCTAGAGACTTCTGTTTTGCACATCGTGTGAAATTCCATTCAGGTTTAACTGAATTATAAGTTGATAAACAGTCATTTCCCTGCTTTGGCTTACGTTCCTCAGGAAAATTTTGGTAGTGCTTCAGAATAACTAACTATGAACATTCTAAGAGCCAGGCCCGTGCTACATTGGAAAGCCAGGGAGTTATTGGAGCAGCTGTTGTGAGGGGGTGTTGTGTATATAGCCCCAGAGTCCCATATCCTTCTGTGTGGACACAACATGAGGTAAGAGCTCACTACATTTTCGGGGAGGGGAGGGACGAGCTGGGCTGGAGTCCTGTAAGTTTCCTGGCCCCAGCATATAGCACTAGCAGCTCATCCCTCTCCTTCTTTAAAAAAACAAACAAACAAAAAACTCTTCAGCTAATGTCAGATTTTAAAAGCTCTATCACAAATGTAGAACACTTAACACTAAAACTGCTATATTAATTATCCTTTTTTAATAGTGCATTAGAAAATCCACTTAGTTGGTAGCCTGTTTTTATCCTCATGTGAGAGCTATAATGCCTAAACAGACTTTATCCTTTTTTGCTCATTGGTACTGGAAACTGTTGTCCTTGACCAGAAGTTCTTAAAACAGCCTGTGTAGTTCTTGTTGCCAAGGCTGTGTCTTGCTTTTCACTAATCACTGTGATCATATATTGAACATTTGGTTTGGGTATCCTCTGAAGATGATGCTAGAATTCTGTACTGTACATCTTTATTGTTTATAAATGTGGATCTGCATTCACAGCTGTCTGGACGGTGCTTCAAATATATCATTTTTAGGCTGGCTAACGTGTGTAGCAAGTTTCTGTGACTTGATGCATGCCACCACCACTCTTCAAAAATAAAATTAAAAAGCAATATCTTATGTAGTGATCCAATATAAAAGGTCCTAATGTAATGGCCTCAGCACCATAGCTGCTCCACTAAATAACTCCTCATTTTCTCTCAAGTAATTCATCATTTTCTACCCTCCTATGTTCTGACAAAAAATAGATATGCCCCTGTGCAGCTGCTGCTGCCCCCCTCCTCTCTATGGGGAAGTTTGTGGCAACTGAACCTCTGGAACCACAAAGCCATTGGCCATGTCCTCCCAGTTTCCGTTGCATACACTACTGCTCTGTGGTGGCTCATGTGAAGGTGGCACAGAGCCCAGCCCCACCACATGCAGGGGATGTGCAGTCCTTCAATAGCTGTCCCTCACACCACCACAACAGGAATATCTTAGTTCCAGTATTGATTGGGGTTTTAATTTTTATCTTATATTTAGGTAGAAACAGCCCGTACTAAGCTTAGAATTGACACCTATATGTGTGGTTTTTTTCTTATCCAAGATAGTGGTTCATTGGGAAACTTATGCTGTCTGCCATTTGATTTTGTGTGTGGTTGAGGGATCTGTCTTTGCCAGTTATGTTGGAGGTGAGGGTGATATAAAGCCAACTGAAGGTAGGAAAATAGTGTCTTTCCTTGCTAGTAAATTTGTTGTGTGAGAAAGATTATAATACACACATTGGTTAGCAAATTTAATTAACCAGTTACCTTTACTAGCTTTTTCTTGGTTCTTTGGATTTGTGTTCCTTACATAAAGTACAGACTATACAACTATTATGAATTTGAGTTTTATTAACCAAAATAGCTTTGAAAACAAATGAGAAATTATGAAAAACAAAATAAAGATGATCAGATGATAGCATTCACAACGCTGAAAATTGAGCTCAACATGGGATGTTACAATTTTCAAGAGATAAATAAATGAGTTCAATTAATTCAAGGTCTCATTACAGTCTTGTTACAAAGACAAACTTTTATCCTTGTTCTACATTAGTCTGGGTGGTGGTTTTGGTATCAACATGGAACTATGGATCTTTAAACATAGATCCAAGTAGGATCAGTTCATATGTGAAACTGTGCAACTGCCACACAGATAATCAGGCCTTATGATCATTTAGGCTTTAAAAGATTTAACTTCATATTGACTTCTCAACGTACCATTTAAATGTATCAGTTTATTTAGTACAAAACAAACAGTTTGTTAGATATACGTCTGTTAGATTAATATGATAAATATTTATTTCTATTTAAAATAGACAGCATCTCCTGAACTGTATAATACTTTGTGGTCAGGTTGCCTAGGCAATGAGACATTCTCAAACTGAAAGCGTCTATTAAGAGAATGCTTTTAGATGGGTTTAATTTTCTGATATAATTTCTTAAACCTTAATTAATACACTTTTAAATTTATCTAATAAGATTATACCTTGATACTGTATGACATAATCTAGCATGATCTACTCTGTCTCTGTTACACATAAGTGGAAAGCGTATAAAATGGAACAAAATGGTAAAAGAGGAAATTACTTCACCCCTTATCAAGAGTTTGTGGTTATCTGACTGGTTTGCTGTTGTAGATACTCAACCTGTGTGAAACACAGAAACTCCATCTGCCATCTGACATGCTCTTAATGTTTAGGGCTAAAATATGCCAAGATTCTGGCCTTTGTCTGAATCTATGCTATTGTTAATAAGCACCATATTTCATATATTACAGCTATCATGCAATTTCTGTCCTGGCATTTGCTCATATACATATTAAAATGGTGTGTTCTAATTTCTCATGTAAAGATTACATGCTTGTTTTAAATGCATATTCCACATAACATGATGTAGTTTGTATATCATGCACATACATTAGTTGGTTGTACAAAGAAAGCAAAATTGACAAGCTGAGTTCACAAAAGTTTGATTCGGTCAAGCATATAAATACCCACTTCTTTTTGGGCTGCCAGTTCATTTTATAGTCTTGCCAAAAATGTGAAAGGAAAGTTTTATGCAGCTACATGATTAAAATGTTTGTATTCCTTCTATATTTAAACGCCTTATCCCCACCAAATAGGGATACCAAAACCATTGAGACACATACAACTTGTCTGTCAAATTCAGAAGTCTAAACATATAGTTCATAACCTCCTTTTTACTGAGTACCAAACAAGATTTGTGCAAACAGTCAGGCAAGTAACATAACCTTTGACTTCTATATGTGAGATGAAAAACTAAATTTTTTTTTCTGCACTCTTCCCTGATTTTTAAGCATTCCTTTTCTCATCCTGCTGCAAATGGCTGCTCTATAGCTACAGAAGACGTTAGCAGGCTATTTTTGGAAACTAGTGCAGCTGCTTGATCAGTGAATAGGCTATACGATTCATGGGTGAAGGAATTGTTGGCAATAGTTGGTGGTGGTGGAATCCTCTCTGCATGGGAAAACATGTCTACCCAGGGTGGCAAGACCATGCCGAATGTTAAATTTGAGTGCTTTGATGTCATGAGAACTTAGATACAAAGGAAGTAGAGTTTTTTTTTAAAAAAGCCATAAACATTATACAGCAGTTACAAATTATGCTGGAATCCATATTTTGAGGTATAGCTAATTTTAAAATCCATTTTGTATCATAGTATGGAACATAGGAGGTGCCCTGGAGTATGTGCAGACCTCAGCCGACCTTGGGTGCTTGAGTGCCTGGGGATAGAGCTCAGATCATCCTGTCCTGAAAATCCAGGCCCTGACCGCTTCAGCTAAATGAGACTACCCTTTAGTCGCCTGCCAGTCTAAGGCCTTTAGCAGCTGAGTAGTTCTGATTCCCTTTAGCAGAGAGCCATGGTACGCATACACACTAGCCAGTTCTTTATGGACCTGCCTACAGGAGAAAAACGAACTATTCTGAATATTTAGCAGTGTGTTCTCCCTGACCTGCCTCATTTGGTATTGAAAATGGTTTAAGGCCAGAAAGGACCACCAGATCATTTGGTCTGACCTCCTGTATATTACAGGCCACCAACAGCACCCCACATCCGCACACTGAACTCAGCAAGTGAAATTAGACCAAAGTGTTACAGACCATAGGAGATTAAACTATTATGTGCCACAGGCAGAAAATAGGAAGGACTGAGGTTCACCAGTGCCAGAAGCCCCTGGAATGGCAGGGAATTGATGAAGTGGAATATACCCAGATGTTCTCTGGCAAGTGACCCCATGCCCCACACCTGTAGAAGAAGGTGAACCCTCCCCCACCCATATCACTGTCAATCTGATCTATGGCTATCAGTTAGACCCTGCGTATGTGAGCAAAGACCAGGCTGCCAAGTACCTGTGTGAGAGAAAATTCTCTGTACCACCTCAGAGCACTGGCGTACCCTGACCAGTGTCTCATCTCCAGTTGTGGCCATCTCTGAAGCTTCAGACAAAGGAGACTCTCTCTCCTTCCCCCCTACCCCCAAAGAATACATTTCAGTGGAAGAGTTCTTCCTGACCCCTACAAGCAACCAGCTGAAGTGTTGAAGCATGAGATTTTAGGAACAAAATACATGAGACAAAATAGATCCAACATAGTTACAGAAAAAGCATGGTTTACCTTGACTGACTGACTTGAGTTAAAAGCACAACTGCATTGTCTACAGTAGGATTTTAATGTGCGTTAATATGTTAGCTATCATGTTTAGAACTGCACCTTTTCCCCTAGTGTGGACATGGCCTTTGAGAGTAAAGGATCAGAGAGGACCTATTGATGAAAAACATTCAGTAATATGTTTCAGAGTAACAGCCGTGTTAGTCTGTATTCGCAAAAAGAAAAGGAGTACTTGTGGCACCTTAGAGACTAACCAATTTATTTGAGCATGAGCTTTCGTGAGCTACAGCTCACTTCATCGGATGCATACCATGGAAACTGCAGCAGACTTTATATATACACAGAGAATATGAAACAATACCTCCTCCCACCCCACTGTCCTGCTGGTAATAGCTTATCTAAAGTGATCATCAGGTTGGGCCATTTCCAGCACAAATCCAGGTTTTCTCACCCTCCACCCCCCAACACAAATTCACTCTCCTGCTGGTGATAGCCCATCCAAAGTGACAACTCTTTACACAATGTGCATGATAATCAAATTGGGCCATTTCCTGCACAAATCCAGGTTTTCTCACATCCCCCCCACCCCCATACACACACAAACTCTCTCTCCTGCTGGTAATAGCTCATCCAAACTGACCACTCTCCAAGTTTAAATCCAAGTTAAACCAGAACATCTGGGGGGGGGTAGGAAAAAACAAGAGGAAATAGGCTACCTTGCATAATGACTTAGCCACTCCCAGTCTCTATTTAAGCCTAAATTAATAGTATCCAATTTGCAAATGAATTCCAATTCAGCAGTTTCTCGCTGGAGTCTGGATTTGAAGTTTTTTTGTTTTAAGATAGCGACCTTCATGTCTGTGATTGCGTGACCAGAGAGATTGAAGTGTTCTCCGACTGGTTTATGAATGTTATAATTCTTGACATCTGATTTGTGTCCATTTATTCTTTTACGTAGAGACTGTCCAGTTTGACCAATGTACATGGCAGAGGGGCATTGCTGGCACATGATGGCATATATTACATTGGTTAAATTTATTAATATATTAATATATTAAATTTAATTAGATTGCTTGCGTGATTTTCAGAGGTGCTGAGCACCTGCAGCTCCCATGGATTTCAACTGGAGTTGTGTGTTCAGCACTTCCAGGCTTTAAGTAATCAAGTAAAATTGTTAATACAATAGTTTGTGTTAAGTGTCCATACTTTCTTTTTAATACCTTGGCATGTGCAGGTGTTGATCATAGGTAATGGAGATTATACCTTCTGAGGGAAAAGGACTTGAGATACAGAAGGATAAGACACTGAGCTAGTCAATCTCCTTAGTTTTCCTTATTGATACTGCTACATGTTTCCTTACTCTGTTCCCTATGACTACTACTGTAAAGTAGAAGTTGATAGGATGCAGCACCATTGTAAAGTACTTTACACTGTAGATGGATCAGAGCTTGCTGCAGTCAGATAGGGCCAAATTCTGCACTAATTTAAGATCAGGGACCTTCGCTGAAATTGATGGGACTACTTAACAGTGTAAATTAGCATGGAATTTGGCCCACCATTATACATGTAATCAGCATTTGTATAAACAGCCACATTCCCAGTGTGTATATATGTCTCCCTCTCTTTGACTCTCCCTCCAGGGAAGATAGATAGATGTGACAAAAACAAAACTTGATGTCTTATTGTTTGTCTGGGTAATGCGTAGAATTACAAAGATGACTCTCTTTAAAATTTACTTGGCAATAGAAAGCATGCCTTTTACAGTAGGCATATTTAGTGTGGTTGGTTTTTATAATGGAGACTTTACAGACCACACTTATTACATTAATTTAGGTCATAACAGATACTTTATTGGCATTTGTGAGTGGTTTCTTATACTCTGAAGGGAAAAGCAGGAGGGTATAGAAATCAATTGCAGTAGATACAGTTCATTTTCTCCTTAAAGGTAGAATACCAAATTCACTGGAACCTAGCACAAAGCTCACGTAGTTGGGGATGGAGGACACCTAAAGGGTAAAGTTTTTTTCGCTCACTGCAGCACGCAGTTCATTTGTTCTTACTGTCCAAGATTCCCAATCAGTATCCATCCTTGCTTTTCCCCCTCAAAGTGTAGCATTGTCTTATTTTACTGATCTCTAGATCAGTATATATTTTTACCATTTTCTTTCTGGAGAGTTAGTTTTGTTCTTGTTTCTGAATTTTATATTAGGCTCTAAAGTAATTAAATCTAGCCCTTTAATCATAAATGCTTATTTGTGGATCTGTGCAAACTCCTGTACTTGCAGGGAGACCCACTGAAGTCAGGGGCACTTTGTTTGCATGTAGAGCTCTTTGTAGCATCTAGCCTAAATATTGGACTTATTTCCAATATATGAATTAAGCTTTAAAAAACTCCCTTATGCAGTCAGCCACAAGGTATTTCATTAATTGGAAAGTAGGAGGAGTAAGGGGAAAAGTTGACACGGGCATGTAGTGTGTACATGATGATCCTGACCCTCAACATCAGAAGATTAAAGAGAGATATTTGGCTTTTAGAAATATCAGCCATATCAAAATTTTGGTTCCTTTAAGCCATGTAAAATACTTTGTATGCATTAACATTTTTATTGTCCTTGAAAGCGAATATTTGAGTATGCAAGAGGTATTTTTTAAAAAATTACAGATGAGAAGGAATTAAAAATATTCCTTTTTATAATTTCATGTCTGTTGAATAATACATCTAAGTATTTTCATAAAACTCCTTGACTTAATATTAAAAGCATCAGACAATGGCAACCATCCTTAATTTTTAATATTTATATTCTATTGATCACAGAAAACTAAATGAAAATCTGGGGCAGGGGTGGTGGGAAGCACTGCTTAAAAGAAGAAAAGGGAAAAAACATCACAAACAAAAACCTACACTTTAGGAAATAAATCTTAAAACTACATATAAAGATGGAAAAGTCCTTACCTGTATATCTGTAGGAGGTAAGACTAGATGATCACAAAAACAGACTCCAAAGAGAAACTGCTGAACTTGAATTAATTTGCAAACTAGATACCATTAACTTGGGTTTGACTAGAGACTGGGAGTGGCTGGGTCATTACACATATTGAATCTATTTCCTTAAGTTAAGTATCCTCCCACCTTCTTGTCAACTGTCTAAATGGGCCATCTTGATTATCACTACAAAAGTTTTTTTCTCCTGCTGATAATAGCTCATCTTAACTAATTAGCCTCTTACAGTTTGTATGGCAACTTCCAACTTATCTGTATGTATATCGATTTCTTCTTACTATATGTTCCATTCTATGCATCCGATGAAGTGGGCAGTAGCCCATGAAAGCTTATGCTCTAATAAATTTGTTAGTCTCTAAGGTGCCACAAAACGAAAAGGTGCTACAAGTACTCCTGTTCTTTTTGCAGATACAGACTAACACGGTTGCTATTCTGAAACAATGGTCTGAGTCCTTACCTGAATAGATGTATGCTATTCTAGAGTGCCATTATGAGTACCATTGTTAATAGAAGGGGAGATGATAGCCTGGTTTTTTTTGTTTGCTCTTTGTACTATAGTTGCAATCCTATGACTATTGATATTATAATAGCTTTGCATACTACGTGAATGTTTCCTGTTCACAATTTTTGGAGTAGCAGCCCTGTTAGTCTGTATCTGCAAAAAGAAAAGGAGGACTTGTGGTACCTTAGAGACTAACAAATTTATTTGAGCATAAGCTTTCGTGAGCTACAGCTCACTTCATCGGATGCCACTGAATGCATCCAATGAAGTGAGCTGTAGCTCACGAAAGCTTATGCTCAAATAAATTTGTTAGTCTCTGAGTTGCCACAGGTCCTCCTTTTCTTTTTGTACACACTTTATCATTTTAAAGCATTTTCTTAAACACATCTAACTAATACTTATAAATGTTTGTATATTAACAAATGTAGGATTGTACAAAATATATTTTTTAAAAGATGTGAAATTAAAATGATCTTTTAATAGGACAAGCAATTAAATATAAAATTTTACATATGATTCTTGTTGCTAATTTAAGGCTAAACAAATATATTTCAGGAGAAAGCATATACAAATGTATTGGAATATATTACAGCAAAAAGTTTTAAATTATAGCGTTTTCTTTCACTCACCAATTATTGTGTAACCTTCTCTGTGGTATCCATTAATGTTGTTCCTTAGCAATCAGATATACTCTCAGTTCTTGACTGAAATATGCTTCACTCTGTTTTCTGCATAATCTTCTTAAGTAGTGGTAGTGCTTGGAACTGCTGCTTTAGTTCCCAAACTGAGGTATTTAAAGGCTGGATCACGCTGTCTTAATGCTTGACCAAATGTGGTTTTTAAATGTCAAGTACTGCAGATGCCAGTACTATTTTATTATACTTAGATGTACTTCCAGGAGGATCAGCATTGAATTGTATTCAGAAGTTACAAATTTGCAAAGTTTGGCAAAACACTAAACGAAGTAGAGTTTTTTTTTTTTTAAAATTGTTCTCATGCCTAGCTGTGACCTTCTCTAAGAAGTTACTAAATAGCTTCCGTATTTATTAGTGGAAGTGCTCTAAACTGGAGGTCATGGGTTGCACTGCAGTTGCTTGGAGTGTGTTGCGAAAATCACAAATATTTACTTTGGGGGAAAAGCATGATACATCTTTGGGGTTTTTTTTTTTTTTTTTACATCTTATGATTAATCTTCTTGCCTGCCTCCCTCTCCACATGCTTTACTGGTAGGCTCCCAGATCAACCACAAAACCTGTAAAATTAATGATGATACAAAAGCATGCATTCCTTACATTTGATTTTCACTTTTTAGTTATTTTCCTGGAAAGCTCAAAAAACATTGTCTTTTTTTCCCCTTCGTCCTCAAAACTTACTCTTGTATTTTTTCCTCCCAGGTTCACATTAAATATGTATTACATTCATTTTAAAAAAATAAAAACAATGTTGTTGCAAAGTCATGCAATAACAAAAAATTAGGAAATGCCAAATGTGCAACCTTAGTTTGGTCCCCTGGTGCATATGCATTATGATAACCATTTCCCCCCCCAAAGCCTTCTGCATAATTCAGTGCACAGGATGGATAATACGTTCACTGAATGGTTAGCTGTTCAGTTGCATTTATACTTGCCATTCAGTGTGTGATCCTATGCCTTATTTATTACACAGCATCCAAACCTTGCTCTGAGTACAGAATTACTAATTTCCTCATGGGCTTTTCTATGAGTGTCCATTACTGTAACATTAGAATTTTTCACAACCATTAATTAAGTTATCTTCACAACACTCCTATGACATAGGAAATGATATTACCCTGTTTTACCAAAGAGTAACTGAGAAACAGATTAAAGCCAAAATTGTCAAGTGACTACTAATTTTGGGTGCTGAACTTGAGATGCCTAGGGACTGATTTTACTCTAACATTTCTATAGCATTTTATGTTCAGTGCACAGCTCACATAGATTTTGGTTGCAGTTGTAAGTATTCAGCGCTTTTGCAAATCTGACCCCACGTCTCAAGTTGGGCACTTACAAAATAAGTAACGTTCAGTTAGTGGCCACCTAAAAAAAATTTTGGTTTACGGGACTTCACCATCATCACATAGAAACTCTGTGGCAGAGACAGGGATAGAATCCAGTTCTCCAGGGCAGCATTCACCTTCCTTAACCATGAGACTATCCTCTTTTCCTGCAGTCCTCTTGCCTCATTCACTATACACCTTCCAACTTCTGCAGTGAGGCAGGGTCCTGTGGACAACTGTTTCCTTCACTACGCACACCTGACTGATTATCTGAGCACCGTCCTTTTTGTGCACTGAAAGAGGTAAGGGTCTTGAAGGAAAAATGGTATGTGCTCATTAATTAAAGACTATCATAATGCATATGTGCAAGGGAATAGCGTGGGTTCAAATTAAGGTTTCACAGGTAACCTTAACTCTGACATATCCTCACTTTTTGGTGCTTTGCAACCTCAATGTTCTTTTAACATAGTTTCTGTGTATATTTTCCTAGGTTTTTAAAAAAACAAACTGAAAAAAATAGAAATTCTGTCATGTGGAATCATACCAAGCCTTACATGGGTCATCAGCAGGGTTGAAGCCTTTAAATCCACAACACAGACCTCTGCCACTTGACCTGTGGAGTAACTGATAGCAGTAGCAGGTTGTTATTCTCTGTGTGGACCAGCAGTAGAGGTGGCTGAGGCAAAACTTTGACAGTGGGTTTCACAGGTATTTGCTAGACAGCAGATTAATGTTGACTCAGAAAAGTTGACTATTCCAAATTCTGGAAGGGGGGAGTATGATCTAGTGGTCACAGACCCTTCTTTCCCTTTCCACCCTACCTGCCCCCTCTGCCTGTGCTCCTAGCATGTGTCCCCTTGTATCCTGTCTCTGCACTGTTTCTCCCTTTTAACTTGTCTGTTTCTATCCCTCTAATTTTTCTGTCATTCCCCCACTCCCTGCCACTGCCTTGTTGCCCTTTTGAACCTGTCTCTGCTTCCTGCCTTCTACCTTCTCCACATGCCTCTGAGTTGCAGTCAGGCTGCTTCCTCTTCTCCTGGGTGCCAGCATTGAGAGCGCAGGAAAGACAATCTCCCTCTTCTCGGTTCCTGTGCCTAGCACCTGCACAGCTCTAGCAGCTGTGCGAAGTAATTTTAGAGGCTTATAACTTGGCCTTTTACTGTCTCTGGGAAAATCTGTCCAGATTTGTCATCACGTGACTGTCACCGTGACCCTCCTGCCACAGCTCCAAAATATGGTGGCTCTAGGGTGTCTTAATGAAACAGTTGTAAGAGGTTTTTTAACTTGTAAAACTGTGTGTTTTCCCCTCACCTCGTTCTGAGAAGGAGCTACATTGTTTTTGGTGAAACTGTGCAAAAATGTCACATCTGGCAAGGGAATGGTTGAAGATTAGTAAAATTTTATAAGCAATTGAAAACAGGCTCTTAAAATTGAAAATGTTAGGCAGTCTAGGTAAGAATTCCTTTTTCTTTTTCCTGTTGTCAGTATCCCTCCGAACTCTGTGTTGTATTTTTAGTCTTATATTCACTTTATTTTCTCTGACTCTGAATCCTTCCTGCACCATCAGATGTCACTCAGAGCCCAAACAGGGCCACCATCCCAGGCTAGCCAGCCATTTGCCAGAATGGTTACATTGTTGTGCTTCTATAACTTAACTTTTTTTTTAACTAGGATAGACTGTTGGTCTGGAGACGCATGAACTGCATTTAATCTATTTCTGCCCTCTGACCTGTCCAGCTTGGGTGGCCCTACCATGAGTTAAAAGTCCTGTGAGCGTCGTTCCCAGTGTCATTGGAGCACACAAGGCTTTCACTTCTCCAGGGAAGCCTGTTTTCTCCCTCTCAATTTAAAACATTTATTTTATTTTAATCAGAAGACACTGTATGATTTCATGGATCTCATTTGATATTTCTGGATGGTTGTAGACCTAATGTAGCTTTTGAGAGGAATCTAGTTAGTGTCTCTGATCAGATGCCAGACTTCATGAGAGGACTGGTGCATGAGCTAGTAGCAGTGCAAGCAATCTATCTTAATTCATAATGGTGTCCACAGATCCAGGACATTCGGTCTCTGCTCTGTGCAGCCTTGGAGCTAGACCAGAGCTGTCAGTCTGTGGCAGGGAAGGGAAGGCTCCACCTCAGATACCCAGCTTGCCCGTTTTCTTCCACCTTCACAGGTGCTGGCAGGCAACCAGCTCTTCTGCAGAGTAAATAAAGAAGTCAATTAGCTTAAAATCACCAAGCTCTCAAGATCTACCTTTATCAGCAGAGGGGATTCCCTTCTCTTCCCATAGTCTCCAGGGCACTCTACCCTCTCTGCTCATCCATGTAGAGTGCAGCAAGGTGGAGAAGGCTAGAGAGGGAAAGTCAGAGACTGTTGTCTGCACCTCCCCACTGACTGAGTGAGTGCCTGCATGGAGATCTGTGCCTATTCTGCAGAGACCCAGGCCCCTCTCAAGTGCTCAGGCAGGGGATAGAGTTTCCCTACAGCCTCTCTCCCCAAGCATGAGAACTCCAATGAAGCAGTGACAGCTCCTCAGACCAAAATCCTCTGAGCCCATCACAGGCAGTGGTCCCCGCTCTCTCTGTGTTGGGAGTTTGGGTGAAGCACATCAAAGGGCCATGGAAACTTCCCTCCCAGCTGCTGGAGCCTGTATTTGTAGCCCCAGCTACTTGTATGGAGAAGCAGTTGCTCAGCCCTTCCCAACTGTGGCTGCTGCAAGTGGCAGGGTGCTACTGACAGGGATCCAGAGTAAAGAGATCCTAATAAAATGGGCCGAACCCCGCCCTCCCTTCTACAACAGATTGGGTCTCTCTGGCTAAGGTTGATGCAGCCTGTTCTCTATTCAAGGAGACAACCATTTCCACAGAGGGAGACCTATTGCCAAAGGACTCCACCGATAGGAGAATTGAATTGGCAACAAGGACTTCTCCGATAGGAGAACTGAATTGGCAACAAGGAAAAGATTTAAAGCAGCATCAGCTGCCGTTAGCTGCATCTACTTGTTCTGCTAGAGCGATGCTGGCCTGGGATGACAATCTGGTACAGTACTGCTAAAGTATAAAAAAGCCTTTAATCTGGGCACATCTCTTGAAAAAGCAGTCCTTAGCTGATGCATTTGTATCTGATGCCTCCCTGAATGCTCGCTGTACTCAGCTAGGTCTGTGGGCTACAGTGTGGTAGCATGCTGACGCAGGAGGCACTGGGTCTGGAAATTAGAGTAAAGGCTAAACGGCCTTTAGCTCATTCAAGATTCTCAAGGGGCAAGCTATCCAGTAACCCCATGAAAAAACTAATAGTGGATTCACTGGAAAAAGATCAAGAAATGCTGTAGTCCCCAACAAGCAGTATAGGGGAGATGAAGAACTTTACTCCAAACCAGGGCGGTCCTTTCATGCTAACCAGTGTAGAAAGCCTATCAGGAAGTGACTCAGCTGCATCAGAGAAAAATAGAACAGATGCAGGGGACCACAAGAGAGCGGAGGTGAAATTTCCACTCAAACCCCAGCCTCTTCAAAGCAATCCACAAGACCCGCCATCAGCTCAGTCTGGGGTGGAGCAGAAACTGATGGTGGTCTTCTTCAGAAGTGCAGAGGGGATTACTCTTTGATCTTTTCAGATACCCAGGACTCAGGTATATCCCATCTCCTGAGTCAAAGGATCCTCAGAAAAGATGGGATCTACAAGCAGCCGTCCTAGATCTCCTACGAATAGGAGCAATAGAGCCTGTCCCTTCTCTATAGCAGGAACACAGGTTTTACTCCATCTTGTTCTACCATCAATAAAGGAGGACTTAATGGTGTCAATAGATTTGAAAGGTGCCTCTCTCTATATCCCAGTTTAATGTGTTCTGTTGCAAAGGTGGCCAAAGGTACTCAGACATGCCTTTCCTCCCTTTCATCTTCTTACCAGAACACTACAGAAGATTAGGCAAGAAGAAGCACTGGTGATTGTGTAATATCTACTCGTTTAGCTTCCAGAAAGAACTCTACTAACTCAGTGTATCAGGGCTTGATTGAGGTTTATCCATTGGTGCTAGGACAAGAGTCTCATCCTTTCATCTGCAGCAGTACAACAGATTCTCAGATTTCTTCAAGGTGGACTGAGACTAGGTTTGGCAGTTCAGGCACCCAAAGGTGAAGTTGCTACATTGTCTGGCATCCTTAGTGCAGCAAGCAAGAGGTGGATTTAATCTTACCCAGATGTCAAGCAGTTTTTCAAAGCAACCTTTCTTCAACACCCTCCTGAAGTGTAGTGTTTCTTCATGGGATCTTAACCTCATCTCATTGTATCACAGTCCCTCTATCTCAGGGGTGGCCAACTTGAGCCTGCGAAGGAGCCAGAATTTACCAATATACATTGCCAAAGAGCCACAGTAATACGTCAGCAGCCCTCCATCAGCTCCCCGCTCCCAGTGCCTTCCACCCACTGGCAGTACCGCAGATCAGCCGCTCCCCCTTCCTCGCCACACCTCCTGATCAGCTGTTTCCTGGTGTGCAGGAGGCTCTGGGGGGGAGAAGCAAAGGTACTGCAGGCTCAGGGGAGGGGGCGGGAAGGGATGGAGTGGGGGCAGGGCCAGTACCAGAGCCAGGGATTGAGCAGTGAGCACCCCCTGGCACATTGGAAGGTTGGCACTTGTAGCCCCAGCCCCGGAGTCGGTGCCTATACAAGGAGCTGCATATTAACTTCTGAAGAGCCGCATGTGGCTCCGGAGCCACAGGTTGGCTGCCCCTGATCTATCTGAACTGCTCATGAAGGTATCTAATTACTTGCTAACCATTTCACCTCACTACAAATAAGAACAGGAAAATGTATCTATGCCTTACCTGAAAATTTCCTTTCTTGGAGTAATAAGATCCACAGATGAACCCACTCTGAATGGGCTGTTAATTGGGGAAAATATGGGATTATTTATTAGCACTCAAAGTTAGTTATTCATTTGAATTCCTTGCTCTGCCAGACGATTATTCTGTTTGGTCTTAATGTTTAATTTTCCTTACTTGTATAGAGTGGTTAGAGATTTCCTACTCCATGGAAGTGTCTCAATTGGCAGGTTTCTCAGAGGTGGAGCAACACCTCGCCTGCTACTGATTAACAGGTCTGGTCTGCCTCAGTGGCTGCATAGAGCAGAGACCCAATATCATAGACCTGTGAACCTTATTACTCGGAGAAAGGAAACTTTCAGGTAAGGCACAGATAAATTTTCCCATTTTCACCTATTTTAACCTGTGTAATGACTTTGGTCCAGTTTTTTAAGTAATTAAAAAACTAACTTTAAAATTAAAAAACTTTAAAATTAAAAAACTAACTTTAAAATTAAAAAACTGACTTTGGTCCAGTTTTTTAAGTAATTTTGGAGCCTAAATATCATCTTCAAAAATAATTTAGGCACTTAGGAGACACAATCCAATTGGCTGACCCAAAGAAGTACTCTGTATAAGCTTGACAGCTTCTCTCTCTCACCCATGGAAGTTGGTCCCGTAAAAGATATTACCTCATCCACCCTATCTCTCTAATAACCTGAGACCAACATGGCTACAGTAACAGTGCATTGATGGTCAGTGGCAGTTTGGTTCCGAAGTTCCTAACTTCCTTTTCAAAATGAGATGCGGGCTCCAAAATCAGCTAGGTTGTTGCAACATTGAATGGGGTAATGCTGATTGGTAGAACACCTAAATACCTCTATTAATTTGAGCCTATAACTTCTTCAGTACTTTAAAAATGATACATTCATGCATATAAATGAAGTAATTGGAGTGATGCCAGAGTAAAACAGGTGTCAGTGACATCAAAACCAGGCTCAAAGACTGAAACTTTATGAACGGGAACTGGTAAATCTTTTAGACAATCATATGTGAACTGAAACCACGAGTTAGTCACAGTGCAGTCAATGGTTACAGAAAATTGCCATGTATCATTGTCCTCTATTTTGTTGGTCAGTGTGAAATGCCTGTGGCTCCAGGTTCTCAGGTTGTTCCCAAAAGCACATGCCTCTCAGACAATTGTGACCATGATGCTTTTGCTGTTTCAACAGAAGGTGACCCAGCACTGAAATGACCTCAGTAACTGTGTGATAGTGTGGGTAGCTTTGTATGACTAATGCGCCTCTGCTGCTGTTAGAGTATTATCTGAAGGCTGTCTGAATTAAGGACTGAATCTTGCAAGGTGCTGAGCTCCTCCTGAGGAGTGCTGAGTGCCCTCAACTCCTGACTTCACTGGCACTGAGCTCCTAAAACTCCCAATAAGGAGGGCATGATCTTGCATGGTCAGGCCTTGACTGCTGAGGGAAGCTGTCAATAGGATAATAAATAATATAAAGTTTTTAAAAGATGTTTGAAAATAAGCTCTTGGAATGGACTATAGCTTCTCTTCATGCTTTTATCTGTGCTGAGGAGTCATCACCATTTTATGAGACACTAGTGAGATCCATTCGCACTATAGTATCAGAAGAAGCAGAAGGTCACAGAGTCTGGAAGATAGGTCTAAATTTTCAAAAGTGACTACTTATTTAGGGTGTCCAACTTGAGACACCTGAAACTTGAGACACCTGGATTACCATGCACATTGTAGGGAGAGTGGTCACTTTGGATGGGCTATTACCAGCAGGAGAGTGAGTTTGTGTGTGGGGGGGCGGAGGGTGAGAAAACCTGGATTTGTGCTGGAAATGGCCCAACTTGATGATCACTTTAGATAAGCTATTACCAGCAGGACAGTGGGGTGGGAGGAGGTATTGTTTCATGATCTCTGTGTGTATATAATGTCTGCTGCAGTTTCCACTGTATGCATCCGATGAAGTGAGCTGTAGCTCACGAAAGCTCATGCTCAAATAAATTGGTTAGTCTCTAAGGTGCCACAAGTACTCCTTTTCTTTCTGAAAGGAGATTGGTTTTCAGAAAATGCTAAGTTTCTGCTCTTTTGAAAGCCAGGCCCTTTTCAAACATCTCAAGTTGGACACTCAAAATCACTAGTCAGTCTTGGAAAATTTAGACTTGGTATTTTAACATTTTGATGTAGTTGTATCCCTTATTTTGCAGGGGTGCTGGGTTGGATTTTTTTCTCTAACAGAGGATATTTTGAAACAGAAAATAGCACATTTTGAGGTTTTCAACCATTGTAGTTTTCCCTTTTAAATGCTGTCATTCTGCGTTGTACATACAGGAATGGTGTTTGTTATTACTTAGCAGCTGGAAAAGGATTAAAGGAAACCTGTCATAACACTTTGACATAATTTGTTATATTAATCTCTAAAGGAAAATTGGAACAGTGTGTTGTCATGTTTGTGACTGAAAAGTATTCTAGCATAAATCAGTTTTATTTGACCCAGTGTCATTCACAATAAAAAATATAAACAAAAGGCTTTAATAATGTAGGACAATTTCTCTTCTTAATTATGCCAATGTACATCCAGACTAATTGCAAATGAAGTGGAATTACTCCATATTTACTCCATCATAACTGAGACCAGGCCCTGATGCTGCAAGGAATCTCACTTACTGGAACTTAACAGATGTCTTTTATCCCCCAAGATAACCTAATGGTTTTATGACTCTGTTTGGCTCTGTATTTTTGTCTCTTGTAACTCCTTCCAAGGAAAGATGAAAACTACTACTTTTGGAAGCATGGGTTTATGGGCTGTCAGCAGGTTGGCAGTGTCTTCAGTTATTGCAATAGATTCTGACAGAATCCTACTTTCCATAGAAGGTTTGTTGTTAGAAAACAATTGCTTTAACATTTTTTTTTGGCTTTGTTTAATGTAACTGAATTCCCAGAAATACGTTTCATGTGGAGACAACAGAAAGCTTGTGAAATGTAATCTGTCTTTTGGACAGAATTCTAAATTTAGTTTTTTTATTTAAAGGGACAGATTGACTTAAACTGATCATTTAGATATTATTTTTAAAAAGTTTCAAAAGACCCACATTCAGTAGAATTTTTTTCACTATTTTTTCCTGATGAAAACAATATTTTTGAAAATTAAAGGTTTTCTGTATTGCTTGAACCCACAGTACAAAACCAAAATGAATGGGAAGTTGTATAGTAGGATATGGTGTGCAACCCAGACATTGCACCCTTGTGCTAGTGCATGATTGTCAGATGGTGAGTGATACTGACTTCCTTTAATTATCCAGAGTGAAATTCAAAAAGTAAATCTTTCACTTTTAACATTGAGTCATTAATATTGTAAAAATTATTATTGTGTTCATATTGTAAAGTGATAATGATAACATGGGGCGGTGTAAATCTTAAAAATAATTTTAAAAAGTAAATAAAGCCCTAACGTGTCCGTTTACTTTTGAAATCGTGAACCTCTCCTGTCATTGTGGCATTAAGTGGCAGTTCTATTTCCAGCGGTGTTATGATTGTGCTGGAAGCGAGAGGCGTGTCAGTGGGAATGTGCTGATGAGCAGTGATACTGTTTTTCCTCTA
The DNA here is from genome assembly GCF_965140285.1 of Lepidochelys kempii. Taxonomy (NCBI): domain Eukaryota; kingdom Metazoa; phylum Chordata; order Testudines; family Cheloniidae; genus Lepidochelys; species Lepidochelys kempii. The sequence continues at coordinate 27,464,370 of NC_136388.1, read as the reverse complement.
TTTTACTTTCATTTTAATCTATTCATGTTGTCATAGCTGATGCCTATAAAATTTTCTCCAGCCATATCCACTGTTAGTTAACTCCAACAGTGCATTTCACTGTGTAATTCTGGCAAAGGGTTAACAATGGAATGTGTCAAAGGGACCTTATGTAAGCATATTCTAGTGTGCAACAGCCTGTTAATTTTAATTGGATTTTGTACACTCCTGATGTTGTCAGTCTAGTGAGCTGATTGCTAATATTGGCTCTGATACTGGCTAATAGTGCCAGTACAAGGATACTGTTGATATCTGTGGCCCTTAACCTGTTTGCTTTAGCTTTTCTGTCTGCAAAATGGAAAGGGCGGGGAAAAACCCACATCAGCATAAAATACACACGGTTCTCAATCCCTGTGAATGAAGCCAATGTAAATAAATACAGTCCATGTATAAGGCCCCCCTCAAACATTATTTATACGGGAAATGTTAACAGACCTTTTAATTGTGAATACACAATACAGATATAAACCCCATGTTAAATCTCCTCCCGTTTTGCTGAGCACAACACTGTGAAAGTTTGTTTGACAAGACACATACCTAATATGCTACGGGGCAACTTCTTTTGGCCTAGTGTGTTAGGGTATGTCTTCACTGCAGAGTTATCCCAAGCTAAACTAGCATGAGTAGAGTCACTGCAAAGCCCTACTTGTGCCAGACCCATGTGGCTGTGTCCACAATGGTGCTGAAATAGCCCGTGTGCTGGGCTGGATTTGTAGCAGGATATCCCATGATTCCTAATGGTACATTACATTGGGCCACTCTATGAATTCATTTACAATGTGTTGTGGGAGAATTTGTTCATCCTTCCTGGACTCGTGTGTGGAAGTTCTTTTGTGGGTTGTACTAATACCATGTCACAGCTTTACTAGAAGGCTGGTGTCAAGTTCTGGCCAACCGACAGAACAGGAGGATTTCTTGGATGTTCAAATGCTGTGGAAAGTTCAGTAGAAATAGAGCAGATAAATGTGGGGTTAAAACTCAGTGCAGGAGAAAGGAGCAGTTTGACAAACAAGTGCAGTGCAAGTGGAATTGTGGGATAGGATTGGAGGACAAACAGCACCTAGGCTTGGTTAGCTTGATTTCTTACTGCAAAGTAGGCAGGTTGCCAGCCTGGCCTGTACTAAAACCCAAACTCAAACCTATACGCTTAGTCATGCTAGTCAGAGTTTAAAGCATCCTCAAGCCTGGGTTTTTCTCTGGGGGTGGAAGGGAGTTAGGGGTAGCATCTGCACTAGAGCCTGGGCTAACTCTGCAGTGAAGACATACCCTTAAAGACTGAGTAGCTGTGCCAGCAGTGGGAACTGGGAAAGTATTTAGGGTCTTACTGTTGCAGAGTGATTCTGGGTGTGGATGCAAACAGGTTCTCACCACCACAAACAAGACGAATAATGGTAGCAGAACACTGGGCTGCTTTCCAGAACCTGGTAATGAAGTGCCACTGGACTTCCCCTGTGCTGAAAGTCACAGGGTGGCTGGATGTATTGGGAAAGGAAGGGTATTCTGGACTAGTCCATGTCATCTTGAAGATCAGGTGGTCTGAGTTAACTGCTGGGCTGCAAATAAGTTGTGGTTGGTTTTGGTTTCTATTTGAAAAGTCACACAGCTCTATGAATGCACTACCTTCATGTTCTGTTCCAGGAGGCTGAAATGAGTTGCAACACACTTAACAGAGAGAGAGCATGCAGCAGAGAGATCATGCTCAAGAAATCTTTGGGTTGTTGCACTAGGGGTGAATTTGGTCTGTTATATTTTGTTATCAAAGCCACATTATGATGATATTGCCCGTCAGCACTGGTATTTCATTCTTGGTTAGAAATGTCTATTTTCAGCTCTTCGTTTGTTCGCTGCAGCTTCATTTAAAAAACAAAAACCACCATAAATGCAATTTAACAGGTATTTGGTCATGAGAGTCAATCCTGCTGTCATATCTGCAAGTGCAGAGCCCGCCTAAACAGATTCATGAACTTCTTCTGTGTCGGGATGGGGAAGAGATTTTGAGAATAGGTGTTTTGTTTGGGTATGGACTGTAGAGATTGGGGGGTGCTAGAGTTATGGAGCCTATTCTAGCAGTTAACCAAGAGAAATGGCTCCTTTCTAGACTCGTTTGTGGTACTACATAGCTGAATTATTCTAGGTAGATAATGCTCTGGTGATGTGATGTCAGAGAGTTTTGGCAAGAGAACATACTCTACCACTCCCACCCCCACCCTAGGCACCATGAGGTCTGGTATTTTTAAAGGATCCTAAAGGATGCCCTAACCCCATTGAAATTTAAATGGCACTTAGCTCCTTTAGGCTTCTTTGATCATTTTAACCTTAGGGCCCAATCCTGTGAGGTACTGAGTGGCATAAACTCCCATGGACCTTGTAGGAGGTGTCCAGCATCTTGCAAAATCAGGCCCAGCTTTGAAAAGTGTACAATGTTTCTTAAAAGAAATGTCATCTGTGTTTTTGTTCTGCATACTTGCTGCCAATGTGAATAGGATAGGATTCGTTTCAAGATGTATAGTATGCTTGAACATAATTTAGATTTCTAAGTTATTTTGATTAAAAGGGTGCTTTTAGTAAAGGACTTTTAATGTAGTCATTAACATTTCAGGTAAGTAAGTAATTTGCACACTCCATCAGTATCCTAAGAAGGAAAAAGTTCACAGGAATGGAGTAAGTTCTCATGTGTAAAACAGCCATTCAGCCAGCATAGTTTCTGTAAATCAAGGAAGATTAAAATAGCACAAGCTTAATTAAAACTAAGTCATACTGACTAATTACATGTTTATTTGCTTTAATTCTAGAGGGCAAAACATAGTCTCAGGCTCCTCAAACTTCAGGTAGAGAGTCCTCCTTTAAAAATAAATCACGCTCCAACATACAATGAACTGTGGGCATTTTTAGTCATAAGGATATTGCTTATATAGGCAAAAGTCTAGAAATTCACAGTTAAGGCTGAAAATAGTCCCTTATTCACAAATAACTAACTTTGTATTTAAAAAAGGGAGAGAGAGAAATAGAATTGTTGGAGGATTAAAAGCTTTGAGGGAGGGTGGGAAGTCTCAACTATTTACATGCAATTTGAGCCTGCTAAAAATGGCTCTAGGCAGCTGTACAAATCAGTGGGTCACTCCATTTCCATTGTGCTAACATTGACATTTTCCAAACTATTGGCTAAATAGATACGTAAGTGGATCTACAGATATGTCTGGTGTCTCCAAAGGGTTAGAGAAAGAACAGTGGTAAATGTCAAGACTCCCTGCAACATCTAACAAACTGTAAAGCATGACATGTCTTGTTTTTCTACTTTTGTCCATTTAAGTCTAACCTTTTTTAAAAGTGGGAAGGGGTATGTATGATTGTAGCTTTAAAAATTCCATTTTGTGCCAATGTAGTTCTTGTGAAAGGGTGTCGGATTGACAGCCCTTAAGATTGAACTCCACTGTCTATCCAAAAAATGTATACAGCACAGATGTGGGACAGTGAAAATCTCTCTACACTGCCCTACCAACATTTCTCAGCCCTCACCTGCTAGGGCAGGGTGGGCAAACATTTTCGCCCAAGGGCCACATCTGGGTGGGGAAATTGCAGGCAGGGCCATGAATCTAGGGCTGGGGCAGGGGTTTGGGGTGTGGGAGGGAGTGTGGGGTGTAGGAGCGGGTGTGGTGAGCAGGGGGTTGGGATGCAGAAGCGGTACGGGGTGTGGCGGGGGTTGGGGTGCAGGCTCCAGCCTGGTGCCACTTACCTGGAGCAGCTCTGGGGTGGTAGTGGCGTGCAGCGGGGCAAAGGCAGGCTTCCTGCCTGCCTGCCCTGCGCCGCTCCTGGAAGCGGCCGGCACCACGTCCCTGTAGCTCTTGGTGGCGGGGGGGAGCAGAGAGCTCTGCGTACTGCCCTCCCCTGTGGGTACCTCCCCCAAAGCTCTCATTGGTTCCCCGTTCCCAGGCAATGGGAGCTGTGGGGGGCGGTGCCTGGAGGCGAGGGCAGCTCACGGAGCCCTCTGCCCCCGCTGTCCCCCAGGGGCCGCAGGGATGTGGTGCCAGCCGCTGCCAGCAGCGATGCGGAGCCTGCAGCGCCACAGGGGTGGCAATGCCACGGGCCAGATCCAAAGCCCTTATAGGCCATGATTTGCCCATCCCTGTGCTAGGGCCATCTCTAGGTATGGGAGAGACTGCTAATTCTCCTACCCATACAGTCCTTCACCTGTCTGCTGGGGTTGCCAACTAGGGTGTGTGTTACGGTGTTAGTTCTCTAATGTAGAACCCTAGTGCTGGGAACTGAACTGAGATACCCAAACTCAAGTATCACAGGCGGCCAAACAGCTGTAGTGTATTAACAACTATCTGTCACTTCTGATCTGTCCTAAGGTTCCATATCCCATTACCAAACCCCTTTAGCTATGCAGCCAGTCCCTCCCTCCTTAATAATTGTTTATAATGAAGAAATATTCAGATTATGTGATTGTGTCTTTGGCCAAAGCTCTCTAGGAGAGATTAAGGCAAGATGTCTGAACTAAATATTTTTAGAGAATAATCACAGTTGAAGACTAGTTAGAAATATGTGGGCTAGATGAGCTCCAGCTGAATTGCTCAACTGGCTGTGGAAATAGATCCCAAAGGTTTGTTGACTTCTTGAGATGAACAAAACCTTTTGGTTGTAGCTTTCTGAATATTAAATTCTTGATCTAACCTAAAATTTAGCAAAAGTATTTCAATATTAGTTTTTCTTAAACGTTTACTCTACTAAAATGGGTCTCTTAACTTTTTCTTACTAATTATTTTAACAGTGCCCAAAAGTGTGTTGGGCACCCCTCACTACGACAACCCCATAATACCTGCTCCAGCGAGCTTACCAACTAAGTTTAGGCATGACTTGGTGGCCAAGGATGAAAATGGTAGGGTGCGAGAGGGGAGGAAAGACCAGAGTAAAATAAATCATATTATTCCATGAAGAATAGTGCACAGCATATTGGGTGCAATAAATTATTCTTAATTTGGATAGATTGCATAAGTAGATGGAAAGTTTAATGATGTGATTTCTTGGAGGCCTTGCAGAAGAAATGAGTCTCAAGGAGGAATTTGAATGAAGAGAGGTTTTTCAGACCCAGCTCAGGAAAGCTGTTCCATGTGAAGTATGTGCACCTGCCAGATGTCATGCATTTTACATGATGCTAGGGTATTCCTCTTTGATGTCATGCTTTTTCTGCCTACTGTCCCTCTGATGTGACCTAGAATCAGTACTGCAAACACTCTTGAATTTTGCAAGTGATGTGATTTTGGTCTCTGCAAAAGGCACTCTCACAGTGGTGTAAAAAGTTCCATTCTTCGCAAAATTCTCACCTGGAAAGAGCAGACAGGAATGGGAGCAGCAGCTGAGTGTCCTCCTCTGTCTGCGTGTGTCGGGAGCACCTCCGCTGCTCTGGGCTCATTCATCCCTGTTATCCGCGGACTTTACCCCACCATTCCACTTCAACTGCCCTAACCTCTGATTGGCCACCTGCTGGGTCACTTCCACCTCTGCAGCCTCAACCCCTGGTAGAGATTGTGTTCCATTTGTGGCCCACAGTATGCCAACATTTTTAGGGCTGACTTAAAACAATGCTTCCTCAGCTCTCAGCCCCTACTCTACTTGTGCTACATTGATGACGTCATCTTCATCTGGACCCATGGAAAAGAAGTCCTTGAGGAATTCCACCATGATTTCAACAATTTCCATCTCACCATCAACCTCAGCCTGGACCAGTCCACACAAGAGATCCACTTCCTGGATACTACAGTGCCAATAAGCGATGGTCACATAAACACCACCCTATACCAGAAACCTACTGACCGCTATACTTACCTACATGCCTCCAGCTTGCATCCAGACCACACCACACGATCCATTGTCTACAACCAAGCTCTAAGATACAACCGCATTTGCTCCAACCCCTCAGACAGAGACAAACACCTACAAGATCTCTATCAAGCATTCTTACAACTGCAGTACCCACCTGTTGAAGTGAAGAAACAGATTGACGGAGCCAGAAGAGTACCAAGAAGTTACCTACTACAGGACAGGCCCAACAAAGAAAGTAACAGAACTCCACTAGCCATCACCTTCAGCCCCCAACTAAATCCTCTCCAGCGCATCATGAAGGATCTACAACCAATCCTGAAGGATGATCCCTCACTGTCACAGATCTTGGGAGACAGGCCAGTCCTTGCCTACAGGCAGCCCCCCCAACCTGAAGCAAATATTCACCAGCAACCACATACGATACAACAGAACCACTAACCCAGGAACCTATCCTTGCAACAAAGCTCGTTGCCAACTCTGTCCACATATTTATTCAAGTTTCAGAGTAACAGCCGTGTTAGTCTGTATTCGCAAAAAGAAAAGGAGTACTTGTGGCACCTTAGAGACTAACCAATTTATTTGAGCATAAGCTTTCGTGAGCTACAGCTCACTTCATCGAATGCATACTGTGGAAAGTGTAGAAGATCTTTTTTTATACACACAAAGCATGAAAAAATACCTCCCCCCACCCCACTCTCCTGCTGGAAATAGCTTATCTAAAGTGATCACTCTCCTTACAATGTGTATGATAATCAAGTTGGGCCATTTCCAGCACAAATCCAGGTTTTCTCACCACCCCCCCCCCCACACACAAACCCACTCTCCTGCTGATAATAGCTTATCTAAAGTGACCACTCTCCTTACAATGTGTGCAGTTGTGTGCGCCCGCAGGACACCGCGCCACTGAAATGCTGCTGAGAAGCATTGCCGTTTCTCGGCAGCATTTCAGCAGTGATGCTTCTTGCTGTTGCCACTTCTCGGCGGCATTTCGGCGGCGCAGATTCTGGCACCTGTCAGTCTTCTGGGAATAGGAATATGCTATTCCCACAGAAAGGTTGGGGACCACTGGTCTAGGCTGAGGTTGATGGTGGGATGGAAATTGTTGAAATCATGGTGGAATTCCTCAAGGGCTTCTTTTCCATGGGTCCAGATGATGAAGATGTCATCAATGTAGCGCAAGTAGAGTAGGGGTTTTAGGGGACGAGAGCTAAGGAAGCGTTGTTCTGAGTCCGCCATAAAAATGTTGGCATACTGTGGGGCCATGCAGGTACCCATAGCAGTGCCGCTGACTTGAAGGTATATATTGTCCCCAAATGTGAAATAGTTGTGTGTGAGGACAAAGTCACAAAGGTCAGCCACCAGGTTTACCGTGACATTATCGGGGATACTGTTCCTAATGGCTTGTAGTCCATCTTTGTGTGGAACGTTGGTGTAGAGGGCTTCTACATCCATAGTGGCCAGGATGGTGTTTTGAGGAAGATCACCGATGGATTGTAGTTTCCTCAGGAAGTCAGTGGTGTCTCGAAGATAGCTGGGAGTGCTGGTAGTGTAGGGCCTGAGGAGAGAGTCCACATAGCCAGACAGTCCTGCTGTCAGGGTGCCAATGCCTGAGATGATGGGGCGTCCAGGATTCCCAGGTTTATGCATCTTAAGAAGCAGATAGAATACCCCTGGTCGGGGTTTTAGGCATGTGTCTGCACAGATCTGTTCCTGTGCTTTTTCAGGGAGTTTCTTGAGCAGACGGTGTAGTTTCTTTTGGTAATCCTCAGTGAGATCAGAAGATAATGGCCTGTAGAATGTGAAGTTAGAGAGCTGCCTAGAAGCCTCTTGTTCATATTCCAACTTATTCATGATGATGACAGAACCTCCTTTGTCCGCCTTTTTGATTATGATGTCAGAGTTGTTCCTGAACCTGTTGATGGCGTTGTGCTCAGCATGGCTGAGGTTATAGGGTAAGTGATGCTGCTTTTCCACAATTTGAGCCCGTGCACGTCGACGGAAGCAATCTATGTAGAAGTCCAGTCTGTTGTTTCGACCTTCAGGAGGAGTCCACGCAGAATCCTTCTTTTTGTAGTGTTGGTAGGAAGGATTCTGTGGTTTAGTATGTTGTTCAGAGGTGTGTTGGAAATATTCTCTGAGTCGGAGACGTCGAAAGTAGGATTCTAGGTCACCACAGAACTGTATCATGTTGGTGGGCCTGGAGGGACTAAAGGAGAGTCCCGAAATAGGACAGTCTCTTCCTTGATAGGATTGCTGGACTAGTGGATAGAGGGGAAGTGGTAGATATGAGATATCTTGATATTAGTAAGGCTTTTGACACAGTCCCACATGACGTTCTCATAAGCAAACAAGGGAAATGTGGCCTAGATGAAATGGCTGTAAAGCTGGGTGCACAGCTGGTTGAGAAACTGTACTCAGAGTAGTTACAAATGTTTCACTGTCAAATGGCGGGGAGCATACATAGTGGGGTCTCGCAGGGGTCAGTCTTGTTCTGATACAATATTTTCATTTATGACTTGGATAATAGAGTGGAGAGTGAGCTTACACAATTTTTTGTCATACACAAATTTTATATGGGAGGGGTTGCTATCGCTTCGGACGGCAGGATAAGGATTCAAAATGACCTTGACAAATTAGAGATTTGGTCTGAAAAAACAATGTGAAATTCAATAAAGACAAGTGCACAGTACTACACTAAGGAAGGAAAAATCAAATGCACATCTACAAAATGGGGAACAACTGGCTAGGCAGTAGTACTGCTGAAAAGGATCTGCGCATTATTGTGCATTACAAATCGAATATGAGCCAACAATGTGAGGTAGTTACAAAACAGGCTAATGTCATACTGGAGTGTATTAACAGAAATGTGTATGTGAGACACAAGAGGTAATTGGCACTGGTGAAACCTGTTTGAGTACTGAATCCGGTCCTGTGTCCAGTACACTTTAAGAAAGATGTGGACAAACTGGGGAGAGTTCTGAGGAGAACAAAAAAAAAATGATAAGCCTGACTTATGAGGAAGGTTTAAAAAAAACCTGGCATGTTTCTTCTTGAGAAAAAGAAGGCGGAGGTTGGACTTGATAAGTCTTCAAATATGTTAAGATCTGTTATAAAAAGTGAGAATGGTGATCAATTGTTTTCCATGTCCACGGAAGGTAGGTCAAGAAATCCCGGGCTTAATCTGCAGCAAGAAAGATTTAAATTCGTTATTAAGAAAAATTTTCTAACTACAAGGTTAAGGACTGGAATAGCTTCTGAGGGAGTTGTAGAATCCCTGTCACTGGAGATTTTCAAGGACAGGTTAGACAAATACCTGCTCAGGGATCATCTATGTATTTTTGGTCCTGTCTTAGCATGGAAGGCTTGGCTACATAACATCTCAAGGTCCCTTCCAGCTCTACGTTTCTATGATATTCTGTCTTAGGGGGGTGTGAATCCCACTATTTTAGTTACTGTGGTTCTTTTACATACCTTAGGAGACCTTGATGAAAATCGCGCAAAATAATCTCAATTATTAACCATGCCTGCTATTATTATTAGAGAGAAGAAACAAAAACGTTAAACAAAACAATACAAGTAACAGAATACAAGTGATAAACTAGTTACTGCTGTTCAATCTCTTCTGTATGTCTTTCTATGGAGAGCTTTGAGCATGGACTGCCTCTGATGTATTCTTTGGTCCTGCTTTGAGTGTAGGGGACTGGACTAGATGACCTCCTGAGGTCCCTTCCAGGTCTATGATTTTAAGTTAAGACCATGTTAGCAACAATTCCCAAAAGGAAATTTGAATTTCTTTATTGTCAGGTGTTCTTCATAACAAGTATCTGCACATTATTATAATATCCTCCCTTAGGGGATATCTCTGCTTTATGTGCTACAGACAATGTTATTGATATTCTGCTTTACCTGTTGCCCATCTGCCTCTCACAAAGGGTGTCTTCCAAAGTATAGTTAACATTGTATTTTCCTCAGCCAGAAAAGGGCTCATGTATACGTTCTAAGATGACCTGGTCATTGGAGCATACTGCCTGGAAAAGGCCTCCAAGTAATTGTCTCATAGCCCAGATTCTGTTCTGGAACAGCATGGATTAGTCAGCACCACTAGGAGCTGAATGACTCCACACAGTCTGTTATTTCTAGGACTCGTCATGGATCTCGGTCTCCACAGAAGTTTATTTCTACTGGAGGACAGGATGCAGAAGTTGATGGCCATAGGACACAAGGTTTGCTCTCCAGTCGTGTCTATCTGAGGTCTTGGATCTGAACATTGGTCTCTTGCATCAACATACTGTTTTAGTGAAGTTCCACCTGTCTTTTCCAGCAGTTTCTAAATTTCCAGGACTCATCATCCTGGCCCTCTCTTCTCCTGTTGGCAAGGGGTACTTTGAAGGTCACAGACTACAAGAATTGGAGAAGTTTTGTGAGGAAAATCTTTGCCATCTACAAGAACAGGAAAGCTCATTTAGGGAACAAACTGATCCAAGATTAATGGAAGAACAGACTTCCAAAGAAGTGTCAGTTGGCCCAAACTCAGAGCATACAGATATGTCCTAAGAGCTTTAGCTCAAATCCTAATCAGATGAGATGTAAAGGGTGATATTTTGCAATAATTTGGCAGTGGCTTTTATCAACAAGCAAGTGGGTACCAGATCCTCAGCCATCATACAATCATCTAATCTTCTCTGTTCCTGGACAAAGAAGAAGGAGAGGAGGAGGAGGAGGAGGAGGAGGAGGAGGAGAAGAAGAAGAAGAAGAAATGTAATGTATATGTGGGGGATAACATTTCCTGTAAATATTGCCCAACACTTCCGATAAAGGACCCTGCTTTCATTTTCTTAGAACTTTTTTAAAGTTCAAACACTTGAGCTGAGATTTTCCATGCCAGATATCTGCCTCAGGATGATTTTTTTTGTCTTTGTTTTTCCCCCCAAAATTATCAGCCAAAGTGGTTCAGCCATTTCTGAGAACAAAGCTAGGGAAAATATATTGTTTTACTCATTAAAAATATTCTAGTGTCCTTTTCTTTGAAGAACTCTAGTGTACATGTTCTTTGGAGCAGGGACTTGAAATTTGGCAGGAGGGATGGTCTTTGTGTTAGGAAGATGCTTCTTGGCACCCCTGTGAAAATCTGCCCAAATTTGGCCAGGTTATAAATCTTTGAAAAGTCAGTTGGCATGTGCTCAGTAAAAACATCTTTGATATTTTAGCAGCTAAAATCTGAGAAGATCACAGAGCACGGTCAAGTCTCTCACAGCTCCTGTGTGTGACTAGACTGTGCATGTTCGATCCCCACTGAGCATACTCCATGCCCTCAGAGCCTCCTATGTGTGATTAGATTGTGTGCTCAATCCTTTCAACTCCTACCTGTGTTGACATGTGCATGCTCCGTCTCAGAGATACTTCAGTGAAGTCAGACTTGCCCTGCAGTGGCTGTTCAGGGCTAGGGTAGGACCAGGCAGTGAAACTGAGAGCAGGGAGCCTGTTTTTCCTGTGCTGTTGATGACCTACCCTGCTGGCACCCAGACAACATGGAGGAGGAAGTCACTTGATTCAAATGCTGAGGGGACAAAAGCTGGGCCAAGGGGGAGGGCAGGGAGTAAATTGAGACAAGGAATCTGAGACTGGAAACTTGGAGGGGGGTGACTTGAGACCAGGGAGAGGGAAGGCTGGAACTGGCTGAGCAAGGAGGCTAGACTGGGATCTAGTGAGGGAAATATGTGTCTGTGGAGGGAGGCAGGCTGGGAGCAAGTTGGGAACACGAAGGTTGGGTGAGGAGCTGGGGGAAGGGGAGGAGACTGGGACTGGCTGAGCAAAGAGACTGGGATAAGGAGCCAAGGAAGGACAGTACGGAAAACAGAGAATGGATGAGGAGCCCAGGGAGGGAGACTAGGTCTGGGAGCCAGTTGGAGGGAAAGGAAGAGGCAGATTGAATGTGGAGGCCAGAGGGCAAAATCAGCTGGGCAGGGAGAGTGGGACAGGAATGAAAATCCTGAGGAGTGGAGAGTGGTAATACGCAGGCCAGGAGACTGGGACAAGGAGCCAGGGATGAGGAAGAGGCAGCACAGGCACAAGGTTGGAGGGGGTCAGGCAGAAGGTTCAAGTTTAGGGGAAATGGGCAGAGGAGTCTCTGCTCACAACTGTATGATCCTATCCAGAGCCTGGAATGGAACTCAGGATTCCTCAGTCTCATCATTCCTCTGCTGTCAACAGATATCTGGCAAAATAGTGCTCTAGTGCCCCCTCTAGTGCTGGTCCTCATAAAAGATAACTTACACCTGGAATCAGTTCCTCCATTAGCGCAAGTGGCAGAGGTCAGTGTGATGGAGCTGAAGGTTACAACCCTACTGCTAAAGCATGTGGGTATCAGTATGATTCCACATGATGGAATTGTTTTTCACTTTCTATTCTAATAAACTAGGAAATTACACACATGTACATGCATGCTATGTTAAAAGAACATAATTAAGGTTGCGGTCAAGCACTCAAAAAATAGGAAGTGCCAGAATTAAGGCTGCCTGTGCAACCTTAATTCATTCCCTATTCTGGATATACATGATAATGCAGTCTTTAATGATGTGATTGCCTGCTTTTTTTCTCCACAGGACACCTGCTTTATTCATTGTACAGGAAGAATGAGGGTTGTGTAGTAAGGGAGCTATTTTCTGTAAGACCAAGAAGTTGGAAGGTATTCAGTGAATGAGACGGACGCTGTGCGTAATAATAAGTACATGGAGGATTTGGGCTCTTATAAGCATTGTATAATGTGGGACAGAAAAACACAAAGACATAAGACATGAAGAGATCACTACAGGAAGGTTTTGTGAAAGAAGATATCTTGGACGAGAGAGACTGGGGTAGATGTACCTGCTTGTCACTGGGAGGCCTTGCAGGTTATTCTAAGTGCTAATGGGTCACATGGAAGATGGTGCAAAGCAGAGATTATATATATCTCTGCTTTGCATCATCTTCCATGCGAGAGAGAGAGAGAGAGATACATATATAAAATATTAGAACTGTAATTGTTCAGCATAGCTTGGCAGGCAATTAAAACAATATTATGATTATTACTATGCAGACTGTGAAACAAAGGGTACTCCTACTGCATGTTACCTTGTTTATTTCTATCAGTAGATGAGATGTTGAATAAATTAGTCAGTGTGGCTTCTTTTCCTGTTTCTGTTGCAGTCTATGGGCATGAATCTGATCTTTGATGTGGAGCTGAGAAGTATGCTGCTTATCTTGTAAAATCAAGCCCTTGCACTTTTTTTCGGTTATAACTCTTGTTATAGAGTAGTTGAAAGCAGCCATCAAATCCCCCCTCATTCTTCTCTTCCACAGACTAAACAATCCCAGTTCCCTCAGCCTCTCCTCATAAGTCATGTGTTCCAGTCCCCTAATCATTTTTGTTGCCCTCTGCTGGACTCTTTCCAATTTATCCACATCCTTCTTGTAGTGTGGGGCCCAAAACTGGACACAGTACTCCAGATGAGGCCTCACCAATGTCGAATAGAGGGGAACGTCCCGCGATCTGCTGGCAGTGCCCCTACTTATACATCCCAAAATGCCATTGGCCTTCTTGGCAACAAGGGCACACTGTTGACTCATATCCAGCTTCTCGTCCACTGTAACCCCTAGGTCATTTTCTGCAGAACTGCTGGCTGGCCATTCGGTCCTTAGTCTGTAGCAGTGCACGGGATTCTTCCGTCCTAAGTGCAGGACTCTGCCCTTGTCCTTGTTGAACCTCATCCGATTTCTTTTGGCCCAATCCTCTAACTTGTCTAGGTCCCTCTGTATCCTATCCCTACCCTCCAGCATATCTACCTCTCCTCCCAGTTTAGTGTCATCTGCAAACTTGCTGAGGGTGCAATCCACACCATCCTCCAGATCATTTATGAAGATATTGAACAAAACCGGCCCCAGGACCAACTGTTGGGGCACTCCACTTGATACCGGCTGCCAGCTAGACATGGAACCATTGATCACTACCCGTTGAGCCCGACAATCTAGCCAACTTTCTATCCACCTTATAGTCCATTCATCCAGCCCATACTTCTTTAACTTGCTGGCAAGAATACTGTGGGAGACTGTGTCAAAAGCTTTGCTAAAGTCAAGGAGCAACACGTCCACTGCTTTCCCCTTATCCACAGAGCCAGTTATCTCATCATAGAAGGCAATTAGATTAGTGAGGCATGACTTGCCCTTGGTGAATCCATGCTGACTGTTCCTGATCACTTTCCTCTCCTCTAAGTGCTTCAGAATTGATGATGTTAAAACATTATAATATAAAGTATTATTTTAAATGTATGTAATATAAATAACACATGAACATAATGAAATTAATATAAAAGTCAAAATGACTTAAACAGTAGTTAAAATGAAACGTTTTGGCATTGTAGAAATGAAATGAGAAAGTTTAAATGAATTGTTTTGACTTTTTCCTGTCAAAAACTTTTCTTAAATAGATAGATATGCTCCCATAAAACTTAGATTTTGCTGAAACTGCATTTTCCTAAGAGAAATTTGTTCTGTCAGATTTGTCAAGCAGATGTCATTTCTATATTAAAAAGGTGATTTATTTTTTTTTGTAGAGCAAAGCAAATGCATGGTGGACTATTGCCACCTTCTGATTGTGCAGTTTAAGTGCACTGCCTAAGATACATTTAAACTACCAGCGCTCAGAACACTCAACAATGGGGGCCTGTAATCTCTTGATTTCTGTTTAGATTGGTGATATTTTTGTACAAACTGCTTCTACTCTAACCAATTTGCTTTAATCCACACTGAAATACGTATGATTGGAGAAGAGGAAATTCACAAAAACATTACACAGTTTACTGAACTTGACTCAAACAAGCAGACCCCTTTTGCTCCTTTTAGCGAAATTTAGTTTGACTGCTACTATTTTCCGTTATGATGCTAGTGTTCCATAAAGTTGCATAGTAGCACTCAAAAAAAAAAAAAAAGAGAGAGAGAGAGAGAGAGAGACTTGGGCTACCCTGCCTGTATTGACAGTGTGAAATATTGCTGTTTAAGCAGTTTCACATTTCAGATAGTTACTGAAGTACTCATTACCGTAAACAGTCAGCAGTGATGTTAGTATTCCCTGCCAGGTAGAGCTTGGTGGAGGAAATTTTAAAATTTTCAAATGGAAAAAAGGAACAAAATTTTCGTTGTTAGCTCCACTGCCCAGGGAATTAATTACTACTGCTGGTTTTTTTTTTTGTTTGTTTGTTTGTTTTTTTAACTTAGGGCTTGTCTTCACTACCATGCTAAATCAGCACTGCCACCATCGATGTAGCAGTGCCGATTTAGTGCATCTGCTGAAGACGCATTACGTCGATGGGAGAGCACCCTCCTGTTGACATAATTACTCCACCTCAATGAGAAGTTGAAGCTATGCCAGCAGGAGAACGTCTCCCTCCAACATAATGTAGTGTAGACACCACTTTATATCACTCAGGTGGTGTTTTTTTCACACCCCTAGTGACGCAACTTATGTCAGTTTAAACAGTAGTGTAGACAAGGCCTTCAACTGGGAATACCATGAACTAGTAACGAAAGGCATGTTGGTCTGGTGGATTAAGTACATAAGAGTCGGTAACTTCTTAACTCTAATGCCAGGTCTGCTGCTGACTGTGTGTGCTCACAGATAAGGTTATCAGTATCACTGTGTTGGTTTGATCATTTGTAAAATGAGAATTAAGCAATTTAGAAAAGAAAAAAAGATATAAAGTACCATGTCCAAACCAAAATCCCTCCAACAGTTGTTTCTGCATTATAGAACAGAAGTCATGATAAAAGTCAATTCATTTGAAAAGAAGAATGATCTCGTTTTTCAAAACCTGTTATGCTGTCTGTCACCTGGAGTTGTAATAGCCAAATATCGTCAAACTTGCTTGATTTTCTTCATTGTCAGGGGGAAAAAAGAGGGAATGTGACACAGACACATCGGCATTACCATACTGGATCAGATCATTGCTTCATTATATCTAGTATTGTATCTCTGATAGTAGCCAGATGCTTCAGAGGAAGATGCAAGAAACCCTGTAGTGAACAACTGTGTCCTCACAGAAGAACGTTTCTTCCTAATCAAAGTTAGTGGTTGACTTTTCAGCTGAAGGTGAGGCTTTATATCCTGTCTAAATGCCAGAGCTCTGATTGGGTTAGTAAATAGTGGTACAGCATTCTGGCACCTTTTTCATGCTGGCTTCTTGTTCTCCAGAACCTAAGCTTTTTTTTTTTTTTTTTTTTTTTTTTGGTATGTCTCTAGATATTTGCTGAGAGAATGTGTGTGCAAAAATGTGTTCTGATATCAGTGATTTAGTGATCTCTGCCTGCATTTGCAGAACCTGGAACAATATCTCTGAGAGGTGCACTGTTCATCTCCGTGGGTACTAACTCATCTCCTCAATGATAATACATTAAATGTCCACACTGTTAATTATATCACTGCGCATAAGCATATAGGAAAGGAGGAGGATCAAATTATAGATATTTGCACAATGTAGTGTGATTAATGCCTCATTTCAGCATTATAAGTGAGTGGGCTTAGGAGGTACCACTTGTGATCTTCCCCACAATAAACAAACAAAAAAAACCAATGCCAAGTTACCTAGCAGAGCATCTGAACCCTGCAAGGGAGAGATAATATCAAGAAGCCCAAAGGAGCGTACAAGACTCATTGAGACAAAGCCAAGTAGTAGCCCAGCAGATCCCATGTGTATTCAGACCATGCGAAGTCTGAGTCCAGACATCATATGTGATTGCATTTGGAACATCTGCTCTTAGTACTGTGGGAAGCATCTCTTATAAGTAAAGTTTGGAAGAGTACAGCTGTGTTTGATTTTCCATTTTGACTCCTAACTGTAAAACTCTGGGTGTTCTCATTATCTGTACAAATGTTTAATATGTTTTGAATTATTATAAGCTTTTGACTTCAGTCATGTCATGACAATGAGTTCCATAGGCATTTTAATAAAAAATATTTCCTTTTATTTCTTCTAAATTGCTTTTCAGTTCCTTTGAATGCTCCCTTGTCCTGTATCATGAGAGAAGACTACCCAATTTACTTTCCCAGTACCATAATTTTGTATAAGTCTGTCAGGTCCCATTTAATTAGTCTCCTCACTAATGTAACATTTCTGATTTTCCCTCCCCTCCCATAATTTGTGTTGCTTATCTTTGAACTCCTATTTCTGCCGTACCATGACCAGAACTGAACAAGGGTGAGGGTATTCCAGGAGTTTAAGTGATGACATAATATTTTCAGTATTATTTTCTATCCTATTATTTATACTTCTGAATATTTTGTTTACCTTTCGAATGCTTCTGCACATTAAGATGTTTACATTGAACTTTCCATAATGACCTGTAGGTTTCTTTGCGTGATTAGTTAATTTAGTTTTCCTGGATATGAATAGTTCAAATTATTTCTTACAACCTTACATCTTTTTTTTATTTTGTTTTACTTATCAGTACTGAATTTCACCTGCCAGTGTGTACAGCCCCTGAGGGTAGGCTTATCAGGTACTTCTGAAGGTCCACACTATTTAGTCTGTTCTTGATGAGCCAAAGTAACTTTGTGTCTATTTTACTTTTTCTAGATAATTGATGAATGTGTTCTATGGTATTTATTGACTTGAGTAAAGTATTCAGCATCATTCCATATGGTATGGTATTCTTCCTGAGAAACTGAGTTTGGACAGAATTGCTTGAAGATGGATAATACAGTTGTCTAAACAAATAAAAAGCAAGTTAATTTAATGACACGATATGCTATCATCATGATATGGGATATCGAGTAATGCTATGAATGTCAAGCATTTTTTTAAAAGCATAGAAAATGAACACATATCTAACTAATTAGAATGGTGGGGAATACATGGGAAAGACAGAGAACACGTTAGAGGAAAATAAAAATGCAGCATGGACTTGATAAACTAGGGAAATGGGATTTGAGATCAATAAAATGAGATTCATGAAGGACAAATGCAGCATTGTTCATCTGAGGAGGATGAAACAATTGCACAAATTTAGAATGGTAGCATACTGGCTAGTGTTAGAGAGAACTAAAAAATCATAGAATCATAGACTTTACGGTCAGAAGGGACCATTATGATCATCTAGTCTGACCTCCTCTACAGTGCAGGCCACAGAATCTTACCCACCCACTCCTGCAATAAACCTCTCACCTATGTCTGAGCTATTGAAGTCCTTAAATCGTGGTTTAGAGACTTCAAGGTGCAGAGAATCCTCCAGCAAGTGACCCGTGCCCCACTCTGCAAAGGAAGGCGAAAAACCACCAGGGCCTCTGCCAATCTGCCCTGGAGGAAAATTCCTTCCCGACTCCAAATACAGCGATCAGCTAAACCCTGAGCATGTGGGCAAGACTCACCAGCCAGACACCCAGAAAAGAATTCTCTGTAGTAACTCAGATCCCACCCCATCTAACATCCCATCACAGGCCTTTGGGCATATCTACCGCTAATAGTCGAAGATCAATTAATTGCCAAAATTAGGCTATCTCTTCATGTCATCTCCTCCATAAACTTATCAAGCTTAGTCTTGAAGCCAGAATTGTCTTTTGCCCCCACTGCTCCCCTTGGAAGGCTGTTCCAGAACTTCACTCCTCTGATGGTTAGAAACCTTCATCTAATTTCAAGTCTAAACTTCCCGATGGCCAGTTTAGATCCATTTGTTCTTGTGTCTACATTGGTACCGAGCTTAAATTCCTCTCCCTCCCTGGTATTTATCTCTCTGATATATTTATAGAGAGCAATCATATCTCCCCTCAGCCTTCTTTTAGTTAGGCTAAACAAGCCAAGCTCTTTGAGTCTCCTTTCATAAGACAGGTTTTCCATTCCTCGGATCATCCTAGTAGCCCTCCTCTGTACCTGTTCCAGTTTGAATTCATCCTTCTTAAACATGGGAGACCAGAACTGCACACAATATTCCAGATGAGGTCTCACCAGTGACTTGTATAACGGTACTTAACACCTCCTTGTCTCTATTGGAAATACCTCTCCTGATGCATCCCAAGACCGCATTAGCTTTTTTCATGGCGATAGTCATCCTGTGATCAACCAATACTCTGAGGTCCTTCTCCTCCTCTGTTACTTCACAGTGATGCGTCCCCAATTTATAACAGAAACTCTTGTTGTTAATCTCTAAAATTTAGGATTATGATGAGTTGTATTTCAAAATTTAACACTGATAAAATGAGAGGATTCACATAAGAGCAAAAACTAATCATGACCTTTGAGGAGAGATTAAAGAAAATTTAATTTCTATAGCCTGCAGAAAAGAGAGAGATTTATGAAGGTCTTTGAGTATGTACAAGTAGTTCACAAAAGAAGTGTGCATGTGGTGAGGAGTCCGGGGAGGATTATTTTCAGTAAGCAGCAGATATGGAACAGGAAGAAAAATTTTATGTTGAATAGAAAGAAATTTGTAGATAATGAAACAAGTTTTCAAGGGAGGCATGGAATACTTAACAAATAACTGTCGAGATACTGAGGAAAAAATGAATACTGTCCAAAGGAGGAGGATCTAGATATGAAGCCTCATCCATAGCTTTATAACTATGTCTGTGTGCTTTCTAAATTCCAAAATTTCTCTCATTTAAAAAACCCAAGCCCCCATTTTAAATTTTCCATTCATTCTTTACAGAGCTCATTTTATCTATGCATATATGTGTTCCCCCTATTCCAAATTTGCTTCTTCTCTGGCCACAAAGTAAACTTAAGCTTATGTGTTTTGTCTCATCGGGATTATTGATTTTTACACAGCCTCTTTATCATACTCTATCTCTCAGTGCTAAAATGGCACGAACAATTTAAACATACGGGAAAAATGCAAGAGAAGCTTATAAATCAGCATATCAATAGTGTAGAAAATATATGATAAAGGACAAATTATGCTGTATTATTGTTAGCCACAATATAACCCTCATTTAAGAATGTGTCTGTGAGCATTTTTTCCCAATATGCAATATAGTAATTCCTTATTACTCACTTATAACTCTGAGATGAATTGTGTACTTACCCTTTTCTAATTATTTCAGATTGTTAATCGGTAGGTAAGATCACTGCTATTTTGACTGCATTTTAAAAGTAGCTCATAGTACTTAGTCTGGGGATAATCTGTTAGTCAATATGTGTCATGTGGCTAAAACCCTGTACGTTGCTTTGAAAATGTACCATTGAAAGCTTTACTTTAGAATGTGGACCATCTGAATTAAATGATGGACTGACCAGTTCACAAACATAAGGCTTGTCAGTGTCCATTCAAGGTAAAAAGTGCTGGCTCACAAAGTTTGCCTAGGGTTCAATTTAAAAGAATTCCTCACATATTCTTCATTCATCTGGAATAATTCATTAGTTAGCACCCTTCATTTTGGCACACTCTGATACACTAATTGATGCTCTGTGCAGCTTCCCTCCCCCATTCCCCACCAATTATGTCAGCTCTTTCTTTACTCATCCACTGTTATGCTATTCTGGATCACCTCTATTTCACAGTTTGGAGTAATAGCCCCTGTGAAGGGACAATATGTGTATCCCATGGCACAGAGGGCATTGTGGGAGCTCTTCTCCAAAAAGTGAATTTCACCTGCTTGCATACACAATATTATATTTTGCCCTAGCTTAAAACTTCTAGAGCTTGAAATGCATGTGTGAGTGAGCATATATCTAGACCCTTGTATGCTGAAATAGACACTGTACTCATTTTACAAGACAAAAGTATAGGAAAGAAGAGAGTGCCATCTTTTTCTGTGAATGATTTGAAAATTTAGGGTTCCATCATACATTTGCTGATATGCTGTAGCTCTCATTGTCATCACTGGGGGTTAAGTTGCTCAGCACCTCACAGGAGCAGTTTCTTAAGTTTTTGTTCATGTTGTACTTATGCACACATAAGGTAACGGTATGCAACCTTTTTGTTTCCTGTTCAAATGTTCATATATCAATTTTCAGTAGACGCGATTGTTTCAGATGAATCTTTTCTTTTACCAACCATGACTTCTTTATTGTGCTTTTCTCACTAAAGTCTGGGGGATGGGTCTGGGGAGAACTGGAGAAATTAATTTTTTTTTTTGTATTTCATTCTCTTTTCTAAAGTCTATTACTATAATCTTTCCTTATTTAAAAAAAAACCACAGACACAGAATTAAGTTAGGTCATCAGTCTGAAATCCATAAATCAAGGTGAAATGAAAAGCTCTGTTTGATGCAGATGGTAGGTTTGAGTCTAGATGATACTGTGGTTGG
The DNA here is from genome assembly GCF_965140285.1 of Lepidochelys kempii. Lineage (NCBI taxonomy): Eukaryota > Metazoa > Chordata > Testudines > Cheloniidae > Lepidochelys > Lepidochelys kempii. Next base: position 27,443,240 of record NC_136388.1, on the reverse strand, counting down.
CACTTTATAAATCTTGGAGAGCTAGATATTTTGAAAATAGAAAAAGGTGTCTCCGCTAGATGGTGCTGTGTAACTTGTCTACTTTTATAGTAAGCAGAATCTGTTGCTGAGCCTCTCATCCATTAAAAATTAGTCCTATACCTCTTGCATTCATAACGAACTTTCTTAGCTCTGAGCTGAAGTTATTACAGTCTTCTTTCGTGTGTCATACAATATAGCAGTATGTCTAGCAAAGAGGGAAGTATAATACTTTTAGTTTTATTTCATTGTATGATTATTTGATCTGAGGCATTTAAAAATTAAAAAAATAAAAGCAGGAGGCAGGAATTACACCTAGGGTATTGCACACCAGCACAGGAATTAGTTTCCAGCAAGATAAAACCATCCCCTCCCTATAGCTATTTCCCTTCTAGTTGGCTAAAAAGAATTTGACTCCTCAGCTGTACTTCAGGGGCAAAATGCTGTACTGTATTGTTTGGTGAAAATACAACATATGGAGCCTCTTGCCTGTCACCCCAGAATCCAGGCCTGATACTTTCCTATCATCATTTTAAGATCTCAGATAGTAATGTACTTGCTGGTCCTCTATCCCCCAGATGTGCCCGGGGCATGCTCCTAGTCCAGCCATCAGACATATGTGCAGGCAGCCAAGATGGTGCACATTCTGCTCTGTTTCTGAGCTGCCGTACGGAACATATTGCCTCTAATCCCACTGACCAATCTGGCCCAGTACTAGTAGTGAGAGCTGTGAATTCTCTGCTGCCCACCCTCTTGCACCTCCCTTTAACTGGGTTAGGGTACAATGTTGCCTTTAGTGTCCTTGCTCGTTTCTACAGAGAAGTAGTGCCGAGTATAGGCAGGGATTCAATGAGAATAAAGATTGATATTAAACATGTTCCTTCCAATTTTTGTTAAGTGGGATAGTCAATGGAGCTAATTAAACTTCAAGCCAGACGGAATAATCCACCTAGGGATTAGTGAGATTGCTCTTAGTCAGTAATTTAAGGTAGATAAATGCTGTTGCTTAAATTGCTGCTGCTTTCTGGTGGCCTAAAGAACTTCTACCTGGTGAATATTGGAGAGTCTGCTATCCTGGTCTTTTAGTGTAATTTTTTTTTTTAAATTAAGGATAGCTATTAGAAAGTTGAAGTGAATAAAAAGTAAACAGCTGGTTATTACTAAATTAATATGCATATTCAGATTTTGTTCGGCTAAATGTATGTCAAGCACACAAATAATCAAAAGAGTTATTTTATTATTTACATGCTTTACAAATATATTCTTGCAAATGAACAAAAGTCTCTGTGAGGATAACCTCACACATCCGTGTATTCATGATATATGCGCACTTCTGATCTTCTGATGCTTTGAAGTGACCTGATACTTTCACTCCTGGTTCGCATATTTGATTTCTTGAACAGCCTTCGTGAAAATGATCTACACATGAAAAAGTAGATGATTGGATCCAGACATACATTACATGCAGACAGGAAAAGTGTCATTTCCTTGCAGTAGTACAGAATTTTATGTGCTGAATCATCTAAAAGTTTATCTATGTGGCTAAAAGTAAAGGGTATTCTACACAAATGATACGGGAGAAAGCATGTGAAAAATACAGCTACAACAACTCTTATGCTTTGGTTGTGTTTTCGTTTTCTGCTTGATGAGCTAATAAATTGTTTGCTTGATTTGTATATGTACCTGGATATAGCAATGTAACAACCTATTAGTACTATAAGCACTGCTACAAACATACAGGTATTGATATAAATGACTACTTCATGCCATTTTACTCCCAAGGGAGTTTTAAGTTTTATGCAATCATCTATATTTTTCCTTGTTGGATATTCATTGGTAAGAATCAAATTTGGTAAGGCTAGAAAAGCCATAACAACCCAAACACATGCAGACAAAATCTTGGTGAAAGTAATACTGTACATTCTGGAATCCCCAAATGGCTTTACCACTTTCAGATATCGGTCAATGCTAATGAGTCCAAGAAATACAATTGTAGTATACATGTTTGCATAAAACAAAACTGTGGAATATCGGCATAGAAAAAAGTTGAAGTGCCATGGTCCCAGTCTTGAGTCTTGAATTATTTTAAATGGAAATGTCAGTGTCATTAGGAGGTCTGCAACCACAATGTTTTTGAGGTAAAAGATAAAACTTGTTTTGTTTCTGATGTGGAAGAAAATCCATACCGCTAGACCATTCAGTAAGATGCTTGCTAGGAATATGATGAGGTAAAGCACTGGCAAAACAATGGTTGTAAATTCATTTTGTGTGGAGTTCCCAAGTAGACCTGTTGTGGAATTAGTTGAAATAATGTCGTCTTGGCCCAGATGATAATCTATAGGAATGATGGAAAGAAATAATGTAAGTGTGTTTTGACAGTTTGTACAAATGATTGTAGCAGCTGTTCTCCAAGGCTTGTCATGTTGTCGTCTTCGGCTGAGCCCAAATGATTCTCAGATTAACCAGTTTAGAAAATCTGAACTTCTTTAAGACAATATCCTTTTATTATATTTTTTAAAATAAAAGCATATAGCACTTGTTAGGCACAATAAATCAGAATACTGTAGGCATTGGTGGTTCCATGCTGCTGGAACATAAAGACAGTTCTGAAATTTAATTGATAGAAAAAACCTATGAATATGGCTAAAGCTGATCATACATTTTGACTTTCTCCTTTGATTGGTAACTATAATACTTACTTCAGTCTTTAAAGCATGTTACAAAAATTGCTCCATCTCAGTTACCGCATTATGGGGTAGGGATCCCACACGTCCCCAGTAATAACCCTACATTTACAGGTGGAGAAACGGAGGCAGAAAGGTTAAGGAAGCTGCTCAGAAGAAGGAGGTCTGCTGAGCTTGGCACAGTGCGCCTCACTGCCTTGTGAGGTTGGGGGCAGGTGGAGCTTTGAAAGATCAGCTTGTAGCCAGGCTATCCATTTTATCAAGAATACACTGTTACACTACTGCTTTTCCAAGCATGGAAGAGGGCTTGGTGCTACAGCCCTGGCCATATGGAGGTGTGATATGTATTTCTATGCACTGAGCAGTGGAGGCTGGCACGCCTGCCACGCAAGCATGGGTTGTACTGTCACAATGGCATTGGAACAGTTTTTATAGTGGAGTGCTAAAAGCCATGGAACAAAACTGTATCCGATGGAAACCACTTCAAGCCAGGGGGTGCTGCTGCACCCCCAGCACCCTTAGTTCCAGCACCCCTGTACTGTCCATGATTTTTCTCCTTTGCATCCTGCAAGGGCTTGTAGGATCGAGTCCTAAGAGATTTGCCTGGGCCACTAAGGATACCGGTGTGAGGTGCTGAAATTGGAATGGGGGCGGGGGGGAGGCGTCTCTCTTCCCTGTCAAGTGCTCCCATTTTGCTTCTCACTGCTGTACTACTTTTATTTATTTTTAATAGCAGGCCAAATGAAATGTACTGAAAGCATCATGCTTTAAACAAATCTATTTTGTATAAACTAAATGCATGGAGGAATTTCTCAAGACAACGTGCCTGATACTTCAAGCTTTCATCCCTTGCAGCTGAGCTACTACAGCAAATGGTTTTTGTGATAGCTTAGGAAAACTTCCTCCGTTGCCCTATTGTCAAAAATCTCAGGAGAGTTCTCATATAAGAAGTATAGTAATTGAACTTCTGTTACTCTTAGGATAATTTCTGAAGAAAATGTGCATTTGCAATCACTTCATTAAATTCTGCTGTAAAGTAAAAAAAGAAGCAGGATGTACACATGCGTATGAAACTTTTTTTTTATATATATAACTTTGCGTTGGCGTTTGTAGCTAAGAAATCTATGGTGGTCGTTATTAAACCACAGTGTACTGTTACATTTAAAGATTCGTTCCCAGCTCAAAATTCCTGCTAAGGCGAGTTTATTTGTCTCTTCAATTAATTTTTTGTGGGGTAACTGAGTACCCTGAGGCATGAAATGGGGAATAAACGGTGTGCTGTCTTTCAGGTTGAAAATATCTTTCTGTGCTTTGAATAGAACTTGCTTTGTGTTGGGTCACTTGGAAGAGAGAGGATAGTCTCTGCCTGAGCAGTAATGTGCTAGGATTTAAGCCTGAATGGAAGAATACACTGACATCGCATGATCCTTTTGGGTACTTCAGTTGCACAGGAGAGCCAGTCTCTTCCGTGCTGCACCCATGTCTTGCAGGGATCAGCTAGGACAGTGCGAGAATGGGTGGTTTCTGTTGGCACAAGATTTACATTAGATGTGCAAGGCCATAGAATTTGTGGGTGGAATGATGGCTTGGCACCCATATAAAAGGCCTTGTGATCTACTAGGGAAATAAACAAGATATTTGGGTGGAATCACCCAGCTAACAGGTTTGTTCTCAGCTGCAAGGACTCTCTGCCTGCAGATATAGATGTGGTATCTTGTTTAATGAAATTGTGACCTATTTTTGCTATTATATTCTAATCAAACACTTCTGCATAGCACTTTAAATCTCCAAAATACTGTACTAGCATTTGTTAATCAAAACAGTACTCCTGTCAGACTGATTAGGGGCATTATTATTTCCATTTAACTGATGGAAAGAGATTGAGATACAGAAGGTACAATTCTTTATTGTACTCACTGGCTCAGAGGCCATAAATGCAGTGGAGTCAATCACCGGGAAATTCTTCTGTTGTAAAAGGAGTAAGGTCCATAAGTGTAGCACAGTGGATACACCAGGACCACCATCCTCATAAAAAATAAGTGAGACCATCTCTCTGCTCTGGCTGTTCCTGGCTGCTGGAATAGTCCATAGGGCCATAGACAACCAGACACATGCCAAAGTAGCCCTCTGGAGGTCAAAGCAGCCGCTTGCCAGCATCTGAATAGAGTGGCTTTATGCCACTTCTGTTGCTTACCTGCATCTACTCTGAGCAGAACTAGAAATGAGTCAAGAGGGGTTAAGTGCCTGAGGCCATACATAGATGAAGTGGCGAAGTGCAGTCCCTTCACCTATCTGTGCCTATTATTTTGACCAGCAACACGACATTTTAAAGAATTGTAATGCTGCTTTTCAATTAAAAGGTAGAAGGAAAATTAAGTATTTGTAGGGATAGTACTGTACATTTATGACCTGAAATACTTTTTTTGTGAAATAGATTGTACAGTATTCTGAGCGAGAACATAAATGAATAGCAGATAGCCCATAAGGAAAAGTAGCAAATCTAATAGACTTTTTTTGAGCATTCAGCAAATTAATTAAGGTGGACTCTAACTGTACAGAGGAATATTTAATATCAATTTATTAAAATTAATAATTATGGACCAGGTCACGTTAAGTTACTGATTGACCTTAGCTCCCTTTGACTCCAAGGAGAGCTGAGTGCTCAGCATCTCACAGGATTAGGTCCTATGTTTTACAGTGCGGATATCATGGCTTACGTAGGTGTGTAAAGATTTAGTTGACGCAACCTGTGCAAGTGCAGTATAATCAGAATTTATCTGTAATACTTACCAATACACTGGGAGTGCACTGTTGATCTTAATTTTAGCTTCTCTTTTGGCTCTTTGTCATAGCAGAACATTGTCTTTTATTTAAAATAATTTATTCACCCAGAATTGGGAAGGTGAGAATTCTGTTTGGCCCTTATTAAATTGCTAAATATGAAACTCGGTTTACTTAAATTCACAAAGCAAAAAATTATAGTAGTGGATTTTAATGTTTCGCATATAAATATTTGTGATCCGACGTCTAACATCAATTCTGTAATTGTTAATAATTTATCTAAATGTTTCTTTTTAAAAATAATGGCAAATAATATTGTTTAAAATTGCCTCTACCTTGAACTTCTGTGGTATTTTAAATCAGATTGGAAATCCATTGAGGAAATGTCTGGCAAAATTTTGATGGTCTTTTTTTAAAGGACTTATTTTTTAAAAATATTGCTCTTGATAGTAATTATTTCACAAATAGGGAACACTATAAACGTTTCTCAGTTAACTCCAAATTTCGAGAATTCTTTCAAATTTACCTGATATTTTTCCATATGACAAGTTGAACCCCATTATTTTTGTTGCTGTTGATTTTCAACTGAAATACTTTTCAGGAGACACAGGGTTCATGGGCCTTGGACTCAGCCGGGGCTGTACCAGCTTTAACTTCTGAAAAATATAGGAAATAAAAAATAATTAAAAATAAACAGAAGTTTTTGTGCAACAGCAGCATCTTCCAGCATTTGAGAAACAAAACTGATCAGGGAACACAGACAGCTGGTTGTCTGAACAGTGGTTCTATTCTTCCACTTAAGTATTCCCTAATTCTTTACTCCTGTGTTCTCTCACTACACCTAAGCATCTTTTAAAGTATTGAACATCAGCATGGATTGGTGAACAGACATATGCTAATATTAAAACATAACTGCCTCACTTTGCTCAGTCTGTTGTCCTAACTACTGAAATGCCCTTGTTTGCTACTTCAACAATTGTTTTCTTTCCTTATGACCTGCGCTTGCAATGGACAGCTTCTGCCTTTATGAAGAACCTTGGCTTTATGCTCATCCCTTGTTGGATGAATACATGCTTAAGTTTGTTCTCAGTTTTGGAATTCCTGGTGGCCAGTTTGGGCTGTTGCTCTTGTCACTGGATCCTCTAGTGCAGTGGGTCTTAACTTGGGGTACACGCACCCTCTGGAGGTGCAAGACGCCCTTTCTGGGGGTGCGAGACATGCAGGTTTTTTTAGAAGGTAAATAATCAAAAACACAAATTAAGCACAGGCACATAAGTACAACTACTTTGTTTCATCAAATCTATGTATTTATTAACATTATACTTTTTTAACGATTACAATATACAAACAAAAAATATATCTAGTTTTAAAGAACTGACCTACTTCAACGATTTTTGATAAGCGGTGCGAGAACATATTTTGAGAACCAAAGGAGTGCAGGCTGCAGTAAAGGTTAAGAACCACTGCTCTAATGGCTTTCTGTCTTGACATATTAAACCTTTATATGCCCTCTATGGATAAACGGCAAGGTATAAGAGAATGTAGCCGAGTAAAATACTGACTATATCTTGTGCTATGAAGAAAAATATGAAGAAAAATGTATGTTAAGTGCAATAACTTTTATTTTTCAAATTAAAAAATTTAATACACAGCCACAGTATACATCCATGGTGTTTTTATTTATTTATTTATATATATTGTGTGTGTGTCTGTGAGATATCATTTGCTCTCGACTTAATATATGGAGTGTGGTGTGTGTTTTATCTTTTTTTTGCTGGAAATTTTAATACTTTTTGCTCACTTCCTTGTGGTTTGTATGGTGTGTTTCTATTGTGTATCCTGTTGGGAGGTCAGCTTGAAGAGATAGCAAGAAAATCGGGTCTGAAGGGACTCTGAATGAAAGAGTGAGACACTACAATGGCAATATTATATTGCTTTGACACTGAACATAATGTGTATCAAAGTTTAATTATCAGAAATTTTCTCCCCTGTTGATTTATAAAATAACTTTGCGAATTGCTGATGTGTTTGTTATAGGAAGTAACTGTAATAGATTCTCCACTTCTGGCTCTCCAAGCTTTTTTATGTATGATTGTTAGGAAAAAACACAGCAAGGCAGACCATTTCTCAACGCTAAGCAGTGACACCTTTTAATGGCTCTGCTTCTCAGAAGTTGAAAGGAACTCCAAAGCACACAATCAATTAAACCCAACAAAACTTACGTATATTGAAGGCCAAAACAGTGTTGAACTAAGTTTTACAAGCTTGTCACCCCTTTATCAGGGACTGACAATTAACATATTTTAAGATGCCACTACATGGTAATAAAACATGTCACTTTTTTCCCTACTGCTACATTTTAAGTACAAATGAAATTCCAGTCCAAACTTTTAAAACTTTATTTTAATTTTGTTTCTTAGTATCTGGTATTGAGGTCCATTTTGGGACATTAAATGAAAAGAGAAGGGGAATGTAGATGACAACTGGATATCTCTCAGGCATAGGAAAAAACGTTACTGGCTTATATCACTATCAGTTGTAATTGTATAAATCTAGCTACATCATCCATGGTCCAGCAGACACTGGGATTGAAATATGGTGAACCGTATTATGATATTTTATACATTCTGAGTGGTATTGTCTAGCCACCTTTCTTCTGAGCTTCTGTTAATCCATGTAAGCCCTTTTTCTTGGTGCCCCAAAGGCACTCTACTTTGCTAGGACCTGATAGCATAATAGCATAGGAAGTCTCTCAAGGGTCAAACTCGCTGGATGTCAGGTCTACAATGATACAACTGCAGTGTGGCAGGCACTCTGGATACAGTTTTGGTTTGAAAGGAATCTCTCGGTTAAAGACAAATTTATGCCTCTTCCCTTGTCTGATGGACAGTTCTCTGAGGGGGATTCCTTGACTAATTCCTTAAGGAACAAGCAGCAAGTAATAACTCTATATGCTTACCATATAGGAAGGTTCTGCCTAGTGGCTTTAATTCAACATAACAAATGGATATTTATCTTTTTATAAACCAAGGAGAATAGGGGATCATCTTTAAGACGCAAGGATCACAGTCTCACACTTACAGGAAATCCTAAATAACTTCTATCATAATGGATTCTACCTGGACAACCATTATTCCTATCATTCCAGGGAGTTATTTACAACCCATAGGTCTCCAACAGGCTTACCTGCATTTACTGATGACTCTCTAGCACCAACAATTCCTCCTGCACTCCCTCAGCAACCTACATCTCCAGTGTCTCACAGTCTCCTTTGGCCTCTCATTGACTTCCTGATTTCATTGCAGTTGTAGCAAGTCACCTCTGGAAACAGGGTTGCAGTCATGGCCTATCCCCACAAGTGGCTAGTGTGTGGTAATTCTTTTCAGGTGACAAAAATGACAGCATCCCAACTCTTACATCTGTTCAGACTTGGGGTTTTATAAGTGAATCCCAAAGAGAGTTTGTTAATTCTTGCCCAGAATATCAATCATATGAGGGGTTCTCTGTAATACAGTCCTCAAGGAGAGCTTTTCCAGCTGCATAGAGCATGGCGAAAGTGAAGTCAGCCAGGGAATTCCAAGTCCTGTAGCACTGTTTGTCAGAGAATGTAGCTGCTCAGGCCTTACTGTACCTTCTCTTGAAATAGTACCTTGGGCTTTCTTCTGGTTCTGGACCCTATAATTGCTCCTCCTACAAGTCAGCCAGGAACAAACCTCAGAAAATCAATAAATATCCCTCTCTTGTTTAAAACTTTCTTATTCCTTTTGTCTAAATGTCTTTGATTTTAAAACAGTTATAGGAAGTACCAAAATATGGACAGGAAGCAATAACAACAACAAAATTAACAACAACAACAAACACTTCACAGAAGTGCAAGTCTTGACTGTTTCACCACTTCTCTGATAAAACGCTGTCTTCTGGGAACTCCAGGGCTTCAATCTCTTAAAGGGAACTCCTCTATCTGATGAGCTTCACTATGATTATTCTATTGTGATGGCACCTAGAGGCTCCAGTCAAGATCCCATTGAGCTAGGAACTGTACAGTTGCATAACAAAAAGATCATGCCTTTCACAAAGATCTTATCAATGTAATGGAGTTTTTGGGTAATGATTATCCGTCTAGTTAGGGAAGCACATGTTTTGAGGTAGTACAGTTGTGAAGAACTTATTCTGCTTAGAGTTAAGGCTCCATATAGATGTTCTGAAGAGAAGGCATCTTTGCCTTCTGTGAAATTCTGTCAGGTCAACAAGTTAGTCAGGAGAGACAACTTATGTGTAATGAGGTATCTCAGTAGGAGGGTGGGGTTGATGAATGAGAACTGTAAGCTTATCTTTGAGAATTAGGGATCACCAAATGAAATGAATAGGCAGCAGGTTTAAAACAAACAAAAGGAAGTATTTAATCAGTCAACACACCATCAACCTGTGGAACTCTTTGCCAGAGGATGTTGCTAAGGCCAAGACTATAACAGGATTCAAAAAAGTACTAGATAAGTTTATGGAGGCTAGGTCTATCCATGGCTATTAGCCAGGATGGGCAGGAATGGTGTCCCTAGCCTCTGTTTGCCAGAAGCTGGGAATTGGCGACAGGGGACGGATCACTTGGTTATTACCTGTTCTGTTCGTTCCCTCTGGGGAACCTGGCATTGGCCACTGTCAGAAGACAGGATACTGGGCTACGTGGACCTTTGGTCTGACCCAGTATGGCTGTTTTTATGTTCTTACCCTAGTATACTTCTGGACTTCTTTGCTTTAAAGCAGCCCATATTCACAGGAAATGTCATCCTGCTCATGGTGTGAGAAGAAACATAATATTCCCAGGAGAATTCACACTCTTCCACATATTGTTTCACCTTCAGATTTGGAAATGAAAAGTCTCCTCCTTCCTCTCCTCTCTCTTTTAAAAAAAGGGGGCAGATCTTGATGGAATGCTACAAGGTCTCATTTAGTTGGTGACTGACTTTGTCCGCTCTTGAAACAGACCCTTTTCCTTCCATGTAAATGGTATTTCTGTGCTGGATGAGGTTGGTCTCCACCTTCTTACAGTTATTTATTGCCAGTTACCTCAGCTTGAGTGAAAGTTTTTTTTCCCTAGCCCAATTTCATTCCATGCAAGTGTGTCATACCTCCATCTTATACATATCTGTACATCTATAGTAAAAATCCTGCTGTTCCATGGGTCCTTCATGCCTATTCAGCTGTGACTCTAAGGGTTCAGTAGAACCTGCACCTTTACTCAGCTGGACCTTAATTCACAATTTTTAGCATTTTTGTGGTTTGTCTCTGGTTGGTTGGGTGTGTGTGTGTGTTTAGTGTCAGTAAAAATAAAAGGTTGGCAGTTGCAATAAATGTAGGTTAAGTACATATTGTTGCATAGATGGGGCAATCTTTTACTACCAATGTTGATAGACTAGTTTATGTGCATGATTGATATAACCTCATACGAAAATTTAAATAATAGGTTACAAGACATTACACAGGGAGATATAGGATGAGTCAATAGTGTTTCTAATTACTACAGCTTTGAGTTCCCTGACCTGTTTTGGAAACATTGTGCAGGGAAGAGTTTTAGAAAATATATGAGGGGGGGGAGGGAACATAAGAATGGCCATACTGGGTCAGACCAAAGGTCCATCCAGCCCAGTATCCTGTCTACCCAGAGTGACCAATGCCAGGTGCCCCAGAGGGAGTGAACCTAACTGGTAATAATCAAGTGATCTCTCTCCTGCCATCCATCTCCACCCTCTGACAAACAGAGGCTAAGGACACCATTCCTTACCCATCCTGGCTAATATCCATTAATGGACTTAACCTCCATTAATTTATCTAGCTCTCTTTTAAACCCTGTTATGGTCCTGGCCTTCACAACCTCCTCAGGCAAGGAGTTCCACAGGTTGACTGTGCGCTGTGCGAAGAATTTCCTTTTATTTGTTTTAAACCTGCTGCCCATTAATTTCATTTGGTAGCCTCTAATTCTTATATTATGAGAACAAGTAAACAACTTTTCTTTATTCACTTTCTCCACACCACTTATGATTTTATATACCTCTATCATATCCCCCCTTAGTCTCCTCTTTTCCAAGCTGAAAAGTCTTAGCCTCTTTAATCTCTCCTCATATGGGACCCGTTCCGAACCCCTTATCATTTTAGTTGCTCGTCTCTGAACATTTTCTAATGCCAGTATATCTTTTTTGAGATGAGGAATGAGGTGAGGAATCTGCATCTGTAAATCTCATTGCTCTTTTCCTGATCTTTAATTCACTACTTTTCTATTTTATCTTACAACTTTTTGTTTTCTCTGGACAATATTGCATATGTTAGGTCATAAGTCTAATATCTGTTTAACACTTTTTAAAATGTGAAACTTGTGTATTACAGTATAACTTTGATATATTGCATTTGCCAATTACTCCAGTCATCACCATTCACATTGGCTAATAGTTGAATTAAGTGTTTAAAAGAGAATATTAAATTTATCATTGGTTGGCTGTATGCGTGTTCATTTTGATACCTAACAGAACCAATTCTTTACAAGCTAATTTTAAAAGAATACAGTTTAGGTTGCAATGTAATACAGTATTTTTGTGCACATTACTTTTACAAGCACCCTTGTCCCACTCCACCACTGGAGTAAGCCCCAATGCTTCCTTTGTTTCCTTCTTCCCGTCCCATCCCTGTGCCTTTCTTTATGCTGCCCCTTGTGCTTGGAATGGCCTATCCAATCCATGAATCAGGCCAGTCTACCCACCCCTCCGCTTCTCAGGTCCTTCCTAATACACTTGTTCCATGTTGTCTGTAAGAAATCTTAATTTGTCATTTTAGGGGAACAAATAAACAATCTTTAATGGGACTCTTGGGATGTTCATGCAACATAACTGAGTAACCATACAACCTTATTTCTGTAATCCTTGCACTTCCTCACCCCTAATTGCTACTGTTCGTTACTTTTACTAGCTGTGTAATGTCCAAAATGGATGATCAGAGACCATGCCTTTGTATTTTTATTGTTAAGAGCTGTACACTTTTAGCACACTAAAAATAATAAAATAAAATAAGCACACTTTTGAGAGCTGTAGAAATTACAGTAAAAAAATCAATTACTCCATTCAAATACAAGTTAAGTATAGCATACACATTGTATGACATGTTACCAGGTAATGTTTGTAGCTATCATTTGTTAAGAGGTCAAGAAAAGTTGAATGCCTATGTTTCAGGGCAAATGTTTGCACCTGGGAAACTAAGAGACTCATGGGGAAGGATTTGTGGAGGGCTTTGTTTATAAAAGTGAAGTTTGTGATTGAGAAAGATGCTAGATGGACAGTCCCAAAGATGAAAGTCTTTTTATCTAGGAAACAATGCAGCCTGGACAAGCTACACTGTGAGCTTCGGATACCACAGCTTTGTGCCTCAACTCAGACCTGGAGAACAGTTCAATGTACCTGTCTGTACAATACTTGGTGCTTTTGCTGAGACTTCCATAGGAGGTGTTAGTTATCTCTGCCCTGAGCCATTAAATCATCACTCAATATTTCCTAGTGTTAGAAACGCAGAGCCAGTGAGAAGAGATGGCTATTGAAATGGGGTTGAAGAGAGTCAGGAAAGCTGTTCTATGATGAGGCCAGTTTGTGAGGAAGTTCTACGGCTCTTTGGTTGAGTGATAGTGTGGTGTTGGAGGAGCTTAAGAAGAGATGAGGTGAGGGTTGAGGGGAAATCCAAGGAGGGACTAGGAGACCAAACAGGATATTTTGTACTGAGCACAGAAATGCACAAGAAGTTTTCTGCGATGGGAAAACAGTTCCTATTTCTCGGTATAACTAAGGAGACTGCCGTTACATTTTAATGAAACTGCAGTTCAGAGAGATAATAAAGGAAATAAATAGATCCTGGGTCAGATTCTCTTATCCTTTTGCACTACAGATTGCCTGGAAATTTGCAGCATCCTTCCAGCTAAGAATCCTCCCTGGTATGCTAGTATTCTCACCTGGCATAGAGTCAATGTAGCCAGCCTTTACACATCTCTTTCCCAGCCTGTTGTACGGGGCATTCTATGGGGTATGAAGGGCCATTGATAGGGTGCTATTGCTCTCCAGTTATTCTCAGCTGATGGACAGCCCCTTGAGGACTGATACCAGCTTTCCTAGATTAAAGCAACCTCTCCAGACACTTGTAGCCCATAGCATGGCTGGTTTAGACTCAGCCTGAGAATGAAGGAGTTGTAACTGGATGTCTTATGGCCCTCAGCTCTACTGGGGCCTATAGAGACTGCATGCAGTGAAGAGTTTGGGCCTAAAGTGCCTACTTTACTATTATTAAGCACCTACTATCTAACAGGCCTAAGCCAGGGCTACAGTAGGAGTGCTTTGACCATACAGCTATACCAGGGTTCTGTGCCATAAAGAGGCATTCTGTGGCTTCGGTCCGGGATACCTAGAAGACAGTCTAAAGCTTTAGAATGAAGATCTTGATCAACAACTATGCTCCTCTGGCACAATGGAACTCACCAATAAGGGTAAAGCTCGTATGTGTGGGAGACAGAGCTTTCCCAGGGGCTGGTCCAAGATTCAGGGACCTTATTCCACAAGAACTAAGGACCATCATAAACCACACCTTTCACTCCAACTGCAAGATTCATTTCTTTGACCTGCCTTCTCTAACATAAATACATAGCAACATGTATATTTAACAAAAAATGAACTCTCCCCACAAAATACCCTACCAAACCAAGGCGTTCCACTGTGTGTGTTTCTTCTTTTGGGGATGGAATGAGAGAACAAATGCATGAGATGTTCAGCATTTCTTAATGCACTATTGTAAGGCACTCAGATACTACAGTGATGAGTGCAGTATCACAACATACATAGACTGGATTAATATAATAGAATCATAGAATATCAGGGTTGGAAGGGACCTCAGGAGGTCATCTATTCCAACCCCCTGCTCAAAGCAGGACCAATCCCCAATTTTTGCCCCAGATCCATAAATGGTCCCCTCAAGGATTGAACTCTCAACCCTGGGTTTAGCAGGATAGCTCATCCTGGCAAAGTGCTTCTACTGTGGACATACCTTATACTGGCAAAACTGTACTTTTGCTGGTTTAACTTATTCCAGGTCCACCGAGTGAAATAAGCTATTAGAAGTGAACACTCTTATACCAATATAATTGCATTGACACTGTGGCTTTTACTGGCTTAGCTATGTCAACAAAAAATCTCACCGACAAAGCTATGCTGACAAACTGTTCTTGTTAGACCTGCTCTTAGTGTCAAATTATGCGCTCATCTAGGCTGGTTTAAATTCAGAGTAACTTCGTTGACTCTAGATTTACACTCATAACTGAGTAAAATTTGGCTCTTTCTACATAACACTGCTCAAGCCCATTGTGGACAACGGCATGAATAAGACTTACTGCAGAGCAAGAAAAAGATAATACTGTATGCAAGTTTAATTTCAGAGCTGGCAATAGGTACTGTTATAGACCAGAAAGTTGTAGGAGGCAAAAAAGAGTTTAGAATCAAGACACCTATGTCCCTGAAAGTGACATGAGGATAGAGGCTTTTGGAAGGTATATTTTTATTACTTAGTAGCTTTTTTATTTTGAGTGTACTGATTTGAAGGAAGCAGTGCTGGAACCAGGTGCAGAGAATGTTTTAGGTAAGTTCTATGTAGAATTGTAAAATAAGTCCAGTGTTTCTAAGTATAAAATCTGCATGCCAGCTTCACAAAGCTTGCATAAAATACTGTACCTCAAATTCTCATCTTTACTGTTAATACTGCCAGAACTTGCATAGTATAGTGTTTTGCATAGGCAGACAAAAGAATTGTGATATTTTACATGAATGATTTTTTTTTCTTTCAACCTAGTACTGAGTTCAGCGTGCCTGGAGGTATATCCAGCAACATGCATGTACAAAGGTATATGTCCTCAGGGTGTATGACTATTTTCCCAGATTAAATTTTATGTTTAGTGGAACCAATTTTATTTTAAAGCTATGTTCATAACAGCTTTGCCGTCACTAAGCCGTAGTTTCTTTCAAACCTCAAATTTACTCCTATGAAATTTCAGTTTTTTCTTTGTGTAATATCAGTGATTTAGTAAGAGCTTATATGAACCCCTCGGTGACTGAAGGCACCACTTCTTGATTTATAGGCCTTTCTGCAGGTCAGTTGGGGGAATGGAGTAATGTTTG
This sequence comes from Lepidochelys kempii, assembly GCF_965140285.1. NCBI lineage: Eukaryota > Metazoa > Chordata > Testudines > Cheloniidae > Lepidochelys > Lepidochelys kempii. The sequence goes on along the minus strand of NC_136388.1, from coordinate 27,427,570 downwards.
CTAGTTACATGTGTTTTCAAGTCCTCTTTCCTCAACTCCTCTTTCTGCTCTCTTCTCTCATTATTGACTAATATATTTCAAAATGTTCTAATTCAGATGTTAACTTTGACTTTCCATATTGATTTGTTTGCTGCTGTAGTTTCTTACCTACTGATTTCTGCTAGGGCTCAATTAATGAGTTTTTTCAGGATATCTTTTTCTTCTCTTTCTCTTTCCTCTTGATCTATTGCTCATTAGAAGTTGACTAAACATTTTCTTTCAGGAGCACATTATATTCTGTGCTGTAGCTGTATGTAGTCCAACAAAGCTGTGTTTTTATAACCACTGATTGAATACTTTTTGGTGATTTTATCCTTCTCCTGGAATATGCGTAACAGCTTGACAGTGATGTTGATGAAATATTTTCAGTGCTTTGTTATGCTGGTGATAACATATCCATATTTCATGGTCAAGCTGAGGATGATATATACAAAAAAGGGCAAAACTACAAGAGATGCAATGCTAAACACATCTCTCTTAGGCTTCGTTTGCTATAAGAAATGGATTCAAGAGGGCCACCCACAGGCATGGCCTGCTTTTCCATTATGTAATTGACAGATGTTTTTTCCTGTGAAGGACAGAGGAGTGCCGTTGAATGGCGGCAGACTTTGTGATGGCCCATTCTTCCTGAATCGGTCAGCCTCTTATTAGGTCATGGATATGCTTTCATTCCTGTGGTGGCCTGAGCACAGAGAAGAAAAGCTGGGTAATACCCTCTCCCCTCTTCCTGTCTGTAGTCCCTTCTACAGATATCTGGAGGCGCTGCTGCAGCCTCACAAAGTGGCCTTCTTAGAACCCATGTTGAGAATCTCTGTCATAAAGGATGCAACTTTCATACTTTAATATACTTGACCTTCTCAACAAATGTGATCTATCAGTCTTTTGTTTTCCTCAGCAAAATCTTGGCCTCTGGCTCTTAGAACTCTCTTTCACCATTCATTTCTTACTGATTAACTTGTCTCCTTGAATCCTCCTCCTGCCTTGCTTCCTCTCTCATCCTTTTCTTCTCCTTCATCATTAACCTCTCTCTCTCTCATTTAACGCCTTCACCATAGTTTTGATGTATATTCAAAGGGGGAAGGAAAAAGACCCTTTTTGACAGTGTGTCTGTCTGTCTTAGGGTTTTATCCCAGGCTCCATCACATTAGTAACACATTCAGTTTTGTTGTCTTGGAACCCCTCCTTTCATCCCTATGTTTGGGTAACCCCAGCTTTTCTCATGGCTTCAACAACCACCTTTATGCAGATGATTCCCAAGTAAACTTCATCACCTCTGACCTCTTACTTCATTCAGTTTTACACCTGCTTTTCTTTCTGGCGGCTTTTGGGTGTTCTGCCACCAACTTAATGGCTAAAGTTGAACTCCTTTTGCCATCCCCTTCCTACCCCAATCCTTTCCTCTCTCCCTTTCTTCTTCATCACTGTTGGTATTTCATTATCCTCCCCATTACCCAGGCTTGATCTTCTTTGTTCCTCTCTCTTGTCTTCTCTCACCATATCTAGTCTGTTGCCAAATCAAACAAGTTTTAAATCCACCCTTTCCTCTCCATCTCGTCTGCTAAAATTCTTGACCATGGCCTTGGACATCTTCCTCCTCCTCCTCAAACCTTGCTGCCTTTGATCTATCCTAAACATGACTGAAAGAATAAGCTACCGCTTTTGCTGCTTGGACCATGTAATTTGTCCATTTGAATTCCTTTTATTAGCTTCCCCTTGCCCTCTGCATCAAGTACAAATTTCTAGTTCTTCCTGGCAAGGCTCTTTACACCTTCACTTTGCATAAATCTCTGTATGATCATTTCATCCTCTTCACTTTGACCAAGCCTTTCTCTTAACCACTCTCTTCACGTCCTCCTCCATGCTGCTCCTTAGCCAGGAGCAATCTCCTATCAAGCAACCTCGCTCTCATCAGGCAGATACTTCTTTAAAAGACACATAATCTGTATTGCATTTAAGTGATTATCTTCCAAAGTTATTCTAAAATAATAATAATAATGTATAAAATAGCTTAAATCATTATTTAGGTTGGAGAACTGAGCACTTGAATGTTAGGAAATACTAGATTTATGGTTGCACGGGCAACCATAATTTTGGCTCCTTGTGCATCCATCCTGTGCACTGAATTTGCAGGGATCCTGTGGAAAAAATAGTATATGATCATGTAATTAAAAATTATATTATAATTCATATGTACAAGGGGGATGAGTTGACAATTCATGGCAACCTTAATACTGACATTTCCTAACTTTCAAGTGCTTGACTTTACAACTTAAATTTACTTTGAAATAGTTTTTTGTATACTGTTTTTCCTAAGATTTTACGTAAAAAGGGAAAAGCAAATTCTGGAGATTTGAAATAGTTTATATTGCAACCAAATCTGAATGGAATTTCACGGGACAAAGAAAATATACTTCTGGAACTCAAAAGGTTTGCCGTTGTTGTATTTCAAAGGCTTGTTGTGGGGAGTGGGGAGGAGGGCTAGAGTATCTTAAGAAAAGGTTGCAAGAATATTTTATGATGGAGAGCTCTTGACAACTAAAATATAGGAGTCTCTGTCTTCACTATCAGCACTTGGACTTCTATTCCATTTAACCCAGTTGCATTCTGAGGAAACAAGGTGTTTGAAGATGACATGGAGGACTCTAGAGAGGCACTTCACGTCCTTTCTTTGTAGTGGTATGGAAACATCATTAGCAACACTTCTTCAATATAAAATATTTTACAATATTAAATTAACATAGCACACATTGTTAGACCATAAATTTGACACTACAAAGTCTCCATTACTGCTCTCCTGGCTGATTTCACCTACTGTTTATTTTGGTCAGCCAAATAAATTTAGATGTAGAAATTACTAAACATGGATCTCTCTTCACAAAAAGAGATTAAAAGACCTTGGGATGTCCAATGAAAGGAAGGAAATGCCTCCATTCCAGTTAATCAGGTAGTTTTACTAAGACATTTTTTGGGGAGCTATAGAGTCCACTTGCCCTTCTCTGCAGGTAATATGACCAGATGCGTGTATGCAAGACACTAGATGCTTATATTTAGAACAAAATAAAATCTCAGATTAAACACATCTGACATGCCTGCTCCCCCATTCTGATGCCTTCTGCTGGTCTTGGCTCCCTGTGCAGTTTAAAGGAATGCAGGGCTCAGTGTTGCATCGTCTTCTGAATGACTTTTCAATTCAGTTGCTCATGTAGTAGCAATGCAGTCTAGGCTGTTCCAAAATCCAAAGTGCCTGAGGACCTCTGGTGCTTGGAACAGCTCAGACTTGATTGCGTGCTAGTGCACGAATGGTTGCAGTTAGGGAGTGGGGGACTAGGAATGATATTGCAAAGTTGTAATGTGAAAGGAAACTGGAAAAAGAGGAGGAGAAGGAAGGGAGACAAAAAAGGCCATGGGAGGTGCAGGAAGTGCAACACCTGTGACAATCCATCAATTTGTTTTTTACCACACCTCTACGACAAAAAGTTGCCTTCTGTTTCTAAAACCCATTCACACAGTCCAACCTCTGTCCTGCCTCCCGCCATCTCATCTCCTCCACTTGCAGATTCCTTTAGTCTTTTATCCCTTCTTACTCCTTATAGGACCCAAGCCACGTCCTCAAATCCACATGGGACAAGTATCCCCTCTCAAACAGATCAGTCTCGTCTTCTCCTAAACCACATAGGGCAGTATCCCTGGCATCAGAGTTAGAAATGAGAGGAGTGGTAGGAAAGCTAATTTACAAGTAAATAAAAAAAATGAATTAAAGGCTTTTGTGAGGTGACTGATTTTTCACTGAAAGGGTAAAAAGATGCCAGGAAACACTTCATTTCAATCCTAATTTCAGAGAGGCCTGGGTTTCCATATGATCAGACTGATACAATTTCTTGTGAACACTGACTATATATGTTGTTTGATGACCATTTGTAGTAAGAGTCCAAGTAGACATTGTTTTAAAGCAAGCTGCAAAACCTCTAAATACCACTTGATTTAAAAACAAAACAAAACCCCTTTTCCTAACAAAAGGAAACATGTAAAGCAGGAAGAAGTTATAGACTACTATAGTACATTTGACACAGTACACAACACACATTCATTTTTAACAATATAGAAATTATAGTCTCACTGTTACTTTTGAGTCCTTGGTATCTGAGAATAATCATTCAAGTGTAGAATAATCATTAAGCGATCTAGGTTTTTTTGGAAGTGTCATAGTTTGATAAATATGTTTTGCCTCCTGAACTTAGAGACTTATCAGAAGTACAGCTCATACAGTTGCTAAGTTGTTTAATAGCTATGTGGTTCTTCCAAGTGACTCTTAAACCTAACAAGTTTTAACATGATTTCAGAAGCTTATGAAGGAAGGGAACCCTTATTCTTTATAGTATAATTAACAGAAGTCAAATATATTTTTCCCTTTTTGAAAGAGGCAAAAAGAGTTGAACATAAACCTTTTCTAACTAATTTGGAAATTTATGGCGTTTATTTTCAATATCAGCTACTCTGCCTTTAAGAAACAGCACTTCAGTGAGACTTTGAGCTCCTGCCCTTACATAAATATTGTAAGGGAAACAAATAGAAAAAATATTAATCTTTTTAACTTTTGGGTATAGAAAATACAATGTGTTTTCATAACATTTTGAATGAATTGAAGATTAGTAAAATGTCATTACTGGGCACAACTTCAGTGCTTTACATTAATGTGATGTCTAATTTATGATTCTAAGCACTTTTAACCAGTGACATTTTCACGCCCATTTTCTACTTACTTTAGAATGGTTAAAAACAAGGTGGTATTTATATTTTTAAACACGTAATGAACACCTTATCTGACCCTTTTGACAGCACTAAAAAATCACTTACCTGTCATCATTATTGCACTCTGTTTCTCTTTGCTGTGTCTTGAGAATGCATTAGGCTCCTCAAAAATGCATCTTGAAACTTAAACCAGGAATAAAAGTATATCTTCCAAAAAAGTAGTAATAGAAATTATTTCTGGATGTTAAGCTTTTTTCACTTAATGTGATTCTGCCACCTTCTGATTGCTTTTTGTGACACCTGATCAGAGAGTCAAAATTCCCCGTCAGGAACAACTGAAGCAGCTGCCTTTCTCATTACTGGGAGTGACTCACATGCCAGTGTGGAGGTAAGATCTGCAAACTTCCTGAGTCTGGAGTAATACTAGCTAAAGAAGCAGACAGTGATTCACCTGGAGCAGTGGGTTAGAGTCTTAAATCCAGAAACATTCAAGTGAAGAGTCTGAAAGCATGTTTTACAGTAACTATGTAATGATGCCTATGTGTTTCAGTTAATGCTACTTTGTTAGTAGAGAAAATATTAATTTAATGTGATGCTTAAAAATTTTGTGCTGGACATATGTCAATCTATCTTCTGTTGGTCATGACCATAATGTTACCTGTTAATTTTTTTTAAGCTGTCTATATTTAGATATTTTTTAATGTCCTTTGATCAGATCTTCTGTTCTAAATGATGTATAGAATGAAAATGTTAACGTACAGATTTTAACTAAGAAAACTAAATTTTCCATTCACTTCATACTGATTACTACAAGAGTATTCTTTTGAGGATCTGAGTTTCACCTGTGCCTCTTGCATCTCTACAGTTAAGGGTTCCAGGTATGTAGAAAGGCAGATTTGTATATGTCTTTGTTTAAATAAAGAGTGAGGTTAACGGCTGCTGTTTATTGAGAAAGTTGGGGAAAGGTAACTTTATTTTAAACCAGGAGAAGAAGAAGGTGGTTAATTCACCATTTCTCCAGTCTCTGCAGGGCTCTGCCAGGTCTCTGAAAAAACTCTGGCCTTTATTAGAACTTCCCTGCAATGACCACTAGGCCAAAACTGCTTCTGGAGCATATCAGAGCACCTATGGGTTTTCCTCTGTCTTGTACATATATATTGTCCTTCTCTTCCTCAAAAGTCTGTGATAGTGAACTTATTCCTACCCAGCCATGCAAGAGATAGGAGGCAGTCCTCCTCTTTCTCACTTTAATGTCTTAAACAGACCTCCTGCTTGGAAACACAGTGCTAATACCAGATGGGTCTAACCATCTGCTTAATGGGGAGCCTCTATCCCTGTACTGGTGAACTGTTCTACCCTGCTGCCTGTTTAAAATAAAAAAAAAGAAAAGCCCACACCAGAGTCTGAGTTGTGAATGCCATCCATCCATGCATTTGTGCTTTTTTCCGGTTCTGGTCACAGGTAGGTAATGCCACCTGCTTCTCCATTTCCCCACAGAAATAACATGTGCTTCCCAATTTCAGGAATTTCGTGGTGTTATCTGTTGCTGAAGGGAATGGAAGTCATACAAAGTGAGCCAGTGGAAACATACACTTCTGTATATTACCTTTTGTTCTTTTATCAGAACTTGCAAGCTCATCCCAGTAACCAAGTTATTCATTTCAGCTGGCTAGTTACACTTTGATCACCAACGCTTCAGCTACTGTAACCAACTGCGGTTGCAGTAGTTTTGTTCTGAAGTGTTATCAAGTGCTAAGATAATTCCCGGTAGGTTTTGTAGTGCTTTCCCCAAGTCCATGCAGGGTAGAAGGTCCTTGCTGGCATTGTTGTAGACACTCACTAGTCTGCAAGCCTTACTAATGGGTTATCCTCATTAGTACAAATTTGTGAAGTTTTTTTATAATGCACTCAGGCCCATATCAATTCTTCCTTTAGGGCATAACTTGCCTATAAAATGTGGGACGGACAGACGCGCATGCGCATGCAGATATGCATACATACGCACACAATTAAATGAAAAATTAAGCTACATTTATTTGACATTGTTTTAATACTTGTTAGAAAGGTCCAAGGGTTTAGTTATTGGTACCCCAAAATACAATAGATGGATTTTTTTAATCGTGATTAATTACAGCTGTGGTGGTCATGGTATAAATAACTACATAGACTAAAAGGGATAAGAGTATGAAAAGGTTAAAAATAAGATCCTACATGCTTTTTTAATCCAATTGTGTGCGCCAGTTCTCAAGCTGAAGCTTGTCGAGGCTAGTCAGTGTCTAAAGGGAATACCATGGGGTTAGTCATGAAAGTGATGTGAAAGAAATGTAAAACTTTGATGAAGAGAGCAGCTGAAAACCAACCCTATATCTTTATTATTCAGATTATTTAAAGATTCAATGTGCTTGTGTCTATATATTATTCTAGTGATTATAGAATAATTCTTATATTTCATAAATCTTGAACAACTTTTTTTAGAACAGTTATTATGTTGTTGCTTCATACGACATCTTTTTATTGTCATGTTTGAAAATACAAATGTTAGGTTTATTTTTAATACACATTTACCACCTGGATAATACCTGTGTGATGTATTTATGGTGTTTTTAACAGAAAATTGGTGGAATGAACCAAGCTTACAATATGGGCATGAAGAAAAGGAGTACTTGTGGCACCTTAGAGACTAACCAATTTATTTGAGCATGAGCTTTCGTGAGCTACAGCTCACTTCATCAGATGGGCATGGTTTCTCACGATTTCTAAAGTGGTGTTCAGCAAAACTTCTCAGTTCTGTGTGTTTCAGCTGCAGAGGCCAAAGCTGATGTGTGTTCTAATGTAATTCTGAAACCTGAGTTTTGACTGCAAGTAGCAAATTCTTCTGTTGGAACATGAAAACGTGCCTACCTCTGTGTGTACCTATGGAAAGTGGTGCCATTTCATGAGATGATGTCGACTTAACTGAGTGTGCATTAGGAGAACAATGACATAACCACATCAGAGGAGGTGCTCAGAGTTCATATGGCACTGTTCACTAATCACCTTCCTTTAATTGGAAATGCACACATTTTCTGTTAATGCCTGTTCAGGCTCCTCTAATGGACATTTGTAGGGTTTGGCTTATGATATATGATATTTTTTCTTACTGCTTTACTCAAGTCATGTACTTTTACCTTTGTCTTGATCCCCACCCTACTAAAGGGGCAAATAAAGAGAGGATTTCAATAAGAACCAATATATGCAAAGTATCTCTTATGTGTCTTCCCTCCATCTTCAGCCCCGTAGTTTTTTCACCTCAGCGTTAATGGATCACTAGTTGGAACTATGCCTCTTGTTTGTTTCCTCATTTCTGAAGAACCATACAGCTTGTATTTTTGACTCATTTGGCTTAACTCCTATAATATTAGGATTCTGCCAATATCTGCCTTAGGATTGATTTCACATAGGACCTCTAAGCTTGAGTACCGTGTATGTTAAACATCTTGCATATCTTCCTTGGATTCCCAACTACCGTCTACAACACAACCTTTTATTTCTGCATCTCTGATGAATTGAGAATATTGCTCTGTAGTGAGAGAGATATTGTTGCCTTGTTCGAAGGGTTTGCACTACCGTTTCTTAAAAATTAGGTGTTTATATGGGGTCTAGAATTTGTGTTTGTGAGGCATTTTGTGAACTCTTGATGCCTGATTGAGTTATTCCTGGAGCTGATAAAATGTGAGATCTGGTGATCTGAAAAGCGGACATACCATGTGAAGACCAGCTCTTATATATATATATATATATATATATATATATATATATATATATATATATATATATATATATATTTAACAAGGCACTGAGAAACAGAGACAAGGACTGTATTAGGGCTTATCAAAATAAGACTATTTAGCACGTGGGTTTCTGCAGAATCCGGCTGCATGGCCCTCTGAAAAATGCTTCTGTTAGAAAAACAAAATGACTTGTGAATAGATTGAAAGTTGGCAAAATAAACTCAAGTGGCTGTCATGGGGAAATGACACAGAAATACCAGACTGCAAGTACTACATAAAGGAATAGTGCTCAGGGTCTATTTGCAGTGTTGTAAAAGTGAAGAGGAAGAGAGTGGTGAGAGAATAGGGGCCTGGAATCAGGTTTATTTCTCAGAACCAATTCAAACCACAAAAAAATGTTCCAGTTCAGACAAGAATGAGGTTTAAATTGGTCAGCTGGTCACTATGTAGTGTGTTTTGTTCCTTTCCTCACCATAGTGTAGCACATAAGAGAGAAATTTGATGCCCAAATTAAAGGAAAAGCTCTTCTTCAGTAATTATGCATCAAAACAAAGGAACCTAGAGTGAAATTCTTTACATGTTATTTTTTTCTTCCTGTGTGGTTGCTGTATAAGGAAACACCAGGGTATTTCTGTAATATCAGTTGTGGTGTCTGAGATGCTCCAGCCAGCCCTGTTAAATCACATTTGTGAAAAGGGTCAGGTTTGGAAAAGCCACCAGAAGTGTGAAATGTTTGTTTGTTCTATCTGAACTATGCAAAGCCATTCATTGTGCAAAAAGAGCTGAAAAAGAACAGCCTTTGTGGTGAGGTTTTTGGTACTTTCTGGCTGTGGTAAAGACTGACATCTCTCATGAGTGTCTTCTTTTGTGATATTGAAGTATTTCTGCTTGCAGCTTCAAACAGAAGCAAAAAGGATGGAGGCAAGCTGTGAAAATGGAAAAGCTTTCTTGAACTTTCTGTGTGTGTATGGGAGGAGAGAGAGTTAGTGAGTTTCAGGAAACTTTGGTTTAGGGGGAAGTTTATCTCTGATAGTTTGTCCATTCCTTATTTTAATAAATGCACTGTTACCTCTTTGGTTTATCAATGTATGCCAAGTTGGTTGAGACAAGGTTACGTGACTTCCGGTAAAGAAGCTATGGGTTTTAATTTTCTTTCAAGCTATGGGGTATTAGATTTCCATTATAAACTAGAGTTAGGCAAATCAAAAAGGTTTTCCAGTCTATCTGTACTTCATGAGTTGTAAAATTGGGCTGGAAATCTCAGGAGAACATGCTTTTTTATATTTCCAAAATGCTGTAAGGCCAGCTTTTCTCATGGTATTTTGATAGTTTGTTTCCTGTTCTCCAGATAGAAACCTGAATTGCAAAAACATGTGAAACATTTCAAAACCTAATAGATGCTTCCTTCTAAAGTGAGCAAAAATTGGGTCTCTTATTTTTGCAACAAGTCTGCCCTTCTATACTATAAATGTTTGTATTTCTGCCTCTCTGTCAGTGTCTTAAGATGAAGGCAGCTAAAAAAAGCTGATTCAGACTTCTGTAAAAACCTTTGGCACACCCCTGTTTTAAGGAACGACTCAGTTTATATTGTGGTTACACCCACCATTAGTTGCAATCTTCTTGCTACTTGTGCTGTGCAGTACATGTGCTATTAAATAACTGCAGTGTTTCATAAACAGCAGATAAAAGACAAAATCAAAAGTTTCCTTCTCCTTCAGTTTCTGTTAGAAATTTGCATCAAGCTTTATCACAGAGATATTGTACAATGAACGACATGACTCTCTCCCATTATCTGCTTACACTAAAGATAAGCTTGAATTATAGTTTAGACTGAGAAATGGATCCATATCTGAACTTCCTGAAAGTCACAGAATTGTTTACATTCAGAGTTCTGGTACAGCCCATTACAAAGAGATGTCTGAGTTGCAAAGTTTGGTTCTGAATCCGTTCCAAAGTTCCCCAAAATACAGGAATTGGGGGTAGAGGGCAGTAGGTTTTTAGATACAATGTTGTGGTTTGGGCCTAACTCTAATTTACTATGAATTGCTTATTCATTTTTTTTTAATTTAGCATTAGCCATGGTGGAAATGGTTATGATGTGTGAGTGGGATCAGCAATGTGTATTCCATCTTCTGCCTCTTTCCTACCACTTTTCTTTAAATAAGTGATAGAGCTGTGAAAAGTGTTTTAACTTCCAGGCACTACTGAAATAAATAACTATGGTCATATGTTCATTTTTGCCAAAGCAATCAAAATAATTCTGCTAAGGATTGGAGAAACAATTGAACGCTCAACACCAATTTTTACTGAGAGGAAAGAACTGATTTAAAGCATTGATAATAGAGAAGTTTAAAATTAAGAACTACTTGAAAGAATGTGTTCACAGGCCTCAACTGTACAAAGCTATTATAGTTCAGGAAGGTGCATTTTGTGGAACTAGCATATCTAGTGAATAAGTAACAAGTATTAAAATACAAAATAATATTTAAATCCAGCAGTGTGGTGAGGAATCCTAAATGCTACTATAGTTAAGGTATAGCAGTCTAGAACTGCTTTGGGGAAGGGGAAAAAAAAAAAAGAAAAAAGTCCAAATAGCTACCAGTGTTGCTGAAAAAGGTTACCTTGGATATCAGAAGTTCTGAAAATAACCCATGGAGAAAAGTGGAAGGGAACCAAAGAAAGTGTCTGATGCTTTTAGAGGAAAATAATGACTGAAGGAAAAAAAGAAAGGATTAATTATAGTTATCCTAATGAATGGGAGAACAATGTTATTAATAAGTAGCTCACTCCACTCCCTCTGCCAGGTTGCTTCACAACATCACAACCCACAAATATAAAATAGATAACCACATACTGTACAGCCATTAAAAAAGGGCTAAGAAGATCCTCTACAAGGGGTGATGGATTAAAATAGAAAACACCTTCGGGGTGAGGGGTTTGAATTCTGATGCATTCTGACCTCTCAGTGTAACCCTACAAAATTTTCACCTGCCAACTCAAGACATGATGGTTAGAAACAGGTAAAACTATTTTTTTGTCCCAGAAATGTATTTTCGGAGCGATGACACTATTTGCTTAACTTGACCTGAATTCAACAAATAGTATCAGCCATAAAAAACAAAAAAAACACCACAGAAAAAAATTGTTTTGGAAATGTCAAAACACTTTTGTTTTGACACTTTCAGAACAAATCATTTTGACATTTTGTTTTGAAAATGCCATTTTAAGTTGAGCTGAACAAATATTTTTCATTCTCCCCCACCTGAAAAATTATTTAATTAAATAAATAAATTTTACTTCAAAACTAACTTTTTGTGGGGATTTTTTGGTTTGTTGTCCTGGATGACAGATGGTATCAGAGGACAGGTTGGGTTTAGCCAGTCAGAAGGAACTAAAAACACTCCAGAAACTTGGCAAGTTTTAATATTATTTTATACTGTTTGGTTAGTTCAAGACTTTAACTCAATGGTCATTAGACTGTTGGTGGCTTAAACAACAAATGTTGCCAGCCTTTAGACTGGAAAGAATGTGACAACTCCTTGGACTCAGCCCCTTTTGAATCCATCTTGTATTTGAATCAGGGGACCAGTATGGCCTCAGCAGTTACGCGAGTGGAATCTGGCAGGCAGTTCAGGGTGGGAGGGGAGGAGAGGGCTTATCCGATATTATGTATTCCAGTCTCTCTGTGCAGTGTTTTTGAATTCAAGGTGATTGATGTTCACGGTGGGGGACAGGAGACATATTTCCGGGCTTACCCACTCATGGGTGTTGAACAGCTCTCAGCCTAGTCTTCCTAAAACACTGCAACCCAGGGCTCTGCGTGGACCTATGGGAGAAGAGGATTCCAGTGCCTCATAGTCCCTGAGTTGATTCCTGTTGCTCCAGGACCGCCTCCCAAACACAAGTGTTTTCTCCTTTTGTCATCACTACACTGATGAGGAGGGAAAAGTGGGTGATGGAGGAGGCAAGAAAATGAGAGATGCAATGTGCAGAAGGGGAGGGACGGGGGATGACTTGCCTCATACACATCATAATTTTCTGTATCAAGCAAAGAAGTTCTTCCTCTCCCCTGCCATGTGATTCCATATATGGTAAGCGACAACTAACAGTGCCATTTGCTAAGAGCAACAAAACCTTGATGTTGAATAGGAGCCTCCACATTCAATATGCAAAAATCTGCTGTTTGTTTTAGATGGCAGTAAATTTTATACTAGTTTCTCATATGCAGTAGATAGAATTTAAATATTTGTATACTCTGCCATGTGCCTCTTGTTATCCAAGTTAGGCAAAGTATTTTTAGTCCATCTTCATATTCACCATTTCCAATCACTGTGTGTATTGTCCTTATCTACTTGTTTTAGTAACAAAAAAGCTTTTAGTGCTTTCTACTCCTGTTAGCCCAGTGGAGCCAACACAGCAGTGCGAGAGTGTGAACCGGATTCTGTTCCACCTAATGCGTTGCCATCAACGTGATTTTTCACTATGTCCTAACACCTGTGCAACCCCATTGACAGAAGTGAAGTTGAACAGTTATCACTTGGGGTACAACGTGAAGACATTGTGGCTGCACAGGTGTCATTGAGGAAGGTTTGGCTGGCGGAACTTTTGTTGGTCATGATGATACTGCATCAGGTGGAAAGAACCCAGCTTAGTTCTTGGACTGCAAGCTGAGCTTTTGGGTCTGGCAGTTAAAGAAACAGCATTTTATTTGTTAAGCAGAGTACCTTTTGATTGTAAAAATGGCATAATGTAACATTATACTAAGTCACATTTCAGAGAAGAACGACCCTTTAAGTTTCAGTTCTAGAATAAAACATCTTGACACAAAATATCCTTCAACCTTTCTGCAAATATTTTAGTGCAAATTACAAAAAGCTATAAAGTTACACCAAATCAAGAATCTACACAGATATTCCGGTGTCCAAGGGGACAGTTGGATTTTCCCGAATTGTACTTCTAAATTTTTTCATTTTGACACAGAATGCTTTTTCAACAAACGATCTGCACAAGATTATGTATATCAAAGGATCCATGCAAATATTTGTAGTAGCTAGCCAAAGAGTACTTTCTTTAGCAATGAATAATAGATTCTGTACATTGCAGTCACTTGTACTGCCAGTTTGACTTAGTGTGTATGGTACTCTACAAAAATGAAATGGAGCAAAACATATGAAAAAGACAGCTACAATGATGAATACTTTCCCATTAATCCTCTGTTTGCTTTTGCAATGTTTCTTTTGAGTTTTTATATAAGACTTGTATACCTTTTTGGTAATGATTGCATAAAATAGAAGCATTAGAATTAGCACAGTCCAGAAGATAAACTGACATATGTAATTGACAGCTGCATGCCATTTCAGTCCTAAGGGGTTCTTCAGAGAAGCACATTTCTTCACAGAAAGGGGTGTTGATTTGTTGTTTGATAAAATCATATTTGGCAAGGAGAGGACAAAGAAGAAAAGCCAAACAAGACCTGAAAGAATTTGTGCAGCAGTGACATTTTGCACCCAAAACTTCCCAAAAGGTCGCACAATCTTGAGAAATCTGTCAAAAGCAGTAAGTCCAAGTAGTACTATGCTAACATACATGGATTCATAAAATACCACAGCTGAAAAGCGACAAACAAAAGCTCTAAGTTGCCAGGGTCCCAGTCCTGAATCAGTAAGAATTTTCAGAGGAAGCGTAAGAGTCATTATGAAATCAGAAACCAGTGTGTTTTTGAGGTAGACGATGAAAGTAGAGGTGCTTTGAATTTGGAAAAAAGCCCGAATAGCTAAACTGTTCAATATAACTCCAATGAGGAAAATGACAGTGTAGAGGATTGGGAATACCACATGTGCAATTCTGGTGTCTCTGTGGCATTGTCCAGAGAAAGATGTTGTCCCATTGGTGGTGGTGATGATACTCCAGTTCATTGTTTAAAACAGAAGCTGAGGAGGAAAGTTATTTTTAAAAAAGTGAGAAATTTAATATTTAAAATGTGACATGGTACTGACCTGTGCATAATACTTTCAGAAATTTCTTAATATTCATTGCATTAACAACATCTGTTGACCAAATTTGTGTTCTATTTCCTACAAAAGTTAAACCTGTCTTTTTCCTGTGTAAACCTTAAGGAAAAAGATATTTTCTGTATTACTTTATTATTATTTTCTAATATATTAGAAATAACATATAGTACATTAATATAGGACTCTATTAATATACTATAATAGCTTGGTATCACAGCCAAGTGTCTGGAAGACAGCTTATCTTCCCATGGAACATAAAAAAAAAAGAAAACCTGTTTGAGTTTAAATATCACGGTTAGGGCTTAAAAGCAACGTGTTCTAAGGGGAATAACTGTTCTGTGGGTTACTAGTAGCATTCAGGTTTTTAACATTTCTTGCTTAATGCAAACCATATTTCATTTCTCAACACAATTTTAAAACAATCTGAGCAGAAGACATACAGTATAAGTCATTAGCATAGTCTATATATTTAATACATCTTTATGAACATAGATATTGAAGGTACCTGTATGAAGGTTATGATAAAAAGAAATTCTCCTTTGTGTTGAAGGAATACTTGGTTGCTGTTCCTATGCTGATTGTTACCTTCACTGGTACATTAAGAATAGTGAAACTTGTCTTCACAGCGGAACATAATTGTGGGGTGGCTTTTTTTAAATTTTCCTTCCTCATTTTCATGCACTGAATTAGTTAACCCATTCGGTGTCTACTAAATTAATCATTAGCTTTCATTTTAAAATAATATATTTACTATTTACTAGAAATGGACCCAAGGCCAAAAAACTCTAATGTGAAATGAGATTGAAAAGACTGGGACTGTTTATCTAAGAGAAAAGGTAATAAGATTGTTATGATGAAACTACAAAATAAGGAGTGGTACAAAGTAGTAGATCATTCAGCCTCTTTCATAACACAAGAGCAAAGGAACAGCCAACACAATTGGAACGTGACAAATTCAAAACTCAGAAAAAGATTTTTTTTTTTTAAACACAACCCACAGTTAGACTGTGGAACTTATTGCCACGTGATATCGTGGATGCTGAGACCTAAGCAGGAGTCAAAAAAGGAATAGACATTTATATAAATAACAACAATGTCCAAATATGATAGTAAGTTTTGAGTTTTGGAAGGAATGTAAACCCTCAAGGTTTAGGTTATAAGCCTGCTGTCATGGATACCAGACTAGCTCCACCTTTGACCCCTCTCTTGTCTCTTAGTACACCCCCACAGGTTTCAGACTTCATGTCTTTACCTCTCCTGTGATTCTCTCACTCTTAGCCCTGGTCTACCCTACGAGTTTAGGTCTAATTTAGCAGCGTTAGATCGATTTAACCCTGCACCCATCCACACGACAAAGCCATTTTTGTCGACTTAAAGGGGCTCTTAAAATCAATTTCTGTACTCCCCCCCCCCAATGAGGGGATTAGCACTGAAGTCGACATCGCCAGGTCTAATTTGGGGTAGTGTGGATACAATTTAACGGTATTGGCCTCCGGGAGCTATCCCAGAGTGCTCCATTGTGACTGCTCTGGACAGCACTTTCAACTCAGATGCACTAGCCAGGTACACAGGAAAAGCACCGGGAACTTTTGAATTTCATTTCCTGTTTGGCCAGCATGGCGAGCTCATCAGCAGAGGTGACCATGCAGTCCCAGAATCACAAAAGAGCTCCAGCATGGACCGAACGGGAGACGAATCTGTGCTATCAGAACTCCGTTCCAAAAGACGAATTGCCAAAATATTTGAAAAAATCTTCAAGGGCATGATGGACAGAGGTTATAACAGGGACCCGCAGCAGTGCCGCATGAAAATTAAGGAGCTCAGGCAAGCCTACCAAAAAACCAAAGAGGCAAATGGCTGCTCTGGGTCAGAACCCCAGACATGCCGCTTCTGCTACCCCACCCTTGTCCGTGGACACCTGCAAGGGGGGAGTCTCATGCAACAAGGATGAGGATTTTGGGGACGAGGAAGATGAGGAGAAGGAGGATAGCGCACAACAGGCAAGTGGAGAAACTGTTCTCCCTGACAGCCAGGACTGTTTATCATCCTGAAGTTAGGGAATCCCATTGCAGCAGAGCCATCCACTATGACCTGCACATTTCCCAGAGTCGCTACCCTTGATATCAGCAGATCTTTGATTGTGTTGGCTACTTGCATCACAGTAGCCCCCACAGTAGATTTGCCCACTCAGATTGATTCCCAACTGACCGGTAACTGTCTGGCATTGCAAGCTTCCACACTCGCTTGCAAACTGTGAGGGTTGCTCTCATCTTGGTATTCTTGCGCTTCAGGGCAGGGGAAAGCAAGTCACAAAGTTCCATGAAAGTGCCCTTACGCATGTGAAAGTTTCACAGCCACTGAGAATCATCCCAGACCTGCAATGCTATGCGGTCCCACCAGTCTGTGCTTGTTTCTCGGGCCCAGAATCAGCGTTCCACAGCATGAGCCTGCCCCATTGCCACCAGGATGTCCAAATTTCCAGGGCCCATACTTTGAGAGAAGTCTGTGTCCATGCCCTCCTCACTCTCGTCACCACGCTGCCATCGCCTCCTCGCCTGCTTTTGCAGGTTCTGGTTCTGCACATACTGCAGGATAACGCGTGAGGTGTTTACAATGCTCATAACTGCCGTGGTGATCTGAGTGGGCTCCATGCTTGCCTTGGTATAGCGTCTGCAGGAGAGCAGAGTTGCAGCGGAAGCGATGGCTGATGACGGATGCCACGAGAATAGATATTTATAGAGGAGAACAACAAGAGGACCTGCGAGGTGGATTCATGAGGGCAGGAGAGCAGAGTTGCAATGGAAGCGGTGGAGGATGACGGTTAACACCGCGCACATTTCCCGAGGAAGAATACACGTACCTGGGAGCCCATGACAGACAACATGGAGAAATTCGCTATTGAGACAGCAGCAGCAGAGCAGAGTTGCAGCGGAAGTGGTGGATGATGACAGTTAGCAGTCCTACTGCACCATCCGCTGAAAGCAGTATGGTGTCCCCACACAAGAAAGGCCTGAAATTATTGTCTGCCGTTGCTTTCACGGAGGGAGGGGAGACTGACAACATGTACCCAAAGCCACCTGCGACAATGTTTTTGCCCCATCAGGCATTGGGAGCTTAACCCAGAATTCCAATGGGCGGCGGAGACTGTGGGAACTGTGGGATAGGTACTCACAGTGCACTGCTCCGTACGTTGATGCTAGCCACGGTAGTGAGGATGCAGTCTGCCGACTTAATGCACTTAGTGTGGACATATGCAATTGACTGTATAAAATCAATTTTTAAAAATCGACTTCTATAATATCGACCTATTTTCGTAGTGTAGACATACCCTTAGACTGAATCCTGGGCTGCAGTACCCTGTGTAACCAATGTTCTTACCCTGCAAGTCTGACTGGGTTCAGTATTTGCTGCTCTTACCTTTGGGACTCTATCCACCGGATTACCTTTTACAACAAAAGTGTTATTTGCGTAACCATAGAAACAATGCATAATTTACAAGAAAAATTTTTGAAACGGAAGGTGTGTGCGCTATGTCTATCTTACCTGGAGTCTAACCACACTCCTGATGGGGTCTTCCATAGGTCTAACTCACCAGGACTGCCACACAGCAGTCCTTATATTCTCAGTCTCAAATCAATCTCTCTCTCTCTCATGTGTCTCTTTGACACCTCCACCTCCTCTTCAGGGACTGGTTCATTCCTGGGAAGCCCAGCGGGTGGTCACACCAGAGAATCAAAGTGATGAATTGCTCTTGTATTGTCTCAGAAGTGTTTGTTGATAAGTATCTATCAGGACCCACCCTTCCTCCTCTTTCCTGTATGCATTTTTGGGTAATCCTGTTAACTAAATAGATGCATACAGTGGACATCACAATCACCCGGTCAGCAAATAATATTCATAAATTATTTCTGGCAACTCCAAATCTGTCATATGCACCTCTAACTTTTGAAAGTTCAGAGGAAACTTTCCCTGTGGGCAGGCTATCCAATATCCGCCTACTGCAGATTTAATGACATTAAAACCATTTCTTAGACCCTGAGTACCTATTGAGCAAATATATATACTTAAAAAACAGAAAGCGAGAGAGGAGAAGGGGAACAGAAAGAAATATTGTATTGTTGTTACTGTCTTTCCCTTTAAAAAATGCATGATGCTAACAAAAGCATAATTTAATCTACACAGTAATAGTTCTGTTACTGTACTGTTCATTAACTCAATTGCATATACCAGTTCATAGGAAAGCTGTTTCCAGTGTTCTGTTACAGATACACAGCTGCACTTATTTCTGCTCCTGATGCAGAAGGACCATAAAGCAGTGGAACCTTATGGTTCTGCTGTGTGGGGAAGTCAGATTACAGGGGTTCTGTCTACATGGCACACTAAGCCCAGTTCTATGGGACCTGGTCTTGTGGACTTGTTTCCAAGTCCGTGCTTAAGTGTCCACACTGCAATGGAAACCTGGCCTTCACATTTGTGCTGGCATGTCCAAACTGCAGTAGTCAGCTTTGAGTCAGAACTTTATTTTCTGTGGGGGTGTGCTATTGTATCCCAAGGTTCCTAGTGCCCTCACCAGCGGAAGCTGCTTGTGCTTTTTTCATAGTGGGTTATGGGAGAACTTGTCTGTCTGTCCTGGGGCAATTGACTGGAAGCATTTTGGGTGGTTGTAGCCCACAAACACATCTAGCTGGGCCATTTTGTGTCCATATGCTTCCTGCAGGCAAAGCCAAGATGGATGCACCCTGGTGGAAAGACTTTTCTGCCTCATGCTCTCAGCCCTATTTTTGGGACACAGATGGAGCATCTGTGAGATGCTTGTGGACATTTCAGCGGCAGGTTTTTGAACTGCCAAGGCATCTCTTGGAGGAGGATACTGACGTGCCAGCTCCGTGCCGGCTCCAAACCAGCTGATGCTGCTCATACCTGTTGGCTTAGCTGCAGCTTCCCTTGTGTTGACCGGTGCTTCCTGAGCAGGGCCAGAAGCACAGATAGGTGGGATCACACCGTCTTGCGGACATGGATCCAGAACTTTAATGTGAAGAAGCAGACGTTCTTGAAAGTCTGTGAGCAGCTTGCCCCAACCCTTCAGCGCTAGGGTGCACACATGATGGGGGCCATGCTGATCCAGAAGCAAGTCACTATAGGTATCTGGAAGATGGATACCTCAGAATGCTACAGGTCTGTGGCTAACCAGTATGGAGCTGGCAAATCAACTGTGGGGGTTGTGGTGTTGGAGGTTTATGAGGTGATCAGGACTCTTGATGCACCCCAAAATAGTGGGCATTACAAATGTTCCTGAAATAATTGCAGGTTTTCAGAGAATAGGCTTTCCAGACTGCACAAGGACCCTTGATGGGTGCCCTCTTCAAGATGTACATGAGTACATAAACTACAAAGGATACTCCATTATTATGCAGGCCCTGGTTGACCATAGGAGTAGAGTCATCAGTGGGAATGCACTGGTAGGGTGCACAATGCCACAGTGCTCGGAGATTGGATTTTACCTTCATTGAGAAGCTGTGACTTTGTTATAAATGGAGTCACTATCCCCGCTGTTATTCTAGGGGACCCTATCCCCTGTTGACATGGCTTTGGAAACCATACGCTATTTTCAAATGACCTGGCAAAAGAAGGTTCAACTATATATATTCAGTACCTGTAGAATGGTGATGGAATGTGCATTTAGCAGACTGAAATCCCATTGGCACTGCCTTCACAACCTCTGGATGCCAGTGTCATTAATGCAGTCAGCATTATTGTGGCTTACTGCACTCTGCCCAATGTCTGAGAGGAGATCGGGGAATCTTTTCACCAGGAATGGACTTGGGCACTGCTGGATTGCTGAACCAGTATACGCAGTCAGACAGTGCACCTGTCATGATTAGTGCATGCTTACTGTGCTTTCACTGTCCCATACATGAGGGGAAATGAAATGGTATTTGAGGTTGCTCTGTGTATGAGTGTGGGCCAGCAGTGGGAAGATTTTTGTAAATGTGTTGGTATTGTGCATTATGAATTATAGAGATGGGTTATGCGTTGTATCCATACTGGCAAGGTACTGCCATTTACAGTTTATGGAATACTGTGATGAGTTTATAAATTTTTATTACGAAAGTTTGAGATTGGGCATGGGATGACACTCATGAAAGTTTGTGCCACTTTTAGTATGACATTTAATAAAACTTGTGGTTGCAGCCTTGTGTGCAAATTCAACATTTTATTTTACATGAGTATTTACATGTCATAAGAACCAGAAATCCTCTGCAGGGCACAATAATGGAGAGGAGACTCAGGCTGTGGGTCAGGTGCAGGAGCTGAAGGTGGCACTTGAGCCTGCAGTCAGGTAGCCATGAGTGCAAGTAATTGCTTGAACAGCTCCTGCTGCTGTGCTCTGTCTTCCTCCCTCAGCTTGCAGTCATGTTCCATGAATCTGTCTGCCAGTTCTCCTCATGCTGGGCAGCCTCTGTGTGTCTCTCCACCCTGTATGCATCCTTATGCTTTTGGTAATCCACGTGGTCCTTCTGTACCTGCTAATTAATTTTATGTAGCAGGTCTCCTACCAGCTCATCTCACACTCTTTTTCTTACCCCACAGTAGATTAGTCTGCACCCACAGGCTCCTGATACCATGTGTTTGGAAGGGCCTTGAAAATAGAGAGAGAGAGAGAGAGAGAGAGAGAAAATTATTATTTGAGCACAATAAAAAATACATTTCACACTTTATGAAAGGGGCTGCTTTAATTCAAGATCAGAATTTATCAATGGGATGTATTCTGTTCTATTCACACCAAAAACACTATCATTTTGGATATCCTTTTGAGCAGCATTAAAAACTAGCAGACATCATGGTAAGAGACAAATTGAAAATTCAATTCAAATTATTTCTATATCGTCTTCGGGGTGGGCGGGGGGTGGGGGTGGGAGAGGAGTTGTTTGGGGCACACTTATGAGAGGTCTAGTTACTAGTGATGATTGTTCGGTCCAGTCAGGCAGGGTAGGCTCTGGAGAACACTGACCTTTTGGAGGTCCCCAAGTGGAAGTATGAACTCCTGTTTGGGGCCAGCCATCTATGTATGGTAAGGAGCTGTCTAGGCATCTGGAGACCCAACAGCATGTCATGGAATGGAGGGGGCTTGAGAGTTAGAGGCAGCCCAAATAAGAATGCTCTGTCCCAGAACATAAGACTGTCTGGAGTTCCTACTCTGTGAGAAGTTCACTTTCATCACCAACCAGCAATGGGTGAAAGCTTCTACTGATTTAGCACGAAGACACGGTACAGCCTCCTTACGAGCACACTGTGTCCCTGGACAACCCCTGACTGACGGCCAGCCATTGGGATCCCTAATACAGTCAGCCAGCCACCCTTTGCTGTAACTTGGACTCAGACATTAAAGCAAGCGATGGATCAGATGCATAATGTGGCTTGGTTTGCATTCATAAGAGCCAGGTTTTTAGGGACTCAGTTCATGGGCAGTCTAGGACAGTTTGGGTGCGGATTTATAAGGCATGTGATATTATGTGGGAGGGGTATGTGAGGCTGTGAATTGTGGAGTCCAAACCCACACTTATAACAGTCAGTGAGTAACTAGTAAAAATTTCATGGGTAACTGCTTGTTTAACATTTTTCCTCTTTTCGCCGTGTGCATTTTGAAACTATGTGGCGTCGGCGGTGGGGAGTGGTGGGAGGCAGAAGGTCAATAGAGAAGTGGTGTGGTTTCTGCCCTGAATAGAAAATCACAAAAATCCCAGTTTGTATTAATAACTTCATAGGCCCATGAGCTGGCATCCTTGACTCCGTGGTAGTCTGTCTTCAGCCACATGATTCACTCTCTGTATTCTTCTGCTGTCCAGTCGATCTCTAATGCTGCCAGTCGTGCCAATATAATTTTATAGACATGATCATTCCTTGTGCTCTTGGTGAAGTCAAGTGTATTGCTTGCTTGATAACTGAGGTTAAATAGAAGCCAGCTATGTTCCTTTGGTCAACTAGCTGTGTGCTTTTGATGTCAGACTCCATCTTGCTGCTGGGCATAGCTAATGCACATTAGTGTTGACTGACTGTGTTGTTTCCAGTTGAGCAGTCCGCATGAAATGAAGGGTCAAATGCCAAGAGGTTGCATTTGAATCAGGAGGTTGCTTCGGGTTCTGGGGAAGTGAGTGCCAAGTTTTGGATTTGAAGGGCTCGGAAGCACAGCACAGGGGATTGTGGGATAGCATTGTCAGACTCTCCAGACCCAAGTCTGGTGATCTGGACTTGAGCGGCGTCCACACTGCAAAATGTCGAGGCTCTGTCCCGGGTCACAGCACCACTCTGACGGCAGGCTTGAGTCCAGAAGGGTTCCTGGCCCTAGTCAGACTAATTTCTGTGTGAATGGAAAGGGGGTCTTTGGCTTAAATCTGAGTCAAAGTCCAGATTTAGTGTGTTATGTAGACTGTGCAGATGTACCCTGTATACGACAAAGGATTGCTGTGCAGTAGCTTCTCTGACAGAAGTTTGGAGCAAAGATTTTGGAGAGTGTGGTCAGTTGGTCCATCAACAAACATCCCCACTTCCCTTTTTCTTGTCTCTCTCCTTCCCCTTTCCCACCTGATGTTTAGGAAAGCTAGTACTGTGTACATTCTTGTCTTCCCTTCCGTTAGAGAGAAGCACTTATTGGATCAAGCTGCTGAAAACAGCAATATAGCCAAACATGCTGGCCCTCCGCTGTATGCAAAGCCTCTGACAATCAGTGTGGTGTTTGAAGTTATTACCTTTGTTCTGTCCTCCCTTCTCTCAGTATATGGAATGTTTTCCAACATAACAATCGGACTCTCACTACAACATTAGTATTAGTTTTTGTGTGTGAATTCCTGTATATTTCAACACAGTGCTAAAAGGTCTTTAAGTGAAACGTTTCCTGATTGTTACGTTGCCCATGACTATCAGGGGTTCCCATAACTATTTCACCAGTAATAGGAAATCCTGTCTTAAGTAAGCACGAAGAACCACAGATTTGCTCAACTACAAAATCATGAGAGTTGCACGGTCATGTGTGTGAACTCTATTCGATAACTGCGTGGCATGGGAAATTGTCTCCAGAGAGTGAAGGGAACTAGAGGCAAGAATAACCTTTTTAATATTGCAGTGAAGGACTGGGCATTAAAGTCTGCTGAATAATCACTCCACCTGGAGTTTACTTATCGTGAGTTGGTTTTATTTTTAAATGTAGGCCATAAGCAGCCTTCAATTGTGCCGTGAAATCATACTTTCTTCACTGAGATATTTTTGCTGATACTGCACGTGTGAGCCTAAACTTGACCATTGATAAGCATCGGTATGGACGCTGCTGCTCATTCAGATCTTTCAAAGGCTGACTCAGCCTCACTCAGCAGTCCTACTTCTTAGCTAGATAACCACTTCCCCAGGACAGCGCCATGTGAGACCCAGTTAACCAATTTGTTGTCACTAATGTGGGCAACCTCTATTTGAAGTTATTGTAATGTTCGTTGTGATGCATGCATTTCTTTTTAATAATCCTATTCTGCTTCCATGGAAGCCAATGTCAAAATTCCCATTGAACTTGATAGTAAATTGCCCTTTAAGAGCATTGACTCCACAGCTTCTGTGGTGAAGTCACTGTTTAAACCTCCTGACTTCGTAAGTGTAAATACGGTGGAGCCATGTGCTGTGTGCGTCAGAGTAAAGTGTAGTTTTAAAGATCTGTCATTCACGTATGAAGTCCATTGTGCTAATAGATTCTTTACAGACTTATTGATCTCCCAAATCTTCCACAGTGGAAATGACTGGTTGTTAGCTACTGTTATTTCCCTGAGGACAATATGGAACTTAGCAGCCTGCAGAGATGCCACCTTCTGTGCTTATCATCCTGGGTCTGCATGGTACTCCATTTTTATTTGCATGGTCCTTGTGGTTTGCGGCTGGATCACAATTCTGAATACATGGTGTTTTCTATTTAACCCTTTCTGTGCTGCTTTTAGAAATTTCTGGATACTCTGCTTCGAAGTGCTTTCTCACAGCTGATGTACAGTAGCTAGGCACAGTGTTCCTCTGAGAAACTGTGAGTGCTACTTTGAGTGATTGTTCACACAGATACCATTCTTGGTGCCCAGGTGCCAAATGCTAGAATGATTGTGTTCTTTTGGGCAGCAGTGTCTGTTGGGATCGTGCCTGTGCCCTAAGTGCCCCTCTCCCCACCCAAGGTCATAAAGGGCAGAGTGGGCCAAACCACCCCTCAGTTCCTTCTTACCACCCAAGGCAGAGAGAGATCGATCCCTTGCAGTATCTGCTTACTCTGCACACTGTATGATGTATTAGCACAGTCAGTGATAGTGTAGTTTTCTTTTTAGGTCGATTGGTTAAATAAGTACAGTGTATAAAGACTAGAAAGTTGAGTTATTATAGGACCACCCCAGAGTAATGGCAGAAATGAAATCACCAGGAATTTAGATCTGTCCCTCATGTGGTGCTTCAGTGCCATCAGCCATGGGTGCACTTTGTGCCTGCTGTGTCTTGGAGATGTCCCAGTGTGATGCTCTGTTAGTTGCACTTTTCCCAAGTTTACCAGAGAATGAGGGAGGCAAAACTGAAACCTATTCTGGTTAAAGAAGTTAATGCAGGCATTCTCTTAGTAAGTGCCCTGTTGAACCTGGTAACACTTTGAGGTTCTGGGCCACATCCACTCATAGGCACCATTCGTCCACTCCTTCGTCAGCATTGACATTTGAGGGGGCAGACAGAAGCAATGTTGTAAGGATGAGCACACATGCAGATTTCCTCTCTGTCACCTAGCAAGAGACTGAAGGGTCATTAGCTGCATGACTCCTCTCGGGCTCCTACTTCCAAGGACCAATATGCTGAGAGAGCCCATTCTGGTACCCTGGCATTGACTTTCAAGGCAGCGCATACAGTAACTTCTAAATCAGCAGACCATGCTACCCTCAGTACTAATCCCATGGCACCAAGCCCTACATTGAGTCCTTCTATTATTGTAGCAGTACCTTACGCCTCAGTACCGATTACCTCTGCAATACCTGTTGTCTCAGTACTGACTGTCTCAGTATTGAAACTTTATACAGTGTCCTGTGACTTATCAATGGGCCTGGTACAGGAGTCCCCTCTGAATGAAAAACTTAGAGAGGTGACTACAAAACCCCCAGCCCTCCCTATATAAAGACAGGGTACGCCTGGCAGGACTGCCTTCCCTCCTCAAGGAGGATCACCGCAACAGCTGACCAACTCAGTTCCAATAATTCTAAAGCTCTTTGTCTCACTAGATTTCATAGTCTACAGGCAGAAATCAACCCTGACTCCAACTCAGAGCGCAGAGTTCACAGTAGCACTGTTTTACTCCGAGATGGTGAGACTTGCCTCCCACAAGAGAGATTTCAAACATCAATCAATTTCAAGCCCACCCAAGAATCAGTGAGAATATGTCTGGCTTCTAGAACACAGAGCCTCATGGACTTCTGTCACACAGCATGCCAGACTTCACTTTCACTCCATGCAAGGGTAGTTGAAATCAGTGTATCCGCCCAGCAGACACTGCATGGACGTGATCGTCATACTCCTACATAAAGTCCTCACCATGGTAAAATAGTGGAAAGATCCTCTTCAGATGTGCAATGGAATATTCTTCTCTGCACCTCTGCCTAGCAAGACTCTACCTGTCTAGGTTTTTATAGTTTATTTTGCAAAACAGTCCAGTAGAAATCACTTAGAGAATTGTGAAAAGATACCAGTTAAAGGCTAGATTGTGACTGGTCTAATGCACCTCTGTAGGGATATAAGGGATGGTGCAAGGTGTGCCCTTTTCTTCCCTGTGCCTGCTACCTGCATTGTTGGTAGCAGTGTAGGAGGGAGAACAGCTTCCGTGGCATTGCTATTACCCATCCTGTGCAGGTGGGTGGGGAGTAGGCAGAGTGTTGGGTTTTCCCATTCAGTGCACCAGCCAGTGGACCAGAAGAACTAATCAGTTCTCGTGTCATAGATTGCTTCCCTCGCACCCCACCCTGTCCCATCTCACCAGCTTTTAATTACTCTGGTCTTACCCTTCCCTGCTTTTAATTTGTCTGGTCTTAGTATTGCCTGTTTTACAATGTACGTTTTACCTGTGCTTGCCTTGAGTGCCTGTAGCTTCAGGGAGGACGTTTAAAACTGTGTGTATGCATGAGTGTGCACCAATGGTTCCTCTAATTTTTTCCATCCGTGTGCGTAATACATTTTGTTATGTGTAATGAAGTAATGTGCGCCACCAGTGGAAACAAAAAAGCTAGATATAATATATATTTTTAAAAAGTCACCATAGGGATAATTACTCCAGCCAGGACATTTTAGGCATTTTAGAACTCACACTTTAAATTTAATTCTTTGAGTAGAAAGCGAGAAATAAAAATTGCAAAGTGCATAGACCAGTCAAAAAACTAAACCCCACACTTTGAAAGAATAAAATTACAGAGAATATATGAGCATTGTAGGAAATACCAAAAAGTAACAACAATAATAATACAGGTATGTGTTAGGAGGTCAGTATGGAAGACTGTGTGCGACAGCGTGTGTGACACAGAGACTGTGGGCATGTCTACACTGGCAGAGTTACAGCACCACTCAGAGCGCTGAAGGAAAACCGCTGTTGTGTGTTCACACTGTCAGCTGCTTGCACAATAGTGTGTTCACACTTGCGGCACTTGCAGTGGTATTCGGAGCGTTGCACTCTGGGCAGCTATCCCACAGAGCACCTCTTTCTCTTCTGCCATTAAGAGTTGTGGGAAGGCGGAGGGGGTTGTGGGGCATCCTGGGTCCTGTCCCAGTGTCCCGTGATGCATTGCTTCTTATCCCAGCAATCCCTGTGCTTCTGTCCACATTTGGCGCCATCTTTCAATGGTTTGTGTATTGTGCACCCTGCCTTTCTGGGCTGCAGGAATGGATCCCGAACTATTAACTAGTATGCTGCTTCCTCTGACCAACACGTCATGAGTGGCAGTGGAGTTATTCCTTAAACTAAAAAGGTAAGAGAAGTGCGACATTGATCTCGCCACACGTAGTAACTATGACACGAGATTGCGTGTGGCATTCCCGGAGGTGCTGAGCAGAATGGAACGCTGCTTTTGGGCTCAGGAAACAAGCACTGAGTGGTGGGATCACATTGTGATGCACATCAGGGATGACAAGCAGTGGCTGCAGAACTTTTGCATGAGGAAAGCCACATTCATGGGACTGTGAGATGAGCTCACCCCCAGCCCTGCAGTGCAAGGACATGAAAATGAGAGCTGCCCTGCTGTTGGAGAAGTGCATGGCAATTGCACTGTGGAAGCCGGCTACTCCAGCCTGCTACTGATTGGTCTCTAACCAGTTCGGACTGGGAAAGTCGACCATTGGAGTCGTGTTGATGGAAGTGTGCAGGGTCATTAATCGCATCCTGCTCTGAAAGACCATGACTCTGGGCAACATGCGTGACATTGTGGCTGGCTTTGCACAAATGGGCTTTTCCTAACTGCAGCGGGGCAATAAATGACACGCATATTCCAATTCTGGCACCAGACCACCTAGCCACAGAGTACATTAATCGCAAGGGGTATTTCTCAATGGTTCTTCAGGTGCTTGTGGATCACCATGGGTGTGTCACAGACATTACCATCGGCTGGTCTGGAAAGGTGCATGACACACGTATCTTTCGGAACACCGGCCTGTTCAGGAAGCTGCAAGCCGGGACTTTCTTCCCGGACCAGAAGATCACTGTAGGGGAAGTTGAAATGTCCATTGTGATCCTGGGAGACCTCACCTACCCCTTAATGCTATGGCTTATGAAACCATACACGGGGCAACTTGACAGCAGCAAGGAGCGGTTCAACAACAGGCTGAGCAAGTGCAGACTGACTGTTGAGCGTGCTTTGACCATTTAAAAGCCCACTGGCGCTGTCTCTATGGGAAGCTGGACCTGGCAGATGACAATATTCCTAGGCTTATAGCAATGTGCTGTACACTCCATAGTATTTGTGAAAGGAAGGGTGAAAGCTTCACTCAGGGCTGGACTGCAGAGGCTCAGAGCCTGGAGGCTGAGTTTGAACAGCCAGAGACCAGGGCTATTAGAGGGGTGCAGCATGGGTCCATAAGGACTAGGGAATCCTTGAGGCAGCAATTTGAAGCTGAAAACCACTAATATTTGTTGCGATGCTCGGGAGTGCAGTGCTTGTAATGCTAGGAAGTGATTGGTGCAGATGATGCAATATGTGGGTTTAACATAATTGTATGTTGCTTTGCAGTCCTCATTCTGCTTTCAATTAATAGAATAAAGTTTGCTTTCAAACCAACACAATTCTTTTATTAAAAGACAACAACCAGAGGAGAGAGTCAAACAAAAAAAGCATCAGCAGTGAGGGGAATGGGGAAAGGGAAGGTCCCAGGAGGAGGAAGGGTCCCGGGATGGCTAAAGATTTGTGTATGTCCAGGGACCATATCCAACCTTCTCCTTTGGAGTACAGTGCAGCGGGTACTGTGCTTCAGCAGGGCCAAACTGCAGAGGGACGGGTGTTGAGTGCAGTGGGTACTGGGAGTCCGCAGGGCTGGACTGTGATGGGGGAGGAGTGGAATGCTGCGGGTATACACTGGAGCCAGGAGGTTGATAAGAGTGTGTTGGCGGTGTCTGGGGGGTGCATGGGAAAGAGTTTTACGACAGCGGCTGCAGGAGAGGGCGGGTGCGGAGCTGCTCAGTTTGAAGAGCTAGTATCGCCTGGAGCATGTCTGCGTGGTGCTCCATAAACTTGAAGAGCCTCTCCGTGGCTTCATTCTGGCGTGCCGCGTTCTCCTTTCGGTCCCTCTTCTTGCTATCCCGCCGCTCCTTGGGGGGAAGGACAAAATGCAGAAAGTTCTCCTTAGTTCTTGGCTGCTTCCTAATTCTGCTCAACCGGCGATAACAAAGAGGGAGGCTGGGCTCCCAAGGTAATCTCTGTGAAGTTTAAATGCAGCATTTTACAGAAACAGTGTTGTCTGCAACATAGAGAACACTGATTCAGTGATTTAAAACACAGCCAGTACTCTTACACCTGTTACTAACTGGCTGACCCCGAGCAAGCACGCATGAGCCACAAGACCCCCAAAATGGCAAGTAGCTGCAGGGGCAGGGTAAATCACTCTTCCTGGACCCTACTGTACACTGGGCATGTGGCTCTTTGGAAGAGCCAGCACTGTAGATGAGGCCTGATAATCATTCCTGTCACCACGCTTTCCACAGGATGTGATCATAGAATCATCGAATATTAGGGTTGCAAGGGACCTCAGGAAGTCATCTAGTCCAACCCCCTGCTCAAAGCAGGACCAATCCCCAATTTTTGCCCCAGATCCCTAAATGATCCCCTCAAGAATTGAACTCACAACCCTGGGTTTAGCAGGCCAATGCTCGAACCACTGAGTTATCCCTCCCCCATTAGGGATGATACCTCGCTGCTGGGGGTGAGCAGAGAATCAAGGGACGATTTTTTCCAAGACTGCGCCTTTGTCCCAGGCCCTTATGCGGCTCACCTGTGTGCAGCAATGGTCTCCCCTCACCCTCCCGTGATAGCACAGTGATGCGGGAAAGTTACCGTTAACGGGGCAAGAAACAAAGCAACTCTGTTGAAGAACCTGCAGCAGTGAATTGCCCAGTATCTGCATGAGAGTTTCCTCGAGATCTGAGGGAGATTCCTGTGACGTGAGGGAGTCAATCAACAGCCTGTTCCACCGCTCAGTCTTGTCTCCCACCGCATGCCTAGTCTGTGTTCTGCAACCCTCCTGCCCGCAACAACTCATTTCAGCGATTCCCAAAATCAGATTCACTTACCGGGGCCTCCTCTCCTGTTTGCGCTTCGCCAACCCTGACAGCTGTGACTGGCTAGCCTCCTCTGGGGTAGAAAAGAGCTCCTGGTTGCATGCATCTCTGACCTCCTAGTCATCCTCTGCCTCTGGGTCCCCCTACCCCTCCAGTCTTCATCCAAGATTTTCTCCTCTTGGCTTGGTCCAGTTTCGACTGGCATGTAAGCCACCGAAGTATCTACAGGGCCCTTTGTAGTGGAGGTGAGGTCGCCACTGAGTATCACATCCAGCTGTTTGTAGAATTGGCAGCTCATGGGCACAGCTTCTCACCCCTTGTGGTAGGTGTTCCGCAGCTTCTTCACTTTGACCCTGCACTGCAGTGTGTCCCGGTCATGGCCCCTTTCTGTCATACATTGTGAAATCTGTTCATAGGTATCATAATTCCTATGGCTGGAGCACAGCTGGGTCTGGACAGCCTCCTCTCCCCAAATGCTGATGAGGTCCACCAGCTTGGCATTGCTCCAAGCGAGGGATCGCCTGGTGCATGGAGCAGGCATGGCCATCTGGAAAGATGCACTGAGACCACTGCACGCATCACCGAGCAAATAGGAGGGGGACGTTCAAAATTCCAAAGGAATTTACGGGGCAGAGATGAGGGTTGGTCACCTCAGGGCAGTAGAGTTCAAACCGATGACCAGAGAGAGACAGAAACAGGCATTGTGGGACACCTCCT
Organism: Lepidochelys kempii; assembly: GCF_965140285.1. NCBI lineage: Eukaryota > Metazoa > Chordata > Testudines > Cheloniidae > Lepidochelys > Lepidochelys kempii. The sequence goes on along the minus strand of NC_136388.1, from coordinate 27,396,488 downwards.
GGAGGCCAGTCGCAGCGCTGCAATTGACCAGGGTGTCTACGCTGGGACCGCAATGCTGTAGTCCTGGCGCAGAAAGTGCTATTCCTCTTGTTGGGCTAGCTTTTTTACAGTGCTACAAGTTCACAGTTTCTGCGCACTAAGTGGCTTGACAGTGTGTACACCTCGGGAGTGACAGTGTTCAAAGCTGCTTTACTGCGCAGAAACTTGCCAGCGTAGACAGGGCCTGCGTGTGCGCTGGCTGCTGGGGAAGTTTCTGAGAGATGTCATGTGCTGTCTCTTTAAGGCATGCCCTGAAAGCTGTCCTGCTCCTGAGCCATGTGTCCCCTCCCCGGCTCTGGGGGGATGGGGTACGTTGGCAGGTGGGAGGGGGAGAGACTCTGCATGCGTGTGCGTGCGCGCAGGCTGCTGGGGAAGACTCTGAGAGACCGCACTCTCTCTTCAAGGCACTCACTGCCCGGAAGGCTCGTTCAGAGCTGTTGCAAATCCTGAGCCCTGTCCCCTCTCCCCTGCTCTGTGGAGATGGGGTACAGGGGAGGGGAATGGGGGACAACCTGATTTCAGTACCTCCTCCCCCCCCGCTCTGCACAGCCAGCGGGAGGATCCCTGGAGCAACTGCAGGAGCAATGTGGCTGCAAAGCAGTGTGGGGGAGGGGCACCTGAACACACACTGCCAGATGTCTGCGGCTCTGCGAATCAAGTGCGCGGCACTTGAATCACTCCTGGGCCGCTGTGCAACCATGCAGCTTAGAGGGAACACAGGTGTGCACACAAAAGCGGAAGTAAATGTTGTTTAACAGATCATTGAGAAATCTGGAGTTTCAGAAAGTAACTTGAACTGCCAGATCCATCTAACAATAGTAAACTAAAGTAAATGACATATCCCCCTCTCCAAAGAGCTACCCATATTTTCTTCTGAATTTCATTGTACAACTAGAGGGAGGAGAAATTAAGACATCACTTAAATTATTAGTAACTACACTTTATAATTAGGCTTGGCAGAATTCAGTTTTTATTACAATTTCCGCACATAATATTGATTATTGTTAAGTATCTTTTCTGATATTTATCTATTTAAATTTTCACAGTTACAGGAAATTGGGGGTCATCAGACAATGTAATGACAGTAGACACTGAGTTAAATTAGCTGTATAACTATTAAAACAAAAATGGTCAACATCACATGTCAAAATATACAGTGCAAATATCTTTTAAATCAACAAATCATACCAGTTTTTACTATTCAAATGCTAGTGCATTTGTAACATGCCTAATTCAAAAACCTAAATCACTGGGTTTTGTCCTTAAAATCTTACTTTGCCTGTGTGCACATTTTGATTATTATCAATGAAAATATTTTTCATCATTTTGTATGTTTGTGGTGAAATTGACGTTGACTCATAAAAATCTAATCCTTCCAGGCGTATTTATAATTACAGTTGGTATGATTTATTGGATCAACAGAATAAACCATAAAACATGTATTACAAGTTCAGTACTAAAATTTATATACAAGTGAAGAACATTTTAACAAGTTATATAGTATTTGGCCTCCATCCTACAAACAGTTACTCCTGTGTGTGCTTGCAGTGGTGATAGAAAGTATACAGAAGGTAATATCTGTTTGTAGGATCAGAGCCTTACATGTTAGTGAAAGATTTTTCAGACTCAGAGTCTGGTTAGTAGTTGTATCAGCAGTAAGTCTCTTAGTGGTTGTTTATGGCAACCTAGGGCCATCTGCAGTCAGAATTATGTACACAATTGTTACTGAAAAAATTGCATTCCTGATTTCCCAAACTAAAAATGCATCATAGCTGTAACTAAAAAGCATAGCTAGAAATCTAGTATAGTGAAAAGAAAAGCTGATGTTAACTCTCATAATTGGTTTAACCCTTTCAGTGCTTCTATCCCATGAAACCCAGGGATTTTTATTGGTGTAAAATTAGTTTTACTGAAAATGGTCATTTATATATTGCTCACCGTAAAACCGTGGTTATTTGGTTGGTCTTTCAGAGTGTGTTCTGGGGTACTCAAAGGTTTAACTTCAGTCTAAATAGATTTGCTTAATATACATTATTTCTGGATACAGTTATTAATAAAATGGTCAGCAACTTTAAAAATGCAAATGTATGATGCCAGAAGTGTAATGTTCATTCTGCTAATTCAGCACACATAAATAGCTTTTCCCCTGCTATGCTTAGTTGTTTGGCATTCGGATGCAAGGTGATAGCTTTCTTTTTTAAAAAAATATCTGGCTTATTGATATTTTCTTTAGTTGCATTTTTCAGATTTTAATTGGTATGGGTGAAATCCTGGCTCCCACTTGAAGTCGGCGTGCTTTGTCACCAACTTCAAGGGAGCTAGGATTTCACCATTTCTCTGCTGAGCCCTCACAGTTTATAAATTCATCTATTGTATTCTATGACTAAAAAGCTGTTTCCCCCCCCCCCTTTATAATCGTTTTAATAAGCATTCAGGCCTGGATCCAACATATGCTTAAAACTCAAGCACAAGAGTATTCCCACTGACTTTCGTGAGACTACTTGTATGTAACTAAGCATACACTTAACCACTTTGCTGCATTGGGGCTATAACCAGTAAAGTTCCTCTGTTCCAGTGTTTCTGTGCTTCTGTCATAGAACCTAGATTCAAACAACACAGATTCAGTTCCCAGAGAAGTAAGTGGGAGTTAGCCATTGATTTTATTGGAGTAAGACCTGGGTATTTATTATTAATAAGCATGTAAATACCTGTATTATTTGCTATTTACCCAATGTTGTAGCCTTACATTGGCGTCTCATCGCTACCGGCTCCATTGTTCTGCTCCTTGGTGCGTTTGTGCAACATGTTTATCAAGGATTTTCTAAAGGACTTACAAAGGAAAAAATATATGAATGGATCTAGGCACGCATTTAAAGATGTTAACCAGAGGGTGCTCTCTTTTATATAGAACAATATGTTCTGAGCAGAGCATTGAAAAACATCTCTTGTTTGGCTCAAGGTATAGGGAATTCTGGTAAAATGGAATGGCACAAAACAAATAAAGAACACTGCAATAATGATAAATACCTTAATATTTACAGGCTTTCTGGACACCTTCCCCGTGCATCTTGTTCTTTTATATGATTTATACAGTTCTTTTGTTATGAGTATGTAACATACAACTATGATGACCAAATTAACCCAGAAGATAAACTGGCAAATGTAGTTCACAATTTCATGCCATAGTAACCCAAACTCTGATTTCAAGTGAGCACATTTCTTCACTGTTTTACGTGTGGGTTTTTTGTTTGTCAGAATCATGTTAGGTAGTGAGAGAATAAACATTAATATCCATATTACCATGGACAGAATCTTAGCACCTAACAGGCTGCTAGTGCTTGATGTTTTAAATGGTCTGGCAGCTTTCTGATAGCGATCAATAGTTATTAGACCCAGAAACAAAATACTAATGTACATGGTGAAGTAAAATATGACCTGTGTGACCTGGCATACAAATCCCCTCAGTGCCCAAGGCACCATTTTTGCGTCACTGAGAATTTTGAATGGAAAGGTCAGGATCATGAGGATGTCAGAAATGACTGTGTTCTTAAGGAAGACGATGAAATTAGATTTACTGGAGATTTGAAAAAACACCCGCATCGCCAGGCCATTCATGACAATGCCCACGAGAAAGAGAACAGTGTAGAGCAAGGGAAAGAGAACTTGACTGATTTTGTTATCACTGTTGCAGTTGCTTTCATTTCCAGGATAGCTGAAGTTGTATTTGGCATTCATTTGTACTTTGATATCTTTTCCCCCTGTTAAAACAAAGGATGCAGGGTTATCATTTATCAGGTAGAGAACTGCAGCATTCATTTTATTCAGGGTGGATAAACATCATTGATATAATTTTTAATTGGATTTTTAAATTAAAATACAGGTTTATTTTTTTTTAAATATAATCTCTTTACTTAATTTTGAAATTGACAACTTATGTTAAGGCATAAACCTATTACAATTAAACTCATTTAAAACGTTTAAAAATTATATTAAGCAGAACATATTTGCTGCCACATTTGATAGCAAGTCAAATCACAGAACTAGTGGGAGCACCTAAGCACCTGTACCCTGAGTTTGTTGAAGTGCTAACCTAGCTTTTGACAATAGTAGCGTGTTCTGCAGGTTCAGAAAGGATATCTTTTTCATTTCAGTTTATTCAGCTAGTTCAGTTCAAAGACTAATTCATTCAAAGTTAAGAAGCCTGTTGGGAGTTGAAAAAGCAGGAAAGCTTGTTTTCTTATTCCAATCTATTAATAAAAGCTAAGTGTAAAAGGATGAAATCTATTCGCTCTAAAATCTTGAAAGAAACAATCAGTCCACTTCAGTAACTATAGATAATACGTCCTTTATTTAATAAAGCAGTCAGTTTTAAATGCAGAACATGTTTTGATAAAGAAAAAAGTTATGTATCCAGCATGTTTAAGGTAGTTTCATTTAATTAAAAAAAATGCTCCTTTTGAATTTCCATCCAAATAGAGACTGACACAAATCACAAAAAATTAATCTAAATAAGAAATGCATCATCCACCATTTTCTGACATAAAAATGTAAAAGTTAATCTGAATAAATGTAAGTTAACTAAATGTGTAAAGATATATAGACCCTTTTGATTAGCAAAAAGAAGCACCAAATTTAGTATAAAGGTTATATTTAGTTGAAAATCAACATATTTTAATGTTGAGAGAATGTTGAGAACTCATGAGAATCAACCTTTCTTTAGGAAAATAACTAAAAAGTACAAATGCAAAATATGATTAAAATCAATTATTTTAATCAAGGGTTTGTGCTTGCTGATTTAAATCATAATTAAAACTAGTGATTTAAATCAATCTACCCACACTGTATTCTGGTTATTCTATGTATATGAATGTTGTTGGTTTTTATGCTAGCATAATGTCTTGGGTATTTATCACCACACCATGGATGACAGATCTGCAGATACAGCGTTAAATTCAGAGGCTGTTTTTCTAACAATAATTGAGAGTAATTTCAACCACGATCAGTTCAGACAGAGATAGGCACCCTTAAACCCAGTTAGACTCTCTTAGACATTGGTAAGTTGGAGAAGCTTGAGTTTCAAGAAGCAAGATGAAAGTAAAAAAAAGTTTAAATTTAGATACGGTGAAGGCTAAGGAATTTAAGCCCTTTTACAACCTTGTTGCCTCTCCTCTCTTTTGACTCGCAGGGTCAAAGAGGTGATGTGCTAGGGGTGTGGGTAAATTACACACTGGTATCAGTAAATGGATGTTGAGTCTAAACTGGTCTGACACACAGACAGAGGGTTGGGAGTCAGAAGAAGGTGTAAGACGCACCAAGAGTTTCCTCTCTGAATATGCCCCACAGATTATTCCTTTTGGAGATGCATGATCTTTCCAAGTGGTTTCCTAGTACTTATGTTCTGTGGGGAATTGCTACGCAAACTCTAACCAACTACTGTATCTGTGCAAATACCACCTTGTGGATGACCACAATAATGCTCTCTACACAGTTGTGGCTTATCGGTCTTTGGCCACAACTGCTCACTCACAACAGCACAAATGATGAATTCAGGGGCAATACAGGGCTGTCATTTCATTTTTTGCCTGTATAGTGATCTTTCCAAACCGCAGTTTTCAAATGGGGGAAGGAAAATGTTGTTCTCATTTTTTTTTAAATTCAGGAATGGGATTGCTTATATTAGTTGCTTTTGGCTACAGATTTAGTTATCAGTGATAATTGGATTAGCTGCTAAAAGGAAACCATATATAGTGCTCAGTAAATTATCTACTAACTTTTTTCCTCTCTCCTACCTGAGTCCTCCATCCTAGGACTTTTAGGCAGCTATGAACCTATCTCCTCACCTAATTATTTTTATTTCCCTTCCCGGTTGCCTGTTGTTGCCCCAGTCTCCCTCTATTGTTCTTTTCCCCCCACTGCTCCTGTGGTGTCTTTCTTGCTGCTGCCCCCTCTTGCTGATCACCTCTCTCAGTGCTGTTTCTTGACCTCACTTTGTGCCTCTTCTAAAAGTCATTCTTCCCCTGTCTTCCTATGCTCTGACTTGTCTCTCTCCTTAGACATGCAGCAGCCACTAGAGGCTTTCCCTTCCGAGTGCAGTGGGAGGGAGGGAGGGAAGGAGGAAGAACTTTTGGATCATCTCTCCTGCTGGCTGCTGCCACCCATGGATGGGAGTGGGTGGGCGAGGATCTGCTCTGCCCCAGCTTTGTCACCGTAGACTGGCTTCAGATTCTACCTTACCCCGTCAACTTCAGCAAGAAGGTAGGAGGGGATTCCAGCTGCGATCTGGGGGCACGAGGCATCTCTAGAGCTGCTTTCTGTCTTCAGTACTCTATCCGGCCAACTCACTGGCTAACATTCTGAGGCACCTTCGAACTCTCACGCCAACTGCTGAGCTGCAGTGCTTGTGGGGAGGAAAAATTGCAGGAAAAATGTATTCCTGCTGCATGGTCCTCACAGTCAGGCAATCTGTTTAAAACCCCTCATAAATACCTGCAGTCACCTATTATTGCTGTGGGCCTTAAACCTTTAGGCACCAGGAGGAGTGGTACCCCAAACTGCAAGTCCCCTAACAGTCCATTTTCTGAGGGAGACTTGAGCACTTGCATGGGGGCAGGGATATGCTTTGCAACTGTGTCCTATAAGGTTTGCCTCCCCACATACTGTCGCTGTCCCACCTCAAGTACCAAACTCTACCCCGGTTTTGGGACAAAGCATGAAGACACCATGCTGCTAGGGACTCCTGTCCTACCTTCCGGTTGCCACAATAACATGAAATGAAAATCTTGAGGCACAGCTCAGCAGCCTTTTGCGTATTCCATTGTCGGCGATCCCCAGCCACCTGTCAGACCAAAAGCTTCTTAAAGTAAACAGGTCCAACTCCTCAAACAGTGATCCCACAGGAAAGCACAAACCGCATAGAGCATGGCAGATCCACCATTAGGGAAAATCCCTTCCTTAGCCCCAAACAGCAACTGGTGTCATACTTCACATGTGACCAAGGACCAGCTATCTCAGATCTTCATAGATATTTAGGTCAGAAGGGACCATTATCATCTAGTCTGACCTCCTGCATAATGCAGGCCACAGAATTTCACCCACCACTCCTGCAAAAAACCTCTCACCTATATCTGTGCTATTGAAGTCCTCAAATCATAGTTTAAAGACTTCAAGGAGCAGAGAATCCTCCAGCAAGTGACCCGTGCCCCATGCTACAGAGGAAGGCGGAAAACCTCCAGGGCCTCTTCCAATCTGCCCTGGAGGAAAATTCCTTCCCCACCCCAAATATGGCGATCAGCTAAACCCTGAGCATATGGGCAAGATTCATCAGCCAGATACGACAGAAAATTCTTTCCTGGGTAACTCGGATCCCACCCCATCTAATAGCCCATCACAAGCCATTGGGCCTATTTACCATGAATATTTAATTACCAAAACCATGTTATCCCATCATACCATCTCCTCCATAAACTTATCGAGTTTAATCTTAAAGCCAGATAGATCTTTTGCCCCCACTGCTTCCCTTGGAAGGCTATTCCAAAACTTCACTCCTCTGATGGTTAGGAACCTTCGTCTAATTTCTAGTCTAAATTTCCTGGTGGCCAGTCTTGTGTCCGCATTGGTACTGAGCTTAAATAATTCTTCTCCCTCTCCGGTATTTATCCCTCTGATATATTTATAGAGAGCAATCATATCTCCCCTCAACCTTCTTTTAGTTAGGCTAAACAAGCCAAGCTCCTTGAGTCTCCTTTCCTAAGACAAGTTTTCCATTCCTCGGATCATCCTAGTAGCCCTTCTCTTTACCTGTTCCAGTTTGAATTCATCCTTCTTAAACATGGGAGACCAGAACTGCGCAGAGTATTCCAGGTGAGGTCTCACCAGTGCCTTGTATAACGGTACTAAAACCTCCTTATCCCTACTGGAAATACCTCTCCTGTTGCATCCCAAGACCGCATTAGCTTTTTTTCACAGCCATATCACATTGGCAGCTCATAGTCATCCTATGATCAACCAATACTCCACGGTCCTTTTCCTCCTCCGTTGCTTCTAAATGTGAAAGTCATGCTGAGTGCACAACCAGTTCATTAACTGCTGGACCTGACACCCAGCTGTTGATATTTAAGACCAAAAAGCCAAGTATGTTAAAGTGCTTTGAGATCCTGAAATGCAAAGTCCTACAAAAGTGTAAATTAGTATTACTATTTACTACTTATTAATTGTACATTGCTTTCTTTAGTCTTTGTAAGGAGGCTCAAATAGTTTTGCTGTGCCAAAAGGGAAGAATGGCAAAATAGGACGTAGGATGGGAAATGCTGCTATGAATAATTTCCTTTAATTACAGCTAATAGCGTGTTATAAACAAAAAAATGTATATTTAAACAAAACTTAGTTTGAGATGTCAAAATATTTACCAACAGATCCTTTCAAATAACTGAATATGATGCAACTTTATTTTCAAAATTTCATATTGTCACAAACAGGAACATCTGTGATCTATGACCATCAGAAAAAATTAGAACCTCACTAATTTGCTTGTTGATAAAGTGTGTACTTCATAATATGTGTACAAATGGCAGTCTTTCCCCACTTTTCTGCAAAGATTAAGCTGTGTTGGTAGTGTTCTGTAGCTTGGACTCATGTTAAGTTTTTGTTCAACCTTCACAATATTTAGTAATGTACTATGAACTGTTATCACTAAGAATTAAAGTGCACTTGTCAAATAAATTAACACAGTGCTGCTTTGTTTTGGTAGTTGGTTTACCTGTTGTTTACAAAAGTAAGAACATTGGTTTTCGCAGCAATTAATACAAAAGTATGATCTAAATGGTCTGCTATGTAATCCAAAGATGTTTAGAAAGAGGGATGAAAAACCATATAAGGAAGATTGCAAGAGCAAAGTTTTAACTGAGCAGTAAACTTCAAGCCCTTCAGTGATACAATTATAAACATTACTATACTTCAGTATTATCCCAGTAGGAGTGGGGGGTTTATAAATAACTTTAGATGCTCTGAGTTATCAGATGATATTTACATCTCTCTGATAGCTTCATTATTAAAAGGTGCTCACTTGTATTTCCATCTGTAAAAGATTATATGACAGGAATTTATGAAACATCATGTATTTTAAAATGTAAATATATTTTTAGCTGCACATGTCAATTGTAATTAAATGGCTATTACATAAGCTTGAGGGAGCAGAAAAGAATATGTTGAGAGAAAGAAAATTACCTTACAACCGCTGAAAAATGGTGAAATATTAGGTCTTTCCTGTGATGGGAAGTTAATATTGCTGGCAGATCATCATTTGCTGTTCCTTTTCCCCTCTGGTTTTCTTTCCTTTTTTTAAGCTTGAGACTCAGAAGATAGCATTAGTTTAGTAGCTTACTTCAGTAAAAATACTTCAGATGAACAGAGAGAGAGAGAAGGAAGCTGTACATCCCAGCTTTAGTACTTAGAAAGACGCTCTGCTCTCCAAGTTAAAACTTGTGTTTCTTAGCTGTGCATACAGTTTCAAATTCCAGGCGACAGCCTCGATGCTTCTGCTTTTATTTCCTGTAAAAGAGGGAAAAGAGACTTGGTTAAAAAAAATAGAGACATTAGCCTTCTGCTTTCAATCCATTGAAATACTTTGTGAAAACTACAGATAATGTTTTTTAAAAGCTTTTATATAGTTGTTACTTTGTACAACTCCTGAGAAGTTCAGACTAATATGATCAATATCTTTCTAACTTGTGGTAATATATCTATTATTACAGAAGATGTTCCAGATTGTATTTTTTTATTTTTTTTCTTTGAAAACATTTAATTGTGTTTAAACAGAAGGTGAAGTGGTGATTTATTACTGTTGAGCAGAAAATTATATTACTGTACAATTTATTGGTCTTTTATGTAGATTTCAAAATATTTCATATCATTTTCCCAGTTCTGTTTCTGCTTACTTAATAATTTATATTTTGAAACTTTAAGAATGAACAAAATGTAATTTTCCCTCAGTTAAAAATTGATTTGTACAGTAGTAACATAAATGACACTATGGTATGGCTCACCATTTTGTTATATTGCCACCGAGGATTAGGATTAATAAATACAGATTTTGAAAAACAATAAAAATACAACTTTGTGAGAAACAAGCTAAACATGTCTTTGTAATAGTTCAGGGGAACCTGTTTACTTACAAGCTATGAATTCTGTTTGATTTTATGAACTCTCTATATATCTATATCAAACTACAAACTCCAGTTTGTTTTCTGAGCACACTTTTGATTATAAATCTGTTCTGTGAGTTCACTGTGGCTCTTTAGCCTCCATGTTGAGCTGGAATATACAAGAGGTTTCAGAAGAAATTTTTGCACCTAGCAGAGAGTTAACAATGAAAGTTCTTTAAGTCTTGATTGTTGTCTATTCAAATGGAAGCATCCTTGGACAAAGAGACAGCTACGGCCCAGGGCAAAGCAGTTTTTCAAATGTTGATTCCAGGTGTTTGGTGATCTAACACCAGGGTGCCTGACAGGGAATTTTGATCACCTGTCAGAGTTTTGACCTGGTGACTGGAAGTCTATAAAAAGAAGTCTCTCTCTCTCTCTCTCTCTAGCTGTTTGAGAGAAGAGACCAGAACCAGAAGGCAAAGCTTTTCGGGGGAGAGGAACGACCTTGGGTTTCCTAGAGAACTCTGACCAAATCCCCTAAAATGCTCAAAAGTGGCAAGGAAATTGAGCTGGGGAATTGTGTATAGCTGTTCCTTATTTTGCACAGATCTGTGTCTCTCTTGTGCTGTATAAAGTAAAGAATGATTGCTTTAGACATCTTTTTTGCAAGGTCTGTTAATTTACTTTGATTATCACTTGACTCTGAACTGGTAAACTATAAATCAGAGTGCCCACAAGGTTGGAGTTCTGGGAAAGTGTGCTACTGGGGAGCCTTTGCGGGGATGGATTCAGCATTGGGCTTGGCGTTTAGGGCAGTTGGACCATGTGGCCTGACTCCCAAGCGGGGTGCCAGACAGAGTGCCTCTGCCTAGGGAGTGGGCTTAGAGGCTACTGGGAATTGACATGAGTCATTTCTAAATGAATAGGTTTGGATAATTGTACTGATTGATTGGCTTTGGCCTAGTTTTGACATGATTGTTGCCTTAGTGACCTTATTATTAAGTAAACTTGCTAACAGTTGCTGCTGTATCGGACAAAGATGATATTTTGACCATGTGCTTTAACTGGAGAATAATGGATACACAAAATGTGCTGCCAAAAAGCCAATTAGAGAAAAACAAGTCTGTAAATCACGTAAAGGGTAAAAGTGGTCTGATCAAGCATGTATCATCAGTGCATGGTCAGTAATAAATCAATTAGGAAAGAGAAATAACATGAAAATAGCAAGGACAACAAAATCAAGCCAATTGACGTTTACACATATGTACTGTAATGAGTTGCGTAAGACACACAATATACGTAATTCTTAATGGTGATATGAAGAGTATTCATGAATATGTAATTTACATGTGTATAAAATGTGGTAAATTATAAGGGGCAGTTGGTGCTCCATAGGAAAAATCTATCATGATCTTTCTGTGTCTCAGGAGAAGATAACTGGCCATTGTCTTTTTCTGCTGTCTGCTGTTTTCTACTTTAATAGTGATTGTAATTGCAAGGCGTGTGTGATTCAAATACAGATTGGAATTAGTAAACCTGAGTGTCTCAGGCATGAGTGTGTGGCATTCTTACCCAGGAAGGCTGAAGAAGGAGACAGTGCTTTGAGCCTACCCACACCAAGGGGGATACAGTCCCCAGCCTGTCGGTCCAAATCCAACAGCTTGATGAGTGCCCAGCTGGGGGCACTTGACCCAGGCTATGGCAGTCCTACAAAACCCTAAATGATTTAGATTTTCTTTAATTTTTGTAAGAGAGTCTGATTTGCTTCTCCAAGTTTCTAAAACAAAATTCCGGAGTGGTCAACGATTAGAGTGAAATGTCATGAGGGCTTATGGGCTGCATTTAGAATTATTTTCTTTCTCTGACATGCAAAATGGGGATTCACTGAATAAATGTCTGCAGAATCCAGTAAACAGTAAGTTCACCACTGACTTCCTTCACATAAGTTTTGTTTCAGTGCTCAGATGTGTGGAGAAGAAACTGATATGTTTCATCTTTCTCTCAACTTTTCTCTACCCAGGTACGTTTTTCACTGCTAGCAAAAAGAAGTTGGTAGTGGTTTGTCTAGGAAACATGCTAAGTTATGTTTTTAGCTAATGTAGCTCCTGTGGGTACATTGCAGTCAGGGTGTGAATGGCAGCCTGTGTAGACGTATCCTATATATATTGGTCCCAGAATCCTGTAGATCTCTTACCCACTTTATGTTGGGCTTTAGATAGATCTTTTGTTTAGAAAAACTGTTATTTCACCTTATCTTAAATAAGATCACTGCGGTAAGAATTGATCGACTGATCTGTGTATTTAAAAATAGGATTCTATGAAAGTATATTAAATCATAAAAGAAGCAAATGACAGTCCAAGTAAAGTGTGTATTATTTGAACTTTCTGCCGGTCTGAATAATGAGGGAAAAGTAATTCCAGCACAGCGCTGTTCTGGCAGAATCTGCTCTTCTAGGCAATTAGTCAAATCTGATGGGTGGTGATATTGAACCAGACTGCTAAACATCTGTTGAAATGCTGCTTTTAAGACATTTTGTTGCAGGATGCATTTGAAACGGATCAGGCCAACAGGGTTATAAATAAAAGATGTCTGCACAGAATGAACACATCTGCTTTGTGTATGTTTGAATGATCATTCATATAATTTTCTCTGAGCACTTCACTTCAGTGCACTGTACAAATGATAACACGCACAGCACCCTATGTGGTAGGAAAGTCACTGTATCACCTTTTTATGGATGGGAGAATTGAGGCTAAAAGAGGTGAAGTGACTTGCCTGCAACCATGAAGCAAGTAAATGGGAGTGCTAGGGTTCGTTTCCAGGCCCATGTGCTTTCCTTTTGCTCATGCTGCTGCTTTAATCAGATTCTTTCTTTGGAATGTTGCCCATCAAGGTCTTTTCCTGTTTCAAATGGCATTTCCTCTAAAATGCACTAATAGAGCATTCCAGTAAACTCATGTTAGATTGTTTGGAGAGGATCCTAAAGCAAATGTACTTTCTATGGAATGTATTATAGCTTAAAGGATAAAGTCTTACTGTGCTGATTTATCACAGGACTTGTGTGGTTTTTCAGTTGTACCAATGGCTGTTAGTAGCATATTTGTGCTGGTTTCTGGAAAGGAAGCTTATATCTTTTATCGTTGTTGTATCAATACAGAAGGGAAATGTCTGAATTAGTACTGCTTACTGCAGCCCTAACTGACATAAAACGGTTGGGTGTGGTGGAGAATCTGAGTCACATCTGCTTTCAGGGTGATTGTAGGAGTCAGTGGCACAGGCACCAGTGTAAAGTTTGTCCAGATGCTGGCCAAGTGTTTCTGAGGAGGCACAAATGCTCTGATGCTTCCCTGTGGTACCCAGGGTCATGAGGCACTTCACTACCACCTGCACTTAGCATGAAGAAGTCTTGCCTGTGCTTGCTATGGATCATCTCCCTGATGCCACCAGCCTCTGGCAAAACAAGCGCTGCTTTCCAGGCCTCCACAAGACTTGCTCTCTCTCCACAGGTTAGCAATAGACACACATCAATCCCCGAGTCTTCTGATGAGCCCTCTAGAGTGCCCAACCTCTGATCCACTGAACACTAACAGAAGTCTCAAATTCACTGCTCCCAAATGAATAGTACACATCATGTTACAAGATTCAATCAGGATCACCACTCAACTTCACATACTGTGTGTGTGTGTATGCGCACATATATATACATACATGGAAAGTAAAAATATTAGAAGCAAATGGTTACAAATAAAATCATAACACTCTTTCTCGAGCCTAAACTTAACTCACAAGGCATTCCTCTATCTCCTACAAGTTAGCTTATCCCAAATACTTTCCCCAGCATTTTCAACTAGGCTGGCTGATAGAATCATAGAATATCAGGGTTGGAAGGGACCTCAGGAGGTCATCTAGTCCAACTCCCGCTCAAAGCATGACCGATCCCCAATTAAATCACCCCAGCCAGGGCTTTGTCAAGCCTGACCTTAAAAACCTCTAAGGAAGGAGATTCCACCACCTTCCTAGGTAACACATTCCAGTGTTTCACCACCTTCCTAGTGAAAAAGTTTTTCCTAATATCCAACCGAAATCTCCCCCGCTGCAACTTGAGACCATTACTCCTTGTTCTGTCATCTGCTACTACTGAGAACAGTCTAGAGCCATCCTCTTTGGAACCCCCTTTCAGGTAGTTGAAAGCAGCTATCCAATTCCCCCCTCATTCCTCTCTTCCGTAGACTAAACATCCCCAGTTCCCTCAGCCTCTCCTCATAACGCATGTGTTCCAGTCCCCTAATCATTTGTGTTGCCCTCCGCTGGACTCTTTCCAATTTTTCCACATCCTTCTTGTAGTGTGGGGCCCAAAACTGGACACAGTACTCCAGATGAGGCCTCACCAGTGTCGAATAGAGGGGAACGATCACATTCCTCGATCTGCTGGCAGTGCCCCTACTTATACATCCCAAAATGCCATTGGCCTTCTTGGCAACAACGGCACACTGTTGACTCATATCCAGCTTCTCGTCCACTGTAACCCCTAGGTCCTTTTCTGCAGAACTGCTGCCGAGCCATTCGGTCCCTAGTCTGTAGCGGTGCATTGGATTCTTCTGTCCTAAGTGATAGACTCCTTACATAATAGCAAGCCTGTTTAGCAGCTTGTCATCACAAACTGAAGGATGCCAGGGTGTCTCTCTGCATCTCAAGGTACGCCAGACCAAACTTTTGATCTTCACCTGAAAACAGGTTGCCCCCCGAACTCTTACTGTTTACCTCTTCCTGTTCGTTTCCTTCTGAAGTCTCTGCAAGCTGGTCATTAGCATTTGTCTCAGTATGCTAATAGACTTCCATTGTAAGACACACAATACATAATGACAGGTTTCAGAGTAACAGCCGTGTTAGTCTGTATTCGCAAAAAGAAAAGGAGGACTTGTGGCACCTTAGAGACTAACCAATTTATTAGAGCATAAGCTTTCGTGAGCTACAGCTCACTTCCTCAGATGCATCTGAGGAAGTGAGCTGTAGCTCACGAAAGCTTATGCTCTAATAAATTGGTTAGTCTCTAAGGTGCCACAAGTCCTCCTTTTCTTTTTACAATACATAATGGTCCACCAGGGAGATAAATGTCTCCCACCTTCTGTCTGGAGAAATTTATCTCAAAGCATGCTACTTTTGAGTGACCTGCCTTTAACTACAAGGTCTATAGAACGTAATTTTCAGCATATACTGTATACATAACTAATCACATATTTTCTGTACATACATCTCACAATGATTATGATGACCCATGTGACACATACTTTCTGTAGAGACCTTATGTGACCCCTTTTGGTGAATCCAGGGGATCCCTGTGCCATTTGCCAGTTGGCATCAATAGGTTTTTGGGTCACAGGTTCATTAGGGCTTGTTTTTGCTTTTGAGATCTCTGCTCTGTATTTCGTATGGGAGAGGGTGAATAGGGAAAGTTGGCAACGACTAAAGTGAATACTGCAAAGTTCATATTTATGCATCTGAGTTTAAGTGATTTGAGTTTCAAAAGTGCTGTGCACCTGGCAGCTCCAACCTTGGCAAAATTAATCTGTACTATGTAAGTAAATCCAGGTTGTACTTAGTGTTGGAAAGAGAATTAATTGTCTCTTCTTACTCCTTAATAGCAATCAACAAGAGAAAATTAAAGCTGCTTAATTTGCTTGCTTTTCTTGTTTCTCAGGATGAATCTTCTAGTCATGAATGTAACCAGCGCATGATTCTTCTTTATGGTGTTGGCAAAGAGCGTGATGAGGCAAGGCATCAACTGAAGAAGATTACCAAAGATATCCTGAAAATCCTGAATAAGAAAAGTACAACTGAAACGGGGGGTAAATACTGTACTGAGCTTTCCAGAGTCTGTCATGCATAATGTAGGAACTGTGTAGAGAAAGTTCTGGTTAGAGCCATGCAAATTTGTAATATAATTCGACTTTCTTTCCTTCCTAATCAACCAACCAAACACTGGCACTACACCTGCTGCATGAAATACCTAGAATAGATCTGCCTTATAACTGTACCAGTACACTTAAAATCATTTCAACTATATGTCTCCCTATCCATATGAATAACTTGGCTGTAAAAATTATGTTCAGGCTAAAATCTGGAATACACTATGTCAGCGTGGAAAGATTTATGTTTACTACCATGTTAGCAAAATTGTTTAAATATTTTCAGCCCTTGCTAAATGTCTTTTTTTTTTTAACACTTGAATTACTTTAAAATGTTTTTCCCCGAAGTTGCATCATGTTATATGCTGTGAAATGTTTTTTTCTAAGTGCAGTAGAAAACTGGTGTGAACGGTGTTTTATGTGGTCATATAGAACCAAGCATTTACATTTTTTTAATTTTGTTTTTGAAGCAGTAAAAATGCAAAAGTACATGGGCTCTGTTAAATATAAAATGACCAAAATAATGTTTTATCTGTTAAGTTGGGGATGAAGGGCAAAAAGCCAGGAAGAACAAACAAGAAGTATTTCCAACTCTGGAGACAATGTTCACAAAACTGCAGCAGCTGTCCTATTTCGATCAACATCAGGTGACATCTCAGGTACTTCCTGTGCATAACATTGTAGCCATTTAAGTCGCACTCTTTACATATCAAGTAGGAAGAAAACTGTAATAAAAAAATCTGATCCATACATAGTATTAATTTTTAATGCACTAGTACTTTAAAGGCAAGTGAAATACTCCCTCGATATTTTTAAATACCTTCTCCAAATTGTTTATTTTGTACTGGCAAGATGTTAGCAAAGCTATTACTAATGTCATGAATATTGTACAGTACATATGAAATATTTGGAACTATCACTATAATATTCAGCTATCTCTATGCATAGATTATTAATTGACTGCAATGTATTTATTGCTCATTACTAAATTAAATGCTTCTTTTCAGTTCATCAGTTTTGTGCAGTATGCCACTCATCAGTCTAGGGTGCAAATTATCATTAACTTTTTTCATGAAAGATGGTGAAATCTTTTCCATGTTTCTGTTTAACGTCTGTGTGAGAGAGAGCTAGAGAGAGTGAGAGATTAAATCTTCACTTGATTTAAATTTTTTTGTAGGATTTAAACATTTTAGCTTATTTTTGCTTCTGCTATCAAAGCTACTTTAGTAAATAACTACAAAACACAAATAATGTGTGAATTGTTTTAAATTACACGTGGACTTTCCACAGAGAGACTTTTATCAAGAACTGCAAATTTGTTTCCATTCAAAACATGCTAGTTTGTCAACATAGACTTTCAACATTTAGTGATAAAGTGATTAGTGCTAATTATCATTATAAAAATGCCATTAATGCCAGTAATGTTTCCTTTAAATATATTTTTGAGATCGGCACCGAAAACAAATCATAAAAGAAAAGTGGGCATAAATTCAATAGATTTAAAAATCTTGTATAGAACATTCATGAGAAGTTTTTTGGATGATTTTGCTAAATATGTTTGTGATTGATTTTTGTTAGTAAAGCATCTTAGCAATTAATCCTAATGATCAACAAAATAAGTATGAATTTTAAAATGGTCAGAATTCCTAAAGATTTAAACACGGATTCAACACTACAAATTACATTTTTAAAACATCTCACAAATAATAGAAATGAAATTGCAAAAATTAAGAATAAGTTGATCCATTTAGGTGACAAGGCAAATTTTTTGTCTTGTTTTTGCTGGCATAGAACACAAAACTGAGTCAGAACTGAATATACATTGTAGTAAACCAGTAAGTAAAAAACCTTTCCTCAGTTATCAGTTACTAGAGCATTGGCATGTAAGGTGCTTTTGTTATCTGATGCTTTGGTGAACAATTATCGAAAATCACTTACCTAAATTGATGTTAGAAGTGTTAATATTTAGGAAGAGAAATACTCAGTTGTTATAATGTTTTAATACACAGATGTTTTTCATTTTCACAGATCTCGAGTAATGTTCTAGAACAAATAACTAGCTTTGCTTCAGGTACATCATACCATCTTCCTTTGGCTCACCACATACAGCTTATCTTTGATCTTATGGAGCCAGCACTCAATATCAATGGGCTTATTGACTTTGCTATACAGGTAACAAAGTGATTGCTTTGTTCTTATGTATGTCAGGACAAAGCTACAATGTGATGTTTCCATAAATGGTATGCGTCTAACAAATAGGCTTGTCGTTTGTATAACAAAGTCACATGCAGAACAGTGACATGCTGTACAAATAAACATTCTGTGGTGTTAGAGTAGATTTTTTTCCACTCACATCATAAATATGAAATTATTACCTTGATATTAAACATATATCTGACTGGCATGTGTCCCATGGATAGGACCTGTCCTGGTTTTTAGGAGATCTGGGTTCTAGATTTGTGACTTTGTGCAAATCACTTAACCTACCCATGCTTCAATTTCCCTACCTGTAAAGTGGGCCTGCCAATGCTTAACTTCCCTTTTGCAGTCCTTTGAGATCTATGGATCAAACTCGCTATATAAGAGCCTTTTGTTTGCAACTGTACTTTTATTTTTTCTTAATAATTGGAGAATGTATTCCAATTGTCTTTGAAATGTGCTGTAATTTTTGAAAAATAGCAATTCCAGAACATCTGAGTCCAGAATGTCTTATTTAATATGGTTTCAGTGTCTATTTTAATCTAAAGAACTTCTCTGTCTTATGCAACGGTTGTCTAGACACAAGAAACTTTCTACATCTGTGAAGAAAAATTCTTTGTGTGTGTGTTTTTTGTACTGTTTCAGTACTTTCTTCTTGACTTCTAACTTATTAAATAACAATGAATTTTAGCATGTTATTGTATGATGTTTCAGTATCTTTTCTCATTTACGATTCTTGGAAATGTTTTGTATAGCTTAATTTGGAAAAAGATATTCAGTTCAGTATTTATCTTATACTTTAGCTGTTAAATGAACTGAGTGTTGTGGAAGCAGAACTGCTGCTGAAGTCATCCAGCCTGGCAGGAAGTTACACCACAGGATTATGTGTGTGCATTGTTGCTGTTTTACGGCGTTACCATGCCTGCCTAATTTTAAATCCAGAGCAGACTGCACAAGTTTTTGAAGGGTTTGTAGCTGCTGTATTTTTTCTATGTTTGTTTATAATATGCATAATTAAACTAAGAATATATTCAAATATGTCAGCTGTATACATTGCATTGCATATAAATCATTCAAAAACCATTTAAACTAGTGCAAAAATTCAGTTTGAATGGTTTATTACGATTAAGCTTAAATCATTGAGGAATTGACTTAAGCTAACTTGATATAACCTACTTTTACACTGAAATAAGGATTTTACGTTAGTTTAACTAATTTTTTTAAAATTATTTATACACAATGCAATAGTTTCTCTGTAGATTTTTGCACTGATTTAGCTAAACTGGTTTTAAATATTCTTTAAGATCTGAAGTGGTTATCTGTCTTATTAGCTGTGGGTAGTTACAGAATGGTTCACTCAAAGGTAACATACTGTTGTTGTTTTTGCTTTGTGTTACAGTAAGTTCCCAAGTGTTCCACTGTGTTGGGCAGTATACAAACATCAGATAGGACAGTCTTTGCCCCCAAAAGCTAACACTGTAAATAATGACAGGTGGGCATAGAACACACTGGCCTCTCAAGTGTGACAAAAAAGGGCAAACAGTAGGTAACTGTCCCGGTATAAAATCATTGATGCAGAGGATACTGTGGTCTTCCTTCCTCAACAGTGCCTTATTGACAATCACTGTAGACGCAGGGAGAGCCAAATAACATATGAAATGTATGCTTCCATGTACTGTTACAGTGATATTAGCTAAAAACTGAATTCCATTGGTGCAAAGCCCAATTAAAATGTGAAATGCTTAGTCCTTCTCTTTGCTCATTAAGATGTTGCTGTGCTAGGTTAGTAATTGTTGCACACTTTTGTATCATTATTATTAGGGAACAGGGCTCTAAAACTTTGATCTGTTTTTCATGGCCCTGATTGTGCAATGAGCTCTGTTTGAGCAGACCCCTGTGGCCTGTGTGGAGCCCTCTTGATGTCGGTAGGAATTCCCTTGTATGTAATTCACTGCAGGATTGTGGCCCATATGTGAAAAATACTATGAACACTTAACTATTTTCATTTTAAAATTGTGACACTAGGTTTCAGGTGAAACCCTTTATACCTATTGAGAATGCATTCACTTAGACTTTTCTATGGACGTAGACCATTGTCTAGTTATTGGCATGGGTATGTTAATTTTATAATATTAAAATGTATAGTTAGGTATGAGAGAGTCAAGGTGGGTGAGGTAATATCTTTTATTGGACCAAATTTGTTTGGTGAGAGAGGGCAAGCTTTCAAGCTTATGCAGAGCTCTTCTTTAGGTCTGGGAAAGGTACGCAGAGAGTCACAGCTAAGTGCAAGGTGGAACAGGTTGTTAAGACAAGAAGTTAACACTTTACAAGAGACCATTCAAGGTGCAATGGGCAGTTAATAAGTTTTCAAAAGTCTGAGTTGGAATTAATCTCGGATTTTTTTTCCCTCCAGATTATGTGGTGTTGTCAAGCATGTTGTTAATCCATCAGAATGTTCTTCTCCAGAAAGATGTATTTTAGCTTACCTCTATGATCTCTATGTGTCATGTAGCCACCTGAGAAGCAAATTTGGGGACCTTTTCAGGTTAGTAGCACAAAGATGTTACAAACTTAAATTTAACTGTAGAATCTACTAACAAGGAGACTTCTGCCTTTATGTATTGTAGTAATGAACTTTTAATTCAATTTATCTGCTCTTTAAAATGCACCTTTTCTACTTGCTAGTTTTCCTTTGCCCTACTTGTGAACCATTTTGCCTACACAGACTGTTTCAGGTTTGAAACAGGTCATGATACTGCTTGAGTGCTCAGAACAGCAGGCATACCTCTGTGCCCACTGACACCTCATTGAAGTCAGTGGAGCTCCATGTGGGTACACAGATCCACCTGCAAGTTGATCAGTGCAGGAGGGACCTATGAGGGTAAGTGCCCACGTTCTCATGCACACATACAGAATAGAAATAATGCTAGCAAAGTAGTTTAATTCTGTTAATTGCAGTTTAATTTTCATTAATTTAAGATCCTCCGTAATGTACTAGTACTGTAAATCTACTGTAATAACTATACCATCATTGAAAATAATGACGGCTTAGCTGACACCAGTACAATACTCTGCTTACTAAATCTTTCATCAGAAATAGGTAGAGAGACATCAAAAAGTGTGTCGTTTTTAAGGTGCTATATTGCAAATTTTCAGTTCCTCGTTCTAAACTGGAATCTTACTTTAGAAACCCCAAAGTCAGTATTTTTGGCTATTTTGAAAAAGACCTTTTGTCTGTGCACTTGCTTATTGTGAAAGTTACAAAACAGCTTACTCACATTTTTTCCCCACTTATTCTTGTGGGTTTGATCTGCATGTTTCATGTTCGCATTGCATAGTTATCTGAGAGAGTTACCAGTAAGAGAACCTGTAGATATTGTAAATGGATTTACAAATGCACATGGCCAGTATTTCTACAATGTTGCTTAGTAAAAAATTATGAAATATGGGGTAGCTTCTTAACTACAGATGTGTCTAAATAAAACAACAGTGCATTTATTCTACTGCTAACCTCGTCCCCAGATTTTTCAACTCCAGAAGCTACGGCTTACTAGAGCATATAAAATGGCAACAAAAAACCCACCCACCCCCGCAAAAAATCCCATAATCAAAAAAGAATCTATTTTATTGGTGTCCTATAATAATACTTTAAAATGGCATGCTAATAACATGGGAGTTAACTGTGTTAACTGTTAACTGCATCCGCACACAGCACTTGTTGGACAGGTTTTCCTGTCCAGCATAATTAAAAATGACTGATTTAAAATACAAACCCTCTGAAGACTGGTAATTTGTAAAGAAATACAGGGGGTTCCTTAACTATAGCAGTGCACACAAGGCACTAGCAGTACGATAGTTTAATCTCTGATGGTGCCTTACTGTGTGTGACGCACAATAGTTAACTACTTCAATCACTCTTTCAGCTGCCCTCTACCACACTGCAGGTCCCATTGGTTCCCTCTTCTAATAAATTTCAAAATATATTAAAATGCTGTATTTAAGAAAACATTCACTTTATACTTGACTTTTACCTTCTCTTGACTTCAGGCTTCAAAGGTGGTTTTTCTGGTATCATCCTAAACAGCTGACATAAGGAAGCCTACTGGAGCTTCCAGACGTTTTTATTTACTAATGTTTACTACACTTCCTTTTTTTAAACTCTCTCTTCACATTTTTTTATGATTCTGATCTTCCGGTCACTCCCTCAGCATAACATGTTATCAGAAATTCAGTTTACAAATCCACTGTGTTAAGATATGGTTACCCTTGTGACCATTAGGAAAGAAGAATAATTCTGTTTTGTGTTCCAATCTGTGGAATAGATTTAGTACAAAAATTTCTGAAGTAGCTAAGTCCCATTTTCCAAAGCACCTAAGAGGAAAGACCATTTGAAAGTCAATGGGATTTGGGCTCCTAAGTGGTGTCAGTGCTTTTGAAAATGCTGTCCGAGTCCCTAATTGTTTGGTTTTGGCCTTCTTCTGCACTGTATGCGTACTGTACTAACGTTGTTTGTCAGGAAGCTAATGTGTTCCATAAGCCTGTTTTACATCTATTAACAAAGTTTGAGCTGATTCTGGCATTTATTAGATTATGTTCAGACTGTGCTGCATGGGTTGGGGGATGGAATGTAATGAGCTTTCCCCCTTCTACCTACACCACTTGTGAAAAGGCTAGCCGCATTGTGAGTAGTGAGTGAAGCACCCCGCTATATGCTACAATTCCAACAGTACTGGATTCTTTAAAGGGGCAGGGTGAGATGAGGACCATATCCAGTGTAACTGGCCAGGCTCAAGAGGAACACATGCAGCCTACATTTTTAATGGGTGGTAGAGCTAAGGCTGCAGTGTGTCCTTCCCCCAAGTCTCAGGAGGAATTCTGGCTGAGTCTTTCTGAGGATCCTTCTGCAAAGTGGGCCCCAACTTGCCAACATATAACTGGGTCTTTAAGACGTAATCTAGCCTTCAATCTTTAAGCAGCATGCAAATGATTAGAAATGTGGAATAAGAAGCCCCATTTCAGGAACGGTAAGCTACTTATCTCAAGGAGAGGAGTTTTGTTAGTATTGAAGAAAAAAAAAAAGCCAGATTTTCAGGTGAAAGTCATGCGAGCTTTTTTACCTTCTAAACAATGAGTTGTATGGAAGTAGAAGTATGGTGAGCAGCAAAGTTCTGTAGGCTTCAGTGAAGTTAAATGTGGACACAGGTACAAAGGCTGATTTTACAAAATGAGAGGAAAACAGAGATGATGGAGAGAGGTTTTATCAAATAAGTAGTGAAGTAAGTGGAATTGACATTCAGCATCTTCAGCAACAGGCACTTCCTTCCTTACATACCAAAAGAGTAGCTGGTTCTGCAGGGTCTGGATTATCCAGTACCTCTGGTGGTATACTTTTGGCTCCAAACTACATAAAACTCCGGTCTCATTACTTTGCTTCAGCAAAATGTGTGCCAAAGTTATAGTGCTGATTCATTGATTAATTCATTCATTACATGTACAGCTACTTTGAGCTATTCCATTGGATAAAATACACAAAATAATACAAAAAGGATGCACATGTAAATAACCACTGCAGCTCTCAGCCCACTTTCTCCTCAAAAGCTTAAGGGAAGAGAGAAAAGATTGACTTCACAGTTGTTTCTGCGGTGTTCATATTACTTTGGTGTCTTAATAATTACAAGCCAACTGCATCCCTTGTTGAACTACTGACTTCAGGGTAGTTGCATGAAGGATAATTTTTGTCCACTTAAGAACATAAGAATGGCCATACTGGGTCAGACCAATGGTCCACCTAGCCCAGTATCCTCTCATCCAACAGTGACCAGTGCCAGATTCTTCAAAGGGAATGAGCAGAACAGGGCAACCATCAAGTGATCCATCCCCTGTCATCCAGTCCCAGTATCTGGCAGTCAGAAATTTAGGGACTGCAAGCCCAGAGCATGGGATTGTATCCCTGACCATCTTTGTTAATAGCCATTGGTGGACCTATCCACCATGAATGTATCTAATTCTTTTTTTAACCCAGTTATAGTTTTGACCTTCACAACATCCGCTGCCAATGAGTTCTACAAGTTGACTGTACATTGTGTGAAGAAGTACTTCCTTATGTTTGTTTTAAACTGGCTGCCTATTAATTTCATTGGGTGACCCCTGGTTCTTGTTTTATGTGAAGGGGTAAATAACACTTCCTTATTCATTTTCTCCTTGCCATTTATGATTTTATAATCTTCTATGATATCCCCCCTTAGTTGCCTCTTTTACAAGTTGAAAAGTCCTAGTCTTTTTAGTCTCTCCTTAGGGTTATGGAATAGCTCATATGGAAGCTATTCCATAACCCGGATCATTTTTGTTGGCCTTCTCTGTACCTTTTCCCATTCTAATATATCTTTTTCAAGATGGTGTGACCAGAACTGCACCCAGTATTCAATTGGTGGGTGTACCAAGGATTTAGATTGTGGCATTATGATATTTTCTGTTTTTTTATCTATCCCTTTCCTGATGGTTCTTAACATTCTGTTTGCTTTTTTGACTGCCACTGCATGTTGAGCGGATATTTTCAGAGAACTATCCACAATGCTCCAAGATCTTTCTTGAGTGGTAACAGCTAATTTAGACCCCATCATTTTGTATATATGGTTGGGATTATGTTTTCCAATGTGCATTACTTTACACTTATCAATAGTGAATTTCATTTGTCATTTTGTTGCCCTTTTTAAGTCTTTCTAGTCTGCTTTGGATTTAGGCTGTCTTGAAGTAGTTTTGTATTGTCTACAAACTTTGCCACCTCACTGTTTTACCCGTTTGTCCAGATCATTTATTAATATGTTGAACAACACTGGTTCTAGCCCAGATACCCGGGTAACACTGCTATTTACCTCTCTCCATTTTGAAAGCTGGCCATTTATTCCTACCCTTTTGTTTCCTATCTTTTAAACCTGTTATTGATCTGTCATAGGACTTTCCCTCTTATCCCATCACTGCATAGGACTTTCCCTCTTATCCCATCTTTCCCTCTTATCCCATCACTGCTTAGTTTGCTTAAGAGCCTTTGGTGAGGGACCTTTTCAAAGACTTTCTGAAAGTCCAAGTCCAAGCTTGATTTTTGATACTTTTTTGTATTTTTTTTAAAAGACAAATTTAGCTACTCTCGTCCTTTCTTTTCATTGGTTTCCCTATGATTAGAGAATACTTTGAATAATGTGACTGTGTGATGCCAGAGGTCTGGATTTCCTATTGTGGATCCCATTTGCACTGATGGAGATGACAGCAACTGATAAACCAAAAGACTAATGGAGCTCGTCTCTGTACAATACCATTTAACACCATAGACACATAGAGCAATGACCATTTAAACTGCTTCTGGCTGTGGAAGAGGTAGTGATGTATTTCAAGATAAAAAAGGCAAAAATCCACAAAAAATTGTTACTGATGGTTTCTTGTTTCTAGTAGCCACCTCTCTCTCCCAGTGCATATGTCTTCCCAGCCTGAGGTCAACATATACCTATGGCACTCAGTGATGTGAAAAATTCACACAGAAAAACCCCTTCCATCACTATAGGATGTGTCTAAGCTATGGCACTAGTGGCATAGCTGCAGTGGCATATCTGTGCCACTGTAACACCTGTAGTGTAGACATGGTCTCAGATTCAGTGCCTTTCTGCCTCTCACCAGAGGTCAGAAACTCCTCTTCCTGGTCTTTGAGAATGGACCACAGTGAAAATCCCAAGAATAATTTACGACCTAAAATATATTAAATGAAAACAAGTTTGTTGGAAAATGGAGTTTAAAATTAAATTGGAGCTAAACAGTAGTAAACTATACCCAGCCTCTGGTAGGCAGACAAAAACCTTATTTGCAGGAGAAATTAAATGCTCAGACCATTAGAAAATTCCTGCCTCTGCGGATATGCCTTCATTGCGGAGTTAACCTAGGTGGTTGCACCCTGGGTTAGCCTACCCCAGCTGTGAGGAGCCATACCCACACTGCTGTGTCCTCACTGGTGCTGTACTCACCCGTATGTGTGTCGCTAGGAGTTCTGGGGGCATATCCCATGGTTCTTTGTGCTGCTGCATTAAGCTAAGCCACTCTGTGATTCTTTCCAGTAAATTACGGGACAACTTGTCTGTCCTTCTGGGCATGTGGAGGAATTATGGGAAGGCACTGGAGGACTATCAGCACTCCAGTAGTTTAGCCACATCCTCACTGCAAAGTGGCTGGGTTAGCAGCCTGAGTAATAACCTCACCCAGCCTTTAGCCCCACATAAGCTAGCTAGCCTGGGAAAACACTAAACTTGGGTCAGGTTTTTGTGTATATACAGGATGGAGGTTAGGGGCAACACCCGAATAAGAGCCTGGATAACTTTGCATTGAAGACATACCCTGAGGGATTTGCTGTGTTTGATCTCAATGTCTGATCTCCATTTCCTTGGTGATTACAGCCATCTCTGAGGTGAAAACTACATTTCTGACCCAATAATACTTCTTCCCCAACTTGTGTTAGATCCTATCCATACATTGTAGTTTCACCAAAGTTATACCAATTTAGTTAGATCAGTGCAACCCCTGTGTAGACTTTAATTGATTTGAGTGTTTTATGTCATCAGATTCAGATTACACTAAATTGACATAAGAAACTCTTAAATTGATTTCTGAATTTAGTAAAATTTACTCGTGTAAATAAGGCCTTAAATATGGAGTCACATGTTAATATCCCAGCCTAGACTTTCTCTTTCTTTTGTGTTTATTGTTAATGTCATAAAAACATGACATTCTCATATCCTCTTTTATTTTTTGATTCTGTCAGCCAAGAAATCATAGATGATATCCAGTTCACTGTGTCAATAATTAAAAAGTTATTGTCAAATATGTAGTCTTTTTAAGGTGTTGAGGTTTTATATTTTAAAAAGAATTTAGGTAGGATCTTGATATTTCTTGGCACTTAATTAACCCCTCACCCCCATGCATGTTCCAGTTCATTCAGTATGTCGTGAAATGTAAAGGAGGAATAGCAGTCTTCTGAAGCAGCATCAGCATATGTTTACAAGGCATGTTGTACTACATGAAATCCTTGCCAAAAACGGTGAATGCTTTCTGATACATCTGCTGCTCAGGCTTTGAATAAACATATCACAAAGCTGGTATGGGAACTTGTCAGTTTATATTAATTGCAGGAAAACTTTAGTCAAATGGGCTGTGTGCTACCTGGGTTTGTCAGACTCTCTGTAAAAACACCACAGCTTTCTGAAACAGTGTACAGAAGAGTAATCCAAATAGGGTGAATTTGCTTGTGTGCATGGGCGACATGTGAACCGCTGGCTGGAGGAGGCTAGCTCATAGCCCTGCTCCTTCTGCCAGAGGCCCCGCCCCTTCCACCTCCTCACCCCCAGAGCCCAGAGGCCCCCCTACTGCTGCTGCTGGCCCCCACCTCAGGCTAGTGCCCCCAGCCCCGGAGTTTCCCAAGCCTTCTCCCGCAGCCCCGGAGTGCTGGGAGGGTGGGCGGTGTGGCCCCAGCCCCAGAGTGTTGGGAGCACCAACCCACAGGGAGACTGGAGCCAGGCCAAGCTGGAAGCAGGAGGGTATCTGGGGGCGGAGCATGCGCGAGGCCACGCCTCACTGTTTGCTGAAGCACAGCCTCCCCCAGCCTATGATACCCGCCACCCATGCTTGTGTGCTCCAGTGCCTTCTAGAGAAATATATATTTTCTGGGATTTAACAATATATCTACTAGCTCTGCGAGTAGTAGTTGGTAACCATTTTGTTTTAATCTGCATAAATATTTCAACAACCCAGGAGAAGTGAATAATAATTTTGTGTCTCCTTCTGTTTTTAACCCTTAGTAGCGCCTGTTCAAAGGTAAAGCAAACCATATACAGCAACGTACAGCCCTCAAACTCCAACTTGTTATGGGATCCAGAGTTCATGTTGGATTTTATCGAGAATCCCTCTGCTCACAGCATCAACTACTCAATGCTAGGCAAGATCCTCAATGACAATGCAGCCAATCGCTACAGCTTTGTCTGTAATGCACTAATGAATGTATGTATGGGGCACCAAGATGCAGGAAGGTAAGAGAAATTGATTCAGAAATAGAACTATGGAAGTAGTTGAAATTGCTGTTAGTGGTGGAGTGAAATGAAGTATCTGAGATATTATTAGAGCTGGCTGGGGCTGTTTATGTGCATGTTTTCCTTCCTTCCTTCTTTTTTGGCTCCCTTTGTATCTTTTGGTATTTTCTTCATTTACAGATTTCCTCTGTCTCACCGCTTCGATATTGCACTGTTTTTTTGAGTGGGTTTCCGTTCACCTAGACTGCATCAGACTGGTTTGCATAACATTACAAGGATTGATAACAAATGGCATACTGCAGGTGTAGGCTTACATGATTCTGACATCTCAGAATCTCAGCTATCTCAGCACAATCATCATCACACCCTGATAGTATCCTCATTGTCAAGGAATGTTCAGTACCAGATCAATTCCTTCCCCAGATGAACTATATTATTAATTAATTGAATTATGGAACTCCTAGCCACAGGATGCTGTTGAGGCCAAGTACTTAATAAGTTTAAAAGAGGCATTGGACATTTAAATGGATAACAAGAACATCCAGATTTGTTATAGCTAATTCATTAAAGAAGAATTTTGGAAAAGAAATAAAATCTCATGCGTCAGCGTTTAAACCATTCTCTAACTATTAGGATTAGGATGACACCTGCATGTGGGTCACATTATCCCACAGCTGCCTGCTCTGGGGCTTCTTGTACCTTCTCTGAAGCATCTAGTGCTGGCTGATGTTGAGACAGGATACTAGTCTGGCATTTCCTATGTTCCATGGTATCTGGTCTCTAAATGGAAAGTACCTGTGGCAACTGAGAAGAAAATAGACTGACGTTCCTGTCAGCTCAGACTTTCAAGATAATGACTAGTTCTTGAACAGAAGGCTTTAAGGGACTATCAAAGTGGTTCCCAGCCTTTTCTGGTGATGCATCCTTGCAATAGGCTGGATAATGATAGGGACCTTTTCCTTTTCTCTCCTGGCACTTCGCCACCATCTTTTTCTTTGTCCGGTTTCTCTCTCTTGTCTGTTTCTGCCTCTGTTTTTACCTTCTCTCTCTCTCTCTCTCTCTCTCCCCTCCCCGGCTAGGTCTTTGCTACGAGCTGGGGTGTGATTCCCCTGCTTGTGTACACATACTCATGTTCGCTCTCATCCCACTAGTGTGCATATGAATAACAGCGTACCTGCAGCAGCACGGGTAGCAGCGGCAGAGGCATGGCTCAGCCATGCTGAGTAAAAACCTTTCTGAAACCGATGGGCACGTATTCTGCACTGCCATGCTACTGTGGCCACACTACTATTTATACTTAGGCTAGCTCAATGAGAGCTAGCCCGAATACGTGTACACAAGCAGGAGAATCTCACCTCAGCTCGTAATGCAGATATGGCTTCTTTCTCTTTTTAATTGTTCAGCTACCGTAGGGATCAATGTGAGAGCAAAAAAGAAAGGCAGGTGGCTTTCAAAGAACCTTCTCTGTATTACCCATAGCCACAGTTGTGTATTTGCGTTGGAAGAGCAGATCCTATACCATGCACCTTTTCAACCTCCTGCACACAGACGTCATCCTCTGTGTGCCCTGCCCTTTATGCCCCACCTGAGAGTCTGGATCCTCCAGGTGACAAAACATTGAAGGACTGCTATTGAAAGATCACTGTTACAGTGATCATTTCAGCATCCACAAAGGACACACTAAACTCAAATTACATTATTAAAAGAAGAAGAGTTGCCAAAAGTGTTAGATTTTGTGGGACAAAACACTGGTTTTTCCCATCTCATTAAAATTATCCTTTGACGCTCCAAATTTGG
Source organism: Lepidochelys kempii (assembly GCF_965140285.1). NCBI lineage: Eukaryota > Metazoa > Chordata > Testudines > Cheloniidae > Lepidochelys > Lepidochelys kempii. Next base: position 27,366,346 of record NC_136388.1, on the reverse strand, counting down.
TCCTAGGATTTTCACTCCAAATCAAGCATACCTCTTCTAGGACAGAACTGAAAGATCTTCTATGTGATGATTCCCTTTACTGTTGTCCTTTATGACAAACAATAATTGTCTCCTTTATCCTTGCATTTTGGTATGGCGTTGAAGAGTTCTTCAGTGTTTGGACCTCATTTAGAGATCAGCTTTCTCATAAAGATTAGTTTTTTCTTCTCACCATTACTTCCTTTTCTTAGGATCTCTAACAATAGGCAAATGTTAAAACTATTCCTTCCATCCAAAAATAGCATTGGATTTCCTTGTTGGACTTGTTTTTCTTAATTATCTGTTCTGCAAACCCCATAATGCAGGTAGAGAAGAGCCTGAATTTTACATCTGGATTTCAACCCCAGTTCCCTCAAAATCAGAATGGTTGAGATATGGAGTTCTGGTTTGACTCCTATTAAGAACACTTAATCAAGAATTCAGTCAGAATTCAAGGGCAGATGATAAACTTTCCATGTTCAAGGTTGTTCAGATTTAATTCTGACCCTTATCTAATTCAGACATTGAAAACTGTCATCCTCAAGGTCTGAGACTCTATAACAGGGTTAGCCATATCATAATGAGTGAATTTAAGTAGTATCTTGGATTTTGGAATCATTATGAAATACAATGTGCAATATCTATTCTTCTAACTTCTTATAGATATCTTTTCATCAGTCTTTCTCTTCGTCCTCCTTCGCTTTGGTAAAGCTACTGAAAAGTCACTGATGGATTAAGGAAGAGAGAGGGAATTATCAGCTACGCTTCATAGCAGGAATCTTTTTTCCCTTTCTGAGTGACACTCATGTAGTAGATCATTCCTTCCCTTCTTCCCTAAAGAGCATATTGATATTTTGTCATTTTACCCTCCAAAACTCAGTCTGAGGCAGTCTAGGCAACTGAGGGAGTATTGGCAATGTGGAGTGGAGGAAAGGGAATGATTCATTAAGTCAATGAGAAGGAACACCCCAAGGTTACCAAGGGAGTTTCACTCTGGAAGGGAAAAAGGAACCTGGCCCAGGGTGGGTAACCCACATTTCTTCTTTCTTAACCAGTCAACATGGCTCTTAACATTGCACTGAATCACAATTAATTTAATCTATAGGTAATCCACAAAGTGACAATGACACACTTGATTTTGTGTCACCTTCTTGCTCCTAAATCAGGAGACTTATTCTAGCTACATTGCAGTGAGGCATGGTTTTCCTTACAGTTGATAGCTGGCAGAATGTCCATGGTGGCCTAGGATCTGTGCAAGATATGGTGGTTTCCTAATTTAGCTTTTGTTACAATATGGTCCATTTCTGAGGGAATGATTTGGCACCTTGAACAAAGCTGGAGCTCTTCTCCCCATGCCACCACTGCAGGAGTGTCAGCTTGTGTCACCTGGAAGGGGGAGCAGAGCACGTGTCACTATGGGGTGGAGCCAGGAAGGGTTGTATCCCTAAATTCACCTTTCATGGTTGGCCAGCAGGTGGGGGAAGGTGATTGAAGCATGTTGGGGGAGACAACTGATAAAGGAGGTGTGATTTACCAGGGTACAATCCAGATTAGTGAGTAGCTGTGTCACCCCTGCCCTCTAACCTGTGGTGCCCTTTACAATGCTTTGCTGCTGTAGCCTCCACTGTGGACTGCTATTAACAGCCTCCAGCATACAAGTTTCTCCCAGCTGTGTCTGCATGTGTGCTACAGCCAGCCAGCCAGCCACACCTTGACTCTGACCAGCCTTGATTATACAGCAGGATGACCCCAAAACAGAAAACCCCACCCCCAGTTTTCTGTTTCCCCCCATATATGTATGTCCTGTACTGCCCAGCTGTCTCCTGGATAGTACACATTTATGTGAAGTCTGTTATATTTTAAATAGAAATAACAAATGGAGTTTCCGAAACACATAACTTCAAACACGCTGGATTAGATAAAACAATAAAACAAGTTTAGAGAGAGAGATTTTAAGTGAATACAAGTAATGAGGCATAAAAGTCAGAAATGTTTACAAGAAAATAAAGTTAAAATGCTACTGGTGCCCAACTTAACAAACTATATCAGATTCAAGAAAATTTCTCACCATATGCTTTCAGCAGTCTTACTGACCAAATCCTCTAGGTCAGGACCCCTTCTCCCAGGGATTCTTCTCTCTACGAAGGCTTCTTCTGTTGCTTCAGGTGCAGCAAACTGATGGGCAGGGAGAGAGGAGGGGTGCCTTGGGGTGTTTGTCCCTCCTTTTTCTAGTGTCAGTCTCCCTCTTGAAAAGCATTTCCAGCTGAGATTCACGAGGCCGAGTCTATGTGGAAGGGTATTCCCTGATGTGTTTTTCTATCTGTTTTTCTCTGTTTAAACTTCCTTTGTCTCTCATACCTAGCTGATTACTCTGCTTAATGCTTAAACGCAAATTAAACAGAGCTCACGTTCCTTTCTTTGAGATGGATCTCAGTTTGGAATATGTGTTAATAACACCATATAGTAGAATATTATAACTTCACATACAATGTAGCTACACATATTTTATCAGGACAGTACTGACCAGCAAATGATAAGTTTTCAAATGATACCTTAAAAGTCCTAACTTGAACCAAGATTATTACAACAGGGTGTGGGGTGTAAACATGGGTACATTCTGTCATAGGAGGATCTCTACAAAATGCAGTGCCTTGTGCAACAGCACATTAGACTCATGCCAGTCACTGGGGACAATGCATGTACCAAACGTTGTAGTTAGCAAGAATAGGTCTCCACAACTGGAGAGACCTAGATGAAATCTGAAATATAGATCTGGACATAAACTTTTATTTATCTCCAAAATATTTATTGCTAATGAGCGTTTTTCTTCTGTTAACTTGTTTTTTCTTGTCTTCTAGAATTAATGATATAGCTAACCTTTGCGCAGAGTTGACAGCATGCTGCACAGTGCTAAGTTCGGAATGGTTAGGGGTTCTAAAGGCTCTTTGCTGTTCTTCAAACCATGTCTGGGGTTTTAATGATCTGCTTTGCAGTGTGGATGTAAGTTGAATGTATCTTGAAATATAAGTACCAGTTAAACATATTTATCTTAAGTTGCCTCTAGAAGACCCATCACATAGTATCTAAACACTATATATTGTGGAACAGGGTTTTAGAACTGTATCTGTTTATCTTTTCAAAGCATCTTCTGAAACTCCTGAATTATGTTTTCTGCATTTTCATTGTTTCATTCAAAATGAAATATAGACTACATACAGAGTTGTGTTTTTACTCAAATACATTTTTTTCTCATTTCACTACTGTAGTGTAGTGCTATAGGTTATGGGAGGTACCTTGTGAAAGAGATAGGCAGATATCTATATGCATAGCTTCCTTCTCAATCACTGTTTCCATGAATTGAACAGTCCCACTCTTAAATAGCATGCCTCTGGGCTGGCACTTAGTCATAAGGGTGTAATACACTTCATTGATCCTAACTCAGCTGCTGTAAATTGTCAGAGCTCCATGGAAGCCAGTGGGGTTATGACAGTTACCATCAGTGGAGGACCTGGCTTGATATATTTATCCTAGTACTTTAAAAGATTGGTTTATTCTTTGACCATGCATGTTAAAGGATGGCTGTGTAAATCTAGAATTTTTCTTGCTGTGTGCTAGCAGCTGAGGATTGAATATGTGTGCCACTAATTTCTATTTAAAGGTTACATCTGTTCCATCTTTTATAAATCAATTTTTGTCTCCTCTTCATTTAATTAAAATTTAATGTATGAAGAAAAAAACAGTACGTTTTGTAATTAACTTAAATCAATAGACGTTTGCTATTGAAAATATTTGGGAGGTGCATTAAAAAGTGGAGGAATCTGCTTATTTGTGATAATTTTACTCTTCATTAGTAAGCCAAGTTCGCTTTTATATCTTGGTCATTAATCACAGCAATGAAGATTTGTGTATCATAACGTGAAAGCATTCCAGTGTTGTTTTTCTTTCAAGGTGAGTGACCTCTCATTCCATGATTCACTGGCCACTTTCATTGCTATTCTGATAGCCCGGCAATGTTTTTCTCTGGAGGATGTAGTTCAGCATGTTGCACTTCCCTCTCTCCTTGCAGCAGGTAAGAAAATATCAATATCAATCTAGACACATTGTGATGTTTTGTTTTTAAAAACTTTTTTCTTTCTGTTGATTGCACAAATTTACAACTCATTCTGAAACCACTTTCTGATGCAGAATGCTACTGCAGTATGTGACGGCCAGGATACTCTCTCTATACGTTGTAACAGACTGGTCCCATAAGTAGTATTAATGTCAGGGCGAATCAAAGAATCTGTGTTTGATAAATGATATAAAGGTCATATAAAATGCATTCTACTTCTTTGACAACACCATCCTTCTCCCTATTATCTAGGTCCCCTATCTCCATATGACATATGACTTCTTTGTGTCTTGCACACAACACATCCAGATAATTGCCAAAGCGTGTTAGTTCTTTCACAACATTTCAAAAATCTAACCCTTCCTTCCAGCCCTCACAACTTAAAATTCTCATCTATATCTTGGTTACCTCGAGCCTCAACTACTGATATCACTTTCTCTTGCTCCCTTCTAGTCCATTCAGAGTTGAGTAGGTACATTCTTCTGCCTTGCCCACTGATCAGACCATAACACAAAATGTTTGGAATCCCTCCACTAGCTCTTTCTCACCTTCTGTTTCACTTCTGTGATGATCCTTGCTTTAAATGCTCTGCACAGTTTCACCCAGATCTTCATTTCTGCTCTCATTTGACCACTTCTCCCCTTGCTTTTTCCTCCAACAATTAGTTCTGCTTAATTAACCTCCCTTCTTCCAAAAACCTACAAATGCTGACTCCCATCAAATAAAATGCTCTAGTTGCATTTGAAATAGGTTCTGTCTTACAGAATTATTTCTGTGGATCTTCCAGTGAATTCTGTATATGATTTCTAAGCTCCTTGAGAGAGGTGCCTTGTGTCAATGTCCCATTTTCCATAGCCTGTGGGGACCCAGATGCTGAACCTGGAGCGAGAATGACATGCCGTCTTCTGCTTCATCTCTTTAGAACACCCCAGCTCTACCTGTTACCCCAAGCAACGGGTAAGTTGACAGGCTTTATGTTCTTTTCATTTTAGAAAATGAAGTGAATTCTGAAACTTCTGCATAGGCCTCCTGCATCATACTTTCATTACTTTTTTCCACACTTGGGTTTGAAAATTGTAGGCAATATTAGATAAAAGGGGCAGAGGCCAAACAGTCATTGGTATGGAAGTAATCAGACCATTTCAGTGAATAAAATTCTGCCATGGAATATAATGTTCTCTGAGAAGCTGAACAATGATTGTCTTTGCATTTTTTATTTTCATTTTTTAAACTGTGGATGTGCAGTCAAAAGATTCTTGCATACTGAAGTATAGTTAAGCAGCACATACTTCTGATTTATCTGGAAAAATAGGGCCTTTAAACCAAATGGTTATGCAGATGAAGCAATTTCACTGCTGAACTCAATGGATTATGGATACCTGAGCATTAAAATGTTATCCTGTCAATGTAGAACTCCAGCCTTTGTCATAGTAAGTTTAACAAAAGTTCAGTTTAAATATAACAGCTGTGTATAGTTCTGGTGAAGACAACTAAACTGGGAGAAATCTTTTACTGCTACACTGCTCTTGCCTCTTTCAAATTCTGAAGATATGTATCTTCAAGAACAATTATTTTGTTTTTGACTGTATCATGTACAATCTTATGAGATCCTAACACAGACTTTCTTAAAACATATGCATAAGTGGATATAGCAAATCTTATATGTTCAACCGCCATTTTCTCATTTCTTGACTTTGGGCCTGGTCCTCCTCCTGCTGAAGTGTGGAAAAATATCCAATAACTTCAGTGGTGCAGAATCAGCCTGAACTATATATACATCAAGAAATTTGTATTAAATATACTTTGTTAGATTTATATAATAACTTTGTTGTGGAAGAGGATGAGGGGGAAAAATTCATAAACCTCTATAGCTGAAACCAAAATAGACTTTCCTTTCCTTGATAACTTACCAGTTTAAATTATTGAATTTTATGTTTGAGACACTTCTTTAAGGCTCTTGATTAAAGGCAGGATCAGAACCGTATTTTCCTAGATTTAAATGACTGTAGCTAGTTTTGTTGTTAGCATGCTACTACTTACCCCCATTCATTTTAATTAACTACAGCTGGGTCTACAGCTTCAAGCAAAACAGCATTTTACCTCATCAATTAGTTGTTGATGCATTGTAGAAAAGTTCTTGTATAAAGAAGTCTGTGCTGGTAAAGAATAACAGTGAGCTGTAGCTCACGAAAGCTCATGCTCAAATAAATTGGTTAGTCTGTAAGATGCCACAAGTCCTCCTTTTCTTTTTGCGAATGCACACTAACACGGCTGTTACTCTGAAACCTGAGTATTACATATATCTCTTTCTCTGCTCTTAGGGAAGTCATTCCCAGGCATTCGCTCTTCTTGTGACCGCCACCTTCTGACTGCTGCTCACAACAGCATTGAAGTGGGAGCTGTGTTTGCAGTCTTAAAAGCAATTTTGATGCTTGGTAAGATTATTCAGAGGTGTGTGTGTGTGTGTGTGTATGAAGATCTTCAGTTTAACACTTGGCTAAAAAAGGAATCGGTTTTATTCATTTTCTTGAGAATGCTTCTGTGATTGGGGATCCTTAGTTATTAAAGTACCTGACTGAAGACAAATTTGGATTCTTCCTGTGCTTCCTTGACACCAATGAGTAGCTTTCCCCCCACAGGTCAAGAGACAGAAGTTTTCTCTGGTGAGTCAGCCCCAGACTTACGTGACTTTAAGCAGATGTGACTCTTGCGCACACTTCCTGTCAGAAAGTCACAGTAAATTTTAACTTGACCTCGTCTAAACATGTTTTAAGACATTTCTAAGGGGAGTGTCCTGAATCCAACTCTTAAGCTTCACTTATTCCCGTGTTTGGACTTAGAAGTAAATCCTAATGCCTGAAATTGAATTTCTGAAGTCTTGAAAGAACCATTGTTAAACAATCCTTCCACAGCAGAGCACTCACTAACGCTCCACTTGTGTCAGTTCTTAAGCCTAAGGCCAGCTGTACACTAGAATCACTTTGCTGGTAGAGCTATAATGGTAGCGTGTAACATCAAAGTACTTCCAGTGGGGATGCAGCATATTCCAACAAACTGTGCTTTTGCCATCATACCTTATTCCAGCCCTCCTGAGCAAACAAGCTATACTGGCAAAAATTCAGGCGACATTATACTTTGAGCTATTGCTGACACAACATAGTTAAACTGACAAAAGTGTATCCTAAGTGGAGATTTATAAAGTACGGGCTGGTCTACGCTCCAAAGTTTTGCTATACTGTATACTATGCTAAAAGTATACCTATGCTGGTTTAAAAAAAAATCACACCCTAAATGACATAGCTATACCATTATAACTTCTCTAGTATACACCTACATTTGGGGTGGATTGAAGTGGAGTTAAAATCATACTTGTGGCTAACATCCGTACTTTATTGCTGTTTGCAGTGATTGGATTAGAATTCTTATTTTCCTGCATTGCTGAGGTTTGAATAAATGACTAGTGCACGGGTTACATTATGCATTGCAATGCAAACTCTGTATTTGCAATGCAATTCAGTGCAAACTCTCTTACAGGAGCTTGTGTCAGTTAAAGGCTATATGGTACAGAGATCTAGAATACCCATTTCTCTAGCACCGTCCCACCTCACCTCACCTTAATAATAATCAAAATATAATATTTTAGAAGATGAAATATTGATGTTTTTAAAAATCCCTTCTCACATTTCAAATGAATTTCTTAAAAATTGCACTTAATTTATTGAGAAAAGCCTCAGGTATGCTATACCTAATGGAGTTAATGCTTAATAAGTAATTAATTTGGGGAGCAGAAATCAGTTTTAGAAAATTTAATCTCTCCCCAAAGTGAAAGACATAGTTGTATAGTGAACTGCAGTAGGAGTATATTCAAGGTAGTCTTTTCACAAACCTTACTGCAATGTTGTGGTTTCAGTTCAGAAAAGTAGAATTTTTTTAGCTTCCTTCTGTACAATAAATAACTCGTAACATCTGCGTAACTAGGTCTCCCTTGTTTAGGCTGACCAGACAGCAAGTATGAAAAATCGAGACAGAGGGGTAGGAGGTAAATAGGCGCCTGTATAAGACAAATCCCCAAATATCGGGGCTGTCCCTATAAAATTGGGACATCTGGTCATCCTACCCTTGTTGGTATGTGATTTGCAGTTGCAAATACCAAGCTTGATAACCATAACACCATGTAGATGGTTATGGTGTGCAAGAAAGGCAGATTCGGGCTCATATGTCATTATTATCCATTCACATACATTTTGTCCTATTTTATGTCATTCGGTCTGTTTTTTAGACCCGTTTTGTTTGTTTTTTTTCTGTTTTATGGTTATTGTTGAAGCACTGTAGATTGGACTATAGTGGCATTACCAGAGTTGGGCCCAAGCCCTGCAGGTCAGATGCGATATTCCATTTCTGACTAATATCTATTAATTATAATGTGCCAGATCCTCAGATCATTAGTCAGGCAAACTCCTATTGACTTCCATGGCCGGGGGTTGGCTTAGAAGAACTGAGTAAATACTGTATAAATATCTCATGCTTAGGGCCCTGTATGTTTTAACTTATTAATTCCTTTAATTGTTGGTTTAGTTCTGGGTTATGTTAGTTTTGGGGGATTTTTTTTTTTTACAAGATTTCAGTTTTCCGAGATATTCTTTTCTTATTTTCTTGCTTTCAGTCCATTTGGAAATATGTTTGCCATGGCATTGATCTTTTCTAATCAAAATTAATAAAGAGTTATTTTTTTAAAATGTTGCTATGGTTTGTTAAACAAGTAAGAATTTTAGAAATGTGTGTAGAGGGATTTTCTGCTACATATCAACACTACCTGTGCCTTCCATGCTCAGAAGAGAGGGGCTGGATGTAGAAACTCTGTTTATAACTATTTCTCATAAGAAGTCATAACTGTAGTACTTGATTAGTGGCAAGTCTCCCTTCTTACCATAAATGTTAGTTCCAAATCTTGCAACTGACTGCCTGGGTAGGGCTCCACATGAGTGTGGAAATATATTGGCTTCAGTAGCCCTGCACATGGGTGCAGGGATCCCACTGTGCAGAGTTAGTTGAAGAATCAGCTTCTCATCAAGCTCAGTCAGTCAAATACACTGATATATCAGCAGGTAGTGATCTATTTTATACATAAGAAGGCAGTGTTCAGTTACAAGCCAGTCTATCATAATGTGTCCTCTAATTTTGATGAGTAAAAAGTACAGGTGGTTTTAATCCTGTTAAGGAGAGATTCAGGGTACTGCTTATTGGAGAATAACATCGACGTGATACAAACTGTGAGGATTTCATATGATGAAATAGATCTTGAGATAAGGACATTTTTCCACTGGTGCAGCTTCCCACTGGTAATGGTGGGAGAACAAGCATTGTACACAGGTCACCAGCAGCTGCTGACATTTTAAGCATTGCGTTGTGCAGACTTGCTCTGAGCAAGTGTAGACACGATTGTGGTAAAAATGCCAGTGCTGCTTATAACTCTGTCTACATCAGCAGTTTCTTAGTTACCATCACTGGTATTGCTGTGGCAGTGGCAGCAATGGTATAAGATTTTAACAAAAAAATCCCATTGTAGAGACAGCCAAAAAGCAAAATTTGGTGTCTCTGTTTTAAAGGACTTGAGCTGGAATAGCAGAGAGACTTTTAACCATCAAGGACAACAGGAAGATGGGCAGATGCTTGGATGACCATTTAAATGGCGATTGACTTGATGGGGATGTTTTAATGGAATATTGGTTCATGTGGCTGTATCAAGGTGTTTTAACTGGCTGAATCGTCCGGACTTCCTGTGCCATATTAGTTATTGAGATTGTCATTAGATCAAATTGTGGTGCTTGATAAGTGCTGGAGAGAGCATATGGCTAACCAGTTAAGGTCCACAAGAGTTTTCTGCTAAATGCTTGAATGGGTATGTTGTCCCACTAACTTACATATCACCTGGAAACATAACTATTTTCCTACATAATGCATGATCTCAGACGGTCCCACAACAGTTGTGAAATTATATTTAACATTCGGGGCTTATTTCTCACTGTTAAAAATAGTAGTTGCATCTTGCATTGTGAGAGAGCGCTTTGATGTAAGATTTCAAACTCTTCAAAGGTTGTTAGTTGCCATTTCAACATAGGGCATTATGCAAATATTTATTTCTGCTTCTTGCCCAAACAATCTTACTTTGCTTAGTCTGTCCCCTTTCCCACTGCCAAAATTAAATATTGAGGTTAAGTTTGTGCAGTTGTGCTGATGATTTGCAGAAAGGATGGGTTATTCAGTGTTTGCCCTTTCTGACAGGGCTCCCTCAGCATGCATTGCCCTTTTCCATTCCCAGGAAAATAAATCTCTCTTGTCAAGAAGTTCATAGTAAGGTGGGCTAAGGTGACCACCAGTCAAAACTTGTCTCTTGATCTATCGAGAGTTAATAAATCAGAGTAAGAGAGAAGACTTGGAAAAAAGGGACACCTAAAAGGATGAGTAACCCAACTTTTCCTTATTTTACAGCCAAATCAAGTCTGTGTGCCCATGAGTACTCGTTACTGGGGTACGAGGGGTAGGGTAGGAAGGATGTAGTCTCTTTCTTGGTTTGGTTTGTGTAACTTTTTCAAGTTCAGAAAAAGTAAATTTCATTTTAATGAAAAATATATGAAGCAAAATAAGGAAGTAACATTTTCAAAAATTGTACTTTTCTAATATCCAGTTTTTATTTGTGTTGCCTGCTGTCTAATTTGGCTGTGCACATACTTCATTTCTGCATTGTTTCTCAGCTAGGACATTCCTTCGAATGCTTCCTTAACTGACTGTGCAAATTCAAAATCTCAAGACTTCAATAAGATTTTCACTTTTGTACTCCTGTGCTTCTGCTGTGTAGGTGATGCTGAAATTGGCAGCAGCGGTGTTAACTCTTTGAAGAATGAGGACTTCACTATGAGAGGTTTATTAGATGACCTTAATGATGATGAAATTTGGGGTGCCTCTCACACACTGAAATGTGGAAAAGCTATTTCCATAGAAACTGCTAGTCTAAGTGAATATGCTAGATATGTGCTAAGAACTATTTGCCAGCAGGTAATTTGTAAAACTGTGTTTCCTAGCTTTTCTTTATAGACAACATTATTTTTGTCAAAAATCTGTCATGTAAGAGGCTTTAATATGTTTGAATGCAAAACAGACTTTGAGGATGTACTATACGTCTTTTTCTTATGGTATTTGAATCTGAGTTCTCCCTTGTAGTTGCTTGGCTTTGACCAGAGGTCATTTAAAAGTCAGTGGAGCTAAAATGGGGGTGAATTTGGCCTATAGTCTTCAGTATGTTCCAGTCTTTTAAATTAACACTATTTTTCCCAGTTGAACCTCAAACACCCTGCCCTTTTGGTGGCTGGTATAGCAGGCCTTACCTGAGAAATGCCAGTGATGTTCCATGAATTAGCTGGTAAAAAATGCTCATGCAACTTGTGGATATCATTTGGTAGAATCAGTTAATTATCAATCTGCTTTTAGTGTTTTTAAGGAAACAAATTCTGGAAAACAGTTGAAAGTGTACTGTACTTTTAAGGGTTATAAATTACTGAATGAAGGTGAAATTTCAAGTATCATATAGACTTATGTGGAACTGGTTTTCAGTTTGTGAATATCTGCATGTGGAAAATGTGTTTTGTGTGCATTGCATATGTGAAAAATAAGTGTTATATTGACATCGATCCAGCTGTTTGATTACTTTCAGGAATGGGTGGGAGAGCACTGCTTGAAAGAGCCTGAGAGGTTATGCACGGACAAAGATCTTATATTGGATCCTGTTCTTTCAAACAAGCAAGCACAGAAACTACTGCAGCTTATCTGTTACCCTCATGGTATTAAAGAATGCACAGAGGGTGACAACGCTCAAAGGCAACACATCAAGCGCATACTTCAGGTAATAAAATGTAAAATTATTCCAAATTACTTCTGTAAGATATTAACTCGTGAAGTCTCATTCAGCAGCACCATCAATTCAATGCAGATGTCTTTCAATTCCCAATATTACCAACCCCCAAAGTTCAAAAGTAATTACTCAGACCCCCTCCCCTCCAATCATGAGATGATTTTTTTTTTGTCAATGCATTTTGGGCCTGTCTTTTGCCCACCCCAGCCCCCATGAGAAACAATTAGTGTTGCCAATGCCAGTTCTCCCAGATCTGAGTATGATGATTTTGTCCCCTTGCTGCGGGGAGCTCTTGATAACTGGCTGTTCAATGCTTCCAACTTCTCTTCAGAATTTTAATTAATTAGTGTTTTGCCCACCTCCAGCCCCAACATCTGCCTGTACAGCAACTTCCATCTCTGCTCCTCATGTAACTCCTTGGGTTCTTGATCCCTCCTCCCAGGCCTGGGCAGGTGCTGCAATTGGGTTCTCTTATGCCTCTTCCTAGACCTGGGAGTGGGGCAGCTCCAGGGGTTCTTCACCCCCTTCTCTCTTTTCCCCAGCCTTGGGGCCAGGCAACTTCAGGGCCTCTTCACACACACCCCTTTCCCTTTCTAGGTGTTGCAGGAAGGAGGAGGAGAAAGGAGACTTGACCCATTATTCTCAGGAGAAGAGAGGGGAGGAGGGAACAGAACCACTCTGAGATACTGGGCTCTATCTGCTCCTTTCTCCCAGCTCCTATGGAGAGGAGCTGGGGCTCTTCCTGCTTCCTGCAGCAGCCCTGATTAGCTGTACTTCTCCAAGAGTGAGGGAAGTGGAAATAGCGGCCAATCAGAGGGGATTTCCTTTCCAGGTAGGGCTGAAATTCATGCAAGGGCTGGAGCTTCTTCTGTCATCGTGACTCAGGCTCCAGCCGCAACCAAAAGCAGAAGAGCTGACAACCCTGAGTTCCCTTTCTCCCTGTTTTTTGTAGTTGATAGATATTTCCTGTCAAGTACTTTTATTGACCAGCAAAAGTTTCTATTCAAGCGTACTTTCCAAAATCAAATCCACGTTTGTCCATTTATGTATTTCATCCTCTGTTAGAAGCACAAAGTATATTGGCTGGAGTTTCGAGATCTAGTCCATGTCTAGTCTAGGAGTGTTTGACCATTATAATAATACGAGTATGCTATACAGGCAGAGAGCTCCTGGTGTGGGTGTACCTATTACCAGCAAAACTGCATTTGACAGCAGTATAGTAAAACTATGCCTAACAAGTGAAACCTAACTATATCAGTAAAAACACAGTTTTGCTGCATCTACACTACAGACTTCTGCTTTCACAGCTGTCTGTCAGGTATCACGCTACTTCACTGACCAGCACACCATGCCAGCAGACGTCTGTAGTTTAGACATAGCCATCCTCTGATTACCATAGTTTTTATCCTTTATCCCTTTTATCCCTAGTTTTTATTTTAACATATTGTATCCTACTTCAAAGCAGCAAGATAGAAAGTTTAACATAAAGCTTCTTACTGGCCCTAGAAAAACATGAGGCATTTTAGAGTAAAAATTCTTAATCTGTCTTTAACCCATCCAACTGGATCAAAATTTGTAGCTCAAAACCATGTAGTATGTAACATCACTATCCAATGAGATACTTATAATGCAAAGCTGTGGCTTTGAATTTCTTTGCTTTTGTAAGTTTGTTACACTCAGCGACTTTTGAAGTGTAGATTTTAAGAATGGGAACTAATAATTTTAACAGGTATTAAAAATTTATTAAAGTGCAGTGGATCTGTGAAATCTACAGCAGCACGCAACTTTGACAAATGTTTTCAAATAAGTAAGAGACTTGAGATGAAAAGAGTTTACAGAAATAGTAAGCAGCCTTTTAAGATATTTAGATATCTTGGAGAGGTCAGAAAAGAGAGAGAAAATCTGTTCTGAAGACTCACTATCACAAAACTAACTCTGAATCTCTTTCAATCAGTTCAGTCTCCTTCCTCTTTTCTGCTCCTGCTGTCACTAATGGCATTCAGAAATTTGGATGATTTAGATCAGTGGTTTTCAAACTTTTTTTCTGGGGACCCAGTTGAAGAAAACTGTTGATGCCCACGATCCAACGGAGCTGGGGATAAGGGGCTTGGGCTGTGGGAGGGGCTCTGGGTGGGGCGGGGGGCTCTGGGCTGGGGCAGGGGGTTGGGGTGCAGGAGGGGGTCATAGAATATCATAGAATATCAGGGTTGGAAGGGACCCCAGAAGGTCAGCTAGTCCAACCCCCAGGGCTCTGGGCTGGGTGTGGGGCCAGGGATGTGGGGTTTGGGGTGCAGGAAGGGGTTCTGGATTGTGGGGGCTCAGGGCTGGAGCAGGGGTTTAGGGTGCAGGATTGGGGTGCGGATGTACCTCTGGCAGCTCCCGGTCAGCAGCGCAGCTAGGGTGCAGAGGCAGGCTTCCTGCCTGTTCTGGCACTGTGGACCGTGCTGCGCCTGAAGCAGCCAGCAGCAGGTCTGGCTCCTAGGTGGAGGCATGCAAGCAGTTAGGGTTCCTGGCCAATGGGAGGAGCCAGTGCTCAGGGTGGGGGCAGTGCATGGAGCCCAGTGGCCCCCCTGCCTTGAAGCCAGACCTGCTGCTGGCCACGTCCGGGGTGCAGCGTGATGTCGGAACAGGTAGGCACTAGCCTGCCTTAGCTGGGCAGCACTGCTGACAGGACTTTCAATGGCCCGGTCGGTGGTGCTGACCGGAGTGACCCAATGCCTTACGTGCCGCAACCCATTACTGGGTCAGGACCTGAACTTTTACAAATGCTGATTTAGATGATAAAGTATTACATAAAAAATAAGAATGACCCTACTGGGTCAGATCAAAGATCCATCTAGCCCAGTATCCTGTCTTCCGACAGTGGCCAATGCTAGGTTCCTCAGAGGGAATGAACATAACAGTTAATCATCAAGTGATCCATCTCCCGTCACTCATTCCCAGCTTCTGGCAAACAGAGGCTAGGAACACCATTCCTGCCCATCCTGGCTAATATCCATTGATGGACCTATCCTCCATGAATTTATCTAGTTCTTTTTTTTGAAAGCTGTTATGGTCTTGGTCTTCACAACATCCTCTAGCAAGGAGTTCCACAGGTTGACTTGTGTGAAAAAATACTTCCTTTTATTTGTTTTAAACCTGCTGCCTATTAATTTCATTTGGTGACCCCTAGTTCTTATATTATGAGAAGTAGTAAACAACACTTCCTTATCTACTTTCTCTATCCCAGTCATGATTTTATAGACCTCAATCATATCTCCCCTTAGTCATCTCTTTTCCAAGCTGAAAAGTCCCAGTTTTATTAATCTCTCTTCATACGGAAGCCATTCCATACCCCTAATCTTTTTTGTTGCCCTTTTCTGAACCTTTTCCAATTCCAATATATCTTTTTTGATATGGGGCGACCACATCTACAGACAGTATTCAAGATGTGGGAGTACTATGGATTTATATAGAGGCAACATGATATTTTCTGTCCTATTATCTATCTCTTTCCTAATGATTCCCAACATTCTGTTCGCTTTTTTGACTGCCGCTGCACATTGAGTAGATGTTTTCAGAGAACTATCCACAATGACTCCAAGATCTCTTTCTTGAGTGGTAACAGCTAATTTAGACCCACATCATTTTATTTGTATAGTTGGGATTATGCTTTCCAAAGTGCATTACTTTGCATTTATCAACATTAAATTTCATCTGCCATTTTGTTGCCCAGTCACCCACTTTTAAGAGATCCTTTTGTAGCTCTTCACAGTCTGCCGGGGTCTTAACTATCTTTAGTAATTTTGTATCATCTTCAAAATTTTCCACCTCACTCTTTACCCCTTTTTCCAGATTATTTATGAATATATTGAATAGGACTGGTCCCAAAACAGACCCCCGGGGGACACCAGTATTTACCTCTCTCCATTCTGAAAACTGACCATTTATACCTACCTTTTATTTCCTATCTTTTAATCAGTTACCAAACCATGAGAGCACCTTCCCTCTTATCCCGTGACAGCTTTCTTTGCGTAAGAGCCTTTGATGAGGGACCTTGTCAAAGGCTTTCTGAGTACACTATATTCACTTGGTCCCCTTGGTCCACATGCTTGTTGACCCCCCTCAAAGAATTCTAGTAGATTGGTGAGGAATAATTTCCCTTGACTCTTCAACAAATTATGTTCATCTGTATGTCTGACAATATTGTTCTTTATTATAGTTTCAACCAGTTTGCCCAGTACTGAAGTCAGGCTTACAAGCCTATAATTTCCGGGATCACCTCTGGAGCTCTTTTTAAAAATTGGCATCACATTAGTTATCCTCCAGTCATTTGATATAGAAGCTGATTTAAATGATAGGTTACAGACTACAGTTAGTAGTTCTGCAATTTCACATTTGAGTTCCTTCAGAACTCTTGGGTGAATACCATCTGGTCCTGGTGACTTATTGCTGTTTAATTTATCAATTTGTTCCAAAACCTCCTCTAATGATACCTCAATCTGGGACAGTTCCTCAGATCTGTCACCTAAAGAGAATGGCTCAGGAATGGGAATCTCCCTCACATCCTCAGCCTTGAAGACCGATGCAAAGAATTCATTTAGTTTCTCCGCAATAGCCTTATCATCCGTGAGTGCTCCTTTAGCACCTCGATTGTCCAGTGGCCCCACTGGTGGTTTAGCAAGCTTCTTACTTCTGATGTACTTTAAAAAAAAATTGCTATTACTTTTTGAGTCTTTGGCTAACTGTTCCTCAAATTCTTTTTTGGCCTTCCTAATTGTATTTTTACACTTCATTTGCCAGTGTCCTTTCTATTTTCCTCACTAGGATTTAACTTCCACTTTTTAAAGGATGCCTTTTTGACTCTCACTGCTTCTTTTACTTTGTTTAGACACGGTGGCTCTTTTTTGGTTCTCTTACTATGTTTTTTAATTTGGGGTATACATTTAAGTTGAGCCTCTATTATGGTGTCTTTAAAAAGTTTCCACGCAGCTTGGAGAGATTTCACTTTTGGCCCTGTACCCTTTAATTTCTGTTTAACTAACCTCCTCACTTTTGTCTAGTTCCCCTTTCTGAAATTAAATGCTACAGTGTTGGTCCGCTGTGGTGTTTTTCCTGCCACAGGGATATTAAATTTAATTATATTATGGTCACTATTACAAGCGGTCCAGCTATATTCACCTCTTGGTCCAGATCCTGTGCTCCACTTAGGACTAAATCAAGAATTGCCTCTCCTCTGGTGGGTTCCAGGACCAGTTGCTCCAAGAAGCATATTACACTGTAGATATCTGGTGGCTGTCTGTTTCCTCCAAAGGAATGATTCACCCTCTATGAAGCCTGGTCTGGAAACATGACAGTTCAGAGTATAGCCTATTAGGGTGCAGTCACATCATGCCTGCAAACCCTAAATGTTCAGATCTGCATGTGGAAATTATTATTTACAGTAAACGCTCAGCAGGTGTAACTTCCCTTGCTTTCCATATATGCCCAAACACCAAAATGGGTGCCAGGTCACCCCAAGCTGATCTATGTGATAAGTGTCCCTACCCTTCATGGAAAAGAGAAAGTGGTCTGATGTCTCCCCAGCACCTCCCACGCCCACTACCAAAGAGGGTTCTCCAGAGGAGTCAGAGACCTACTTGTGGAAAAGACAGGGGCACTACTCTAATCACTCCTATCCCATCCTAGCAATCACCAGGGAATCCAGTGAAAAGTGAATAAATTCTGGGGCTGTATTAACTGATAGGTAAAAAGAAAAATCCCTGTGCTGTCTTTGAGGTGGGTTCCAGAGCAGCCGTGGGTGGAGCCATTGTTGGCAGTACAGCTCTGTTGAATATCTGAGCCAGTGCAGAGGCACAGGGTTTTGGGGACACAGCCCTGAACTCCAACCAATCCCCCAATGTCTTTGTTGTTTATTATTTGTGTTATCATAGTGCCTAGGAGCCTTAGTCATCCACCAGGATCCCATTGTGCTAGGAGCTGTACGAACACAGAAGCGGGGAGCTGGAGCATATGATTTATGAGGAGAGGCTGAGGGAACTGGAACTATTTAGTCTGCAGAAGAGAAGAGTAAGGGGGGATTTGATAGCTGCTTTCAACTATCTGAAAGGGGGTTCCAAAGAGGATGGATCTAGGCTGTTCTCAGTGGTAGCAGATGACAGAACAAGGAGTAATGGTCTCAAGTTGCAGTGGGGGGGGGGGGGGTTAGGTTGGATATTAGGAAAAACTTTTTCACTAGGAGGGTGGTGAAGCACTGGAATGGGTTACTAGGGAGGTGGTGGGATCTCCTTCCTTAGAGGTTTTTAAGGTCAGGCTTGACAAAGCCCTGCCTGGATGATTTAGTTGGGGATCGGTCCTGCTTTAAGCAGGGGGTTGGACTAGATGACCTCCTGAGGTCTCTTCCAATCCTGATATTCTATGATTTTATGAGAACAAAAAGACCACCCCTGCCCCAAGGATCTTATAATCTACATATAAGAAAAGACAATGGCTAGATACAAACAAATGAGGGAATACAAGGAAACAAGAAACAATATTAGTCAGCATGGTAGACAGTGGACAGGGACCAAACCCCCATCCATTCTTCAGGTGGTAAATCTCATCCTAATGATGGAATTATCTCGAGGTTGTGTTTCCCCTATTGATGTGGGGAAAATAAATGAAAAACACTTATAGAAATTACTGCACCTGTGTAAAGCCCCAGTGTGTCAATGGGAAAATAATCTGCTCTCAATTAACAGTCTACAGTAGCTGAGAGGTGCTTTATTTTTGGCATTGATTTGACTTGGAAGTTGTTTATCCACCCACTCAGGTTCTTGCTTTTTACTCTTATGTAAAATTTGACAGTGGAAAATAACCACTTACAGAGCCCCTTAGAAAACATAACTGACAGCATGATTTTAGCCATGTAATCACCACTTCCAGGATAGATACAGTGGATTACTTTCACAACATCACATTTGTAATGTTAATTTCCTGGGCAATACATAAGATGATTGGGAACTCCCTTTGCATCCGAATGACTGTATATAAATAGTAGGAGGTACTAAAGCCAAGAACATATTAGCTACAGGACAATGTTTAGAAGAGTACAGAATTGTTTTTACTTTGTTACAACAGTGATTTCAAGCCTAGTGGGTTGTTTTACCATCTACTTCCTCTCTGGGCATGTCTTCACTAGAAAATTGTATCATGTTTGAATACCATTGTGAAGAATTGAGTTAGCTAACATGATGCTGGCCAGTGTGGACAAGGACAAATCATATTCATCCTCACATCAGATAATTATGATCAAACCCTGTTGGAGTTATAGTTTAATCATATTTAGGTGACCTAATGCTGAGCGTGATTTGGTCTGCATTGATGACCAATCATGTCAGTGAATTCAGTTTTTGATCGTTTTGTCTGAACACAGTACAATTTGTAATGAACAGCCATTACCGCATCAGAAAATTTGAATTGGTTAAAAATATTGATGAGCTGATTTTGAGGGTAGGGAGAATGCAAAGGGATAACAATTGGGCTGATAGGTCCTTGAATTGCTTTGAAAAACTTAAAGCTTCAAAAGTTTTAAAGAACAGTGTGGTGATCTACTGTGGTGACATGATTTAAATTGTTCCAGTTAAGAGAGTTAAAAAAATTTCTACAATAAACTTGACACAAATGTTTTTCATTTTAATAATTTTACTCAGAACTTAGATCAATGGACTCTCAGGCAATCTTGGTTGGAGCTCCAGCTAATGATCAAACAGTGCATGAAGGAACCTGTAAGTATTTGGTTCTTTTAATGTACTTACAAAATATTTAATTTATTAAAGTATGTAAAATTTGAACCTAGCCCATGAGCAAACATACCATGAATATGCTAGTTTACTTATGTTTCACTGTAGGGTTCTGGGTCTGTGGCTGAAATGAACAGCTTGTTGGATAATATTGCAAAGGCGACAATAGAGGTGTTTCAGCAATCCGCTGATCTAAACAATAACTCTTCTAACTCTGGTATAGGCCTCTTCAATCCAAACTCTGTTGGAAATGCTGACACAAGTAATACAAGACAGAATGGTAAAAAGACATTCCTAAGGTATTTTTGTGTAGCACCTTTTAAATTATTTTAACTGACATAATGGTTAATAATGCATAGAATGAAGTGAAAACTTCGAAACTTATAAAGGCTTTTTGCACTTGAAATGGGAATGTTTAGGAAATGTTACCTGAAAGTCACTGGTTTTTTTACTCTTGTTCAACAGTAAACATTGGTGTTATCCCTGAATTTTTGGAATGTATCATTTGTGGCTGCTCAGCAAATGCCTAGCTATCCCAGAAAAAACTTTATCATCTGTCTCATTGCAATTGGTTACAATGACTGAGAATGATGTGAAGAGTAGATTGAGATTTTGGATGAAATAAGTTTGTGATTCTGCTTTTAGTTCTTCTGAACGTCGAGGCGTATGGTTGGTGGCTCCCTTGATTGCAAAACTGCCTACCTCAGTTCAAGGTAGGGTCCTGAAAGCAGCTGGAGAAGAGCTGGAGAAAGGTCAGCATTTGGGATCGTCCTCAAAGAAGGAGAGAGATAGACAAAAGCAAAAAAGGTACAACCTTTGAAAATATTTGTATACAATTTCAGAAGGCATGTTGAAAGCAGAGGTGTGCCGAGGAGGCTGTCTTTTTGCTGTTGCAAATCTCATCGGTCACCTTTTGGTGTTGCAAATCCCCAAACCAGGTGTGGTTCAGATCCTGGTTCCATTTTATCTAAAACAGTCAGTTTCAGGGGGGGAGTGGAGGGAGAGATGGAAAGATTTCTGGATGGGTGTACTGGACTCTGTTGATTAAATATTATGCAAATTTCAGTAATAAAGGGATTTGAAATGGATAAATATTTAATACCCCCAAATCACAATTGCCCTCTCTTGCCTCCCTCCAGCACAGGGTGTTCTCATTACCATTAAGATGTCAGTCTCAATTACTTTGAAAATGTTGCATCTTGGCAGTGTCATACCTAAGTTTACACGCACAGGTGGCTATCAGAAACTTGCCAGTTTTGCAACCTTAGAGTTACTATAGTAATTACCCTGAATACTGCTAGTAATTACATCCTTTAATTTTAAATACTTACCAACCTCTCCTTTTGTGTAGTTGGTCCAAGAAGCAGTTGTTTAAGGTGCCAAATTCTCTAAAACTTGTGATATTTAATTGTTCTATATGCAGGCAGTTGAAGTCACCCATTATTGCAACATCATTATATTTTGTTACCTTTTTGATTTCCCTCAGCATTGTGCACTTAGCATACTTTTCCTGATCAAGAGGTCAGTAGTATGAACGTACCAAAACATTTGTATTCTTATCGCTCAGCATTTTTATCCATATGGACCCTACTGTATGGTTCTTGTTAGATTCTATGGAATAATTTTGATACAGTGCTATCCCCCCACCTCTGCAACCTAACCTATCCTTCCTGTATAATTTATAGTATATTTTATTTTGTCATTGCAACATATTTCAGAGATGCCTATTATTTCAAGATCATCTTCATTGCCAGGCATAATGGTTGGTATTGAGACATGTAGGTTTGGTTTCATTTTATTTGCCATGTCCGTATATTATTTAATTCCTTTGTCTTGACACACTTACTTTTTTTTGGAACTTACCTCTCTGATCTCAAGCTGGTTCCTTCTCCAATTCAGCTGTAATTTCTGTCCTACCCTTTATTGGATACAAAGATACCTTTGGGTTATTGACTTCCTTAGCATATTTCTTTGACTAACTTGAGTACTCCTCAGTACCACTTGGTTTTTCCTGAACTCCTAGTTTAAATCTCCCAACATTTGCTCATTTGCTGTTTCAGTAGCAAGATTCCACTTGGGCTAAGATGGAACCAGTCCCTTCTGTCTAAGTACTGTGACAGGGTCAGGCTAGATGGCTATAGGAGAGTAATAGAAGGCAGATATATTAGCCCCAGGCTAAGTAGGTTCCTTTTCCCTGGATAAGGTAACAGGGAAGGTTCCAGAACAATCAGAGACAATTAAGACAGGCTGATTAGAACACCTGCAGCCAATCAAGAAGCTGCTAGAATCAATTAAGGCAGGCTAATCAGGGCATCTGGGTTTTAAAAAGGAGCTCACTTCAGTTTGTGGTGTGCGTGTGAGGAGCTGGGAGCAAGAGGCACTAGAAGCTGAGAGTGAGAACGCGGACTGTTTGAGGACTGAGGTGTACAAGCGTTATCAGACACCAGGAGGAAGGTCCTATGGTGAGGATAAAGAAGGTGTTGGGAGGAGGCCATGGGGAAGTAGCCCAGGGAGTTGTAGCTGTCGCATAGCTGTTCCAGGAGGCACTCGAGACAGCTGCATTCCACAGGTCCCTGGGCTGGAACCCGGAGTAGAGGGCGGGCCCAGGTTCCCCCCAAATCCTCCCAACTCCTGGTCAGACACAGGAGGAGTCGACCTGGACTGTGGGTTCAGAAAAATGGCCAAGCTGAGGACTGCCATGAAGCTCTAAGGCGAGTAAATCCGCCAATAAGCGCAAGACCCACCAAGGTAGAGCAGGAACTTTGTCACAGTACTTCCTTCCCATAAAAGTTTCCTAGTGCACAGAAAATTTAAATGCCTCCTTTGAGATGATCTTCTCATGAACATATTAAGACTTGTAAGTTTCTTCTGCCTAGATATCCCTGTGCACGAAACCAGAGGTACTCAAGAGAAGGCTATCATAGTCTTATCATATCTATTCTTTCTGTGTGCCTTTGAGTATGTCTGCACCAGAGCTGGAAGGTGTAATTTCCAGCTTGGGTGGACATACCCATGCTAGAGTGCTAAAAATAGAAGTATATCCATGGCAGCAGGAGGGGCTAGCCGCCCAAGTATGTACCTTTTGTTTTCAGATGGGATCGTACTTGAGTGGCTAGATTCTCCTGCCACTTATGCCATTGTGGATTCACTTCTATTTTTAGCACATTAGCTCAATCAGAGCAAGTACAGATATGTCTACCCAAGGTGGAAATTACACCTGCAGTGCTTTAGTGAAGGCATACTGCCTGAGACATATCTGCTTATGTAACCCGCACACCTTCTGGGTGTGGTGTTCTGTCCCATCGGGGGAGGGGGAGAGAGAGAGAGATTAATGAGTGTGCTCCACAGCCTTAGCTAACAGTCAGTTGGCTTTTAGCTCATGCCAGAGAGGCTCATGCACTAAGCTCTAGAGGTCCCCAGTTCGATCCTGCCTGCTGATGACCAGAGTCTGTTGGCGTTACACTTACTTGATAAAAAGACAGGCTTTTACTGGTGCTTGCATGGCAGAGCCTGTACCACTATGGGAGAGTATTAAACTCTGTTTTGCCTTATACGTCATCATCATTGTCAGATAAGTCCCTGATTGGAGAATTTTTATTACCATTTGCGGTGGTGGTTGTGGTGATGGTTATGTAAAAGTTGGAGGATGCAGTTTGATTTTTCAGATCAGATTGAATGGCAATGGTAGCAATTATAACAATCCATGTTTGACTTGTCTGCGGAGCAAATGTGTTATGGAAGTTATTGAGAGAATAAATAGGGGTTGCTTCAGTGCCATCCTTAGAGCCACTACTCTGGCCCAAATCACACTTTGACTTGTGCTTTCAATAGAAAAGATTTTCTGCATTGCTTTTTTTATAGCTTTGGAGTTTTTCTAGCTACTTATCCCCTGAATTATGAGAGCAAAAATTAAATGCCAAATACAGCTGTTGAACAGTTGTACATAGATGTTGAAATGAATATGTACATTTGAGTTGTAATATATAATGGTGTACAGAACTTTCAGTGAGTGTTACACAGCAAAAGCTACGTCTACGTTATGCGGTAGGAGTGTGATTCCTCTGCTTGTTATACATATACTCTCGCTAGGTGTCATTGAGCTAGCATGAGTATAAATAGCAAAGCTGCCTGAAACTGGTGGCTATGTACTATGTACTCTGCAGCCTCTATCCTTGCAACCATGGCTATACTGCTATTTATACTCATGCTAGCTTGATGAGAGCTAGCATGAGTATGTGTACTTGGGTTGCCAACCCTCCAGGATTGTCCTGGAGTCTCCAGAAATTTAATATTTATTTTTAATTAAAGATTATGTTATTTGCGGAAACCTCCAGGAATACGTACAACCAAAGTTGGGAACTCTAATGTATACCCAAGCAGGAGAATCACATCCCTAGATCATAGTGCAGACGTAGCTTAAAACACTGGTAAAATAATTGCATGAATTGAATTTAGATGAATGCAAAGGCCTCTGCTGAAATTTTTTTTTTTTAACTTCTTTCTCCTTTCCAAATTTATGTCAGTTTCTGTTGGAATATATCTTAATATATATCCCATCGTCCCATTGGACTGGGTCTTGACCGTCTTACTCTGACACAGTACCTGTCCCCTTTAGTGGTAGTTTTAGTGCAGCTGTGTCTTCAGAAAGTTATCTTTTTAATTAACTAACCTTTGTTAAAATCCCTGGACAATTTCCCAGGATCCACTAACATGGATTAACCCTACAATGGCCTTGTCTTCACTAGAATTTTAACACTGGGTAGTTAGCTTTAGTTAAAATATACCTGTTAAAATCCTAGTGAGGACAAGGCAGGTGTAATTTTAATCCATGTTAGCAGAATAAGGTAAACTTTCAGGAGGAGTCTGGGGTTTACCTTGTCCAGCTGACATAGGTTAAAACTATACCTGCTGTGTGTTCATGAGAATTTTAACACGGGTTAGTTAACATAGATTAAAAATGACTCCTGTTTTCCAGAGTAAGGCTTGAGTGTCTCCTGCAAGGTTCTGTGCCTCTTCATCTCCTATTGACTGAACCAGGAGTTGAGGGGTTCAGCACCACAAATGTAGGTTCCAAGTAAAGACTTCAGGATTTGTCCCTTTATGCTTTGATTGGCCCACTTTATACACTGTCTGCTTTACACTTTGTTTAATTTCTGGCTTGTGAGGCTGTAACTTACTAAAACAGACACCAAGATAGATCTGAGCAGCATTTTCGTTCAGGGGAAAATTATAGGGAAGGAAGGGAATGGAGACGGGAAGTATCAAAATAACCTTACTAATTGAATCTTATGTGTTTTGCCTCTTTTAAAGCATGTCTCTTTTGAGTCAGCAACCTTTCCTTTCTTTGGTACTTACTTGCCTTAAGGGACAGGATGAGCAACGGGAAGGGCTTCTAACATCACTGCAAAATCAAGTTAATCAGGTAAAACAAACACATAATACTGAGCACCCTCCGTTTGATATTTGTGCCATCAGTTTTATGTGTACTGGATCATGCAAAACTGGGAAAGTTCTAAAGGTTCAACACACTGATTTTCAGAAATGAATTGTCAAATGAAGGAAGAATCAAAGATGAAGAGAACTTTAATTTATCCGCTCATAAGAATGACTAAATGTTCCTTTAACAGCAATTTAAAAATAACTTTTCCCTTTGCACTGACCAATAACTTTCTTCGAGTGTTTCTAAAAATAATGGAACAAAAATGTAAGTAATCCAGGGCCCGATTTCAGACCTTTTCTGAGAAGCAATGGTAGATTGTTTTCATGACAGGGAAATGCCTCCCAGTGCTTCATGTCTACTGAGTTTATAAAATCATAAAAACTTAGATTTTTCTGGAAAAAAGGTCTCTTTCTTGAGTAAATGCATAATTAGAAAAAGATAAATTATTAAAAAAATTATCCCCAAATTATCCCATTCCCCAAAGCAAAGCAATCCTGCAATGTTTTTTCAGGTAACTGACACACATGCACATACACCCTCTCTGCCACTTCTACACCAGTTCCTTTGCTCCCACCAGATTCCCACCAGATTCTAACCCTCAAGACTGTAAGCTCCTGAAGGCTGATACTGTCTTTTTATCAGTGTGTGGACAGTGTCTGGTACAATGGAGCCCTGAAACTTGTTTTCAGTCTCTAGATGCTACCACCATACAAATTAATAATAACAACCTTCCCCCATATTCTCACTCACATCAGATCCAGTCCCTGGCTTTGCTCCCCATCTTTATTTGATCCATTCCTTGATGCTGCTTTTCTCCATTTCTGCTACTGCTCCCTGGCCCTCCTCTTTTTTTAAAACTATTTTTATAGGTTCTCATCTAAATCCATCTAAACTCTGACTTACACCCTCTTCCTTGCAATCCTGTCTTTGTTGATCTGTGGTGTCCAATAGGACAGAATGGAGGAGCAGCAGCTGATGTCTGTGTTCCATGTGTCTAGCCCAGGGTGCTAGGATGTTTGAGGGAAATTATTATTTTATCAGAGTGGATGACAAAACTGCTTATTTTCTCTTTGAAGGAACAGTAGTAAGATATAGCCTCACAGTCAAAGCCAACAAATAAGTATCTCATCTATTCCTGTTCTTTGTAGATATAAACATTAAATGTGTGCGTGCGTGTGTGTGTGTGTGTGTGTAGGGGGGGAAATTATTAAGCCCA
This sequence comes from Lepidochelys kempii, assembly GCF_965140285.1. Lineage (NCBI taxonomy): Eukaryota > Metazoa > Chordata > Testudines > Cheloniidae > Lepidochelys > Lepidochelys kempii. The sequence goes on along the minus strand of NC_136388.1, from coordinate 27,339,895 downwards.
AATTCAATGAAGGCATGAAGATTAAAAGTGAGACAATTCTTCCATAGTTCTTTGTAAATAAGAAGTGATGGGTAGAAATATTTAACAGTTAAGTGGGAAAAACTACTTTTATTCAAACGGCTGTTGTTCTTAGATCCTAAGTAACTGGAGGGAAGAACGATACCAGGATGATGTTAAAGCTAGGCAGATGATGCATGAAGCCTTACAACTACGTCTTAATTTGGTAAGAAAGATGTATGAATATATTCCTCTTCATATTTATAGTATCTAAATTCGAAAATAGCCATTGACAGAAATTAGTTTGCAGTTGATGGTAAGAGGCAAGGGAGATGGAGAGTAACGAAGTCTGACTGCCTGTCTATTGGGTTTTGTTCTGCTGCCCATCGCCAGGGTATCTTAGCACCTTCTACATAAAATCAAATAGCAATAGTAAAGTCCTTAGCAGATTCAACTCTTTTTTTTTTTTCTTTCTCTTGTTATTTCTTCCCTGTTTTCCTCGTTTCCCTTCCCTGCAGTATCACTGGAGAATGTCACAAATGTGCTACCTTTTTTTGAAAGCTGAAAGCCAGAGTCCTTACCTATTTGGTCACTATATGTTGATATAAAACTGACTTTTTTTTTTTTTTTTTTTTTGGGAAACAAGCACTTGTCAGCTTAGAAAATCTCAACCATAATTAGAAGATTCACCCACATGTGGCAGCTACATGGCTAAATTCCAAAGTCAGCTTTGACAGTTTCTAAATGAGAGGTGGCCTAACGGCATTTTCTTTTTTTTAATGACAGGTTTCAGAGTAACAGCCGTGTTAGTCTGTATCCTCAAAAAGAAAAGGAGGACTTGTGGCACCTTAGGAACTAACAAATTTATTTGAGCATAAGCTTTCGTGAGCTACAGCTCACTTCAGCGGATGCATTCAGTGGAATGCATCCGCTGAAGTGAGCTGTAGCTCACGAAAGCTTATGCTCAAATAAATTTGTTAGTCCCTAAGGTGCCACAAGTCCTCCTTTTCTTTATTTTAATGTAACTCCCAATAAAGGCTTAGCTCAGCAGAATAGCCCATGCTTGGAAGCAGCACGTAAATCCAAAATGGGGAAGCCCCAAAATGAAACAGAACAGCTGGGTGTAATCAGGTGGCAGGTTTTAGCCAAGAAAGAAGGTGCAATGCTGTGCACCTCTACAACCTGCAGGTCCAGTCCTTCTCCTATTTAAGTCAATGTCACAAGTAATGTGGACTTCAGTGGGTGCATGACTGGGACTTAGGACTGTTACTCTGCAAATAGTAAGAACATTCCTTGTACAGAAAAGCCAGTGTGGAAACAGTGATCTTTAAAGCTTTAGACTTCACTGAGGAAAACTGAATTGTGTCTACAGTGAGAAGCAACAAATAAAGATTTAATTATTAAGTATCTTCCTAGCATGTGGCTTCAGACCAGAAGTTAGCAGTGATTTTCCCTCCACTCTAATCTTGACGAGGAGATTGATTGACAAGGCACTGGGTATGGAGTCCCAGCTCTTCAGCAACTGAAGTGTGAGGGACAGGTGCTTCCCATGGAAAAGGCATCAGACTAGTTGCAACCATTCCAATCTAACTATGAGCCAGTGTCGTCGATCAAACGTGGGCTCAGAAATATCCTTTTCTTCAGATCTTTCAACAGCAGCAACATTAACTATTTTTAATCAAATTTTAGATAAAGAAAAGTTATACTCTTTAAGGATATGATTCAACACCCTTTGAAATCAGTTAGAATCTGTCCACTGACCTCAGTGGGTGCTGGATTGAGCGTTAAATTTGTTAAGACTGATATTGCTGATCTTTCATTTTTCAACACTTTTGTGAAGTGTTGTTGTCTTGAGGCAGGGAGAATCAAGTCTTTTTTTGCCAAAAAATTTATCAAGTTAATGTATAAATTATTTCATGTATGAAAAAAGCCATCAAATATAGTGTAACTAATAAATATTCAAAGATAGAAACATGTATGTATTTGAGTTCTCTGTGTTCTGTTGTTTTGCATGTAGGTGGGTGGAATGTTTGACACTGTGCAGAGAAGCACACAGTGGACTACAGACTGGGCACTTCTTCTCCTTCAGATAATTACTTCAGGAACTGTCGATATGCAAACCAACAAGTGTGTTACTCTTATTATAATTCAATAATTCATTAATGTCTGTAATGCTTTGAATGAAAATCCAGATAGTCATATTTATGTTTATCGGAGCTTATTGTAGTAACAGCCCTGATTTGGGGAAGCACTTCTGGGAGGGACAGCACTTAAGCAAGAATTTAAAATAAAGCACCTCCTTAAATACTGTTCTGAATAGAGATGTATTTAAGCATGTGCCTAAGTGCTTTCCTGAATCAGGTCCTATTTTTTCTAATGACCATTTATGCCAGCAATTTATGTGATGTTACAATCTACAGTGGCTCCGATTTGCAAATATTTGTGTTCATATATTTGACCATGCACCTGCATGTGTTCAGGGGTAGTACAAGCTCCCTGGAGTTTATGTATGCATAATATGCTTGAAAAATCTGGTTCAATATGCCCGAATAAGTGTCCGTAGTCTTTGCCATAATCTATTTCCGAGAGGTATTGACAATCGTGTTACTATAAACATGATAGAATTTTAAATGTTGAGTTAACAAGATGTGTCAGTATTGCTCTCTAAGATGCAACATACGACTTATCTCTTTACCTCTTAGTGAATTATTCACGACTGTCCTTGATATGCTGGGCGTTCTCATCAATGGAACTTTAGCTTCTGACCTATCAAATGCATCCCAAGGGGGGTCCGAAGAGAACAAAAGGGCATACATGAATTTAGTGAAAAAGTTGAAAGTAAGTTTTGGACCTCTGATTTTTAACTGCATTCCTGTTAAATCACATTTTAGGCCCATCTTTTAATCTTCACAGTTTTATTGTCAGGGTGGTTGAAAGGAAAAGATCCTTCAGCAACAAGTGCCCTAGCAATATCTGAAGGAGTATCATCATACTTTTAGCCATGTTTGAGACTTTTAAATCAGCCCATTTCACTTAAATCCTGTTTATATCTTCTGTTTTCAAATAAAAAGCAAGTGCACAAGGCAATTTATAGGTGCAACAAAGGCCAAGCTAAAATACTTGATTATATTTAGTAAAAGTACAAGGAAGTGATTCATCTGGGAACTTGCTGTCTTTGAATTGTGAAGCATTGTAACATTTTAACTTCTCTTTTTTGTTAGAAAGAGCTAGGAGACAAGTGTTCGGAAAGTATTGACAAAGTTCGCCAGTTGCTACCTTTGCCAAAACAGACGTGTGACATTATCACCTGTGAGCCAATGGGATCTTTGATTGACACCAAAGGAAACAAAATTGCAGGATTTGACTCCATAGATAAGAAACAGGCAAGAGTAAATGTTTACCTTAACATCTCAGTTTTGTTATGACTTTCTCATGCATATGAAAGTCAAATAAACAGTTTGATGTAATTTTTTACAGTGTCTGACTGTATCTGAAACTTATGGAAGTACTGTACTTCTGTTTTAATGTACCTTCCTTAAAAAACAGAAACAAACAGCTGATCTTTCTATGCATAATCACTCCTAAAAATGGTCATAATGTTACCAAGTTGAGAGGAGAAATGGATGTTCTTGGTAGATCGAGAATTCTCAACCTCATGGAACAATACCTTTTAGAAAAATCTTTTTCAAGATAATTGATCTTTTACTGGTACAAGTATGCTTTAATGTCAACAGAGATAACATACATTTTAATTTGAGCTGTATGAAAATTCACACACAGTGGGTGACACTTTCTAGATTTCCTTACCAATAAAAACTCAGTCCATCCTCATGTAACAGCTCACCGATATTTGCAAGTGTTTTGAGAAGCTTGGATAGATTTGGTTTTAGGTGTAAGCAATGAAAAATTGTATGGTTTTTACATAGTCTTGTGTAGCCACCAAGCAAAATTCAGCAGTTTTGATTGTTTCACTTCATTTTTTATTTAATTAATTTATAAAACTGGCAGTACAAAACCCACACAAATTAAAATTGAATGAAAGGTTACTATGAACTCCTACAAACAAAAGCCCCAGAGTTTGAGATTCAGGTTCAATTCCTATCTATTTATTTTTGAAATTTGTATTGCTTCATTTTACAATCTAGGGTCTTGACTGCCATCTGATATGCATGTTACCAAATGGAAATAACCTATGCCTTGGAGGCGACTACTGGAGTAGCTCTGAGAAAAACTGTTGCCCCACTGGGACACAATCATCCATCCTCACTAACAGCCTTTCCCTAAAAGTGAAGTGTGCCCCCACCCAAGGTCTAGCCACAGGGCACATCAGGCATATAACTAAAGACGGGTACCTTTAAAAATCATTGGAGGGATTTGGTAGGAGTTAAAGAGCCCAATTGATTTAGTTTTCCTGAAGGGAGAGAGTGGTCCCTGCTTCTCAAAGCTGCTCTATAAAGCAAGTTAAATCATGCACATTTATTTCTCCTTTGAAGGAGAGTCTTTTTGGGCTAGAGTGAGCCGCTTCAGTTTTCTCAATGCTACTATGTGAAACTAGTATGTTGGGAACACATTTCTTATTCCAGACATTTCACAAACGAGCAGTGCAAACCAGTTTCCTTGGATGAGTAGTCCTCGGAAAACTGTCTAGCTTCATGTAAATTTACATAATTTTTGACCAAAATTTTAGCATGAAAAAGAAACGCTAGGATATTTTTTTAGCTGTACCGCTCTTTCCAAGGGCAATTCAGCTTTTTTATTTTTCAGGAAATGAAGTATAGTGCTGACACTTATTCAGTTGTATTTTAAATATATGTACTTTGAGTGTTTTGGTCCTATGTTTTAATCTGGTGATTAATAATTTTTGTTATTTAAAAGGTAGATTGTTTGCACTGATGTCCAAGGAAGCTGTTGCATGATAGATAAAACGTAAGAAATTTATTGGAAAATAACCACATTTTCAAAAAACCCGGTACAGCTATCAACATACAAAACTATGAAAATGTAGCTTGATTCATTCTAACAGGTGTCAGCCTTGGATGCTAGTTGAATTCCCATACAAACATGTAAATGATAGTTTTTGTGTTGAGGGAAAAAAAATCCATACAGTGGTTTTAACCATAGTACACAAAAGCAGGTAATTCACATTCTTTGTTGTTAAGGTATCATTTTAAGAGTGCTGTGGTACTTTGTATTTCGAAACAGGGTCTTCAGGTATCAACAAAACAGAAAGTGTCCTCTTGGGATTTATTTGAGGGTCATAAAAATCCTGCTCCACTCTCCTGGGCTTGGTTTGGTACAGTTCGTGTTGATAGGAAAGTGATAAAGTATGAGGAGCAGCAGCATCTTCTCCTGTACCACACCCATCCCAAGCCCAAGCCACGAAGCTACTACCTCGAGCCCTTATCACTTCCTCCAGAGGAGGAAGAGGAAGAGCCTACTACACCCGTTTCTCAGGAACCAGAAAGAAAATCAGCAGAGCTGTCAGATCAGGGAAAGCCTACCACGGACGAAGAGAAGAAAACAAAAGGCAGGAAAAGAAAGACAAAATCAAACTCAAGAGCAGATGTAAGTGACTAAATGTACAGCGTTAAACAAGTACCCAGGTAATTAAAGGCTTCTTGCTGCAACGTGCGATTGTCTTCACCACCTACAGAAGTTGCTCAGCAACTTGCAAGATTGAGTGCTAAGAAGAGAGTAAATTGTAAAAATTAAGCAGTAAGACAAAATGTTACCAGACAAGCCTGCCTAGAGGATTGATGTATAGGAATGCACTGTAAATTAATAATACTTGAAAATTAATATGAAATCTACTGAAACATACTACAGTCACACCTCAGAGTTATGGACACCTCGGGAATGGAGGTTGTTCGTAACTCTGAAATGTTCGTAACCCTAATAGGACATTATGGACTTCAGCCATAGGGTGGGTTGGGGCTGCAGCTGAAGAGTGGGGGAAGTCAGGGCTCTGGGCCGGGGTGGGGAGGGGTTGGGGCTTCTGACACTCAGGATGGTGGGGCTCTGGGCAGGGGACTTAGGGCTTCTGGCCTGCGGGAGCACAAGGGCTCAGGGCTTTAGACCTGGGGGGAACGCTGGGGCTCGGCGCTTCAGCCCTGCAGCTCCACTCCAGGTTTTAGTCTCATGGGGGGTAGCCTCTGTTCCTGGCTTCCAACCCAGGGTAGGTGTGGGGGGAGTGATTGCCAAGGCTCAGGGCTCCCCACAGCTCTGCTCTCAGTTTCAGCTAAAACTGGCACTCCCCCTGTAGCTAGAGCCCTGGTGTCCCCCGCCCTGGTGTCCCCCGCCGAGCTGAAGCCAAGAATGGAGCCGCATGGCTGAAGCCCTGGGCCCCAGCACTCCCAAGGGTCTAAAGCACTGGGCCCTGGTGCTCCCAAGGGTCAGAAACCATTTGGAGCCTTACCTCCCCGACCCTGCAGCTGCAGCCCCTCTCCCCCTCCCCCGCGTGGTTGAAGCCCTGAGCCCCTGAGGGTAGTACAGTATTTTCTGAGGGAAGGTGTCTTGTTTTGTCTCTGCTGCTGCCTGATTGATTACTTCTGGGTCCACATGGTGTCCGGTTGACTGGTAAGTTTGTAACTCTGATGTTTGTATCATTGAGGTTCTACTGTAGACTGGATCTGAATCATTCAGGCATACCCACACATGGTTATTATTTGTTCCCTTGCTTGCATTAGAGAAGCACCTGAGTTATAGTTTGGATACATTTCTAAATTTACCAATATCAGTGTGTGTTTGGAACTTGGGCTTTGGTTGAGGCCTAGTTCATATTAAAGGGACATGGACAACTTGAAACAGGTCACTAGGATCTAATAAATGGATGCCATTTTAACTTTCCATGGAGTTTGTTGCAATTTGTTACCAAATTTTTCTGTTTTATGCTGTATTTTGTGTATGTGGTTGGAGGGTGTTGCTGTCTGAGACTCACATAAACACCAAGGTCCAATGCACATGCACAGTATAGAAAACCTCTAATGTGGCAAACTTAACCCTTCTACAGTAGAATCTCAGAGTTACATACACCTAAGGAATAGAGGTTGTTCATAACTCTGAACAAAACATTATGTTGTTCTTCCAATAGTTTAGAACTGAACATTACTTTAATACAGCTTTGAAATGTTACCATGCAGAAGAAAAGTGCTGCTTTTAACCATCTTAATTTAAATTAAACAAGCACAGAAACAGTTTCCTTACCTTGTCAAATCTTTTTTTAAACTTTCCCTTTTTCTAATAGTTTACATTTAATACAATACTGTGCCGTATACTGCCTGATTACGTACTTCTGGTTCCAAATGAGATGTGGGGTTGACTCGTCAGTTCGTAACTCTGGTGTTCATGACTGAGGTCCTATTATATATGACCTTTTCTTCACCTAAGGCCAGAACTTCATGATTGAATGGCAAACCCACAATTTCTGAAACCTTTTCTTTATATAATAAATGTTTTAATACTATAGTCCAGATGTAGTGGTATTATGTAAGCTTAAGACTAGCTTGTGAATGTGTTGCATATGCAGATACAATAGTGGTAACTTTAATGTAGGGTTTGGGGTTGTTTGCCTTTTGTGATGTTTCACTTTAGATTCCCCGTGTTATCTGTGGGTACACTATAAATTGTGTTGACGTGCTCTAGCCTGTAGAAGATAGTTTTTATAAGATGAAGCAGGATGGAACATTTAAGAGAAGCTGTCATTTTTAGTTACCTGTAAATAGTTTGTGACTCCATCTATTTTTTACAGGAAAGTAAACTACAATGGGAACAGTCTCCAATCCTTAAATAATTTAGTAGGAAAACTGGCATTATTTATGAGTGAGTAGGGTATGAACGTCAGTAACATTCCTTTTTATGGTATGTTCAAGGAATATCCACAGAACAACTTATACAGAGTGCCTCCCAACTATTCACCAATTTCCTCTCAAATGATGCATCATCCCCAGTCTGCCTTGTGGGGTTATAACATTATGGGACAACCACAACAGCCTAGTTTCTTTGTTCAGAACCAGCCTCTTCCAGCAGGTATGTGTAGGCTTTGGAAGTAAATGGAGATATGTTATTTGTTGTATAATAAGAATGTTACTTCTTGAAATAACAGCAATATCTTATTTTTACTTTAGTTTTTTCCCCAAAACATGATGTGTCTGCTGAAGCCTTGAGTTTTAATCCTTTAGTTCACTTAATACAAGGGCTTTACTTTCTCAACTAAAAAACTTTGAGGATCACCTCCATTAATGTATTACATTTGTGTTTTATCACTGGGCACAAATAGATCACTGAGATGTGTTAGAGGAATTCTGGCAGAATGCTGATAAATAGTTTAATGTGGGAGGTATAAGAAAATATAATTTTTAAAAAAATAATGGTATTTGCCTTGTTACTTTGATTCATGATGTGTATTTTGATACTAATCCAATCCCGATTTTTGGTTGTTTGTTATAAATTGATCAATGTCCATTATAAGTGGCATATAAATACCATGGGATAACACACATCTTCAGCATTTGCTTGCCATGTGTGTTTGCATACATTATTTTGTTTTTCATTTCATGTTCATGTCCAATGAAAATATTTTGCATACTCTAAGGGGAAATATAGAAAATCTTTAGATGCTATAAAAATAGCTACCACATCATGAAGGAAAATTATACAACATAAAAATTGTATAAGTTTGGTTACAAATATGTAAACATAAAATATTTTTTCTGATGTTTCAACTATAAGTAGATTTTATTTATTCTAGGTAAAAAATATCTAGAAAATGTCAGATGATTGTAAAAATTAAGGAGATGAAGTTAAGAAAGCTGCAAATGAAGTCAGTTTTCCTTCATAGTAAACACACATTAATTTATGTCAGGCAGCACACAGAGAATAAGAGATATTTGGCCTCTATTATGTCAGGGTGGAATGGACTTATTCTTTTGCAGATTGTCATAAAACTACTCACTTTCTGTTAATGAACTGTCATGGATAATTTTTATTTTTCAGGATAAAATGTGTTGTACAGTACATCGCTTTATCATCTTCAGTACCAGGAGTTAGCATTCACAGACCACTGTCAGTCTTCAAAGCTATTTTTCAAACATTTGGTGTCATGAACTCAGGAGTTTATGGTTTGCAGTCCTGTGATCTCAAACTGCTAGACTATACCTATTGGCACAATCCAGCTGTACCCACCTCAATCAGGAGGCTGTTGGAATGCTGGAGCAAGTGTGACTTGAGAGCTGCTAGCCAAAAATTCAGGGTTTAGTAGGTTGTTCCAATTGGAAGTAGAAATTGAGTCTGGTATTTCTTTTGTACAACTTTGTTTATTTACAGAGAATGTACACAGTCCTGTGTCTCTGAATGCAGAAGGAATCAAATAACAGGAAACAGATTATTTTGCTCACAGCACAAAGAGCACTCTTTTAGCCTGCACCCTTGATCCCCAAAACCTCTTCCCAAGTTTCTTCCAGAATCAGCCACTATGCTTTCAAATGCTCCTTGAGGCTGTCTGACTGTCTGTCCTTGTCTGTCCTCAGTTTCTATGTGATCTCTCTTCCCCTCCCATTCTCCCAGCCCTCCACCCCCCAAATGCATCTAGCCAAAAGAATACTCAACCAAAAGCTCCTGGATGGGTTCTCACACACCTTTTGTCTTAGGTGGGGCTTATGCTTATAGTTATGGTAATTGAAGGATGAGTTTACACCTACCAATTTCAGTGGGGTTTTAACTCAACCCATTACAAGTTTCACACAGTATCTGTTAGGGGTCCCAACAATGCCAAAACCCAAAACAGTACTCAGTAGGGGTCCCGATGTTGCTAAAACTAGTGAGCCGAGCGTGGAGAAGGACAAACGATCTTAGCTATACACCACAGAGAACAATGAGGCTGAACCTTTGGTACAGAACTAATTCAGACACACAGACTCCACACTGTTACAAACTGACCATCTACAATAATCATGTAGGGAATGGAGCCTCTCGGAAAATGGACGTTTGCAGAGAGTGAAAAAGAAGGGATATAAACCTCTGTGCCTAAATCTCCCTGATAATTCAAATAGGCATTTTTCTGTGCCGTTCTATTCGCAGTGATCATAAATGACATAATTTTGATAGTACAGGTGTGGTATGTAGGCTCTTGTCACTTTGACCCTTAAACTTGGGTATCTTCTGTGTATCTGGTGAACCAGAGGAAAGCAGCACATCTTACAAGAGGGGACTCCTAAGACCATGCCATTTGACCAAGATTCCAAAGCTGGGTAGATTTCAGACACTCTTTCATAACTGCCACCTCTTGGAAGCTGAAAGTTGTTTTACCTCTTTGTGACCATCTGCATGAAATTCTTGACCATTCTAAAATCATCTGGATTTCAGTAAAACAAGATTTAGGAATAATAGAAGTAGGAAAAATAATATAAAATAAAAGAAGCAGTATATGTAACATAAGTAAGGCTTAAACTTTGCCTATACTAATCTAAATAGGTACAAAGTGTAGGCTAAACTATTTAGGTTGTTACAGGGAATAATCAATATTTTACATTTCTCCAGAGAGCATTCTCTTTCTCCCTGTCCCTTTGACAGAATGGCATTAGAGGGATTAGAGGTCTCTAGTCATCCTCCTTGTTTCCCTGAGGTGGTCCTCAATTATACATGTATTGTTATCCATTTGTATTACAATAGTGCTCTCACAGTGTTTGCTACTCATGGGGTCCCCCTCCTGGCCACTCTGGGGATTAGCTCTTTCAGCCTGAATGCCCTTGTCTCACGGTTTGCCAGCTCGTCATCTCGCTCTGTCGCTCTGCAATCGCTCTCTGGTTCCTCAGGAGCGGCAGTGCCTCATGTTGGTGCCTTAACCTTCCGGCCAAGTCATAATGGTCCTCCCCTTCCAGAGTTCTATCAAATCCTCCATGGCATCCTAGGCAGTCCTTAAGTCCACTGCCATGGCTAAGTCACTTCCTCAGTGACTGGGATGAACAGTCCCAAATAGTCTTCAAGATCACTGCCCAGATTGTGCCACTCATTCATTGGCTGGTAGAGGAACCCAGGCCCACCTGCTACTCTGGGTTCCAATCCAGAGGCCTCTCTCCAGCAGCCAACGTCTGCACTATGCCAAACCTTCCTGCCTTTCTCCTGGACTACTTCCTACCTTTCCTATCCCAGGCTCACATTCTCCACCCTAGCTAAACCCCTATCTCCGGTTCTGCTAGACAAACTCTTCCTCTTTGGTCCAAATCCCTTTCTCTCCCATATCACAGAAAGACTGACTGCAGCCCTTGCTCTGCTACCAGCTCCCTGGTTTTATAGAACCCCCTCCTGTTCCTCCACAGGGGAGCTTTCCTTAATTAGGGCTCTCATCTCAATGTAATATCCCCCAGCTTGCAGCCTAATAAGTTAATTATAGACTCTCAGGACTGGAAGGGACCTTAAGAGATCATCTAGTCCACTCTCCTTCACTCATAGCAGGACGAAGTGTTATCTCTAGACCATCCCTGACAGGTGTTTGTCTAACCTGTTCTTAAAAGTCTCCAATGATGGAGATTCTACAGTTCCATAGGCAATTTATTCCAGTGCTTAACTACCCTTAACTTCCCAGTCGGGAAGTTTTTCCTAATGTCTATCCTAAACCACCCTTGTTGCAATTTAAGCCCATTGCCCTATCCTCAGAAGTTAACGAGAACAATTTACCTCCCTCCTCCTTGTAACAACCTTTTGTGTACTTGAAAACTGTTATGTCCCCTCTCAGTCCTGTCTTCTCCAGACTAAACAACCCCATTTTTTTTCAGTCTTCTCTCAGAGGTCATGTTTTCTAGACCTTTAATCATTTTTGTTGCTTTTCTCTGGACTTTCTCCAATTTGTCCACATCTTTCCTGAAATGTGGTGCCTAGAACTGGACACAATACTTTGGTTGAGGCCTAATCAGCAAGGAGTAGAGCAGAAGAATTACTTCTTGTGTCTTGCTTACAACACTCCTGCTAATGCAGCCCAGAATGATGTTCGCTTTTTTTGCGACGTTGTTAACTCATATTTAGCTTGTGGTCCACTGAGACTCTCAGATCCCTTTCCACAGCACTCTTTCCAAGGCAGTCATTTCCGATTTTCTATGTGCAACTGATTGTTCCTTCCTAAGTGGAGTACTTTACATTTGTCCATATTGAATTTCATTCTGTTTACTTCAGACCATTTCTCCAGTTTGTCTAGATCATTTTGAATTTTAATCCTATCCTCCAAAGCACTTGCAACCCCACCCACCTCACCTATATTGCCCGCTTCCAGGCAAGTTTGGGGCAAGCATACCCCATCAGAAGGGCCTAGAATTTAGGACCATTCACTTTGATCTGCCCCTCTGAAACATTTCCTAGAAAGGTATTGCTACCGATGTACTCCTCAAAACGTTCTGATGGTCTCTTATTAAATGACCTTTGTAGGTTTCCCAAATCCATTCAGGATTGTATTCATTGCTTTGGGCAAGGACTCTAGTTTCTGTTTCTCCAGTGTCAAACTGTTGCAATTTGAACAGTTATTTTGAATGTTGTTTGGACGCAGTAATTGTCTCCTCTCTCATCTTCACATCTGAGGCACTCGGATATTACAGTTTTGGGCACCAGCTCCATTATTAGAACCTAGAAAATGGATAGACTTCCAGTAAAGCTCTATTTTAAAGGTGCTCTGCTCTTTTTTGTAAACTGTGCTTGCCTGTTAATTGTTCTGGCTGGGAATATTAATCTCAATCCAATTCTCTGCCTTTAAAGAGACAGACCGCTTACTATAGTTTATTTGTATTTGATATGCAATAGAATAGACAGATTAACAGTGATCTGTCAGCCCTTTTGCTTTAAAAGACAGGGAAAACATTTATATTTTGTTTTTTAGGTTCCAGATTGGATCCTACAGGCTCTTTTGTTCCAACGAACACAAAACAAGCCCTGTCTAACATGCTACAGAGGCGTTCTGGTACCATGATGCAGCCACCCTCCATACATGCAATTACGTCTCAGCAGCAGCTGCTCCAGATGAAACTTCTGCAGCAGCAGCAGCAACAGCGGCTACTCAGGCAGCAAGCCCAAACAAGACCTTTCCAACAGGTTTGTTCAAACCCCAAAACATGGAGAGGGAGGCCTTTCTTTCATCTTGTATTATAGTTAATTGCATGTAGCCGATGAGCCATCTGAGGTTATTTTGATCTCAGTTTACTGCTACAGCAGCAGGTCCAAGTCGTTTTCCACCAGGGCCATTTATTCTTTAAACTTTATTTGCCAAACCAACTGCTTTGTCTGTGTGTCCTTTTTAATTCTACTGCAAATCTCATGAAATCATTGGCTGGTCTTCTAATGCTTAATGTCCTTTAACTTCCCTCTGCTAATCTGTTTAATGAGTGTACTGATATTTTAAATGTATGTAAGTAGGGTCAGACCTTTTTTACAGGCAACATGTGTAGAATTGAATATGTTTTGTAAAGCACTACAGAAAGGAAAGTATCATTAGAGATTGCAAATCCCTACGACCCTATTCTGATCTCAATTACGGGTCGCTTACCTTATAAAACTGGGAGTTACTTAAAACTTCAACAGGTGATAAAGAAGAATAAAATTCTACCACTGGCCCATGCCAACTGACTCTGGCTAAGGGCTGTTTCATTGGGGTATAGACATTCGGGCTTGGGCTGGAGCCTGAGCTCTAGGACCCTCCCACATGTTCGTCATTCTGTTGTGCACATTTTGTTGTGGTAAGTTGCAGTTCAGCTTCTAACATCGTTTTTGCCTTTCCTATAACCCTGAGACTGAATCTGAAATAAAAGGCTCCTATGAATCTTCATACTGGTATTGTCAATATTACGTGTACTTTAGGAGAATACTACAGACTTTTTATTATTCTTGGAGCTGCATATAATTTTTAAAAAGCACATCACCTTAGACTGTTTCTAAATTCCGTCAAGGTGAGAATCTGAGAGAGCTTTTCACATTCATGCTGCTTGATCCAATATACTGCCAGACTGGGTAAACCAAATTTGCTCTGTTTCTGCTGTTTAATAACAACCTTAATTACATTTAATAATTCCAGAATTTCCAGGGGGAGCCATTTACACACACGGGGGAGTGTTTCCTCTCTCTCTCTCTCTAAAAATTTCTGATGTTTCATAAAGAGCAACGAACAAATGTTATACACAAAACCACTCTTATATGCTATGTAAGTATGTGGGAGGTGCACAACTTGAACCTAGTTTCCTGGAGATTGCTGCAGGTCCCTCCCAAAGCTGATGGCTTAATCAGAGCTAAAGAACAGTATTTAAAAATAAAATTGGCTTCCAGATCCCTGTTACAAAAAATTCATATATGAAACTTGAGTGATTTGTTGCCCTGCCCTTTCACATCTTGCCCTTACTGCGGATTGTGTTTTCAAATCTTTCAAAATCTGCTTCTTGGACATTCTTGGAACAAAAACTTCATCTTTCCTGTAAGGAAATCCTTGGCACCAATAAATATACAGTTGAGCATCAAGCCATTTTTTTTTCCTTTGGCTTATTGCTCCGAGGGAGTAGTTCTTTTTTCTAGGAAATGTTTTGCTAATCTGACCTTTGTAAAATGGTATGTTTGTCATCTCGTGCAAGTGACTGTGGATGTGTTCATTATTGGCCGAGAATGGATGAACAGCAGCTCCTGATGTACAATATACACAATACATACATAAATGAAAAGCAAATAAAATAAGCCAACTCAACACAAGTCCTAAGAAAGTTGATGAGTAAATTCTATTGTTTTTCCAGTATAAGTTGCAATTTCATTGCCAATTTGTTGATGGTAATCATATAAAGGATCCATTTGTGGGTAAAATTTGCTGAAGAATTTTGTTTCCCTAAGAATAAGGGCTTCTCTCATCTGATTATTCATATATTGGGGGCAGGGAGGACAGACTCCACTTAACTGTGGTAGAGTCCTTGCAAAACTAGATCAGCAAGTTGTTTAGCTTGTGGAAACAACTTAAATCCATCAAATTTCCATTTCCCAAGAATGTGTTATGCTTTTCTCAATAAGTGAATTTAACGCTTATGAAAAGTGCTGACTGCACAGTCCTGCAGACACTTGTCTTCCGTTTTTATCCATAGAACAGGTGAAACCCTGTCAGCAGACCTGCAAGCTCCCACCGCAATAGATCACCACATTATATAACCTGTCAATCTACCTGCAAGCTCCCACCGCAATAGATCACCACATTATATAACCTGTCAATCTACCTGCAAGCTCCCACCGCAATAGATCACCACATTATATAACCTGTCAATCTGAGTTATCTGTCTAGGCTCGGTGTTTATATACAGGATATTGATAGACAATTACTGCCCAGTGTGTGAACCAAATATAGAATGACCAGCATTTCCCAGAGCTTCATTTTGTTGAATTTTATAAACAGTGTAAACTATGTCAAACATAAACTACCCGTCTTCACCTTTAAGGCCCTTTTGGCCTATCCCTATGCTATATATCATCTCATATACTATCATGATGTCGACTTCTGCCTCCACTCTGACAAAGATACCTGTCTTGATTGCCCATTTATCAAATTTTCCAGCAAGTATCTACCTGCTTTGTCCTGTGCTGCATGAAAGGAGCTCCCTGTAAATATCCATAAAACTATTTCATTATCCTCCTTCAAATCCCTTCTTAAACCTCTCCTCTGCTGTGATGTCTACAAAAACCTCAACAATGATTAGAAAGCTGGTATGCTGAGACAGCTGCTTAGCACATTGTTCATAATCATCTCATTACCTTGTGCTTTCCCCATATGTCTGTTGTCTCTTCATTAGACTGAAAGCTCTGTACAGCAGGGACTGTCTTTTTGTTATGTGCTTATAGGGTGGCTAACACAATGGGGCCTGTATTGCTCTTTTGGGGCCCTGAAGTTCTACTGCAGCACAAATAGTAAATGATGATACATAGCACTATTCACAAGCGGTGGCTTGGTGTTTGACAGCCAAAGAGAGAGAGAAACTCCATTTGTTCGCTTCTCTGTACTTCTCAGATGGAAATAGGAGAAATTCCAGCACTGTTGTGGTTTCTTCCTTGAGGATTTTCTTTCCTCATGTCTGTTGTCCCTCAGAATGAGGCAAGATACTAGCATTTAGAATTCAGTTAGTTCATGCTGTACAAATGCTGTTGATTTTTGTTGGCACAAATACCCATAACCAAATACTACTGGGGCGAAGAGCTACTCCTCTGTAGGGCCAGGAAATTCACTTCCTTCTGTTTGGCACTGAAGAGGGGTTGACTGCAGGAAACTATATGAGTCTTAAGATCCAAACAGATATTAGAACACCCACAAGATATTGGGGGGTTTTGTGTGGGCTTCTCCCATCCCCATGGCGGACATGGGGAACTTTCCATATTATAAAACTGTATTGTGTTTGACACACTGCTGATTGTGACTTAGTGATCAGTGTAGAACAAATGAGCCCAGATACTACTGTAAGGGATGGCAGTACAAAACCCATAAATAAGAGAAAAACTGTGACAGCCAACCTGATTAAACCCCAATCGACTTGTACTGTAGACAAATCCAAGGGGAACTTGGGAGGGTTGGCAGTTGTGTAGGAGATACTGCTCTTCTGAACAGCAGGAACTTCTGTGCAGCTTTCCATTTAAAATCCACCCAGATCCCTGGGGACCTACAGAGAACAGCTGTTCCTTGGTTTCTTCCCACTCCTAGTCCTAACCCCGGCAGACACTATGGTCTGTCACTAAATTTAGGGGGCTCATCAGGGCAACAGGCAAAAATATAACTATGAAGAGCAGAGAGTAGTATGTTGGTTTCAGATATTTTATTATTGTTATTTATTACTGTAGCGCTTAGAGACCATTGTGCTAGGCATAGTGCAAATATGTAACAGTGCCTTCCCCGAAGATCTTTTATTGATTACTATTTTCTTTTTATCAAAGAATTAAGAAGTGGTTTAGAAAGAACGTCAGTCAATAAAATATAAAAAGAAAAAAAACCTTCAATTGTTTTGCTTCGTTTTAGTTGCAGGTTAAAAGATAATACAAATTACAAACCAGATAAGACTAAAAAAGATTCCCACTAATAAGAAATAAGATCTCAAATTATATTAAAATTAAGTGTAATGATCAACCATATATAGCGACCCAACATTTCCTATTTCATAGAAAGTAATCCAGCTACAAGATTTCTTATATTAAGCAACATTATTAAGGGCCCAACTCAGTACTACTTACTTAAAGGTCCCTTGGCTTCATATTCACAAGATAGAATATAGAGATATCAGCAAATCTCTGCCTGAATAAGTAGTGTTAAATATACAGAAGCCTAAACGAAAATCCTAATTGTTTTATCCTCTCATTTAAGAACACCCCTAACTGTAATAGTTATGCTGACAAAAAAATCTGTGCAGATGCAAAAGAGTAATACATTTAATTTAATTTGGTAATGAATCAGTTTCAGCTACATCAGTATACACCGGATTTAAATCAGTTTAAGAGTATCCAGATAGGTGTTTTGCATTGGCTTCACTAAATTAGTTTTTAAACCTTTTAGTTAAACCTGTGCAGTTTTATGCATAGACAAGGCTTTCACAACATGCAACAGGGCTTGGTACAGACATTTGGGTTGGCCACTGCCAAGGTTGTGTATATAATGCCAGGCTCAGGCTCTTTGTGGTGTCATCTGTTTCCTGGGACTTTTATTTGTGATTAAAGGGCCTACTGACAGCATCTGTAGCTGTCTATACTAAACATATTACCAAAATATTCCCATCATTGCGAACACCATGTGACCTACTTCAGTGGTGGCAGTTATAGTTGAGAGATGGCTCCTCTGCCTGCTGGCATTTTTAACACCACATAGTTTAGATCTGCTCTGAGCCTTATCTACACTGAGGTTTAATGCACTGGTGGAGTTGCACAGGTGTTAGCAACAATGGGGAAAATTTTGGCAAAAGAATTCGAGAGTCGATAATAGCTTTAAAAATATAAGTTGATTTCACAGGCCTCCCAGGCACATGCTGTCATACAACCAGAAATTCTTGTGAACGCTCTGCAGCCTTTTCCTCCATCGTTCAAATACAGTAGTGGGACTGAAAAATTTGCCAGTTTTACCTAAGTGAAAAAGACATGGTCATGTCAGCATTTGCGATATTTCTTTTTATTTCCCTGGGCTTAGTACAGGAAATAACTTGAAAACTGGAAGGTAAAAAAAAAAATGTTAGCAGCTGCAAATCTTATCTTTATTTAAGGCATTTGGTAAGTTTTGGGCACCACCATCATGAGCTACATTTTTTTAAGGGGTAGTGAAGCAAAGAGAGTTTCTTAAATATTTCTATTTCTGTATGTTGCTGCCATCTGGAAAATTGGAGATGTTACTCACTAACATAAGTAGCACGGTCTATTTCACAAAACATCCATAGTATGCAATTCTATAGGACCCCCTAGATCCTTCTATATAAATCCAGAAGGAACCAACACTTTTGAGCTGGTGGGACTGTAAATGCCATTCTGTTAAAAACTTTTAGCTATAAAGTAAACAGTCTCTATTAAAAACTATTATTTGCTCCACTGATTTCAAATATTACATATAGAATAAAAGGCTACTGTGAATTACAAGGAATCCTATAATAGTTTATAGACCGTTTAGAATTCCTGTACAGAAATCTTATAACAATGCTATGCTTGATTAGCACCATAAAACACCTGTAAGCAATTTTTAGTGTTCCTGAAGGACAATTTTCTGATGGTAAATACAAATAGGCAGTATAAAGATTTTTGTTTAGCTAGGGAAAAAAAGTATGTCATTTATTTTTTTTCTATTAATTTATTATGTACAATGAAGAATGAAGGATTAATACATAACAGTTGCCTTAGATATTTGGAAATCGCTTTTTTGTGTTATTTTGGTGAATGAATTTACTAAGTTGTAGTAAGGTGATTGCTATGATTTAAATGACAGAGTAAAATTAGTTGATATTTTTATTACAATAAAATAGTATGTTTCTTGGCTGTTAGTTTTCTGCAATGTATAACCTAGATCATTTTAAAATAAGATACATTAAGACATAAATGAGTCACATTATGACCAAAGTTACAGTAGTATAATGCCAGAGTAATACCATTGACTGCAATGCAGCTACTTTGCACTTACACGGGTGTAGTTGTATCAGAGTTGTACCCTAGAGTAACAGCAGAATCCGGCACCATTTCTTTATTAAAGACAAAACAATTACTGATGCAAAGAACATGTATTTTACTATTTGTGATTAAGAATGTAATCATCCACTTTCATGTAGAAAATGTCTGTGGTATTGACACTAGACTTTCAGTTGATTTTAATGGTAATTGTAAAGATTCAATGAGGGAAACCATGAATTACAAATGCTTGAAGTAGGGGTCCAGCCTGAGTTTCACAATGAGAGCCTAAGGGTATGTCTTCACTACCCGCCGGATCGGCGCGCAGCAATCAATCCAACGGGGATCAATTTATCGCGTCTAGTCTAGAAGTGATAAATTGACCCCCAAGTGCTCTCCCATCGACTCCTGTACTCCAGCGCTGCGAGAGGTGCAGGCAGAGTCGACGGGGGAGCGGCAGCAGTCGGCTCACCGCAGTGGAGACACGATGGTAAGTCGATCTAAGTATGTCGACTTCAGCTACGTTATTCACGTAGCTGAAGTTGCGTAACTAAGATCGATTTCTCTCCCTCCCACCCCCCCAGTGTAGACCAAGGCTAAGTGCAGTTAGGTATGTTGTGTTAAGAGGATCAGAAGATAACCAGCCAGTCAGTGTAGTAGATGAAGCCCGTGAGTGTGTTAATCTAGCTATGGGTCTAGGAAGTTGTGGTTGAGATCTAAATTCCCTGTAGATTTATCTGCTACAAAACAAACTCTTTGTGATATCCTGATATCAGTATTCTGACAGTTTGTAAGATCATCTTAACCATATTTCTCTATTCCCAGGAGATGTGATGTTTCTGTGTCAGCTATGGCTAGAAATGAATCACTTATTGATGACTTAGTGGTTTTTATTCCTCCTATTCATAGGAGATCAAATATTTGTTTTTATTAGATCTGCACGGTAATGCAAAACATGTTACGGAACGCAGTCCACAGATGCAGTGTTTACTCATCTTCCATATTTTTGTTCTGAGGAACATATAGAATATGCATGTTCTTCCAGTGTGGGAAGTACACTTATTTTAATTATAACATTTAAAATACTGTATATTCAGGAAAAAAGTTCTTACTGACATTATTTTACCATGTTTTTAAATGAAAATATTTTGTAAAAAATTGTTTTAAAAAGTGAACAGTTAAAGGACTTTTCTAATATGGCCTACCGCAGGTTTGTACTCCTTCAGCACGAGTTAAAACGGTACCGGATAAAGAACATAATTTGATGATAAATGTAGTTGCTTAGATGGATATTTTTCTGTGAAGTGCATTACTATGAAGTTGTTTGTCAAATGCAGTAATCTCATTGCTGTTGAACAGCTGGTGTGTCTGTAACCCGTTTTCGATCTGATACTCTGAAACTACTACTTGCCCTCACATCACATTGATTTCAGTGTGTGTTGAAAATGCTCAATATCTCTCAGTGACAAGGTGCACAACACTTTTGAGGATTGGATTTATGGAGAAGAGCAAGTAGAGTGTATGGAAGTATTGTTTATATCGGTGTGACCTGCACCTCCTCTAGCTCTCATCTCCTCCCTGGTCTGTTGACGTCTCCTCTTGTGTTCTCCCTCTATGGCCAGCTAGCAACACCAGCTGATTGTGATTGGGCACCAGAAACTGTACACAGTAGCCTCTCTCCTTGGAGGTTCTGTTTGAGGATGTTTGCATGGAAGTGTCCACACAACAATAATCTATATATTTATTAAAAATAGAGGAAAAATGTAATTAAAACAAAAGAAACCATTTGCTTAACACATCTATATTTACACTTCCCATAATCTAGATAGGGCATTCTCAGGTAAATTACAGAAGAAAAAAGGAAAGGGTTGAATAGCTTACATCTCTTGAAGGTAATCCCATCTCTGTTAAGACTGTCAGCCTCCTTGCTCTCTAAATATCAGCTCTTCTCTAATGTCTCCAGGACCTGCTTATCAAACTGCTTTTTACGGGTCAGTTTGCATGTTCCAATGTGCCTTTCCTAAACAAGTAGAGAGAGAAGATGGCATAGGCGCTGACTCCGTGGGTGCTCCAGCGCTAGAGCACCCACAGGGAAAAATCGGTGGGTGCTCTGCACCCACGGGCAACCAAGCTCCCCTCCCCGCCCCCTCACCTAACCTCCGCCTCCTCCCCATAGCGCGCCGCGTCTCCGCTTCTCCTCCCAACACTTGCTGCTGCAAAACAGCTGTTTCGCAGCGTAACAAGCTCCGGGAGGGAGGGGGAGGAGTGGGAATGCTGCGTGCTTAGGGGAGGAGGCAGGGAAAAGGTGGGGCTGGGGCAGGGATTTGGGGAAGGGGTTGGAATGGGGGGGTCAGGGGTGGAGTTGAGGTGGGGCTGGGGGCGGGGGGGGTGTTGAGCACCCACCAATGCCAGCAGAAGTTGACACCTATGGAAGGTGGTGAGGTAATATCTTTTATTAGACCCAGTTCGGTTGTTATGCTTAACAATCTGTTCTACCTTGCATTTAGCTGTGTGGCTTGGAGTCCCTTTCCCAGACCTGAAGAAGAGCCCCAGTGGTGTGGCTCAAAAGCTTGTCTTTCTCACAAACAGAAGTTGGCCCAATAAAAGATATTTCTTAATCCAAGGCAGTTACTCCCAATTTCCAAACCAGATTCCTCCATTTACCTGTGCACACAATAGGGTTTGGGAATTTGCTGCATTGGGAGATGGACCATTGAGGACATGTTGACCTGTTGATGATGATTAATAGCTGTCTTTCAAATGCGTAGCTGCCTAGCCCAATGACCACATTTCACAGAGCAAGTTGTCTGGTTGTGTCTAGTTTAAAATCCATTCCAGCAATTTTTTTCCCTTTTGCAAAGAAATGAGAGTTGTGGTCAGGTCCCCAGACCTTCTATGATACCCTGAAGCTTTTTACTCTTAAACTCATTTATTTTAAATAGGTTGTGCAAAACTGTTAAACATGGGGTGCATTTGAAATCGTTTGTCTCAGATCATATTCACCTATCATGTTCTCAGTTGTTTATCAGGTTCTTCCAAATGGCAAAAGGATTAAAAATAAAAGGGTGTAAAAATATCTGATACTAATCCTTCTAAAGATAATACATTTGGTAAGTGGATTGTGTTACTGCTGATGGTGGATGTATAGTAAAATGATAATTATTTTCAGACTCTTATGAAAGGATGTCACTAGCCTTTTCTCATCAATGCAATAACTATGTTATAAAAATGTCATGTAAACTGAAGTAATTTATATATAATAATAGTGTTTGGGTTAAGGGAACAACTTTGCTAATGAACTAAAGCTAATATTTATTCTCTGTATTGTTTGCCATTTTCTTGCCTGTTCTTTTCCTTCAGGATGTCTGTAACACTGCTGTAGCTCTTCAAGAAGGCTTTGACAACGTAATGGTAACCACACTGCTGTCTTCAACTTTTTTTTTCTTTTGCACAAACATGCATTTCTTTCAACTCACAAGCTGCACAGTTTGCTGTAAATGAGAATGATATGCTTTGAGCTCCCCTGTTACTCAGATACAGTGTGCGCATGTGTGTAACTAGGGTGACCAGATTGCAAGAGTAAATGGTGGAGGGGCAGCCACAGGCTCATAGCCCCCACTGGAATGATGGGGGAGGGAGGTACACAGCCCTAGGAAGCTGCAAGGTGGGGGGGGGGGGGCACACGGCCTGGCTCCAGCCCCACCTGCAAACTGCAGGGACGCACAGCCCCAGCTCCAGCCCATGCTGTGGGTCGGGGGGCACATGGTCCCGGCCCCAGCTCCAGCCCCTGCAGAAACCACGTGTCGGGGGCGCACGGACCTGGCACCAACTGCATGCTGCAGGTCTGGGGTGCACAGCCTGGGCTCCAGTCCTGGCTGCAATGGGGGAAGTCTCAGGGCTGAGGCAGTGAGTTGGGGTGTGGGAGGGGGTTCAGGGTGCTGACTCTGGGAGGGAATTTGGGAGCAGGGGCTTGGGGTGCTGGAGGGGGTGCGGGCTCTGGGTGGCACTTACCACTTCTGGGGAGCCACCTGAGGTAACATTTCCCTCTGGATCGCAGGTGGAGGTGCAGCTAGGTGGCCCTATGTGCTGCCTCGTGGGCAGGTGCCACCTCCACAGCTCCCATTGGCCGCGGTTCCCAGCCAATGGGAACTGCAGAGCCAGCGCTCATGGCGGGGGCAGCATGTAGAGCCCCCACCCAGGACCCAAAGGGAGATATTGCCACTTCCGGGGAGCTGTGCGGAGCCAGTCAGGTAGGGAACCTGCCAACCCCACGTCAGCTGGAGGCCTGACAACCCTACAATATCGGGACACATGGTGTCCCGATCGTACATCGGTCCAGACGCGGGACAGAGAGTTCAATCTCAGGACAATCCCAATTTTATCGGGACATGTGGTCACCCTATGTGTAGATTACATATACACATGCACACATGGAGTGTTCCTTTAGACACGTTTCCTATTATTTTCCTGT